>NC_141695.1:948203161-949640661 GCF_964263255.1 Lissotriton vulgaris | reverse complement strand
CGATGAAGTGCCCTAAATCCCTGGGCAACCTGCCGAGGGGCACAAGAGAGTTTCCTTACCTCCGAGATATAATATTTAATCAGCCTGTGATCCGACCATAGCACCTGGATAGGTGCATGCATCTCTATTGGGGTGGTTGAGAAAATCAGATCCAGGGTATGTCCCTTCTCATGGGTCGGTCCATAATGATAGGGCACCAAGCCAAGAGGGGCTGTTACATCCAACATTTTTATCGTGTCGGCATCCGCTTCGTCGTCCATATGGACATTAAAGTCACCAGCGACTATGCAATGCTCCGACTTAAGTATCAAAGATGAAGTTACCGACTGGAGCTCTTCAAAGAAAGTGCCAGTGGGCCCAGGAGGTCGATACACGAGAAGACCTTTCACAGATTGGTGCGGCGATAAAACAATAGAAAAGGCAAGGGATTCGCAACTCTTAATCGCATCCGAGGGAATGATGGTGCAAGTGGCAATTTTATTTACTATCAGTGCCACCCCACCTCCACGCCCCTTCAGACTATCCTGCCTGACGATGTTATAATCCGGAGGGATAGCTGCGGCAATATCTGGGTTGGAGGACTCACCAAGCCACGTCTCAGTGAGCATCAAGAACAACGGTTTTTCTGTGTCCAACAGATCGTAGATGTCCAATGCATGGCGACTAAGAGATCTAGTATTTAGCAGTAAACACAGGTGTTTAACACTAACTGCCTCCCTGCGCGGAACGCAGGCCAGATGTTTCTGAGGGCGCCAGCCACACGCAGGGCATCGACTCTTACCCTTGTGACGCGATGGAAATACCGTACAACAGGAGCCCATAGTCCGTTGTAAAGAGCGGAGCTCCTGGCCCGAGTAGTGCAACATGCTAATCAGCACATTAAACAAAGCGTGCCAGCAGGTCCCAGTCCAGCCCATCGCCTCGGAAGCCTCCGGGACGCTGACGGGGGCAGACGGGCAGGACTCTGGCACGACTCAGGCACAGGGAAGGCACGACCGCTGCGCGAAACCGCTGCGCTCCCCAGGGAGCTTTAAGTAGGCGTCCCTCTGGCTGTACAGAGCGCTAGAGCGCTCGCAACTGGCGTCCCCTGCGCCTCAGCACCACTCCAATATGGCGCCCAAAGTTCCCCGCCACCACCCGGGAATCGAATCTGCCAAACCAGCGGTGCGGGAGACAATTATATGCAGGTAAGGGGTCAGAAGTCTGTCCGTTAAAAACAAGGGCTAAGTAAATAAAACTAAAGTAAATATCAAGCAGGTAGAGTTAAAATAGTAGCAGCGCGATGGTCAAGCGCCCAGCGCGATATGGTGTGCAAATTAAATCATGCTGCTGGTTGCAGCATGAAAGCAGTGTCAGGATTGTCCTGAGCGCCATGAACTTACGCTCCCAGTGAGACTGGGAGCCTGTGCCTGCTTTCTCCAGCCCGGCAATGCAGCTCGGGATAGAGACAGCTTCAGTGCGCATGTGGGTTTGGCCGGCCAAACCGTCTTGCTCACTGAAGGCAGGGCCCACCACTACCCCTCAGTGCCTGTAACTCCCCCTGCCCACCCCCAAAGACTGGTCAGTAAAGGAAGAATAAAACAATAATAAAAAGTATTTATTATCGTTTTACTATTCCTTTCCTGCCATTTTCAGACAGCCGGCAGGGTGAGGGGGTCTGTGGGGGGGCGGGGGGGTCGACACTTCTCACCCTTATCAAAGGAGCCGCCGCTGTGGTATTGTAGTGCTTTCACATTTGTGCCCTTTCATACATTGGCAGATTTCCTTCAATCAATTGTTAATTGTTTGGTTGTGTTTGATTGTGATGGTTAGTAGTAATTCCTTAAAGGTCTTGTTTAGTAAAGTTTATTGTTACTTAACATGGAACTAGTATGAGCTGATTCTAGTAAAGGCCTTTTAGTGGTCGGAGTTTGTGGTGTGCTGAAGCACTTTTGTGTTTTTTATTGAGCTGGGTGGTCAGTTGTCCATTGGCCCGGCCAAGGGAGATTGTTTTCTGGCAGCATCACTAGTCTGGTCAAAGTTACTGATGCAATGTGTGTAGTAGATTTAGGTTAAGATTATCTGAATGCCTACAAGGCGTATGTTGATGTGTTACTTGGGTAGAGCTGTAGAGCTGGCAGCACTTTGCCAACTGTATACAGCGCCAGGCTACCCCCAGGGTGATAAGCAGCGCTATACAAATACCGTCTGATTGATTGATGGATATGACTTTGGTGTTCTCATGTGCAGTCAGTGAAGCTATCTTTTGTGTTTGAGAAAATAAAGATAATTAATCTAGTTGGCAAGGTGCAGTGTAGTGGGTATAGTTGCAAAAAATCAAGTTCTTGTGTGATGGGAGGTAGGATCAGAGAAGCAAAGCAGGAGAGAGGGAGTGAACAAAATGAATTCAGTGTGTGTGTCTGTATGAGGCGTGTGTGCAGTGTTTTTTGGGCCTACCGCTTTGCAGAGGGCCTGTCTTAGCAGATGTTCCAGGGGTTGTCAGACGCTCTTCTGGGACTCTCCTCTCTGGAGAGATATTTAGGATCAGTAGCTCAAAAGTAGCAGCTCTTGAAGAAATTCTGCTCACTTCAACAGGAAGGAGAGAACAAGCTGAGATACCGGAAAAGCAAGAAGAGACCAGAGGAGGGAAAAAACTGAGATAAAAATGAAAAGGTAGACAAAGTAGACAGAAGATATCAGCAAAAATATGAAAAACATTAGTATGTAAGCGAAGGAGCCAGAACTCGAGAATATGGGCAGGAAAGGGAAAAGAAGGAACATTATTTATCAAATGCAAAAAGTGTGTGTCAAAAATGAGATTTAGGTGCCTCGTGATTGTGACCTTTCAAGAATTATAGGTGTAATTTGTTGTTGAGTGGCGATTTTAAGGGGGGGGGGGGGGTAAATGCACCATCTGCAGAGATTATTTGTAATTTATTTGTCCCAGGTTCTGATCCTCCTCCTTTATGAAAGTGGGTAAACTCAGATTCTGCACATATCTGTGTTACCTTTGTATCAAAAATTCCAAATCTAAAAACGTAGCTCCATTCCAGCAGTTTACTGGCAGTAGGAGCTTTGTATCAGGGTTTAGGGATTAAAATGAGAGAACTTGAACACATATATTAAAACATACTAAATTGCACCATTTCACGCCCAAGATCACCTCAATCTGTCCGAACTGACATGTTTTTGCTACTATAAAAAGTTTTGAACTTGTCTGTTGTGGTTCATGTAAGATTTGGTTATTAAGTAGGACAAGTGGATTTCTCTAGAAGGGCAAGCAGATTTCTGAATAATTTTGCCCTTTAGGCAAGTAGATTTTTAAAAGACGTCCACACCCCTGAAACCGACTCATCTTTTTTTCCCTATACATTCCAAAAAGAATAACGAAGTAGATTTCCCATTGAAACACAGTACAAACACAGTGTGGTCTAACCAATATAGCTGCCTTTTTATTTTTCAAGGGGTTAGATTAACCAATCATACTGGGTGTCTTCATTCACATGTACTGTGGTATACCGCCAAGGTACCACAGTATACAGCGGCCCAATATATCACTAAGTTATTGTGCCTTATTACTGAAAAACAAGTGAAAAAATTCAGATCACATAACAAAAAAGACCCTTCCCACCCCATAATCTATATTCATGCCAGATTCATGTATATCTGTTCAGTCATTTTGTCGCTACCCCTGTCTAAAAAGTCTATGGAAAAAACATAGGTGGATAAACCTGTTTTGGGACCCATCGTTTTTTATTTGCACTGTCTTAACTAATCATCACAAAACTTTGTGTTGGCTGCCAATGTAGAAAAAAGAATAGGTCAGCTAAGTTTTGTGGAGATTCATCAAAACGTGACAGTTATTAGCAAGCAAAAATCTGACGAATTCCTACCTCTGGGAATCCTAACTATAACTGCAGAGTGGCTATCGTCACTGTGTTATATATATATATATATATATATATATATATATATATATATATATATATATATATATATATATATATATATATATATATATATATATATATATATATATATATATATATATAAATATATATATATTTATATATATATATATATATATATATATATATATATATAATATATATATATATAAATATATATATTTTATATATATATATATAAATATATTCAACAGGTTTCCCCAGCAAGGGGCAGGCGGAGTCGCAGAAAGGAACAGGCTGTAGGCGTTCTCAAGTGTTCGAATTAATTTAATGCATTAATCCTTTGGGGGTTGTAAAACAATATAGAAACCAACGCGTTTCGACAGCGTCCGCTGTCTTGCTCACGGTCAGTGTACTGTGCATCGCTCAACAGTTTTAAGGAACCAACAAACAAACAACAAGATTGCCCCGCCCCCCTGTCACATGTTCCATGACACACATGTTAGGGATTCTGGGACTTGTAGTCTAGCCCTTTAATATGATTTAATACTTGTGTTAGTGATTACATGTGAGGGATTAATTATATATTTGTGGGGCATAGTGACTGGCTATGTATTGGGGTGAATTAGATGTTACTAATCCTCCTTAAGCCACTGTTGGTTCTGTAACCGCTTTATACTAGGGGAGTATTGCCCACCAGTGGGCACAGTTTGCCATTAGACATTTTGATACATCACTGAATAACCAAGGTGTAGCCCTCCAGTGGGCGTTTCACATATACGTTTGATTAGTAATTCAACATTTTGGTTAATTAACCAGACATCGTGGAAACTGTCACTGAACGCTAACGAATAGTTAATGAACATAACTTTGGCAACAGTAACAAACAGGAAATACGAGAGCAGGAACAGGTTCGTTCTTTCAGAAAATACAACTGAATAATTGTATATCCACTACAGGGGGTTGTGAACAAAGGAGAAGGAAAACATGGACAGGCGGGAAGCTAAAAGGAAGGAATTAATTGTCACAATGTTTGACAAAAGCAACACCAATAAACCTATGGAAAGTAACAGAGACCAAGGGAAAAACGACACAAAGGAAAAACTGCGCCTTTGGGAGAAATTAAATAAAAAGGAGATAAATAAATCATGGGAACTGATCTCCTTACAAAAATACCTGGAAGTTGAAAGAGTGCCCCGTGGTCTGCGCATACTGATAATGCCGAGTCAACAAGATGTAACCAATGACCTACTTCAGGAGTGGGGAGAGCACACCATAAATTCATCATTAGGTCTGATAAAAATATTGGTAAAGCATATTGAGATAGCGCTCGAAAAAGTAAAAGAAGAACTAAAAGCACTGGAAACAGAATTGGATGCATTAAAACTCAATACTGAAATGACCACATTTAAAGAGGACCTAAGCAAACAAATTGAAAAACATGAAGAGGAAGTGAGAATCAGAAAACAAACCAAATTTGAAAGGGATGCTAATGACTATGCACAAGGGCGCATATTCACGTACGCCAGAAAATATGACCCCTTCAGACCACCAAGATCAAACCTAGCAAGCTCATCATCCAGCATGGCGTCACTAACATCAGCGGACCTCAGTGAGGAAGAATCCAACCTGGATCCCCAACAAAAGATTTTTTTAGGGGACATGCGCCTAGTCTTGTCACAACAACAATGGGAATACAGCCACGGGGCGCAAAGAAATACACGCGGCAGGGCCAGGGGGAGAGGAAGAACATGGCAACCAAGATTCACAAAACCCACACCAGGAGGGGCTACAGGAGAAACAGTTACAAACGAAAAAATCGGCACGGAAACCAGATTGATGAAACAAAAGAGGGGGAAGTAAATGAGGAACTGCAGATAATCAACTTATCCGGAACGGAAATTTCTGAGGCGGAAACCTCTTTACTTAAAAAAGGAATAAACTTTTGCCCATCGGCACATATAGACATAGCCCAAACACGGATTGACCTATACCTATATATCCGCAAAATCAAGTTAGCTAAATTCTTCACTGAGAGGGAAAATAAACCTAAAATACCGAAAATTCAGCCCAAACCAATATCAACACTATTGGCAAAAGAATCTGAAGCGTACCTAACGTTATTAAACTTGAATGCGGAAGAGGATATGGACATCAATCTGGAATCAGCAATAACACAATTGGGAGCAGGAACAAGCGGTCTCAAAGCAAAATCTAAATTCTACCCCCAATTAACACCAGGGAACAAAATCGACTTATTCCAGGAGGCGGTCATTCATGACCTATACAACATAAAACTGAAAAACATCAATAATGACAATCTCTCCAAAAATGAAAGGCAAGCTCTGGCATCACTCAAAACCAAATCAAATTTCGAAATAAAAATGGCCGACAAGGGCGGGAATATCGTCCTATGGAATCACCAACTATATATTGAGGAAGCCATGACTCAATTGAATAACTCAAACTATTATGAGAAACTAGACATTAATCCGACTTATGACACCAAGAGGATCCTGGACGGAAAAATAAAGCAATGGGAAAATGCATCATTATTAGACTCTGATGAGACCAAATACCTGACGGTAGATTTCCCAAAAACAGCAACAATATATTTCCTTCCTAAGATCCACAAAAATGCCACGAAGCCACCAGGGAGACCTATAGTGTCGTCAAATGGTTCCCTACTTGAACCGTTATCTAATTTCATAGACTTTTTTCTAAATCCTCACGTGAAACAACTCAAATCATACATCAGGGATACTACGGATTTCCTATGCAACCTAAAGCTCATCACATGGCAGCCGGAATTTATAATGATCACAATGGATGTGATTTCATTATACACAAATATCGACAATGAGATGGGTCTAAATGCCTGTAAACATGTCTTTCAGGAACGCAACATACACTACGCTAACCACAACAACATGCTGATGGATATGACACAATATCTACTGAACAACAACATCTTCTTATTTGGGGACTCAATATACAGGCAAAAGAATGGAGCAGCCATGGGCTTCTCCTTTAGCCCTAATTACGCCTGCACCGCCATGGGCTGGTGGGAAGAAACAGTGGCTTGGAACACCAAACTAAACCAGTTCACAAAACATATCATAATCTGGAAGAGATTTATCGATGACCTGTTCTTGATATGGAACGGTGGAAAAGAAAAATTCCTTGAATACTTTGAAATATTGAATTCGAGTACACCAGGTATAAAATTCACTCACAACATCAGTGCTAGTAAAGCCATCTTCCTGGACACCGAAGTCTATATCAAAAACAACAAAATGGAGACCACCTTACATCGGAAAAGTACAGCCACTAACGCCACACTTGAAGCCACCAGTTTCCACCAACGATCCCTGATATCAAGCATCCCCTATGGGGAATTCCTTCGACTCAGGAGAATTTGTAGCGAAGAAGATGAATGGCAAAAACAGAGCCAAACTTCGGCAATGCGCTTCCAAAAGAGACAATATAATCATCAAACAGTAAAACATTGTTGGGAAAGAGCAAACAAGACCACAAGATCAGACAGCCTGAAACCCAAAGCAGCCCCTACTCAAACAGAAGATGAGCCGATTAGGTTGATTACAACATATAGTAGAGAAACAAAACAACTAAACCAAATCTTAAAAAAGAATTGGAAGATTCTACAGTTGGACCCAATCATAGGAAAAAGGATGGGCAATCATCCGACCGTAACCTACAAAAGGGCGAAAAACCTTCAGGACCAATTGGTTCACAGCCATTTCCAGCCACCAGCAAAAAGAAAAAATTGGCTACAAACAAAAGGATTCGTGAAGTGCTACCATTGTAAAGCCTGCGAAATTGCCAAACCAACCCAGGAAATAACCATGCCGGACAAAAAAAACTGGAAAATCAATCAATGCATAACTTGTAACAGCAGGTACACTGTGTACATGATTGAATGCCCGTGCAAATTAAGGTACATTGGTAGCACAATTTGTGAGCTAAAAAAACGGATCCTTGAACATGTTCGCGCAACTGTACATAAAGATAGAAGCAACGCAGTTGCAAAACACATGGAGTCAGAGCACAATGGGGACTGGAAGCAATTGCGCTTCTGGGGTATTGAAACACTGAACCCATCGCCCAGAGGAGGACATAATGAAAAAATACTACGCCGCAAGGAATCAAAACATATCCTTGGTTTCAGAACTATGACCCCATCAGGGTTAAATCAATCGGAGGAACTTTACATACACCTCTAAATGAACATAATTGACTTCCGTTACAATTTCCGCCTGCCATGAACTATTAACTCTAATTAGTCCCCATTTTATAATTTTTTCACCTCCCCACTAGTTTTCACCTTTGTTTAAAGCTCACTTGGGTGAGTATTTACAGACTAGCCATGAACTATGACATGCCAAAGCCCACTGGAGGGCTATATTTGAATTACTGATTAATTAACCAAAATGTTGAATTACTAATCAAACGTATATGTGAAACGCCCACTGGAGGGCTACACCTTGGTTATTCAGTGATGTATCAAAATGTCTAATGGCAAACTGTGCCCACTGGTGGGCAATACTCCCCTAGTATAAAGCGGTTACAGAACCAACAGTGGCTTAAGGAGGATTAGTAACATCTAATTCACCCCAATACATAGCCAGTCACTATGCCCCACAAATATATAATTAATCCCTCACATGTAATCACTAACACAAGTATTAAATCATATTAAAGGGCTAGACTACAAGTCCCAGAATCCCTAACATGTGTGTCATGGAACATGTTTTAAATTCATCACAATGATTCTACGCAAAAAACTTGTGTTATTAATTAGACCGCTGTTAATGCGAACACATAATATAAAGGAAATAAATGACATAATGCGTTATATCAACAGGTAATTGATAAACCTTGAAACCCATTGATTGTGAATATATAATGGTGAACTACCTGGTAGTCCTTGTTACGGGACTCCTCCCTGTGTGCGTCATGCTAGACTGTAGTCATGGCAACGTGTGGTAAACAGGAACTGCTCGTGTCCAGTTATCGGGTCCCGCAACCCTGGTCACGATATAGATTAATGAACCTCTATATGGTAGCGTACCTATGAGCCCAAATTGTCGGGAGAGCGTATGGAGGGCGAGTTGCAAAGATTGCCGTAAAGGTCATATTACGGAACTCATCCCCCTAAGTGTTGAGCTCCGGCAGTAGTCATGGCTACCCGAGCTATCCACTGTCTGCACGCAATAGTGCATTGTGTATTTTTTGCGTAGAATCATTGTGATGAATTTAAAACATTTACAAACAGTGATCGAGTAGGGGAGTGGAATTAACTCATTTCTACTTGTGTATCAACTTGATAACTTAGATGATATACACCATTTCAATATGGCCTCCATAGTTGTGTAAACGTACTAGACTGGTTTAAATCATGAGTCCTTTTTTGTTGTTTATGGTGCAACTAACATAAATAATGTAACTGAACTCGGTGCAAATTGTGTGATCAAGCACTCTTTGGAGTGCGAAACGCGTCACGACGAGATTTATGGAGGAAGAAATCTTTCATCTTGGTAACCCTGTGGTTTGCTGTGTGGTCCTTGTCTGAGTGCTCGTGAGGAACGCCGTTACTTTTGAATATTGATTCCGGCTGCTCCGCCGGCTCGAGCCACACCCACGAAGGCGAAGGGTTGCAGTAGGAGCGCTGTCGAAGTGAATATATATATATATATATATATATATATATATATATATATATATATATATATATATATATATATATATATATATATATATATATATATATATATATATATTACCTCCAGAGCGGTTCCTTCACGGGAGTTTTTGCAGCGCTCTCGTATGTGCGGTATCCTGCGGCAGAACCAAGCCGCTAATTATCAACACAACTTTTTCCCGACTGGGAAAACAACGGGTCGCACAACCAACTTGGATTTAAACAGCAATCCTCTTTATTTCTTTTCTTTCTTTTCAAAGGGCAACAGGCGTATTGATCTACGTGTTTTCGGTGTCACTCCACCTTGCTCACGATCACCGGGTTTGCCCCACCCGCAAACATTTAAACACATTTTTTTCAAAAACAGAGTATTTCCTGTCACATGTTCCTGTCACATTCGCAAAATCGCAAACGCCAGATTCGCAAAATTCGCCCATGCTTAACAATATCCAAACGCAAAGAACCCTGAACTGAGAAGCCGTACACAGCCGTGTTTGTACCTTCTTTATTCGGTAAGTAGCAGGGAACCAGACGTTGCCTCCACACCCCAGGTTCACCAAACATGTTTCGGGCCATCATGCCCTTGATCTCTGGCATCAAATGAGGCACCGCTGCAATAGTCTTACCCTCACTCCCAGCGCATGAAATATCCTCCAGCCCAGTGGGCTGCCTGGGTCACGGAAAGCCCCCTCGCCGATAACTGTGAGTCTCAGGCACTGACAAGCCAAGTAAGTGCCAGGAGAGCAACGTGGGACTATTGGTTGCGAAACAGAAGGCAGTTTACTTACCCAGTGTTTATGCAAACCTACTAAAGGATGAAAGTATCAAGAGCACAATGGGAGGTAACCCACGAAGGGTATTGAAATAACGGAACTTTAAATACCAGAATGCACTACATGGCACGCCCACTTTGGCAGAACGTTTATAATCATGCTGTGAGTGCAGCGTCACTTCTTGCCTACACTGCTCCGAATACATATATCACGCACAATTCACTTTGGGAGCAGTAGTTCATCTTTACAGTCACGTGGTGCACCGTGTTAAATCAGGCTCGAGCGCACCTGGGTCCTTGTGATCCAGTCTGTGAGCAAGGCATGACGCCGAAAGGTTAGACGCATGGAAGCAGGCACTTTTGAGACTTTGGAAATAAAGCCCGTTTCTACTGTATTGCGCCTCACCTTGTTTGTTTTGCCAGGTTGGTGATGTTGGGCTGCCCTGTGCCCATGTTTATGAGGCCACCCTGAAGGGCCAGAAGCTCCGGTAACTTGTTCCTCACCCTCTTACTTATCCCATGTATCTTTCCCTGGTTTCAATTACACACCTGCGGCTTTCCTTTTGAATCCCGCTTTCTCCACAAATCTTCTGGGGAGAGACCTTTGGCATAAACTGAACTATCATGTATAATGTAGTAGTAACAGTGCCTGTCTGGATGTGCCAATTGAAAATTAAAGTGACTACCCTGGGCGAAAACGATCAGTCTGAGAATTTATCAATAATGATGTATCAATATTACTACTAAATACTCCTGGCGCATTAGTAAAAGTCCCTTACTCTATGTGGTCTCAACATGCTAGTGATTATTATCACTCTCTGTGCATTAATTGCAAGTTATTAGTACCAGTTTAAGGGAAACATCCTTTACGACGTAACTTTTACCACGCAGTGCCTTTACAACGCAGGCTTTTCAACGCAAGTCATTACAACGAATTACGCTGGGGGGCGCTCTAGGATAAGTAATAGTTTAATTTACTATCCAACACCTTCCCTACTATCCACGGGGACTGGAGTTGGAATAGTAAATTAAACTATTCACTATCCAGCATCCCCTAACGCAAGTCGTTGTAACGACTTGCGTTGAAAAACCTGTGTTGTAAAAGCACGCGTGTTAAAAGCATGTGTTGTAACAACGTACATCCCCAGTTTTACACCCCCCCAAATAAATAAGCTACAGAAACGTGACGAGTCAACATTTCAAATGAGCCTTCGACTGCACTGCAACACATGTCGCTGCGTTTTTATGAACTTTTAAACCATTTGAGCCAGTCGCGGTCCATGCAGGTACGCATGGTAGGGTGGGGCAGGGTGGGCGGAAGTGAAAGTAACAAACGACGGAGTAGGGAAAATAAAATAAATAAATAAATAAAACCAATTACCGCTTCAACGTGCTTATCTGCATGGGCCTCAAATGGTTTGAGCTAGAAACATATTTTATTGTTGTTGTTAAAATCTGCAAATTATGCAGCAGATGATGGATTGCGTGGCAAATGCGGCAAATCTATAATCATGCAAAATTCACTGCAGTAGCACAATCGCATAATTCCAGAGACCCTGTTTATAGCACAATGTACCCTTTGTTCTGACACGGAAACATGAACTTGTTAAACCAAAAGGTTTTGGTCCACACTGTTAGCATCTGTAATTCCTTATTCAATCCATCAAGAAGCCAGGAAAAGAAACATATATTGTTTTATTTTGTCTGTGTGCTAGTAATGCTATGGCATAAACTAGTTTCCCTGTTCCATCAGGGAAACCATCTACAGTCAAATGCTTCAAGGTTGTCAATTTATGTTCGTTTTTTTTCTTCTGTCCTTATAAAGTATAGTGCCAGGATAACATGGCCTAAATATCGACTGATAAAAATATTATGCTCTAAATATTGTTTAAATACTATTGCCCCTTTAGAGTTAATAATAAAAAATCACCACCCAGTGCAGCAATATATTTTTGTTAAAGATGTCTAAGCAACAATATGGCAAACAATATTTTTGATATTCTGGCATCCAACCACTTTTCCAATCTGAAACTAGATTGATTTTTTTCTCTTTTGGAGGCTTCCAAGTGATCTGGGCTGAACTTTGGGATCTATCTTTCCACAGCCACTTCAAGATGTGGTGGGATGATGTCCCATGTTTGGTGGGATGACGTCTCTACTTTGGTGGTATGATGCCCCATATTTGGTGGGATGACGTCTCTTCTTTGGTGGAATGATGCCCCATGTTTGGTGGGATGTCGTCTCTTCCTTGGTGGAATGATGCCTCATGTTTGGTGGGATGACGTCTCTTCTTTGGTGGAATGATGCCTCATGTTTGGTGGGATGACGTCTCTTCTTTGGTGGGATGATGCCCCATGTTTGGTGGGATGACGTCTCTTCTTTGGTGGTATGATGCCCCATGTTTGGTGGGATGATGCTCCATGCTTAGTGGGATGATACCCTATGTTTGTTGGGGTGGTGTCTCATGTTTGGGGGCATTTTGTTGCATTATCACCTGATGATTTATTTTTTCCACTCAAGTTACTTATTGATGTCACAATAATCCTAGTTTAAATTACACCTGACACTTCACTTGCCAATCGCCAATGACATGGTGAGTTATTTAGAGCGTCCAGGGATACACTGTCCTGAATTCACACAAATCCTACTTCTCACCTTACACAGGTTCACCACTCATCTAACTCACAGGGCACTCCGTTCACCCATCACTCACACAGCTCACCCTCCCTTTCCATGAACATATTGGACACCCTGCTGCCACATGGGCACCCCACTTACCTTGCACTCATTTAGGCACACCTTCCACAACGCACTCACAACGCTAACCATGCATTCACACCCCTCACTGTCACCCCATGGGCACACCTTTCACACAGCACACATTAAATAACTCAACACTTGTAAACATGCACTTATATCTACAAATGCACCCACAGAGTATCTGCTCTTCCCATAGTACTCGTTGCCTTTCAGTTCCATCTGTAACCACAGGGTGGTGCCAGAGAGAAGAGTGTACAGAGACTGTGGGGTGGAATGGAAAGAGTGATTGGGCTGAGGCTGTGGGGGCTGGTGTGAGGCGATATCAGTCTTAGTCTGAGGGGGTGAGCCAGCAGGGAGTGGTCCTGTAGTCTGGCAGGGGAAAGCAAGCAAAAGCTGCTGGATGGGGAGCAAGCAGCACAGGCTAAGGGCGAAGCACTGCATCTGAGGCTGTGGGCGGGTGTGAGAGCTGAGTGGGAGTAGCAGGCTAAGATATGATGAGGGTGGGCACAGGCTGCAGATGTACTAGTTGGTAGTGAACTTGAGCCTTGTTGGCCTTCATATATGTTAGAAATGGGATCCCTGGCTGGCCAGGGCTTGCGCCACAGTCAGTCAGAGACCACCACTTCCACGTCAGGGCAAGGGAGTTACACGCCAAGATAACCCCTGCTCACCCCCTTGGTAACGTAGCACGAGCAGTAAGGCTAAACATGGAGGCAATGTGAGTTAAGTGTTTGCGCACGCACCTCAGCAACAACACCCAAGGCCCACCACAAAGGAAACTCCACACAAGGTTATATATAAAAATAGCCTTTGTATTACACCAAAACACATTAGATAAAAACACACACTTTACAATGTGCCAACAGGCACGGGCAGAATTTACAGGGGATATGTACAAGACAGGGCCACCTGGACCACTGTCAGGAATCAGCACTTTTAGAACTAGCACTTAGAATATCACTTAGAACATAGCACATAGAATGTAAAATCACTGTAGCACAAATTAGAAAATGTAGCACACAACCAGTAACTACTGGTAACAGGTAAGTACCACCTACGCAACCCTAACCACCTTAGGAGAATATTGCACAGGGAACCAGGACCTTACTAGCAACACCTGCACTAGGAGAAAAACAACCACCTAAGTGTCACAATACCTGTAGGGGCATAGGCACATTACGCATGATGCATCACAACACATTCAGAGGTGTAGGGAAGGAAAACACATGATGCATAACATACATTCAGCGGTGTAGGAACATGGCACATAACGCATTAAAACACATTCAGAGGTGCAGGGAAAGAACAATTATGCCAAACTCACATAAGTCACCACCTGTGACTGTCCATAGGCCAACTGGCCTTGTGGGGGCTAGGACGCCCTGTGTCCCAAAGTCAGGGGGAGCCTAAGCGTAGCAGCTGCCCACGAAGTGCTGGGCTGCTGTGGAGACACTGGGGCCAACGCTGGAGCCTTGTGGCCCTAAGGAAATACAATCCCCCCTGAGCTTCTCAGGCTCTGAAGAACGAAATGCCCCCACGGGCCTCTCTGGGCTCGCAACTTAAGGAATGCCTGGAGCCTCTCTGGGCTCCAAGTAAAGAAATGCCGCCAAGAGCCTTTCAGGCTCGAACACAAACTGTGGCCGTTGTTGGAGTCTTGCTGGGCTCAAAAACAAGCAATGCCCCTGAGCCTCTCTGGGCTCTGAAAACAACTGCTGCCTGTTTGGCTGGAGTCCCTCTCCTGGGGACTCAAAAACGACAAAGGCCCCCGGAGCCCTCGTGGGCTTATGAACAAATGCCCCCATAGCACTACAAGCTCTAACTAAAAAAATGGGCCGTCGTTGGAGTCCCCCTCCTGGGGTCTTTAAGACAAGAGAAATGCCGCCTCGAGCCTCGCAGGCTCGTAAATAGAAATGTGGCGCCGTGAACCTCAGCACCAATGCGCCGTCGTTGGAGTCCCCCTCCCGGGGACTCTGACAAGGGCACTGTAGACTTTAAGGCCCAAAAGCCTTTCACGGGGCTGAGGAGGGACCCGTGGGGAGGCCCGCACTCACCGGTAGTAGGCGGCATCTCCCCTCGGCGGTGTCTCCACTCGGCTCCTGGGCTGCGGGGCTCTTCCTCCTTTCACGGGAGCCCCAATGGGGGGAAAACACCGGTTGCTTCTTTGTAGTGTCACAGGGCTCTCCTGCGACACCAGAGCCCCGCCTGCTCTCTCCACCACCCTGCTCCTCTCCTCGTGCTACGGGGGCGGGACTACCGGGTCGCCCCTTCGGCTTCCGGGTCGTCGCAGGCAGCGCCTCGGCCCGGCGGGGAGGACAACCGCTGGTGGCACGATCCGGGGCAAATGCCGGGTGGGCAACGGCTCCTTTTACATAAATATTAAATCGAGGTGGGCACTCGATCGGGGCCCCAAAAACGGCACCAGGTCCCTGATGGGGTGGGCACCTGCCAGGGGTACGAAATCTGCAAAAATAGGTCCAATGCCGGGTGGGCACCGGCCAAAGTGAATAAAGCGCCCCCAGGCGCTCAGAAGGCAATTAAAGCGCTCCCAAGCGCTAGCAGCAAGGATAAAGCGCTCCCCAGCGCTAGGGTACAAATAAAGCGCTCAAAGGCGCTTAGAGGCCCACAAGTCCAGCAAAGTTTTGGAGGCAGGCAGGGGGGCAAGCTGGGCCCAGAGCCAACTCACTGGGCCTCCAGGCAGGGAGGCAGTCCAAGTGGCAGTCCTCCTGGTGCCCAACAGCAACAGCCCCCCTCAGCAAAAGGATCCTGGAAGAGAACAAATTGTAAGGGGACACAGCCCCTTCTTATACTGTAAATTCCTTTGTCTGTGGGTAGGGTGGGGGAAGAACCAGTTGCAGCTGGTCTGGGAGCACCCTTGATGTGCTCAGCCCCTCACTCTATTCACTGGCAGGGTTAGGGTCATTAGACGCATCTCAGGGGGCGGAGCCAGCATTGTGTGGGGAAAGCCCAGCCCTATTCAGGACCCACGTGCATTCCTCCCCAGCCATCTGCATGCTAATCTCTACACTCACCACTGGGCAGACCCATCCAGACTCCTGGAGCCAGGCTCACCAGCCAGCCCCAGCCAATCACACGCAAGCCCTTTACAGCACACGCACAGCCATGTCTAGAAGTGGCACTTCCACACTAGACACATACACGCCGCATACATCATTTCGCAGCATTCAATCACACGCGTCCGCACATACCAGACTCGAGCCTGTACACCCCACGCATCAGGAACTACCAGGGACACAGACATTCCCCATGCATTCCTATGGGAGGGCAGGCCAACCTTACTCCACGCACTCAGAGTGCGCACGCACTTTCCACTGGGACACAGTGAAAGTGCGCAGAACTCAAAAATCACCTTCACCAGGTCTCCATTAAAAGCAAAAAGTTTAGGGGTGAACCTGCCAGAAGGGCCAAGACCAACAATATATATATATTTTTTTTGGGGGTAAGTTTTATATAGCGCAAACTAGACCCGAAGGTATCAGAGCGCTTTACCTGAGCACTAGTTAGGTTACAGAAGGACACATACATTTTTGTTAGGCACGGGGAGATTTAGCGATTTGCCCAAAATCAAAGAATGTTGAGTGTCCCTGCTGAGACTCGAACCCGGGTCCCCAGCTCCGAGGTCGACCGCCCTAGCCGTTAGGCCACATTCTCTCCCCCTTCATGCTTTCTGCTGTGAAGGAGAGAGTTAGGGGTACCAGTGGCCAGACTTGTTTTCACTGCTTCTGAAGCCACAATGTAGACCAGCATCTGTACCCATTGCCCTGCATAGGGGTAGTGCACTGCAGGGGCTGCTACGGGAGGGAAGATTGAGCTGAGGCTGTAGGGATTAGCGTGAGACAGGGGAGATGGTTATGGAGGAGCCGCAGTGGTTAATTTGTAAAAACAATATGTGCAGGGGCTCTCGTCAGGTGGCAGCCTGCACCAGCCCATTTCTTCTGTAACACTGCCTGAAACAGAGCCAACTACTAACTAGGCAGTGGGGAAAGGCTGTGGCATAGTGACCAGAGCTGCGGACCTCGGAGCTGGGGAACCAGGTTCGGGTTTCGACATCAGCTCAACATCCTGTGATTCAGGGCAAATCACGTAATCTTCCTGTGCCTACCACAAATGAGTGTGTCCTTTACTGGCACTCATGAAACTACTGAGCCGGTGTTGATGATTACATTTCAGTGCTGAGGACCAGAAACCACTGGCTCAAATTAAGCACTGAGGAGCTGGTGTATTTGGAGAGAGTGAACTGAGGCTGTGAGTTGGTGTGGGAGGAGTGAGTGTTGGTAGGAGGCTTTTTGGGATGGCCACCCATAGGCTATGGCTGCAGAAAACAGCACATTAATTGGATTGCCGGAAAGGGTGGGTAGGTGTGTTTTCTGGACTTCATAAATGCAGAATGGGAAGAAAAAACGTAAAGAAGCTCAGACTTCACAATTTGTGCAGCAACCATTTTAATGTGGGACAAAACCTTATTGGAAAGCTCTATTCACCAATAATTCTACCAGTCATACTGCTAACGGCTCACAGAGCAATACTGTTAGCCAGTACTATCACACCATGATTTTGTGGTGTTCCTCTTGCACACTTCCTTGTCATTACATTTTTATGGGGCAGTCATGTTAGGTAAGGTAATAACCCTAAGGAGCAATAGGAGTGCAGAAAACACTCTGCAGCTAATTCACAAAGGTAAACGTAGTCCTGGAGTCTAGGTTTAGATTTGAGGTCTAACGGGCCCAATTCTCAAGGGTACATTTAGACCTGAAGTGTCAGGGCCCAATTCTCAAAGGTAAATTCAGACCTGAAGTGTAACGGCCAAATTCACAAAGGTAGACTTAGACTTGAGGTCTAACTTTACCTTTGTGAACTTGGCCCTTAGACTTCAGGTCTAAACTTGGACTTCAGGTCTAACTTTACCTTTGTGAACTGGGCCTTTAGACTTCAGGACTAAGCTTAGACTTAAGGTCTAACTTTCCCTTGTGAACTCTGCCCTTAGACTTCAGGTCTAAACTTACACTTCAGGTCTAACTTTACCTTTGTGAACTCAGCCCTTAGACTTCAGGTCTAAACTTAGACTTCAGGTCTAAACTTAGACTTCAGGTCTAACTTTACCTTTGTGAAATCGGTCGTAGACTTCAGGTCTAAACGTAGACTTCAGGTCTAGGTTTACCTTTGTGAACTGGGCCCTCATACTTCAGGTCTACCTTTCCCTTTGTGAACAGGGCCCTTAGACTTCAGGTCTAAACTTAGACTTCAGGTCTAAATTTACCTTTGTAAATTGGGCTTTTAGACTTCAGGTCTAAACTTAGACTTCGTTACCATTGTGAATTGGGGCCTCCTTCTCTGCAGCAGCATATAATACTTGCCCAATCACGTGCTTTACTCAAGGTAACCAACATGGGTTGAGCCAACACCTTCTCTTAGTTGCGCCCTTCATAGGTCCTTTTCTGTTGATCACACAAGTACTGGTGGCAGCTGCACTATCAAGCCAAATCTAAAAAAGTAAGTCTCTGAAGTACTGAAATACACCCATGAAGGTGCTGAAAAACAACCTAAAGCACTATTCAAGTGCATTAACTCTTCGACAATTAAGCATGGAGTTATATAATGTGGCGGGGAGTACTGGTGAACATCAGTAAAGTATTTCAAATAACAGTATTAGTTTAATTTAAAATCCCCCTGTTCTCACTCCTTTGATTTAAGTCTTTAGTGCCAAGAAATTTGCACCATTTCTTTCTGCATCCATTGTGCCCTTGACTACTATTGGCAATGTAGTATTGAGTGAATGGCAGTGACTATATAGAGTTAGGAGTCACACAGTGCATAGTTGGTCAGTTTGAGTACATACTCTTTCTATTAGAGGACATGTGTCAGACCCTTTCAGGGGGCGTGGTGTAAGCATGGGTTACTTAGACCTCACTTTTAGGGCTGGAGTTGTTTGCCTCGGATGTCCAGAAAGCCATCCTATCAAGGCTGTAAAAACTGGGTCAAATACATCCCCTGCCTCACTTCAGTGGTTTCCTTGGGAAACAGTCACAGGCTTCTCAGGGAGGTAGTGTGGGGTGTACAAACTCAGAACTTAACCACCCAGCAGAACAATTTGTTTGCCCAGTACAGGGCTTAAATTGGATACATTGAGAACTCACTATAAATGGGGTGAAACATAGGTATTAGTAGCAGGTGCAATAATATACATTGCAGCATGAACTACTGTGCTTTGGGATAATGCCCTTTTTTCCCCGTTTCCCCAAAGTCACTCCTCTTGTGTCAGTCAGCTACTCAAATCACTTTATCTTTGGCTACCATGGCCATAAAAGTACAAACAAGTTAAAGCAACAATAAATAGATAACATAATTCATAAAAACATAGTTACAGACCAGAGCTACATTAAACAAGCATTTGGAATGCAATAGGTCTCGCATTAATTAAGTTTGAGCTATTGGCATTGCTAAATATTGCAACACCAATTGCAAAAAATGTCTATAAATTGTAGGCCAAAAAAATGTGTATCTATTTTTTAGCAATGGTGGCATGCTGCGCTTTAGATGAATATGTTTAGTAAAGTGTGACATACTGCTATTGCTACAATAATTAATTGTGGATGCGTAAACAATTGATGTGTGCACTGATGGCTGGTGGTGTGTGTGCCTGTAGAAATTGTGCACTGATGGCTAGTGGTGTGTGTGCCTTTTGGAAGTGTGCATTGCTGGCTGGTGGTGTGTGCCTGGTGAAAGCGTGCACTTACAGCTGGTGGTGTGTGTGTCCCTGGTGAAAGTGTGCACTGATGTCTGGTGGTGTGTGTGTGCATGGTAAAAGCGTGCACGGACGGCTGGTGTTGTGTGTGTGCCTGAAAGCGTGCACGGATGTCTGGTGGTGTGTGCCTGGTGGAAGCGTGCACTGACGGCTGGTGGTGTTTGTGCCCAGTGAAAGCGTGCACTGACGGCTGGTGGTGTTTGTGCCTGTTGAAAGTCTGCACTGACGACTGATGGTGTCTGTGCCTGGTGAAAGTGTGCACTGATGGTGTGGTTGAGTGTGTGGTTGTATGTGCGGTTCTATGTGTGGTTGTGTGTGTGGTTGTGTGTGTGATTGTTTGTATGGTTGTATATGGGGTTGTGTGTGGTTGTTGTTTGTGGTTGTGTGTGGTTGTGTGTGTGTGTGTGTGTGGTTATGGTTGTGTGTGTGGTTGTGTGTGTGGTTGAGTGGGGAGTGAGCCAGAAAGAACTAGCGGTTGGCAGTCTGGAGAGAGTTACAAAGATAGATACCATTAAATGTAGATATTCAAAGGAAAAATACATTGTTAAAGGCAGACAGTGAAGCAAAGGCAGGGTTGAAACAGGGAGAAAGGCAGGTGGAAATGTTATGAGCAATTAAATAAAAGAGAAGATTAGAGAAAGAAAATAAAGGGGGCACATTTTGGAGAGACCGAAACAGAGGTGTAGGAAAGAGCGTGAGAGAGAAAAAAAATAGCAGAGAGGTGAAGCAGGCGACTGGCCTATACATAGATGGAGGATGGAAAACAGGAGAGAATTAACTGAAAGGAAGAAACGAGAGTTGAGAGCAGAAAAAGACAGAAGTGAAGAAAGATAGTGGGGGAGAAAAGGAGGTAATAAAAGAGATGAGAAATGCAGAATAGACAGTAAAAAAGGTCAAATAGGGAGAGAGGAGTGAAATATTAGAAGAGGGAGCGACGGAGAGCACGTCTACAGTTAGTTTCAAATAGTACAGCTGTGAACTGTGACTGCTCAGCTGCCCATATCTTGCTTGAAAGTACATCTGAATAGACAAATGTTCTGGTGTTTCAAGATATAAAACACAAAAAGTTATGTTTTTATAAGAACCAAGTCCACTCTTCCAGGGCAGAGGCATGTCATTTGCGGATTCACCGTGAGTGGTGCTGGGCCTGGACAGACATTTGTTGGAGAGCTGTCCTGTGTTCCTGTGACCTGCCCTAAGCAAGCACATGCACGCACCCATTCATCAAGAGAGACAAAGAAATGTGCAATTAAGTGGAAAATGAACCAGAAATACAGGATCAAACACCGAAGTGTAACAAGATTTGTCACAGCGTGCAGGTTACATGCACAGTCCTCTCAGTGTGTTCATGGTCACCTTTATAATGGATTGTGAGATAGCTTTCAGTTAAGCAGCAACACAGATCCGATTGCTCGAGCACGTGTTTTGTACTTTGCTTGAATTCATATAGCTTGCTTACCAAACTCATTGTGAGACGTAATGCGCCCGGCCGACGACCACCCCGCTTGTCAGTGCAGAGCGGGTACCAGAGAAGCGCAAGAGCGCCATCACTCATCGCAAGCCTTGCAGGCTGCTTCTGAAACTTGGGAGGGTGGAAGTGAGGAAGTGGAGGTGGGGGTGTGTAACCACCCCATGGGGTAAAGAGGTTGCGCCCAGTTTGTACTGGAAAAAGATGCGGTTTCTGTAGTTTGTTTCTTGCACGTGATAAATAACAGGGGGAGAGGCACTGGCGGGTCCCAAATGCATCACGATGATAGTGCGTTAAAACAAGTAGGGAGATAACATTCTGAAATGTAAATTCTGTTTATTCAGCGGAAAAGTCGGGCGTTGTCACCCCCGTGTAGTGTTAGGTTAATTACTGCTGAATCCGCAGGAGTGAGACAAAAGCGGCCTGCGGCAGTAGTTTTATCCGGGAGAGGAGGAAGGCAACATGCACCGCCTCGTGAAATGGATCCAAAGAAAACCAAGCTCTCGGCATTGATGTGGCGGGGGCGGGTTACATGATGTAAAAGTGACAATTGTGAGCAAACAAAATACAAGAGGTAGCAAACGGTGCATTACAGGAGGAAAAGTGACATGTGTGCAAGTTACAAAGGCGTAACTCAGGAGGCAGATGACTGCAGTGATGAAAGATGCTGGCGAATTTCGAGCCAGGGCAAACTCCCGAGACCTGCCCTAAGCAAGCACATGCGTGCACCCGTTCATCAAGAGAGCAAAAGAAAGGTGCCATTAAGTGGAAAACAAACTTGAAATATAGGACCAAACACCGGAAGTGTAACAAGATTTGTCACAGCGTGCAGGTTACATGCACAGTCCTCTCAGTGTGTTCATTGTCACCTTTATAATGGATTGTGAGGTAGCTTTCAGTTAGGCAGCAAAAGAGATCCGATTGCCTGAGCACATGTTTTGTACTTTGCTTGAATTCATATAGCGCTTGGTTCCTTACCAAACTCATTGTGAGACGTAAAGAGCTCGGCCGACGGCAACCCCACTTGTCAGTGCAGAGCTGGTACCAGAGTAGCGCAAGAGCGCCATCACTCGTCACAAGCCTGGCAGGCTGCCTCTAAAACTTGGGAGGGTGGAATTGAGGAAGTGGAGGTGAGGGTGTGTAGCTACCCCATGGGATAAAGTGTTGGCAAATGGAATCAGAGCGGCCGCAGTCGCTTTGATGTTCTTGTCTTGTCTTGCTTTGTGGGAGGGGTAGGGGGAGCGAATTGCTGTGCACGCGCCTGGCTCACATAAACTGTACGCGATCCGCAGTGGGTAGACCTTTTAGGTCTGCTTACTATAAATCTCGCCTATCTTTCCCTTGGGGTGGACAGGCGAGACCTAAAAAATAAAAGCTAAGTGCAATGTTAATCACGGATTTGAAATAAGAAGTGCACATAGATACAACAACAGGATTTCCCCAGGATAAATAGTCCATGTGATATCAGGCAAATACAGGGGTACCTTCCTTCTAAGGCCCCTCATAGCAGCCAAGGATTTGGCAACAGATATGGCAACAACCGGACGGCTATCCACCCTGAAAAAGTCAAGGGTGCGGAATAATTACGTATGTCTAGCAGCATACATATAGTAGCTAGCCAGGTGCGGCAGGGGAGGCGTAAGCTGGACACAAGTGCTAGCGGATCGCTCTGCTCCGCCCGCGGAGTGTGCAGAGATTTGCCTACTCCACGGAGAACGTGGAGAAGGCAAATCTCCGCACACTCCACAGCGGAGCGGAGATGACCAGCCCCCGCCTCCACCCCGCCTATTAAGAATTAATTAAAAATACATTAAAGGTGAAAGAAAAAAAGTGTACCTTGACTGCAGCGCCCAGGGGAGTCCTTGCGAGAAAGGCACATGCACGGGTGCGCACGCATGCGCAGATCACCCTGAGACGGCGAGGAAGAGGAGGACAGCAGCCTGGGGTCGCCACAGTCAAGGTAAGTCTTTTTTCTTTTACCTTTAATTAATTTTTAATTAATTCTTATTAGGGGATTAGATGCGGGTGACGGAGCGGAGTTCCACAGAATTTGTTCCTAACTCCGTGGACCTCCACGTAGTTACTGGACACACAAAGAAACATGCGGAATGCTCTTGACTGTAGAGATCTAAGCGGGGCACGCCAAAGCTCCCCCAGCTGCCTAATTGGAAGTGAACACTCTCAGTGGGAGGGTCCCCACTCGGACCTGGAAGTAAAGCTACCTGTCCAGCACAACAGACACCTGATCCCAGAAGAGCTCAAACCCACTAATCATTAGTAAGCTTAGAGGAGGCAGCTTTTCTGGATTTATTGCCCATTAGTGTTGCCCAGTAATGCTTTTACAGAAAATCTTTGGACAGGAAATGAGTGGAATCTGGCTGATCCCACAACTCAGGCATCCCAAGTCAGTGTAACGCCTCCTTGATTCTCGTAAACCAGGGGACCTTACTGAAGTGGTCAGCCTTCATGACATCCTTAAGACAAATCACATAGTGGGCAAGTTTAGGGGTGGTCCATAGGCATCTCCAATAAAATATGGGGCTTAGAAGGAGTTTAACCGAACCCTATTTACTCACAGGTCCTTTAAAAGCAAACAGAGTGGAGTGCTAGGAGGAAGATAGTCAAGATTTCTAAAGAATCTATTTTCAGTTATGGTTAATTCTAAATGGTTGGCAAATCCCCATAGTTCCGCCCTGTATAGGGTGGAACCCAATGCTTTGGCCTTGTAAAGCTGGCGTAATGGGTTGGGTGTATGAAGTTGAATACTCTTTGAGGTACACACCAGTGGTCTGCTTAAGTTTCAAGGCTGCCTTATTGATGTGGGAGTCATACCCCCAGAAATTGTTACCCCAAGATAGGTAAAAGAATCAACCCACTCCAGGGGGACTCCCCCCCGGACTATACTCCCCTTGTACGATTTATGTGGATAAAACAACATCACTAGTTGAAGCAAGTCAAAAGTGTCTGAGCCCAACAAAGTGTTGTCTGCAAAGAGGAGAATCTGAGATATGATTTGTGCCAAAGAGGAAGCATCTGTATCAAAGTGGGACAGGAAGTGAACAATATCAATTATAAATAACAAGAATAATGTGGGGGCCACAACACAACTCTGGCTAACACCTTTGCGAACTGCTAACCTTTCAGTATATTGACTTTGCGCCCCCCACCTAATATGTGCATAATGGTCCTCATGTAAACAGATTAGTAATGATAGAATGTGAGGAGGTATAGCCAGATCAGCAAGGGATTTCCAAAGGGCAGACAGGGGATCAGGTCAAAAGCCAATTTTAGATTGACAAAGGCAATGTAAAGGTTGAACTGGCCAATCACAACGGTTCTCCCAATAGATTTTTAAAAATGGAAGACCTGGTCGCTGGTTGAGACCTTCCTGCAAATTTGTACTGAGGACATCTTGTTCCACAATCCAATCATGGATTTTTGGCAGCAGACAGAGGCAAAACCACTTTTTGGAGGCAGTTTATTGAGCTTATTGGTCTGCAATTGCTCAGTTGAGATCGGTCACCATTTTTATGGATGGGTAAAACCATTCTGCCCTTCCAAGAATCAGGAATGGGTGCCCTCTTTGACTGATGGCATTAGCAATGGCTAAAATATAGCTGGACAATCCTCCATATCAAATAAGAATGTGTCAGCTGGAACACCATCTGGTACTGCGGCTTGGCCCCGCGAGACAGCGTTTAGGGGCTCAATGATATCAGTGATAGCAAACATGGGTATAACACGGGAGGGAGGCGGAAGGACTTCGGTTGTAGCCTGAGTTGGAGTGTTAGAGTCACGAGAATATAAAGTATGAAAGTAATCAACCCATTCAGATGGAGAAACTTTATTTTATGGCTCCAATATGGCTGAAGAGCCACCACATGCGACTAATTTCTAGAATTTGGTGGAATCTGTGGCTGAGCATACATCCAAGGGCCCTCCACCTCTGTTCATCCCAGTCCCATTTAGCATTAGCAATGGCCATCTTGTAGGTCTTCCTCTACAAGGGAATGTGGACAGATCCTTAGATGTGATGGCTGTAACTAGGGAATGATTGAGTTTGCGGCATTCTTTATTAAACCAGGATCGATTCTTATCAGTAAGTTTCCCGTTGCGTGAAACAGGGATGGTGAAATTACCTAAAATGCGCTCAAAGGGGGCCTTATGAATATCCATCAATTGGCCTGGTGTGTCTAACTGGTCAATCTCAATTTGAGCCGGACTGTTTTAAGGTCCATATCTATGACAGATAATATATCAGGAAGAGCAGCTACCTGATGTCATTTCAGGTAACGCTTGTCAGCAGTCAAGGTAATATCCCTGGTGTAAGAGCCCAGATCAAGATCTGAAGGGATGCTCTCAAAAAAGGCATGGGTGGTCAAATAGAGGGGGTTGTGATTGCTTTCTGATCTTTCTAAAACAATCATATCGATTATAAATGACTACAGCCTTAAAGTCGACTAATATATAATCAATTTGGCTTGTGTGATGTGACTTGTAAGTGTGGACACCTTTTAAATCAGATTTATTTCTAGCATTGAGGGCCCTGAGGCCATGTTCCACTGTAAGTGCCTTTAATTGGAGAGCGGCTTTTGTCCATGTGTTTATTGGTGGAATATCTAACAAAGGAATAGCCCAAGCATAATCTTCATACCTGGTTAAATAAACGTCATCATTGTCGAGTGGCTCGAATGTTATGTTAAAGTCGCTCGCTACAATAAGACAGTGTTGGTAAGAGCGCTGTTCAAGAAAGTTTTCAAGAACCTGTAGCATTTGCGAAACCATACTGTCCTTGACCCCTCCTACATAGACATTAAAAATGGTTATTCCGTGGTTATTTCTAGTGTTCAACTAGATACCCAAGATGTCAGGAGAATTCATGTTAAGTTGACGTATTCAACAGTTTAGTGAGGCTCTAACCCAGATGACTAGACCCCCTCTGGTTAGGAATTGCAAGAATGAAAAAACTAAGATAATCCTACCTTGAAGTGCAGCGATGTTTATTTGCTGCATTTCCAGGCTGTCTTCATTTACTCTGAAACCCGTGAAGTGAGATCAGAGTCCTGTGGGGCCGTATGTCAGTGAGTGTGATGCTGCTGGCTTGGCTGGGCAGTGTCTGGAGTCTTATCTCTGGCACACCCGAGTTTTTCACAGGTCTTTAAAGACCATTTGTATATTTACATACCGTTGTATGCCTCTGTTATTTTTCTGGTTCCAGAACCCCCTATTCCTTACATTTGTATTTTACATTTACTAGTGTGAGCCTGCATTTCATGAAAAGGAATATAAAGTAGGGTTGCCAAAAGATAAATGCCAGCCATATGTTGTTTAAAGAACCTGCAAAGATCTCGTCTTGACACTAAATAGGGTTATAAATAAAAAGTATGTATTCATTTGTAATTTGACTTTTCTGTCTTTATTCCCTTTAATTACCAGTCGGGAATCATTCAGGCCACGCCAGGAACACAATTAAAAGTGCTTTCTATTTATATGTGCTGTTCGAAGTGTGCACCTGTTTATTTTTCTACTGTCTGCGACATCAAAATAATGAGCTGGCAACCCTAATCATAAGACTGGAAGTTTGCTGCAGAATCAGCACATCATTTGTTTCCTCCACCCTCGATCCCTGAATAATGCCATAAAAGCAATAGTTTCACTTATATCTGAAACCCTATGCCGCCATCAATAACATGCTGCGTTACTTCAAGTGTCTGGGAATGCACCCTGCATTCAGACAACGCACTCCTCATTCTTGCCCTTTACTTTCACGTTCACCCTGCACTCACAGCGATCACAATGCACTCACAGTGATCACCATGCACTCACATCATTTACCCGCTCCCCCTGCACTCACAGTGAAAACCCTGCACTCACAATGCACTTGCGCTGTTCACCCTGTATTTCACCCTGCAGTCACACAAGCACACTACTCACCTTTCACTCATGCGATACTTCACATAACCTGTCCCCCTCACTGCTCAATCTGCAATCTCACTCAAACAAGCCCATCACTAACCATGCATTCATTCGTCCCACTCTGCACTTATATCCACACCCAAAATCATATGATCACCTCACTCACCCTGCAGTCACTCCTTTTACCCTACTCTCTCACTGTCGCATCGCTCACCGTGCACTCACATAGGCACTCCTAACACCCACACAGTGCAGAGGGTTAATGTGCCTGCTACAAAGTACGGGTGCCATGTGGATCACAGAACTCAGTGTGAGTAAACTATGAGTAGCGCTATTAAAAAATGAAAATTTTGTCTGAAAGGGGCTATAAAGAGATGAGTTGCATTGCTGGTAAGTAGTAGTGAGGGAATTCATGGAGACGAAAATGGGGGAGGGGCGCCAAAAAAGACTGTTACACCGTGTGCGTCCAGTGCTATGGCCAGCCCTGGCTGGGAGTGTTAGCCCCCCGAAGTTCGGGTCTAGTTGCGACCCTGGTGTGCTGGCAGGGTCAAAGTGGTTGCTAAAAATAAAATGAAAAGCCTACATGTTATGTGTTTTCACAGCATTGCAGGTGTGTATAAAATAATGCAATAACAACTTAATTTGATAATAAATGCAAGTTAAACTAACTGGTGATAACTGCACTCTTTTAGGATATGAAACCTCAGTTCGTGACTACCATCACTGCAGATGTCTGTGTGTGTTAAAGCTAAGCAACACATAATTGAACCCTAGTTGGTGCAGAGGAATAGTGACCTTTGTACTTATAGTCAGGGTCACTGGAATCATGCAATTGTGCAGTTTGGGCATTTTGTGCATAGTTATGGATTTCCCGCATTTACCACATTGCCATTGTCTGCTACATAAATTGCAGATTTAAAAAAAAACTTGTTTCTATCTCAAATGGTTCAAAAGTTACTAAAAATGCAGCAACACATTACCTCACAGTGGAAGGCACTTTCTAAAGGTTGACTGATCTCCTTTCTGTTGCTTATTGCTATATGTGGGTATTAATGTGGTACTTATGAGGGCCAATAAAACCCAGGGCAGTGTTAACAAGTGTACAAATTGCAAAATAATGCAGTAATGCTAATGACGAAATATGCAGCATTATGCAGCATAATTCGCCTTTACTTGCTGCAGAATTTAGTCAACACTGCTGCATAATTTGGCCTTCTCCTGCGTAATAATTCCAGTGGCCCCCTGTTTAGTGCTAAGAGGTCTCAGCCTGTGGCAGAAAGCACTGTGAATATGTAAGTCATTATTTTAAAACAATATTTACATACTCTAAGCTAGGTTGTTGCATATGTATCCAATACAGACATTTTTGTAAGTGTCTCCCCTATTCCAGATCTCGGCTGATAACACCCTTACATTACATCTCAAAAATAATACATCTTTGCCACCAGGAAGCCTTAAGCAGAGCCACTGGAATTATTCAGCAGAAGAGGACCTCATTATGCGGCATGCTTGACTAAATTTGCAGCAAGAAAAGGTAAATTATGCGGCACAATGCGCCACATTTTGTGGTTAGCATTACTTCATTATTTTGTCATTTTAACTCAAGGAAACGCTGTCACTGGAAATATTTCCTCTCATTATTACCAGTTTAACACCCAAATACAGCAGTAAGCAACTACAAGACTACCAGTGAATCTTTGCAAAGGGCCTTCCAATTCTCCGGAACACTTTGTCAAGCTTTAAGTATCTTTTGTCCCGTTAGAGCTAGAATCATGTTTCTTTAGTTCAAACCTGCAGCTTAGGGTGCAAATGCTGTAAAACTATAATTATGTGGAAAACACTGCTGATGCAGAAACTCGTCATTCCAGTGGCCCTGGCTTTAAGTGACTCAATCAATTAATAGCTGGTAAGAAGGCTGTTTTTTTAAAACTATCTGCACTACCACCACACCCTTCGCTTTCAGGCAGAGGCACCTCAAAGTCAGTATTAACCATTCATGGCAGTTTTTTGTGTGAATGCTGAGTCAATTGGGTGGCAGGTAGAAGGCAAGCAGGGTTGCATTGAAATGCAGAGCTCTAATCCTCTCGATCCCTGGGGCCTCACTGTAATGGTCTAGGAGACAGAGGAAAGGATCGAGATTCATAGATTTTGTCACAGAGAAGGCCCAGAATAGGGAGCACTGTATGGGGAATTATTTTTATGTTACAAATGGCCAGAGACAGCTTCTTCTGAGATATACCCCAAAGAAGGGGACAAAATGAGTTTCTTTTTTAGGGACATTCATTAGTGAAGCTGGTACTGCTGCCAAGTGTGTAAGTAGACAATGCTGGTTATCATTAAGGAAGCAGATGCATCAGGATTGCGGCCCAGGAATTTGAGGGTATGACTGTCTACCTTTAAAAAAGGGGCATTGGAGCTTATTTTCCTTTCAATCATTAGGACTGAGGTGATGATCCATCATGGTGGGGAAGAGGTAAAAGATGCAGAGGAGATGGTCTGCTACTCAGGACTGCGGTTATCATTAGTGCAGCAGGTATAGTTGCTTTGGGGTCAAAGAGTATGAGAGGCTCACAACACCCCAACTATGGGGAGGAGTTTTGTTTGGGATAATGTCTGTTTTCGTATGATGCATTTGCTGTCTTATAAGTCTCATTTTTAGTGCAGTTCATAAGCTATAGAAAAAGTATTCTTGAAATCGTCTCATAAGCCCAGCTCCTTGCACGAGCCATGTCCTTCCCGCTCCCCCAATCCTTGCCATAATGTTTTAAAGAGGGGGCCTGACCTGAAAACATTTTGCTTACGTGGGGCTCAGAGTGAAAATGTTTGAAGACCTCTGCTCTACATGGATAAAACATAACAGCCATAGATGCAATGCAGCTGGCACCAAGGTATTAATAGTAGTACTACGTCTCCCCAATGCCACCTGATTTATCACTGAAATATCAGCTTTAAATATGTTTGCGAAATTATGAGGTTTAAAAATACAAGTATTTTTGTGTTGAATAGACACTTTAAAATGTTGGTCAACACGACTAATTTAACTAACCAAAAGTGTCTAATTTAGTAGGTTGGGCTGCACACAGGAGAGCTACTTACAGGTGGTTGGAGAGCTGCCAGTAACTCATGAGCTACTCATTGGAGAAGCCTGGCTTAGGAACACCGATCATCATGATGGAATCAGCACTGCCAGGTCTACTTTTAGTGGGTCACAGGGAGTTATTAGGTTTATGACCGAGATAGGCCCCAAAGGAAGAAAATTATCCAGAGTCAAGTGCCTAGTATGAGCGCCTAAGCTTTGAGTACTCGAGGTGTTGGAAGTTACCCCGTTGTCCAGACCTGTGAGACATTTCCTTACTGCCCCTGAATCTCAACCTGCACCCCTCTTACTGAGCACCACGTACCATATTCTGGGACTTCATACAGTTGATGCACTTCTGCTGCCACCACTGGATCCCACCCTCACTGATGAATCCAGACAACTCACACTGCACTTAGGGGATAATCTACCCTCCTGAGCTAGTTACTCCATACCAATTAAGTACCCACTGTAGGCCAAACTTAGAATCAGCAGACAGCACAGGGGCAGTCACTCCTTTAGCATCAGGCCAACCCAAGAACCAGCACAATGACTCAATGGCAGTACCTCCTTCCGTTTCAGGACAACCCACGAAATAGCAGTCTACACAAGTGCTGTCACTCTGCCAGATTCTCTGATTTCTGTCCTTGGCAGAACACCCAACTCATAGTGACAAGAAACACATTTCCAAAGAAATGACACTTAAAACAAACTTAGACACAATAATCCCTTTCCATGTGACTATCTAAAATGCAGAGTTTTGTAGTGCAGCCAGTTGTCACTGTGGTACTGCGCAAATGCAAGTCCTATCCGCTGACAACCAATGTTAGAACTGGGATCTCTGGTTGGCTAAGGATTGCACCAAAGCCAGGCAGAGACCACCCCTCTAGTCAGGGCAAGGGAGTTACACGCCAAAGATAACCCCTGCTCACCCCTTTGGTAGCTTGGCACGAGCAGTCAGGCTTATCCCGGAGGCCATGTGTAAAGCATTTGCGCATGCACACAGCAACAACATCCCAGGTACACTACAAAAGGAACTCCACACAAGGTAATATCAAAAATAGCCTTGTTATTCTCATAACACATTAGAATAGTACTCACATAATATACATGGTGCCACCTGGCACTAGGTCATATTTTCAAGGGATTATTTACACCGGACAGGGCCCACTGGCCCACTGTCAGAACCATCACAGAGTGAACTTAGTAAAAGTAAAACATATCATAAATATACAACCAGTAATCCCTGGTAACCACTGTACTCAGCATCAGTCTAACATTAAACACATTATGCACAGTATCACATTAGGCACCAAACGCATTGTAAGCCCATAACCTCAACAGTCTATTATCTTAGACCCTAACCTCATAAGCATCACTCACATTAGGGGTATACTCACAGTAGTATGTTGAAGGTGACAGGTGTGGGCGCTTGTTAGCACACAAATTATGTGAGGCTAGACAGTTACAGGGGGTCCAGGAACTTCGAGATCAGACAGGGAAACTTGTCACGGACAATGTAGCGATAGCCAAGACATTTCGGGACTTTTTATGCCCAACTGTACAGGGGGCAGAGGTTGTCAGACGCAGATATTGACGCTTACATATCGGAAGCAAACCTCCCTGCACTGACCCCGGAACAAGCAGAGCAATTAGAGGGGGACATCCGGGTAGAAGAAGTCTTTGCAGCTGGTGATTTCCTTGACAACTGTGTGACTACTGGAATCACTGCCTCTAGTAAGACTAGGAAGCATGGGGACAACCTAAACTGGGTGTTTTATTAAAGGACCTGGAGAGGTAGGTAGGTCTGACTCTCAGATATTTTTAACTTACCTTTTAAGAAGTGTGAATATGGGATCCAATTGCCTAGCTCTGAAAGAGCCCTGACAAATGCCAGAGACTAACATAGGCTACCTAGAGGCAGAAATATGTTGGCTAAAAAGGGGGAAGCCTGGGTCATTACACACAGTAGCATCCCCTAATTATTTGTTTCAGGAATGTTTTTATCCATGCCTAAGGTACCACCAAATAATGAAAGTCTCAGTGGTTTAACTTAAGCCATTTTTAATCTCTAAACTGAATCCCTAGGACATTATCCAGAAGAATCATATGCTAAGAACTTCTTCAAGTCAGTATGTAAGGTCAAGTCTGCTCTGGTACTACAACCATACCAGGGTGCAGTGAGGTGGCCGATGATGAGTCGACCACATCTGTTAACTTTTATGCTCCTAATAAGAGTTATGACCTAGGGAGATCACCATAAATTGAGGTTAGGATTAGGGTTAGCGCCCTCAATTCCAAAAAGTGGGTGACTCCTTTCTTTTTGGTATTAGTTTACTCCCCCCACCTGCCATCCTTTAAATATTTGACAACAAAATCTGTCCATGCTCTAAAAATGTGCCACATCCAGTGCTGAGTATACTTCCTTGGGCTACCCTATTTCCCCTTAGCCATCCCTGTAATTTTGATTTGATTTTCCTGAATTAAACCCTCATAACCCATGCCAAGATTGGTGATATAATATCCATTACTATGGGCACATTTGTGTCACTCTTCGATGGACTCATCAAGACCTTCTTGAATGGAATGTCCATCATTGTTTGAACAGTGCCACTAAATTAAAGTGCAATTTACTATACTACTAACATTAGATTTAGGGCCTGATCAGCGGCGTCACTAGGGGGGTGCGGGGGGTGCGGACCGCACCGGGTGTCACCCCATCTGGGGTGACACCAATCTGGTTAGTTGCGCTGGCTGGCTCCGTGGCTCGCCCTGCGGCTCGCTCTGCAGTGCAGCCTGAGCCTACCTAACTATTCTAAAACCGCGGGCCCGGGGCAGAGCTCACATTGGTCATATACGGTCCGGGGGCCGGGGCCCTCTGCCGAGACTGTGACATGAACGATGAGAGCTCAGTCAGTTCTGAGAGTGTGTGACATGCTGTGCGTGCATTGCAAGCAGCAAGCGCACGCCACCACGGTCAACTAGAGGGGGAAAACTAGATATCCGAAGCGCTCATAAATCACACGAGGCAGCGCCAGAGAATCAGCACTTGGATGCCACGACGGGTCTTTAGGCGCTGGGGATGATGAAAACTTGGAGAAAGGCGCTGCGAGGCCACAACAGGTTGTCTGGGCGCTGAGTCACGAGGAAGGCTTGGAAGCAGGGGGTGCTTCGCTTGCACAGATGGCCATGTTTAAAAGAACTAGAATGTTCCAATTTATTTTATTTATGCATTTTTATACAGCGCAAACATTTCCTTAAGGTGCTAGAGCGCTTTATAATAAACATAGGTCATTCCATAAGGCCCACACTTACATGGTTAGATAAGGTTTTTACAGTAAAACATAAGTCGTAACATAAGGACCCAATTTACACAATATGCAATCATTACATAAGGTGGTAATGCTTCAAATTTGCAAACCAGCAGATCATGTTAGGTCTAGAATTACCACTGTTTGAGGATGTAGGCAGTGTGAGTTGCGGCAGCGAAATGACTTATACAATGGTGGTGGAGCAGTGAATACCAGGGCAATGGTCAGAGGCTAAACCATAGCGGTAAGAGAACAAGTTCCCATTGGATAGTTTAGCTAAGTTGTCACTAACTATGGGGCATATTAACAAGGCCAGGTGATAATTATCGCTCAGCGCACTTAGCGCTAGGATAATTATCACCGGCCAACTCTGCATTTTATCGCGGAGATAGCGTGCTATCAGCAACACTTATCTCCAAAGCGATAAAATACAGAGCGCAAGCTGCAAATTGTGAGATTATCGCTGGAAATACAGCTATAATCCCACAAGGTTTGGCGATAGCTTGCTGATAGGGATAGACATACTTAGCCATTATATCCACCTTACATAGGATATCATGGCTAAGTCAGAAAAATGCCAGATGTTAAAAAGCAGTGTTAACCATAGTTAGCGATATCCTTGATAATAAGCGACATTTATCCTATTATTTTACTCTGGAACGCCCCATTTGCATCTCATTAGAGATGTAAGGGGAGGCGTAGAGTAAAAGGGAGATAACATGCAAATTTGCGTGTTAGCACCCTGTTGCTGATAGGGCTCTAGTTTTATCTCTGCTTTTTTGGCTTTTAAAGCCAAAAAAGCAGAGATAAAGCCTTTGTTAATATGCCCCTAAGTGTCTTTCAAGGAGAAAGGCCTACAGCTCCGTTTGGAACTTGCCGGTGATGTAGTGGAGGTAGGCTGGGAGGGAGGAGCTGCGTGTTCTGGTCGCGTTTCCTGAGAAGGATTGTGCCATTAGTTATTCCTTTTCGAAGGTTGCAGGTTCAAGCAGCTGTGGTCTACCTTCTCCAGATACCTTTAATTTGTCTGCCAGGTAACGGGAGTGGATGTGCGCAGGGCCTTATGGGTGATACAGACTGTCTTGTACATGGTCCAGGCTTCAAAGGGCAGCTAGTGGAGAATGGCCAGCACAGGTGAGATGTGGTCACTCCTTTTGGCCCCAGAGACGAAACATGATGGAGGGATGGTGCAGGCAGAGAGGGAGATGGTGCAGGCAGAGGGTGAGATGGTGCAGGCAGAGGGAGAGATGGTGCAGGCAGAGGGGAGATAGTGTTGACAAAGGAGAGATAGTGCGGACAAAGGGGAGATGGTGCAGGCAGGGGGTGAGATGGTGCAGGCAGAGAGAGAGATGGTGCAGGCAGAGGGAGAGATGGGGCAGACGGAGAGAGAGATGTTGCAGGTGGAGGGGAGATGGTGCAGGCAGAGGGAGAGATGGTGCAGGCAGAGGGCGAGATGGTGCAGGCAAAGGGAGAGATGGTGCAGGCAGAGGGGAGATGGTGCAGGCGGAGGGGAGATGGTGCAGGCAGAGGGGAGATGGTGCAGGCAGAGGGATAGATGGTGCAGGCAGAGGGAGAGATGGTGCAGGCGGAGGGGAGATGGTGCAGGCAGAGGGAGAGATGGTGCAGGCGGAGGGGAGATGGTGTGGGCACAGGGAGAGATGGTGCAACCAGAGGGGAGATGGTGCAGGCAGAGGGGAGATGGTGCAGGCAGAGGGGAGATGGTGTAGGCTGAGGGTGAGATGGTGTAGTCTGAGGGAAAGATGGTGCAGGCAGGGGGTGAAATGGTGCAGGAGGAGGGGAGATGGTGTGGACAGAGGGAGAGATGGTGCAGGCAGAGGGGACCTGGTGCACGCAGAGGGTGAGTTGGTCCATCCGGTAAGTTGTGAGGGGGTGACACCATGAGTTACCCGCACCGGGTGACACCAACCCTAGTGACGCCACTGGGCCTGATTATGAGTTTGGCAGATAGGGTTACACTGTCACAAACATGACTGATATTCTATCCGCAGTATTACAATTCAATTATATCCTATGGAACTTCAGCAGACAGGATATCCTGCATGTTTGCGATGGAGTATCCCACCCGACAAACTAATATTCAGGCCCTTAATCTGTTTAAAGCTTGCCTGAACTGAAATGGACTTGGGCAGCCATGTTCATTTCCGAACAGTGCCACCAATGTGAAGGGTAATCTGTAGTATTGCCAGGACTACAAATTCTCTATTGTCACCTCAGCCCACCCCTCCCTGGGCGGTGCCACTCCTTGTTAGTCATCTCTTGAAAATGCTGCCATTTCTGAAATAACTTTGATAACAAATAACATGACCAGGCATGAAATGCTCAATAGTATGGGTCAAACAATTGTTAGGAGGAGTGATAGCTACACTTTGAATGGACCTCAGTGTTTGGCACTCTGTTTCGTTCTCTAGAGCTTTTGTAGAGTCTCAGGTACTAAGGCTCAGTCAATGAGTCAACCTGAATTAGACAACCAGTAGAATTGCATACAGTGCACAACGTTTTGAGCAATATTTGCGTAAGAAGTGTTTTTGGTAACGTGTAGTCCGATGAGACAGGGAAAAATAGTGGAATACCAAATTCTCTTTCATAAAAGAACAACACATTCAAGGATCAATAGAGTACAAGATATCCATTTAAAGACTGTATTTAACACTTAAACCTTAGTCTAGTGTACACACGATTAATTGTAACTACAATGAATATGAACTGTAAGGTAGTAAGGAAGTTAGTCAGTAATGAAGACTTTTGGACGTGGCCCTTTTTGCATGGTCATCCCTGAACTTTTTGCCTTCCTCCTATATGTTTTCTGACCTGTTGTTGACTGTTTCATCTCTCTGGGCACTTTACCACAGCTGATCAGTGCTAAAGTGCGTATGCTCTCCCTATTGTAAATTGATGTATGGATTAATGATTCCATGATTGGCTGATTTGGTTTACTTGTCAGACCCTAGTACAATGCACTGAGTGTGCCTGTGGAAATTAGCAATATTAATGTACATAAGCGGCGTTCATTTGCCTTCTCCCATCCCCCTCCCTGTAGGCACCATGAATACCGTGAAACGTTGACCGCACCATCCCCGCTAGTAAAAGCCCGTGCCCATATATATACATGACAGCCATTTTAGGCACCATGGCCTTTTTGCCCGCTCATTGGAATCCCCGGCTTCCCTCCTGCGCGTATTTGAACGCCCCCCCCCCCCCACTCTCACATGCACAGACCATAAAACCCTCTCCCTCTGCGCGACCCTGCTCTGAAAAGTAACCTTCCTGCTTGACCCACGCACCCCCCCCCCATTTTCCTCTTGAAGAAGCATCCTTCGCCTCAGCTGACATAACCCCCCCTCCTAGCTGTACCTGACTGCCCCCGCTCTCTCATATACGGGTCATAAGATCTCTCTCTCTGTGCGACTCTGTCCCTGGGAATCACACCCCGTGCCTGATCATCACCTCCCTTCTTCCTATGAATACCCCTCCCTTGATGACTCCTCCACTGAGCCCGATTGTCCGCATGGACCACTGGTCATCCCCTTCGCCTGAGGCCTGCAAGCATCCTCCGCGCACCCTGGCTTCCCCCCCCCTCCCTCACATGGGCAAGTGATAAACCTTCTTCTTCTGCAAGACTCTGTCCTTGGGAGTCACGCTCGCGTCTGACCAAACATCTCCTTTCCTTTCATGAATACCCCTCTGTTGGTAAACTCTCCCTCTGCGCCTGATTGTCCACGCGGCATGAATACCTCTCCTTTGATGACCCCTTCCACCGAGTCCGATTGTCCACACAGGTCCGAGGCCATCGCCTAAGCCGGGAGATACAGTTTACTGCCCCTTATTGTATGAAGTCACTCCTCTTCAAAGGACCCACTATTGATCATGGCCTCCCCACCCCCTGGGATACGATCAGGCGCACACATCCTAAGAATCGGCGGAACACTCAGCTGCGTGATAGCCCCCTCCTCTTATCAGCAGGTTGAGGCCCTCTATTGTGGATGCATGTGGGGGTGGGATTGACACGAGGATTACGGGGATGTCTTTTCCTCTGTTTCACAATGTCGTTATTGTAATAAGGAATGTTTTGTAAGGTATAAAAGGCGATGTCTCAGAGAAATTGTTAGAGCACCTCCCGATGACACCTTGTTTCGTGTCTGAAATGACAGGCTCTCCTCATGAGAAATAAACTCTGTTCTTGTGTCCCTGCCTCCAGCGCTCGTCTCTTTGTTTGGTAACTATTCAAAATGGGAACTAAGAGGCGCCCTGCGCCAGCAGCCTGGGCATCGGTTGTCATATGGGCTGACTTTTCCACAATTGGCGTCCCAACGCGGGGCCCATCAGCGACATAAGGTCCGGTAAGAGAGGTCCAGACGATGGGGTGAACATCTAAACGATCGGAGTATACCTGCCTTGAGAGGACCCTCGTCCAGCTGCTGATTGAATGAACTTCACCGATTCCGAACAGACCTCTCTCGAGTGACCCATTGTCCTGACTGGGACCCCACAGGACTGCTGCGGTAAATAATGAAGTAAGAGAACGATCGGGCGCTGGAAGGAGGAAGGCGAAGAACTGTCCACACGGTCCGGGTAAGGTCGCGTAAATGTGACAAATTGTGAAATGATTGTTTGATTTGGATAATACTAGTATTACTCTTTTGTTGACTCCTCTGGAGATTCACCGTCTGCAAACGGAGAAACAACAGGCTCTCCCTTTGCAAGCAGTGAAGGATAGGTAACGCAGACTTTTGTCCCCGTTGTAATCCGTCGTGCCTATCTTCCTCCCCCACTGTTTCCCGAACTGTTGTTCGTGGATTATTGTCTGGAGATTCTCTGTCTGCAAACAGGGAAGAACAAGGTCTCTCTTTGCAGGTAGCGAAAAGGTAGGTAACGCAAACCTTTAACACGTCGTGCCTACTTATTCTCCCCACTGATTGTTTGATTGACCGAACATTGATTGTTCGATAATGGTTCTTTTGAGGTATTCACCGCCTGCAAACAACGGAGAATAGAAATATTCTGTCTAGTCTTTGCCCGCCGTGATAAGATAGGTAGTGCAGACTTTTGTCCCCATTGTAATCCGTCATGCCTATCTTCTCCCCACTGATTGGTAGCCTGTTTAGCCCGGACCACTTATTAGAGATGAACCATCCAGCTCCACTGGAGGGCGCACCTAATAAGGACATGTTCATTAAGTGTGGACTAGTCGCTATAGCTTATAATAGGTTATGGCATAAAAATACAAGAAAAAGAGTTGAGCGAAATCAGTAGGCCACTGATGAGTTATCAACTTCGCTAAAAATAAAATAAGAAACGTTAGAAATAACCTGCAATAAGAAACATAAAAATGGCGAGGGAAGACAAGCTTGACACCAAGGCAGACACGAGGTAGATTAGGCTTCACCGCCCCTCACTGCTCCAAACATGTCTGTCCCACCACCCGCCACGCCCAAATAACGGTAACATGGAACAGATACAAATCAGCAGATACCTACCCCCATTCCGGAAGCTCCCGAAGTGCAACAGGTCTGCGGTTACGCCCATCCGGAAGGCGAGACCTCAGCGCGTGCAGAGCAGGGCCTGGCTGGCCGCCATCGGAAGGGGAGGCTGTAGGGCGGACGGCCCGAAAATCGTAATGGTCTCTCCTTTTCCCCTCTTCTGCTGCCCTGCAGGCCACGGGGGGGGAATGTCTTGCCTCTGCCTCCGACCCCCCCCCCCCTCTCTTGCCTGATCCGGCCATCATCGAAGACCGAAGCCAAGGCGAGGTCGGCAGCGCTTCTTTCAGCTATAATGGCTGCGACAACACTTCTTTCCTTTCAATTATGTCTTGGAGAGTTGCAGGTAGTCCCGCCACAGCGGCAACCCTTGAGAGTTGCAGGTAGTCCCGCCACAAAAAGGGGGGGATGTCTTGCTGCCTCTGACCCCCCCCCCATCTTCATCGCCTGGCACGGCCATACCAAAGCGCTGGAGCCGAAGAACGGCGCGGGGTCGCTGGAAGGGGGAGGCGGCGCGAACGAGCCTCCCCCACCTCCCTCCAGGTGGAGGCTTCCAGCGACACCCCAACGCTCCTGCTTGAAGAGGGTCCATATCAAAAAGCGGGTTTTCTTGCCCGGGACGGGCACACGCCCTGTGCTCCTCAACCTTGAAGATTCTAAAAGAGCCGGGGGGGCCGACCTCTCCACGAGGCGCCCCCCGCCCCCGTCCTCCGATGGAGCCACGAGACGTCGGCGCACTCCTGCCGGCGCCAGCCTCAGTTTGGAAATGACTAAAATCCTGCAAAGATACAGATTTGTTCAGTTCCGGTGGAACACCAGAATGACCCGGTAGGAAAGATTGTTGCCGCCCTCCCCACTTTTTGACTGATGGTCCATATTGCTAGTCTGTTACCCCATTGCGAAAAACTATTTGAACTACCAAAAGAGGTTCTGGTCCAACCACGAGTCAGTGGAAGCATTCCGACTCTACTGGGACATGCCTGACCTCGCCCAAAATGGCGCCGATACAAAATGAGACTTTCAAACTCCTTGTTGCACCCTGATTGCTCAGCCTTGATGCTCCAAGATATGTATGCAGTTTTTGGACAATGAAAGTAGATAAGATGGATATTGAGTATGTGCTTGGAAAAGAAAGCGATATAAGATGGATATTGATTATGTGTTGGGACAGTGAACTGATTTAGGGTGGGTACTAATTATGTTTGGAAGCAATGAATTGGTATAAAATAGGCACTAATTGAGCATTTGGACAATGAATTGATATACGTTAGGTATTGAGTAAATAGTTGGACAATGAGATGATATTATTGAAAACTTGAATTCTTGACACGCATTATACTAGCCCCTTAAGAAAGTTCGATACGATTTTATTGCACGGCTGCACTTTATGAAATGAATGGCCACCGACTTCGTTCCTCTTATGCACAGTTCCAGTCTGCTCCGTAGCCGACCCACTGGGTTGTAGGCCCGTATTCGTGTGCCAACATTTTCATTAAAGGTTTTTTTTGAACACGCAAATATAATCGTAGTGTTTGTATTAATGAGTTTCGAAATATATGGCTACTGTCACCGACATAAGTAAAATACATGCAGCATAATTAAGGTTGAAGGTTAAAAAGGCCCGATACTTAGCAGCTGCATTATGTATTTTTTGTATCTGAGCTTATATAGCGCACAGCTACCCGCAGTGGGTTTCCCGGCGCTTGCTTAGGGAACCCGTCCTGGTATTCCCCTGTGAGATAGCCCCGGCAGGGTATCCACAAGGTGAAAGCCAGGCATCCCGCCGCGAGGGGCCGTTGTGGAGATTAAGCAAGCTATTGCCCAGAGTCGCAGAGTGTGAACCCGTGAGTCGAGAAGGCACCGGAGCGAGAATTATCGAGTCCGTGGAATTTTTAGCACAAGACCCGCCGAGGCGGGGAATTGAACCCTGGTCCAGGGCCGATCTCAGCTTCCGGGTCTGCCGCCTCTAACCCCTGAGCCACACTTGTGTCGAAGGCAGCCGGAAAGTGTTTTAGACGCCCTTAAGCGATACCAAAGAAATGCCACTTGACCACCACCCTTGCAGATGACCTAAAAGGCCACGATCAAGTGATTCATGTAGATACGCAGACCATCGATGATTATCTATCTAACACTACTGGTCCCTCTGGGCTTAAAACGCTGAGATGGTAGAGAATGGACAACGTGGAGATAGGTCGAGTATGTGGTAGGTAAAAACATTTTCGGATTTATGTGCGTTGATGTGTTTTGAATGCTGCCCCCATCCCCTTCTTTCTCCTCCCTTCTGCAGGTCGCGCCGAAATACCGACTGAAGCATGGAAGAGCGATGATCGAACGACCGACGAAAAGGGAAGGAGGGGATCTGAGCATAGTACTTATGCTAACGAGTTTTTGGAAGACGTAGACTTAGATATGACTGTTCCTCCTTAGAACGTAGCGACTGGGAGGATGGACTGACTTAGAAACTTGACGGGTTAGTACTGTATGACAAAATTTGACTCGAACCAGCACGCCAGATAGTGCAACTATGACGTTTAACTAGATAGGGAAAGGACAAGGAAAAGTCCCGGGGTAAGGGTTACCTAGGCACCACCCGTCTGGGAAAGTAGGAATGTTGTTGATGTTCAAAATGTACTACCTCCTTCTCGCACTCTTATAGATATAGCCAAGCTGTCCGACTGTTCTCCCGATCAATACCCTCCGTTGCCTCAGCCTGGAGAACTTCTCGCCAAAGGAAGAAAATCAAAAGTGGTTTAAGATCCAACCGTGGGCAATAGCCCGACCAGGTTAATTTCTGACCGGCTGACCGAGGTGTAAGTATTAGCAATCGAGAACGCTCGCAAAGATAGCAAACGAGAGGAAAAAGGAGGAAAAGGTCAAAACAGCTCAGCCCGTAGATAAATAGGAGACTAAAGATACGCAGCATGCAGAAAGAGATCTTTTTGGCCAATAACTGTTCTATGTTTTGTCGTGAATCTCTTTGTATGTAATACATGTACTGTCTTCCTTCGTCTGAGTTTGTGTGTATGTACTGTATGGGTTTATGTCTCCCCTCTGTTCGCGTCTCTTTGTTACCTGACCCCTGCTGTTCTGTGTTGTGAGCGCACTAAATGACCTATTTCCGTACACGTCTCTCTTTCTCTCTCTCTCTCTCTCCCTCTCTATCTATCTCTCTCTCTCTCCCTCTCTCTCTACATGTCATACGTGTACCGAATGGCTCGTTTAGGTTGCGGACGACTCTCACTCTCTACGAGAGTCCCCCTGTTCCATCTTCCTTTTTGTGGTAAAATTGTGCCCCGCTGGCACCAGTCTGATTGGATACTTATTGAACACGAAGGTGTTCAGCGAAATTGACAGAAACTAAAAAGATTGTAACTTGCCATATTACTACCTCTCCTTTCTGCAAAATGAATAAACTCGAATTGGCTAAGAAAGAAAGGACAGGTAAGACGACTAAGGTCCCCTAATCTGGCCTTTTATAGGGGAACTATATGTCAATGACACCCTATTTTTCAGTTTGTTGGAGACAAGTGCCAATGTCCAGATTGGCCCCCAATGCCCAGATTGCCCCACCCCTTTGCACTCAAGCGCGAATGCCCGAAGCGTCCCCGCCCCACTTGATTGACCCCAGCTGCTGTCCCCGATGTATAACTGATGACCATGAGTAACTGTCGCCCCTCGAGAAAAACCTGTTTAACCCTGTCTTTCGATGATTGCACCCCCGCTCTGTTTGAAAGAGTTAGCCAGCTCTAAAGGGAAATGTAAGACTGTTAAGGTTCGGGTTAGAAGGACGAGTCTCCCCTGAATGTTGCCAATTTTAGAGTTTTTGATGAAATACGCAAGTGATAGGAGTCTGACCTCTGTCCATATGTGTCATGAATGAACGCCGATTGGACTTGGTGCGAACACAGTAGAAATACCCACATACTTACTTCATGGTAATAGACTTCTGACTATGACCAATGAGCATAACCCCCAGGTGCTAGGATTGCGAGTGGAATTCAAATGTAAAAATCTCTTCTCCTGCCAGTTCTCTAAAACTTGTTTTTACCCATTCAAAGATATACGATCTCCGGAGGAGAAGGGTCGGACGTGACGCACAGCCTGGCTGCAGATCATGAGACACATGCGACCTCGACCAAAGGTGGAGCTGCAGCGCAACAAGATACGGGACGAGGCAGCACTCTCAAACGCGGTAAAAGAAAGGATGAAGGGCTGTCCTGAAGCTCTCTGTCCGCTAGCCCACGTGTGCCTGAAGCCTCCGTCCCCCTTTTCAAGCCCGATTGATGGGCCTGCTTGCTTGTTATCCTTTGCTCCCTTGGTCCCTTTGGTGTGTCCCAGGAAATCTGACCCCACTCCGCCCTCTCTCCCATCGACTATTGAACCACACACCCTCTTTTCCACGTGACTTTTTGCCGAAAGGAAGAACAGCATTTAGGTGGAAACGGGGTTATGCCACGGAAATATAGGTGCCGAGCATAAGGCGCCACTAAAAGGATTGGTTAGGGAACAGGACTGTGGTCTAACAGCAGAGGACAGACCGCACCTTGCAACGCGAAAGGTTAAATCCGAGCTGGACCTATAGCTCCACCGCCGGTGCTCAACAGCGCCAACGAAAGGACACGAACTAGAGCCTACCAGTAATGGCTCACTGCTAAAAAAGACACTGTGACGAAGAAATCTTGTGTATTGGACTGAATTCCTCCCTCAACTACTTGGTCAAAATGTTCATTGGTCACATTTTTTGAGAAAGTCAGAAGCACTTATGCTATGTAGTACGTTTGAACGTTAGGAACCCAACAAATGCAATTTCCTATGTGCTGCATTCCACCAACCGCATCGATTGTGCCATGGTTATATGCAATTCACTGGTATATGACAAACGCTATCTCATCGTCCACACATGTATTATATGTACGCCCATTAGTTAGGAAATGAACTTACTTATGTTAAAAGCGGCGACTGTGGAAATTAGCAATACTAATGTACATAAGCGGCGTTCATTTGCCTTCTCCCATCCCCCTCCCTGTAGGCACCATGAATACCGTGAAACGTTGACCGCACCATCCCCGCTAGTAAAAGCCCGTGCCCATATATATACATGACAGCCATTTTAGGCACCATGGCCTTTTTGCCCGCTCATTGGAATCCCCGGCTTCCCTCCTGCACGTATTTGAACACCCCCCCACTCTCACATGCACAGACCATAAAACCCTATCCCTCTGCGCGACCCTGCTCTGAAAAGTAACCCTCCTGCTTGACCCACGCACCCCCCCCCCATTTTCCTCTTGAAGAAGCATCCTTCGCCTCAGCTGACATAACCCCCCCTCCTAGCTGTACCTGACTGCCCCCGCTCTCTCATATACGGGTCATAAGATCTCTCTCTCTGTGCGACTCTGTCCCTGGGAATCACACCCCGTGCTTGATCATCACCTCCCTTCTTCCTATGAATACCCCTCCCTTGATGACTCCTCCACTGAGCCCGATTGTCCGCACGGACCACTGGTCATCCCCTTCGCCTGAGGCCTGCAAGCATCCTCCGCGCACCCTGGCTTCCCCCCCCCTCCCTCACATGGGCAAGTCATAAACCTTCTTCTTCTGCAAGACTCTGTCCTTGGGAGTCACGCTCGCGCCTGACCAAACATCTCCTTTCCTTTCATGAATACCCCTCTGTTGGTAAACTCTCCCTCTGCGCCTGATTGTCCATGCGGCATGAATACTTCTCCTTTGATGACCCCTTCCACCGAGTCCGATTGTCCACACAGGTCCGAGGCCATCGCCTAAGCCGGGAGATACAGTTTACTGCCCCTTATTGTATGAAGTCACTCCTCTTCAAAGGACCCACTATTGATCATGGCCTCCCCACCCCCTGGGATACGATCAGGCGCACACATCCTAAGAATCGGCGGAACACTCAGCTGCGTGATAGCCCCCTCCTCTTATCAGCAGGTTGAGGACCTCTATTGTGGATGCATGTGGGGGTGGGATTGACACGAGGATTACGGGGATGTCTTTTCCTCTGTTTCACAATGTCGTTATTGTAATAAGGAATGTTTTGTAAGGTATAAAAGGCGATGTCTCAGAGAAATTGTTAGAGCACCTCCCGATGACACCTTGTTTCGTGTCTGAAATGACAGGCTCTCCTCATGAGAAATAAACTCTGTTCTTGTGTCCCTGCCTCCAGCACTCGTCTCTTTGTTTGGTAACATTCAAAATGGGAACTAAGAGGCGCCCTGCGCCAGCAGCCTGGGCATCGGTTGTCATATGGGCTGACTTTTCCACATGCCCAGGGCTTGTAAACCAAATGCTGCTGGTGGGCTTGCAGCACTGGTTGTGCCACCCACAGAAGCAGCCTGTAAAAGTGTGTGTCAGGTCTGCCATTGCAGAGCCTGTGTGCAGTCTGGTACTGCCATGTTGACTGTGCAAGTGCATCCACTTGCCAGTCCCTAAACCGTCTATTTTCTTCATATCAGACACCCCTATGGTAGGGCCAAGGACAGGGTGCATTGTAAGTATAAGGTAGGATAAGCCCTGAGGTGTGTGGCATGTCCTAATAGTGAATTACAGCCACTTTCGTATTTCACTATTGCAAGGCTACCTATTCTCCATAGGCCAGAATGGGCAGTTTGATTATTACATCTTATAATCCTAACTGACTCAGGGAACTAGGTAGAAATTCGAGTTTTGTATGCCTGAACTCAGAATTATAAAATACATCTTTTAGTGAAGTTGGTTTTAACATTCTGTGTTTGAAAATACCACTTTTAGAAAGTAGATATTTTCTTGTATAACTATCCAAGCCTGCCTCTTCTAGGTTGTGTATTCCTTGTCTGGAGTTTGAGTGACAGGGGCTGCGGGATTTCATGAGACAGGGTGAGTCAGCACAGTGCTGAATAGAGAGATCTGCATCTAGATGGGTGGGAGGAGTAGCAATTAGGGCCTGAATAGAGCTTTGCCTTCCTTCCACAATGCTGGCTCCACCTCCTGTGGTGCGTCTGATGTCTCTGCTCTGCACTGTGAAAGGAAAGAAGGAAACAGAGTGCTCCAGGACTGACCAGAACTGGTTTGGGCTAGACAAAGGCCTCTCTGCCTTAAGAGAACAAAGAAAAACTGTGTATAAGAGGGGACCCAAACCCCAGAACCTTAGATCACTGTTGGACAACAATAGGAATTCTTTACGTTGTAAATTGGGGGATTAATTCCCCTTGAGTCCTGAGGGTCCCTTAGGGCTAACTAGCCCACTAGGTAACTCCAGTAAGCACCACAGAGCTGCGTTGCAGAGAGGTGTAAAAAAGGGGCGTGGCCTCTGAACACCTCTCTGCAACGCAGCTCCCTGGAGGATATTAGAGGTACCTGGTGGGCTAGTTTGCCCCCAGGGACCCTCAGGATTGAAGGAGATTTAATCCCCCAATTAACAATGTGCCAGAGGGTGCGTTTGCGGAGTGCTGCAGGGGGGTGGGGCCTAGCTGTGTTGGTGGGTTTAAAATAAAATAATAATAATTAAGAAGGGGGGCTGTGGTGTCCCCCTTCTATTGCCTTTTTTTGTGCCCTGGGGACCCCGTCCCCTAGGGCCTGGCCCCCATTTTTTTTTTAAATGTAAAAAGGAGGGGGGCCGGGTGGGCCCCCCGTGGCCAATTCTGGCCCCGGGGACCCCAACCCCGGGGCAGGGACCCCCCGGGGACACCAACCCCCGGGGCAGTGACCCCCCGGGGCATGGCCTCATATTTTATTTATAGGAAGGGGGTTGCGTGACCCCTTCCTGAGGCCTCTATTGGCCCCGGGGACTCCATCCCCGAGGCCGGCATTTATTTATAATTATTTTTATTTGGGGATGGAGGCCGCTTGCCCCCTCCCCCCTCCCAGGCCACTTCTGGCCCCGGGGACCCCATTCCCCAGGGCCTGGCAATCCTTGTTTATTTTTATTTTTGGGAGGCAGTCCGCATGGCCCCCCTCCTCAGGCCAAATCTGACCCCGGGGTCTGGCCTTGTTTTTTTAAATTATTATTCACAGGGGCGGGGGGTGCTTGGCTCCCCTCCCGGGCAACTTCTGGACCCAGGGACCCCATCCCCCTGGGTCTGGCCTCTTTGTTGGGGACTGTAGGGGGAGCCCCAATGCCCCCACGGTCCCTGCTGGATCCCCGCCTCCTGCGGGAGGCGGCATTGCTTTTCCACATGGGGAGCTGCTGACATGCAGCTCCCCATGTAGTAAAGCATTGTGGTTTGACTTTTGAAAGCAAGAGCAGGTTTTCTGCTCTCGCTTTCAAAACCCAAACCACAGTTTGCTATGACAGGGCGGGAGCCACACGGCTCCCGCCCTGTCATAGCAAACAGCACTGTGCAACCCGGGACACTGCAGGAGCCAGCCCTTGGGATGGCAGTCCCCAGGGCCAGAAAGGGTTCCCATATAATGCAGAGCCGCGGGGAGGTGCGGGCCCCCGCATTTGAATATTAGTGCCCTGGGGAAGTGGTAGTCCCTGGGGCGTGTGTTTTTTTTAAAAGCCCCGGGGGGTGGCGGTCCCCGGGGCAGTTTGCATGGCCGGGATGCCCATGCAAAATAATTAATAAAAACCCTGGGCTGGAGGTCCCCGGGGCTTGGGCCCCCCACACAATAAAAAAGAAGCTCTGGGGTGGCGGTCTCCGGGGCTGCAGGTGGGCGGTGTGCCCCCCGCAACTCATTAAGCTTGCCCCAGGGAGGTGGCTATCCCCGGGGCAGTCTGAGGGGGATCGGGCCACTCCCCCACACTTTTTTTCACTGCCCCCGGGACCTGGCCCACCCAGGAGCGTCAATACAATGAAGCCCGGGAGTCCACGCTTCGTTTTTTTTTCTCAGCCAGATTTGCGCACCCAGTGTGAATTCGGTCAATTTATTTTTAAAAAAATGCTTTTTTGGGCCCTGGGGGTCCTTGTGGGACCCCCTGAGCAGGCCTAGGGGGTCAGGGATTTTCTACCCTGCCCCCTTTTCTTGTTTTTCGACTTTGTTTTTCTCTTTTCTTGTGACTCAGTTGACAGTGATGTCATCAGTGATGTCATTTGAGATGTCATGAGTGATGTCACTGACCATGTCATGAGTGATGTAATATGTGACGAGATCAGCAGTGCATTGCGGGCGCGCGAGTTATAGCTAGCTCAACTAACTATAACTGGTGAATTTTGGTGGTTTAATATGAGTCAAATGTCCAACTAACTATAACGTCCCTGAAACCTATGGTTTTTTATGAAAATTTCCAAGGTTTTTAAAATGCTAATTCCTAACTATAACGTATGTAAAACCTATGTTTTTGTCAGTGAATTTCAAAGGTTTTTTAAATGTTAATTTCAGGTTTTAATATTTATAAAACCTATATTTTTTCTAATTGTTTTTTTAATTTTTTGCAACTCTATTATCTTTTTTTTACTTTAAAAATTATGTAATGTTTTATATCTTCGCCAAAAAATATGTGTATCATTTTTTTTTCTTTTTTAGAAAACTACAGTCCCGTACAGGTAGTCTACCAAGCTCGATTAGCACACAAATCCTATCCACCACATATAAATGATGTGTATTTCATATCCGCCCGGTTTGTGGCATCGAGTCCCGTGTAACAACATATACATATGAGGTCGCGCATGCTGCTACTTTGGAATGCGACGGGTGCTTACCACCAAGCCACGCGTTACGTCATGTACGTATAGGGTCGCGCCCGCTGCGTGTTGCGTATGCGACAAGTGCACGCTGCCATGCCCTGTATTACGTCATTTATGCATATATGTACGGTGTCATGCCACATACGCCATTCCCTCATTTTGTTTGTCTCAAAACTATATGGAAATAACTTTAAAGTGTATATGAGAACAAGCGATAATCAAAAATATGTTAAACATTTATATATTTCTAACTGTAATGAACTTATACTATAGTAAATATATTTTCGCAAAATCACATCGGGTGCGCGATTGCCGGGTGACCATAAAAAAAAGCATTTCATTAGTTCATAACATTTCCCATTGTAATAGTTGGAAAACGCCACCCATTTTAATCAATTTCTGTACTGCATTTGATGAGACACACCTCGTCTGCTTAGAGAGCTTTATTCTAAGCTACGTACACATATCTTACACTACATACAATTAATATTCATGGTCTGTAAAGTAGCCTTCCACCTCTGATAACCATACACCTAAAAGTTACATAACCAAAGTTTTCTCCACTACCAGAGGTAACATGGTTGCATACGCTGTCCACAACACAATGTAATGTGGTACAGCCCAGTGGCAGTATCATGCATAGATAATGAACACAATGACACAGATAGTTAGTGGAAGTGGGTACAGGCACTTGCGCTCATCACCTTTTTATTACCAGTGTCACATATCCAGTGAAGTCTGTGCTGGATGCGTGTGGGGTGAGTGTAAAGAAGCCGTCGGGGAATAGGTGCTGCTACCATCAACTACAACAGTAAACATTGGATCACACACAGAGATTCAATATTAAAAGAATCGATACTTTGTGCTGCAAGGTAGGGACAGTAGATGTGAAATAATACAGAAAAAATTCTATCATAAAAGAACCACAACTTGTGGTATACTGAGACACAATCAATAGGTCTGAAATAATACACAAAAAGATATCATAAACGCTCCATCAGTTCTAGTGCACTCACATAGCCACATCAAAAGCATTCAGCATGTGCACAACCAGTGATGATGCATGCTGCGGGTGGGCCGTACTAGGAGCAATATCTGTTGCCATCAACACTGCATCATCTGCAATAGCGACTCGATCTGAATTGTGAACACTGCTTTCTGCAGTGCAGGCCAGACAGAGCGGTCAGCAAAGGCCCACAGCCACGTGGCATTGACTTGAGCTCCACAGTTTGCAATACACGGAGCAAAAAAAAAGTGTGTGCAGATCCTGCAATGATGCGTATGCGTGGTGTGGACAGAGCGCACTGGAGCAATGTCTTTTCCTACAGGACTGCGTCATCTACAATACCGACTCAATCTCAAATGTGAACACTGCTGTCTACAGTGTTGGCCAGAGAGAGTGTTCAGCAAGGGCCCACAGCCACATGGCATTGACTTGAGCTCCACAGTTTTCAATCCGCGAAGCCACAAAGACCGTGTGCTTAGCCTGCAATGATGCATATGAGTGGTGCAGACAGAGCGCACTAAAGCAATGTCTTTTCCCACAGAACTGCGTCATCTACAATAGCGACTCAATCTCAATTATGAACACTGCTATCTGCAGTGTTAATTGAAGGTAGTACTCACACACACACAACCATGAATACTTTTTCTCACTGCCTCTTCACAAAATACAACAACATAAATTACAGAAAACTCTGCTAGAAATAAATCAAAACTATTCGAATTGCGATTTCATCTGTCCACAGTCTACACTATTCACTGTTACTTTTGACTTGCAAGATGAATTTGGTCACTTTACTAAACCTATAACTCATCTAAAAAAGTTCTTCAAGCAAGTATACCAATACAATATTGTGTATATTTCAATAGACATTGTAGTTACATGACTACTGGATTCTGTAATTAAACAATCACCACTCGATCTAAATTGTGAACCCTGCTAACCGCATTGTAAGCCAGAGGCACTGGTCATTAATGCCTCACAGCCACGTGCCGTTGGATTCGAAAGCACGGAATTGGTTGCACCTGATAGGAGAGGGTACACAGAAATCAACACAGACTTTTTACGTATTACATCCTCAATCATAGAATCAAGACCCCGTTTTACTGTTCGGACCTGGTGTACCGCGGTGTACTCCACCGACTGGTGTCAACCAAGCATAATATTCATGTGCAGCAGTTAGCTACGCAAGCACAGAGTGTGATCCACCTCAACGGAGGGAGTTCTAACAAAAGCAAGCTGCAGATAATATCGGACATCGTCCATTGTGGGATCAAGACACCGTTCCACTTTTGGGACCTAAAGTTCGTTGCACCTGATGGGAGAGGGTACACAGATATCAACACAGACTTTAACGTATGACATCCTCAATAGATTCAAGACCCCGTTTCACTTTTCGGACCTGCTGTACTGCGGTTTACTGCACCGACTGGTGTCAACCAAGCACAATAATCATGTGCAACAGTTAGCTACGCAAGCACAGAGTCTGATGCACTTCAACAAAGGCAGTTCTGTGGAAACCAAGCAATAGGTAATATCAGACATCTTCCTTTGTGGGACCAAGACACTGTTCCACTGTTGGGACCTAGAGTTGGTTGCAACTGGTCGAAGGGAGTACCTTCATCTCCACTCTCAGATACAGTTCCAACGTCGCCCACTATGGTATCAAAACACCGTTCCACTGTTGGTACCTGTTGGACTACTGTGTTAGTAGTACACCGAGCACTCCACGCTCCTGGGCCTCCGACTGGGCGCTGTGTGCCTCTCTTGCGGTAGCCAGCATTAATCTCAGGAGCCTGCAGAGCTCGCAGACCTCAGCCCAGGAGCTTCTTCCGCCGAGTACATGATGGGCCCTCTTTCACATACAGCGACGTCGAAAAGTGAACTGTGGAGCATATGTGCGTCGCAGCGGCCATGACGATTTTTGGATACCAGCACACTGAAAGCATCATTCACGCAGCCACCTTCGTTCGCTGTGTCAGCCTCATGGTGGTCTAAGCTGGGCAGACCTATCAGACACGTTCGCCAATCCGGAAGAGAACCACAACCAGAGAAACATACCTTTTATTCATACCCCTACGCTAGCCTTGAGTACACTGAGCCAGCCCACAACCCTAAACATTATGGGGGGGGGGGGGGCACGTACGCAGTACGTTTCCATAATCTTCCCTACTGACTGTACTATCATGGTTGCGTCCACTGTCCACATCACTCAATAGACCGTCAGTGTATGTTGACATATACATGTTTGTGCTCTGCATACTCAAGTCTGTCCGGCACATCCCCTCAAGACTTTGATTGTTTACTTTTATAATCGAGAATTACTTGCCACCTGCGCACATACTTTGCTCCCATCAGTCCCCGCATTCTGCATTGTGTGGCAGAGGTGCCATGCCATGTTTGCTTTGTGTACATGGCTAGCCACGGTTCCCACAGTACGTAGTGTTGTTGTGTCTGCTAGGTGTACATGTTGTTTGTCATGTTGTATGCACATTTATTCATGAGCAGTGGTTTCTCCCATTTACATATCGCTGTCTTAAAGAGCATACAGAAGTTTTTCTCACAGGTGAAAAGTCTGACCACAATGGCAGTCATTCATTACTATCAAAGAATGTCCAACTACACTGCACTTCTAAGCTTACAGCCCCCAATCTTGCGTCCTTTCTTAAAAAGACGCTAACTCCAACAATCAGACCAACATTCACTCAGCTTTTTAATGGCAGTTATATCCTTCTCAATAACATGCACTCCTACAGAATGAAAGCTGGCATACTGCATGTCCTTACTGTTTCAAACCGAGTAACTTCCTGTGGCAATGTCTATTCTCACCCACACAAACTAACTCCCAAACTTCAACTTGACCTTCAATCCCTACTTTGAAAACAGATTTGAATAAACAACTAAACTGAAAGCACTTTTGTTCAGAACAGAAGTCTCTCTCACTTCTGCAAAACAAATGTATTGGCTGCAGAGACCACGAACGTCAAGTAAAATACATTCCCTTTTAAATACCAACCTCCAATTACACTTTGTGAATTGTTACACAATTTTCAACACATCTCACACTCAAGGTCTGGCACACTTATTTAACACGGTCTCCTACGGCCTTCTACCATGCTTGCAAACTGTTTTTCTTTTTATACCAGACTTTGTTTAATCGATCATCTCTGGAATGACAGGAACTGTGCTCATAATTCTCGCTCTCTTTGCGGCCATCTTACTACTAATTCTGCTTGTAAAAAATGGCTACGCTCTCTGTGGTAACAACTATGTCCGACAGAATACGCCTCTATGCCAAGCTACATCAATACTGTAAAAAAATGGAAAAACTTTTCGACTACCTGCCTCTATCTATTATCGGAACCAGCTACAACATAACATTTATTTACACATGTGCAATATGCCTACCACCATCTTTTGATTGCAAAACTTGCCCATTCGACTGGCGAATGGATTTATGCCTTGCCAACATCCCAACAATCGCTCCCGATATCCATCAGGTAATGCAGTATCTTGAAAACCTTGAACGTGATTTTTCTGGCAGTGGAGAAATGGCGAATGCTATGCAAAAAGGTATTGTGGCGGAACGGGATTTATATGCAACCGCGAAAGAACTCCTGCAACAAGCGACCTTACACAACATCGCAGATTGCCTGCCAATTAAAATTGCCGCTCCAACATTTGAGGAACATTACTGTCCCTTCGAGGATATGAATTGGATCGCTTCGCTTTTCTCACAGGATGGCAACAATAGCCTCTTGAAACATTACGCATCTCAAGCCACTGAAGAACTTCTGGACTGCAATCTCCAAGACTTGTAAGAAACTCACGTTAATTATGGATGGATTTTTTCTGTCTTTTTTTACTTTTTCCTTTAAAATTTTCATAATATACTTCAATTCTACTACTTTGATAGAATACATTTCTAAGTATACTCAGACATTTGAACTCTGTCTTCATTATTGCCCCTTACGTCTCCACTCTAACCAGGGATGGGTGATGTATGACCTATGCAAATACGCTATTTACTTGCTAAATTAGCCTAAACCCGACACCCATTTAGAAACCACGTCTATTCTTTGTGCACACGCCTCTCTGCCTGCCTCTTATCCACGAAGCTCTTTCACACAAACTTACCCCTACTCAGCCTCTGCTCACAACCTGATGATAAAAATGTAAAAAGACGACTTTGTTTAGGAACTGGTTGGCACAGTGTGGTAATCGTATCCTACCTTTATTTTCATTATAAAATGTAGACATTCATGTCTAATAGCTATTGTTTATGTCACATAGAACTATAACATGTAATGTGGAATTCACTGATGCATGAGCTTCGGTTTGAATACAGCAGAAGTGGTTGGAGTTTGCCTCAGCTCAATGCCTTAGCTCTCTACACAAGAGTGTTTTTTTGAAACCGCTGAAGATAATATTATTGTTTGACTAGAAAGGTACCGAATGTGCTTCTCAGAAGCGCAATGTTTCTATTCCTCCTCAAAGTTCCAATGTGGGTAGAACAAGTATCAATTCTGACATGCACCACATTGAATCTACTGTACAACACAATGCTGACTGTTTTAATGTTGATAATTTTGTGTTACAAAAAAAGCAGTACCAGAGTACCTAAAAAGTTTGATGATTACGTTTTGCAATTTCTTTTTTTCTCTCTTTTCTTAAATGATACATGTGGTAATCGTATCCTACCTTTATTTTCCTTATAGAATTTAGAGTCATTCAAGTCTAATAGGTATTGTCTAAGTCACATGGAACTGTACCATGTAATATGGAATTCACTGATGCAGGAGCTTACGTTTGAATACAGCAGAAGCGGTTCAACTTTTCATCAGCTGGATGCCCTAGCTCTTGCACCAGTGGGTCCAATTATTACACTTTCTATATAATTTTCAAACTTCATCCCTTTATTACACTCAGCCACTTTCTTACACACACCTCATTTCACCATTTGTCTTCTGTGGCATTGCAACATTCTGCATTATATTCTTCATGAATATTTCTTTATTCCTGCTTGCTAAAACACTGCATTCGAGTCTTCAGACCTGTAGGGGTGAGTAGTTTGCTTCCCACTCCCTGTATAGTATGAACACATACTAACACTACTTACACAGGTATGCTACAGCGGCCAGTATCCTACAGCGCCCACAGCACATCACTTTATAGCAATCAGCTCACGACTTAGACTCACAGTTTCATCCCCGAGTCTTCAGACCAATACCAGTGAGTAGTTTGCGTTCCACTCCCGCTATACTCTAAACGCATACTAACACCACCTGCACAGCTATGGTACAGCGGCCAGTATGCTACAGCACCCAGAGCACATCAGTTTACAGCACTCAGTTCACAGTTTAGGTGCACGGTTTCATCCCCGAGTTTACCGTTACCTCACCTCAGCACCATCTCGCTCTAGGCAAAACAGCACTTTCACACCGGTAAGGGAAAATACTTTGCTTTGGCCACTATGCTACAGAGCACTCAGCTAACAGTTTAGGCACACACTTTCATCCCCTCACCTCAACACCATCTCACAGTGGGCAAAACAGCACTTTCACACCGGTAGGGGTAAATACTTCGCTTCAGCCAGTATGCTATTTTGACCAGAGCACATCAGTTTACAGTATTCAGCTCACGGTTTAGACACACGATTTAATTACCGATTGTACCGGCACCTCACCTCAGCACCATCTCACAGTGAGGAAAACAGCACTTTCACACCAGTAGGGGTAAATACTTCGCTTCGGCCAGTATGCTACAGCCCCCAGAGCACATCAGTTTACAGCACTCAGCTCACAGTTTAGGCACATGCTTTCATCCCCAATAGGGGTAAATACTTCGCTTCGGCCAGTATGCAACAGCGCCCAGAGCACATCAGTTTAGAGCACCCAGCTCACGGTTTAGACGTGCGCTTTCATCCCTAAGTGTACCGGCCTCTCACCTCAACACCATCTCACAGTGGTTAAAACTGCACTTTCACACTAGTAGGGGTAAATACTTTGCTTCGGCCACTATGCTACAGCGCCCAGAGCACATCAGTTTACAGCACTCAGTTGACGGTTTAGACGCACGCTTTCATCCCAGAGTGTACCGGCACCTCACCTCAACACCATCTCGCAGTGGATAAAACAGCACTTTCACACCGGTAGGGGTAAATACTTTGCTTCTGCCAGTATGCTACAGTGCCCAGAGCACATCAGTTCACAGCACTCAGCTCACGGTTTAAGCACACGCTTTCATCCCTGAGTTTACCAGTACATTACCTCAGCACCATCTCACTCTAGGAAAAACAGCACTCTCACACCAGTAGGGGTAAATACAGTGTTTCAGCCAGTATGCTACAGTGCCCACAGCACATCAGTTTACAGCACTCAACTCACGATTTAGGGGCACACTTTCATCCCCGAGATTACCCGCACCTCACCTCACCACCATCTCACTCTGGGCAAAACAGCACTTTCACACCGGTAAGGGTAAATACTTTGCTATCCCTCTATAGCACAGCCTAACCACCCTACAGAGCTCACAGCACTCCTACCCTCCTCTTTCCTCCTCTTTTCACCCTTTTTTCCCCATACTCGCTTCAACAGAATCATAAAATGGCGGCCAACACTTCCTAGTTGCTACAGCTCGCACTGCTCACAGCCAATAAGCAGCAAGCTCGTGCTCGTAAGGCCTCAGCCAATCAAATGGCAGAATTCCCAAATATCGATATCTGTAATTTTTGATATTTCTCAAAAACTACTGAATGCATTTACACCAAATAAAACTGTGCATTCTAGACCAAGACCCTCTCCCTGCCAAACTTGGGGTAATTCCGTTCACCCATTCGACCTGTAGCCTTGTCTAAAGTTTCCTATGGAAATTAACAAGGTGAAAACACGTTTTGGGCCCCCCCTTTTATCTCTGCACACCCTTGACGAATCCCCCTCCAGATTCTCAACATAGGACCTGATATGAACATGGAATTCGTTTTGAAAATTTCATGAAGATTCATCAACCGACGCCAAAGTTATAAGCAAAACAAAAAATGTTCATCCTATGGAAACTTGGTCCTAACTATAACTACCTACTGGCGACCGCCAGTAGAATATATCTATCTATCTATATATATATATATATATATATATATATATATATATATATATATTGTATCCAAGACGCTCCTGCTGGAAATCCCTCGCCTTCGTCTGGGGTGGCTCGATGCCGGCGGAGCAGCCGGTAATTAATATCCAACAAGAACGGCGTTCCAAACGAGCACTCGGGTAAAGAATCACAACAGGGTTACTGCGGCATATCCAAGTATAAAAGGTTTAATAACTCCAGTTCAGTTCTTTTGCAGACAAAATGTCATAACGATATGAATACTGCCAGAAATATAATTATATAATGTTATTTCATCCATATAATCGAATGTTGCACGCGTGAGACAGAATGTGACTTGAGGCATCTTTGTTTCACAGAGACACATATGAAACTACAAATGATAATAATAATTATTATTTTTTCTATAGGGTACAGAAACAATAAGTGATTATACGCTCATGAAACAAAAAGTATCACTGCACTTTTACTTGTTTAATTTACAAACGATGTCTGCATTGTGGAGATATGTTTAAAACTATGAAAACGACATGTTCGAGAATTCATGGGTACGATGTAAAAAGAAAATGACATAAAAACAGTTGCAAATGTAATACCACCTACCGTGACATAGGCTGCAAGGCTGAAACGCGACGGTGTGCAGACTAGGCTCTGTTAAATAAATTCTAAAAAACGTAAAGTTCCAGAGTGTGGCGTTTCTTTGTGATATGTGTATATATATATATGGTATGTAGAGCTCCCAAAGTTGACCAGTGCAGCGAATTAAGCCACTCGAGAAAACAGGAACCAGCGAGACCCAAAGATGGTGCAATTTTTCTTTATTGATTTTTAGCCCAGCACCAGTCCGCCATGACGCGTTTCGGCTAGAGATAGCCTTGATCACATGACATCGTCATGAGGGCTGACCACCCATTTAAAGTGCAAAGTGCCATCACATGTGATGGAAACTGACAAAATACTATTAACGTTTCCATACTATTGCAACTTAAACATTACGGCTTAAATGCCAATATTGCACACAATGTCAAAAAATTGATCAAGAATTGCAGTAAAATACATGTAACATTGGCAAAGAAAGACATCTCAGGTAATCAAATGCAGTATAAAGGTACATGGCAACGGCTATGAAAAAACTTTTAAAATTGTGTAAAAGTTAAAAGCCGAATAAATAATTATATAAAATTTTTATATAACCATAAAATTACCATAAAACCACAGTTAGCAAGTGCAATTTCGGAATGTGCAAAATCCTCTAATTGTAATTCCCCGTTGTCATGGAGTCAAAACAATATACAATGATGCCCAAGTGGGCAAATGCATGGAACCTGAGGTAGAAACTGCAATTGTGCAAATACGCTATTAGTGCAAAACAGTGTAATGGCAATAAAGTGCTACCAAGAAAGTGAAAGTGTTTGTTAAATCAAATCAAATAAACAAAAAGGTCAAGGAGGGTACAGGGAACATGTTAGTGATATTAAAATTGTAATCCACAGTTCATATTTACTGAATTCCTAGAGTTAAAGTTGACAGACTTATTTGCATGATTGAAACACAGAAGGTGCAAAATGCTGGCAACATATGGTATCTGGGTACTAGAGATAGGTGTGGCAGTCCTCCCCAATATTGAGGCCTTGCGGTGCCTTGGTGTCAAGTGATATTATGTAGCGAGTCTCTAATTTGCGAAGTAGAGACTCCCTGTCACCGCCCCTCCTCTGGGGAGGAACACAATCTATCACAAAGTATCTCAACAGTGAGGCATCTTTTCCATGTTTATTCTCAAAGTGCCTGGCTACAGGATATGTCGCATCTGCATGGGTGATGGCTCGCAGGTGCTGTAGTATTCGCTTGTGCACTTGTGGTCTAGTGCTGCCTACATATCTCAGCCCGCACGGGCACTCTAAAACATAAACTGCGAACTCGGATTTGCAGTTCAGTTTCTGTTTGATTTTAATTGGAAAAGGAGATAAAGGGGTAGTAACCTCCGTTTTACTGATACCATGTTTACAAGCTTTACAGGTAGAGCACCTTAAAAAACCTTTACTGTCACTAAACCATGACCCCGTAATCACCTCAGGGCTACTGGATACCAGACTATCATGCATCGAACTGGCTTTACGGTAGGTAATGCTAGGATGTTTTGTCATCAGAGGGCCAATGATGGGGTCACTGGAAACTAGGAACCAGTTGTCCCTAACAATTTTATGGATACTTTTATGTTGATTACTGTATTCCATAATAAGTCTGGTCTCTTCACACGATCTATCGGTGGAAGACCTTTGCTGAACACAATCTGAGCCCAGGAGTGTTAGCCTGTCAATCTTATTGGCCCTCTTGATAGCATTATCTATGGTTTCTGGCTTGTATCCCCGTTGGATGAACCGAGCCCTACAGAGGGATTGTGCCTGCCGGCATTCTTGCTCATTACTGCAAATTCTCCGTATACGGAGCATCTCCACATAGGGGATACTGCGTATCAGATGTGCTGGATGATGACTATCCGCGTGCAGTAATGTATTGCCGGCTGTGGGCTTACGATATAGTCTGGTCTGAAGGCTACCATCCTGGACAAAGATCTCCACATCCAAGAACACAATGGACTGTTTGCTGAGGCTGCTGGTGAATTGAATGTTGAGATTGTTAGCATTCAATTCCTTTATGAAATCAATAACCCCATCTTCAGTACCATCCCATACAAACACCAGGTCATCAATGTACCTTAACCAGAGTTTTACATTGGAATTCATAATGGCGGCATGTTGTTGCATCAGGACCTGCTCCTCCCAGTACCCCATATGCAAACAGGCGTAACTGGGAGAGAAGCAGGCCCCCATTGCCACACCCCTGGTCTGTAAGAAAAGCTGATTGGCAAATAAAAAGACATTGTTTTCAAGACAGATAGCAATCATGTCTAACAACATTTTTGAATGTTCCTGGAAGCAAGTGTCTCTTTTCCCAAAGAAATGTTGTATGGCTCTCAGTCCATCAAGATGGAATATACTGGTATAAAGGGATGTGACGTCCATAGATACCAGAACAAAGTTAGGATTCCATCTAAAGTCTTGAAGTTTTCTTAGTAAATCACTGGTGTCCAGAATAAATGATGGTAGGCCTCTTACATAGTCCTGTAAGAAAAAATCAATGTATCTGCTCATATTCTCCAACAGGCTATTGCATGCAGATATAAGAGGCCTGCCCGGGGGCTGTTGCAAATTTTTATGTACTTTTAGAATGAAATAAATAACAGGCGTGACTGGATAGTCCTTTTTAAGAAACTTGTATTCATCCATTGAAAGCAAACCCTTGCTCCTCCAAGCGGAAAGTTTGAGATAAATATCATTCCTAGCCTTGAGAGCCTCCTGCATGGAGATGCGCCTGTAGCATTCCCTATCGTTAAGTTGTTTATGGGCTTCCTCCAAGTACATCTTACGTGGCCATAAGACCACGTTGCCCCCTTTATCCGATTGTCTGATCACCAAATTTTTATTTGCCCTAAGTTTCTTAATCAAAGTGTGGTATTCTCGGTCCTTATGGTTGTAGCGCTTGGTTGAATTAGCAATTTTGATCTGTAGGTCCTTAAATTGTGAGGTGACACGGTCATGAAAAATATCCAAATTGTCTTTTATCATCAGGGGATAGAATTTAGATTTGATTTTGAAGGGAGTCGAACACACAGTAGGTAAAGGTTCGCCTCAAAGTGCTGTCTGACTCTCTGTAGTGGGACAAAATTCTTCTTCCTGGAGTTCCAACAGTTCTTGTGTTAAGGCTGCTCCTAGCGTCACTGTATCACTAGCACCACTCGATGCGTTAGTAACAGGAGCAGCTTCTTGTGTCCCGTTAGTAGAGTTCCGATCTGCTACAGTGTGCGTAGAAAAATGTTTACGGAGTTTGAGTTTACGCACAAACTTAAATATGTCTATCTTGGTGGTAGCATAATCAAAATCTCCTTTAGGACTATAAGATAGTCCTAACGATAAAATGGAAGTCTCCTTAGGAGTAAGATTAATGTCGCATAAATTAATGACTGCATGGGCGTCAGAATGTAAATTGTCTGTTGTTTCTGTTATTGTGGCTGAGCAGGCTGTGCCTCGTTCCACTGCCTTCTGGAACGCTGTTTCCTTTTCCTACCACCTGCATTTGCGGCGTTTGTTACTTTTCTGCCTCTCTGCACGTTTCCTGTTGTTGCGCTGGCGGCGGCTGCCTGAGTTCCAGAACGTAGGGTTAGTTTTCGATCCTGCTGGACCATTTACATCTCCTGCGCTGGAGTGAATTTGCGAAACCCCGGCAGTTGCTGACGCCTAGCCTCCGAATCAGATTCACTTTCAGGTTGTGAACTATCCCCTGAGATCGAAGATGCTTCAATCTGTCTTGTGTCTGATACTGTACCAGTATTGGAATTAGTGGTGGGGTTTGTAGACAAGATATCATTACTTCGACGCTGTTTGATGTTATCATATCTTTTAGCGAACGTGAAGATCTGGCCGTTCTCATAATCCAGTCTATCACGCTGAAACTTATATGCCTTTCTCTTCTTGATGACATCTTCCTCGCGCTTAAGCCTAATGTTCATCTCCTCTCTGTATTTCGTGATTTCAGCAGAAGGAGGAAGTTTATCAATTTCGGCATTGATTGAGGCAATTTCATCCAGTAGTTTGACTCTATCACTCTCGGCATACTGGATGAGAATACCCATTAGGCGTTTTGAATTTTCCAGGTTACATTGCGCCCAGTCCGCTAGCATCTGGGGGTCGGGTTTCTCATATGAGGGGGCTAATAAGATGCGCAAACCTCGCGGCACACGTCCCACCTCAAGATAGCCTGACAGCGAGGTATGCTCCCACCACTTGGACTGTTCGCTTTTACTGCATTTTTCTAAGCGTTTAAACAGTTCTTTAATTCCAGTGCTTTGCTCCGGTACAGCATTTGAACTCGGATTGGGAACGGACTCCCCAGCCGGGGGGTCTGTAAACATTCCCCTGGACGCCTCCATGCGCCCCCTTAACGTGTCCGCGGACATAGTGCAGCAGTGGGCAAAATTTACAAAAGGCACACGCAGAAACGCTCCTACCGGCAATGCAGCACGAAGTCGATTCAGCTCCTCCACGCAGGGGATATTGCAGTCTGTTAGTCGAGCCGCTCCCGGTACTAGCTCGGTGAGCTCAGGATTCCTGACCAACCGACGCTGATCTGAAGCCCCGAACTGCTTCCGGTCTTTCCTCGGAACGGCCAGCAAGCAAATCCGCTTTACCCTGGGGCGTGGCAGCGTCTCCTACACGGAGCTTTGAAAGTATTCCCAAAGGAACGAAGCTTCTTGCCGCAGCTTGCCCAGAACGTGGAGGGGTCTCGCAGAAACCGGGGAAGCACTCCCGGCTGAAATACGAGGTATGTAGAGTTCCCAAAGTTGACCAGTGCAGCGAATTAAGCCACTCGAGAAAACAGGAACCAGCGAGACCCAAAGATGGTGCAATTTTTCTTTATTGATTTTTAGCCCAGCACCAGTCCGCCATGACGCGTTTCGGCTAGAGATAGCCTTGATCACATGACATTGTCATGAGGGCTGACCACCCATTTAAAGTGCAAAGTGCCATCACATGTGATGGAAACTAACAAAATACTATTAACGTTTCCATACTATTGCAACTTAAACATTACGGCTTAAATGCCGGTATTGCACACAATGTCAAAAAATTTATCAAGAATTGCAGTAAAATACATGTAACATTGGCAAAGAAAGGCATCTCAGGTAATCAAATGCAGTATAAAGGTACATGGCAACGGCTATGAAAAAACTTTTAAAATTGTGTAAAAGTTAAAAGCCGAATAAATAATTATATAAAATTTTTATATAACCATAAAATTACCATAAAACCACAGTTAGCAAGTGCAATTTAGAAATGTGCAAAATGCTCTAATTGTAAATCCCCGTTGTCATATATATATAAAGAAGGAGAGAACTCTCGGTAGTTCTATAGTTCAGGTGGAAAGCAGCTCCTGTTAGAGCACTCTCAACACCAGCGACACTCTAGATCGGCTCAACTCAAATGTCTGTTTTTCTATCAAAGTCTTTAAGCATAGGATTAGCAAAGTGCCATCCACGCCGAGATAGAAAAGGACAAAGTCTTTTGCCATTTCTACAGCAAAGTCTTTAAGCTTCTGACTAGCACAGTGCTGTCCTTGCCGAGCTGTAAAAAGAAAAAAGCCATTTATCACTCCAGGCACAGTATTACAGCTTTGAATTGGTGAAATACCAACTTAAGATAACCTGAAAAAAGTAAAAGCAACCCGTTGACACAGTGTTTCGCTCTAATTAGAGCTCTTCAGAGAGGTATATCTTTGTCCAGACACAAGGGAGCACCCAGTTTAAGTCAAAACAAAACCCTTTCAGGCATAGAGTGACGCATAAATTATGCAAAAAAGAAGGAGAGAACTCTGGGTAGTTTTCTAGTTTAGGTGGAAAGCAGCTCCTGTTAGAGCACTCTCAACACCAGCGACACTCTAGATCGGCTCACCTCAAATGTCTGTTTTTCTATCAAAGTCTTTAAGCATAGGATTAGCAATGTGCCATCCACGCCGAGATAGAAAAGGACAATCCGCCTTAATTTAAAAACGGGTCTGACACATGCTAGGGTTGCCAAACTCAGGTTTAAAGCCACCAGGAAGAACACAGGAATTTGCGTGATGTCCACATTGTCAGCCCCTGGCAGACATGTTTTAGCGGATGCCTTTCTCAATGCTGGGTGTCTGCTGTATGTTCCAAGTTGGAGGTTTTCGCTGGGCTTTTGTTAAAAGTCCTGCCGAGGACTCTCATTGGCTGAGCGTTATAACAACAGAAAGTGGACAGGGAAAGTTCCTCAAGATAGTACTTGCCGTTGTCCTGCCAAACGATCCTCGGGTGGCAGGACGGATGGCCATCTTTGAGAACCAAAAAGCATTGCGGAGGACACGAGCAAACTGCGTCTAGAGATATTAAGACTTTGGACTGCAAAAAGGAATTAAGAAAAATTTGGATTTCTATTGGACCTGCACAGAAAACCGCCAACTAGATAGTAGAAAATACATCATCTTAATCGAGGCGCCCGGCGCCAATAAGACCACAAGGAACATATGAAAGTATCCCAAAGAGAGCCTGCTGGATGACTGATAAGACTTATTTGGTCCTGAGGAGAGTTCCTTTTCCATAGGAATTCGAAACGCACCGAACACGTTTTTAGCTAGGCCAATCAAGCAAAGGCATTATTTCAAGAATTTTTGTAGAGTTGTATTTTTAGATGGCCTTTTGTTGAAATTTGCAAATTTAGTATTTATGTTTTACAATAATGAATAAAGTGATTCACGTATTGATTTCTTTAGTTGTTGGTACCCCAGGGTGGGTTCATAGTGAATGTATATATGGTGTATGTAGGAATGTGTGAATGAGTTAGAACACTAGTATGAAAGATGTGTCACTTGTGTGTCTGAGGAAGAGAATGTTGTTGTGAGTGTCTGAAGACATGGACAAGAATGAGGCTCTTTTTATGTGTGAAGGTTTCTTGCGGAGATTCGTGTAATGTTTTATGTGACGACAGATGTTTGTAAAGGTTCCTTGAACTGAAATGATTTGAATTGCATTTTGAAAAATAAATTGATAAATTCAAACTGAAAGAATGGTTAAGAAGAATCAGTTTTATTCTGCCTCATCGTGTTTCAAATTTGCTGAACAAGTGGCAATACTGGCAATTTGTAGTTGTTTATTGTTATAGTGGCATGACCTTACTGCTGAATAGCCAAACCCTCTCATTGTTAATTCTTGCACATAATAATGCTTATTGATCCGCCCGCTCCTTTTGTTTTGCGAGATCAACATGGTGGATTTCATCGTTGCCGGGCAACCCTCTCAGCAGTAAATCTGCTCCCTCTCCCCGATGCCTCTTACACAGTCCAGGCCGGGGGGGGGTGCGTTGTACATTCTATGCACCAGACACAACAACGTTGCCGGCAGTACGCAGAGCTCCTGACCGAAGGGCATGCCAGAAAGCGGAGCCAACCTCCGCCAACATATCCTCCTCCAATCCCGCTTAATTTAAAAACGGGTCTGACACATGCTAGGGTTGCCAAACTCAGGTTTAATGCCACCAGGATGCGCACAGGAATTTGCACGATGTCCACACTGTCAGACCCTGGCAGACCCGTTTTGGCGGATCCCTTCCTCAATGCCAGGTGTCTGCTGTGTGCTCCAAGCTGTAGGTTTTCACAGGGCTTTTGTTAAAAGTCCTGCCGCGGACTCTCATTGGCTGAGTGATATGACAACAGAAAGCGGACAGGGAAAGTTCCTCAAGATAGTACTTGCTGCTTTCCTGCCAAACGATCCTCGGGTGCTGCACAAGGGGTCCCGCTATCAGGAACAGGACAGTCCAAAATCCAGAACAAGGTACAGTGACCCACCCTTGCACATAATAATGCTTATTGATCCGCCCGCTCCTTTTTTTTGCGGGATCAACATGGTGGATTTCATTGTTGCTGGGCAACCCTCTCAGCAGTGAATCTGCTCCCTTTCCCCCGACGCCTCTTACCCAGTCCAGGCCGGGAGGGGCCCTGCATTGTACATTCTATGCACCAAACACCACAAAGTTGCGGCAGTACGCAGAGCTCCTGACCGAGGGGCGTGCCAGAAAGCGGAGCCGACCTTCGCCAACATATCCTCCTCCAATCCCGCTTAATTTAAAAACGGGTCTGACACATGCTAGGGTTGCCAAACTCAGGTTTAATGCCACAAGGATGCACACAGGAATTTGCGCTATGTCCACACTGTCAGTCCCTGGCAGACGCGATTCGGCGGATGCCTTTGTCAATGCCAGGTGTCTGCTGTGTGCTCCAAGCTGTAGGTTTTTGCGGGGCTTTTGTTAAAAGTCCTGCTGAGGACTCTCATTGGCGGAGCATTATGACAACAGAGAGCGGACAGGGAAAGTTCCTCAAGATAGTACTTGCCGCTGTCCTGCCAAATGATCCTCGGGTGCTGCACAAGGGATCCCGCAATCAGGAACAGGACAGTCCAAAATCCAGAGCAAGGTACAGTGACCCGCCCTTGCACATAATAATACTTATTGATCCGCCCGCTCCTTTTGTTTTGCGGGATCAACATGGTGGATTTCACCGTTGCCGGGCAACCCTCTCAGCAGTGAATCTGCTCCCTCTCCCCGAAGCCTTTTACACAGTCCAGGCCAGAGGGGCGCCGCGTTGTGAATTCTATGCACCAAACTCCACAAAGTTGCCGGCAGTACGCAGAGCTCCTGACCGAGGGGCGTGCCAGAAAGTGGAGCCGTCCTCCGCCAACATATCCTCCTCCAATCCCGCTTAATTTAAAAATGGGTCTGACACATGGTAGGGTAGACCAAGACCCTCTCCCTGCCAAATTTGGGGTAATTCCGTTCACCCGTTCAACCTGTAGCCTTGTCTAAAATTACCTATGGAAATTAACATAGTGAAAACACGTTTTGGGACCCCCCTTTTATCTCGGCACTCCCTTGAGAAATCTAGTTTGGAAAGGGGCGACCACTCGGTCCCCCCGAACGTATGGTTGGGTGCCCGATCCCCCCGGGAAACCATTTTGGGCGGGGGGCGTGGCTCGGCTGGTATGCCCGAAGCGGCGTAGCCGGGGCGTGCCTTTTCCCGCCCAAGAGGGGTTGTCCTAGACACCTACACAGAAGACCACGCCCAGTAGGCGTACCGTAGGAGGGTACACGCCCTCCCGCAGAAGAATAAATAGAGCGGGAATCCGAAGAAGCGTCCTCTTGTTCCTGTGCTCTGAAGGCTGCACCCACTCGTTGCTCGTGAGCCCTCGACGGAACAATAACAATTAAACAGGTGTCCCTGAAGGAATTATTTCAATTCTAGTCAATAAATTAATACTATTGCCACAAGAGTGGTCAATCATTTAAACTTGAGCAAGGAAAGAAACAGATTTAAACTGTTTCTTATTATTACACAAAATTATTTCTTTTTTGTTTTATGGGTCTTTTTTCTTTTTTGATACACAAATCTAAAATATGGCAACAAAAATACTACTATACAAATAAAAAAAAATATTTTCACAGTAGTATCAGGCAACTTTTGCTATATACATGAAAAAATGAATATCATGTCAAAACAACAGTACTTCACAATGATCCAATTATTTGATACTCAAACTAATGTGTCAGTCGTCAGCAAAACGTTGCCAGGCGTCGACGTTTCGGTCCTTGATTGGTTAAAACAATCCATAGGACCATCTTCAGGACCATACGCTGCACATATTAATCCAAGACCTCCAGCCGGAAGTCACAAGGTTATGCACTGTAACAACCTACTGTCCAAAAATATAGATGTTATCTTCCAAAATTCGAATACAAACTCCAATGATTCATGTATTATGTGGAAATCAATTTAGACCAGAAGCGAGATGTAGGCATTAGTCCAAAACACTCGCAACACTTAATCGCGTTGGTCAAGGATCCGTCGTCAATCACTCCGTATCGGCATCGACGGAACAAGCAGCAATTTTGAGAACTTGTAATCTTGTTGTTTCTCTTTCAGTTATTTGGAGTACGAAGGATCCAGGACCTCGTTGATCGACTAGGAGCGGAATACTCGAAACCAGGGCTGGCAAGAAAGCAGGAAAGGGTTCCGAGACGGATAAGGTATTACGCCTATTGTCGAACCGGATGGCTTGCATGGACCGAAAACCCGGAAAGGTCCAATCGATCGGTCGAGGTTTGGCGGAGGTCAAAAAACAGCTGGCGGCACTGAGCAACTCGGGTCACCCTAAGAAGGTAATAGGCCCGGCTTTGCCGGGAGTCGTCCCCGAGGGTAGAGGGAAACAGGTCAAGAAGAGGGCGGTTTCGGGGGAGGTCCCGGCTCCAGAGGTACCCCCAGTCGCCCCCGTCACGCCAGCAGACAACCCGGTACCAAACCCAGATATAGGTCTGCTGATCCCGGTTGTGATTACTCCCACTAATGATGAGAAGATGCCTCCCGAATTGGCCATCCAGTTGGCAGCGGTGTTGCCATGGTTCAAGAAAAAAGCAGGCGGAGCAGTGGCCCCGGGAGACCCGGCCGAGGAGGCCAGACTAATAATCGAGCAATTGCGGCAGTCGAGAGAGGCCGCAACGGCGAATGTTCCTCTTGTTTCCCCACAGGTGGCACCGGTAGGACCTGCAGTTGGTCGCGAGAAGACGCGGGAACAACGGCCGAACCTGGTAAGCTCGCATTGCCAATGGCGGGGGAGGGTTCATTACCCTCGAGGCGGGAGAGGGTGGCACACCACATCCCTATGGCCACGAAAGAATTAATATGGGGAGACAAATATGTTAACATGTTTTCATTATTGACTGACCATCGCGAGATGGAATATGCTAAAACCCAGAAGGATTTATGGCACCCGAGCGTCTGGCGCGCCAAGATGGCGGAATTCAGGGTGGATGAGACAGTAACGAACTGGGTTAAGGCCTTTTCTATATTTATTGCAGTCATGGGGGAACGAAAACCCGAGCTAATGACTGAGTTAACTTGCTATCAAAATCGTATTATGGATTTTTATTCAATGTATGAGGGGGATGAATGGAAAGGTTATGATATGAAATTTCGGAAAGCGAAAGAATTCGATGCTACTTTGACTTGGGATTGCCTGGACTCGGTGTCATGGCACAAACAGCTCTTGCCAGGGGCGGCAGGTACGTCCTCGCCAGGCGGGAGCGGGTCAGGGTTCGTCCGCCAAAAGCCCGCTGTGCCCTTTCGAGCGGGCGCCGGTGGGGATTACCAGCCCAAGACCGGCGGGAATGGCGGCAAGCGTGGGGTTTGTTGGGGCTTCAATCGAGGCAACTGTAACAGACCGCAGGGAACATGTAGGTTCAAGCATGCGTGTGCGGGCTGTGGGAATTCCTCACACCCTGAGAGTACCTGTAGATCTAAAAACAGCAGGACGGGAGGTAAAGGGGGGTCTAAGCAGGAGTGAGGTAGGACGTTGTAACCGATTGCCTACACCCGTTGATATCATGGCTCTGACTCCTTGGTTGAACAAATACCCTGATCATGTATCCGCTGGGGTGTTGAGGAAGGGATTCTTACATGGCTTCCACATCCCGGCGGGGGATTTTCAGGGGGACTCCTTTTGTAAAAAACAGTTATCGGTACAGCACAACCCAAGCGTGGCAGAGAAGAAAATTGCAAAAGAAGTCAGCTTAGGGCGGGTGGCAGGGCCTTTTCGTCACCCACCGGTGGCGGAGTTCATCTGTTCCCCATTAGGGGTTGTCCCGAAGAAAGACCCTGGGGAGTTTAGACTTATTCATAACCTGTCTGCTCCAAGGGGTTCCTCGGTGAACGAAGCCATTGACCCAGAAGTTTGTTCAGTGCGGTACCCATCGTTCGATGATGCTGTGGCCATGTTAAATCGCCTGGGCCCCGGGGCGCTGATGGCGAAATCAGATATCGAATCGGCGTTCCGGTTGCTCCCGGTACACCCACAGGATCAGCTCTTGCTAGGTTTTGCATTTCAAGGGAGTTATTACATGGATAAATGCATGCCTATGGGTTGCTCATTTCTTGTGCCTATTTTGAAATGTTCAGCTGTTTTTTAGAGTGGGCATTCACCGAGGCCACAGGGCATAGGCATGTTATGCATTATCTGGATGACTTCCTGTTCTTGGGAGCAGCCGGCGATACGAAATGTGCGCTGGCGCTGCAGGACTTCTGCATCCTCATGCGGGAGTTTGGAGTCCCATTGGCACCAGGTAAGACGGTTGGACCATCTACTTCACTGGAGTTTCTGGGAATTGAGCTCGATTCTGTGGAGGGATGTTTCCGTTTACCGATGGAAAAGGTGGCCAAGTTTAGGGCTTCCTTGACGCAATGCCTGGGCAAAGAGAAAGTGACCCTGCACCAGTTACAGCAAACAGTGGGTCAGCTTAACTTTGCCTTGAGGGTGATACCAATGGCCCGCCCCTTCTCACGCTCTATTGCACAAGCTATGGTTGGTCTCAAGGAGGGACACCACCGTACGAGACTGTCGGCAGAGGTTCGCCAGGATATGCGCATTTGGTTGGCATTTCTGGCGGACTTCAACGGTCGAGTTGTGTGGAACAAGCCACCAGCGTCTTCAGATGAACTAGGTCTGTGGACTGACTCAGCTGGGAGCGTGGGATTTGGCGCCATCTTTGGTAACCGATGGTCGGCGCAAACATGGCCGACGTGGTGGCACTCCAGCGGTCTCACAGGTAACATTGGGTTCTTGGAGTTATTCCCCATTTGGGTTGCTCTGATGGCATGGCCAGACGACTTCAGGGACCGCTCAGTGGTGTTTTGGTCTGATAATATGACTGTTGTCGAGTGCATTAACCAACAGGCAGCACGCTGCAAATGGATCTTGAGATTGTTGAAAGAAGTTGTACTGCTTTGCATGAGATTGAATGTACAGTTCAGGGCGAAACATGTGCCAGGCATACTGAATCATGCAGCTGATGCACTCTCTCGTTCACATATGCAGGCGTTCAGGGGTTATCTACCTACAGCGGACCTAGTGGCGGCACCATTCCCCGAAGCGCTATGGCTAATCGGTGCCCCGGATTACAAGACCTCGTGGCAGCAAGCTTAGCCCCCAGGACAAGGAAGGCATACGAAGGAGCGTTTCGTTCCTACTGCACATTTTTGGGTCCAATAGGGAGTCAGAGCTGGGGTCAGGAGGAATCCTTCCTGGGGTTCCTGGTAGCGCTGCACAGAGAAGGCCGATCAGCGGCAACGGCCAGTAGGCATAGGGCGGCCATTTCATTCATGGCGCAGGTGCATGGCATAAAAGACCCGACGGGTTCCTTTTTGGTTAAGAAAGCCCTTCGCGGCTGGCAGCGCCTCAAGGGTCGCAAGCAAGATGCGAGGCGCCCGATTGGCTTAGACAGGTTGTCTCTACTCGTAGCAAAACTGGACGAGACGTGCTCCTCCCATTACGAAGCAGTTCTGTTCCGGGCAGCTTTCGCATTAGCATTCCATGGGGCTATGCGGGTGAGCAAACTGGTCGCAAGGAATAAGAAAGATGTTGAGGGAGGCTTGTGCAGGGATCACGTCCAAATTAGGGGTGATTCGATGGTGGTCTCGATAGCCAGGTCCAAGACTGACCAGGGGGCTATGGGAAATAGTGTTGTCGTGCAGCGCGCGCGAGGGTCCCCCACGTGCCCGATAAGGTGTATAGAGGAATGCTTGGCACTAAGGGCGGCTACATGGGGGGGGAGTTTGCTGAGGCACAAGGATGGCACCCCACTGACGAGGTTTCAGTTCCAGAGGGTGCTAGCACTGACAATCGCTGCTGCGGGCATGGACCCGTGGGATTTTGGGACCCACTCCTTTAGGATAGGTGCTACTACTGAGGCTACAGCCAGGGGTCAGAGTGCGGAGGAAGTAAAACAGTTGGGATGTTGGTCCTCGAATTGCTTCAAAAGGTATGTGCGATTGCACATGTTGTAAAGATCAATTGACATGCACTCACGCTTCTTGTCTTTTGTTTGAATTACAGTTTCGCGAGCCTGTCACGTGGGGCGGAATTTGCAGTCGACCCAGCACCAGGAGACCAGCGGTCAAGGATCACCATCTGGAGAGAGAGTGGTATGGGTCGTGGGCCACTCATATGTGAGGCGCGCCGGGGGCGTATTCAAAGCAGGTGACGCGACTCACGCAGCTGGGGAATACGGGTACAGAGTGGCCTTCCATGGGAAGGGCGGGCTCTGTTTTGACCAATTCAAATCATTTTTGGAGGGTCTCTTAGGGCGGCAAAGGTCACCGCCATCTGTAGTCATAGTACACCTGGGGGGCAATGACTTGGTGACACTGGGTAGACGAGTGTTATTGGAACAAATTTTGTTGGCTGTTAGCTGGTTGGCTAAAAGAATCCCGGGGTGCACGATTGCCTGGTCCCACATGATTCCCAGGAAGGTATGGCGGGGGGGCCTTTCGGTGTCAGCACTGAACCATTCGGTGAAAAGGGTTAACAATAAAATTGGTAAATTGTTTCGCTCTTCGCAGTTGCATAGCATTCCTCACGGGTGTATTCAGGGTGATCACATGTATCTGAATGATGGGGTTCATCTGTCCAGGGAGGGGAATGACTTACTCATAGGAGACTTCATAGCATGGCTAAGGGGTTTGAGGAAGCATGACCTTTAGGAGGAGTAGGGGGGGCCGGATAGTCAGTCAACTATCTGGCCTGTGGCGGTAAGGTCATGATCGGTGAGCAGTAATTTTAAGGTCCCTAGAGGGGGCGCCACCCAGAATGGATGGGAGCGCCCGGGGGGAGGCGGCCATTGGCCCCATCCACGGGGAGGCGGCACCCACTAAGAATGGGTCGCCTAGGGGGAGACGGCCATAGGCCCCTCCCAGGGGGGAGGCGGCTAGATGCCCCTCCTACTAATTTCCCGGGGGCCGGATATCCGCGACGGCGGATAGAGAGTGTGGGGATGGGGGGGAGTCCACGCTGTCCTTCCTACAGATACCTCACACGGGAATTCGGACGACCTTTAAGATGGCGTCGAGTGGAAAGGGGGCCCCCACCACGACAAGGGAAGTTACAGTTGGCAATGAGAGTAGAGTCCTCTGCGCATGCGCCACTCACACCGTGAGGGCGAGAGTTTTGGTAGTAGGGATCTGACACCGGTTAAGACCTTGCCGTTGGCCCTTAATGCTAGGATGTACAATTTTAATTTAGAATGTATGCATTTTCAGGATGTTAGACTCGGCTAGGAAACCTTTGTATTAGAGATCTGTTAAGGTTAGCCAAAGAACATGTCTTCATCGAAATGTAATAAATGTAAAATTGTACATAATGATGAAACTTTTATTTAATGTTTTAAATTTTGTTTCATATTTTAATAAATACGGCCGGGAGGGTGACTCTCTCCCGCCTTCCAAAAGTTCAAACCTGTGTCCGACTTCTCCCATCCTTGGGGATTGGTGTTGGGAGGGGGTGGCGGGCATCCCGACCATATGGAAAGGGGCGACCACTCGGTCCCCCCGAACGTATGGTTGGGTGCCCCGATCCCCCCGGGAAACCATTTTGGGCGGGGGGCGTGGCTCGGCTGGTATGCCCGAAGCGGCGTAGCCGGGGCGCGCCTTTTCCCGCCCAAGAGGGGTTGTCCTAGACACCTACACAGAAGACCACGCCCAGTAGGCGTACCGGAGGAGGGTACACGCCCTCCCGCAGAAGAATAAATAGAGCGGGAATCCGAAGAAGCGTCCTCTTGTTCCTGTGCTCTGAAGGCTGCACCCACTCGTTGCTCGTGAGCCCTCGACGGAACAAGCGGCAATTTTGACCCACCCACCAGCACCTTATGGCAATGTTTGGTTTGAATAAAGTTTTGCTGAGATAGGCCTTTTTTCCTTCGTAGACAAAATAAAGGACTGTTTAAGATAAGGATGTGACTTCTGCCTGTAGGATAATGTTTTTCCCTTGTAGGAGAGAGCAGTTGATGACACATCAAGGCTATGTCAGAATTTTTTCCTTCCTTAGTAGGTAAACAACTGTTGTATTTATGTTTTTTGGTCGGGCGGTAAGGTCATGATCGGTGAGCAGTAATTTCAAGGTCCCTAGAGGGGGGCGCCATCCAGAATGGATGGGAGCGCCCGGGGGGAGGCGGCCATTGGCCCCTTCCACGGGGAGGCGGCACCCACTAAGGATGGGTCGCCTAGGGGGAGACGGCCATAGGCCCCTCCCAGGGGGGAGGCGGCTAGATGCCCCTCCTACTAATTTCCCGGGGGCCGGATATCCGCGACGGCGGATAGAGAGTGTGGGGATGGGGGGGGAGTCCACGCTGTGCTTCCTACAGAAACCTCACACGGGAACTCGGACGACCTTTAAGATGGCGTTGAGTGGAAAGGGGGCCCCCACCACGACAAGGGAAGTTACAGTTGGCAATGAGGGTAGAGTCCTCTGCGCATGCGCCACTCACACCGTGAGGGCGAGAGTTTTGGTAGTAGGGATCTGACACCGGTTAAGACCTTGCCGTTGGCCCTTAATGCTAGGATGTACAATTTTAATTTAGAATGTATGCATTTTCAGGATGTTAGACTCGGCTAGGAAACCTTTGTATTAGAGATCTGTTAAGGTTAGCCAAAGAACATGTCTTCATCGAAATGTAATAAATGTAAAATTGTACATAATGATGAAACTTTTATTTAATGTTTTAAATTTTGTTTCATATTTTAATAAATACGGCCGGGAGGGTGACTCCCTCCCGCCTTCCAAAAGTTCAAACCTGTGTCCGACTTCTCCCATCCTTGGGGATTGGTGTTGGGAGGGGGTGGCGGGCATCCTGACCATATTGAAAATTTCATGAAGATTCACCAAACTACGCCAAAGTTATAAGCAAAACAAAATATTTTCTTCCTATGGAAACTTGGTCCTAACTATAACTACCTACTGGCGACCACCAGTAGGATATATATATATATATATATATATATATATATATATATATATATATATATATATATATATATATATATATATATATATATATATACAGGCAAAGCACGAAGACTGGAATCTGGAGCCCCAGACTCAGAAAACGACACGAGTCCCAAAATCAAGGCAAGTTCTTATTTATTTAGGCAAAGGCAGCATACGAGACTGACGCGTTTCGGGCGGTTGCCCTTGTTCACAGTCACACATTACCCTACATGCCTGGTGTTTTTAAATTGCTAGTGCACACCATGTGATAATGGTAAACATAGACGAAATACTATTACGGTCTGAGTTATATATCATCGAAAATCTGACTGCCATTTTGAAAATCCTCTTCATATGAATGCACAAAATAAATTTGGTAATTCATTTACATTTAAGATGATTTGACACAGGATTGTATCTGCATAAATGCATGATTATGGTCTAAAACAGTCTATCATATAAAGTGCAAAGTGCAAAGTGCCATGTCCTGCAGATTGTAAATCTTTACATTATGTGCAAAATAGGCATTTCTGGTTTTAAAAGTATAAATACTTAAAAACTTTCAATACAAAATTAATTGTTATATCTTAAAAATGTTTTACCCTATATACACATTAAAAGAAGCAAGATCTGTAAACATATACACTCTGTGCAAAATCGCAATATAAATACAAGAACAGTAAAGACCAAAATAAGTACTGTTATCAATCCTGCAGGGACATCTTTAGATGATGGCAACCCTGTTCATCCTAATTAAATAGTAAGGGACATCAAATAACGATGGCAGCCCTATTGCTCTCCTTGATTAACACCCCGTCTGGTAGATCTCTATGTCAGATGTTCTAAATGTGCTGATAACACCATAGTGCCATGTGTTAAAGTCAGAATGGAACATAAACTAATCCATTTGATTTGAGTGAACCCCAGTGCAAAATATATATAAAGAAGGGAGGGAAAGAAAAATAGACTGGAATTGACAAATAAGGAAGGGAGGCGAGGGCCTGGGGAAGGGAGAAGAGCAAAGGACTGTGACAGCACACCCACAGGGTAAGAGACTACAGCTGGGTCGGAAATGGGTGTGAGTTAGGCAAATGAACAAAAACTCACAAATCAGTTAAAGAAAATGATAGAGATCCTCCGTGGTATTGAGCCCATTTGGAGCCTTAGTATCAAGCTCTAGTATCATTCTAGACTCCATCTGGCGCAAGAGTTTGTCTCTATCTCCCCCTCTTCTTGGTTGTGCAACCGATGTTAACACAAAATAGTTCAAGCTTTCCAAGTTGTTATTATGCACTTTTCTGAAATGCCTGGCGACAGGATAAGCATTGTCGTTGTTAACAATTGCACGCAGGTTTTGTAATATCCTGGCATGTACTGCTGGCCCGGTGCTTCCAATGTACCTCAGGCCGCAAGTACAGGTCAGGACATATACTGCATATTCAGTCCTGCAGTTGTAGTTCCCTTGATCTGCAGGGGAGTTGGACTGAATGGAGTAGTATATGAACATGTATTTATCCCGAACTTACATGCCCGGCAGCTGTTACACTTGAAAAACCCATTTCTGGGAGATAACCGGGTGGGTTGTGTAGTAAGTTCTGGGAAGGGGTTAGAGACATGACTACGTAAGGAGGGTCCCCTCCTAAACGTAACAATTGGATCGACTGGAAGATCTCCTGCTAGAACTCCATCTGTTTGCAGAATGGGCCAGTTTCTCGTAAGGATAGATCTTATTTTTCTGTCCTGATAACTGAAGGCTGTAAGGAACCTGATATCAGAGTTTTCAAAATGTTCCTTTTAGTTCAGAATCTTATTGTTTTGGGACAGAAGGGATTCTCTGGTTACTTGTTGGATTTTTGTAACCGCTGTTTTAAGGATTTTATCATGGTATCCCCTGGCCCTGAATCTGCTGATGGATTCTTCTATACATTTATCCCTTTCTTCTCCCACACTACAGATTCTCTTAATCCTGAGTAACTCACCATATGGGATGTTATCAATGGTATGTTTCGGATGGGCACTACTCGCGTGCAACGTAGAGTTGCCCGCAGTTTCTTTTCTGTAAAGGGTGGTTGCCAAACAATTATTCTTGGGGTAAACTCTAACATCCAAGAAATTAACAGATATTTTGCTAATGTGGTGCATGAATTTTAGAATATAATCATTGATATTTAACATCTTTATGAAATCTAACGCACTGGCTTCATCAACCCCTCCAGATTAAAAACACGTCGTCAATAAATCTGACCCACTGTTTCACACATTCAGAAAAGATGGCCTGGTGTTCCCCCATGAGGACCTGCTTCTCCCAATAGCCTACGTGCAAGCATGCATAGCTAGGGGAAAAGCAGGCCCCCATGGCCACCCCCCTCCGTTGTAAATAGACATCCCTCCCGAACATAAAGAAGTTGTGATGTAGACTCCACTTAACCAAATCCACCAACATTTTGTTGTGGTTATAACAATTGGCTGGTCTGGTATTTAAAAAATATTCTAGAGCTTTTAGACCAGTGGAGTGCTCAATGCTCATATAAAGAGCTTCTATGTCCAGTGTTATTAAAAGGGAGTTTTCTGTCCATGTGGTGTTTTTAATCTTCTGTAGGAATTGTCCTGTATCCTTGATATATGTTGGCAGACTAGATACCAGAGGTTGTAGGAAATAATCTACATATTGGGCGAGATGTTCACCAATGCTGTCTATTGGCGAGATAATGGGCCGTCCTGGGACTGGAAATGTCCCCTTATGCACCTTTGGAATTAAGTAAAATCTAGGCATAATAGGTAGCTCGGTGTGCAAAAATTTGAACTCTTGCATAGAGATTAGGCCCTCCCTTCTGTATTTGAAGAGCATTTTGCGTATCTTCTCTCTAGCTAGGTCATATTCTTTCAAATTAGTCTTCATGTAACAATTGGAATCTGATAATTGTCTGTTGGCTTCTGTTATATACTGTTCTTGTGGCCATATGACAACGTTTCCTCCTTTATCAGAACCACAGACTATATTCCGATGATCATTTTTCAACTTGTTCATAAGTTGCCAATATTGGTTTTCGTGCTCTCGCTTTACTCTCCTCCGATGTTTAACCTGATGGTAACGTTTTTTCAAATCTGCTGTTACCACATCATGGAATGCATCTATTGCATCTTTGGGCATGGTGGGTGTGAATGTCGACGTTGGTTTGAATGGACTGGAGCCCGCTCCGATCTGGGAAATATTGGCTTCCCTGAGCTCTTCTTGTGTGGATGTGCTGGTACTGGGTTCATTACTATCTTCACTTAGGTGGTGAAGGGTAAGCATGCCTCTGATGTCACGGGCTTGTAACACTGGTGTAGTTGGATTCAAGTCCTCTGTGTCAATAGCATCGGGGCCCTCCTTGATATTAAAGAATTTGCGGAGCTTCAATTTTCGAATGAACCGGAACACATCCACTCTGGTGGCTGTGTAGTTGAAGTCCGTTACTGGACAAAACGTGAGGCCTAGACTTAATAATTGGTTTTCAGCAGTGGTGAGGGTGGTAGATGACAAGTTGATAACGGTCTTGTCATTTAGTTTCTGTTCTTGCGCCAATGCTTTTTCTTTTTGTTGTTGTTGTTTACACTTGTGTTTGTGGCGGCGCTCTTTGCGGCGGCGGTTGATTCTGGCCCTTTTTTCTGGTGATTTTGCTGATTTCGTGGGCGCAGCGTTTGTAACCGCGCATTTACTAAAAAATCCACCTCTTCACCTAGATTCAAAACCATGGAGGGTCCTCCTTCTTCATCACCTGTTGTTAAGGCCTCATCATCCGAATAAACACTACTTCTGATGCTGCTTATGGAGTTGGAATCACTATTTGTTTGTGCATCTGCCTGCATATCCGTGCCAGAACCACCAGCAGTCATTTCTACCCTCGTTGATGATTTTGAAGGGGCTGACTTTTGGTTCATTTTTAGGCGTTTTGCATTTTCAAATTTACGAGCAAAAGTGTAGATTTTGCCGTGCTCGTAGTCGTCTTTGTCACGCGCAAACTTCCACGCTTTGCGCACTTTTATTTTTTCCTCATGTTTATTCACTTTTTCTTGAATTTCTTTTCTCATTGTTGCAATGAGATCATGAGGTTCTAGCTTTGACAATTCTCCATTCATTTCTTCCAATTCTTTAAGCAGTTCGATACGGTCAATTTCCGCATATTTTATGAGGATTTGGACCAAGTTTCGGGAGGCATCCAGATTACTATGACCCCACTCCTTCAACATTTCCGGGTGTGGCTTGTCGTAACTGGGAGCAAGTAAAATTCTTAAACCCCTTGGGATTCTTCCTTCTGCAATATACATTGAAAGGGATTTGTGCTCCCACCACTTTGTAACTTCATTCCTCATTGTTTTCTCTAGACGTTTCATGAGAGCCTTTATTTGTGTTTCTATCGAGGGACTGTTGCTTTGTGCAGTTGCAGATGTACCTGCCTCCGCTGTTGCTCCCTTCCGAGTAATTTTAGGCAAGTTGGTAAATAGTTCTAATGAAGCCGCCTCACGCCCCCTCATTGTCTCTTCCGACATTCCCGTTGCTGCCATTGTGCCGAGATATTTATAAATAGAGAGTTTGACGTTCGGTGTACAAAAAGGCAGAAAGTGTATTTAAGCCGAAAGTACCCTCGCGTATGCCTAGGGTCCTCCCCACCGCCTGGAACTGCGTTGCGAACACTCACCCCACTCTTCTTTTCCTGCTCAAATGTGCGCAGCGTTGTGCTCTGCTTCCTCGCCCAATTCGTCACTGGCGAAGACTTTTCTGGCGTGCAGCGCGTTCAGTGAGCCACGTTGCGAGGCAGGGTGTGTTCGATTTCCACAGGCAGGGTCCGTCGGTAAATTCCACTTCCATGGACGAAAACTGCTGGTTGAGACCGTCGGACAGCTACTGGGGAGTGGACTCGAGGCGGAGGCAACCACCCTCCGCGGATTAGATGCAGGCAAAGCACGAAGACTGGAATCTGGAGCCCATATAAGGTATGTAAAGCTCCGAAGGTCCGCAAGTACAGCAGGTGAAGCCACACAAACAAACAGGAACCAGCAAGACCCTGGATGGTGCAATATTTTTGTTTATTTAAGTTTCAAGCCCAGCACCAGTCCGCCATGATGCGTTTCGGCTAGAGATAGCCTTGATCACATGACGACAAATATTGCACCATCCAGGGTCTTGCTGGTTCCTGTTTGTTTGTGTGGCTTCACCTGCTGTACTTGCGGACCTTCGGAGCTTTACATAGCTAGTATTTGTATCCGGGACTGCTTCCCCGGATTTTGCGAGACCCCTCCACGTTCTGGGCAAGTTGCGGCAAGAAGCATTGTTCCTTGGGATATATATATATATATATATATATATATATATATATATATATATATATATATATATTACACTGAAAGGAGGTCTGTCACTCTGTCACAAAGATGGTGTCATCAGTGATGTCATGAGTGTTGTCACTGACCATGTCATGAGTGATGTAATATGTGACGTCATCAGCAGTGCATTACACGCGCAAGTTATAGTGAGTCCAACTTACTATAACGTGGAATTTCAATGGTTTTATGTCAGTAAAATTTGCAGCTAACTATAACTGGTGTGAAACCTATGGTTTTTTCAGTGAATTTAATAGGTTTTTTATATGCTAATTCCTAACTATAACTGGTGTGAAACCTATGGTTTTTTCAGTGAATATATATATATATATATATATATATATGTATTACCTACTGGCGGTCGCCAGTAGGTATATATAGTTAGGATTTTTTTCAATGTTAAATCTCAAAATTCTATTTGGAATAACTTTGGCGCCGGTTCACGAATCTGCCTGAAAATTTCCTCAAAATGGCCTCTTCGAGCTCAGGTCCTTCCCTGAAGGTTTGGGGGAGATTCGTCAAGCGGGGGCTGAGATAAAAGGGGGGGTCCCAAAACGCGTTTTCCCCATGTTAATTTCCATAGGGCGGTCGATTTCACTTTTAGCCCGAACGGCTGAATGGATTTACACCAAACTTGGCAAAATTGTAGGGACTGGTAGCCCGATGTGCCTTTGCTATGTCTCAAGATATGTGCTCCAGTGGATTTTGAGTAATTTAGGTTCAAAAAAATATATATATCTATAGCCGCGCTCCGGTACGCGCACAGGTACGCGCACCGGGCGCGCACCGCGACTTGCGCGCAGAAAGCTGATTGGCTCTCAGTTGTCTGTAAACATTCGAAACAGTCAGGAGAGGCCGCCATCTTGTCTGTCGGAAAAATCTAGTCATAAGAGGTGGCAAAAACAAAGGGGGGAATTGACCATAAGGGGGCAGGGTAGACCCCCCTGACCCCCTAGGTTTGATATGGGGGCCATTAAAGGGCCCCGCGGGCCGCAAAAAAATTTTTTTTTTGCGTTTTTCGCGGGGGGAGCGCACGGTACGCGCACCGGGAGCGCACAAAAGTCAAAAATGAAAAAAATATATATATATATTCTGAAAATTCTATGTTGAATAACTTTGGCGTTTTTCAGGAAAATGGCACATTTTTGTTTCTGAGCGTCCCCTGAAAGTTTGGGGGGGTTTTGTCAAGCGGGGGCCGAGAAAAAAAGGGGGGTCCCAAAACGTGTTTTTAACATTGAGTTTTCCATAGGGCGGTTGGACTCACTTTTAGCTCGAACGGCTGAATGGATTTCTATGAAACTTGGCAAAATTGTAGAGACTGTTTGCCCGATGTGCCTTTGCTAGGTCTCAAGATATGTGCTCCAGTGGATTTTGAGAAATTAACGTTCAAAAAATATATATATATCTGTGACAGCGTCCCAGTTAGCGTACCAGACGCGAAACGGAACTTCGCGAGGAGAAGCGGATTGGCTCTCTGGTGACTGTCAACATTCTAAACAGTCCGGAGCGGCCGCCATCTTGTCTCTCGGTAGGATCGAGAGACAAGAGGTGGAGAAAAACGAAGGGGGAAATGAATGAAAGGGGGCAAGGTAGACCCCTAATGACCCCCTAGGATTGATGTGGGGGCTATTAAAGGGCCCCGCTGGGCAAAAAAATAAAATAATTTTTATTTCGATTTTTCGCGGTGGAAGCGCTACCCCGTACGCGAACCAGGTAGCTCACCGGTAGCGTAACGGGAGTCCGCCATCTTGTGTTTCGGACGAATTTAGTCACAAGATGGAGGATAAACAATGTTGGGAATGGGTATAAGGGGGCACGGGAGACATATCCTGACCCCCTAGGTTTTCTGAGGGTGGCTGAGGAGGCCCATATATGCGAAAAAAAACAACCTTTTTTTTTTCAAATTTTCTCACGGTTAGCGCCCGGTCCGCGCACCGGGTAGCGTTCCGGAAAGCGTAACAAGGGGAAAACCAAGGGAAATAGTAAAATAATATTTTAGAGTGCTTTAAGGTAGGGTAGCTCTGAATAGAGCTGTTGTGTTGTGTGGGTGATGTAAGTACCAACATGTAGGTACCAATGAAGAGTCTAAAATTCAATGTACACCGTCTCCTCTGTAGATATTTTGTATGTTCTAATATGGGTTATTTAAATGTAAATGTGTGGAAAAGCACTTCATGCTTTAAAGCAATTGTATTTTTGAACTGATTGTTCTTTCCTCTTAGTCCTCCTCTTTGTTTTTTTTTCCCCCACACTCTTCTTCAGCATGATAGTTGATAAATTCGCTCCCTCAAAAAATTTATATACATAAAAAAATTATATTAAATACATATAAAATATATTTTTCCTTTAAAAGAAGAATACATTTTACAGCTTTTGATATTTGCTATTAAAAAACCATTGAAATTCACTGAAAAAACCATAGGTTATAGACCATATATAGTTAGGAATTAGCATTTACAAAACCTTGAAAATTCACTGAAAAAACCATAGGTTATGGACCATATATAGTTAGGAATTAGCATTTACAAAACCTTATTTTACTCACACAAAACCCTTGAAATTCGTATATATAGTTATATCGCGCACCCGCAATCCACTGCTGATCATGTCACATATTACATCATTCATGACATGGTCAGTGACATCACTGATGACATCACTGATGACAACATCCAGTGACTGTATGTTTCTGTAAAGTTAAAATATGTCTTACATATTGAAGAATGAGTGGATGTATAAGTGTCTGGATGAAGGATTTAGTAGGTGCATGACTGACTGTATGAGTGAGTGATTAAATGTGTCTCACTGAGTGCATGGGTTAGTGACTAAACTGTCTTAATTTGTGCATCATTATGTCTGTTGTTCTGTAAACTGCCGCATGTGTTGATCAGTAGCTATATGAGTAACTATATGGGTTATTGATTGGTTGCCCAAGTATTTGTATGGGAGACTGAGTGTGTGTGTGGGTGGCTGGGAGGTGTATGACTCTGTGCATAGATGTGTGAGCAGTTGATTCACTAGATGTATGGGTTCAAAAGTGCATGTGGAAACAGCTGTATGGGCGGTTGACTGTGTGCATGAGTGTATTGGTGAGTGAATGGATATCTCAGTGCTACATGTCAAAGTAAGTACATATGTAAAACACAGTACATGTGAGAGTTGACATATATAAATAACTGTGCATAAGAGCCAGTGAATGTGTGAGTGGCTGTATGGATCATTGTGAACTTGTATCACGGATTGTATAAGAGAGTAAATATGTGGTAGTATATGTTTGAATAAGTAAGGTGTGTATAACTGTATAGTTGAGGAAATGGAGGTGTGATTGATTCTTTGCATGACTGACTAGGTGTGTGAGTAACTCCATGGATGAGTGACAGTCTGTGAGTGTCTGTTTACAATGAGTGTATCTAAGGTTATATTAGAGTCTGAAGAGGTTCATCGTATTATCACATGAATGATGTCATCAGTGATGTGATCAGTAATGTCAAATGAGATGTCATCAGTGATGTCATCAGTGATGTCATTTGAAATGTCATCAGGGATGTCATCAGTGATGTCATTTGAGATGTCATCAGTGATGTCATTTGAGATGTCATCAGTGATGTCATTTGAGATGTCATCAGTGATGTCACTGACCATGTCATGAATGATGTAATATGTGACATGATCAGCAGTGGATTGCGGGTGCGCGATATATAGTTAGTGCAACTAACTATATATACGAATTTCAAGGGTTTTGTGTGAGTAAAATAAGGTTTTGTAAATGCTAATTCCTAACTATATATGGTCCATAACCTATGGTTTTTTCAGTGAATTTTCAAGGTTTTGTAAATGCTAATTCCTAACTATATATGGTCTATAACCTATGGTTTTTTCAGTGAATATATATATATATATATATATATTACCTACTGGCGGTCGCCAGTAGGTAGTTATAGTTAGTACCTAGCTACCATAGGAAACCTGCAACATTCTATTGGGATGTAACTTTGGCGCCGGTTGAGGAATTTGCCTGTAATTTTCCCAAAGTTTGGCCAGCTCCGCCCCGCTCCTTCTCTGAAAGTTTCAGGTGGATTTGTGAAGTGGGGTCTGGAAAAAAAGGGGGCTCCCAAAACGTGTTTTCCTCATGTTAATTTCCATAGGACGGTCTGACAAGTCTGCAGCCCGAACCGCTGAACGGAATTACATCAAACTTAGAAAAATTGTAGGGACTGGTACGCAGATGTGCCTTTGCTATGTTTGGTGAAAATTGCTCCAGTGGTTTTTATCAAAATTAACTTCTAAAACACATATATATCTATAGGTGCCCTCCGAGCGCTCACTGGTACCCATAGCGGGGAGCGCACCCGGCGCGCTACGGGAGTGCGCGAGCGGAAAGGTGACCGGATGTCTGTCAACATTCTAAACAGTCCGGAGAGTCCGCCATCTTGTGTCTCGGTAAAATCGAGACACCTGAGGTGAAAATAAAAAGGGGGAAATGATTAAAAGGGGGCAGGGTAGACACCCCCTGACCCCCTAGGTTTTTTGAGAGGGGCCTAGAAGGACCCTGAAGGGGAAAAAACTATTATTATTTTTTTTAATTTTCGCGGGGTAAGCGCCGGGTGCGTTCCCATGTACGCTCTCCGGTACGCGCACCCTGAGCGCACCAGAGGGTAAAACAGTGAAAGAAAATAGTTTTAAAAAAGAATTTGGATTGCTAATAACAAACTGTTTTTTACTATTTTTTTGCTATTTTAAAGCCATAAGTGATGTCATCAGTGATGTCACTGACCATGTCATGAATGATGTAATATGTGACATCATCAGCAGTGGATTGTGGGTGCGCGAGTTATAATGAGTCCAACTAACTATAACGTGGGAATTTCAATGGTTTTGTATGAGTAACATTTTTAGCTAACTATAACTGGTGTGAAACCTATGTTTTTTTTTGTGAATTTCAAAGGTTTTTTAAATGCTAATTCCTAACTATAACGATTGTGAAACCTATGGTTTTTTCAGTGAATATATATATATATATATATATATATATATATATATATATATATATATATATATATATAATATATATATATATATACACACACACACATATATATACATGGTTTCCAAATATATCACCTACTGGCGGTTGGCAGAAGGTAGTTATAGTTAGGATCTAGTTTCCATAGAAGAGCGGTATGCCAATAACTTTGGCTTTTGACGAGTCCTCGCAAACTTTTCAAAACTAATACGACCCTCACTTCTGCTCCGGTCTTGAAAGTTTTGTGTTGATCCATCAAGCATGAGCCAAGAAAAAGGGGGCATCCCAAAACTTATTTTCCCCCATGTTAATTACCATAGTGAAGCTGTGCTGGAGCTGCTGCTCCCGTTGAACAATAAAAAAGTAAGAAGCATGGGGTCGCGCCCTTCTCTATTATTTTGCCCCGGGTGGGCTACGTTCCAGGGGCATGTGGCCATAAATGAAATGTAGGGAGGAGGGTGCATGGGGCCACCCTCCTTGTGCCTCAACGACCACCGCCCCACAAAGGACTAATTGAAAAGAAATGGGGCCCTTGTGGACCTCCCTATGACCGAGGGGAAACCACCTCACTGGGGATAATTTCTTTATTTTGGGGGGCCTCACAGGACCTCCTCGGGACCCAGGGACTGCCTCCTTCCCTGGGCCAAATTCTGTTTTAAAATAGGAGCGGAACAACTCTGGAGTCATTTTCAGCCCCGGGGACCACCACCGCCCCAGGGCAGACCCTACTGAATCAAAGAAGGGGGCCACACAGCCACCCTTTTGGAGGCATAGATGGCCATATGGTCAACCACCCCCAGGGCTGCCTCCTGCTGTGTTCCAGGATGCCCACCCCTGGGACATAGCTCTTTGCCTTGGCTTGGTGGGAGCTTTTACTGGTAGCTGCCAAGCCACAGCAAACACTCCACTTTCAGCAAGCAAGAGCAGTGAAAATGCTCTCTCTTGCTGGAAGCAGAGCATTAATCTGTTTCCCTGCCTGATGTCAAGCGAGCAGGGAAACAGACTAATTGCTTTCACACACAGGGAAATGCATTTTTAGCAGGTCCCTATGTATGAAAGCAATGCCGGTTCCCGCAGGAAGCAGGTAGCCGGAAAGGGCAGCAGGGACCTTGCCAGAGTTTATTTTATTCTATTTATTCTTTTATTTTGGGAGGGGCCGCATGGCCTTCTTTCCTTTGGCCGATTTCAGCCCATTCTTCAGGGCCAGGCCTTTTCGAAATGGGGGAGCCCTTCCAGGCCAATTTTAGCCCCAGGAACCCCATCCCCAGGGCCTGGACATTTTGTTATTATTATTTTTTTATTCATGAGAGGGGGCGGCGAGCAACCCCCTTCCTTGGCTGATTTTGGCCCTGTGGACCCGTCCCCCCTGCTCGGCCTTTCTGAAATGGTGGAAGGGGGCCCCAAGTACCCCATATCCCAGGGCCCAGTCATGTCTACTGGGTGCTCAGTGGGCACCTAGTCTCCATTGGGACCTCAGGGGGAGCCTATAGGCCCCTGTGGTCCCTGCCGGCTCCTCACCTCCGGCTTGAGCTGGCATTGCTTTCACATGGAGGGAGCTGCTGAACATGCAGCTTCCTCTCTGTTAAAGCAATTTTGCTCTGCTTCCAGCAAGAAAGAGCATTTTAAATGTGTCAATATTGTTGGCGCGAAATGCCCTGCTGCTCTATCTGGGCCCATCTTCTTTACCTCTGCAGGGCAGCCTTAGACTTGGACACTGCCTGCTTTCTGGGTGCAACCTGGGTAGGAGGTAATGGAATCTGTATTGACGTCTAGTAGAAGGTCAAAGAATGAGGGTCTCGGCATCGGAGCGGCTCCAGATAGCACCATAGGTGTTCCATGCGGAAAAGAGGAGAGGTACCACAGAAAGACCCAGCAGGAACGAAAATGGAGTCCCAAAATATACCATGGGGTCAAGCGGCATGCCAAAGCGGACCGATCTGGGTTAAACACATCTTAGCATGGAGGAAGAAGTCCAGATCTGTTCCCGGTGCCTGAAATTCAGGATAGGATTGGTGTGACCGAGATATGGTGGCAGAGAAACCCGTAACGGTCCCGGGACTGGCGCTGCTAGTGAAAGCACCTCGGTCGGAGTAATACTTCTTAGTTCTTGCTCAGAGAATGACTCTGCAGCGGGTGGAGAACGTCAAAGTGAATTATTTCTTGACTGTGAGCAGTGTGTTATCAAAACACCTCTGCCTCCTGTTTGTCTTATGTTTTCATCCCTTGTCCCTAATGGAGCTTTCAATGAATGCCTCAATTTGAAACATCACCAGTGTTGAGTCCAATGGCCGTCAGAGGCATGGGCCAAAACATGTTTGGCTTTGCACACTTTTATGACCTTTTAGTGATTTAAAAAACGCTTGACCTTTAGCCATGCCTCGATACCAGGCACCATAGCCATATTTCAAAAGCATTTTTATCAACATTTAGCCATCACAGTCCCAACAGAACTTAAACATTGATTTTTGGGGTGGTGATGTTTACTACAGAACCACGCTGATCTTTTTTTTCAGACTAGTCTCAGGAGAGAATACCACAGGAGTGACAAACACGAGGAGGGAAGCTCCAGATTCATGAAAAGCACAGAGAAAGGGGAGTTGATTTCGGAGCGGCAAGGTGGGTGCTTGCGGCTCTAGTGTGGTCCCCATGGCATTGGTTCTATCAGGTCCAGACTGGAAACCCCAAAGCAGCCCCGGCAAATTTTCTCAGACCAGCCCCTGTACGGTGCAGTGAGTGCAGCAAGTAAGACCTGACCACTACAAGGAGGGCTTGGGGACTCTTCCCCCACAAGAACATTTTGATAAAAATCGAATATTAAACAACACAGTTTTTGTTATATATTCAATTGTATTAGCTTTTAAAGCATAGTAAATGATGACCTTACAGTTCACCAGGATACAACAATCTTTATTGGAGCCTCTCAATTAATCCCTCCATATCACCCTCCAACAACGCCTCTTAATTCTCCATAGCCCCTCTCTCACATGTATTTCATTTGTTTTATTTATAGCACCTTCCATACCAGTGTAGGATAATGGAGCACTTTACAACACACACAAATACAGAGACAATGAATAAAGTGTGTGTAAATGACTGTACCGAAAAGGTTATGAAACTACAAGGGAAATGCCAGGTGTAGGATTTACATGTCATCCACACTGGTAAGCATTTTTAGGGGTGCTTGGTTTGTAGAAGCACAAACCCAGGATTCAGAACAGAACACAGAAGTTTGCTTTACTAATAAGAATGTATTTCTACCCAAACAAACCCTTTTTAGCAACATTAGGATAATGAAAGACTCAACAAAAATATATTTCGCTTTCTAACTTGTTCCATGTAGTTTGCATGTAGCTCTTTGATGACACTTCATAGCTCACTGTGTTAGATTATAACTTATGAATTGTACAGTAACGAAAATGTCTCTTCAACAAAAAGCAGTAACCCACCAAGGTATGCTGCACATAAAATACTGTTCTGTGATCTGCATGGTACACGTCCTTTGCGACATGCATATTAACCCTCTGCACTACCTTAGATGAGTCAAAACTGCCACTAGACAAAACTCCAATCTCTCTCCATCTGACACATTAATCACCAGAGTTATCTTGACACTTGTATTAATGGTCTGAAAATTGTTGGATATACATGGTACTCTGCAGTGCGTGTTTTAAAAAAATGCTGCTTCACTACAAAAACGACCCCCCCCCCCCCCACACACACACACCAATTCAACCCCCCTCGCCTTCTCCCAATGCGATATTGAAAAGATGAGAACTCTGCAGGTAGAAGTATCTATCATAAGCAATTATTTTTGTGCATCAAGGAAAGCATCGGCTATACCAGAAATAATACAACCGATTAACCACATGATGGCACTAAAAGACCATATTTATCTTTAACGAATTCTAGAAACGATGCAGTATCCATTGGACACGCTTATATAGTCTGAAAGGTGTAGAGTCCATAAAAAAGTCATATTGTTTTCAAGATGAAAATTTTCAAACGCTTGTTTCAATCTACATAAACTGATGCAGAAATTCTAATATGTACAATGGAGAAAGCGTCTCAGGATATGAATAGGGTACACTGCCTGCACTGTCAGATTAACAAATATAGTATTGCATTGTCAACATTAGATCCAGCCCTCTGTTAGCTGCCTGTAAGTATCCCAAAATGTAACAGTATACACTGAATATTTGTCAGAGTGCTTGAAAGTCCAAATTGGCCCCGGATTACATGCAATGAGATAGATACATGTGTGCAGCAGCATTTGGTAACCCGCATTGCATTCTATTGCAAACGCATTTAATAATAGAGAACATCATATACCGAAAGAAGGCGTGCCTACCGTAACGAGGTTGCTTCATACTGTGATCGAGGTATATACAATTTTAGCAAGATGCTGCACGATAGACTCAGTCATGCTCTCTTGACCACCATGCTTGAGGTATATTTATTACTATATTTATATTAATAAATATAATAAATATATTAATAAATATTGAAAAATGTACCCCCCCTCCTCCCCCCCAAATAAATCTATCTACGGGTGCAGCTCAAAAGCACTTCGGGAGATCATCTTTTAAGGGGAAACATAGGGGGCAAGTGGGACACATGTTCCTCTAGACATTCATTCAAATCGCAGTTGGAGAAAAAAACGTTGATGCTTGCACTTTTACCATATTTAGGCAAGGGCGTAGCTTCAGGGGTGTGTTTGGGGTGTTACACCCCCCAATAAATAAATGTTCTGGTAAATAGGTGTGTACAGGTGCTTTCAGTCGGGAATGGTGAGGTGTCTGTTGGATTTCAGCAGACACACAGACAAAACCGTGCACACTCTTTCCCTCTCTGTTTTGATAGTCTTCAAAAGTGTTGGTCATTTTACAAAATATTGTGTTTTTTCTCACTTAGGGGCAGAATTACAATAACTGGCGCATCCCTGCATATCAGCAGGGATGCGCCAGTTATTGTGCGTCACGGCAACGCCACCATGGATGCGCCGCATTGTAAATGCGGGGCACCATGGGGAAAAAGTGGACAGATGCGTGACGCATCTGCTGCCTTAAAGAAGGCGCATTGCTGGAGTTGCATTGCAAGCGTGACGCAGCTCCAGAAAGGCTCCGGGGTTCCCTATTCTTAAAATGCTGCATCAATCCTTACGCCTGCTTCAAGCAAGCGCAAGGTTTTGATGCAGCATGGCCTTAAAAGTGACTGAGTGAAATCTTGTAGATTTCACCCAGTCACCTTTAGTAGGCGTTTCTGCACCGGAACGTCCCCCCCCGCGCCAGAACGCCTACATGTGGCACAGGGCTTTACAACGTGACGCATCTCCACGATGCGCCACATTGTAAATACTCCATAGCATGGCGCTGGCTTCGCGCCGTCGCTGCATCACAAAAGTGATGCAACAGCAGTGTAAAAGAGGTGCAAGGGGCTTGTAAATCCGCCCCTTAGTACACCTAACAATCCGCATTTAATTGTTTCCCTTTCCACTGCCCATTTAGCCCTCTCTTGCGCCCTGCTTATCATTTAAAATCAGAAGCTCAAACCCCCCCCCCCAGTTTCACCAACCAAACTATGAAGAGGCAGTTTCTCCGCTATTGCTTGGGAGCATTGCCCCACTGATGAAATGCAGCAGTCAGAAGAAAAATAAAATAACAATAAAACTACTTTCTTTCTTTTTACTGCCACTCCACCGAGTCTAGGGCGGGAGTGGCCATGCCGCAGCGTCACACAGGGGTAGGAGGAGTTGAAGGCATTGAAAGTGCACATGTGGGTTTGGGATATCTCCAGGCTGTTTCCTTGGTGATATCCTAGCGCTCAGGGGCATAGACTCCCAGACCCTGTTGGAGCGCAAAACTGGCCTCCTCCGCCTAATCCCAGCACTTCTCTCATGTTGGGATTAGCATGAGAGAAGAACTGGGATTCCTGGGGTCTGAGAGCCTGTGCTACTGGGGATTGTAGTGCCGGGACGGGAGAAGAGGAGCAGCGAGGCATGACGCAGGACCAGAAGATCGTGACAACTGACAGGAAAGAAAAGTATTGAGAGAGCGTAAACTGAATAAAATGTATGAATATATCCGATTTACATGTAGTACGCACAAGTCATGAAGAGAAATGCCATGAGTGCGAATATTATATTCACCTATACCTAAACTGTGTAGCCAATGTAGAGAATATATGCAATGAAGTGGAATTAATGTAGAACTAGTACGAAATGTATAACCTTATTAGACGTGATTAATCAGAGTCCATGCTAAATGTAGCTGCTAATGGAAGAAGGGCGTGCTGCAGGGCACAGAAGGGAACAGGCCACATGGCCATGTCTGAAAGAGTTAGAATGGGATATTTTTCATTTACATGGACAGCACAAATGTTATAATTAATGTTGTTTATTCGTTAGACTTATATTCTATATATGTGAGTTCCTTTTATTAATTCAGAAATGATGCTAACATGTTATTTTAGTTAACTACTGCGAGAAGAGTTATAGGCCTGAAAGTTCTAATTTGCACGCAAAGGCACAGGCCGACTTGTGTCTAGAAATTGTTGCAAACTTCTGTTAGAAGTTTATGAGAATGGGGATCCAGCTACGGATGTCTGTCTACAAATGTGAGGGGGTCTAAAACTAATTAAAGAAATGAATAGAGAACTGTTTAGGAGGTAGACACAGACATGTAGGAGGGTTTGAGAATGTTGGGGTGTATCAGCGGGCCGGAGACGAGTCTGAGAAGCAAGGTCAACTGTAACGCATGAGGCTCGACGGGGAAGATGATGGAAAAAGCCAGAAGAAAACATCACGTGAAGGGGCGTCTCCCAAGGGGCGTCTCAGAATGTCATTGTTTTGTATTAGGGACAGCACCCCTGGGTGGAGAGAGAGCAGATGCCTGAGGACCCTTCAGAGAGCGGATGGGTAGGCAGAGAGGGGTTATGACTGGCGAATATAGGTTTCCACTTAGAGATTAAGAGTGGGTGATCTTCTCAGGAAGACATTCACAACTGACACCTTTTGATAGGATGAGAACTTGTTAAGTAGGGATACCATCCAGATCAGGGTAGGGACAGCCTAACCTGTATTTTCCCTCCTGCTGTAAGTGTCCGGGAGATCTCAATATGTATCCATGCTAGTAGCATTATTATTCTTAGAGCTGGTGCTTGTAGTTTTCATTGCTCGTCTGAGGGCTTTCAGAGAGCACATGTATGTAGTTGGGCCTGTATATCTCGTGAATCTCATCTTGAGATGCCTGTACTTGCAACTTATATTGATTTTATAATAAACCTTTGAAAGCTAGAAGTAGTCTGTGGTTCTTCCGAGTCAAGCTGTTACTGGTTGTACAGACCTGGTATTAGATGCACCTTCTTTCCTCAAAGACAGGCAACAAAGATTCAGTCGACCAGAGTCGGGGTTAGATCAAGGGTGATAAGATATTGATCTAATCTTGAGCCACAGCAGTTGGTAGCAGAGGATGGTTGCCTTCTTGAGGACGGTGACCTAGGCCAGGTTAGCTTACCCCAAGGCCTCTAGAGATCGATGATCGGAAGAATCGCCCGCCGAAGAAGATCCGGATGACGTGAGACCAGAAAAGCAGCAGTATCGGTCGAGAGTGAGTATAAAGGGTCATGCGTGTTAGATTGCGGTGTTTCTGTGTTGTATCCATGTTGTAATGTCAAGCGGAGTTGAATGCCTGTAGAGTGACTGTGAGACAGGTTGTGAGCGCGCGCAACCGGTGCAAATCTTAAGTTCAAGGAGAGCTTAAGTGGTTCGGGTGTATCGGACATCCAGAGTAATTGTCAACCAGAGTGAAGGGGGTCATGAGGTACCATTGATCGCCCGCAGGACCGTGATAGGGGGAATGAAAGAGTGAGTGCGTGAGTAACGGACGCTGGTCGGAAGTTACGGTGTGTAAGAAACCTATCGGAGAGACGTTTCATCAGTTGAGGTGACAATTACAGATAGACTGTGGACGTACAGTCAAGAGAAGTGACGGCTTGGTCGGAAGTAGTCACTTTTCAGTGTTTGAATGGGACGCATGCATGACCGAGAGACGAGCTGAGAAAGGAGGGGTGCTGCTGCGAAGCGGAGACTAGTGACGTCAGAAGGTGCCGCGCTGGGATTGGCCGGTCGGAGCAAGACCGCGCTGTGATAGGCCAGATAGAAAAGCCGCGCTAGGATTGGTGGATTGACATCAGGAAGTAAACAGAATAGCGAGGTTGAAAATTGTTTGTGTAATCATGAAATGTTTTAAATGGTTAAGAGCGGCATTTAAGAGAGAAAGGCGGAGGTCTTATGAAGGGGAAGAAGCCCCGCCGGAGGGTACGCCGGCTTATTATATGGCGGTGAATGTGGGGCTGCATACAATTATGTGGATCACAGAGTGGAGTAAGATTACGGAAGGAAATGAGGAACTGACGTTCCCTAAATACGGGACGTTCAGATTAGAGGTGCTACATCGATTAAAAGCAGTTATGACCTCAATGAGACCTATGCCTAGACCGACCCAATTCGAAGCTCTCAATGCCTGGATTAGGGCGGCGCACGAGAGAAACCTGAATAGACGCCAAGAGAGGGTGAAACGATCGGTAAGAGCAGTACAGGATGCTAAGTGGGATGCAGATGCTAAAAGATGGAGAGTACATAACATTGAAGTAAACAAATTGTACCCAGTATTAGAAGTGACCCCAAATAAGAGTCCATGTGAGGAGGATGATGAGAGTGAGACGGAAGACAGCCTGATAAATAGGTTACTAACAGATAGGCCACCCCCGTACAACAAAGAGACAGGTAAAGACGAGTCAAGCCGAGAAGGGGGGGCTAGCATAGGGGAGTATGGACCGCTTCCCATAACAGATTGGGATTCCCCTGCTAAGAAAGAACTGTCCCAGCCTAATCCGGTGCAGCAGGTAGTCGGAAGGTTTGTGGTACAAAGGGCCCCGGAAACAGAGTGTGCCACTTCCTACGCACTGCCAGATGCCCTGCAAGTACCTGTTACTATAGGCCCTATTGTATCGATTTATGACCCAGGGAAGGGCAGAGGGGAGGAACAGGTAGGTAGGGACAGAGAGAGAATAGAGATGGCAAGGAGGAACGATACTAACATCTCCACAAATCAGATGCCCAGGCCGAGAGATTGGAGCACTCCAGTACACACAACAGTAGGTCAAACAGGAGATCCGGAAGGACCTAGATGGCCGACGGATCTAAGAGGGTCAGGACGCAAATCCTTCCAGGAGCTGAACGAGTACATGAAAAAATGGGATGAGGCAGTAGAGGCTCACAAGAGCATCATAGCCGCAGAAGCGGAAAGAGAAAGCCAAGATAGCAGAACCCGGACTCATTGCGGAGCGGACGAAAGTCGCCAAGAGTGGGGCGAGAAGGGACAAGATAGTAACAGAGACCCTTGCCTTAACAGAAGCCCTGAGTGTGAGGGGGTGTCTCGCCGGATACACAGCGAAGGGGATAGGAAAACGCAGGAGTATAGAAACAGCTTTAAGTGCACTCACCATGCGTCTGGGCAAGACGGACGGAATGGGAGTCGCGAGAGACCTTGCCATGACCACTGGGATCGCGGACAAGAACGTGGTTCTGGGGGCACGGAGAGCCGAGAAGGAACTTACCATATACTGAGCGACACTAGACAAAGAGAGAATAGCGACAGGGTAGAGAACAGCAGAGAATCCTGTCTAGAAGAGAGGGAGGCCAGAGAGAATGGACAAAATAGGAGTGAAAGGAACAGGCCCGTGTTTCATCATCCCCCGAGGCCGGATGGTCGAGCATGTGATCTAGAAAGATGGGAACAAGGGAGGACTCTCCTTAATTCCCCGGAGCCTAAGCGTAGAGCCAGGAGCTGGGACGGAAGAGAAACCAATGGGCCACCTAACAAGGACATACTGCGGGCAGAGATGAAAGCCAAAAGACTTGATGTTGCCACCCTAAAGTCTGATCTAGATGACATGGTGGACGGTACCTTACCCTTAGAAAGAATGGACATGTATGAACAGGATGAGATATTGTTCATGTCGAAAGATGTCACACGGAAAGCAAGAGCGGCTCATGAGAAGTTAGTTGAATTAGCCGAAAAGTATACGGTAGACCTGTCAAAGACCAGAGCATTACAGGGTAACCACAGGCTACATTATACGGATCGAGATTTAGATGAGAGAAGAACAATAGGGTTAAAAACACACATAAGAGAGCTGATAGCAGTAATAAGGACATGGAGGGCATTGGACAAATGGGAAGAGAGGTGGTCCAAGAAAGGGACCGTCAGGAGAAGCATGCTTGGTACGACCCCTGAAGGATTGCAGGGGATGGAGGCATACCCTTTGCGTGAAGTTGCAAATGGGAACTATGTGCATGTGCCATGGAGTAGGGGAGATTTAGCTGCTTTTACCACGTCCTTCCCCAAATTGAGGGAGAACCCCGTAGAGTGGTACAAGCAAGTGGAGAGGTTTGTGAAAATCTCTAAAGTTCTATGGATAGATCTGAATACTCTGTTCGACATAGTAGTACCAGGGGATTTGTGGACAGCATGCAAGGTTAGTGCTGAGTGGCCCACATCAGAACCAGACAGAGATATACGGACAAATGGACCGTCCGAGACAGTAATGGCCAAATATGAGAGAGTGATGACTTGGCTGAAAGAAAAGGTGCCAATGCAGGACATCGATTGGGTTAAAATAGATCGAACTAGGCAAGAACCCAAAGAGACAGTTCATGAATATTATGAGAGACTGCTGAAAGCGTTCAAGCAGTACAGCGGGTTGGACGTAATGGACCCTAAAGACATAGGGCAGTTTGTGTCTAAATTTGTTTTGGGTCTGAGACCAGACATTAGTCTAATGATTCAGCAGCACTTAATTTGTTGGCAAAACAAACCCTTGGATGAAATCCTGAGATATGCTAGGTACTGTTGTGATGAAATAGACTCTAAAGCAAAGAAACTGAAGGAGAAATTGATGGTGGTACAGATGCAGTCAGCTAAAGGGGGACCACAGCAGCAGCAACAAGGAACAGGTACTGGGGGTAGGAAGCAGTATAGCCAGAACAAGGGCAACGAGGAGAACTCCACCTTTAAACCCAGGATAGACATAGCTGCCTTGAAGAAAACAACTCGGTGCCACCAGTGTAACGAGGTGGGGCATTGGAAACGCGAGTGTCCCTACAATGTTGAGATAGGGGAACAGGAGGTAGAGGAGGAAGAGGTCCAGAGTACGCCTGCGAGAGGGGTAACGCCATACCAGGGAAAGGTGCTCAAAGGGGGGACTCCACCTCCACGAGCCCAGTTCCCCCAGCCACCAAGAGTAGGGACTATGGGCAAGACATATAGACAGATGCCTCTGTTTGTAGGTGGAGAGGAATGCTATTATGTAGATCCACTAACTGGACAGAGAGTGGAAAGAGAGGACTGCACCCTCGTGGCAGCCTTGGAGGTGGATCAGAGGGGACCCTATGTTGAGGCCGAAGTAGCAGGGTGCCCCACGACATTCCTAGTGGACACAGGAGCCACTCGATCCACGATCAGATCAGCTGCAGTTCCAGACCTGCCCATGTCTGGAGAGACCATACAAGTGGTGGGGGTCGCAAACAGGAGAATAACCAGCCAATTGACAGAACCAGTACAGGTGAAAATAGGGAAGTACAGCGATGAGCATCAATTTGTGGTTTGCGATTCTAGCCCTGTGTGTCTGCTAGGCAGAGACCTTTTGTGTAAATTGAATTGTACAATATACTGTACGCCTCAGGGAGTGGAGGTATTGACCAATGATGATGACGCAGACTTCAAAGTCGCAAACTCAAGAATATGTGTGGAACTATATCCCACCTTGAGAGTGGATGAGCTTCCATGGGACCTAAGGGAGACTGTGGCCCCGGAAGTGTGGGATTTCACAGGGGAGGAAATTGGGCTAGTCAAAGGAGTAGAACCGGTGAAGATAGTAGTAAAACCGCACGCTGAGTTTCCCAGAACACCCCAGTATAAATTGACTCCAGAAACGATTGCCGGTATAAAGCCCGTGATCGAGTCCATGATCAAGCAGGGAATATTGAAAGAAATAGTGGGTAGTCCATGTAACTCCCCGATTATGGGTTTGCAGAAACCAAATGGAAAGTTCAGGATAGTGCAGGACCTTCGAAAGATTAATAACATAGTTGTTTCATGTTGTCCAGTGGTACCGAATCCATCAGTGATATTGTTTCAGATACCATTCCAAGCTGAGTGGTTTACGGTGATAGACCTGTGCCAGGCTTTCTTCTCGATCCCTTTGGACGAAGAAAGCCATTACCTTTTCGCATTTAAGCTGGAAGATCGCGTATTAACATGGTGTCGTATCCCCCAGGGGTATACAGAAAGCCCATCGATCTTTAATCAGCTGTTGAAGAAAAATCTTGAAAGTCTAGTGCTGCCCCAGAAGTCAGTTCTGGTCCAGTACATAGATGACCTGCTTGTGGCGTCAGAAACAGAAGAAGCTTGCAGGGAAGACTCCATTGCCTTGTTAAATCACCTGGCTGTTAATGGGCATAAGGTGTCCCCGGGAAAATTGCAGTATTGCCTGACAGAAGTGCAGTACTTGGGGCACAGAATTGAGAAAGGCAAACGAAAGGTGTCACCAGACAGGATTGAGGCGATCATGAAGATGAATGCGCCTAAAACACAGAGAGAGGTCAGAATGTTCCTAGGGATGGTGGGGTATTGCCGACAGTGGATAGCCAACTTTTCACTGAAAGCAAAACCACTGCAAAAACTGACGCACAAGGAGGTGAGTGATCCGGTACCATGGGACAAGGACTGTTTGATGGCGTTCCTGCAGTTGAGAGAGGACCTGTGTCGTGCTCCTGCTCTGGGAATGCCTGATTACAATAAAATATTCTTGCTCTACTGTTGTGAGAGAGAGGGTTGTGCTTTGGCTGTGTTAGTCCAAATCCATGGGAATGCCCGTAGACCAGTTGCCTATTTCTCAGCTACTTTAGATCCAGTAGCTGCAGCATTGCCCGGATGTCTCAAATCCGTTGTCGCAACAGGTGTCAGTATTGAAAGATGTGAAAATATTGTTATGGAGCACCCGTTAGAGGTATACGTGCCCCATTCTGTTGAACTGTTGATGACCAGGACCAAGACACAGCATCTGACAAATAGCAGGCTCACGCGCTATGAGCAAGTCATTCTTGCTGCAGAGAACGTGACCCTCAAGAGATGCTCTGTCTTGAACCCTGCTGCCTTGATGCCGCTTCCAAGAGATATAGATGATGAGGATGAATGTACAGACCATGACTGCCTTGATGTGACTGAACTATGCACCAAACCGAGACCCGACATCGTTGATGAGCCACTGACTGACCCCGATGAAGTTTTCTTTGTCGATGGCTCATGTGTAAGAGACGAAGTTGGGCAGTTGAGAGCAGCCTACGCTGTATGTACAATAATGGGAGTTGTGGAAGCCGGATGCCTGGAAGGAGTACACTCCGCACAGGTAGCTGAAATTGTTGCATTAACGCGTGCCTGCCTGGCAAGCAAACAAATTCGAGTCACCATATACACCGACAGCCAATACGGTTACGGGGTAGTTCATGATTACGGGCAGTTGTGGTCTCAAAGAGGTTACATGACATCTTCAGGCTCTCCTATAAGGAATGGGGAGTTTGTTCGACTGCTGTTAGAAGCTTTGCAATGTCCAGCATCCATCGCTGTTGTAAAATGTACCGCGCATACCAGAAATATGGACTTCGTGTCACAAGGCAATAGATATGCCGACGAAGTCGCAAGGTACTGTGCAGAACAAGGGTACTCTTTCACGGAGGTGGAAGTGGGTGGAATACATGTCAGAACTGAACTAGCTATGGTTCTGGAAACTGTTGACTCCTGGGACGATTTAAGGGGCATGCAAGAAAATGCACCAGACTTTGAAAAGCAAATATGGAGAACTGCAGGATGTGTGCTAGGTGAGGCCCATTTCTGGGTGTCAGCAGATGGAAGAGCAGTGTTACCCAATGAGATGGTGAGCCCCATGGCCAGGCTGATTCATGGTTCAGCACACTTAGGAAGGGATGCTATGTTGAGAGTATTCAGGCAGACCTGGTACAACCCGAAATTTAGAGTAGCAGCAGAATCGGTGTGCCAGCGCTGTGTGACCTGTCAGCAGCTGAACATAGGGAAGAGAACACCAGTTGCTCTGAGTCACATAGGGAGGTCAGGAGGGCCATTCAATAGGATGCAAATAGACTTCATAGAAATGCCAAGATGCAACCGCCTTCGTTATGTCCTGGTGGTTGTTTGCATATTTTCCAGATGGGTTGAGGCATACCCTACACGCAGATGCGACACCCTCACAGTAGCCAAGCTATTGCTTAGGGAGCTCATTCCGAGGTTCGGGGTGCCGGCCTCTTTGGAATCGGATAGGGGAACTCATTTTAATAGCGAACTTGTAAAAATGATTTGTGCAGCTTTAAACATTGACCAGAAGTTGCACTGCAGCTATCGACCAGAAGCTTCAGGAATTGTGGAACAAATGAACTGCACCATAAAGTCCAGAATTGCCAAGATGTGCTCATCAACGTCCCTGAGTTGGCCTGATGCTTTGCCATTAGTCCTTATGAGCATACGTAGTACACCAGACAGGAGAACAGGATTGTCACCGCACGAGGTGATAATGGGGAGAGCAATGAGATTGCCGTCTGTGCCGACAGCTGCACTGTTAAACATCACAGATGATATGATCCTGGACTATTGTAAGGGGCTGTCTGACGCCATTCATTCTGTGTCCCTTCAGGTGCAGGCTGCCGAGGTTCCACCGTGCCAGGGCCCGTGTCATGACCTGTATCCTGGAGACTGGGTCCTGGTGAAAAAACATGTGAGAAGAAACTGCCTAGATGTTCGTTGGAGAGGGCCCTACCAAGTCATCCTGATCACGAACACAGCAGTGAAAGTGGGAAGTCTGCCCAACTGGATCCACGCGTCGCACACGCGGAGGGTTCCAGCACCTCTGGAAGAAACAGCTCCTCTCTCAGATGAAAGTCTGGAAACGGACAGAGAAGCCACAGAGGGGGCTAGCCAAGCTGTAGAGGTGCAAGAAGAAGCTGGAAGTGTGTCTGACCAGGCTGAGGACGGTCAGTACAACAGTGAAACGGACGACGCTACAGAAGGAGGAAGTAGCTGGGAGGACGAGTCGGACTCCGACCCAGCCGACAGAGAACGGGAGTCAAGCCGAAGGAGAAGTGCCAGAAGGGTAAGGCGTGGAGAAGCCAGCTGGCCGCCAAGAAGGAGTACAAGCCTGAGGTCAATGCCAGAGAGAACCCTTGCTCCAATATCGGAAGACTCAGATCAGGAGGAAGGTGCTCAGGGCGCTGCAGCACCAGATCCAAGGAGATCAAGGAAAGTACGTGTGCCAAACAGGAGATACGCCACCCCTGAGTGGACATATCTGGAGACAGATGTCTTGGGAACGAGCGACAGGGAGGATCAGGGCGGTGCTGGTGTCCTGCTCTGAACCTATCATCAAAGTGGAAATAAAGCTGTTAGTGCCCGGAGTTGAAGCAGAAGGGACGCTGACTTTCACACTCCCCAGCCCTCCCCGCTTAAGCAAGTTAAAGCACATGTTTTTCAATGAACTGCAATTCCCCGACTTTGGAAACAAGGTAACAGACCATGAAGAGAACATTCTTCGTTTGGAAATATTGAACTATGCTATTCAAGCCGCAGGCCCAGGCCTTATAGTGGATGCTTAAAAGACTTTGTAAATAAGCAAGAAGAGAAAGAAGATTACCTAGCGCCCAGGAAGCAGAGAATTGTAGGGACTTCCCTATAAGTTGACGGAGAAGGGCTAGGGATGTCTGTGTAAAAAGGTTTGAAAGACATTGCAAAAGAGGAGTGCCAGTTCCACAGGTGGTTCTAAAGACTGGAAGATTAAAGAGACTGTAAAGGAACAGAAAGAAAAGAACTTTGTGTTACAGAAAGAAGAGAATAGTACCATCTGACGAAATGGAGACCGGCACCCCAAACAGAAAGGCCAAATGTATAATAGGCACACTAATAGTGGGAGTGATTTTTCTTATAGCCTTAGTTGTAACTGTATCTTATGTTATGGGACATGAGAGTGAGGCAAAGGTAACTGATGACAAGGCTGTAGTGACACCGAAACCCACTGTTGCTAGTAAAAAGGGAGAAAATGTACAGGAGAAAGCGTTATTAGCAGCAGAAGTCCGTAGGTTACACATAGATGAGTCCCAAGGTGACTTTAGGTCAAACGCTTATGCTAAACTTTTGTATGAATACGTGGATGCCATGGAGGTTAAAGACTGTTATGTCTGCATGCAGTTGCCGGCGTCTGTAGACGAAGGCATTAGATATCATCACCTCCCGCTGACATATGGCATTACATGTAGCTTATTGCTTAGTATATTTTATGGGAGAGATAGTTTTGAATACTATTTCTCCAATTACGATTCTGTGTTACCAGAAGTCCCAAATTATAAGCAGATGAATAAATGGGACTACTGGAAGAGTGAAGACAGATTGGCCAAGTTCTTCATTCCTTGGATTACCTTAGATACTTCACATGCCCGTAGAAATAATCTGACATGTAAGGTGTCAGAAGTCGAGAAGAAGTTTATAGGGCAGGTGGATGATCGATATAGAAGGCAAAAGATCCTGAAGAAATCAGGACAGGGAAAAACGGATTGGACCGAAGAGGAGAAGGCACACAAGAGAAAAGGTAGTAGCGGTCCAATAGCTTTAGATAAAACGCAAAGAGGGAAATTATGTCTTCACAGAGCTAAAACGTATTACGAAAATGTATACGTAGGAGAAGTCAGTTGTGAACATGCTTTCAACATAGAGTACTATACTAAGGACTTCCTGAAAGGAATGCAAGTGATTCCAAATGTATATTTTGTGTGTGGTAGAAATGCCTACGTGAGATTGCCTGACAACTGGTACGGATCCTGTTATTTGGCAATCATCTTCCCCAAGATATACCATGCCCAAGACTTAGAGATCATAGAGGGCAAAGCTTCAGTAAGAGGGAGAAGAGACCTGAGAGATGCAGAAATGGTCGGAGATGTATTTGGAGCTGTTTTTCCTCTTTTAGGACTGATTCTCAATGATGTCAAAATTAGACGATTGGCTACAGTTGTGGACAGGTTGTCTGCTAGCACTGCTAGGTCCTTGATGTTGGTAGAAGGAGAGATGCAATCGATAAGGGCCATGGTGCTTCAGAACCGTCTTGCGTTAGACGTCCTGTTAGCAAAAGAGGGCGGAGTCTGTAAGGCTTTGAAGGTCCAGGAATGTTGCACTTACATTCCAGACAATTCAAAGCCCTTGGAAAAGGTCATCATGAATATAACTAATATTCACAAGGAGATCGAAGACCTATCAAAAGAAAATGTTTGGGAAAAAGTGGGTCATGGAATGGGTGAAGTTGGAGGTTGGTTCACCAACATAGGAAGGAGCTTTGTTTGGTACATACTGAAACCTATCATCATAATAGTGATCTGTGTGATCATGTTGTGGGGATTGGTGAGGTTGTATCAATGGTATAGATCGAATGAGTTGGAAAGATCCCGGAGAGAGCAGCTACAGAGATTGGCTGCTATACAAGATAATCAGTACAGGAGCTTGAGGGCTCTTGAAACGCAGAAAGGAGGAGCATTAGCCATTACTTCAGTTTAAGTGTTGGTGATGACCCCGAGAGGTCATCAAAGGGGGGAACTGAGAGAGCGTAAACTGAATAAAATGTATGAATATATCCGATTTACATGTAGTACGCACAAGTCATGAAGAGAAATGCCATGAGTGCGAATATTATATTCACCTATACCTAAACTGTGTAGCCAATGTAGAGAATATATGCAATGAAGTGGAATTAATGTAGAACTAGTACGAAATATATAACCTTATTAGACGTGATTAATCAGAGTCCATGCTAAATGTAGCTGCTAATGGAAGAAGGGTGTGCTGCAGGGCACAGAAGGGAACAGGCCACATGGCCATGTCTGAAAGAGTTAGAATGGGATATTTTTCATTTACATGGACAGCACAAATGTTATAATTAATGTTGTTTATTCGTTAGACTTATATTCTATATATGTGAGTTCCTTTTATTAATTCAGAAATGATGCTAACATGTTATTTTAGTTAACTACTGCGAGAAGAGTTATAGGCCTGAAAGTTCTAATTTGCACGCAAAGGCACAGGCCGACTTGTGTCTAGAAATTGTTGCAAACTTCTGTTAGAAGTTTATGAGAATGGGGATCCAGCTACGGATGTCTGTCTACAAATGTGAGGGGGTCTAAAACTAATTAAAGAAATGAATAGAGAACTGTTTAGGAGGTAGACACAGACATGTAGGAGGGTTTGAGAATGTTGGGGTGTATCAGCGGGCCGGAGACGAGTCTGAGAAGCAAGGTCAACTGTAACGCATGAGGCTCGACGGGGAAGATGATGGAAAAAGCCAGAAGAAAACATCACGTGAAGGGGCGTCTCCCAAGGGGCGTCTCAGAATGTCATTGTTTTGTATTAGGGACAGCACCCCTGGGTGGAGAGAGAGCAGATGCCTGAGGACCCTTCAGAGAGCGGATGGGTAGGCAGAGAGGGGTTATGACTGGCGAATATAGGTTTCCACTTAGAGATTAAGAGTGGGTGATCTTCTCAGGAAGACATTCACAACTGACACCTTTTGATAGGATGAGAACTTGTTAAGTAGGGATACCATCCAGATCAGGGTAGGGACAGCCTAACCTGTATTTTCCCTCCTGCTGTAAATGTCCGGGAGATCTCAATATGTATCCATGCTAGTAGCATTATTATTCTTAGAGCTGGTGCTTGTAGTTTTCATTGCTCGTCTGAGGGCTTTCAGAGAGCACATGTATGTAGTTGGGCCTGTATATCTCGTGAATCTCATCTTGAGATGCCTGTACTTGCAACTTATATTGATTTTATAATAAACCTTTGAAAGCTAGAAGTAGTCTGTGGTTCTTCCGAGTCAAGCTGTTACTGGTTGTACAGACCTGGTATTAGATGCACCTTCTTTCCTCAAAGACAGGCAACAAAGATTCAGTCGACCAGAATCGGGGTTAGATCAAGGGTGATAAGATATTGATCTAATCTTGAGCCACATCAGTATATTATATATATATATATATATATGAAGTAAAAATTTGTCAGCAGCTGCTCACAGTGCCTTCCCTAGCCACTTCATGGCGGCGGTCCGTGATGAGGCAGGCAGCCTCAAACAAATGCACCAAAGCCGTCTCACACTCGAAGCAGGACAGCAATCACGGACACAGAATCTGCTGCAGTAAACCTCCGTTTATTTTCGGGTCTAAATGGCAAGTAGCACTCAACGCGTTCCAGGAACACTCCCTTGTTCACGAGTGCCTGTTTTCGTGTTGCTTTCCTTTTTATACCACCACGTGATTACAAAGTAACAAAAAAATTAAGACAGACTGGCGCTGACCTTAATTAACAAAATTAAACGTTCTCTATGGCTTATAATTACATTTCTAATGCATAATTTTCACTTTATGCGATAACATTGTGCCTATGCTCATTTTGCTAACTTGTTGAATAATATTGTTTAACTAATGACATTCAGAGTGCATTTTCGTAAGTCATACTTCCAATTTAGGACAACTCTGTTTCGCAAAGGCTTTCTTAAAGGTATTGAATCCATGTGGGTAATTAATAATGTCTTTTGAAACACACTGACGAAATATACTAAGTCATTATTATAAATATATTCTACATTAATAACGCCCAAGTGAGCAGGAGCTAAATGAATGACTTTATGCTAGAATCTTCAAGTTTAGAAATGTTTCGGTCTTCAGCTCAGTCAAATGATATCTAAAAAAAATAAAATAAAATATGTGTCACCTCAAAGAAAAACAACTACGAACAATAATAAGACATTTACATAAAAACACAATAGGCTCACGGCACAAAGATTATTGTTCTGCAAAACTAGGGAATGCATTTTCAAGAATTCAATTATCAAACACAGTCTTTACTAGAATCATCCCAGGTGGACGGCTAATTCCTCATCAAGGTTATGGCCTAATGGGGTCATTGTTTTATACTGGATGATGAGCTTGGACTCAAGTCTTCGAAGGTCTTTAAGTCTGTCACCACCTCTCACATCCATTTTAACAAAGTCAAGTACCGCAAAACTAAGCAGGTTTGTGTTTTGTTCGTGGTGGCTTTGGAAGTGCCGTGCTATTGGGTACGCTTTGTCCATATTTTTTATAGCACGTAAATGCTCTAAAACACGAATTTTGGCCTTGTGGATGGTACTCCCAATATAGGCTAATCCGCATGGACGGAACAGCGCATACACAGCGTACTCCGTGTTACATGATGTGTGTTTCTTAATAACATAGGGTCTACATGCCAAGGATAAAATACATTCCTTCTTGTTTCTGCTATTTTTGCAGGCTTTACAGCTTTGACATGTATAGAAGCCTTGAATACCAGGGATCGTAGGTTTAGTTGTTTCAACAGCCCTACATAACGTATCTCTCGGCGATATAGCTCTTTTGAAAGTAATTTGTGGATTAGATCCAGTACAACTTGCAAGGTCTTTATCTGTTCCCAATACTGGCCAATATTTGTTCAAACTTTTCCGGACCGCTTTTGTTTGTCTGCTGTATGTTGTTATAAACCTAAGGTTTTGGCTAACTCCATTGTTATTCATACATTCTGTTTCCTCTGATTTATCAACCAACAGACAATCCAGCAATGAATTCCATTTCATTTTGGCAGCATTTTGTGAACGCAGACTCCTCTGGCACTTTAAAATATGCAGAGTTACGTGACTGTTATGAGTGAGCAACTTCTTTGCAATATTCAAAACTCCACTTGGAATTCGAACATTGTTTTGCCATGAACAGTGTATTATGGGACATTGAGCCTTCAAATGCATAACACGTGACTTTCAGCATAAAACACCTGGTGCTCGTGGAGCTTGAAATCCTATGACTAAGGTATGGCACCGAAACGCGTCAGGAGTTCATTGATGTGCTGCCAACAAGACAAATAAATGCTGCTTTGAGTCTGGCTGGGCTGTGGCAAATCTGTTTGTTTGTATCAATTACCGGGATCTCCTTCCCCGTCCGCCACGGCCGCCCTGCAGGGTCGGGGGCCCTCAACGAAGGAACCTCTTTGAAATGTTTAAATTGGAGGGCATGACCCGCTTTCCTCGCGATGGAGAAAAGGATTTTCCTAATACTTCCAAGCTCGAGGAATGAAAGGGAGACAAGGGAGGTAACCGCCTCACCTTCGTAAGCTACAGACAATCCAGCAATGAATTCCATTTCATTTTGGCAGCATTTTGTGAACGCAGACTCCTCTGGCACTTTAAAATATGCAGAGTTACGTGACTGTTATGAGTGAGCAACTTCTTTGCAATATTCAAAACTCCACTTGGAATTCGAACATTGTTTTGCCATGAACAGTGTATTATGGGACATTGAGCCTTCAAATGCATAACACATGACTTTCAGCATAAAACACCTGGTGCTCGTGGAGCTTGAAATCCTATGACTAAGGTATGGCACCGAAACGCGTCAGGAGTTCATTGATGTGCTGCCAACAAGACGAATAAATGCTGCTTTGAGTCTGGCTGGGCTGTGGCAAATCTGTTTGTTTGTATCAATTACCGGGATCTCCTTCCCCGTCCGCCACGGCCGCCCTGCAGGGTCGGGGGCCCTCGACGAAGGAACCTCTTTGAAATGTTTAAATTGGAGGACATGACCCGCTTTCCTCGCGATGGAGAAAAGGATTTTCCTAATACTTCCAAGCTCGAGGAATGTAAGGGAGACAAGGGAGGTAACCGCCTCACCTTCGTAAGCTACAGACAATCCAGCAATGAATTCCATTTCATTTTGGCAGCATTTTGTGAACGCAAACTCCTCTGGCACTTTAAAATATGCAGTTACGTGACTGTTATGAGTGAGCAACTTCTTTGCAATATTCAAAACTCCACTTGGAATTCGAACATTGTTTTGTCATGAACAGTGTATTATGGGACATTGAGCCTTCAAATGCATAACACGTGACTTTCAGCATAAAACACCTGGTGCTCGTGGAGCTTGAAATCCTATGACTAAGGTATGGCACCGAAACGCGTCAGGAGTTCATTGATGTGCTGCCAACAAGACAAATAAATGCTGCTTTGAGTCTGGCTGGGCTGTGGCAAATCTGTATATATATATATATATATATATATTTCTTACCCACCTCCACCTCGCCAACTCGGATTGACAGCAGCTGCCGCTGAAACTACGCCCCTGTATTTAGGAGTGTCCAATGGCTCCAATATGCTAGATTTGAGAGGTTTTAGGGCACTTTCAGACATTAAACTGCAAACACGAAAAAAAAGACATTTAGAAAAAACAGACAGTTACAGCAAACCACCAGAGTATCATTCTTCAAAAGCGAAGGGACTCAGATAACAACTGCTCCCTGGAGTAACCACCTGCATCCATGATTTACAAAGATTGCTAAATGTGACGACAGAGACACACTTGCAAGCAAACATATTCTGCCTATCTCTAAATCCATTGCACCAACCAAAGACTGTGCTAGTCTCAGGGGTTCATTTTCATTTAGAGTTTGGCAGAATAGCAAAGAAACAATGTAAAACAGAATTTTACCTGCCCTGTCAGCTTCCTTATCTATGCTGGCTGTGCCAATAGAAACCTTTGACCAGCAATCCATCGACCCGAGATACTAGTATCTGTGTGTCATAAGACTATTCTGCTGGTTTAGATGCTTTGGACACTCTGACACTGCTGATCAGTGCCAGAGTGTAAGTGCTCCCTATGTAAATTGCTATTCTGATTGGATATACATGTTTGGCATATTTGTATCACCATGAAGTCCCTAGTAAAGTGCACTGGGTGTGCCAGGGCTGGTGATGACAAATGCTACTAGTGGGCCACAGCACTGATTGTGCCACCCACACGAGTATCCCTAAAAGGGTGTCTTAGGCCTGCCACTGCAGTGCCTGTATGCAGTTTAGAAACTGCCATGTCCTCCTGGTCAGTGTCCCCACTGACCAGGCCTAACCCTTCCCTTTTTGTGCACATCAGTCACCCCTATGGAAGGCCCAATGTACCCTACTGGGCAGGGTGCAGTGTATGTGAAAGGTAGAGCATGTACTGGTGCAGGTGACATGCTCTGGTAGTGAATTACAGCCATTTTCGTTTTTCACTATTGTAAGGCTATCTTGCTCCATAGATTAACATGGGGGATGCTGGCTACAGTGGCTTCCAGCATTTCTTCCCATAGGAACAAGATAGGACATAAGTATCTAGTATGCCTGAACTCAGAATTTAATAACACATCTTTTCGGAAAGGTTGTTTTTAAATCCTGTATTTGAGAACAGCACTTTTAGAAAGTTGCTGTTCTCTTGTCTGACCCTTCTGTATGCCTTGGCCTGTTTGTGTACTGACTGTCTGGTTGGAGAGTGACAGGGGCTGGGGATTCCTCAGGAGGCTGGCTGAGTCAGCCCTAGGCTGAATGACTGCATTTACAACCTGAGTGGTGGAAGGAGTTAGCACCTGGGCCTGAATAGGGCTGTGCCTGCCTGCCACAATGCTGGCTCCACCTCCTACTCCTACTGGGCGGCTGACGACCCTGCCCCTCACTCTGAAAGGAAAGGAGCAGCCAGGAAAACAAAGTAATCAGGAGACACCCAGAACTGGTTCAGACCGGGCTCAGGGCCCACTTGCACAAAGAGAACAAAGACTTCTAGGGGTATAAGTACAGGACCCCTGACAACAGAAAATTAGATCATCCTGGAATCAAGAAGGAACCTCTGCCAAGGAGAAAGCTGAATCTGAAGAAGGAAGACTGTCCTGCTGTTGCTCTGCTGGACTGACATGTTGCTTTGCTGCCAAGGAGAGGGTAAGGACTTTGCTGTTGTACTGTGTCCCCTGTCTTGAAGGAATCTCCAAGGGCTTGAGAAGAGCTGGCTCCCTGTTCTGAAGTCCCAGGACCAAAAGGACTTTACCCCCAACTTCCCTGAACTCTGCTGAGAGAGTTCTGTCCTTCCTCCACCTCCTGTCAGGCAAGGTGGAGAAGTGTGGCTCAGGGGTTAGAGGCGGCAGACCCGGAAGCTGAGATCGGCCCTGGACCAGGGTTCAATTCCCCGCCTCGGCGGGTCTTGGGCTAAAAATTCCACGGACTCGATAATTCTCGCTCCGGTGCCTTCTCGACTCACGGGTTCACACTCTGGGAATACCAGAACGGGTTCCCTAAGCAAGCGCTTAGATACCGACCTCGGTCAGTGATTTGCGCTATAATGTTAATGTTAATGTTAATCAGTATTTATTGAGCGCTCGTACGCCCGGGGGCTTCATGGCGCTATAGGAAGGAACAAGGCGCGACAGTCAATTAGTAGAAGTGAAGCAGCTCAGTGATGTGCCTGAGAGAAGAGCCAGGTCTTCAGGGAATGTCTAAAGCTGAGGATATTGTCGCTCAGTTTTAGGTGAAGGGGAAGAGAGTTCCAGAAGGCAGCTGCAAGGTGGTCAAAGCAGCTGCCTCCGAGACGCTTCCTCTTGTACGGAGGAACAGTCAGGAGGGATTTATGGGTGGACCGGAGGTTGCAGGAAGGGCTGTATCTTTTAAATAAGTCTCTAATGAATAGGGGGCCAATGTCATGTAAAGACTTGAATAGTATGCACCCGGCTTTGAAGGCCACGCGTTGCTCAACCGGCAACCAGTGTAGCTGTTTCAGGCCAAGTCTGACTGATTGCCTCCTAGGGATGTTCAAAAGAAGTCTGGCTGCTTGGTTCTGAACCAGCTGGAGGCGTTTAAGCTCTCCAGTTTGGAGCCCAAGGTAGAGACTGTTGGAAAAGTCCAATCTGGACAGGACCAAGGAGATAACGATCTGTGTGAGGGCAGCTGAGGAGAAGAAACAGGCAATTTTTTTTTAATTTTCTTCAACTGGAAAAAGCTGGAAGACACAACTGCTCCAACCTGTTTTTTTAGGGAGAGATCCTCGCTGATAAAGATACCTAGGCTCTTGACCGAGGATGACTTAGATGGAGGGGCACCCATGCAGGAGGGCCAGAAGCTGGGATTCCAACTAAGTGTACTCTGTCCAGGCAAAACCAGTTCGGTCTTGCCTGGGTTAAGTTTCAAATGATTGCAGCTCATCCAACTCAGAATGTGGGACATGGTGTTTTGAAATTCTACCACAGAGTCCTTGGTGTTCAAAGGAAAGATGAGCTGCAAATCATCAGCATAGTTGAAGATGGTTACCTTTGCATTCCTGAGGGAGTATAAAAGGGGGCGTAGATACAAATTAAAAAGCAGGGGAGATAACGAGGAGCCTTGAGGTACTCCGCAGATGGTGGATATAGTAGGAGCCGTGAAGGAGCCCAGTCTGACCGATTGAGTTCGGTCAGTGATGAATGAACGGATCCAGCTCAGCGCAGGGCCCCTGAGACCTGCCTGCTCGACACGGTCGACCAAGATGGTATAGTCGACCGTGTCGAACGCAGCAGAGAGGTCCAGTAGCACCAGAGCCTGATGGATCCCTTCGTCCGCGTTCCGCCTCAGAGTATTCTGCACCGAAAGAATGACCGCTTCAGTAGAATGGCAGGGACGGAAGCCAGCCTGATTAGGTGCAAGATACTCTGATTTTTCCAGAAATGTGGAGATGCTGTCACAGACGTGAGACTCCAGAAGTTTGGCACAGTATGGCAGCAAAGATATGGGTCTATAATTGAGCGGATCTAGCGGGTTGGCTCCTGCCTTTTTTATAAGGGGGATGAGGAGGGCTTTTTTAAAGTTGTTTGGGACTTTACCCTGTGTAAGCGATCCGTTCAGCATGGAAAGTAAGCCCCCGGGGATGCTGGTACCCACTTCTTTCAGAATGTGAGGGGGGCAGATGTCATCAGGGGAGCCAGATTTGACCTTCGCCACTTTCGCTCCAATTGACGGACTTCAAGTTTAAGGGTTTTCAAAAGAGGTGTAAACCACCTGTGAGCGTCGTTGGGGCGAGAGCGGGGAAAGTTGGTACAAGGAGCATGAGCATCAGCTGCCTGGAGTAGCCACCCTGAGAAAGCTTCTTCCATTTCTTCGATGCCCTGATCAAGTGAGGGAAGGGAGGAGGTTAAGGATCCAATAAAAGCGGGTATGTCAACATTCTTCCAAGTTCTAGTTTTTCCTCCTAGCTGGGGCAGGGGCTTTCTACTTCTTTCAGTGGTCATGGTGAAGTTGATCAGAAAATGATCCGACCAAATGCAGGGCGTGATGGACTTAATAGCCAGGGAGATGTTTTGAGACCAAATTTGATCTAGGCTATGCCCTTTATCATGAGTTGAAAGGTGAATATGTTGGGTGAGGTTCATGTCCAGGAGGGTTTCTTTCAGCGTAGCTGCCTGAGAGTCAGACTCTGGATGTGGAGATCAAAGCAACACCTGATGGTCTCAAGTCGACCTTATACCAGAAGAAAACCGATAAGAACAATTCGCTCCACTACAAAAGCTACCATCCCAAGACCCTGAAGAACAACCTCCCCTATGGACAGTTCCTTAGGGTGAGAAGGAATTGTTCAAGAACTGAAGATTTCAACATCCATGGCGAAGCCCTCACGAACAAACTAAGAGAGAGAGGATACCCGGAGAAGCTCGTAAAACACTCCATGAAGAGGGCGAGATGGACACCCCGAGAACATCTACTTCAGAAAAGGGTCAAGCTACAAACAGATCGGATGGTATGCGTGTCTACATTTGGACCCCACACGAATCCGGTACAAAAAATCATCCGGAACAATTGGCACCTCGTGGAGGAAATCATCCCTGAGATTGGCAAGCCCTTGTTCGCATTGAAAAAAAAACGAAGTATAGGACAGCAAATCTCATCCACCAGGGGTGCTATCAAAAAAGAGACACAAAGTACCCTTTTCAACATGGGCCCAGTGAAAGGTCACCACAAATGTGGAACTTGTTCAGTCTGCGGTTTGACGATGGAAGGCACTCATTTCACCGATGGAACAAAACACTGGCGCCATGAGGACTTTACAAACTGCAAAACGAAATACGCAGTGTACGCCATAATTTGTCCTTGCGGCAAAATTTACATAGGGAAGACGACACAAGAAGTGCGCCAGCGGATAATTCAACATAAATCCCGAATCAACAACAAAGTGCTCACTGCGCCTCTGGTATCGCACTTTCTGAAAAAAGATCATGCCGCAAACGATCTTAAATGGACCATCTTGGCGAGTATAAAGAATGTCCCGGGCGCCGGAGGGGACCCTGATGCAAGACTGGCACAGAAAGAGGCATACCTCATCCTGAAATTCAACACTGCAGTGTCAGGTTTGAACGATCTGAATGAACTCAGCAATCTATAAATGAACTGTCTGTTCGCTCTGTTAGTCTGCTTATGCCGTTGCTACTCTCGTGACCGCACTGTACCAAAACCTCGGGAATAGGAGATTCACTAATCTACAAATTTCATGTAGACGATCTACCAGTCTTGTGCTGCGCACCCCCTGCTACAGTTCAAAAAACTTCAAATCCCACAATGCATCGGGACCACAGGCTGTTTAAATATAGGGAGACACGCCCCCTTCAGCAACAAGCTGTCTCTCAGAAGTCACTGTGTGCCGGACCGTTGCAGCTCGTATTCTCTGCCGAGAAGTAAGTCATCCGCTTGGGATATGCCTCCCCTTTTCGGACTTGCATTAAACCACGATCATCCTAATGCCAGTCTAAATGTGTGCCCCCCTTTCTTTAACAGCACGCCAGCTCGTGCGGCGGCCGCCGCCTCCCACGCGCTCAATTTAAATAAACTGCCACGTCAAAAAAGGTAGGATTTCCTTCATTCACTCCGTGTCTTACCAGTGCATCATCTTGGCAACAAGAGTTATACTAAGTCCCAACCCTCTCTCCAGATTTTAGATCTACACACCGAACAACTGATCACGGCCGGCACCGCGTCCTTGTTCAGCGGCAACTTTGCCCTCTGTCAAGGTACGCCTTGATTTTACGTAACAACCTGTGTGCAGCACATTTACAACATAGGTAGACTGTATCTAATGTAAATCTCGTATTTCATTCTTCCCGCAGGGAGTGACCCCCCACCTCACAAATAAGGTACTTTTTTAATTTTAAAGTGGGTGAGTCCACGCGATGAGCTTATTGAAATGACCCCTCACTTACACCGTGTCTTAATTGTTTCACAGTGACAACAACCCCCCAGTCCCTGTCCTGAGGAGAACCCGTCGAATGGTATTGGGTTCGAAACGCGTCGACGTTCTCACCTCCAAGATACCAAATTGTTAGGGCGCGCTAGGATTCAACTAAAACACACTCTGGAATTGTTTAACTGTTCCTATGTTGTTCCTAGCCTAAGCACCTGATGTGGTATCTACTGTGTATCTTGTGATGGTTGTAACAAGGAGGTTTCTTTCAAACACAATAGTCCCCTTGTTTATTTCATATCCAGGATTGGAGCCTCTGTAAAGTGATTAATTTGAGGCCTTTCCATAGTTGTCCATGTTATTTATGTATGACAATTTCTTTGTTTTCACACTGTTTTGATAATTTTCTCTCAGTTCACTGAATTTGTTTTTGTATTTTGTTATGAATGTTGTGTTGTATCTTTTGATGCCAAAGAATTTCTTGCACGAAATATTTTATAAAAAAATAAGTCAATCAACACAAATGGTTGTCCAACCCAGTGATTTATTACACTAGGTCTGTGTACTTTGACGCTAATTCAATACTGCCCGGCCATTGCTTTGTTTTTCTATGAGAGTCAGACTCAGCAGAGTCCATCCAAAGGTTGAAATCTCCCAGCAGCACGATTTTATTGTGGGAAATTATCAAGGGGGCAAGTTGTTCTGCTAGGGATGCCGTGAAAGTGGGCATATTTTGAGGGGGGCGATATATAAATACATGTACATTTACATTTACATCTAAAGTGCTTGATCCAGTTGTGGGGCCTCTGGAAGTTGTACCTGTGCTGGGAAGCTTGAAACTAAGCTTGAGAGACTTTTGCAATTGAAAAGTGTTGCATCGCTCGCTTGCGGAGTGCATCCCCGACAGTGCGGGAAGTTTCCTGCCGCTACGAAGGTCGAGATAGTCGTGGTGTTTTCACTGTGTTACTGTGAGTGTTGGTACAAATACTTTACGCATTGCCTCTGGTTAGCCTAGACTGCTCGTGCCAAGCTACCTAGAGGGTGAGCAGGGGTTATCTCAGAGGGTTATCTCCTTGCCCTGACTAGAAGCAAGGGTCCCTATTTGGACAGTGGTACCTACCTCTGCCAACAAGAGACCCCCAGTTCTAACAATTGGCCTTTCTGAAAGATTTTTCCGTTCCTTGTCCATCAGTTCAGTAATGGTGGATCCAAAAACAAAAGCATAAATAGAGCCCACACACAGGAAAAAAAACATTGAGCCTGTTATGGCCACTGAGTTTTTGTACTTAGTAAACAAACTGAAGGCCACCCACAACCAACCCGTCGCCCTCTCTGGAGGTTTGTTTCTGTAATACAAAGTTCTATTGGCTTTATGAACTTTGTATAAACATGTTGCATAGAAAAAAGAGCTATTACTCTCCCAGCATTTACCATTTGTTGGACTTGGCCCTTTTTGCAGGGTTATCCTCAAACCTTTTGCTTCTTCCTCCTATTTTTTCCTGACTGGTTGTTGGTTTTTAGGACTCTGGGACTTTATCACTGCCATTCAGTGCTAAAGTGCATATGCTCTCTGTGTAAATTGTGATTATGATTGGTTATGAATGATTGGCATATTTGATTTACTAATCAGTCCCTAGTAAAGTGCACTGAGTGTGCCGGGGCTGGTAAATCAAATACTACTAGTGGACCTGCAGTGCTGATTGTGCCACCCACATGAGTAGTTATGAGACGGTAACTTAGACCTGCCACTGCAGTGTCTGTGTGCAGTTGTTAACTGCAATGTCGACTTGGCAAGTTCACCCACTTGCCAGGCTCTAACCTTCCCTATTCTTACATATAGGACACCCCTATAGTAGGCCCAAGGTACCCCCCTGGGCAGGGTGCAGTGTACACGAAAGGTAGTACATGTACTGATGTGTGTAACATGTCCTGAAAGTGAAATATGGCCAATTTGGTTTTTCATTATTGAAAGGTTATCTTGCCCCATAGGACAGAATGGGGAATGCTTTGTAACATTTTACAAGCATATCTTCCCATAAGGATAAGATGCAAAATTAAAGTTCAGTCCCTCTGAACTCAGAATTTAATAACACGTCTTTTACTAAAGATGATTTTTAAATTTTGTGTTTGAAAATGCCACTTTTAGAAAGTAGGCATTTACTTGTGTAACCATTCTGTGCGCCTCTGTCGGTGTATTGACTGTCTGGTTTTGGAGTGACAGGGGCTGGGGAGGTCCGTTCTCCCAGACAGCTACAGGGGGTTGATGGGTGTCCTGCCTTTCCTGAATAAGTCAGGGATTGGCTAAATAGACCAGGGCTCCATTCAGAGTAGGGGGATGAGTTCTCACTAGCACCTGGATAGGCCCAGTCTGCATTTAGAGTGGTGGGACGAGATTTCCCTTGCACCTGAATAGAGCCTGTCTGCCTTAGACAATGCTGTCTCCACCTCCTGTCAGGCAACTGCACCAGAGAGGACAGAACTGGTTTGGACTGGGCTCAGAGACTCTTGCACAAAGAGAACAAAGACATTTTGGGGTATAAGTATTAGACCTAAAACTCCTGAACTGTAGACTACTTCTGGAATCAAGAGACACCTTTGCCCAGGAAAAGAGCTGGAGAAACTGAGGAGAAGTACTGCCCTTGCTGTGTGTCTGGGGTTGGCCTACAGTTGCTGTTTTCTGCCAAGGAAAGAAGAAGGACTTTGCTGTGTGCTGTGTCCCCTGCTAGAGAAAAGTCTCGAAGGGCTGGAGTAGAGCTTGCCTCCAGTTTTGAAGTCTCAGGAACACAAAGACTTCGCCCCCAGCTTCCCTGTGCCTCCTTGCTGGGAGTTCTGACCTGCCAAGAGGTGCCTGTAACTGTCTTGGTCCTCTGGAGGTTGTTTTTGCTGTTGGGAGCTAGAAAAGCAACGCATCGACAAGGAAATCGATGCATCGCCCTTTTTGCGACCGTTTTTCCAACGCTACGCCGTGGTGCAAGAAGAATTTACCCACATCGCCGCGCCCCTGCCAAAACCAATGCAGGGCTTGTGGTTGTGGCAGGAATCGAGGCATCGAAGGATCACGGCTGAAAATGTCGACACAGCCCCACTCGCTGCCGCCACATCGTTTGCCGACGCATCCCGGATTTCCATGCATCCTCCTTGTGCAGCGGGTTTTCTCTGATGCATCAACCGCGGATCGGAGTAGTCTCAGAATTGACACATCGCCCTACAGACCGGACCTGACGCATCGCTCCCCTGTGTACAGGGGATCTGTCGCATTGCATCTACTAAGGTCTCAGGAACAACGCATCTGTTTTTCAACGTTTCTCATCGCTGCGGCTGTTTGGCTTGGTGACTTTTGTCTCAACAACAGGTACTTTGCAAAAAATCATGCATCCATAGGACTCAGTTGCTAAAACCTTTTGAAAGTCATTTTTCTTAATACTTGTATGTTGAAATTTTGTCGTTTTGGTCTTGTTAAGTTTAGATAAAGATGATTTATTTTCTAGACAGAAAAAACACAAAGGACGGTGGACTGTTTCTCCTGCACCTCTAAACCTGTTTCATTGCATGTGATAGTCCGCGCAACAAGCCCAGACACCAACCGTCCTGTTGTGTCTCTGTGTCCCAGATCCTAGATCAAAACTTGAATGGTGTGCGCAGGAATGAAAGAATATCCCAGTATTTGCTCTGTTGTATTCCAAGAAAAGTTCTTTATTAAATATATTTCATAAATAACATACAGTTCAGCCAACGCGTTTCGTTCTCATTGAGAACTTCATCAGGGCTTCTCAGGGTAATAACCGTGTTGAAGGATAGAAATCTAATACGTTCTCGTATGCTGTAAGTGCAGCTGCTACCTCGTGCACCAAAGAAATCCCAATCCAAAATAAAATTATCAGTAATAGGTCTGAAAAAACACTCCTAATGTGGTCACAAATCCAATATTATCCGTGTCAAGAGGGGTCCACTGAATGCCAACAAAAACCCGGGAATAAATAAGGAGCTGAATGGAGAACACATGTAGGGGTCTCGGACTCGTGAGCGTATAAAGCTCTTGCTTCCTATTATACCTGGAAAAGGTCCGATGCCATATTGGGTGTATAGAAGATGTAAATACAAGCTGAATAACGCTCACTAAAACAGTGTTCTCAATAATCTTTGTTAGTATGTATGAATGAATCTATAGGTAAGTGTTTAGATCTGTGTGTAGATGTAGGAATCACTGACTTGGTTTTTAGAAACTTGTATTGGTGTGCCAATGGTTTCAAATATGGTACTTCATATTTTATGAGTGTTAAATGTTTATGTTACTGTATGATGAGGTGTATCAGTTTTACACATGGATGATGTCATCAGTGATGTCATCGGTGATTTCATTTGAGATATCATCAGTGATGTCATCAGTGATGTCACTGACCTTGTCATGAATGATGTAATATGTGACATCAGCAGTGGATTGCGGGCGCGCAAGTTATAGTTAGTACAACTACCTATAACAGGGGAATTTCAATGCTTTTATACGAGTGAAATGTCTAGCTAACTATAACACCCTTGAAACCTATGGTTTTTTCAGTGAATTTCTAAGGTTTTTTTATTGCTAATTCCTAACTCTAACATGTCTGAAACCTATGTTTTTTTCAGTGAATTTCAAAGGTTTTTTAAATGCTAATTCCTAATAGTTACATCTCAAATGACATCACTGATGACATCATTGATGACATCTTCCATGTGACAAACTGGTAAACCTCATCATACAGTAGCATAAACTTTCAACACTCATTATAAAATATGAAGTACCATATTTGAAACCATTGACACACCAATATAAGTTTCTAAAAACCCACTCAGTGATTCCTACATCTACACACAGATCTAAACACTTACCTATAGATTCACTCATACATGCTAACAAAGATTAATAGAATGCTATTAAATATACTTCTACACCTACATCAACATTACAAACCAGCACACATCCTATTCACTTATGCAGACATCCTACTCACTTATGCAAAATATTGATCATTCTTATATTTATTAAGGTACACACTTACACAAACACTACTTTATTTATTCATATAGATAGTAACACATACTTAGGGGCACATTACGATGGAGGATTTTCCGCATCCTCCGGGCCGGCGGAAGCCACCGCCGGCCCGGCGGATGCGGAAAATCCTCTGCGGACCCACCAAAGACTCACCGTCACATTAGGATGGCTGGTGGGTCCTGGTTTCAGTCCGCTGCTTTTCCGCCGCGGTTGGCTTACAACCGCGGCGGAAAAGGCCTAATATGGTGGCGGTGTCTCTCAGATACCGCTAGCCATATTAGGTTGTCTGGAGTTCAATGCCTTTACACGGCTGCATTTCCGCCGTGCAAAGGCATACGGATTCTTGTTTGGGGGCCCGTTGCGGGCCCCCACGGGTTGAATGGGGGGTGGGGGCTGCACAAGGGGGGTACCTATGGTATCCCCTGCATTTGCGTGCATAGAGCGGCAGGCACCGCGCAGTGCCTGCCGCTTTGTGCATGCAAATGCACAGCTTTCATTTTTAACATTGCGGCGGGTGCTGCTTCAAGCAGCACCCGCCGCAATGTTAAAAATAGAGGATGTGACCGCCAGGGTGGCGGTCACATCCTAATTGCACAGGAGGGAACGCCGCAGCACATGCGGACATTCCCTCCTACTCAGGGCTCATGGACGGACGCAAGTCCGTCCGCGATCGTAATGGGCACCTTAGTGTGTTATAAAATCACTATTACATGTACACAGTTATCCATACGTCACTCATACAATCACTGAGCCTTATGTATACTTATTTATATACAACAACTGTCACATACACTGCTTTTTATATTTCTAGTTTGTTGGACATGTATCATTGAGAAATATATTTACTCATCACGACACCCATAAAGAGATTCACTCACCCAAACAACTGTTTCCACATACAGTCTTAACGTCATATACCTAGTAAATTAACTATTTACACATCTTTCGACAGTCACACACAGGAAACACCTGTTACAACGACGGTGTGTCCACGCGTTGGCATCACAACGCAACTGTCACATCGCAGGCGGATTTACAACGCATGCATTCATAATGCATGCTACAACGGCGCATTGACTTTTACATCGCTAGTGATTACATTGCTAGCGATGACAACAATATGCGTTTTTATGAGGTGACATATGCAAGACGACAGAAGGCGATCATTTTCACAAGAGATGACAGATAGCTAAGAGTGCGTACCAATATTAGTTTTTATGACCTGGAGGAGAAAACATATCTTTATTTTTAAAACGCTTTGGGACTAATGATTGCAAGTGACTCAGTACAATTCATAACACATTTATTAGGAAACATCTTTACGGTAAATACCGCACCAGTATTAGCCTCCAGTGAACTGACCACAACATACCATCACAATTACTCTGTGGTGGCTCCCAACATAAATAAAAATGAGGCCAAAGAGAGCATTTTACAGATCAGTTTGTAAAAAATATGGACCTATAAGCCTAAGCTTTTAGGGTTTTGTGTCAGTTTTGAAGTGCACTTTGTAAACAATCCCATTATTTTAGGATGTCGCCATACCCAGGAGCATTCTTTCTGTATGGTTGTGAATGACTGATGCGTGGTGACATATGCAAGATGATGTGAACACATGACATGACGATTATGGTGGGTGGATGCATGAGGGGTGGATGCATGATGGGTGGATGGATGGATGGTTGGGTGGATGGATGGCGTAAATTGTTAATGGGTGCATGATGGGTGATGGATGGATGGACAATATTGTTGATGGATGCATGATGGGTGGGTGGATGGATGGATGGCGGAAATTGTTGATGGGTGCATTATGGGTAGATGGGTGGATGGATGGATAAAATTGTTGATGGATACATGATGGGTGGATGGATGGACGGATGGACAAAATTGTTGATGGATGAATGATGGGTGGATGGATGGTGGACATTGTTGATGGGTGCATGATGGGTGGATGGATGGATGGATGGGTGGATGGATGAATGGATGGACAACATTGTTGATGGATGCATGATGGGTGGATGGCTGGATGGGTGGATGGAAGGTGAAAGTTGTTGATGGGTGCATGATGGGTGGATGGATGGAGGGTGGATGGATGGATGAATGGATAGATGGGTAGATGGATGGATGGATGGATGGATGGATGGATGGATGGATGGATGGATGGATGGATGGATGGATGGATGGATGGATGGATGGATGGATGGATGGATGGATGGACAGACGGATGGACGGATGGACGGATGGACAAAATTGTTGATGGATGCATGATGGGTGGATGGCTGGATGGGTGGATGGAAGGTGAAAGTTATTGATGGATGCATGATGGGTGGATGGATGGGAGGATAGATGGAGAAAATTGGGAATGGGTGCATGATGGGTGGATGGATGGATGGGTGGGTGGATGGATGGATGGATGGACAAAATTGTGGATGGAGGCATGATGGGTGAATTATCGAGCAAAAATAAAAATGCAAGTCCCAGCATGCCAGATACAGTTAGCTGCCTGTAGGAATGCTTGAATGAGCAAGATAACAACTATGAGGATTGTGTATGCTGAGCACGACTGCACATGACCACAACCAACCCTGCACCCACCCCCTCCTGGTCTCGGGGGCAATGAGCTGGTAACTGGGGCAGAAAATGTGTATTACTCCTTTATGCCATAGCCAGGAGTACCAACTTCAAGTCACCAAGCTACGGGAGGCCTGCTGCACGTGACCACAACCAACCCTGCACCCACCCCCACCTGGTCTCTGGGACAGTGAGCTGGTAACTGGGGCAGAAAAGGCATATTACTCCTTTACGCCATAGCCAGGTGTACCAACTTCACGTCACCAAGCTACGGGAGGCCTGCTTCATGTGACCACAACAAACCCTGCACCCACCGCACCCACCCCCACCTGGTCTCTGGGACAACAAAGAGGAGACAATGCTGCGACCCTGTTGTGTGAACTAACTAAGCTCTATAGCTATGTGCTACACACTTTCACAGGCAGCTTTACACCCACGGGCTGATGAGCTCCTGCATGCCTCCTTAAACAGGCAGCGTAGAAGGGAGAAGCATCCATTGCTGCACTGCCATCCTCTGCCTCACTCTGGTCTCTGAGCCTCCGTACCCATCTGCAGTATTGTCTCAGTCTATGAGCATGAGCAGATATCTGGATCTGTCTTACTGCCTCAGCCTTCTCTCATCGCATAATTCCCTCCAAACCCTGCCCGCTCCAGGTCAAGGCTCCAGGTCAAGGCCTTATATGGGTCATGCTGCACGGGAAGCAGCCGGGTAAAAGCAGCCTCCTCCACGAGTATTTACGGTGTGAATAAACGCTGCAACAGTCTGGCGCGCTCCCATTTCAGTCATGTAGAAGCTCTTTACTTTTATGCGGTCTGTTGTTTTTACTGAGATCGGTACTGACAACGGAACTGACATTTTCCGCACTATTAACAAAAAATAAATAAATACATAAACAAGCTCCAGTGCTAAGCAGTCAGAGTGCTTCATTCGGACACCAACCCAGGAGACCGTGCTGGTACAGCAGTTTTCACCCCAGATTGTATCCTTGGACAATACTGCCATTTAATGGGCGGCTTGTGACCATGATTTTCCAAAGATATTTATTGTTTATGAATTTAAGTTGATGTGTGAGGTGATTATTATAGTTACCATGGCAACGCTTTTGCCCAAAAAAGAAAAGAAACTGTGGTAGGACGGACAACTCAAAAAGAACGACTTTACACGGACTTTATGCAGTGATTGCGGGTGTGCGAGTTATAGTTAGTACAACTAACTATACAGGGGAATTTCAATGGTTGTATACGAGTGAAATGTCTAGCTAACCAGAACACCCTTGACACCTATGTTTTTTTAGTGAATTTCTAAGGTTTTTTGAATGCTAATTCCAAACGATAACATGTCTGAAACCTATGTTTTTTTAGTGAATTTCAAAGGTTTTTTAAATGATAATTTTAAAATATATTTATTGTTGTTTTTTAAAATATTTTTTTACTACATTTTATAGTCTTTTTATTTTTAGATATCCTATTTTTTAAATTACATTTCACATATTTTTTTATAAAAATATTTTTACATGAATATATATTTTTTTCATTATTTTATATTGTTTATAATATACTTTTCCTTTTTTTTTTGGGAGTCGCGCACCCTAAGAGCATCCTGCTTGGGTACTGCGCGAAACGAGTCTGCCATTTTAGGGTTGCTGTCTAGGATCCGTGTAGGGTGTGCTCCGGGTCCGACTTTTCCAACGCGGTTGCTAAGCGACTTGTGCGCGACTTCTGGCGCATACGCAAGATTACGTACTATGCGATGTGACGGACGCCCGGAAGCGCATGACGTCATATTCATGTCAGTCGTGGTGGATTCGTGACTCCCACAATTTTTTTTCAAGTTGAAAAATGTATTTATATATATTTAATATAAATATTAAAACAAGAGATTATCTGAGATTATAAAAATAGTATTCTTTAACTTTCTTAAACAGTACACCACTTTTTAATGCGCGAAATCGCGCTGGGTGCGAGCACGGTGCAGGCAGGGTGCGAGCAGGGTGCATGCTGACTGCGCGCATCCTACGTGCATCCTACTCGCACCCCATGTGACAACAAAGAAAGAGATTTGATTGGTTCATTACACTTCCTATTGAAACTATTGAAGGACCCCACCCATTTCAATCACTCTTATTAGAACTTTTCCAAGGGAAAGAGCTCCAGAGAAGATCTTCTATTCTTTTGTTGTTGGAGAGATTTACTTAAAGATATCATGGATGCTAATCCACCATCATCCTCTGATTCTGAGAACTCATCAGAGCAGGAATTTGTACCTGAACCTCCACCAAAGAAGAAATATACCAGCATTGTCTGGAAATGTTTCACCTTTTCACCTGGCTTAAAAAGGTGAATGCAACAAAAGTTAATTGCCGTATATGCAAGGCTGTGCTTTCAAGAGGAGACCCCAATGAAAAGTACTCCTGCGGAACTGCAAGTATGCGGAAGCACTTGCAAACCAAGCATCCTGTCAACTTTGCAAGGGAGGAGTTAAGGAGATTGAGAGAGGCTCCTCCTGCTTCATCCAAAGGACTGAGTACCAGTGGAGCAACACCGTCAACCTCTACCGCACAGACTGATATTCGTCCCCAATTTGGGAAACTTAGAATGACCTGTATAAAATGCGGACCGCTGATAGCATACGGAGAGCAGTCGTGGATCTGGTGTGTCGAGCTGTTGACCACCACCATTGTTAGATTTCTTTTCTCCTCTCCTCCCAGTTTTTAGTTATCTTTTCCCAGTTCTCATTTTTTTCCCCTGTTTTAAGAAAACTAAAAAAAATACAAAATAGTAAAAAAAAACCAAAAAGAAAAAGTTTTCAGAACTAACTACTCTGGTTAAAGAAACATCTAAACTAGTATGCTAGTGTGTGAACATTTAGATGAATGTATGTGTAGTTCATAATTGACTGTAAAAATACATTTGTGATGTGTGTCGAATGCATAAGTGCAGAATTAGAAGGCAGTGCTGCAGCATGACACTGTAAACTGTTTAATTACAGCGTGCTGTGGTACTTCCGAAGCACAGGGATGTAACATATGTACATAAATATGTTGCAATTCTGTGCTTCCCTCTGCACAGCTGCACAAACTGCAGCCATGTGGTGACACAGGCACCCTTGCACCATGGTGCAAGGATGTCTGTGTCGTGCGGAGATTGTTTTTGTGCAGGAAGGTGTCCCTTCCTTCACAAAAACAATCAGTAAAGGCATTTTTCTCCTTCAATATATGCTGTGCATTATAGCATATATTGAAAGTGAAAAAATGAGGAGAAGTGAAAACAATTTTCCTCGTTGTGCTTTGCTACACCAATAGGAGGATGGTGTAGCATTCACAAACATGTCCAGATGTATGCTTTATGATAAATCGAGAGATGTGTCTTGTTCTATAAGTGTTCTGTGCAAACACGCACAGCAAAACCCATAGTACACCTTCTCAACACAAAGTACTGTGTATGATGAGATTAAATTTAAATAGAAAAGAAAACGTATACAGAATGCCTTTTCCTCACCTTATAAATAAAAAAGAGAGTTAATGGCTAGGCCAACTATTATTATAGGAGTACATTTCTGTACTGATAACAGAGAACAAGATACATTTACAACTACTTACGTTTTAGGGAACTGATAGGACATTTTTATATATTACTGAAGAGAAGGGATGCGACGTAATATGACATGTGCGAAAACACTGACTGTTGTGGTTTAAGTTAAAGAGTTTCATTTCTTTTAATTCTGAAATTATCAAGACCTGCAAAACAACCATATCAATCTATTCTGTACTATACCATGTATCTTGCAGACAGGTGTTCTGAAACTCTCCCCTATTTTATACCTGTCTGCATTGCAATTTTCTGGCGCAAATCTAGTCCATCCATGTTCCTTTTCTTCAACTGTGTGAAAACAAAGTCCATTATGCATTTTAAGACTTACTAAAACTTACCTCAACAATAATACACGTAAAAAACGGTACACACTTTATTCACTTGTTTTTTATAATCTAAGTGGTGCTAAATTTGATATCTTAAAATTAAGATCCGTAAAAAAATGAAAATAGTTATAACATATAATTAACATATAATTATTTCTTTACCTTTTTTGCTGTTCTCAGAATATATTGAATTTCACTAGAAACAGTGATTTCAATCGTACTCATCACAACAGCGGGCAAGAAAAACCAAATCAATTAGATTGTTTAAAAAAAAACAATAATCCATCTATAGTAAAATACTAGATAATACAAATCACACATATATAAAATGATTACTGTTATAACTTAAATTTATAAACACTATAAATAATGCCAGTTCAAATTATACACCGAGACAATGTGCAACAAAAAGTCAATAATTCAAAGAAATACATTTCCTTGAGACCAAATTGTATTTTTGCACTAATTTCTATATAAAGTGTCCAATGGTAATCCTATGAAATGATAACAATAAATTCCTCAGAGGCTGAATTATCTTCCTAAGACTTTGGCTTTGAAAAAAATATTTGGTCATTCGAAAGGCAAACGTTGTTTGAAAACCAACTCAGCATCATTACATAGACTCCAGTCTTTCTCACTTGTGAGATAGGCAGTGTAATGTCCAGATGTTATTGAAAGACCATTGTGGAAAATTATTGCTACTGCTAAAAAAGTCCTTCCTGATATTGATAGTTGTGTAGCTACAAAATGTTTTATTAAAGTGTTCAATTTTCGTCCGTCAGCTGTACATGTTGCATCATTAAAATGATATATTTTCCCTATCTTTGTATAAATAATGTTGATAACATTTCTGATTTGCATTGCTACACTTCATATTTTGGTTTGCAGCTTTAACTGATTTACAGTCTGGTAAACTCAAATATAAAAATCTTTCAATGTCTACATTAGTGCTACATGTATACATACAATTTTCACAGTGATGTTCCCATTTATAACGAAAGACAAAAATATTCTCTATGTCTACACGTTATTTTTCCAATACTGTAAGCATATACATTAGAAACTCCTGAGCATCTTGTTGGATATTTTGTTAAATTGTGTAGAACCAGAACATACATCCAAAAGATCAGTTCTCCATTTTTCAGGAACAGAATGTAACAAGGAACAAAAACTTTTTTCCTGATTCTCCATAATTTGCTGTTGCAAACTTTCAAGAAAAAAAAAACATTGACCACTACATTAGCATAGGAGTTGACACCAGAACTATTTTCAAACTGAAAACCAACAATCTCTTCAACAGTGTCCTTTTTCTTTTTGCTTGCAATCACAACATTATCTTGTTTTTTTCCCTTCTCTACACCTTCAGTAAAGATATTCTCATACCTTCTTTTTCGACCAACCACACGCTTTCCAAATACAGGATATTGACCTAAATTAGGAGCATATGTTCTTCTTAACCTATTGTACTCTTTGAAACAATTGGCATCTGCAGTAATCTTAGTATAATCAAAATCATTCAAAAACAAACCAAATAATGTTCTGACTCGAGACAAAGCAACATATGCCATACCCTTTTTAAACACAGTATTTCCAATGTTCACCAAAGCACTGCCAACACTTAAACCTTGAGATTTATGAATAGTCACTGCATATGCCAGAGAAAATGGAAACTGTTTTCTACGGACATATAAATCTTTAACAAGCAAAACACAAACAGAACAACGACCAATTTGTTTCACTTCTTCAATCTGATCAAATTTAATCTTTAAGAATTCAATACCATCTTTATTTTGATAATTAACGAAATCCACAACTTTGCCCATTGCTCCATTAACTAAACCTTTTTCTACATCCAAATTATGCCTTAAAATTATCAGACAGTTTCTACATTTTTTTTTTTTGTAACATCGTTTTTATTGCAGTACCAAAATAACCGTACAGACATACATCTCACAGTATTGTTAGAAAGCATAGCAAGAACACACAGTATGAAAATTCACCCCCCAACATTCCTGGCGTGTCCCCAAAAAGAAGACTTCATCTGCCACTGCGCCGAGGTCAGTCCTTGCTGCATAATTAAACGCCCGACACCTTATTTACAAGAAAAAGTGGACCGCTTTTGTAATTTTTGCCCCTCCCCCACCCCTATTGAACACCCTCCCCCACTGCCCAACATTCCCGAACTCCCCCCCCCCCCGTGGCAGCGCTACGCAAGAATCCTAGTTAAAGTATGGTCTGGTGTGTTGCAGAAGGTCCTATACATTCACTAAGGTGTGTTCCTAGGTGTGCTAGCAGGGTCAACTACCATCAGCTCCTCCCCCTCCTCATCCTCCTCCTCAGAATCATCTCGGAGCGCTTGCACCATCATTTCCCATGCCGTTGCCCTCTCCAGCGCCTTCTCATCATCCGTCCTCCTAGCCAACTGGTACCTTAAAGTACTTTCACACGCTGCCCACCGCAAACATTCACCATGCCACCGCCTATACGTGGGTCCCGTTTTCGATTTCCAATTCCTCGTTATTTCCCGCTTAGCAAGGATTAGCCCCAAATCTATAAATCGGCTGGTATTTTTATTCTTAGACGTGTGCGGAAACCAATGTAGGACCCCCACTGCCTTGGTGTACTGTATGTCCCTATCCGTAGCATTATTCAGAGCCCTCCTGATTTCCTGCCAGTAATCCCCCAAGGCAGGGCAATCACACAACATGTGACCCAAATCCGCCCCGACTGTGTTACACCTGGGACAGGTCGCTTGTTCTACCCCAAAGTATTGCCGCACTTTCCCGGGCGTGAGGTATGCCCGATGGATAATGTAAAGGTGTATGAGCTGGAACCTGGCGTTCCTTGAGCTTCTTCGCGCCCGTTGTAGCAACTGTCCCCATGTTGCATCAGGAATCTCCATTTGAAGGTCCACCTCCCACTTAGCTTTCAAAGCCGCGAGCGGCTGCAAGGCCTCCCGCAACATTCTGAAGTATAGACAGGTTACCGCCTTAAAGGTCCCGGCTGCCATCATCGTGTATTGGCACGCCATGGAGACCGCCGGTTCCTGCAGACCCTCTCCCCAGTGATCCTGCATAGCGCCTGTCACCGCCGCATGCAACAAATAGTCGCCCCGTGGGAGATCGAACCGCTCTTGCAATTCCTGAAATGGGAGCATCACACCGTCCTCATACAGGTCGCCCAGCATTTGAACTCCAGCCTCTTCCCAGCCCAGTAAACGCGACCAGTCCCCACCATGAGGGAGGGCCGTGACCATTCCCAGCGGGATTTCCGGAGCATACATGAGGCGGACCCCCGCTCGTTTGCGCGCCCGATTCCACCATAGTCGAAATGTCTGCTCCTCCACTGTCAGATCCCTGACCAAGAGCTTCTGATGCAGTGTGATGTATGCCAGCACATGCCGCGGGATGACCTCACCCCTAGCATGCTCCGGGCCTCGATACACCCTCGCGACCTCCTGAGTGAAAGCCTGCAACTGAGCCGCCAGATAGTAACCTTCAAAATCAGGCACCGCCATTCCTCCCTCGTCCTTGGGCCTCAGTAGGGTGTCCAGTGCGATTCGTTGCCTACCCGTGCCCCAAAGAAAAGCTATAGTCAGCGATCTCAGGCGTCGGAACACAGAGCTCGGAATCCATACCGGGAGCGTTCTGAAGTAGTACAACAGCCTGGGTAGAGCCACCATCTTTAGGAGGGAGACCCGCCCAGCCAGCGACAATGGAAGAGTGGACCAAAAATCCATACTCCCTCTCAGAGCAGTAATGCAACGGTTAATATTACCATCCAGCATATCCGGTGGAGTATGGTAGATGTATACACCAAGATAGTGCAGGCAGTGCGGCTCCCATCGGAGTTCCTGCGCTGTGAGAGGGCACGGCTCCCCCTGTCTCAGTGGGTACAGACAGGATTTGGGCCAATTAACCTTTAGGCCCGACAGCCTCCCAAACAGCTCCAACAGACGTCTCGCCCCCAGTAACTCTGCTTCCGCATCAGCCAAGAACATGAGTAAGTCATCCGCATACAACGAGATGAGATGCAGCCTGTCCCTGTACATCAGCCCCGCATAGTGGCGGCCAGATCTGGCTTCCACTGCAAAGGGTTCCATTGCCAAAGCAAATAAGAGGGGAGAGAGGGAGCACCCTTGCCTGGTTCCACGCCGTACGGGGTACTGTTTCGAGATTAGGGTGCCAACCTTGACTCTAGCTACGGCCTCCGTATACAGGACTTTGGTCCAATTGATGTACCCGTCCCCCAGCCCGAACCTCCTCATCACCTCGTATAGATAATCCCACTCAAGGCTATCAAAGGCCTTCTCGATATCTATGGAGAGCACAAATGGAGTAGTGGCATCCGACCAGCAGGCCCCCATCAACCTTGTTAGCCTGCGGATATTGTGGGTAGTGTTACGCGTGGGGATAAATCCGCATTGATCCTTGTGAACCAGATCGGTCATGTGGGCCAGTAATCTATTTGCTAGGATTTTACTCAGGATCTTGTAGTCCGTCGTGAGCATGGATAACGGACGGTAGGATGAAAGGGCCGTGCCCTCTCTGCCAGGTTTCAATAATGGGATCATAAGGGCCTCACACATGGAGCCCGGGAGCCGACCACGCGATTGCGCTTCATTGTAGACCAGTTGTAGTTGCGGAGCTAGGTACTCCAAATATTTACTATAAAACTGTATCGGGAGACCGTCAAGCCCTGGAGTCTTATTCCTAGCCATCTGCTTCCGACAGTTTCTACATGCATATAGATTCTTTTCTAATCCAGCAGTTTTAGATATTGATTTTTCTAAAGAATCCAATTTTGTCTTCAATGTTTCAGTCATAATAATAGTGATTCCTTCATGTTCTATTTTATCGATGGCTTCCATTTTTAATATTTCTTCATTTTCCAGTTTCAAAAGTTGTTCATTGAATATAGAACACTCGCGCTGTGTTGGCATTAAGCAGATTACAGATTTCTTATCTGCAATTTCCATGTATATTTTCTCAGGAACTATATCTTAATTTGGAAACAAATTGGAAAGTAATCTAGCCTGTAAAGCTTGTTTGGCATGTTCTGTCAGTAGTCCAATTCTTATATCTCAGAGGATAGTTCCATAATCAACATCATTTGCCTGTTGCATATTTGTAATGAGTTCTTTGTATTCAAAATATGACCAAATGTTCACGTTACCAACACTACCCAGAGACTTTCTGGTGTCTTCATGCGCAAGTGTTTTAAATACTGGTTGTCCTTTTACAGGAGTCAGTCGCAGTAGATCTAAAAAAACTATGACGTGTTTTCCTCCAAATAACACGTCGTACTCTGTTTTAAGAATTTGCTGCATTCTTAAATGCACAAAGGGAAGCATTAAGTTTGATACCATGCTTACCTCATCAATAATGAGAAGTTTCATTTTCTTCAAAACTCTTGAAACTTCACAACAAGCTTCTCCACATAGCTTGTGGTATTTCATTTTGTTTTCATGCTCTACTGGTAGCATTAGTAAACAATGTAAAGTAATTCCTTTAATATTGTGTGCTGCCAACCCAGTTGGAGCAGTGAAAACAGAAGACAAATGCGACTCAGTTGTTTTCTGAAGATAACTTGTAATCTATACTACTATAATAAAGGAGAAACTTTCAGGCTTTGAGGCGGGTAAACTCCGGAACCACTGCACCAATCTACACACCCAATACACCGTGGAAATCGTCAGGGTGTGTAGATGGTTATAGGCTATATAAAGTTAAAAAATGAACCTTATTTAAAAAATGTATTTAAAAAAAAAAGTAGTCCCCCCAAAGTAGCGCCGACCGCAACGTGCGTTCTCACGTCCAGGAGCGGCGTCAGAGCGGCGTCAGAGGAGCAGTGGACATGGCACGGGGGAGGAGCAGTCACATGAGGAGCAGCGGACAGGCCAGCGGCGGTGCAACCAGCGGAGAGGCGGACATGGCGCGAGGGAGGAGCGGCGACGGACAGGCGGTGAGGAGCAGAGCGGCGAGGAGCTGTCAACTCAGGAGCGGCGGCTGAGGTAAACAGGCGGGTGTCGGGCTAATTGGGGGACGGGAAGTTACAAAAAGCAATGTCGGGGCAGGCGGGGGTCCTGGGAGGCGGGGGACGGGGACTAACACCTCCATTGTCTCAGGCCAGGCGAGGGTCGGGCCAGGCGGCAGGCGGGGGACGGGGAGGGCGCACGGGCTGCTGGGCAATGTCGGGGCAGGCGGGGGTAGGGGGAAGCCTGAAAGCTCCCGGACAAGGTTGGGACGGGCTGCTAGTTACTTTCATAAAAACAAAAATTCCTGTTCCAGCTTGTCGACTCAAGTACATTCGGATAGGTTGAAATGACGTGCATGAGCACTCTTTCTTTTCATGAAGTAATCTATGGTCAATCTTTTCTCTCACTTGATCATATATTTGTTTTTCTCAAAATTTAGTTGTTCTTCCAAGTTTCCTAAGTTTGTTACATCTTTTTGAGCTGGACACATTGCTGTTTCCACCTCATTCATGGCAATTGCTGCTTCTTTTTCAACAATTGGTTGTCCTAGTGGATCTTGACTCAGCACAGCAGAACTTTGACTGTCTTGAGAACTGTCTCTAGCAATCTCAGCTGCAATTGTATCTTCTTGATCAATTTCATTGTTCAACATTTTCACATAATTTGCAAAAGCACTGCATTGTATGCTATCTTTACAAGCATTAAAGGAATCTTCATAGCTCTGGAAATCTCCAAGTAATTCCAGTTTTTAACGCCATGGTTTGAATAGCTAAATAGTAAAATTATCTTTTATAGCAGTGTCGCAACTCGGCTTCCTTTGATTAATCAAATTTCCTTTTGTTTGTTTCACCAAACATCCTTCAGAACCATTCACTCCATATTTTCCATCATTGATGTTCTCTATAGTATTCCGTTTAATAGTGTAGTTTTGCAGCAATTCATAGAGACACATGTTCTCAAGATGATGACTTCTCTTTGGGTAATATGTATCCAACATATTTGTTTTCGAAATATCTGTACTTTCTGGATCTTTTGCTGCTAAATATTCCATTTCTTGTACAGATTTCAGTACTCGATTTCGCATTGCTGCAAGACCTAGAGTCACATAAATGATTCTTGTAGTTTAGACTTGCAGATGATAACCGATCTGAGCCTTCATATGCTCTGATTTCTCGATGCGATAACATCTTCAAACTGAAACTGTATAATTTCTTACTTAGAGTCTTCTCGCGAGAAATCTCTTCCCACATTTCTTTCAATTCTGTCTTTTCTGATTTTGTAATATAAGATGTTACATATCGAGCAACAGCAATGGAATTGTACACAACATATTGAATATCCATGTTAGCATTCCACATGGACAAAATAACTGGGTTGTAGTCATTTATGTATTTTGACTCTTCATTTTTTCTTATTTTAATTTTTTTTTGTTCTCATTCACCGTCTATCTTACTTCGATATCAACCGTGGGAGTCTGAACTCACTCTCATAACACTGAGGCGAGTAGGCCTTTGAAAAGTTGGAGTGTGGCCCTGCCTACTAGTACCAGAACTGCCCTTGGTGTCAAAAGAAGAAACCACTAAGATACTCCACATGCCAAACTGAAGGGCTGGATGGCTTTTGCCACTTAACCTCCGCCATACCTGGTGGCGTGCAGCTTAGCCTAGGGAGTGTTAAAGGCATAATCATAGAACTCCGTAAAAAAAAAAACCACAAATCACCCCATCATCTGAGAGTTTCATCTATTTTTCAAAAGATTCCAGAATACCTTCTTTTTTCTGCTTCCTTGTCTGGCCAAGTCCAACTTTGAAGCTGCTACAACCGAGGACTGCCAGTCCACAAATGTGGGAGGGCTAGATTCCGTCCATTTTATACAGAGTTGCCTCCTTGCTAACAAAACAGAATAAAAGAGTAAAGACTCGGCAAGCCCAGTGATGTTCTCTGTGATACCAAATATTATTAAGAACAAATTTATATTAACCCCGCAGCCTAAAACATTTGACTGGAAATCTCTGATCTCCTGCCAGAAAGTAGCAAGAGAAGGACATTCCATAAACATATGGGCATCTGAGGCGGAAACCAGACCACACTTTTTGCAACTAACTGGAGTTCCAGCTGAGATCTTGGTCAGTTTTTGGGGAGTGTAATAAACCCTGTGGATAGTAAACAAGTGATTTCTCTTTAGCCAGGCTGGTATCACCACTTCATATAATATTTTACAAGATTTCTGCCATAATTTAGCGCAATCCTGAGTGGGCAATGACCCTGCCCACAGTTCTTCAGCGAGCTTAAATTCACCGTCAACTTCCTCCAGCAGGGTTTGATACCAGAATGAGACTTCTTTTTTCCCTGGGAGTTTGATGTTCTAAAATATTTCTGCATCCCAAGGCATGCCTCCGCGGGTAAGATTGAACCCAACTTACAAGCTGATAATACTCAAAGCGAGAAAGACCTCCCCCAACCAAATCCTGAAGATGTTCCCAGAGGGGAAGGATACCGCCCTCAAGGAGGACACCCCAAACCAATAACCCGGCATTCCTCAGAGGGATTGTCAAACTGTCCCTTAGGCACGCTGGGGTCCCAGGAGAGTCCCAAAGGGGAGCTAAGCTAGACAAATAATCAAGTCCCACTGCCCCCCCTTACTTGGGCCCAAGTTTTAGCTACACCCTGGAGTACCTTCAGCCTGATTTTTTTTTAAACTTCGGGCCTCCAAATTTAAACAAAAACCCATTCTTTGACATATTAGCACCTCTCAGCATGGCCAAAAACATCTCTCCAGCCCCAGTATCCACGGCTTTCTCAATAGCATGCGTGAGTGTGTGAGTTGGAACGCCCAAGCATATAATTGAAGGTCTGGTAACGCCAGACTGCCCTTTTCTCTTCTCCTCCTTAGTTTCTGCCAGGCAATCCTGGCAATCTTAGATGCCCAGATGAAGGAGTTAATATCACTCTGCAGCTTTGCAATCGTGGATTTTTCAAAATAAAGAGGGATACAATTAAAAATAAAAGAAATCTTCGGGAGTATCGTCATCTTAATTAAATTGGTTCTTCCCAGAATTGAAAGAGGAAGACAGGACCAGGATTTCATAAGCGTTTTACACTCCCTTGCCACCATAGCTAGGTTGATCTCCGCTATCTTTGTGATGTCCTGCACCACCTGGACTCCCAGATATCTCATTTTAGAGCTAAGCTGGTAATCCTGCAGTGTCTCCGGCAAATTCCAAGTCATGATTTCTGTTTTTGTAACATTAATATCATACCAAGTAACAGAGCCAAACTCCTTAGCCAAACTAATAACTGCTGGAAAAGCTGACTGTAAAACTGCAGAGAGAACCTGATTATCATCTGCATACAGGGCTACCTTCCTCTCCCACTCCTTATACTTAAATGGCACTATGCTGGAACCCGCCCTGAGACGTTGAGCAAATGGTTCAATATAAAGATCAAATAGAAGGGGGAGAGTGAGCAGCCCTGTCTGGTTCCTCTTGTGATCTTGAAGGATTCAGTGATATTTCCATTAACCAGCAGTCTAGCTGTGGGATTCTGATAGATCAGCTGTACCATATGACAAAATCTGCCCCCTAGATTGAACTTTTGCGATTCCTCCGACAGGTAAATCCAATTCACTCTGTCGAAGGCCTTGGTTGCATCCAAAGTCATAGCCGCCAGTGGAAGGGAGTAGGTGGAAGCAAGATATATCTCCCCAATAAGGTTATAAGTGAGATCAGAGAGTCGCCTATTCCTTACAAAACCTTTCTGATCTGGATGAAGGATATCACCCACAATTAGGCCCAATCTCGCTGCCAGAATAGAGGTAAAAATGTTATATTCTACATTTAGCAGCGAGATGGGTCTATATGAGCCACAATTTGATGACGGCTTCCCAGGTTTCAGTATCAAAATATTAAAGCATCATTCCAGGAAGCTGGGACCCCCAGATCCACCTCCAAGACATGATTAAACAGCTGTGTTATGACAGGGATGACCTTTTCTCCTAACATCTTATATATTTCTGCGGGGAGGCCATCAGGGCCCGCTGCTTTCCCAGACTTGGACCGTTGGATTGCATCTCTCACCTCAGTTTGAGTAAAGGCTTGATCCAAATATTGCTGTTGGTCCTGCCCCACCAAGGAAGGGGGATATCCTTTAACCAATTTTGAATGCTGGTGACATCTAAGCATTTATCCTCACAATATATCTCCTCGAAATACCTCTGAAAGGCCAGCCTGATTTCCCCATCTGAGCGGAGGATCTCCTCTCCGCTAATGATCTCCTTAATCTGATTCTTTACTCGATCGGACTTGGCTTTCCAAGCAAGAAGTTTGCTGCACCTTCTCTGTATTCAAAGTGGGCAATTTTACTCGCCTCCCATCTACGTATGAGCCTAGATTGTAATATGCTCTCTAATTGCCCTTTTACATTATCCCATTTATCCTTCCACGACTGTTGGGCTGCAGGTGAAGATAACGGAGGTATATCCGTTTCTAGATCTTTCAACTTCCCTTCGATGCAAGATACTTCCTCTTTATATTTTGTATTCCTGAAGCTTGCCCTGCTTGTAATCTGACCCCACAAGAAAGCCTTCAAAGAGTCCCAGACATTTAATATTGATGTTGACTCTAAATTAACTTAAAAAAACCATTCAGTTTCCTGTATCAAGAAAGCTTTCTCATCCTCCATTAATATTAATGAACAGTCAAATGACCATGTACAATTAAGCCCTGCTGATGGAATCTGCAGGCATAAAAAGACTCCTGAATTGTCAGACAAATGGTTAGCCAAATAAGTAATGTCTTTGACACTATCCCTGAGTGAGTGACTTATCGGGACATCATCAATTCTTGATTGGTCCCGATATTTATGATTTTTTAATGACACCCCCTGTTGTGAGCCTGATCTTTCCCTCCAAATATCTAAAAGGGCAAATTGCTGCATCGCCTCCAACAGATAAATATGAGATTTAAAAGGCATTACGGCTCTGCTATTTGGAGTTTTATCCAAAACGGGATTTAGGATTATATTAAAATCACCCGCCATAATAATTGGTTTGGGGAAACCTAATAGATGGGAAAAAATGGTCTTAAGAATTGAAGGGTCATCTTGATTGGGCCCATAGTAGCCGACCAGCGTACACAGGGTCTCCATCATTTTGACTTTAACAATGACCCATCTGCCACCTGGGTCAACCAATTGCTGCAAAACATAAGCTTGAACTGATTTCTTGAAAATTATTAGAACTCCTCTGACATTAGCAGTCTGATTCGTGCACACATATGAGCCCATCCATCTTTTATTTTTAAGAAGGGAGCATATCTCTTCTTTTAAAAGATGTGTTTCTTGGAGAATCAAAACCTGGACCTGTGAGTCTTGGAAATACTGAACTATCCTATCTCTTCTTTGTCTAGTTCGCAGGCCATTAATGTTCCAAGATAATATCTGTATAGGCCTCATATTGCTACTATCAGAAAGCCCAGCCTAGCTCCAAAATCTCTCAACCAAGCCCCGATGTGAGTGTATCCCAGACTAAAAAACAGCGAATGAGTTTTAAAAAAATGTATTTTTATTTTCTATGTTCCACCCAACCCCAACCCCTACCCCGTGCCACATCCCTCACTGTAAACCCTTACCCCAATTATCTGGACAAGTGAAGTCCAGACATCTGCGCCGCCCTGCCTTAATGAAAAAAAAGCCCCAAAAACAAAACCCCCTGAGAGCGGTTAAATACATTTTGAAAAAATGGGGAAGAAGCGGGGAACCCTAACTATACACTAAACCACCAGAATGAACATCCCCTAAATTAGACTCTCATATCTATTGACTTCTTTTTATGTAAAGAGGGGGACCATCTCGACAGCTACACTATAAGTTAAGTCGCTTATTGATCCCCTTTACTTAGGCTATTGAGTAGTTCGTCTGCTTCCTGTACCGACCTTATGTTATACATTTTATTATTAAACATCACTTTTAAAAAGGCCGGAAATTTGAGTTGAGCTACTGCGCCTAACTTTTTAAACCCCTGCAATCTCTTGCCCAACTCCCATTGCCTCTCCAAGGTACAACTTGAAAGATCTGAGCGAATCTCAAATGCAAAATCTTTTGCCCGCACAGATTTAAATTTCAGTGCTAAATTCAGAATTTTATCCTTCAAACCAAATGTGAGAAAATTAATGAGGATTTTTCTAGGCTTGGGACTATTAGGGTTCCTCCGAAAAGGATCTCTATGTACCCTCTGGATGTCGCGGCTAAGCTTTTTCTCAGATACTTCGAGCTGTAGAGAGGTTTTAAGTAGAGAAACCACGAAGGATCGAATGTCGGAACCTTCACTTCCTTCTGGTACATTCAATATTCGTAAATTACTCCTTTGAGCATTATTCTCTAATTTCTCCACTCTGTCTCTGAGATCCCGATGATCCGATTATAAAAGTTCAATGTCCGACTTAGCCTGGCCAGATCTTCTTTCATATCCCCCACCACGTTTTCTAGAGTCACAGTTCTGGAATTAATGAGATCAACTTTTTTCCCCAAAGATTCACAGTAATTTCTGATCTCCCCTTGGTTATCTGTAGATGCTGCAAATCCTTTCTTAATGTCCTCTGTCAATGCAGCAAATAGGTTCTCCAGACCTGCAGGCTGGACCAGAGCTGGTTGAGCCAACTGAGCCTACTGGGCTGAAAGGGAATTCCTTCCTGGTGATTCTGACTTGCTGTTATCCGACACTACTAATAGTGGTAGTGCTAAATTGGAGGCAACAATTAACAAATCTTCGTTACGAGCAGTCATATCCCCTAAAGGAGCCCCCAACTTCTCAAACTGGAGGATTGAGCCTGTGGCTTGGGAGACTAGTTCCTTTGAAGTAGCCGCCTCTGTAGGTTTTTCTAATTCAGCTGTAAACTCCATTCCTATCACAGGGACTATGTCCAAGGGATCAGCCGGTAGGGTGGATAGGAGTGTACGGGGAATTAAACTATCCGAACCCGGACTCAAAGATCCAGGGCCTGATTGCTTGCCAATAATCAACACTTCTGGCTGCACCCTAAAGTAAGAGCGTAATGAGGGAGTCACTTTAACTCCGCTGATAGGTAACCTACTTTTTGGAGTTTGATAGATTTCCCTTTTAACTGGTAGACCTGAAAAGCAGAGTCACCACCGGTAGGCTTCACTTTTTTACCAAGAGAGACCCGGACTCCAGTAGAAGAGGAGAGTTCAGCCACAGAAATTGGTAATGCCGCCCCCTAAGGGAGATCCTTTCTGTTTTTAATTTTTCCAGAAGTCGTTTTATTACCCTTTTTATCCTTTTTAAAACTTGCTGTACCTTTCTTAGGACCCCCTATCGCCCCTCTTATATATTTCTTGTGTGTTGCCCCATCCTCTATCTGTAAACCTCCAGCTGTAGGAGAGGTTACCTTATGTGTATTCATGGGATACTGATATATCTCGACATGTTGGACTAATGAGGGAGCTGACCTTTAAGCGTTGAAGCCTCTGACAGTATTTCTGGTAATCTCCGCAGCCTCTCCGTCCTCTTTAACCTTACTGCGGGCTCCGTTTTCTTTCTGCTCCTCTTTATTTTCTTGATTTGCAGCCAAAATCTTGATCTTGATCTTGATCTTGATCTTTCTTTTGCAGAAAAAAGCCAGCAATACCGTTCCCCCGCCCCCCTTAGGAGGCCTCGCGCTACTGCCTTGCGCCCCTCCTGAGCTCCAGCGTGACTTCCAGCAAATGGGGGGCGCAGAAAAGCAAATCCTTTCTACTTCCCTACACATCCCCGGCTTCCCCAGCAACATTGCTCTCCTTCCTTCCTCCTCGAGTGCCCTCTGCGAAGGAATCAAAACAATCACTAAACAGCTGCAGCCTGGAGCACCAACGACTTCCAAAAACGTGTGGGGACTTGTGTCAAGCTTTGACCGAAACGGTGTATATTACGGCAATGTTACTGCACTAGAGTCAACAGGCCAACACTTCAAACTCGGAGCTACACCCACCACTAACCGGTGTAATTCACTGGATCAATGTCCACCCTTCCGTCATGGAACTCCAAAATCGGCCCAAGCCGCGAGAACCGAGAGAAGATTCTCTCATGCGCCGCTCACCAGATGCTGCACCGCCAGTGATGACGCAGCGCTCCATCACCCTCCGGCCTCGCTGCTCCACCGCCTTCCAGCTGCGCGGCTCCACCGAAAGAATCCAAAGCCCCGAGACAGGCTGCGAGCGCCACCGAGGAAAAAAGAAACACTCCAACACCCCAGCAACAACTGCCAGGTAACAGGCAACAGGCTCGTCTTTACACCCCTCCTCCTCCTCTAATCACGGGCTGCTCTCTGGGTCCATAGAGGCTGGCGCAGAGCTCCGGACGCTAGCGACTAGCAGTCAGCCGCCATGTTTCCCACCTGATTCCGACTCTTTATTTCTTCTTAAGTTGTAGGTATGCTTTGGAGACTTTCTTGTGATAGTATGTTGCAAAGATGACATAAAACTGTTTACTCTTCCTTTTGATATTACAGGGCGTGGAAATCCAAAACGACATTTGTGTAGAACTTGTCCTTGGATTTGTACTTTTGTTGACAGTATTTTCCACATCGGTGGCTTTGGAATCATAACACTTGTGCTCTTAAGTTGTTTTCTTCTGTACTTTTGGGTACAGCACGTGTTGCATATTATTAAATAAATTCAACACAGTATCATCCGCATCTGTTCCAAATTTGGGAGCGTCCTTAATCCATAACAGTATATGTATATGAGGAGCACCTCTTACTTGATACTCCTTTCTCCAAAAGAAATCCACAACTTCTCGAAGAGGAGGATTTTTTTTGTTGCAGATTAAAGACATCATAGCCTCAAGTCTATGATTGAAATACCTGCATACATTAACAGGATACAAAGAGCACAATTCTCCAGGTGTCTTGTATTCCAGCACAGCTCAGGGTAAGGAACCATGTTGGAGTTCATAAGTTCTGTAGCATATATTTTAGTTCTCCATGACGACGGTACCAATATCATTAGTCCCACGCTGACATGCCATCAAATTAATGAGCTGAGATTCTAGATGATCATCTCTCTGGTGCACTTTATCCATAAAATCTTTTGCAGATACATTTTGCAGATGTATTCCAGTTTTTAGAATATGGTTGACTACATATGAAAGTCCAGACAAGTCACTTTCAAACAAAAGATTAAATATATAAGGGATACATTGTCGAGATCTTGGATCTTCTGCATATAATCTTGTCCAATATTCAGAAGCAGGAATCTGCACAGGACGTTCATCATATCGTCCTCCTTTTCCAGTTGGGAACAACTGTGGAAAACAACGAGCTTCCAAGCTCTCTTCCCATACACTCATGGGACTTCCTTTTACTTTTTTTATTTGAAACAACCCAACAGTGTTTCCTATCCCTTCTTTTGAATGAAGTGGATTCACACTGTAATGTTCATAGATTTCTTCACATCTTAACATATCCACTTTTTCAATTTGTCCACTTGACGTTTCAGTATCTTCTGCTAAAACTATTTCTTCTTCTCCTATTTAAACATTCCTATAGTATGTATTGTTTTTTATCAAATACAATGTTGCCTTTTGCACTTTCCTAACATCCACTAACTCCTGCCAGATTTTCTTATTCTTAGTCGGCACACCATTAACCAGAATAACTAGTGGTTCACTTTCTACACTCTCTACACCATGGGTACTCACACGCTTTCTCTCGGGGCCAAGTTTACAGTGTGGTTTGTGTCCGAGGGCCGCACCGCTGGTGGTGGGGTCAGTGGGACAGGGGGCGGGGCTAGAACAACAACAAAAACTGTGACCATGAGGTTGAACACAGGTCCCTGCAGCAGACACCTTCGTCCACTGAGCTACCAGACCCGGCATACACACCTCTCTCTCTCTCTCTCTCTCTCCCTCTCTGTGTCTCCCTCCCTCTATCTCTTGCTCTCTGCCTCCCTCCCTCCATCCCTCTATCTCCCTCTCTCGTCTCCCCCTGTCTCACTCACTCAGACTGTCTCACTCCCTCTCTTTCCCTATCTCTCCCTCATTCTGACTGTCTCCCTCCCTATCCCTCTCTCCTTCCCTCTCCTTCCCTCTCCCTCCTCTTCCTCCTTCTCCCTTCCCTCTCCTTTCCTCTCCTTTTCTCCCTCACCCTCACTCCCCTTCCCTTCCCCTCACTCCCCTTCCCCGTATTCCCCCTCTCCCTCCCTCACTCCCCTTCCCTCATCATCACTCCCTCCCCTTCCCTCTCTCCGTCCCTCCCCTTCCCTCACTCCCTCCCTCACTCCCCTTCCCTCACTCCCATTCCCTCACTCCCCTTCCCTCACTCCCTCACTCCCCTTTCCTCACCCCCTCCCTCACTCCCCTTCCCTCACTCCCTCACTCCCCTTCCCTCACTCCCTCCCTCACCCCCTCCCTCACTCCCCTTCCCTCACTCCCTTCCCTCACTCTGTCTCCCTCACTGCACCTCCCCCACTCCGTTGCCCTCCTCCCTCTGTCGCCCTCCTCCCTCTGTCGCCCTCCTCCTCTGTCTGTCTCCCTTTCTCTGTCTCCATTTCTCGGTCTCCCTTTCCCTCCCTCTGTCCCTCTACCTCCCTCTGTCACCCCACCCTGCCTGTGTGTCACCCAGCCTGCTTCCCCAGCGCGCACAGACACACAGCTCCACCCGAGCACTTCACAGGTCTTAGTGCCTCTGCAGCTCCACTCTGGCCTCGCTGGAATGAATCGCCCGGCCCCCACAGAGCAGCAGAGTGTTTGCAGACATTCTTTGAGAACACGGGTATGATGTCTCATGGTCCGCGGGCCGCCATGGAAGGCTTGCCGGGCCGCTGCCGGCCCGCGGGTCGTACTATGAGTACCCGTGCTCTACACCAATAGTTTCAATATTTTTCTTTAAATCTAACGGTAAATACACAACTCTTCCTTTTAATCCTCTTTGTAAATCAGAAGGAGGCAATTTACCTGTTTTAGGCTTCATACGAACAATAGCCTGAAACGGGTGCACACATTGAATAAGAATAGGCTCATAGATGTTTAAATCTATCTGTTCTAGAGGAATAGCAACCAACTTTAGATTATTATGCACAGCTCAAGCGGGTATTTTATTCTCATCTAATTTGTTATAACAATATTTACAAATACGCTGATCAGACCCCAAATCAAAACAATTCTCTACCAACAAATAAGTTGCAAATTCTTTCCATTTATCATTATTTTCTTTTTCACTTTTTAAATACAGATCAACACTCCTAGTCTGATTTCTGTAGTGAGTTTGGCGACAACAAATACAAGAAAAATGTGGCCTTTCACCTGAAATCACCTTAAACTTTGTAATTTCATTTTCAAATTTTTTTGTACAAGTATGTTCAGCATTCTCTACAACATTTTCTTCCATTAATGTCTGAGTTTCTTCACTCTCTTCTTCAGGACCAAAGTAACAAAACTCAATATCACAAACCTTTTTCACATCTGATACTGACTCACGCAGAAGAGCACTGTTCAGCTCATTTAACTTTACTGCTGGACTTTTTGCATAATACTATCATCTCACTAACTTCCGCATTTGAGTATGATGTACTGCCAACATTCTGAAATGGTGAAAAACACTGACATACTTTCCTAGTAAGACAAGCCAGAGAATGACCATGCAAACCAGTGTGTTTTCTCACTTGGCAAGAGTCTAGTCCTTGCAACTCCTTCATCTTTTGCTTAACAATTTTTTTACAATATGCTTGTAAGAAATTGTGTAATTTATCAATAGATTCTTGTCGTACACTATAAATACTACTACAATTCTAAGTGTACACTGGGGCTTTAGGATGTCTGCCTAGAACTTCATCAGCTATCACTACTTCTGCATTTCTAGGAACCGTTTACTCTCTCAATTGGACAACCATTTTTAACCTCATATGCTCGACCACTGGTGTCAAAAGCATGCAACAAATCATTGCTCAGTAAATAACTTTCTTCATTAAAAAAGGCTCAGAACTTGAACTGTGTTGCCATTGCCCTAAGAAAATATCACAAAAATGACTTCTGTTAATTACTCTTTTCCTCTTACTTTTGGCCTTCATTAAATGGATTGGTTTATCTAGTGATCAAATTCTCTTCAATACCAAAATGAAGAGTTTCCTCTTTACTTCAAAAGTCTTTTCAACAAAGGATTCGATATGCTTCTTCTTTTTATAAAATGGTGTTCTCTTTCTATATTTCTTTGTGTCTTTTAGTAAATCATGGACTACTCTGTTGTAAAATATTTTCTACACATTTCTTTATATTTATGTTCTCTTCTTTTACTATAAGTTGTATCCTTTGTATGTACATTGCCTTTTTCCCTTTTCTATTCTTTGCACTTTTTTTGTGCTTGGAACATTTTCACTACTTTGCACATTTGCATTTTTTTTCTCAATCTAGTAATATTTCTTATGAAGTCTTTTGTGGTCTTACCGGAAATTTTTCAGTTTTTAGCCACATTAAGTTGGTCTTCCAATACTTGTGGTTGAGTTTTTTCAAGTAAGTATTCTTTTTCTGACATTTTCTTCTTCTTTCTTTCTCCAGCATGATAACTTAATTTTAACGATGATAAACAGTATCTGTAAAAAATAAACATAAATAAGTATTTATTAATAACTTTAAACAATTATACATTTTTATTACTATACAAAAACATTTCATATAAATTCTGACTAAATAATTGTGTTCCTAAAGCACAACTGTGAAGGTGATAAGAGCACTACATATATAATGCATAGCAGTTTGAAGCACTCCATAACACTACAAACTGAAGCACTGTATGAGTACATGCATATTTACTAAATGATCACAATACTATAAGGAAATAGACTGAGTGAATTCATAATTGGTTCACTTTTACTTTAGTAAATAGATTGCTACATGGTACATAAACTGTCACTATGGTTTTGCAACGTTACACATTTAGAATTTACAGTAGTGCAGTGTTTTCTAGTGTAGGGAGTCGTGATGAGGTACTGTTGTAGGGTAGTGCAGTGGTATTTCAGTAGTGTAGGAGGTCATGTTGACATAGATTTAAGGTTTAGGGTAGTGTAATAGTGTTTCAAAAGTGTAGGGGGTCATGCTACGGTAGTGTTTTAGAGTTTAGGGTAGTACAATGGTGATTGGGTAGTGTAGGAGGTTGTATTGGGGTAGATTGAGGGTATTGCAGAGGTTTTCGTGTAGTGTAGGAGGTTCTGCTGGGACAGTGTTCTAAGATAGTGCAGTGGTATTTATATAGTGTACGGGGTCATGCTAGGGATAGTGTTTTAGGATTTAAGATAGTGCAGTGGTGTTTGTCCAATGTAGGGGGTCATGATGGGGTAGTGCAATGGTGTTTGAGTAGTGTAGGAGGTTGTGCTGGGGTAGTGTTCTAGGTTAGTGCAGTCATGTTTGGGTAATGTAGGAGGTTGTGCTGGGGTAGATTTAAGGTTTAGCATAGTACAAGGTGTTTGGGAAGTGTAGGAAGTCGTCTGGGGTAGTGTTCTAGGGCAGTGTCATGCTGTTTATGTAGTGTACAGAGTCATGGTAGGGATAGTGTTTTAGATTTCAACATAGTGCAGTAGTGTTTGTGTAGTGTAGGGGTTGTGCTGGGGTAGTGTTACAGAAAAGTACAGTGGTGTTTGGGTAGTGTTAGGGTAGATTTAAGGTTTAGGTTACTAAAGTGATGAATAGATAGTGTACGTGTTCGTGCTGGAGGTAGATTAAGAGTTTAGGGTAGTGCACTGGTCTTTGTTTAGTAAAGGAGATCGTGCTAGGGATAGTGTCGCTGCAAGAGTACATGTACTTATATGTCTGCAAACACATAAAGCAACCAAATCATTCTCTCTGTTTCCGTAAATGGACACTGACTCACAGTGTGATTCTAGACAAATAGCAATATTTCTTATAAATGCAGTAGTAAGGTACTGAAACGGTGTTTACGTAGTATAGGGAATCATACTGGGGTAGAGTTTTACCATAGTGCAGTGGTGTTTATGTACCATTGGAGATCATACTAGGGATAGCGTTTTAGGCTTTAAGGTAGTACAGTGGTGTTTGAGTAGTGTATGAGGTTGTGTTAGGGTAGTGTTCTAGGAAATAAAGTGCTGTTTGGATAGTATAGGAGGTTGTACTGGGGTAGATGTAAGGTTTAGGGTAGTAAAGTAGTGAATAGGTAGTGTAGGTGATCAAGCTGGAGGTAGATTAAGGGTTTACAGTAGTGCAGTGGTGTTTGGGTAGCGTAGGAAATCATACTGGGTAGTGTCACTGCAACACTACATGTACTTATTTGTCTGCAAAAATATCAAGTAAGCATGGGCGAATTTTGCGAATCTGGCGTTCGTGAATTTGCGCATTTGCGAACTCGCAATCCGCAAAATCCGCGAATTCTCGCGAATTTGCGGATTTTTAATTTTTTTTGTGTTCGCAAGGGTTTCTGCCAGTTCGCGAGGGTTTTGTACCAGTTCGCAATTGCGAACTTACTTGTCGGCTCGCAACAGTCGCGACTATGTTGTTTCTACGTCTAGTTCATCATCACAGGTTCCCAGCACCCTCTGTTTCACCACTGCCACCCTCTGTTTCACCCATGCCACACTCTGGTACATCAATGCCACCCTCTGGTTCATCACTGTAGATTATGGGGGGGAAAAGCAAGCACACCTGCCCTGCTTCAACTGACATGAATTAATTTGGGGTTGATTTATTAATGTGTCACTGTTTTAAAATTCCAGTCTGGCACCTGCTTCCTTATCTGTAATTTGCTTTCTGTTGCAGTGCAATTTCTTTTTCCGGGACCTTTGTGGCCTACTTGTAGCTATTCTATGAGCCTGCTGTGAGGGTCAGATCAGGGTCATAGAATTGTTGTAACTAGCAACTGAACTCTGGAGGGGCCCCAGTCAGGAAGCACTACAGGGAATGGTTACTAATGATGAGTTTGAACTTTTGCACCTGCTGAGTGCTTTCAGTTTTGCAAAACTCGTTTTTCTGCAGAACAGCAACTGTAATGCCCCAAACAAACATAGGCAACTAAACTCTGGAGGGGCCCCTCAGGAAGTACTACAGGGAATGGTTACTAATGATGAGTGAACTTTTGCACCTGCTGAGTGCTTTCAGTTTTGCAAAACTCGTTTTTCTGCAGAACAGCAACAGTAATGCCCCAAACAAACTTACTTGTGAAAGTTGATTCCTAATCCAAAAGTGATCTAAAGAAAGTCAAAAGGCCTCAAATCCAAAAAAGTGCAGGCAAATGTCAACATGAGGAGTTATTCTGATAAAAAATCAGAAGGTCTATGCTGCTTGCTAGTGGATTTCTTGTGCAGAATTGCAAATTTTGTAATTTTGCGAGTGCGAGATTGTTGCTGCCTACATGTTCGCAATTGCGAACTCTCGCGATGCGTCGCCAAACTCCAGCGGGATCCCGCAGCAAGATCCAAAATGGCGCAGCACTCGTAAAATATTGAGATAAACAACTTGGCAAACGCTGAATGGCGGTAAGTGAACGCCGCAATATTGTATCACCAAGAAAAAAATCCGCGGCGTGCGAATTTGTGGATTTTCGGTAAATTCGCGGATTACGAATTTACCGAAAATCCGCAAAATCCGCGAGCGGAACGGATTTTCCGCCCATGCTTAATATCAAGCATGCTTTCCATATATTTCAGAACTGCATTTTACTATTAATACTAAACTCATTTTAGAAACACATAACCATTGACTATTTTTTAATTCTACCAAAATGTGAGAACACAATATGTTTTTAACCAATTACATGTCGGAAAACACATGAACTACTAAAAGACTTCTCTCAGAGTGATCCCTAAATGCACAGACTCACTGTGTAAATATTGTTATTTGTCTAGAACCCACTGTGAGTCAGTGTCCATTTGGGGACGTTGAGAGTGAATGATTTGGTTGCTTTATGTGTTTGAAAACATATAAGTACATGTACTCTTGCAGTGACACTATCCATAGCACGATTTCCTTTACTAAACAAAGACCAGTGCACTACCCTACACCCTTAATATACCTCCAGCATGAACACGTACACTATCTATTCACCACTTTAGTAACCTAAACCTTAAATCTACCCTAACACCATCTCGTACACTACCCAAACACCACTGTACTTTCCTATAACACTACCCCAGCACAACATCCTACACTACACGAACACTACTGCACTACGTTAAAATCTAAACCACTATCCCTACCATGACTCATGCACAGACTCACTGTGTGATTCTAGACAAATAACAATATTTCTTATAAATACAGTACTAGGATAGTATAGTGATGTTTGGGTCGTGTAAGGGGTCCTGCTGTGATAGATTTAAGCTTTACAGTAGTACAATGGTGTTTAGGTAGTATAGGGAGTCATACTGGGGTAGTGTTCTAGCATAGTGCAGTGCTGTTTATGTACCATAGGTGATCATGCTAGGGATAGCGTTTTAGGGGTAAGGTAGTGCAGTGGTGTTTGAGTAGTGTAGGGGGTTATGGTATTATAGTGTTCTAGGTAATAAAATGCTCTTTGGGTAGTGTAGGAGGTTGTGCTGGGGTAGATTTAAGGTTTAGGGTAGTAAAGTAGTGAATAGGTAGTGTAGGTGATCATGTTGGAGGTAGATTATGGGTTTACAGTGGTGTTTGGATAGTGTAGGAAATCATACTGGGGGTAATGTCACTACAAGACTACATGTATTCATTTATCTGAAAAAATATCTAGCATACATTTCATATATTTCAGAACTGCATTTTACTATTAATACTAAACTCATTTTGGAAACACATAACCAATGACTATTTTCTAATTCTATTACAATTTGAGAACACAATATGTTTTTAACCAATTACATGTGGGAAAACACATGAACTACCAAAAAGCTTCTCTCAGAGTGATTCCTAAATGCACAGACTCACTGTGTAATTCTACACAAGCAACTCTATCCCTTGCATTTTAGCAAAACACATTTAATGGTCTACACATTACACAACATTTTCTACTACACATTACTATAGAGAGCTTCTATCAGAATGATTCCTAAATGCACACAAGACTCACGGTGTGATTCTAGACAAACAACACAATCCCTTCTATTTTACCAAAACACATGTCATAGTGTAGAATAAGTACTGCATTTTAATGTAGAAACGTCACTCATTTTGCAAAAAAATAAAAAAATAACTGATTTCTAATTCTACCAAAACATTAGAACAGCATAGTTATCTGTGTGCAAACACATAATATAAACATATGCTCATCTCAGAATGCTTTCTAAATGCACACACAATACAATTCTAGAGAAAAAAGTTTTCCCTACACTTTAGCAGGACAAACACATTACTCTGATTAAAATCAAAATGCACCACATACATTCCCTCACAAATTAATAACTTACTTTTCCAATTGTTTTGTAGAATAAGAAGTATGTCAGTCACACAGCAGATTTTCTTATTAAGAATCTCTGTTTTCAACACCTCTCACCAGAACCATAGAATGGCAGAGTGTCCTCTCATTTTGAACAAATATACACCTTCACATCAAATCGCTTCCAACATTAATTCAAAACCAAACACACATTTCTATTGGTTACAGATTTCAACCCTTTCCAAATGACATACATTTCAACCCTACCCCATTCTGCCTTCTGCCTGTTACCATAGAAGCACTTCATGGAGCACACAGGTCAAAAGTTCATCACACAATGTTCCTAATCAAAACAGCAAGTGTGCTTGACTTTTCAATATACCAGCTTATCTTATGTAACGTTCTTTTCTATCAGTTTTTGTTAACCAATAAGAATCAGGCTTTTAAAAAACTGAAACATGCACTCTACTTTTCTGTGTAGAATGTTGTCAAACAACCAATCATTTCTTTTCTTTTTCCAACACTGCATCTTATCCACCATTTTAGAAAAATCTTAGTTTTCAAACTGCCATCTCATTTACAGAGACCATCTGAGTGCATCCAGACCTCCTTTCAACATGCTAAGAGTGTGGATTGTGGGACACAGCGATATTTTCTGGAGCCAAAGGTATGCAGAACACAAAGGAAATCACAAAGACCTAGGTTTACCAAATGTAGACATTAAATGGATTGGACAGAGAGGGTTAAAGTGGCACCAATTGATGCCATTGGTGAAATCCTTTTTTCATAGCAAACACCCTGACCTCATAATTGTGCACTGTGGTGGCAATGACCTAGGCACTTTGACTGGGGTAGGTCAGGAAATACTTACGAAGGACACCTTTGGAGAATCTATGTCACTTTTCCCCCAAACTGCCTCTGTCTATTCTAATATATGCCAAAGGCAGAAATGGAACTGGTCTAATCAATGTTGTCCACAGATTGAGAAAGCTAGGAAACATGTGAATAAATCTGTTTCTGCTTTTCTCCGAGACTATGGAATAGGGTCCATATACCACAACAATCTGCGTTTCAATATGAAAGGCATCTATAGGAGAGCTGGTGTACATTTTACAGATGAGGGGAACAGAGTCTTCCTTTTGAACTTTAGACTCTGCATCGGTACTTACTTGTAGGTACTAAAATCTCACAATAAACACAAGGGTTCTTTTTAGAGCCACCTAACAACTAAACACATAAACTTGATGTATATCTGAAGAATGTTATTTGTTTTTGGCTTGGAGTCGCGCACCCAACGCCGTAGGAGTCGTGCAGCCAACACGTACAAGTCGTGCACCACCGACGCTGGAGTCACGGACCCTATGGGTTAGACACCATGTATCCAAGGCGTGCACACCAGGGGCCTCACTGAGTGCTGCGCTGGGGGCGCAACTCCTAATTTTACCGTTAAAAAAATTTAGCCCCTATCAGTCATTGTTATTATCCCTGGGGACCCTATCCCCCGGGGCTTATATAATACTTTGGGGACCGTGGGGGGAACCCAAACGCTCCCACGGTCCCAGCCGGCTCCCCGCATCCTTCGGGAGCCAGTATTGCTTTTCCTCAGGGAGAGCAGCTAACATGCTGCTCCCCCTGAAGATTAAGCAATCTGCTTTCCTATTTGCAGGTTTCCTGCTCTCTCTTCCAAATAGGAAAGCAGTTTGCAATAACTGCCCTGTCATTGCAAACTACAGTGTCCCAGGGTGGGTCCCCTGGGACACTGCAGGAGCCGACCCTGGGTGGTGGCGGTCCCCTCCCAGAGCCATCTTTGGCTCAAGGAGGGGGGCCACGTGGCCCCCCTCCCACACATTAAAGAAGCCCCTGGGATGGTTGTCCCCGGAGCTAGGGGGGCCTCAGAGCCCCCCTCAATTAATGTTTTGAAGCCCCGGGGGTGGCGGTCCCCCGGGCTGGGGGGAGTCCTAAGACCCCCACCTTTTTTAACAAACCCCGGCAGGTGGTGGTCCCAGGGGCAGTGTGTGGGGAATTGGGACCCCAAAACTATTTTTATTTTAAATGCCTTTGGGATTTGCCCCCCCCCCCCCCCCCCGGGGGCTAATAACTTTTAAATCACGAGAGCCCGCGCTTCGTTTTTTTTTCGGCAGCAAAATGCACGGATCCTACACGCATGCCCTAGGGGTCCTTGTGGGACCCCCTGAGCAGGCCTAGGGGGTCAGGATGTGTCTACCCTGTCCTTTTTTTGCTTTTTGCACACATATTTCACAGACTTCTTCAGCCTCGCTTCTACCAAGGTATAAAATGGCTGCCAACAGTTTCTAGTTTCAAATGTTGACAGCCACTTGACAGCCAGTCAGCATTCAGTGCGTGATCGGGAGGGTGCGCTTATGGTACGATGAAAATGCGCGCAGTATCCGCGGATCCACCACACCCATAGATCTATAAATGGTTTTAACTGTAATTTTCTCAGAAACTACTGAACAGATTTACACCAAACAAGCAAAAGGCACGAGTCTGAACCAAGGACTACCGCTTTGCCAAATTTGGTTTAATTCCGTTCAGCAGTTCGGGCTGTAGCTGTGGCTACAGGTCCTACAGGAAATTGCATGGGGAAAACTCGTTTGGGGACCCCCCCTTTTTTCCCTGCCCCCGCTTGACCAATCACCTCCAAACTTTCGGGGAAGGAGCAGAACTGAGCTGGCCAACAGTTCAGAAGATTCATCAATCGGCGCCAAAGTTATTGGCAATAGAATGTTGCGGATTTCCTATGGATAATAGGTCCTAACTATAACTACCTACCCTACTGGCGACCGCCAGTGGGATATATACATATATATATATATGAGGTATGTAGATGCCCTGGATCCAGCAAGATAGCCGGAAAAGACGAGGCGAGACCCAAAGTTAGTGCAGATTATTTATTTAAGTGCCCAACACCAAACTGCCATGACGCGTTTCGGCTTAACGAAGCCTTGATCACATGACACCGTCATGGGGGCTGGCTGCCCTTTTTAAAGTGAAAATGAGCCGTTACTTACTAAACATGGTAAAGGTACTGTACACAATTGACATATAATGTGTGTTATGTATTTACAAAAGAGGTAGAGTGACATTGATATTTACAATTATATAAATATATAAATATATAAATGTAATAGTCTTCTCATATCTACGTACAAAATTTTGGTAAAACCGCAGTGGCAAATAAGAATAATAATAAAACACATAAATAATTGAATGTTTTAAAAAATAAATATTCCTAATACATTTCCAGCGCTCAACCTAAAACATCCTATTATTATTGTCTGTACAGTAATAATATTGGTTAATGTCCCACCGTATGCAATTTGCAACAAGGGTCAAAACCCCGTTCTTGACTTCACCGTCCAAGAGAGAATTAACCTCGTGGGCGGAAAAGAATAATTGTGGATGAAGCCCAAGTGGGCTAAGGATGTTACATGTACAACAGATTCCCTCGTGCAAAATACAATAAAGAGCGTTGTTGGTAACAGATCCAGAAATTGTGCTACCAGTGAATTAAAATCAAATACAGATTGTATTAATCATGTTTGTGAATTCATGTGGGGAATAAGAGGGGTTGGTTCATAGATATAACATTTATATTTAAACATAACTTTGATTTGATATATGCAGAGTTATAAAAGACAACAATAGACATTAGTTGGAAGTACAGAAAAAATGTCAATTAAAGATACGTATGACAATCCTCACTAGTATTTAATCCATTGGGCATTCTCGAATCTAACAGAATAATATGTCTGGTTTCCAATTTTCTCAGAAGGGCTTCCCTGTCACCGCCTCATCTCTGGGGGGGAACCGTATCTATCACATAGTATAGTAAGCCAGAAGCATTTTTCGCATGTACCAGCTCGAAATGCCTGGCTACAGGATAAGCTGGGTCAGCATTGGTGATAGCCCTGAGATGCTGTAAGATGCGTTATAAACTTGTGGCCTAGTGCTCCCCACATATCTAAGACCACAGGGGCATTCTAAAACGTAGACAGCATATTATGACCTGCAATTGTATTTCCCTCTGATTTTTGTAGGATTAGGGGACAGAGGGGTCATGTATTCAGATTTACTTATACCATTTTTGCAGGCTCTACACACAGAACATCTCAAGAAGCCCTTACTACCATCAAGCCACGTGCCCGTGACTATTTCAGGACTGCTTGAGACAAGACTATCCTGCATAGATCTAGCTTTTCTATAGGTAATGCAGGGAGATTTGGTAAACATATTGCCCACTATTGGATCACTAGTGATCAAAGACCAGTTGTTCTTTACAATTTTATGGATTGTGCTGGTGTTGGTTGTTGAAGCCTATTATCAAAAGTGCTTCATTATCAACCACTTTTTGGGAAACTTAAGAGTTGGCGTTGTCAGGGGCCAGTAGCTGCGCTCTTTCCCATTTGTTGGCTCTAGTGATCGCTTTGTTAACAACAGCTGTTGAATAGCCTCTACTCAGAAATCTGTTTTTGCAGTCATTTTGCACTTTAAGACAATCAGGGTTGCTGCTGCAAATCCTTCTGATTCGAAGCATCTCCCCATAGGGGATGCTTCATATCAGGTGAGCCGGATGATGACTTGCAGCATGCAACTCCGTATTGCCCGCCGTAGGCTTACGGTATAGTTTAGTTTCCATTTGACCATTTTCCACAAAGATTTCCACATCCAGAAAGACGATAGACTTATCACTGATACTACTAGTGAAATTCAAATTAAGGTTATTAACATTCAACTGGTCAATGAATGCAACAGCATCACTAGCAGAACCTTCCCAAACAAAAAAGAGGTCATCGATGTACCTCAACCAGGTTTTTACTTTAGTATTCATAATCAAATAAAAATCGGGTATGAGGACCTGCTCCTCCCAGTAGCCCATGTGGAGACAGGCATAACTGGGAGAGAAGCAGGCCCCCATAGCCACACCCCTAGTCTGCAAAAACAATTGGTTAGAGAAGAGGAACACATTATTGTCCAGACACATGTTGATCATTGCAATAATCATTTTGGAATGTTCTTGAAGATACACGGGTCTCTTATTTAAGAAATGTTGGACTGCTCTAGTTCCATCCATATATAAATATGCAATAATCTCTCTTCAAAAGAAAAGAAGTTGGATCGCACACCAATAGTCTGTGAAAGTATATCAAAAATATTTATTTTCCAACAACTCCAAACACTCCAAACACCAACGCGTTTCAATCTCCTACTGAGATCTTGTTCACGGTGCCGCCCTCCTTTTTCCATTCGTTTTTAAAGCTCATGTGTTACATCAATTTCCTCCTCCTACTTCGGAGGCATTGTGGTTATTGTAGTGCTATATACATAACGGTGAAATTACGTGCAATAACAAAACAGAAATTCTATTTAAAGGTTACAAATTATATAAAATTATATAAAATTAAATTATTGTGAATCTTTGTGTGATGATTTGGTAAATTATGACTCATATTGTAATTAAGGGTTTTGGAATTATACCCTGATGTTCTCTAAAGAAACCTCGAGTTCATTCTTATAATCTTCATCAAACAAAATGTTTTAACCGTATTTCTTCCTCTCTTCAATTAATGCCTCCAGTGGCCTTTTGTATCATTCTTTAGGATCACTGTCTCTATTATTCACAATAACGTCCATCAAATTATACCTCATTGTTTACCTCTCGTAGCTATTTTACATTTGCCTTTTTTACAATATATACAACTACCCAAGATCCTCTCTCATCACAAAACCTTGTGCACTATACTCAAATAAATAAAGAAATTAAACGTAAACACAATTGTGAAAAAATGTGAAAAGACATATCTGTTTGCGCTCTGCCATTGTTCCATGAAGTTCATATTATTGTCTGTCCAAATGTCTATTTACAAATGTATATACATTTTCTCGCTCTGATTCAGACCATACGGAGTCATGGTTCGCAGACTGAGAATATATCTTGATTCTTTCTTTCTCAACATGATTTCTCGGTTTCCTCCTCTCAGTGGCTATTTTGCAGTATCAATGCCATAGAATTTTAAACTTTTCCATTCGCTTTTATGATGAGACTCCATGTGTTTGGCAACTGCATTGCTTCTATCTTGATATACGGTTGCCCAAACATGTTCCAAAATCCTCTTTTTCAATTCCTTACAGGAAGCATCGAAGCATACAGGAGCATCGAGTTGTGGCCTTCTGGACCAGAAGGCCACAACTCGATGCTCCTGTATGTTCCAGCCCATTGACCTAACTGTGGGCCTGCATTTGTTTTTTCCTCGACAACGACTGTGACCAGGATCTGTGATCTTGCTTACAATTTTCCAAGTAATAAAAGAAACGCCATGAAAGCCTGACCGAGACGGATGTGAAACGCTTTATCAGACAGATTATTTTAAGCCCTGAAGAAGTCCGGCAACGGACGAAACGCGTTGGCTATTCGCAACTATCAAAAAAAAGAAAATAAAGAATAAAAACTGACTGAATAAAAGAAAGAAAATCAATCAATCAAAGACATTTATAGAGCGCACTACTTACCCGGAGGGTCTCAAGGCGCTTGGGGGGGGGAGGGGGTGCTGCTACTGCTCGAACAGCCAGGTCTTGAGCTTCTTCCTGAAGGAGAGGTGGTCTTGGGTCAGGCGCAGGTCAGTTGGGAGGGAGTTCCAGGTCTTGGCGGCCAGGTAGGAGAAGGACCTTCCTCCTGTTGTCGTTCTTCGGATGCGGGGGATGGTGGCGAGGGCGTGACTGGCTGATCGGAGATGGCGTTTGGGAGCGTAGAAGTTGATGCGGTTGTTGAGGTAGCTCGGGCCTTGATCGTGTAGGGCTTTGTGTGCGTGGGTGAGGAGACGGAAGGTGATTCTTTTGTTGACGGGGAGCCAATGCAGGTCTCTCAGATGTCCGGAGATGTGGCTGTGTCGTGGGATGTCGAGGATGAGCCTGGCTGAGGTGTTCTGGATCCGCTGGAGTCTCTTCTGGAGCTTGGCGGTGGTTCCGGCGTAGAGGGCGTTGCCGTAGTCCAGTCGGCTGGTGACGAGGGCCTGGGTGACCGTCTTCCTGGTCTCGGTGGGGATCCACCGGAAGATCTTCCGTAACATGCGCAGGATGTTGAAGCACGACGAGGAGACGACGTTGACTTGTCTGGTGATGGAGAGAGAGGAGTCCAGGATGACGCCCAGGTTCCGTGCGTGGTCTGTCGGTTTGGGTGCGGTACCCAGGGCGGGGGGCCACCAGGAGTCGTCCCAGGCGGAGGGCGAGGAGCCCAGGATGAGGACCTCCGTCTTGTCTGAGTTCAGTTATAGGCGGCTGGTCGTCATCCACTCGGCTACGTGTTTCATCCCTTCGTGAAGGTCGGCTCTGGCGGCGGCGGGGTCGTTGGTCAGGGAGAGGATCAGCTGGGTGTCATCGGCGTAGGAGATGATGTTGAGGTTGTGCTGGCGTGCGATGGCCGCGAGGGGGCTCATGTAGACGTTGAAGAGGGTGGGGCTCAGCGAGGATCCTTGAGGGACGCAGCAGATGACTTCGGTGGCCTCTGACTTGTACGGTGGTAGTCGGACTTTCTGTGTTCTTCCGTCGAGGAAGGAGATGATCCACTCCAGTGCCCTCTCCTGGATTCCGACGTTGCTGAGGCGCTGCACTAGGGTGCGGTGGCAGACAGTGTCGAAGGCCGCGGAGAGGTCTAGGAGGATGAGGGCCGTTGTTTCTCCGTTGTCCATCAGGGCTCGGATGTCATCGGTGGCCGCGATGAGGGCGGTCTCGGTGCTGTGGTTGGCTCGGAAGCCAGACTGTGAGGGGTCGAGGGATCCGTTCATCTCGAGGAAGGCGGCCAGCTGCTTGTTGACGGTCTTCTCGATTACTTTGGCTGGAAACGGGAGGAGCGAGATGGGGCGGTAGTTCTTGAGTTTGGTGGGGTCCGCTGTAGGTTTCTTGAGTAGGGCGCTGAGTTCTGCATTCTTCCAGCTCTCCGGGAAGGTGGCGGTGTTGAAGGAGGTGTTGATGATGTCCCGCAGGTGGGGTGCGATGACAGCATCGGCCTTGTTGAAGACGTGGTGAGGGCAGGGGTCGGTCGGAGATCCGGAGTGGATGGAGTTCATCATGCGGACGGTGTCTTCGGTGCTGATCGGAGTCCAGGCGCGGAGGGTGGTGGTGTGGGGGCGGTGGTTCGGTCGTGGCGTGCGTCGGTTGAGTGCTGAAGCTGTTGTGTATGTCCGCGATCTTGTTGTGGAAGTAGGAGGCGAGGGAGTTGCAGAGGTCTTGCGATGGGGTGATGTCGTTGTTGCGGGCGTTGGGGTTGGAGAGCTCTTTCACGATGTTGAAGAGTTCCTTGCAGTTGTGTGCGTTGTTGTCCAGCCGGTCCTTGAATGCAGTTTTCTTGGTGGCGCGGATCAGTTGGTGGTGCTTCCGGGTGGCAAGCTTGAGGGTGGTCATGTTGTCCGGTGTTGGTTCCCTTCTCCAGGCTTTCTCGAGGGCTCGGCAGTTCTTCTTGGAGCTCTTGAGTTCGTCGGTGAACCATGGGGCCTTCTTGCTGCCGGGTCTGCTGGGCGGGGTCCTCAGTGGGGCGAGTTCGTCCGCAGTTGCTGATCCACTTCGTGAGGTTGTCGGCGGCCTGGCTGGGGTTCGCTGTGCTGGCGGGAGGGTGCTGGATCAGGGAAGCGGCGAGCTGGTCGGCTGTGATCTTGTTCCAGCTTCTTCGAGCAACCTGTTGCTGGTGGTGGTGTATCGTCGTTCTTTTGAAGGTGAAGTGGACGCAGCTGTGGTCCATCCAGTGGAGTCCGGTGGCGTGGCTGAAGACGTTGTCTTTGCAGGATGAGAAGACTGCGTCGAGTGTGTGTCCGGCGAGGTGGGTGGGGGTGGATACCAGCTGCTTGAGACCGAGGGTGGCGAGGTTGTCGAGCAGGGGATGGTGTTGCGGTCGTTGTTGTTCTCCAGGTGGAAGTTGATGTCCCCCAGGAGGATGTAGTCGGCGGAGGGGAGGGCATGCGGGCTGATGAAGTCGGCGATGTCCTTGCTGAATTGTGTGCGTGGTCCCGGGGGTCGGTAGATCAGGGTGCCTCTGAGGGTGGTTTTGGGGTCCGTGTGGATCTGGAAGTGCAGGTGTTCGGCGGTTGTCAGGGTGTCGTCGGTGTTGGTCTTGATGCGGATGGTGTCCCTGTAGATGATGGCGATGCCTCCTCCAGTGTGGTTGTCGCGGTCTCTTCGGGTGATCTTGTAGCCCTCTGGGATGGTGATGGCAATGTCGGGCGCTGAGGAGTCGTTCATCCAGGTTTCCGTGAGGAAGGCGACGTCAGGAGCTGTGGTGTCGAGGAGGTTCCAGAGTTCGATGGCGTGTCTGTGGACGGAGCGGGTGTTGAGGAGGATGCACTTCAGGTGGTTGCTGCTGTTGTTTGGCTTGGTGGGTGCTGGTGTAGTGCAGGTCCGGATGCAGGTGAACTTGCAGGCGTGGCAGCTGAAGGGTCCGTGGGTTCGTCTCGGGGTGGCTCGGTAGCATCCCGGGATTCGGCCGGTGTTGAGTGCATTGAGGGCGGCGGCATCGTATGTCCGGCGGGTGGGCTGGGGTCTGCGGGCTCCAGGGGTCCTGGCACTGGGCGCGGTCCAGGCGCGGATGGGCGCAGACGGGCTTACCTTTGGTGCACCTTCGGCGCTCAGTCGGCGCTCCCGCTGCGCGCGTCCGCAGCGGGAGTCACAACTTTTGTGTGTCTTATCTGAACATTTGGGAAAACTCATACTTTGTCCATTTGTATGTTTGTTTTTAACAACTGTTTTGCAATAGTGTATAACTCTTGAAGGGTGCTGTCCAATTTCCAAAATTAGCTTTCTTGGGTGGTAGGTTGCCTATCTTCCTTAAGGCCCGTGTGGGAATCACGTGTCTGGACATAGCACCTTCTATTCCTATATAGTATATGGTATTTCAATAGTAGTGCAGATTTTTCCTTAAATTCCCAGTTCTCTTGCCTCATGAATGTTCTTTTTGTACCTCCCTCCGTGTACAAGCCATAGCTATGGGATAGCTTCAAGGCACACAAAAGTGCTGTTTTTCTTCTTTTTTTTTTTTTTACGTGCGTGCATGCCCTATCAACTGCGATGGATTGTGTTCCTTACTCAAGAATCTGCAACACCAAACAGCTACATTTCTTCTAGCTACCACTAATAGTAACATAAACCCACACTCTTGACAGAAGTAGCATTATCAACTCCCAATCACCTGGCTCATCATGAATCAATTCCCAAGCATCTGTAAGTCTCATGGATTTGGCTTTAACCCCTCTCAGCCATGTGATTCACCATGGCCGGACACAACAGTGCAGATCAGTAGGCCTAATTAAAGTGGCATTAAAGTCTTCCACTCAATCAAGACCAGCACCAGTAGACCCTTAGGAGTTTTTGACTTGCCCAAAACGAAGAGTGTGCCTCTGCTCCCTCAAGGCGTGTCTGAAATCACAGGGCTTCTTCAACTCAGAGTTTTCTCAAAGGTGAAGAATCATATCTCAACTTCGGACTGATCACCTCATCATTTTTATTCTCATTGTGGCCATGTCACTCAGGCCATTGCAGTGGTGAACATGGAAGTCTACTCAAAAGCATGAGTCAACTCTAAAGAGCTCCAAATTATGCCACTAGGCCCATCCTCAGTTTTAAAAGTTCGGAATACATCTCTCTGGCTCTTACATCACTGCACCGACACCTAGTCAAACAAAGGAGCAAATTAAATATGCCCAGGCAGGTGCACGTGGCCTTATATAAGAAAAGTCAGAAGTGTTTTTCCAAACGGTTTATCCTTTCCTTTACTATTTTTCTGACCAGATGCCTAATGATGGCAAATAAACCCCGTTTGCCAGTACTTCAAGTAGATGCAAATGACTTGAGGAACGGTCTTTGTGTTATCCAGGGTCTTCCCTTTTGAACTCATTACCTTTGGTTGAAGCAAAGCATACTTTTGAAATTCCATAAACAATGAAAGAACCACCTCTTATATCAAGCATTCATACTAGAATCAGCTTAAGTACCTGGTCTGTTGTTCCTTTTCCATCCTCCTTCCTTACCACGAGTGGTCTTGATCCAGCGACTCACCGGCGACAGGTATTCCAACACCATATACTCACCTGGACCCATAAACACACCTACACACGCACAGCCTAGCAATAACCGCTGGAGTAAACGTTTATGATTTAACACCATCTCAAGATTAGTTACCTCTTTATTCTCAACTAATCTTTCACTCATCAAAAAGTTCTTTCCTCTGGTCAATGGACCATTAGTTGAACTAGGTGATTGTGAAATAACATGAAATAATCTTCTTACTTTTATAAAATGACCACAGACTCAGGAAATAGTTTCAAACGTTATTTAAATTGATTTCATGTGAACCACTTACAAAGTACTGTCTCTGTCACTCATAGAAAGGAAGATTCAATTAATCAATTATCAAACTCAAACTTTATATCTTGCAATGACTTATGCTCAGAAAGGAAAGGATAGAGAGAAAAGTACATCTGCACATTCACGGAAATATTATTTACCAAGGATGGTGTGAAAACCAACCGCTTGGCCAAGGAGCTGGGAGGGTCTCCCGGGAAAGTTCAGACGACAAAGACTTCAGGACAGGAATCAAGAGGCTGCGGGTCTCAAAGAGTGCCCAGTACCCCAGTCTTACACCACACAGAGTCGAGGCGCAGCCGTGCACGGCACTTGCCAGCTGCAGGGCTTTCTTCAGGATGCGCCGGGAGGCCTCGGACGGGACAGCCTCGATGTCTGGACTCTGGAGACTGCTCTGCAGCTGTCAAGGCCTCTGTAACTCGGGTCAAGAGGCGCCAGACGGTATCAGATGGGTCTCCCTGCCCGGCCATGTCCCGCAGGGTCAGTTTTTTTGTAAAGTAATCCTTGTTTTTCGTCCGCCCTGCGAATAGGGGATTCTTGTATAAACAAGCGCTAGCGTAGACGTTTCTCTTTTTCTGCCGTCCCACTTGGACGGACTTGGACGGACTTCCTGCTGGCGTAATTATCTTCTTTATGGGGCCATCTGTTTGGACCCATAAAGATAACAAACCTTTTACGCCAGGAGGAAGTCAGGGCAGTCCGTCCAAGTGGGACGGCAGAAAGAGAGAAAACTGTACGTCACCACAAGCTCTTTCCCAATGGCTGGCCACGGTTTAGCATAAACAGTGATGCCGGCCAATGGGAAAGAGGGGCGGGGCTTAAAGCCTGCTAGTGTAAGCTACTCAAGATCATAAAATCTTGTGCGCAGTCCATACCACGAGACCTAAAAAAGGAAAATAAGAAGGTGGAAAGAAAGAGGCTTCACTGTACGAAATATTGGATACTAAAACCCAAATTACAACCCACTTATGTTGAAATACAAGTTTTACAAGTGTGCTGCAATTTAAACACCATAAAGTCGTTTTTAGGTCTCGACTGGCGAAAGCAGTGCATGTACTGCTCTAGCCATAGAGGACCTTTTGCAATCAATTCTCCCAAAGCCTTACATGCACGCGAAGGGATGAACAAAGATGGCTGCTCTGAGGTGCCGGGTTTTTAGAGACCCGGTGGTGCCAGGGGATCACACCCGAAGACCTCTAGGTTCTCCCTGTTCTGGACTTACAGAAACACAGAGTCTTCTAGTTGAAGTCAGTGATCGAGTTTTATTGGCTGCAACCAAGTAACATGCGTCCTAGAAGTACGACAACACGGGCCGTAAGTTCTCAGGAGACTGTTCGTTTTTACAGAACCAGCATTCTTCCTTATATACATGAATAACAGCTGCAGGCAAGAATTCTTAAGTTTACGATATGGCAATACAAATATTTCCACAATAATACAAAGAGCGAAGTCATGCTGGTCAGCACATATTTCAGATGTCCAGTTAGTGATGGATTACTCCGCCAGATCCAGAACTCCCATCAGATATCGATGAAATGCCAATAAGGTCGAGCACCCTCCCATCATAAACAGGTCATAAACAAGAATCATGGACAGGTGTGTGTGTGTATGGGAAAACAGGGTCTGTATGCAGTGAAGGGTTTATGACATGTTGTGCCTTGATGATATCTAGCTCGGCCACTGGGTGAGGAGTTGCCCAAACAGGCTTGGCTGGAGGCAGTGGAGTCAGCTCGGCCAGGTCATGGGGAAGTCAGCTACGGTGGACGTGTCCTTTCAGATCAAAACTCGGCCTTAATCAATTGATTATATGAGGGCAAGTCATAAGATGGATGCCGTTCACAAAATGGCGTCTGAGGGTTCGAGACGGAAACCACGATTTAAGGGTGTCAGCATCACTCGATCGTGACGCAAATGCATAGGAATGATGTCCTAATCATTACCGGTCCGTCGATACCAAATTTGTCATGTTACGACGACATTTGTGACACGAGTGTGCGGACCCCGAGGCTGGTGAAACGAAAGGGTCCAGAATTGCAGTACCACAGACCCTCCTTTTGCCCTCATATAAGGCAATAACTCTAATCTGAATCCAGATCTGTATTGACGAATTCGTGGAGATGCTGTTGGAGCATCATTTTGTTGCTCAGTTCGTCCCTCGATACAGGCTTCCTTACACATAAAGTGGCGCAGAGGCCACATATTGCAGGAGCGCACTGCTCAAACAGGCAGAACATAAACAGAACGGCTAAGATCATACCAATGAAGATCAGAGTTTTCCATCCCCAGGCAGAGATCAGTTCCCAGAACCACCCTAGCAGAGACCAATCCCCTTTCTCCATGTGAAGGGAATCAGAGATTTTGTGTAGTTTGGAGATGGCCTGGTACACTGGCAACTAGATTGGATCACTTTACATACACCACCACGGTCTGCAAGGATGACTTCTAGGGCAACCCTGTTCTGAAAGGTCATAAGTCGATCCGACTGAAGCTCTGCTGTCAGGTTGCTAAGGGCACCGGCCGTTTCAGTCACGGCAGACTCAACTATCCTCGTTAATTGTCGAATGTTCCTGCTGTTCACCATAGGCCCCCAAAATGGCAGAAAACCCTTTGTGAAGTCTCCAAATTCTTGACCCGCGGTGTCGTCTTGACTCACGACACCCCTAACTGTCCTTGTCCGATGGTAATCTGCCCCGGCCGTATAGGTGGGTGGCAGCAGAAACGAGATGAAGCATGTGCCCGAGAAGTCGGCGGGCAACCAAGTGTATGCCTTGTTGTGGCAGATGAAGTATGTACCCTTAGCCGCCAAGAATGGAGGGGAAGTTCGGGAGGCAAACACGTATGTTTCCGTGCATATGCTCTTCCCCAACTGTGCTTTGGGATCCCTGCCAATACCTTGCAGACATAAGTGACCACGGTGCGGTACTACCCAGACTGAGGATGATTTCTTTGATTTCTGGCTCTCACTTAACGAAATCCCATACTTGGTGATGTTCCACCTACTGTATGGGGTAAACTCATCTTTGGGAGTTGCTCTGATCGTGTCGATATCTCTACTCATGTTCTTGATTCCTGCTATTAGTGCCTTGTTGTTCGAGTTCTCCCCCCGAACGTATGGTTCAAGGGAAAACAGGAACATGGTCTGGAAAGCCCACAAAGAACCGTAATAACTGAAGGGCAGGACGAAGTAAGGGATACCCTTATCGGTTGTGTGCGGCATGAGTCCACATATCCAACAGTTTGTGTTGTTCATAACAGATTGGTGCTGGTGTAGGAGTAGGACAAATGAATTATTTACAAATTCGAGTCTTTTGGCAGACTCGTGTTCAGGTAGGGGATGGAAGGAGTGTGTGGAAATGGTAGGAGAAGGTGTGAGCGGAGTGTGGTATATGAATGGAACTCGAAGGATAGATAGAGCATAGCCAGTTAAAAACATTATTATACTACACAACATTGAGATGCTCAACACTAGAAAACGTCTCTTTGCCATTATAGTGCATATTTTCTTTTCAAAATTCATACGTCTAGCAGTTCTCTCTACCCTCGGAAACTCCATCCTCTGGTTGCTGCCCGCGGTGGGAGGTTGTTTCTGCCAAGATGTGCGCTCTGTCCAGTCCGGGGTGATTCCCTCAGATTGACCGGAACCGTTGACCTAGGCGTCCCCGGCTGCACTCCTCAGACTTCAACCGCGGCCTTAGCAGCAGAACCGGATGGCGGTTCGAAAATCAAAAATGAGCTAGTTCCCTGGGCGAGAGAGCTGTGGAATCAAAAATAGTTCATGGGAAAAGGGAAGATCGCACTAGTTTGAGTATGTCAGTTCTTTGGGCTTGACCTTAGATTATATCGTTCTTTTCCAGGCACGGTGTGATCTTCAAACAGTGTTTCAGGTTTTGTAGTGTCCAACTGCAGCGACGGTGGCACAGATCCTTGCAGAATGCAATCGCTCTCTTTGTCGGCACCAGTTCCCTTTAGTCGTGCATCGCTGAAGGGGACAAAACGTGGTACAGACTCAGTCTCGGAGTCAGCGACTCCTTGCTGGACCCATCGGTCGTATGGAAGGGGCAACGGGACCCTTTTGCAATGGGCGCCGTGCACCCAATGTTTCTTGCCGTGGACACGTACGGCAGAGCGGGTAGACAGTAAAACCTGGAAAGGTCCGGTCCAGCGAGGCTCCTCGTTCTTGGTACGTCTGAAGTTGCGAATCAGGATCCAAGAGCCAGGTTCAATAGCATGGCCTGGATCGTCAGAAGCCGGTGGAGAGGAGCTGTGGACCTGTTGATGTAAAGTATGCAGTTTAGTTGTCAATTCGTGCAAATAGTCAAACAGTGCAGGGTACTCGATCTCACTGAGCTTTCTAGGCCTCTGTACTCCCCATATATTTGCTGGGCGCCCGAACACGATTTCGTGTGGGCAAAGTCCCAGTCGAGAATGGACAATCATCCTGGTAGACAGGAGTGCTAAAGGCAGGGTGTCTGGCCACTTGAGACCTGTGCTAGCTTGGATCTTGGCCAGTTTCAATTTAAGCGTGCCATTATAGCGCTCTACCAATCCTGCCGATTGGGGGTGGTTTGCAGCATGGAACTTCTGGCAGATGCCTAGACACTCACACACTTTCTTCATCACTCGTCCCACAAATTCACTTCCGTTATCACTCCAGACAATCCTAGGCATGCTGAATCTAGGGAAGAATTCTGTGACAAGGGCTTTGGCAGTTGACAATGCAGTGTTGTCCTTAAGGGGGTACGCTTCTACCCATCTAGAGAAGGCGCAAACAACAACAAGCACATACTTCAGGTTATTGCACCTCTCCATGTGGATGAAATCGAGCTGCAAGACCTCGAACGGATACGTTGGAGGTGCAAAGTGACCAGCTGGAGTTGGGGTTCCTCTACCGGGATTGTGCTTTAAACATACCATGCAGTTTCTGACCAGATTATCTGCACATTTCGGGATACCACTATTCTGCCATACTGTGGCCAACAGCTTACATATTCCTTTCACACTGACGTGTGCCATTCCATGGGCCATTGTCACCACTGCGAGAACATAAGCGTCCGGTAACAACCATCGCTGGTGTTCTGACAGTTCGACCCAACAACCATTCGCGTCTAATCTACCCTTGCTTTCTCTCCATTCATTCACCTCTTTCTCAGTCGCATCAGTTTGTATAGATTTCACGCTTTCGATGGTGTCCTCACACATACCCACATCAGGGGTCCATCTAGCAGGACCAACTCTCCCTTTGGTCTCTTCCTCTGTCCTAAAGCAGCAATCATGTTTGTCGACCTCATCTGTCTCTGCTGGAATGGGTAATAATGTATCAGGGTTGAGTGTATCACACCTTTTTATGTGAATGTGACTTGCTAACAGGGTCAATTCATAGCTTGACAGTCGAGCACTAGTTAGATGCTGTGTCTTCGTCCTGTTTAGTAAAATATCTACTGCATGTGGGACCATAACGGTCAGAGTATTATTCATGACTAACCCAGCGGATTGTCGAATACAGACAGCCGCTGCGGCAGTGGCCCTCAAGCAACTTGGTAATGCCTTAGCTACGGGATCTAGAGTCGCGGAGAAATATGCACATGGGCGTTGTTTGTCCCCAAAGTGCTGCGTCAAGACTGATAATGCGCAACCTTCTTTCTCGTGGACATATAATGTAAACGGCTTGCTGTAGTCGGGGTTGCCCAATACAGGAGCCGAACATAATGCCTCACGCAACTCATGGAAACTCGCCTGACAATCTTCAGACCAAGGCAAAGGATTGGGTGTGTCCTTACGCATTAATGCCAGCAAAGGTTTGGCCAACAGTGAGAAGTTCGGTATCCATTGTCTACAGTACGATGTAATGCCCAAGAAGGCACGCACTTCTCTTTGTGTCCTTGGGGCACTCAGTTCAGCAATCGCCTGTATTCTTTCTGGGGTCAGTCTCCTTCCCTCCTTCGATAAGATGTGACCTAAGTAGGTTACTTCTTGTCGGCAAAATTGTAGTTTGGAAAGCGAGACTGTGTTTCATGTCATATAAATGACGCAACAATGACAATGTGGCTTGCTTGCAAATCTCTTCAGTATCTGCAGCGATCAGTAGATCGTCTACATACTGGATCAGAGTCGCGCCACTAGGTAGAATAATCGTGTCTAGTTGTGTTTTCAGGGCTTGACTGAATATTGATGGGCTCTCACAGTAGCCTTGAGGAGCGCGTTTAAAGCGGAAGCTTCGTCCTCCTAAATTGAAGCCGAAGATATCTCTGCTCTCCTCGGCAATCGGGATGCTGAAGAAAGCATTCTTCAGGTCAATCACCAAAAACCAATTGGCTGAGGCTGGAACCATTGTTAATAAGGCAGTAATGTCGGGAACGACTGGAAACTGCAGTACAACGATCTTATTCACTTCCCTTAGATCGATCACAAATCGGTACACAGGGGGCTGTGAAGGATCGGTACGCTTTAAGACAGGCAAAACCGGACTGTTACAAAGGTTGCCTGTAGTTTCTTCAATGACATCTTTCGCAATCAGATCATAGACGATCGCTAACAAGGCCTTTTCACATTCATTTTATATTCGATATTGGGGAATACGTGGCAACCTAACATTAGCTTTTAATGTTATAACATACGGTGCTATCTCTAAATGACCCACATCGTTAGAACCATTCGCCCAAAGTTCATCCGGAAGAGATGACAATTCGGGCGGAATATTTTCCTTCGCCAAATACATTGGAGAAGTAACTTTCCTTCCTAGGGTAAGCTGTACTCCCGAGGGGGAGCAGTACAAAGTTGCATATAATCTCTTTAACAAATCCAAGCCTAACAAATTTTCGCCACAACCTGTGGTAAGAATGAGGGGTGCTTCTAATTCGCATGGGCCAACAGAAAGGGGCATGGGATTGGAGATCGGGTTCCTAACGGGGGCGCCAGAAAAACCTACTGAAACATTCATTTTGCCAGACAAAGGTGCGCCAGGAAGTTTTGAGTGCATAATCGAACTTTTTGTAGAACCAGTATCCAGCAGAAATGGCTCTGACACTCCGGATGTAATCACCTCAACGTAAGGTCCATTCTGGTCTACTGGAACTGAAACAACTCCCTCTCTTTGTCCATGGCTGTCCTAGCAACTATTACCCTCATTCTCGTTTTCTGCGTAATAGTCATCAGCATGGTACTGAGTTGTCCTGGAAGACGCATTATTCTGTTGGTCAAAGCTATTCATGGAATTTTGAGGCGGGAAAGAAGTTGTATTCTGGGAGAAATTTCCACGGCCCCTACCTCTAGGAGCCTGTTGAACACCTCTACCTCTTGCACCGGAAACACCATTTAAGCGTCGCGCAAGAGCTGCACAATTACTTTTGAAATGACCCTCTTCTTTGCAATAGGCACATTGATTCGGGCCATACGGAGAACGCTGATGGGAAAACTCGTTTCCTTGCGCGTTTCTTGAATACTGCTGTGGCTGTAGATAATTGGGCTGACTAGCCGTGCGAGGCGGATAGGCTTGCTTGAGAAGAACTTTAGTTTTTTAACTCTTTGGTCTTCTTCTCTGTCTTATCTAGCTTGTCTTTGCGCCTATTTTCATAGTACTGGGCTGTGGCTAAAATCTGCGCTGACGTGGAAACAGCCCAAGCACTCTCTGAATCTTTCAATTTATTGCACAGTTTGGGAAGCAGATTATGTACAAATTTGTCTACAAACAGTCTTTGGCCACCCTCGGTAGCCATATCCTGACCACTGTGATTGGTGAAAGTCTCCTCAAATCTCGTGAAAAAGTCAGACACATTCTCATCTTTCTTCTGCTTGCATGCAGATAGCTTGTCCCAATTTACGCGCAATTCAGGCATTAATGTCTTCATGTACGCAATAATCCTACCGGGAAGTTCTGCTATTAAAGGCTCGGGTTTCGAACCACCGACTTGTCTAGCGTCAGTAGCGGTAATATTAGCCCATGAATCACCTAGTTCTTGATCATGATCTGCATGACGAATTTTACTCCATAAAGGATGCGGAACAACATTCCCAAACAACATGTCTATGTCTGCTAAATTCATTATACATGAGCTGGCAGTTTGTGATAACTCCTTGTAATATCCGGCTGGATTTTTACGCGGATCAGGTAGTGTCTGTTTGAGTGCTAGAACTTCCGATCTTTTCCAGGGGACATGTACCCATACTCGCTGGAAATGCGGTGGAACAGGTGGTTGTGCATTCGCATCACCTTCCCTCCATACTGGAGGAACCTCTCTCATGGGGTACTGTCGCGCCTTTTTCCTAACTGACACATCATCTTCATACAACGATCTCGAAACGTTTCCCTTACTCCTGTAAGATAACAATACATCTATGGCTTTTTCGACATCGGAACCTACAATCATTCCCTTATAAAACCTAGCACGCATACAAAATAACTCATTCATCTTGCGTTTGGGATCGTTTGTCTCCAAATCGTCACAAAGATATACACACATCTCCTCAAAGACGTATCTTTGAGTGGGCGCATCCCATTGACTGAAAACTTCCATAACAGACTGAACATCATATTTAGCAGTGTCAGTAACCCATTTGCGTGCTAACTCATTTAGTACTTCTCTTTCCTCGTAATCAGGCAGTTGACTACGCAACTGTCTACGTTCTGTTTTAGGGGTCGTTTTGGGTGATCCGAAGAAAGGTGATAATAGACCAGTGACAGTACTTGTCACTCTCTGTCTGACAGAAGGAGAAGCTTGCGGCGAGGCAGATGCTCCAGAAAAGACAGGCTGATGTAAAGAGGAAATCGAGGCAACAGCAGAGGAAGTTGAAACAGTAGCAGACGTAGTATCATAGTGAAGAGTCGGAGGGGTAGGCAAAGTCGTAGAAGCAGATGGAGTGTGGAGCAAAGGCGGCGGCCCTTGAGAAGGCTGCGCCGGAGAAGTAGGAACCAGCTGAAGAGAAGCTGGTGCTTGTGCAAGAGCTGCTTTTCGTGCGCCAGGGCGCGGTATAACAATACGTCTCGGGGGTCCCACAACACTCGATGTATATGGCGGTGGTGAATTCAATAAATGGGACATTAGTGGATCTTTCTCGGATGTACCCTTTGAGTCTTGTCCCCCATGTGGTAACATCGGGTAGCATTTATCTATTGCTAGTTTCTTGCTTCTGAGCATTTGTTCACTTTCCTGCTCTTCCTCATTATCCCTGTATGCGATGGCAGCTTGTACCATCGACATACCTCTTTTGTTTTTCTTCGCTAGTTTCATTTCTTTCTGTTTGGCTTCTTTGCGCCATAAGCGAAAAGAGTTAAACATCGCCGGGCGGGCTTTCTTCTTGAACAATTTGACCTCGAGGTTGTCTAAAATTTCTGAGTCAAAACTACCATGTTGGGGCCATTTTAAAACACCATCCTTGCGGGTGTATTTTATCCATACCTCATTATACGTGATAGGACCTACTCCGTGCTTTATATATAACTCATATGTTGGAGTTCCAATCGGAGGAACCGGACACGAATCCTCTAATCGGGAGTCCTTACTACAACCAAGACAAAACAAGTTTCCAAGTCTGCTAAGACCAGGCATCTTTGCTCACTAGTCTAGCTTCAAACTTCAAGGGATTATCAGATATGATATTTTCGTGAATACATGAACCCCCCGGTTTTGGTGCTTGCAAGTACCAATATACAAACCGTATCTCTGGGATACCAAACTAAGAACTAAACAAGAACCAAACTAAGAACTGGGAGACGCTCCACTTATACTTAACTGAGTATTGAAGATCGGTGACGTCACTAGAAGACTCGTCTATCGTTTCGCTCTACCAAGGATCACTGGGTCCAAAACAGGGCGATAGTCAGGGCAGCAGTCCTTCGTAGCCGTCGGGACGCGGGGAACCTCGCAGCAAAGACCTTCGGAACCACGTCGACATGCAGGGGTCGCTGAAGTGGCTGCCTGTCCTCCGGAATTTTCACACGAAGCTCCTCACGAACATCTGGCTTGGACCGTCACCGCTTGATATCGCCTCGAGTTGGGCGCCAACTGAGGTGCCAGGTTTTTAGAGACCCGGTGGTGCAGGGGATCACACCCGAAGACCTCTAGGTTCTCCCTGTTCTGGACTTACAGAAACACAGAGTCTTCTAGTTGAAGTCAGTGATCGAGTTTTATTGGCTGCAACCAAGTAACATGCATCCTAGAAGTACGACAACATGGGCCGTAAGTTCTCAGGAGACTGTTCGTTTTTACAGAACCAGCCTTCTTCCTTATATACATGAATAACAGCTGCAGGCAAGAATTCTTAAGTTTACGATATGGCAATACAAATATTTCCACAATAATACAAAGAGCGAAGTCATGCTGGTCAGCACATATTTCAGATGTCCAGTTAGTGATGGATTACTCCGCCAGATCCAGAACTCCCATCAGATATCGATGAAATGCCAATAAGGTTGAGCACCCTCCCATCATAAACAGGTCATAAACAAGAATCATGGACAGGTGTGTGTGTATGGGAAAACAGGGTCTGTATGCAGTGAAGGGTTTATGACATGTTGTGCCTTGATGATATCTAGCTCGGCCACTGGGTGAGGAGTTGCCCAAACAGGCTTGGCTGGAGGCAGTGGAGTCAGCTCGGCCAGGTCATGGGGAAGTCAGCTACGGTGGACGAGTCCTTTCAGATCAAAACTCGGCCTTAATCAATTGATTATATGAGGGCAAGTCATAAGATGGATGCCGTTCACAAAATGGCGTCTGAGGGTTCGAGACGGAAACCACGATTTAAGGGTGTCAGCATCACTCGATCGTGACGCAAATGCATAGGAATGATGTCCTAATCATTACCGGTCCGTCAATACCAAATTCGTCATGTTACGACGACATTTGTGACACGAGTGTGCGGACCCCGAGGCTGGTGAAACGAAAGGGTCCAGAATTGCAGTACCACAGCTCTCGCCATTTGTCCAAACCTAACAGCATGCATGTGTATGTCATGACAGTGGACAGTCCGTCTCCACCTTGTGCGTGCTTTCACTTTAACCCCTTGCCTGCGGTCGGAATTCCACTCCTGTGCGACACATTACATTGCGGGCGTTACGCTCGCGGCCGTCATCAGCACACGAGCACTGTGAGCCATGTCGGAGGGGAACCGTCACCAGCATGCAAGGGGTTAAACAGACTGATTTGCATATGGCCATGTCTTAACTGGGGTGGTGGAGTGAGCTAAAGAATGATGATGGATTAAACCCAGATCAGTTGACTGGGGGTAAGTGTTTGATTTGCTCAAACACTCCGTCCATCATCCCCTTTGGTATCACTTTGTTCGCCCTAAGTTGGCAGGGTATGCCCAGACGTGGGTCCCTTGCTCACTTTGCCTCTGGATTCAAGTTAGCCTGGCTGATGACGGATGATTAGCCAGAAACCGGTCCCAGGATGCTGGGTTTTTTCGGTCCAGGGAAGACATGGCTTGGCAGTTCGGGCTGGACTGTTCCCATAAGGCACAGGGTCAGACTGATTTGCATATGGCTATGTCTGAACTGGGGTGGTGGAGTGAGCTAAAGAATGATGATGGATTAAACTCAGATCAGTTGACTGTTGGTGAGTGTTTGATTTGCTCAAACGCTTTGTCCATCATCCCCTTTGGTATTGCTTCACTTTAAACACAGTTTAAAGTGAAAGCACGCCGCGCTCCAGCCTGGCCGACCTCCCTTGTCTAACTTGACTTTCAGCCTCAAAGTGGACGACAGATGGGCCTGTCCCTGAGGCTGTAACATGTTTCTCTACACATTTCTCGTGCTCACCTCAGTTTGTATTCTGGAAATTCTTTGCATCCAGTGGTTTGCGAGTGCGGGCCCCATAGTAACAGCCCCCTCCCACAGGCCCTTTTGAACTGTATACATCCTGCCCCCGGGCGAGAGTGGGTTTTCCGGTCAGGTGAGCCCTTTAAATGGACAAGCAAGCCATAGCATTGTTTTTTATGTGGAAATTGCGTTTGCTAAAAGAAAAAAAAAATTAAGCGTTCAACATTAATGTTTCTGAAAGGTATTACACAGGCGTGACCTTTTCTTATTACAGCAACAATGAAAGTACTTGGTTCTGACGCGAAACATTTGTGATGCTGAGGAAATAGTGTGACTACAATAAAAATTCACTTATGTGATTCCTTTTTAAGGACAGGACCAGCTTAGTTTTAGAAAGGTTGCGGCGTTGTCAAGCAAATTAATACTTTTTGTTGTGTGCACTGTGACAGACACGTGCATTACTGCCCTCTCTGCAGTTATCTGTAAAGTGTGGCTACACTTCCAAGTTCCTGAGCTTTATGTCTGATGAATAGGAAATCCCCACACCTACCGCCTTTCACGATGTATATATCTGTTTGGTAGTTGTCATTATTTATGCAGCATCACTTGTGAAACTGACTCGAAGTGACTTTTCGAACAGATCCTTCTCAGGCTAGCGCCTGGATACCCCTCGGGGCGATTAGAGCGCTCTACAAATCTACGATTGATTGGTTGCTTGATCATTTGATTGAAAGTGCACATGCATACCCATGGCAGGCCTTTGTCGGTCCCTTGATTGTGTCTGCCATTTCTCGCGCTGCAAAGCAGAAAGGCGGGATGTCCACCTGCTTGACAGTTCTCTTTGGCCTTCCGAGGAGGTGTAATCTATTTCAGAGCATTAAGTTCCACAGCATCACTTCCTCCACTCCCTCTATACATCTTCCAGGCATACACCAAACAGCACAGAACATGTGCAGCGAAGCACACAGGAACAAGCAATCGGCGCGCCACCCCCGGCACACGCATGTTTAACAATAACTTAACACCTGCGCCCTGAATGAGAGATAGGCAAACTCTTCAAGATTCCTTCCCACAGACTGTCATAGACATTTGCAATCTAGAAGTAGGCCCCTAAAAATGTGTACTACAGATCAAAAAAGAGTCGTTCACCAAGGCTAAATCTACCTCATTTTGGACCAAATACATTTGTCAACACTTTGTACTAGTGCAAGCTGATCAAAATTGACATAAACAGGCGCTCTGTTGATGTACGATCAAGTTTCTGTGAAAAACTTGCACTGTGAAACAAAACCCGTGTTTGTGGTTCAAACAGACAGAAAGGGTGCCAGTGGTTTTGAAGAAGGCTGCAGCACTAAAAGTTATATTTATAAGGGCATTGCGTTATACTTACACTACACAACCTGGTACATGCAGGACACAAACCTCTGAATCAGATTTATGAATACATGTGCAGAACTGACCTTTCTCCTGAAGGCCATGTGACTAGAAATGGTTACAGAGCACCTACAGTGAGTGTCCTTTCTAATCACTACCATGCGTTTTAGTTGCTAGATTTAAAGCAAGAGAGTAAAAAAATTTAGCATGGGTACAAGTCCCTGGCTGCTGCACACTCATACGTATTTCCACAATTATTTTGTACAGTCAGCACCCGATTCCAATGTAAGATTAAATCAGGATGGAACATCAAAAATGTGTCACTAACGGGGAGGGGGGGGGGGGGGAATCCTGAACTATCGCGACCGCAATGTGCCATCCTGCAGGCTTCAAGGGTGTCCGGCGCTCTCCAAATCAAGAACACCACCATCCGCTTCTTCCTGGACTTCACACTAAGGGGCTTATTAGGATTGCGGTTTTTCCGCATCCTCGGGGCCGGCGGAAGCCACCGCCGGCCCAGAGGATGCAGAAAAACCGCAGCGGACTGACCAAAGACCCACCGCCACATTAGGATGGCTGGTGGGTCCTGGTTTCCGTCCGCAGCTTTTCCGCCGCGGCTGGCTTACAACCGCGGCAGAAAAGCTCTAATCTGGTGATGGTGTCTCTCAGACACCGTCAGGCAGATTAGGATGGGATGTAAAACATGCTTTTCCGCGGCGGCTTTTGCGCCGTGGAAAAGCATGTGTAACTTCACTGCGGGGGCCAGTTGCGGGCCCCCTAGGTGAAGGGGGGGTGGGGGGTGCACATGGGGGGTACCTATGGTACCCCCCTGCATTTGTATGCAGAAAGCGGCAGGCACCGCGAGGTGCCTGCCTCTTTCTGCATGCAAATGCAATGACTGCAGTTTTAACATTGCCCGGGTGCAGTTTGAAGCCGCACCCGGAGCAATGTTAAAAATAGAGGATGTGACCGCCAGGGTGGCGGTCACATCCTAATCGCACAGGAGGGGACTCCGCAGCCCATGCGGACGTCTCCTCCTCCTCAGTGATCGCGGACGGACGCAAGTGCGTCCGCGATCATAATCGGCTCCTTAATGTGCAGCGTCAACGCAGGTCGTTTGAGGGGGTGAAACGCGCCCTTCAGGACCAAGGAGTAAAGTACATAATGCTGTTTCCCGCACTCCTAAAGGTCCTCGACGGAGAGAAGGCGTATTTATTTGACTCACCGGAGCAAGCGAGTGACTGGATGGAGGGATGGCGGACCATGGGCCGCCAGGGTAGTTCGCAGCGTCCGTCCCAGACAGTAGGGGCCAGGGGGCCCAGGCCGGCCCCACCCCGTCGCAAGATCTCCCTCCTGCTGGACACAGAAGGGAGCTGCACTGACAGAGGGGCCTGGTCGTTGAAGGTAAGGGGGGGCGGCATGCCCCCGAGGTCCCGGTCTCTCAATATCTGAGGGGTGGGGGGCAAGGATCCGTGGAGGTTACGGACTTGGGAGCTACAGACTGTTACTGAGCCGCATGATGGACTCCTAGAGACTTCGACACTGGGTTGAATATGGGGAGGAGTGTTGTTGGGGGGGCCGTTTGGTAGGATTTCTTTATGGGGTGTGTAATCCGTTCGTACAGTATGACTTAGTTTGTGGCTGCAGCCCTACGTTCCCTGATTGGATTGTTTGTGGGGTTTATGGGGCGACAGGCACTCTGCGTACTACGATGGTGGTTGGGGGCCCACTTAGCAGGGAGGCAGGGTGGAAGGTGTGGTTGGGGGGAGGGAGGAGAGGGGTGTTGTGGAATTGTTTATATTTGGCTCATGGAGTTCACATCTCGTAGTTATATAGTGTAGTAATCGGCAGTCAGAAGTGGGGAGTAGGGGATTCAGCGCACTCTAGGACTCTGTAGTTCAATGGGTGATCAGTCAAGGTTAAGGATTTGGTCATGGAATGTCTATGGGTTGGGCAATAAAATAAAGCGCACGTTGGTCCTGCAGTATCTGAAGCGCCATGGCCCGGATATAGTTCTCCTACAGGAGACTCACTTGAGAGAGAATACTTGCAAGGCGCTGGACCGGTTCAACTACAAGCTGCTGGCCCACTCAGGGTTCTCGTCTGGCTCCAGGGGGGTTGGGATTCTAATCTGCACAGCTCTTCCTCTGATTGTCACGCGTAAGTGAGAAGAGGACTCAGGCTGTTTGGTGGCACTTGCGGCCAAATGGGAGGGTCGCGCGCTAGTGTTTAGCTCCTGTTATTTTCCAACAGGGCTGCATGTCCCGACCTACACAAAGCTTGGTTCTCATTTGGCAGAGCTCCCATGGGGTACTCTGATTCTAGGAAGTGACACTAATGCAGTTATTGATTCTTTTCTGGACCGCTCGGGGGGGGCCAGGGCCATAGGGGGGAGGCGGATTTGCATAGTTTTACCTCAGCGCTGGGCCTCAGCGATATCTGGCGAGTACATCACCCCACACAAAGGCAGTACACGTTTTACTCTGCTCGACATGGGTCCTTCACCAGAATAGACCATCTCTTTGCCAGGGTGGACCAGGTGGGAGACTTTTTAGACTCGTGCATTATGGCCAGGGGAATATCCGACCACTCACCGGCGGGTGTCACTCTCAAAGGGGCGGTAATGGCAAGGGCGAATATACCCACGGATAGACACATGGGGTCTCAAAGACGATTCAATTGTGGACAAGTTGAGGGAGATCTCCCAGCTATACTTCGATGGAAATCAGGGCTCGGTCGATTCCCAGGTGATCTTATGGGAAGCATTTAAGGCGGTTATGAGGGGCCTGGCCCAGGCGCTAATTGGTGCGAAAAAGAAGGAAGAAGCACTCCAGATGGCGCAGTTGGAGCGGGAAGTGGAGGCATTGGAGAGAGGGGTAGGGGGGCCCCATCGGCGGAGCGTAGTCACGAGCTGGCCCTCAAGCAGCGGGAACTCCGTTCACTGGCGGAGGGTGAGGCGCGGGCCTGCTCCCTTGCCGTGCAACACTGGATTTACGATGCCGGGGACAAAATCATGAAGCTGCTGTTGTGGCTAGAATGTAAGGATCGGGAGCGGTCCTGGGTTGTGGAGGTGCGGGATGGGGAGGGGACCCTGGTATTGGCGGGAGTGGACATAGCGGAGGCCTTCGTGTCGTACTATGAGGCGGTGTACACCAGAACTGAATCAGATTGTGAGGAGTTCTTGCGCGATTTTGCGCTTCCCACGCTATTGAGGTAGCAGATTGACAGCCTGGAGATGGACCTGACAGTCCTGGAATTGGGTGAAGCCCTTAGTACGCTTCAGGCTGGGAAGGCGCAGCGTCCCAATGGGCTCCCAATTGAAATTTACAAATGGCAGGCCAATGTTGTGACAGAGCCCATGCGAAGCATGTTTCTCGAGGCCCAGCAAGTGGGGATACTGCCGCCGGACTAGCGGGAGGCCACGATAGTGGTCATTCACAAGGCGGGGAAACCGGCGGACCAATGTTCATCATACCAACCTATATCTCTCATCAACCTGGAGGCCAAGGTCCTGGCTAAAGTTTTGGCGATGCGTCTGCTTACAGTCCTGCAGACACTGGTACATGTTGATCAGCCGGGATTTATGCCTCATAGAAGTACGCAGCACAATTTGCGAAGGCTTTATGGGGTGCTCTACATGAGTGAGGACGTGGATAACACTCAAATGGCCTGATGGCGCTGGACGCCTCAATGGCCTTTGACAGCATCGAATGGCCCTATTTATTTATGGTCCTGCAACGTGTGGGCATTGGGCCGGTCTTCTCGGGCTGGGTGCGTCTGTTGTACGAAAGTCCGGTGGCAAGGGTGAGAGTCAACGGAGTAATGTCCTTTGTGTCCCTCCTGCGGCGTGGTACGAGGCAGGGGTGCCCATTATCCCCGCTCCTATTTGCTCTGGCACTAGAGCCATTGGCCCATTGGATTAGAAGAGATCGGTCATTCTGGGGCCTGGCGCTCAAGGATGATTGGAAGGAGCATATATCGGTGACAATATATTCCTCTATATGGCCAGACCCTACCATTCCATGGCGCAGGCGCTCCACCTTTTCATCCTATTTGGCAGCTACTCTGGCTACAGGATCAACTGGTCTAAGTCCTTGATTTACCCTCTCTCGGGGGCTCCCCCAAGTGTCCCATCGCGGTGTCCGGCCTTGGTTGTCACTGAGGGTATAAATACCTCGGCATTTATATCACTAGGGACAGGGCGAAGTTGTTCTCCAAAAATCTGAAACCGCGATTGGCGTCGGACGTCACTCACTGGCGCTCCCTGCCTCTCCCCCTGATGGGGCGCGCAGCACTTAAGATGTTGGCGTTGTCACACCTCCTGTATATCCTACAAAATTCACCATATCCGGTGCCAGACAGGGTGTTCCGGCGCATATCCCAAGCCCTGCGAACGCTGCTTTGGGAGCAGGGCAACCAGAGAATCGCACTGAACAAACTCACAAGGGGGGTGTACGATGGGGGCTGGCCCTACCGGACGTTCGGCTGTATTATTGGGCGTCTCAGCTTCAGGTCATTAACGACTGGGTCTGTGGCGGACTCGGAACCGGCCTACAGGGTTGATAGATACGCTATGCGGGAAGGTAGTTGCGAGCCTCTTCTCTATTCACGGAAGCATCGGAGGGACTTCCCTGCGCACCCAGGGGTGGTGCTGCAGTGCTGGAAAGAGGCAAAAAAATTCCTGGGCTGGGCAAACACCGTGACCGGCAGGACCCCGCTCTGGTTTAGGGGCCAGCTAACAGAGGTGAAGGCACTTACCAGATTTAAGGGAAGGAAATTGATTGGAATCGAATACCTGGGGTATGTCTGGAAGGGGGAGTCCCAGGGGTCCTTTCACTACTTGGTAAAAGAATACCAAATGCATGCCTCACAACACTATCATTATATGCGTCTTACCCAAGCTCTGCGCTCACATATCCTGGTGGCGACTGTAGGAGAGTAGGGTCTGCAATCCTATGATCACCCAGATTTTTTGCTTTTGTTTCACTGGTTTACGACTTTCTCTGGCTGCGGGCCTGCCAATCAGACCCACAGCCTGGCTGTTCTCTTTCTAAATTACGAGATGTACCCTAGGTGCATTTACCAATTGGTACTGGGCCACCTTATCAGACCCTGTAACTCAGGGCATAGGTGTACCCAGGGCCGCCAGGGGCTGCAGCGTGTATTATGCCACCCCTGGCTGGCCTCCTAAATTTGACACAACTGGCTGCATGACAGCTGGGGCGAAGTCGTGTAATCACCCTTTGCTTTAGATATAGTAGCTCTATATCTAACCCTCCAATGGACACCCGAGTCCCTATCAGTCACTCCTATGGCAGGCCTTGACAATCCTGAAGGCAGAGTGCATGGGCTCGTGTGAACTAAGCTCTGGCCCGAGCCGAGCCCGGTTGCAGCTTGCGGAATCAAGACCCAATGGCTGTTCCATGATAACGCGTACCATATCGGTAACTTCGGTGTCGCGTTATCAAGACATGTCGAGTAAGGTGTCATACGAATCGGGATGCTGCCCTCTCACCAACTCTGGCGACGAGGTTAGCATTCCGCCCTTCTAGAGGGACACGACATGTACGTAACTGTGAACCCCGGTTAAAGTTAACTAAAGCCTCAGCTCCACAAAATGGATGCTGCCACCACAGACACGAGTCTGACCTCCTGCTGCTGGGAGTCCTTCCAGCGAGGAGCACTTGGACAAAGGGTTTCCTGTCAAGGGCGGTGTTCGCACCGTCCCAGACAGGGTTTGTGTATTCTGGGTAGGTAGGGCTTTTGCGAGAAGGTGACTGCGGAGTGGCACCCCGGTGCTCACTACGCATCTGCCGGTTAGAACCAGTTCCAGGGGCGACAGCCCTGGCCTGGGGAAAGTCCGGCAGGGGAGAGGGGTGTAACTACCCCCCTTCCTGGTCCCACCCTTAGGGCAGGACCTAGTCATGTACCCACCCCTTTCTTTAGGATAAAGGTCGGAGCGGGGACCCTTCCAAATTAGATCATCTTTGAATCAAGAATACTTTCTACGAAAGGACTTCGAGACTCTTCTCAAGATTTCTCCCTTGTGGCTAAGGAGTAGTCACCCTGCATCAGCGGGCACCATCTAAGAACTCTGCGGTTTGCTGTAAGTCCTTCCTCAAGGAATCCGACGGCCCAGCTCGACGAGAACCGGCTTCCCTGGCACCTCTGACCTCTACCCACGTCATCAGCTCAGCTGTGATCTGTGGGTGCGACGAGACCTCGAGGGACCGGCCATCATCAGAACCTGCACGCTCTTAAAAACCAGCACGACCATCGAGGTAACTCTCTGGTGAGTGCTCTGGGGTCCGAGAAGCCCCGACCCTGAGCCGCTCCAGCACCGAAGTGCAGTCTCCCAGCATCTCCACGATCTGCGTGGGGCCCTTCTGCTCGCTGCTCAGCACGTTGTCTGGTCACTAGCCGCTGGCTCGTGTCCTTCTGTGACGACATCCGAGAATCAACACTGCCGGTCTGGTTGCTCCAGACTGGCCCTTGCTTCCATCTTTTCGAGAAGCACCCCGGACCCTCCTGGTCCACTCAAGACGCCGACAGCGACATCCGTCGTGGGACAGCTCGCACCTCCACCGTGGTCGCCGACAACGCCTCCTGGTCCGTGAGACTGCAGAGCCTAGCGTCGCCCACTCACCTGGTCGAGGTGACGGCCAACCGGTGCCTTCCTGGTACCCTCTGACTACTGGCTAGTAGTACGAACTTGGTCCCCTCTGCTTTCAGGTTTCATCCATCTCCGATCCAGGCTTGGATCTCCACGAACTATTCATCACTGGTCGCCGGCCAGCAACTCCTTTTTCTTCCGGCTCCTGGCTCGTCAGCGAAGACCCCGACGCCTGTAAGACTTGCAGCCGCAGCCCTCGTGGCTAGGTAACTCGGCATTTCAGTGCCTGCATAGCCTCCTTACTCTAGGGTCCCGAGTCCCTCGCTTCCGACTTGCCTAACCTTTCCGTGTCCCCGGACACTTGTTTTAAACTGTGCACTTAAAGTATTTGCTAAAGAGATTTGGTTGTGCTTAGTACCCTGTCCTCATAAAGAGTACAGGGCTGTTGTGATTCTTAATAAATATACTGTTTATTTTCATAACACTTGTGTGGTGTCCTTTCACTGGGTGTTCAAGGCATACATGTGTGGTAAACAGCTGGCTTAACGCGCCCTCTCGAGTCTTTAGCCTTAGACTGCTCGTATCCACGCTACTAGGATAGCTGGTCTATAGGTTGACTTACAACCAAACACCATAAGGGTCGTTGGAACGATACATAGCGGTCGCTAGAATAGCGAACGTTGCATATCGGGCCAACTTCTCACATTGGTGAGCATCGGTTGGGATTTGAGCTTGCTGTTGTTTTGCCACACGTATCCTAAGAATATCTTGTTGAAAGATCACACAAGTACTGTTAGTACATATAACTAAAGCTTAGAATACTCTGAGTTCTACTGAACCAGCTGTTGTAGCTCCTCAAGGCTAGCACACCTTGGCTGCAACTCTAGCAAGGGACCAGTAGGTAACACATAGTGTAGGTAGGTGCATCACTTACACCACACTAGAAGCAGTATGTCGGTCACAGGAGGAAACACTGAGTCTCCCCTTGTGTCAGTTGACCCTCCACAGGTCATCCCGTCAAGATATACTGCGCTTAACTTCCATGAGTTACGACAAGTATGTACCTCTAGGAAAATTAAGCAAGGGGCTAACCCCACCACCTCCTTTCTGATTGGTCTCCTGGAGACTTATGATGCCAGAAAGGCTGAGAAGCTTCTTAGCCCTTCTAATCCAGAAGGAGGCATGCCTCCCCTCGAGGGAACCCGGGGCGATCCTGACCTCATACACCTCGCAACTGAGAACGAAGACGACGAGGAGGATGAGGATGAGGATCTCTCTGGGGGCGCGGCAGATAAGGGACAGGTAGAAGTCGGCAGACTGACACGGTCCAACTTAAGCAAACATGATAGTGGTACTGGGGGACCCCCGGCGCTACTGTCAGGTGCGCTTAACATTGGGAATGGACGAGTTAGGTCTCTATCAAGAGGCTCTAACAGATCCGTTCGAACCAATGGCTCTCACAACTCTTCTCAAAGAGGGATGACGTCCCCTCGGAGGAGAGTGTACGAAGCTAAGGAAAGGGCAGCTAATCTGAGGATCGAAAGGGAAGAACTTGCCCTGGCCAAAGAAAAGCTTGCTTTTGCTAGAGAGCAACAGTTAAGTGGGGCAGTCCCCACTGGTGGCAGCAATGTACCTAGTAATAGGGAAAAGAGTTTCGATACGAAACACCTTGGGAAGATAGTGCCCCCCTTTAAACAAGGGGACGACATCCACAAATGGATTACTGCTTTGGAGAGGGCCTGCACTGTGCAAGGTGTTCCCCAGAGTCAGTGGGCGGCTATCTTGTGGCTCTCCTTTGAAGGTAAAGGAAGAGACAAGCTCCTCACCACAAGGGTAGAGGACGCTAACAATTACCAAGTCTTGAAGAATACACTCGTTGAAGGGTTCGGCCTAACCACTGAGCAGTACAGGGTGCTGTTCAGGGATACCCAGAAAACGCAGTCTCAAGATTGGTCTGATTTTGTCGATTGTGCCACTAAGGCTTTTGAGGGCTGGTTGCTGGGCAGTAAGGTTACTGATTACAAAGGATTGTATAATTTGATGATGAGAGAACAAATTTTAAACAATTGTCAGAACCAGTTGTTGCATCAGCATCTTGTCGACTCGGATCTGACCTCTCCTCAAGAATTGGGGCAGAAGGCAGACAAATGGGTTCGTACGAGAGTTAAACAGAACCAGGGCCAGAATCAAGGTGGTCAGAAGAAAGCAGACCAGAAGGGTAAAGATTCAAAGGGGGAACAAAATGACCAGAAGTCTTCGACAGGTCCCCAACAACCCAAAGAGGGTGGGGGTCAGGCTCCCCAAAAGAAGAAAGAAGGCCAATCCAAACGATGGTGCCAGTACTGTAAAAGTAAATCTCACTGGTTTAGTGAGTGCACCAAGAAAGGAGGAGGGCAGACTCCTGCCACTGCAGCCCCTAAGGCACCTGTGCCCCCTAGTACAGTCAGCAGTGGTAGTGCGCCTCCCAAGGGTTTAGTAGGGTTAACCCTGGGTTCTGAGGGGCGTGACAACTTAGTTGGCACACTCACTCAGGCTGTCCTTGTCAGTACAGGGGACGTGGACGTGTCCCCTGACGTAAGCCCCAATACTTTGGGCAAATACAGACAGACGCCTTTCATAAATGGAAAGATGGCTCAGGCCTATAGGGACACTTGTGCCAGCGTCACCATGGTGACGCCTAACTTTGTGGACCCTGGACAGATCATGCCAGGTACAGAATTCCTGGTGACCAATGCAAGCAATGTCACTACCAATCACAGTATGGCAATTGTAGCTTTCTCCTGGGGAGGGGTAACTGGCCAAAAGAAGGTTGTAGTTAGTCCAGACCTCCCAGTGGATTGGTTGTTGGGCAATGATTTGGAGTCGTCACAATGGTCAGAAGTGGAGCACCGGACTCACATGGAAAGTTTAGGTTTGCCAGCACATGTGTTCGCTGTGACTAGGTCACAGGTCAGGAAATGCCCCACTGAACAGGTGCTGGATCCTGGAACAACGGACCAGACACCTCCCAAGAAAAAGAGCAGTAGGGTTAAGGCAGCGCCTTCCCCCTTGCCCCAGGTCGAGGATCAAGCCTCAGAGGAGGCTGACCTACAGGAATTGAGGGAAACTGAGCCGAGAGAGTTCGAACTTGATCAAGTTGAATTCTTGGGCTCAGGGGGACCCTCAAGGGAAGATCTGGGGAAGGACCAGTTAGACTGCCCTTCTCTTGAACCCCTCAGACAGCAGGCTGCTGCTGAGGCTGCTGGGAACGCCACAGGTACCCACAAGGTATACTGGGAAGATGGACTCCTGTACACTGAGTCAAGAGACCCCAAGCCTGGCATGACCAGGAGGCTGGTCGTCCCCTTGTCTCAGCGTGGTTTCCTACTTACCTTGGCCCACGAGATTCCCTTAGCAGGTCACTTAGGCCAGACGAAAACGTGGGACAGGCTTGTCTCGCACTTTCACTGGCCGCACATGAACGAAGATACCAAGGAGTTTTGCCGCTCCTGTGTCACTTGCCAAGCCAGTGGTAAGTCAGGTGGCACGACAAAGGCCCCCCTTATACCAATGCCTGTGGTGGGGGTGCCCTTTGAACGGGTGGGGATCGACATCGTCGGTCCCATGGAACCACCGACAGCGTCAGGGCACAAGTTTATACTGGTGGTAGTGGATCATGCCACCAGGTATCCTGAAGCTATTCCCCTTAGGACCACTACAGCACCTGTTGTGGCACGAGCCCTAGTTGGAGTATTCTCCAGAGTGGGCTTCCCTAAGGAGGTCGTCTCCGACAGAGGTGCAAACTTTATGTCGAGCTACTTAACTGCTATGTGGAAGGAATGTGGTGTCAACTACAAGTTCACTACACCCTATCATCCACAATGCAATGGGCTTGTTGAGAGATTCAACAGGACCCTAAAAGGGATGATTCACGGACTACCGGAAAAGCTTCGGCGTAGATGGGACGTCCTGATCCCCTGCCTCTTGTTCGCCTACAGAGAAGTCCCACAGAAGGGGGTTGGCTACAGCCCTTTTGAACTCTTGTACGGGCATCCTGTAAGAGGACCCCTGTGTTTGGTGAAGGAAGGATGGGAGAGACCTCTCAAAAAGCCTGCAGCCAACATAGTGGACTATGTGCTTGGCCTCCGCTCGCGGATGGCTGAGTACATGGAAAAGGCATCTGAAAACCTTAAGGCCAGCCAAGAACTCCAAAAAGCTTGGCATGACCAAAAGGCTGTCTTGACTGTTTACCAGCCCGGACAGAAGGTGTGGGTGTTGGAGCCAGTGGCCCCAGCAGCACTCAAGGACAAATGGTCCGGGCCCCACACCATCCTGGAGAAAAAGGGAGAGGTCACCTACCTGGTCGACCTGGGAACTCCCCGGAGCCCCCACAGGGTGCTTCATGTCAACAGGCTAAAAGCATATGTCGACAGGAAGGACATGAGTTTGCTCATGGCCCTAGATGAGGGACAGGAAGAGGAGAGTGACCCTCTCCCCGACCTGCTCTCTCAGAATCCTGACGATGGCTCGGTAGATGGTGTTGTCTTTTGTGGCAGCCTCTCCGAACATCAACAGAGCGACTGTAAACAGGTTCTTCAGTCGTTCCGACATCTGTTTTCTCTGACACCCAGTCAGACCGATTGGTGCACCCATGAGGTCGACACTGGTGACAGCTTGCCCGTAAAGAGTAAAATCTACAGGCAGCCTGATCACGTTAGAGACTGCATCAAAAGTGAAGTGCAGAAAATGTTGGAGCTGGGAGTCATTGAACCCTCGGATAGCCCTTGGGCTAGTCCCGTAGTTCTAGTGCCGAAACCTCACACCCAGGGTGGTAAGAGAGAGATGAGGTTTTGCGTAGACTACAGGGGTCTCAATGCAGTCACTAAGACTGACGCCCACCCAATACCAAGGGCAGACGAGCTTATTGATAGGCTGGCTTCGGCCAACTACTTAAGTACGTTTGACCTGACAGCTGGGTATTGGCAAATCAGGTTAGCTGAGGACGCCAAGCCTAAAACCGCGTTTTCAACCCCTGGTGGGCATTATCAGTTCGTGGTGATGCCCTTTGGTCTGAAAAATGCACCTGCCACCTTCCAACGGTTGGTGAATCACGTCCTTACTGGGCTGGATGACTTCTGTGCGGCGTATCTTGACGATATTGCTGTCTTTAGCTCCACCTGGGAGGATCACCTGGTCCACCTGCGGAAGACGTTAGAGGCACTGCAAGCAGCAGGTCTCACTATCAAGGCCACCAAGTGCCAGATAGGGCAGACACAGGTTGTATACCTGGGCCACCTTGTAGGTGGAGGTCAGGTTCAGCCACTGGAGAGCAAGATACAGTCAATCAGGGACTGGGCTCCTCCAACCACCCAGACTCAGGTTCGAGCTTTCTTGGGCCTGACTGGTTACTACAGGAAGTTTGTCAGGAACTATGGTTCCATCATGACACCATTAAATGAACTGACAAGTAAGAAAATGCCAAAAAAGGTTCAGTGGACAGCGAGCTGTCAAAAAGCATTCGATGACCTAAAGCAGGCCATGTGCACGGCGCCTATCCTCAAGAGTCCGGACTACTCCAAACCATTCATTGTCCAAACAGATGCTTCTGAGTTGGGTGTGGGAGCTGTTCTTTCTCAACTGAACTTTGACGGTCAAGACCAGCCCATTGCTTTTATCAGCAGACGGCTGACCCCTAGAGAGAAGAATTGGTCAGCTATTGAGAGGGAGGCCTTTGCTGTGGTTTGGGCCCTGAAGAAGCTGAGGCCATACTTGTTTGGCACTCACTTCAAGATTCAGACCGACCATAAGCCCCTCTTGTGGCTAAATCAGATGAAGGGTGAAAACCCCAAACTGCTTAGGTGGTCCATTTCCCTACAGGGGATGGACTTCACAGTGGAACATAGACCTGGTACTGATCATGGCAATGCCGATGGGCTCTCCAGATATTTCCACTTAGAACAAGAAGACTCACCTGGTCAAGGTTAGCTAGTTGTTCCGACGTTTGGGGGGGGGGTCATGTAGGAGAGTAGGGTCTGCAATCCTATGATCACCCAGATTTTTTGCTTTTGTTTCACTGGTTTACGACTTTCTCTGGCTGCGGGCCTGCCAATCAGACCCACAGCCTGGCTGTTCTCTTTCTAAATTACGAGATGTACCCTAGGTGCATTTACCAATTGGTACTGGGCCACCTTATCAGACCCTGTAACTCAGGGCATAGGTGTACCCAGGGCCGCCAGGGGCTGCAGCGTGTATTATGCCACCCCTGGCTGGCCTCCTAAATTTGACACAACTGGCTGCATGACAGCTGGGGCGAAGTCGTGTAATCACCCTTTGCTTTAGATATAGTAGCTCTATATCTAACCCTCCAATGGACACCCGAGTCCCTATCAGTCACTCCTATGGCAGGCCTTGACAATCCTGAAGGCAGAGTGCATGGGCTCGTGTGAACTAAGCTCTGGCCCGAGCCGAGCCCGGTTGCAGCTTGCGGAATCAAGACCCAATGGCTGTTCCATGATAACGCGTACCATATCGGTAACTTCGGTGTCGCGTTATCAAGACATGTCGAGTAAGGTGTCATACGAATCGGGATGCTGCCCTCTCACCAACTCTGGCGACGAGGTTAGCATTCCGCCCTTCTAGAGGGACACGACATGTACGTAACTGTGAACCCCGGTTAAAGTTAACTAAAGCCTCAGCTCCACAAAATGGATGCTGCCACCACAGACACGAGTCTGACCTCCTGCTGCTGGGAGTCCTTCCAGCGAGGAGCACTTGGACAAAGGGTTTCCTGTCAAGGGCGGTGTTCGCACCGTCCCAGACAGGGTTTGTGTATTCTGGGTAGGTAGGGCTTTTGCGAGAAGGTGACTGCGGAGTGGCACCCCGGTGCTCACTACGCATCTGCCGGTTAGAACCAGTTCCAGGGGCGACAGCCCTGGCCTGGGGAAAGTCCGGCAGGGGAGAGGGGTGTAACTACCCCCCTTCCTGGTCCCACCCTTAGGGCAGGACCTAGTCATGTACCCACCCCTTTCTTTAGGATAAAGGTCGGAGCGGGGACCCTTCCAAATTAGATCATCTTTGAATCAAGAATACTTTCTACGAAAGGACTTCGAGACTCTTCTCAAGATTTCTCCCTTGTGGCTAAGGAGTAGTCACCCTGCATCAGCGGGCACCATCTAAGAACTCTGCGGTTTGCTGTAAGTCCTTCCTCAAGGAATCCGACGGCCCAGCTCGACGAGAACCGGCTTCCCTGGCACCTCTGACCTCTACCCACGTCATCAGCTCAGCTGTGATCTGTGGGTGCGACGAGACCTCGAGGGACCGGCCATCATCAGAACCTGCACGCTCTTAAAAACCAGCACGACCATCGAGGTAACTCTCTGGTGAGTGCTCTGGGGTCCGAGAAGCCCCGACCCTGAGCCGCTCCAGCACCGAAGTGCAGTCTCCCAGCATCTCCACGATCTGCGTGGGGCCCTTCTGCTCGCTGCTCAGCACGTTGTCTGGTCACTAGCCGCTGGCTCGTGTCCTTCTGTGACGACATCCGAGAATCAACACTGCCGGTCTGGTTGCTCCAGACTGGCCCTTGCTTCCATCTTTTCGAGAAGCACCCCGGACCCTCCTGGTCCACTCAAGACGCCGACAGCGACATCCGTCGTGGGACAGCTCGCACCTCCACCGTGGTCGCCGACAACGCCTCCTGGTCCGTGAGACTGCAGAGCCTAGCGTCGCCCACTCACCTGGTCGAGGTGACGGCCAACCGGTGCCTTCCTGGTACCCTCTGACTACTGGCTAGTAGTACGAACTTGGTCCCCTCTGCTTTCAGGTTTCATCCATCTCCGATCCAGGCTTGGATCTCCACGAACTATTCATCACTGGTCGCCGGCCAGCAACTCCTTTTTCTTCCGGCTCCTGGCTCGTCAGCGAAGACCCCGACGCCTGTAAGACTTGCAGCCGCAGCCCTCGTGGCTAGGTAACTCGGCATTTCAGTGCCTGCATAGCCTCCTTACTCTAGGGTCCCGAGTCCCTCGCTTCCGACTTGCCTAACCTTTCCGTGTCCCCGGACACTTGTTTTAAACTGTGCACTTAAAGTATTTGCTAAAGAGATTTGGTTGTGCTTAGTACCCTGTCCTCATAAAGAGTACAGGGCTGTTGTGATTCTTAATAAATATACTGTTTATTTTCATAACACTTGTGTGGTGTCCTTTCACTGGGTGTTCAAGGCATACATGTGTGGTAAACAGCTGGCTTAACGCGCCCTCTCGAGTCTTTAGCCTTAGACTGCTCGTATCCACGCTACTAGGATAGCTGGTCTATAGGTTGACTTACAACCAAACACCATAAGGGTCGTTGGAACGATACATAGCGGTCGCTAGAATAGCGAACGTTGCATATCGGGCCAACTTCTCACAGCGACCTCAATCCCGGAGTACTTGCCAATGGAGAACAGGATGCTGCTTGATCTCATCTTAGAGAAGCCTACGACCACTATCTATCGCAAATTAATAAATAACATGCCTGACCCAGCGCTGCGTCTGCGGACAAAATGGGAGGAGGATATTGGTAACTTAGAAGATGATGATTGGCAGGATGCCCTGCAGAGCCCACGTGAGATAGCTATACGGGTACGGTTCCGCCTAGTCCAGCAAAAAATGTTACACCTGGTGTACTACCGACGCACTCACTTATTCTCGTGGGGCAGGGCTCAATCTTCTTTGTGTGCGCGGAGTTGCCAGGAAGAGGGAACTTTCTTTCATATCCTTTGGGACTGTTCAAACGTGGCACCTTTCTGGTCCAAGCTGGTTCACATCATGGAGATAGTAGTCGGGTCGCCAGTTCCGGTGGAACCAAGGTGGCTCCTGATGATCAAAGGTCCAACTGACTGGTCATTGTATAATGAGATCTGGCTGGCCTTGGTGGCCGGGGTGGCAAAAAGAAATGTAGCCTGGGGTTGGGGGGCGCAAGAGGCTCCACAATAGGACCAGTGGCGGCGGGATCTGGATTGGTGCCAGAGGAGACAATCTACAAGGCCAGGGTGTGTGTGAAGAAATGGAGGAAGATCTGGGGTCCCTGGCGGAAATACTAAGGAACGGGTGGGTGGGTGAGGAGTGACATGGATGGTGATAGTTGTTCGCGCTTTGATCTGCCTGTGTATGTACAAGGAATTGCCAATTATCTCCTGGTGATTGAACACTGCTATGTATTTTATATACCTGTGAGCAAAGTTAATAAAAAGATTTTAATAAAAAAAAAAAAATATGTCACTAAGAGGCTCTTCTAATTATTCTGTATTCATTTCAGTCTGAGTGTTTACAAAAATTGATTTTATTCACTTTCACCCCATATTCTATGCTACCTCTAGATTTGTTGTTTGAGGACCACTAACAATGCAGGAGAAAGGCAAACTCCATTGCAACTGTGGCCAATAAGAAAGAAAGGTGACCTGTTTTAAAGGGCAAGGTATTCTGGAGATTGGTCTAATGTAGGGGGCGTTTGCACCTTAACAGTTTATCACTTTCTCTCCACCTGCAATCAGTATAATTTGAAGTCAATTTTCAGGTCTCACGAAGGTATAGCGAAACCAGGCGTCTTGAGAGGCAGAGGCCTTAAGTAAAAGCGGATCATTTGGTAATCAGTCAAATAAGTTCACTCTAGTTTTTCCTCGTTCACCAGATTTTCTATTTTTTTTTTTTGCGCTATTTATCTGCTTCGTTTTTATTGTTCACCTAAGGAAAAAAACTGACGAAGTGGAGGAAAAAGCCAAATATAAACTTGGCAGGTTCAGTGTTAGCAAAAAAAAACAATGATTTGTCACAATGCCCTTTGGTATGCGGGCTTTTATCGGACCTTTGCAAATTCACTGGGCCCTGGGTATGGAGGAGGGTCGGAAGAGGGCTTGATGCTGATCTTCCTGTGCAGAAGGGTCAAAGCAAGCTCATAGTTTTCAAAGAAGGGTACAATTCTACGTAAAAGCGCTGGAAAGGAAGGTCAAATAAGAAAGCAAACTAACTCCTCCAAAATAAATGGACTTTTATATAATTTACTAAAAGTAATAGCTTTATTGACTGTCTTCTTCTAGCACAAAGAGGGAGCTGCGAAAGAGACAGGATCACTGAGAAGCACTTACTTTACCAGCAGGTCTAAAATAACATTAATAATGTCTCTCTGGAGATTCAAGAACCACATCAAAGCAAAGGATACATGGCCACAAAAGCATTGCTTCTATTCTTGGTTTACTCTATCTTAACTGACTTAGCAGCAATTGAGGGGGGTCTTAGTGGGTGGGACCAGGAGAATTGGCGGTCATAGAGGACAGCACTACTTGAACCAGCACTCCTTCACAAATTCTAACTAAGGGTTCTGGGCCTGCCACCAGTTTCCCTGGGAGTTTGCAAAACACCTGAAGGTAATCATCTAAGCAAAGCCTTCACACACAGTGGGGCTGGTATCTTGTTAAAGGCTCTTGGAAATTGAAAGGAGCCTCTTGAATTAGACCACGCCCCCTACTTGGATAGGCCACACCCCTTTACAAGGTTTGCCAAGCCCCTTTCAGAGCACCCCCAGGTTTTTTTCCCACTTAAAGCCCTGTACACCTATGTATATGTACTTTGTAGGCTCTGGAGATCAGCCATAGGACTTGTCTGCTTCCACGTATGGATTTTTTTTCGGTTTAACTGCCTCTATTCAACTTTGATAGGAAAATAACCAGCAGTGGTCAGTAAAATACCAGAATTACTTTAGCATTCTCTCTAGATTCCAGACTACAGAAATGGTCTTCCACGAGCACCCGTAGACAATATTTTTTTCAAATCTTGTATTTCAGTGATATGACCACCAAAGGCCGTGATGTTATATTAAAAACAGAGCTTTGGACTATACCGTTTACCACTGAAAGGCAATATTTCTCTTTTTATTTTTATTTATTTTTTATTTTTTTGCAATTTTTAAAGCGCACAAATACCCATACGGGTGTCTCGGCGCTATTGTTACAGAACTCACTTATGGTATGACGGGGGAGTTAGAAAGAGGAGAACAGCCATGTTTTGAGGCTCTTTTTGAACTTGAGGAGCGTGGGGGCAGTTTTGATGTGGAGTGGTAGAGTGTTCCACAATTTGGCCGTGGCGGTTGTGAAACATCTATCTCCCCAGCTGGCCTTTCTTGTCCGAGGGGCGTTCAGCAAGTAGGCTGATGAAGATCGTAGGGTCCTGCGTTGTTCCACTGGGCGGAGAGCTTTTTTTAGAAACTGTGGTCCTGCGTTGTTCAGGGTTTTGTAGGCTATGCACAGAGCCTTAAATTTGATCCGGCTCCTGATCGGGAGCCAATGTAGTTCTTTAATATACGGGGAGGTTGAGGTAAACTTAGGAATGGATAGTAGGGTTCTGGTCGCAGCGTTTTGTACTGACTGGAGTTTATTGAGAACCTTTTCCTGAGCATTCAGGAGAAGGGAGTTGCAATAGTCGGTTCGTGAAAACACTAAAGTGCTGATAAGTGTTTTTCCCGCTGACTGTGGTAGGTAAGGAAGTAGTTTTTTTATTTTTTTTAGGGTGTAGAAGGCAGATGATACAACAGCATTGACGTGATGGAGGAAAGTCAGCTTATTGTCAAAAGTGACTCCCAAATTTCGGACCTTGACCACCGGTTGGGGACCATGCTGGCTGCAAGCTCCCGAATGTCATCACCTCCGTTTTATCGGAGTTAAGTTTGAAGCAGTTTGATGACATCCAGGAGCTTATCGCCCTCATTCCCTCTTGAAAGTTGGCTGCGACGGATGCTCCATTGTTGTGCACCGATAATACTAATTGGGTATCATCGGCGTACGTTGTGAGGGCAATTCCATAAGATTTTATCACCCTCGCTAAGTCCAATACATAGATATTAAAAAGCGTCGGACTTAGCGAGGAGCCCTGTGGAACACCGCATGGGAGGGAGAAGGTCTGGGAGGTGAAATTGCCCATCTTGACAGTCTGAGGGCGATTGGCTAGGAATGAGGCAATCAGATCTTTAGCTTTGCCTCTTATTCCTAGAGCTGAGACACGGTCGATCAGAGTGACATGATCGACCGTGTCAAATGCCGCGGAAAGGTCTAGGAGTATTAGGACTGCCGCTCCTCCCATGTCCATTGTTGCTCGAATTTCATCTGCGGCTTTTAGCAGTGCTGTCTTCGTCCCATGCCCCTGTCTGAAGCCAAACTGAGGGTCATCAAGTAGATTGTTGTCATTGATGAATTTCGAAAGTTGAATGTTCATAATTTTTTCGAAAATCTTGGCTGGGAAAGGGAGACATGCGATGGGTCTGTAACTGGCGGGGAGAAGAGGGTCCAGAGTTGGCTTTTTTAGAAGTGGCTTAATGATAGCCTCCTTCCAGACTGAAGGGTATATGCCTGTTGAAAACATGGCATTACAAATGGTAGACAACGCGGGAGAGATTGATTCTGGGATGAGGTTCAAGATAGCAGGGGGACATGGGTCAAGGGGGGATCCGGATTTAATGCTGGTTACCAGGCGTTGAATATGCTCCTGATCAATGGTGTCGAAAGATGATAGGGTGGGCGAAGTATTCATGGGGAGTGCCGCAGGAGAGGGTGAAGGGGAGGAATGCGTGAAGGTAAGGAAAATGGAACTAACTTTTTCCTCAAAGAAACTGGCCAGAGCATCTGCTAAGGACTGAGAACCTTCTAGGCGCGGGGCCGGAGGGTTGGACAAAGTAGTAACCACCCGAAATAGTTCTCCAGCTGAGTTTTTCGCCTGATCGATTTGGGAAGTATAGTAGAGACTTTTTTCAGCAACTATTCATCTTTTGTAGATGGAAAGGGAATTTTTGTAGGTCGTTTTGTCTGCGGGGCTGTAATTGCGACGCCATTGCCTTTCAAGGTTCCTACAGTATTGTCTCTGAGTCCTGAGGGCTTCAGTAAACCACGGGGCTGAAGGTATTTTCCTATTCCGATGGGAGGATTTGATCGGGGCTAGTATGTTACAGGCCATATCTAAGTTCGTCAAATAATTGGAGGACGCTATAATGGGGTCCTGCTCATCGGGAATATGGTTTGCCTGCATCATCTCTGCTAACTGAGCTAAGTTGATATTTTTCCAGTCTCTATAGGAAGACTGAGAGGGGGCTATGGGAGTAGATTTGGTAGGGTTAGTTTCAACGGTGAAACAAATCGCTGCATGGTCCGTCCAGATGAGGGGGATAATCTGGGTAACAGTTACAAGGGGACTGTTGGTGAATATGCCATCTAATGTGTGGCCTGCCAGGTGCGTGGGAGAAGTTATCAGTTGCATCATGCCAGCAGCAGATAGGTCTGTGAGTAGCTGCGTAGTATCGTGGTTGTTGAGGACTTCTAGGTGAAAATTAAAGTCACCTAGTATGGTAAAGTGTGGAGAGTCTGCAGTTACCTCAATTAAGTTGCCTATATTGGCTAGAAATTTGGCTCTTGACCCAGGAGGGCGATAGATTAGCATGCCCTTGAAAGATGATTTGGCCGAGAGGCCTAGTGTAAAAATGAGAGACTCATATTCAGGGCAGATAAAAGGTTTCGTCGTAAATTTGAAGTGGTCTTTTTGCAATGCCACCACCTTTTTTTATTGGCCTGTCTAATCTACTTACATTGTAGTTAGTGGGGGTGGCTGCTGTAAAGTCAGGTCCGGAGGCTTCGTCACCCCAAGTCTCTGTGATGAATAAGAGATCCAGTTTATGCACGTCAATCAGGTCGGCGATTTCTATTTTGTGTTTGGGGAGGGATCTGGCATTTACTAGTGCTGCTTGAACCAATAGAGGGTCAACTGTAGAGGGGTTTGCGGCATCTTTCATGCAAGTGGGACATGGGACTGGGCCTAGGATGAGGTTGGAGTACTCTAGATGTGGGGGAACATGAGGTCGAGTTGCTATATGCCTGAGTTGTAGTAATTCGGCAGTGGTATAGGTAAATCTCACCGTATTGGTTGGTGGTCGTGGTGGTGGTCGTGGTGGTGAAGCAGCAGGGGGGATGGCCCTAGGCCCGTCCTCGGCGCGGACGAGCGCAGACGAGCTTGCCTTATGCGCGCCTTCGGCGCGCAATCGTCGCGTCCGCTGCGCTCGTCCGCTGCGCTTCCTGTCTCTACATGTGTTCCCATACCTGATGTTTTACGCAGTTTGGTGCTTACGTTCCCTCCATGTTAAAGAACAGTAGAGGTTTCAGCACCCAGGCTAATGTGCTGCACAGCTAAATACATATAACATCCCAAAGGTGAGACCAATTGCATTGCAAATGCTTGTTCTTCCTACGTTCATCAAAAATCCATTGGTGAAACAGAGTCCAGGAACACAATGCTGTTTATGCTGTGAGATAGCAGCAGTCCACTTCAAAAAGAATTTACAACAGCACTGAGAGGAGATAGGAACTGATAAAGCTGGAATGTGTCCTGGGCTCACTTCAAGAGTCCAACTATCCCACCAGGCAACACAGGCACTAAAGGGACCTCCTTGTGTGCAGATGTGCACCTTGTGAAAGAGCAAAATGCAGCTAAAGTGATGTTAACTAGAGGCTTAAGTAGGCTGACATATTGCCCCAATCCTTTTGCTATAGTGGATGGAAGCAAAATGGGAATGACAGAACAACAAACCAATGGGTAGAGAGAGGTGACCGAAAGCCCCTTTAAGTATATTATAAATATAATTTTAGTAAAATCAAAAGGTCTTGGCTAATGCAAGTCCAAAAAAGAAGGTGTGGACCTGGTCATTGGTGTAAAAGTAGTAGTGTATGTCCTGTAACTCCAGTTCTGTAGTAGGGGTATCTCTGTTATAGTCATAATCTAGTGAATAGTCCCTCACATGTGCGTGGACCCCGGAGCAATCAAAAATAATCTCTTAAGTCGTCAAAAAATGCAGACCTGCACAGACACTTAAGAGACAATTTAAAGACAGATAATGCAGCCTATATCCACAGGCTACACTGTCCAGTACTTCAACTAGAAATTCCACCAAAAACCCACAAACAGCACAGCCTGTCCAGTGTTCTCCACAGAGAAAAACCTTCCCCTACCAGCAAAAGCCTCTGGAATGATAGAGAGAAAGGAGTGGACAGACAAGCCCCATAGGCTGCCATTATGTGGCTCAGAACAGGATCCTGTGCCTTTAAGAGCACTTTCCAGAACTCTCTCAGTATCCCAGAATGCACAGCAGGTCCCTTTTGCTTTCAGTTCTTTTTGAAGGCGTAACATGCCAGACCTGTAGCATTCCTTACGTGAATATCTTTCTCCACCGGGAAAGAGGGTGGGAGCTTATGACTATAACAGAGATACCCCTACTACAGAACTGGAGTTACAGGACAGAAACTACTCATTCTATAGTAGGGGATCTCTGTGTATAGTCATAATCTAGTGAACAGAATGGCAAGCCCATCCCCACACCAAAGCGGCGGTGGAGAGAAGAGAAATAATAACACCACTACTGTGTGAACAGATTTTGCAGTGAAGCCTGCCCAACCTGAGCGTCTGTCCTGGCATCAGTGTCCACACAGTAATGCTTAGCAAAGGTATGGACCGACTTCCAAATGGCCGCCTTGCAGATTTCTGCAATTGGAACATTACGCAGCAAAGCAGTCGTGGCAGCTTTGCCCCTGGTGGAATGAGCCTTAGGTTTACCCCCTAAGGTCTTATTAGAGTTCTGGTAACACAATTGTATACAGGACACAATCCACCTCGAGATGGACTGTTTTGAGGTAGCAAGACCGGTCCTGACTGATCCATAATTGATAAACAATTGGTCTGACCTACGAAAATCTTTGGTTTTATCCAGATAAAATTTCAACACCTTCCTAACATCCAGGGAATACAGAGACCTTTTCGCTGGAGACGAAGGATTCTGAAAGAACATAGGTAAAGTTATGGTCCGGTTAACATGGAAATCAAAGATAACCTTTGGAAGAAATTTAGGGTGAGTACGCATAACAACCTTAGCAGCATGAAATGCAGTACAAGGTTCTTGGCAACACAACGCCTGAATTTCACTCACCCTGCGGGCCGATGTGATGGCCACGAGGAACCCCGCCTTCCAGGACAGGTGCTGCAACGAAGCCTTATAAATAGGTTCAAAAGGCTCCTTCATCAATCTGGACAGGACCACATTCAATTCCCATGAAGGCGAAGGAAGCCCGACAGGAGGGAACACTTTCCTCAAGCCTTCCAAAAAGTCCTTGATCACAGGAATCTGGAAGAAGGAAGACTGTGAAGGGCATTTCCTGTAGGCAGTCAGCACAGCGAGATGAACCTTAATGGAATGGAAATTAAGGCCAGACTGCGCCAAATGTAGAAGATACGGATGGATGACATCCTCCTTACATGTCATTGGATCATAGTTCTTGGACTTGCACCATATGTAGAATCTCTTCCACTTGTAAGCTTAGGAAGTCCTAGTGGAAGGTCGCTTAGCCTCCTTCAGTATGTCTATTCAATCTTCTGGTAGATTCAAATGGCCATATTGCACTATCTCAGGAGGCATGCCGCCAAACTCAAAGACGAGAGGTTGGGGTGCACAATCTGCCCCCCGAACTTCGTGAGAAGGTCCAGCCGGCACGGCAGCAGTATGTGAGGAAGGAGAGACCGGTGAAGCAGGTCTGTGAACCACCACTGCCTGGGCCATTCCGGGGCAATCAGGACCATCCGCGCCCTGGACTGGGACAGCTTGATGAGCACCGCCGGAATCAGGGGAATGGGTGGAAAAGTGTACAGAAAGCTGTTCGACCAGTTGGTCCATAGCGCATTCCCCAGCGCCCCCTGCTGGTAGCACCTGGAGACGAAGTCTCTGCATTTGCTGTTTTCGGCAGTGGCGAACAGATCTACCTCTGGATTCCCCCACCTTGCGAAGACTTCTCCTAGTACTTCGTCGTATATGACCCATTTGTGGTTTTCCTGAATCAGTCTGCTCAGTGCGTACGCCTGAACATTCTGCACACCTGGTAGATGGGTAGCCGTTATCGTCAGTCCTCTGGCCAGAAGCCAGCGCCAGATCGCCTGCACCTCCTGCGACAGAGTGCATGATCTCGAACCCCCCAGAGGTAATACATCGTGGTCGTATTGTCCATCTGTACAAGCAGAGAGTTGGTCTGAAAGGACGGATGAAAGGCCTTCAGTGCCAAGTGAACAGCTCTGAGTTCCAGGAAATTGATGTGATACGTGGACTCTGTCGGGGACCACGTTTCTTGTATCTGTAAGTCTCAGGAGTGTGCCCCCCAGCCGTGGAGAGAAGCATCCGTCACGATGGTCTGTGTGGGAATGTCCTTGTGGATGGGAAACCCTCGGAGGAGATTCTCCGCTGAACACCACCCCTTCAGAGTCTGAAGAGCATGCAGAGACAGTTGTATCTTGTCGTCCCAAGACCCCTTCCTCTGATCCCACTGATCCTCCAAGCACTCCTGCAATGGTCTCATGTGCAGCCGTGCGTGTGGTGTGAGGAAGATACAAGAGGCCCTCAACCCCAGTAGAGAAGACACCATCCTCACTGTTGTAGATGGAGCAGTCATAAGAGCCTGAGCCTTCTGAAGGAGTGATAATCGTCTCTCCTCCGAAGGAGACACGCTTGCTGACAGCGTATTGATGGAGGCTCCCAAGTACTGTATGCACTAGACCGGAGTCGTGACAGACTTGGACATGTTCATGTGCAACCCCAGCTTGTTCAAGAGAACGCACGCCTTCTGGAAGTGCGCTTGAGCTTCTGAGAAAGAGGAGGCCTTGATCGACCAATCGCACGGGTAGACGAACACCTTGTTCTTCCTCAGGTGTGCAGCTACCACTGCCATGCACTTCGAGAATGTTCTGGGCGCAGACATCAGCCTGAAAGGCAGTACTGTGTACTGATAATGATTGGCGCTGACTTGGAATCGCAGGAACTTACTGTGTTTGTGTGCAATGGGCACATGGAAGTACGCATCCTGTAGGTCTTTAGCACATAGCCAGTCTCCCTGTTGCAGCTGAGGATAAATCTGATGCAACAACAGCATGCAAAATTTCTCTGCGAATCCACTTGTTTGCTTTTTCGCAAATCCAGAATGGGCCTGAACTCGCTCTTGTCCTTCTTGCGAACCAGAAAGAACCGTGAGTACAGACCTCTTCCCCTTTGAGACAGAGGTACATCTTCTATCGCCCTTTTCCTTAACAGGGTATCGGCCTCCGCCTGAAGTTCGCGTAGCTGAAACTGCGAGCTGACCGGTGGAATTGCTGGAGGCGGGCTGGAGAACCGAAGACTGTATCCATTGCAAACAATATTCAGCACCCACTTGTCCTGAGTAATTTTCTCCACTCTGCCAGAAAAAATTGAACGCTTCCCCCCATCGGAGTGGGTAACGGATGCAGGGGAAGTAACCGCTCAGGGCCTAGACCCAGCCGGTCCTTTGTTGGTCGCTGTGATCTGCCGGCCGCCTCTGCCCTTCTGGCGCTTCTGGAAGGGCCTCCGGAACTGCTGCTGCTGTAATTGCTGCTGTCCCGAAGCCTGCCCTCGCCCTCTGCCCCGCGTCCCGAACAGTCTCTGGAATGGGCGGTGGGTCTTCTTCTCCTTGGGCTTCTCCAACCCGACAGCCGTCAAGGTCTCGGCCTCCGCTTACATGCGGGCCATCTCGTCGTCCGCATGCTTGCCAAACGGGGTTGCCCCCGAGAAAGGCAGGTTGGCCACCCGTTGTTGAGTCTCTGGCTTGAGAGATGTAAGTCGAAGCGAAGCGTGGCGCCGTTGGTTGACACCATGGCAGTACCCACGTGCTTCCAGAAGAGACACATCAGCAGCCGCGCTGATGAGTTGGTTCGACACCAGCATCCCCTTATTCAGAATCTCCTGAAAGTCCTCTTTCTTCTCTCGAGGAAGGAGCTCAGCGAATTGCTGGAGGGACTCCCATAGGGCTCGATCGTATCGCCCTAGCAAAGCCGCAGCACTTGCTGCCTTCATTGCAGTAGATGCCATCTCACAGACCTTCCTGCCTGCTGAGTCTATCCAGCGGCTCTCCTTATCAGGAGGTACTGTAGACGACTGGGTGGTGGCATGTTGCTTCCTAGCCGCTGTCACTATGACAGAGTCTGGTGTCGGATCCATCCTAAGAAAAGCCGGGTCAGAATCCGGAGCCCGGTACTTCTCGAGGAGCCTGGAGGGGGCCGTCTTCGTCACCGCCGGAGTGAGAAACAACTCCTCGGCGGGCTCCACCAATCCTGGTACTAGAGGCAGCAACGGTCGAGACAGGTGCTTTTTATGTAGTGTCTCGAAAATCACAGACGTCGTGGGCATAGGCACCATCACCGTGATGCCCAACTTAGCCGCACCCCTCAGCAGAACATCTTGGAATGAGAAGATGTCTACAGGCAATACCCTCGTCCCAGGGGATTCCGACAAAGTCGGCGAGTAGTCCTTGGCCCCAGAAGAGTCCGTGTGGGACCTTGATCTGCGCCTCCTGTGGCATCGTGTTGATCTCCTCGACAACCGGTGACGACTCCACTATCTCCCCCTCCGGCCGGAGCGAGAGCGCGATCTCCTCGGCTTCGGACGTTCCACAGGCCTCAAAGGAGTAGGTGACTGTGGCCTGACCGGGGACCTCGGCTGAGGAGCCCCTTAGGCGGCGTCGGGTATCGTGGTAGTGAAGCCGTCCTCGGAGGAACTGCAGGCAGTCCACAAGGCAGAAGCAGAGGATGAGAATGAGGAGGAGGCGGCGGTGGAAGCGGAGGCGGAGTGGGAGTCCGCGGCGGATGTTCCTTGGGCAAGGGAGGAGGAGGGGGAGGCGACCTCGGCTTAGGAGGTGTATATACCTCAGAGTACACCGAGCCCAGTGACTCCTTCCTCCTAGGCGGAGGCGATGGACAGAGTCTCCTATCGGAGAACATCGCTGGCGCGCCCCAGTGGACCCAGAATGACTCCTGGCACCAGAACTCCTTCTGCGCTTCTTTGGCGTCGAAGAACGTCGCCTCGACGGCGACCGTCATTCTCTCGACGGCGAACGCCTCCTTCTCGACGCCAAACGCCTCCATGGGAGGCAGATCCTTCTCCTACTTGGCGGCCAAAACCTGGAACTCACTACCCACTCACCTCCGCCTCACACAGAACCACATCTCCTTCAGTAAAGAACTTAAGACCTGGCTATTCGATAAATAATGAACCCCCTCCCCAAGCGCCTTGAGACCCTCTGGGTGAGTAGTGCGCTATATAAATCCTTGAACTTGAACTCGACGGCGAACGCTTCCTTCTCGACAGTGAACGCCTCCTTCTCGATAGCGAACGCCTCCTTCTCAACAGCGAACGCCTCCTGGATTACGAGCGTCTCCTCAGCGCCGAACGCCTGCCAGACCTCGACGTCCTCCTCGACGTCACCGATCCCCTCGACGCCGACCTCCTTTTCTTCGCCGACGGCAAACGACTGTGTCGGCTCGACGGTGAGCACCGACGGCGGGCCGCCTCTCGACATCGATGACTCGACGACGACGACTGCGATGATGATACCGTCAACTGCGATCTCGACGGCAGCCTAGTCAGTTCCCTCGACGCCAAACGTCGACGCCGCTTCGACCCAGAGCCCTGGGGGGGACGGGGAACAGACTGCTGTCCGTGCTATCGATGCCGGCGGAGAACAGGGACGTTTGCTGGTCTTCCTGCCCCTGGGGAACCTCCCAGAGGCCTCATCATGGGCAGATGGAGTATGCCCAGACCCACTTTGTGCCTTCAGTCTTCTATCTTCCAGGCCTTGGAGCCTGATCTTCATCCTCTCTCTCAGGGTCCTGCTGGAGAAGGTCTGGCAAATGTCACACTCCTCTGGGACATGAGATGAGGGAAGGAAGATGATGCACACCTCATGTGGGTTCGACTTGGCCTTCTTCCTCGAACACTCTGGGCATTTGTCAAACAAAGCAGGCATTGTGACAAATAAAAGAGTACTCAAATACACACACAACGAAGAAAGCGCCAAAGTACTTCAAATGAAAGCACTCAAACACTTGAAAAGTGAAAAAAATCTGTAAAGAAACCCTAGAAAGGGAGAGCACAATGCTCCAGGGTCCTGCTTGCAGGAGCCGGGAAAAAGAACTGAAAGTAAAAGGGACCTGCTGTGCATTCTGGGATACTGAGAGAGTTCTGGAAGGTTCTCTTAAAGGCACAGTATCCTGTTCTGAGCCACATAATGGCAGCCTATGGGGCTTGTTTGTCCACTCCTTTCTATCATTCCAGAGGCTTTTGCTGGTAGGGGAAGGTTTTCTCTGTGGAGAACACTGGACAGGCTGTGCTGTTTGTGAGTTTTTGGTGGAATTTCTAGTTGAAGTACTGGACAGTGTAGCCTGTGGATATAGGCTGCAATATCTGTCTTTAAATTGTCTAAGTGTCTGTGGAGGTCTGCATTTTTTGACGACTTAAGAGATTTTTGATTGCTCCGGGGTCCACGCACATGGGCGGGACTATTCACTAGATTATTACTATACACAGAGATCCCCTACTACAAAAGTCAAGTTAACAGTTAAAAACTGCTCTTCCAGTCTGCAGTGGCAGGCTGGGAGGCATGTTTTACTTTGTCCCATCCAGGGTGGCACAATAACTGCTGCAGTCCCTGGGGGATATTAACGAGGCCCTGGTACCATACACTAGTGACTTATACGTTAGCTAAGCCAATCAAACAGATTTATAAGGGCCAGAACATTGACAGTGAGCTTTGGTCAGTGGTCCTCAGTACACCTTGGAGTTGAAAAAACAGCAGTATCAGTTCAAACCTTTGGGCGTGAGCATGCCAAAAGAAGCATTTCCTTACACAATTGCTCTCTGCTGCTGAACCCCAATATCATTTGTTTTTCTGTAGCGGTTTTAATTTTAGCCAGGAGACTAGCAAGGTGTCCTCTACCAGAGTGCTCTCTGGTTTTTGCCTGAATAACAACCCCCTATTAAAATTAGGAGGTGAAAAATCACTGAGACAGGTGTGTCTTGGGTAGTAGTTTGGGACCTGGCACACCACTCCACACACACTCTGCATAGGGTATATAGGACTGATAAAGCCAGATTGAGCCTAGTCCGACAAGCTTTGGAAAAGGGGATTTAAACTAAAAGATGCCCAGCCCCCTCATTGCCCTTACTGTAAGTCTTAAAATCACAGTATTAAGAGTCTTTATTATTCACATTTTGTTGAACTTAATTTTCCAAAGAAAAACATAACACAGTGATCCAAACGGTTATGTGAGGCAATATATATACACAAGGTGAAACATAAAATATGTGCAGAAAACAAAATGAGGAATTCCACATTGGTGTTTCTGATCATAAGGTGTCTTTATTCAAGAAGCACTTAGTTTTCATACGTAGACAGCCAACGCCTTTCGCCCAGACATGGGCTTCTTCAGGGCAATAGATAGAAGTAGTAAGTTCGCCTGGGGGTTGAATTCTCGTGCGAATTACAAGCAAGTCCAGGTCAGGACACTTGAAGTTGGAGGGATAGACCTCTTAAGATTGCAGTAGAGGTGGTCCATTACCGTTGTGACTGGTGCAATCCTCTATAACCCAGCTGCCTTTTCAGGATAAAAGTTATAACATAGTGATAGTAAAGATAAAAGGGAAGAGGACCAGAAATAAGAACTACTTATACCTATCTCAGAATTTTAATAATAAGAGACCAATGCATATACCCACGCATATGAATTACAGATTCACTGAGGTGCCTATGTGGTCAAGTATGCCACTTCACTGGATATGAAGCCCGATTTTTCTATCTTTGATAATTTTGCCCTATTTGACCGATCTTCACCAAATGTGGAGGAAAAGGGTATATGAGGAAAATGTATCACATGCTAAATTTGATGCAAATTAGTCAAACAGTTTAAAAGCTACAGGGGGTGGTTTCAATTGTTTTTACTCCCCTTTAAAAAGGCTTTTCCCATTGGACTTTTAGTTAAGACGCACTCCGAAACGGCTAATGGATGGTCACTACATTTTATTATGGCACAGTGGTCATTCGGCGCCTTCTTATGAAATTCAACTACTTTGAAGCTATAAGTCAAACTGTAAGTGTCCAGTGCACTTCAAAAAATGCATATGCTTAAAAAAAATTAAAGTTTGCAAACGCAGGATTGGGCATGAGTGGACTTCTGGGGCCCCACTGCAAATTCACAACACCACTGTGCACATGCACAACACTTTACAAACATTGGGAGGAAAAACTCAAAAGGAAATAAAATGTAAAAAATTTTTTTTTTTAAACGCACAGACTAGGAGACCCAATGCTGCAGCATATACGAGTGGGTGGGTAAGCCTACCCACTTATTAATAACTCATAATGACAGGTTGGGGGTGGGCCTTGAATACATTCTCACCCTGCTGTGCCCAGGGGCAGTGAGCAGGGCAAGTTGATTATTTACTAGCAGCGGTGCCTAACGGCTGACTGATGGCACCCATGCTCTCCATACTTGCCCAAGGGCCAATTGTATTATGGCAGCTTCCCTAGTTTGTGATACCACTCCTCCAAACACTGCTTAAGTTTGGGTGGGGGTAAGAACCATAAACCCCCACTCACATTGCTTAAGTGTTAAGTTGGAAATTGCCACTCACCTAAATTACCTTAGCATCAGGAACTTCTCACCACCTTTTCTTCACCGTGGGATAGACCAAAAGACTTACCCTGCCAAGAGTTGCAAGGAACCTCAGATCACTACAGGAGCACAACTGCATGTGAGGAACTCAAGAATCAAAGTATACATGGAACTCACCTGAACCAGCCACTGCTGCTCCAGAACCTGTAGAGTGGGCACACTCAAGAACTCCAGATGCTCGAATCCTGCAGTTTTGGGTAAGCCTGAATTCAGACTGGTCATCCCCAGGGGAACTTACTTGCTAGATAGACCTGCAGCACTGGAACACTCTCAGAGTCGGAGTGGACTCTTCAGACTCGGACTACTAGCGGGACTTGCCTTGGATGTTGCCCAACGGGAGAAGAAAGTGGGACACAGGGAACGGCCTATAAAACACTACAGCCTCGGGCCTCATAGGAGACTGTGTAGTTCTATATGAATGTTGTATTACCCTTTGTGTGCTAGCAGTAAAATAAATACTACTTTTTTCATAAACTTATTTGGATGGACTATAATTTAGTGCTTCGGTTGGCAAATTTTGAGTTGTAAGCCTGTGTTCACCCCCCTGAATCAACCTCTCCCTGAGGGAGCCTTTGACTGTTCGACCCATGGTACTACTGAGATTCAAGTGCTAAAGGGGTACTTTGACCGGTTGCTTAGGATCCACGGAAGGCAGGGCCCCAAGACATCAAGAGTAAAAGGCCTAAACCTCCAAGATTGGACCAAGGGGTTCCTGCGTGTCCCAAGGCTCTCTGAACGGGGTTCTATTAACTCACAAAAACATAATACAGCACCACATACCATTACGTGCCAACAGAATGACCACCATACACCCATGATTTACTAATGCTTTACAGTGTGAATACAGGTCTGATCAAGCAACCAAACATTCTTTTGCACACTTGCAAACAGAATAGACGATCGGCGCTAAAATAAGTAATGACGGAGGCGATACAGCCACCATAATATAGAGCCACCATAATATAGCCACACAGCCAACATTACATTACATATCAAAACTAGCATACCTAGAAACAGACCATCTGAAAGAAAATATACAATTTTATGCAGGATGAGAGTTCATAGCAAGTAATAAACCCTCAATTGTATTTTTACTGGGAAAGAAGTACCCTATTGTGGCACCTGACTCTCAGGGTTGCGAAACAGAGCAGTCCAACAAGGCCTACTCAGGGGAGGTGGTGTCGTCTAATAATCCCAGTTCTCTGGTACACAACAAAACTCAATAAGTCATTGTCCAGACAGTGCTTTTTTAATGAAAAGGAAAACTACTTTTAAATAACATTTTAAATTACAAATATGCACAATTAAGTAGATGTGAATACCTCTGGTGACACTTATAACACATTATACCGATAGTGGATCCTGAAACCTAAAACCACAATATAACCCACCTAACCGATGCACTATCACAATGTAAGGAGATGCATTATCAGTAAGGCAGGACTACTGGCTTTGTCAGGATGTCACTGCAATAGCAAAAGGAGCAACGTTCTACTTCACCTTTGTAATACCACTGAAATCGTCAGGCACAGTATCAAGATACAATGCATGTTCCAACCCACCACTGAAGTAAATGGGGTTCGTACAAATATTCAATAGCATTCATTATATTGTAAAGCGTTGCAATGCAATCTATCAATATCATCAATAATGTACTGGCTTGAAAAGACAGATCGTATTTACATTTTACTATGCTTCATCTACAAGCATAGAACCAACCAACATGGGTCCCTGTAGAATCCACATAGCCTTTGTTTAAAAGCATAAACTCTGGGAGTGCTAGACACCGCAAACACTTCTAGGGTCATGCCTTTAGTACCCAGAAGACTTAGGGTAAATATTGGGGGGGGGAGGATACCCTCTGAGAGTTTCTACGACCTTGGCAGTCCCCCAAACACATTCATTCATAGCGACACTGCTACTTCTAGATCACCAAGATGAACAAGTAGGCCAGGTTTGAAAGAGTCTCAGAATTCTGGAGTGCTCCTTTCCCAAATCAGTGAAGATTCTAGTAGCGGCCTTGCCTCTGAGGGAAGACTTTCACTGCCTAGTTTTCCTTTTATTTATGTTAGAAAGTGGGCCCCTCCACAGCCAACAAGAAGCACACCACCCCTGCCAAACGCCTCATCTACATACCTTTGGCCATCTTGGGATATCAGTGTCAGCGGAGTCAGGAGCATTCATCCTAAGTTGGGGGGAGGGGGGCGGGAGTCCACAGAAATCTCAGGAGTACTCACCAGGATTCTCCAGCAGGTCTATGTTCCTCAGGGTGCATAAGGGAGCCAGCACCACTGGCCCTGAAGAGGCCATTCTAGCCCTGGGAGTGTGCCGAGGTTAAACATACTTCAGTCCACCCTTGCAGTGGCATCAGGTAGCTTCACCTTCAAGCTGGGCATGCTTTCTTCGTTTTCACTTCACTTGCGGTCCAGTGTCTTCTCATCTGTATCTCCCTTGTGCTAGGGGGTTTAAGTGTGGGTGGACATTTCTAGAGCTAGGCCCTTGCCAAACCTAGGGTGCCACATAATCATTCCACCCAAGTACAAAATGCTCCTGAACAGCAATGTTGAACATTCCAAAATGGGAACGTAAAGTTGTCTGTGAAAAGAGCTTCCATGAGAGCCCCAGCTGACTGATCCCATCTAACCAAAACTTCAAAGACAAGACCCTGCTATGTGTGGTCTAAAGGCCTAGCTCACCTCCTTTGTTAATATAAGCCCCGGCTTTGCCAGCCCAGGTGCAGAGTGACAAGCTACTTAACAGATGCAGATTTTCCTCCCCACCCCTTCCTTTTCCAGTGACTGGTTCAAGAACTGTTAAAGGCTCTGCTTTGTGGGGAAGCCTTTAAGCCTATTGAAGGAGAAGGACAGCAGATTAACTTGGCCTAGTAGGGAGTAGTACAGGATTAGAATCATATTTCAAGCAGAGCCATATGATAATTATTTAAGTTCGATAAGTGTGGTTGTGAGGAACTGTCGATCTACACTTGAGATGCATGTTTACCCCTAGACTGATGCCTCACAAGGCCCTGAAGGCTTAAGTAGCCCAAACGTGTGCTTAGGAGATTTAACTAATAGTGTAATTACATTATGCACCACAGACCTACCTACATTATGAATCCCTACTCACATTATAAGACTTACCTGCGATCAATCAATCCTTGGAGGGTGGTTCTACTACAGGCTACAACAGTTAGCAGCTGCGCAAGACTAATCTTACATGTGCAGACTGAACACGTGTGCTCCTGTGTAACAAACCAGAGTCTCTTACCTTAAAAAGCATACACTGGTGGACAATAGTCTGCTGTCCATTTACAGGGAGTCTGGTAGTGATGCTCACTCACAGTGATACTAATGGGTAATCAAAAGCAAGAAAAAAAATCGAGGGGGGAGTAAATGGGCGAAACTTACTGTGCAACACCATTGTACTAGTAAACATCTACCTACATACACCAGCACCACCATCTATATGTGCCAATATGTGAATCGCCATACATGCACACACAGGGTCATGATTTACATGTAAAAACTGAAGAGACTTCTGTGTTGTCAAGGTTCGGAGGCAAGGTTTCACGTAAAAGGTGTTGAGGAAACAAGAGCCTTGCAGACGTCAATCATCGCAAAAAGGACAGAAGAGGCCCGGCGCACTGATCACCCAGAAGCAACAACCTCTCGAATTACGTGTCACATACCAATCCACTTTGCAGCAAGTTTTCAGCATTCCTGGTTGTCTACACCACAACTCGGAACATTGGCGCACCCCGATTATCAGACTTTTTCTTCTCCCAAAATTTCTTCAGGGTGAACTAACTGCTGGTGTTGGGAAATATCGCAACAAATTTTATGTTGAAAATTACAATCCCTTGTAAGATGGCCGCTGTCGGAGCTCCGTGATCACCGTGGGGGTGACCTGTTCCCAGGACACCCCCACGCCGCATGGCCCTCCAGCTGCAGGCGCGGTCTATGCCCCAGCACCACAGGTCCGTCCCTGACCTCGGTGCCCCCTCGCTACCGCTCACTCTACCTCCCCCGTTGTGCTCCGGATTTCGTTGCATTTTCGTCATTTTGTTTATTTTGTTTGTTATTGTACTCCCTCTGTATTATCTCTGTTGTATGACTTTTTACTTAGGATTGTACCCACTTGTGTGCACCCCCTCTCCCCGATTCCCGCTTCCCGCCACTGCTCCGTCGCGGCCCCGCCCCCTTTTCCTTCCATTACCCCATTGGCCACCCCGCTCCCGCCTCCCAGCTGCTCCTCCCTCCCACTTCGCCTCATATGGAGCCCACGCAGCGGGCGCGCCGATTGTGCGCGGAAGGCGCGCCAAAGGCAAGCCCATCTGCGCCTGGACCACGACCAGCGCCAGTACCCCTGGTCTTCGTCGATGCCAGCGCACCCGACTAATTTACAAGGCCGCCACCCTCCACGCACTCAACGCCAGCGGGAACCCCGCCTGCTACTGAGCCACCCCGAAGCGCACCCACGGACCCTTCGCCTGCAAAGCCTGCCAATTCACCTGCATCCGAACCAACACCGCACCTGCCAAGCCGAGCACCAGCAACAACCACCTCAAGTGCATCCTGCTCAACACCCGCTCCGTCCACAGGCACGCCGTGGAACCCTGGAACTTCCTCGACACAACATCACCAGACGTCGCCTTCCTCACAGAAACCTGGATGAACGCCTCCTCAGCCCCCGACATCGCCATAGCCATCCCAGACGGCTACAAGATAACCTGGAGGGACCGCATCAAGCAAACCGGAGTAGGCATCGCCATCGTCCACAGAAACACCATCCGCATCACAACCAACTCAGACGACACCCTCACCCCCGCCGAACACCTGCACTTCCAGATCCACACCAACCCCAAGACCACCCTCAGAGGCACTCTCATCTACAGACCTCCGGGACCACGAACACAATTTAGCGAAGCCATCGCAGACTTTGTCAGCCCACACGCCCTCACCTCCTCTGACTACATCCTCCTAGGGGACCTCAACTTCCACCTGGAGAACAACAAGGACTGCAACACCGCTGCTCTGCTGGACAACCTCGCCAACCTCGGACTCAAGCAACTGGTGAACACCCCCACCCACTACGCCGGCCACACGCTTGACCCCATCTTCTCCTCCAGCAAGCACATCTCCTTCAGCCACTCCACCGGGCTACACTGGACAGACCACAGCTGCGTCCACTTCAACTTCAGGAGAACCACGACCCACCACCACCCACAACAGGCTCCCCGCAGAAGCTGGACCAACATCAGCGCCGACCAGCTCACCACAGCCCTCAGCCAGAACCCACGCTCCAACACAACGGATCCCGATGAAGCAGCCCGCAACCTCACACAGTGGCTCACCGACTGCGCCCACGAACTTGCACCACTGAAGAAACCTCCCAGCAGACCCGGCAGCAGGAAAGCCTTGTGGTTTACCACCGACCTCAAAAACTCCAAGAAAACCTGCCACACCCTCGAGAAAGCCTGGCGCCAAGACCAGACAACAGAAACCATGACTGCCCTCAAGAACGCCACCAACAAACACCACCAGCTGATCTACACCACCAAGGAAACAGCGTTCACAGAAGGACTGAACAACAACACCCACAACAGCAAGGAGCTCTTCAGCATCGTCAAATAGCTCTCAAATCCCAGCGCCTGCAACACCGACATCACTCCCTCGCAAGACCTCTGCGACTCTCTCGCCTCGTTCTTCCCCCGCAAGATCGCCGACATTCACAACAGCTTCGGCGCACAAACCACGCACCCAACAGCCGAACCAGTGCCCCCAACTGCCACCCTCTGCATCTGGACCCCTGTCAGCACCAAAGACACCACCCACATGATGAACACCATCCACTCCGGCTCCTCCACCGACCCCTGCCCACACCACATCTTAAACAAAGCAGACTCCATCATCGCACCCCAACTCCGGAACATCATCAACAGCCCCTTCGCAACCGCCACCTTCCCGGAGAGCTGGAAACATGCTGAGCTGAGCGCCCTCCTCAAGAAACCCACCGCGGACCCCACGGACCTGAAGAACTTCCGCCCCATCTCGCTCCTCCCCTTTCCAGCCAAAGTCATCGAAAAGACCATCAACAGACAACTCTCCGTCTTCCTCGAGACCAACGGATCCCTCGACCCCTCACAGTCCGGCTTCCGAGAAAACCACAGCACCGAGACCGCCCTCATTGTAGCCACCGATGACATCAGGTCCTGCTCGACAACAGGGAAACGGCTGCCCTCATCCTCCTGGACCTCTCAGCGGCCTCCGACACCGTCTGCCACCGCACCCTGATACAGCGCCTCAGCAACACCGGAATCCAAGGAGCGGCCCTGGAGTGGATCATCTCGTTCCTCGCCGTAAGAACCCAGAGAGTCCGCCTCCCCCCGTTCCACTCCACGGCCACCGAAGTCATCTGCGGCGTCCCGCAAGGATCCTCACTCAGCCCCACCCACTTCAACGGAGGCTAAGAGCAGAGCCCCAAAACGAACAATTACGAGTTACATTGAAAAAACAAAGGGCTGACTACAAACAGACAAAATGGGAAATAAAGAAAGACGTAGAAAACGAAGGTTGGGCAAAACTTTTATACGACTCCAAAAGCAACAATAGAGCCCGCTTCTGGCAAACAGTAAACCAGATCCTACGCCCAGACCATAAGGACCTCGGTTCACACATTGGGGAAAATGAGTGGATCAACTCAACTACCTCGGCAGTCATTTCAACGACCCCATGGGACTGACAGGGGCACAAAGAATCACAAACGCAGAGCAAGCACCCGTAACGACCAAGGCAACGCCGACAATTTCCAGAGATCAATTCCAACTCAGTGTTACCCATGTACCATCTGCCGCCCAGCAAATTGCACTAATAAAAAAACAGATTTGTAAGGGCAGGAAAGAAGGCGCTCCAGGCCCTAATGGCATCCCGCCAGCCTTGTTCAAGGAGAAAGACACAGAATGGGCCACCATACTACAACCTTTATTCACAGAAGTCAGACTCCTACACAGAATCCCAGATTCCGGGAGAGGGTCGCCGATTGTCCCCATACACAAAAAGGGAGACAAAATGGTCCCGGATAACTATCGTCTAATAGCCCTACTGGACAATGAGGCCAAATACTTCGCGGGTATAATCTTAGAGGAGATTGTGACATGGGCGGATTCAAAGCAGATAATACCATGGAACCAGACTGGCTTCCGGAAAAAAAACGGAACCACCAACACCCTGGCTATCTCGCTGATAATTGACAGAGCTAAATAAAAAAAAATGCCGCTGCACTTGTGCTACATCGATGTCAGCGCAGCCTTTGAACACATTGAGAGAGGCATGCTATGGCGGAAACTCGCACAATGGGGCATACCTCAACCGCTTCTAAACATGCTGAAGTTACTTCACTATGACACCTGGGTGCAGGTGAAGCTGGGAAGCGGGCCCCATCTGTCTTCTAAAGTCAGCACGACTAAAGGGCTAAAACAAGGGTGTGTGCTGGCCCCGACTTTGTTTAACCTTTTTATTGCAGACCTATCAGGCCGACTTGACATATGCAACTCCCACTCTCCGAGGCTGGGAGGAAAAACCCTAAGTAATCTATTATACGCGGATGACGTGGTACTACTTAGCCACACACACATTGGCCTCCAGAAACTGATGATCGAAACGCACAGCTACGCAATGGAAAATAACCTAAAAATCAATCTAAGCAAAACGCGTACGATGTCGATCAATACCAAGAACAAACATCAGAAGCCTTGGACTCTGGGCGGCCAAAAAATAGAGTGTTCACGCAAATATAAATACTTTGGGCTCATCTTCGACACAGACGGCTCATTTATCCGGCAGATGGAGGAAACCAAAAGAAGAGGGGCCTTGATCGCCATCACACTGAAAAATCTTGCAAACCAACTAGCAGGGCCAACCCTGACACCATACTTAAAAGTCATTCAGGCCAAATTGCTCCCCTCAATTTCCTACGGCAGCGAGGCACTACGAGGTAGAGACTCCAGGAACCTAGATACCATCCAGGTAAAACCATATAGAACTCTGTTCTCACTTCCGTCTTACACCTCGCCTGCCCAAATAAGGCTGGAGTTCGCCAAACAAAACAAGACAAGGAGCCTATATTATCTGCTGCCACAAACTCCGCTCTGCCTCCAACGACACCTTAAACGCGATGCTGTGGCAAGACATACAAAGCAGGGACGTATCTCAAGCACGCTCCTACCTGAAGGCAGCATTGGGGGCTGTCAAGGCTTCCTCACTCTGGGCCATGCAACTGGGGCACAACCCGTTTAAAAAAGCGGTTTGGAAAAACTTTAAAACTCTTTCCCTAATAGAGGACAAGGCCGCCCTTTCTAAAAGAAACCATGCGTGGATGACACTGAACATGTACAAATCCCTGAGACCACAACTTTACTTCAGCCAGGGCTACCCAAATATCACTAAACTGAAGTTTTTGAAATACAGACTGGGGATCTTGCCTACCAGAGAGCATCAACCACCATGGCTAAGGAGCAATGGCCATGAAGTCTGCCCGCTCTGCAATCTAGCAACGGGTGACATACTTCACATGACCTGTCTTTGCGAAGAACTCTGACAAGCCCGCCGACAGCTACTAAGGGACCAGTTCAAGCAGTTAGGGACCAGCACGCGCAGGCAGGCTGTGCTTGCATGCTTGAACCCTGCGAACACAAAACTGAACTGCAGATATGTTCAGTATCTCACCACGATAGAGCAAAGATTATCCAATCTACAACCTGCGGCAAGCACTGGTTCCGGCACCTAACGGTCGAACTTTGGGCCTAGGAAAAACTGAAAGACAGATTATTTCGGTCCCTTACCGCACGGACTTTGATAACGACAATTATACAGACTTTTTTTTTTTTTATTAAATTTATACTTTATTACAACCCCAAGTCATATACACAGCCAACATCGCCTACAACCCGGAGGCCGGCGGCATCAGAAATGGAAAAGGGAAGAAAACACACCCTTCAAACCCCTGGGTAAAGGTAAATGACACAGCCGTAATAACCAACAGCCCGAGGGCCTGGTGGCAGGATTGCAGGCGTGGAACAAGCGTGTAGAGGCAACAGAACATATCAGCTACCGTTGGACAACTATAACTTGTAAGCAGGCTGCACGCACCGCAATGCCAACAGAGTCAGATCCAGGTGCAACATGGCGTGTCAGGGTGGCAGGATCGAAATAGCCATCCGGGAAGGACTGCATAGAAACCCAGACCCAGACCAGAACAAACCCACCCCCCCCCAAAGAAGAACTAGCCAGACTACCTAAACCCGTGTCCATCACCCACCTCCCACCCTACACTACTACCATGAACCCCTCAGCTAGGCTAAGGGGGGATAAACAGACGCCCACGAAGGCGAGATGACGCTCTAAGAAGGGGACAGCGGCCACCACTAGTCAGCACAGTCGTCACAAGTCACATCCAACACAAACACCTCAAACGTCAGGCGAGAATCACCCCCCTGACACAACGTGAAGGCCTTCAACTGTCATACTCCTCAATCACAGCTGCTGCAGCCCCTTCTTCCTGTAGCACATCCAGCTCCACACTCTCTGGGTCCGATTCATCACCCTCCCTCGCACTCTGGAACGCTCGAAACATACCCCAAAAGTTTTTGGGTCTACTCTTTGGCGGTAGGAGTTCACTATACACCTCCGATTGCGTGCAACAGTAAAGCAGGTCTGTTTCCCATCTTTTTTTGGTAGGTACCGGCCCCCGCATCCAACATAATGCTAACAGTCTCTTCGCCATGAGCAATGCCATGTCTGTGAGTCGTCGCAGAGCCACAGGAAGGGGTTTCGAGAAACCAAGTAAGGCGAGCGCCGGGTCGGGCAAGATCACCACACCGAGGATAGTACTGAGGTCAGCAAAGACTTCCACCCAGTATTTGTGTATGGCAGGACAGGTCCAGGCCATATGGAGAAAGTCTGCTGTGTGAAAGTGGCAACGCTCACACTCCGCTGAGTCTCTAAGGCCATACCTGTGCAATCTCTCAGGCGTGTAGTAGACACGCTGTAGGAATTTAAAATGCACCAGACGGTGCCTGCCGTTGAGTGAGATCTTCCTGGTATTAGTGGCACAATAACGCCACATGTCGTCCGAGATGGGAGATTGGAGGTCAGTCTGCCAGGCCAACCGGGCCTTGGAGGGGGGACACTGCCGTTGACCATCACCCAGTGACCTAAGAGCCGTGATCAGTTTGCGAGCTGAGGGGGTTTTGATGACATAGGTGAGTTCCGGCACTACCGGTGGTTCAGCAAGGTCCGGGCCCAAAACAGCAAGAGCCGCTCTACGGACCCTGTGATATTGGAAGCTATGCAGCAGCGTCGCCCTGGGACAGGACTGAAGGACTTGCTGCAGCGTTTTCAGAGTGCCCTCCGAAAAGAGGTCCCCCATGGTAATAATGCCTAGGTCACGTAGCGCCTTCAGGACACCCTTCTCCGTTAGTGGAGCCAACCAGGCCGCCCATTCTACACGGAGCAAAGGTGAATACAGCAGGGAGCCCTCACGGGGGCCGACCAGAGCATGCCAAGCATGATTCGTGGCAGCTATGGAGTCCAGATTGCCGACCCTTCTATCAGGCGGATAGCATACTGTCGCCGGAAGCGGGACGGGGTCTGCAAAGAGCCGCTCCAATTTCACATGAGGGATGTCTGGGTCCCCATGAATCCACGTATGAAGGTGGGCACCCTGTGCGAGCCTGTAGTATCGCTCCAGATCTGGAGCCCCAAGGCCTCCCTGTTCGTACGGAAGGGTGAGCGTTTGCCACTGCACCCGCGGTTGTTTGCCTCCCCACGCCAGGCGGACAAGGGTCTGTGTAAGCTGCCGGAAAAAGGCTTTGGAAAGGACTACTGGTATATTCACGAATAGAAAAAGGAACCTGGGGAGCACCACCATCTTCATGAGTGCAATCCTGCCCATGAGTGAAAGCGGGAGCCTAGACCACACCTCGACGTCATCCACCAGTTTGGCGTAGGCCACTCCGTAATTCTCGCGGACCAGAACCTCCGGGTCTGTATGAATGCGTATCCCCAAGTAGCGAATGGAGTCCGTGGTCCATTGCAAGGGGTACTCCGAGTCAAAAGGGAGCGTCACCGGTGTCAGGGGCAGTGCTACTGATTTAGACCAGTTGACGCGGAGGCCCGAAAGAGCCCCAAACCTCACCACCTCCCGCAGAACCGCAGAGAGGTTGGTCTCCGGGTCCCGGACATATAGTAGAGTGTCATCCGCATACGTGGAGATACCAATTTGGTACGTCGGGAAGTTGATCCCCTCAAACCGGTGGTACTCTCGTATAGCGCAGGCGAGAGGCTCCGCTACCATGGCATACAGCAACGGAGAGAGGGGACAACCTTGACGCGTGCCCCTCCCAATTTCGATGGGAGCAGTGACCAGGTTACCTATCTTCAATCTCGCAGTGGGTTTGTAGTAAAGGGCTCCCAGCATTTGCAAAAACGGCTCCCCGAGGCCGAATTTACGAAGGACCTTCAGCATGAACGGCCACTCGACAGAATCGAAGGCCTTCTCCATATCTAAGAAGATGGCCACAGCTTTGTTTTCGTGTTTGACATGCTGGATCGTGCCTAGGACCGTGCGGATATTATACGTGAGATTGCGTGAAGGAACAAACCCAGCCTGCTCTGGGGCAACCAGATCTGGGACCAGCAGCGACAGGCGAGTCGCAAGTACTTTAGCATACAGTTTCGCGTCCACATTTATCAGTGATAGCGGCCGGTAGGAGCCACATTGGTCAAGGGGCTTGCCAGGTTTAGGGATGGTGATAAGCAGCGCCTCTCTCATGGATTTCGACATGCTGCCCTGCTGGCAAATATCATCGAACAAGAGCATCAGGTATGGGACCAGTTGCGCCTTGAAGGTTTTATAGAATGATACCGTGAGACCATCCGCACCAGGAGCGCTGCCGGACTTCATGCACTCCAGTGCTTCCGTTATCTCCTCCTTCTGGATGGGGGCCATGAGAAACTCCCTTTGCCAGTCAGCCAGGAAGGGCATCTGAAGGTAGCCCAAATAGTCGTCGATTTCATCCTCGAGATGCGCGTCCCTCGAGGAGTAAAGGGCAGTGTAGTAGGCGTGGAATTCCGCCAAGATATCTTGCTCCTCAGTAACCACCGCCCCAGCAGCCGTCACCAACTCCTCGATAACCAATGGGGGTCTACTGTTGCGCATAAGTTTAGCTAGGAGGGCGCCAGGCCGCTCCCGTTCCCCATACGCCCGCGCCGTCGCGTATTTGCCCATATGTTGAATTTCCCTGTCCGCCTCCTCCTGAAATTCATCTAGCAAGGTTTCGCGCGCGAACGCATCAGCTGTGTCCCCCGAGTCCATCGCCCGACCCTCCAGGTTCGCTATCTGCGTCTCGAGCAACTGCAGGCGTCGTCTGATGGCTTTGAGCACCCCTGAGTGTTTCGCCATAGTCATCCCCCTGTGTGAGAAAGATCGGGTCGGAACCCCTGTTAAGGCGGAACTACAAAGCCCAGACACCCTTGCTCGGCCATGGCGGCATTCCGTCTCACCTGAAACTTGGACGAAGACCGATATCTCTCCTCTCTTTCCACAGCGTGAGGCAACGGCTAGAGGAGGTGCTACGAACAATGGACGAATAAAAACAGACGCCTCACAGGACACGGGGTCGTCGCAGAACGTCGAGGAGGCGGGACCAGAGACGAACCACGAGGAGGACGCTGAATCTCGGAGCCGGGAGCCGGAGCTGAACGCCGAGAGTCAAGACAGCGTTGCTGACCTGGAGAAGGAGGCGGGGGAAACCGAAGACCGCTGGACGGAGGAGTGGTGGTGTCCCCCGGAGGAGGCTGGAGAGCGTGCCGTGACTCAGGAGAGTTACGGCGGGGCCGGTGAGTGACTTTGAACCGAAGCCCTTTTGGGGAAACTGTTGTGTGTTAAGGGAGGTGGGAGGCAGGGAGGACATTGCGGGTGGCGGGTGGATTTTGTAAAGGGAACTACGAAACTGGCATTGGTAAAAGAGTAATACCCACTGTTTCACCTAAGCTACTGGACTGGGATTAGGGCCTTGGTCTATGACTCAAACACCTCTTCATTCTTATCCTTATTCCATACCCGCTCACTCCCTATTCCCTTACCCACCACTTCCAATACCTTTACGCACTCCCCTTCACTGTACCCGATTTTCGTGCACTACTTTACGGTGTAGGAGCAAGGGTTTCGAACCAACCAGATCACTGACGGTCCCTTTTTCTTCCCTCTCGGTACCTCCGGTTAACCAACACCACGGAGACGCGGTCGCCCCAGGACCAACGACCCTCGGACGAAGAAGAAGAAACATCGCCTACCACGGCAGACCCCTTCAACCTTGGAGAACTTGGTGCCGCGTGTGGAAGTTCAGACCCTGTCGTGAAACCTAAAGCCTTGTTTCCTGACAATAAAAGTGCTGTTCGCCAATATATTCAGCCTCCGCGTCTGTATATCCGACCTCACCTCCCACAAGTGGTGTCAGAAGTGGGATCCAACGGAGACATGGAGGCTGCAATCACCAAAATGGCTGAACACCAAGAACATTTGGGAAAAGTCATGGAGAAGTTCTTACATGTTGTAGAGGAAGACCGTGAGAAAACGCAGAAAGTCCTTACAGGACAGAGTCAAACACATGAAGCAGCCATGGACAAGTTGGCTGAAATACTCGGGAATCAAAAAGGTCCTACCACACTGCCCTCAATGGTCATGCAAAAATATGTAAGTGGAGAGGACCCTGATTTCTTTTTCACGAACTTCGAACGTATAGCTACTGCCGCCGCATGGCCTGCTGACAAATGGGGACAGTATTTGGGGCCGCTTCTTTCAGGGGATCTACAAGCAGCCTATCAAGCGGCTACCATACAAGGGGCCGTGCCATATGCGGATATCAAACGCTGCATAATGGAAAGATTGGGGGTGGACGATGAGTCCTATCGGATAAAGTTACGTCAGATAAAAGAGGGTCCACAAGAAACACCCCGAGCCTTGTACTTCAGGGTAAAAGATATGACTGACCGATGGTTGAAGCCGGCCACCTCGGATAAGGATGGTATCATGTCAAAAATATATCTTGAACAATATCTGGCCTCTCTTCATCCTCCAATACAGAGGTGGGTTAGACAACAGCCACGGTTGACCCTCGAATCTGCCGTAGAAATTGCAAGCGCTTATAACAGGGCCCAAGAACTTCAAAAGGGCAGAGAGGATACCCAGTGGAGAACCCCCGGACCGGGACATCACAGACCGGCTCGTACTTCTACCCCTAAAAAACCAGATCCTGTTGCTTTCTTACCTGGACCTGTGATTCCCACCCCAGTGTTCAGACCACCAAACCCGGGACCCCAATGTTTCCATTGTGGAGGGATGGGACATATTGCTAAATTTTGTCCCCAAAAAGAGGAACCAATGGAAATAGGAATAGCCAGGAACTACTATTGTTCTAACCCGAGAGAACCATTGCCACCCTATCATTGTGAAGTGAAAGTGAATGGACAGCCTACTTTGGCGTTAGCCGACACGGGTTGTCGACAGAGTGTAGTTCGGCCCCAAGATTTTCAACCCAGAATAGTACCCAGTAAGGAGATGGTGGCTATTCGATGTGTACACGGGGACGTTAAACAATACCCAAGTTACGATTCAACACACCAACGACCCCGGAACCTCCCTGAAAGTAGGTCTGATCCCTAATCTACCGGAGAGAGTCATTCTGGGTAACGACTATCCCCAGCTGTCTCACATGCTAGCATATGATAAGCACAAAGGAGAAGACTGGTGGGCTGAGGCTCCTTTTTCTAACGCAGACGAACATGAGTGGCCTGAATCAAAACCAAGAAAGAGTAGGAAACAGAGGAGAATAGAAAAAGGGAAACCACCTATCGTGTTGCCTGTTGTACGTGAAGATAATCCTTGGGAAACCGACAGAAGTTTTCGATCCACACAAAGAGAGGATCCGATTCTGCAAGAGGCGTGGAAGAACGCACTAGAACAGGAAGATCCCCTTCATGTAGGTCCCTATTTTTTTAAGAAAAATGGGCTACTTTATAGGAAGGGAAATCCTACACAAGACCCCCAGTTAATAGTACCCACCCCATTTCGAGAGAAGGTAATGTTTCTAGCACATAGTCACTTGCTAGGTGGACATTTTGGTCCGGACAAAACTGAGAAACAAATCCTAGAGAAATTCTACTGGCCAGGGATATACCAACAGGTAAAAAAATATTGCAGGGAATGCCCCATATGCCAAAAACACAGTAGGTACATACCTCCCCGTGCACCCTTGCGTCCACTCCCGGTGATAGAAGAGCCCTTTACCAGAGTAGGCATGGACATTATAGGGCCCTTGTTACCCTCAAGGAGTGGGTGTAGGTTTGTGTTGGTGTTGGTGGATTACGCCACCCGCTTTCCTGAGGCTATTGCTTTACGACGGCCAGATGCGGTTAATATTGCCAAAGCAATGATAACCGTGTTTTCCAGGGTGGGGTTTCCAAAAGAAATCCTGACAGATCAAGGAACCCCATTCATATCCAAGGTCATGAAGCAAGTGTGTACCCAACTAGGCATACATCAAATTAGAACAGCGGCTTACCACCCTCAGACTGACGGATTAGTTGAAAGGTATAATGCTACGCTTAAGACAACCCTTAAAAAACTGTTAGAACTCGAAACGAGAAAGTGGGAGGATATGTTACCGTTGGCACTGTTCGCCATACGGTGCAAACTACAGAAAAGTACAGGTTATTCACCTTTTGAACTACTATATGGACACCAGCCACGAACCTTCTTGGACATGGCCCAAGAAAAGTGGGAGAATGAACCCGATAACGCAAAGCCCTTAGTGGATTATGTATCCACACTTAAAACACATCTGAGTCAGAATCGGACTATTGTCCGTAATAATCTGGAAGAGGCACAAGCGGCTCAGAAGAAACAATATGACAAAAAGGCAAAGGAGAGGAAATTTGAGGTGGGTGACCTCGTTTTGTTAATGATGGCCTCATCCGACCACAAACTACTGGGTCAATGGCAGGGCCCGTATAAAGTTACAGAGAAAGTCACTCCTGTGACTTATAGGATAGAGCTAGATTCGACCCGGGGTACATCACAAATATATCACATCAATTTGCTAAAAAAATGGGAAGGCCCTCAACCTGTTCTAAATTCCCAAATTGAGAATGAGGTACCTCTATTTTCTCAATGTATTGACACTATTCTTCCAAACCCTTTGAAAGAAAAGTTAATGCAGAATCTCGCTCCCCTTGGAGGAGTGTTTTCCTTAACTCCAGGAAGGACGTCCCTAGTACAACATGCCATCAGAACCCCTGTAGGTAAAAGGGTACGACTTCGGCCCTATCGGATACCCGAGGCCCGTCGTCAAACCATAAGAGAGGAAGTCCAGAAGATGCTGGAAATGGATATTATCGAACCATCATCTAGTGAGTGGAACTCCCCAATTGTTTTGGTTCCGAAACCGGATGGTTCGGTTAGATTTTGCATTGACTTCCGAGAGGTTAACAAGTTATCGGAGTTTGACACTTATCCCCTTCCAAGAGTGGATGAAATGATTGAAAAGATAGGGAAAGCTCAGTACATCAGCACATTGGACTTGTGTAAAGGGTATTGGCAAATCCCTTTACGTCCCCAAGATAAGGAAAAAACAGCCTTCTCCACTCCAGAGGGATTATACCATTTTAAGGTCATGCCCTTTGGCTTACACGGGGCACCAGCTACTTTTCAAAGGGCGATGAATTGTATATTACGCCCCCACGAAAAATATGCCGGTGCGTATATAGATGACATCGTCATTTTCAGTGAGACATGGGACCAACACGTACAACACCTGAAGCAAGTCATAATCACTCTAGGAGAAAATGGATTGAAAATCAATCCGTCAAAAAGCCATCTAGCAGCCCAAACAGTGAAATATTTGGGATACCTCTTGGGAGAGGGAATGATTAGACCACAAGATTCCAAACTGGCAGCTATTTCCCAGATTCCACTTCCCAAAAACAAGAAAGACCTACGGGCCTTTTTGGGGCTTTTGGGATATTATAGACGATTTATTCCCAATTTTTCCCAAAAAACATCCTACCCCTGACATACTTAGAGCCTTCCAAACTCTAAAAGGATCCCTAACGTCTGAAACGGTACTAGCCAGTCCTGACTATTCTCTCCCATTTGTCTTACAGACAGATGCGTCAGATCAGGGATTAGGAGCAGTGCTCTCACAAGTAACTCACCAGGGACAAGAACAGCCTATTTTATATATAAGCAGAAAATTGTTTCCTAGAGAACAGAATTATGCAGTCATTGAAAAAGAGGCCCTGGCAGTTAAGTGGGCCATAGAAACACTGCGTTACTATCTGGAAGGTAGAGAGTTTACTTTATTCACGGATCATGCCCCTTTGGAATGGTTATCTTGCAACAAAGGAAACAACGATCGTGTATTACGATGGTTCTTGGCACTGCAACCCTACAGATTTCATACGAAACATCGGAAAGGGTCAGAGCAAGGGAATGTTGATTTCCTATCCAGGTATCCTCAGGACAGAAACCCTAGTAACAGGACACCAAGGGAAAGGGGATGTGAGAAAGATCGGGTCGGAACCCCTGTTAAGGCGGAACTACAAAGCCCAGACACCCTTGCTCGGCCATGGCGGCATTCCGTCTCACCTGAAACTTGGACGAAGACCGATATCTCTCCTCTCTTTCCACAGCGTGAGGCAACGGCTAGAGGAGGTGCTACGAACAATGGACGAATAAAAACAGACGCCTCACAGGACACGGGGTCGTCGCAGAACGTCGAGGAGGCGGGACCAGAGACGAACCACGAGGAGGACGCTGAATCTCGGAGCCGGGAGCCGGAGCTGAACGCCGAGAGTCAAGACAGCGTTGCTGACCTGGAGAAGGAGGCGGGGGAAACCGAAGACCGCTGGACGGAGGAGTGGTGGTGTCCCCCGGAGGAGGCTGGAGAGCGTGCCGTGACTCAGGAGAGTTACGGCGGGGCCGGTGAGTGACTTTGAACCGAAGCCCTTTTGGGGAAACTGTTGTGTGTTAAGGGAGGTGGGAGGCAGGGAGGACATTGCGGGTGGCGGGTGGATTTTGTAAAGGGAACTACGAAACTGGCATTGGTAAAAGAGTAATACCCACTGTTTCACCTAAGCTACTGGACTGGGATTAGGGCCTTGGTCTATGACTCAAACACCTCTTCATTCTTATCCTTATTCCATACCCGCTCACTCCCTATTCCCTTACCCACCACTTCCAATACCTTTACGCACTCCCCTTCACTGTACCCGATTTTCGTGCACTACTTTACGGTGTAGGAGCAAGGGTTTCGAACCAACCAGATCACTGACGGTCCCTTTTTCTTCCCTCTCGGTACCTCCGGTTAACCAACACCACGGAGACGCGGTCGCCCCAGGACCAACGACCCTCGGACGAAGAAGAAGAAACATCGCCTACCACGGCAGACCCCTTCAACCTTGGAGAACTTGGTGCCGCGTGTGGAAGTTCAGACCCTGTCCTGAAACCTAAAGCCTTGTTTCCTGACAATAAAAGTGCTGTTCGCCAATATATTCAGCCTCCGCGTCTGTATATCCGACCTCACCTCCCACACCCTGATGTAAACCTTAAATGCGTCCCAGAGAACCTGAACGCTGTCCACTGAGCCCACATTGGTCGCGAAATAGGTCTCTATGTCTTCGGCGAGTTCCCCTCTGAAGACCTCATCTAAGAGGGAGTATGGGGGGAACCTCCACGTGAAGGGAGGGATCCTCTTGGGAGGAGCCTCTAGCAACAGGAGCAAGGGCGAGTGGTCAGACAGCGTGCGCGGGAGAACCGTGCAACCCTTAACCACGTCGAGCAAACTGCGGGAAGCAAGCCAGTAATCTATGCGTGTGTGGATGTTGTGGTAGGCCGAGTAGTGAGTGAACCCGCCCCGCCCCGAGTGTCTATGCCGCCACACATCAAGTAAATCAAGTTTCACACATTCCGACATAAGGAGGGACGCGGAGGGCGCAGGGGACCTAGAGGGGCCCGCAGATCTGTCAAGGTCCGGGTTCAGCACTAGATTAAAATCCCCCCCCCACAGCATTCTAGAGCCCACAAACTGCCTGCAGCTGTCCGCAAGCGAAGAGTAAAACTCCGGGGAGTCGTAGTTGGGGCCATACACATTCACCAGCAGGAGATCATGATCTTTCCCAACACAACGTGCAACCACAAACCTCCCCTCCTGGTCCCCTGCCACTCGGGTCAGCGTCAGTCGGGATTTGGGATTGGCCCATGTAAGCACCCCCCTAGCATGCGTTGTGAACCCCGCAGCGACACAAGCGGGGCCAAGGCCCCTCACCTGCAACATAGGGCTGGAAAGCGGCAAATGTGTCTCCTGCAATAAAGCAAGGTCTATGTGATGGCGTTGCAAATAGGCCAGGACCTTTCTGAGTTTGCGGAAGTCGTTAAGCCCCCTCACGTTCCAGGACAGCAATCGCAAAGAGCCCGGAGAGCTCTCCGCACTCAGTGAGTCAGCATTAGACATAGCAGATTAGAAAGTAGAATGTCGCAGAGCAGGCAGTGTGACAGACACAGTGCAGTAGTCGGCAAAAACAAACCCCCCACCCGGCAAACCCCGAACCCCAAACAGCATGACAGCAATAATGCACGAACAGACAAAGAAACGCCTCCCTCCCACCCACAGCCGACCATCCCCAACCCGGTCAGACAGGAATCATCACCACCCAACATCCCCCCGTACTCAACTATGAACTTTACAGAACCCCAAATGGCTCCCGAGGGAGCCAGAAGCCAAAAGCGCAGGGGCAGAGGGATCTAGTCAGCAAACGGCTCAGCTGGGAAACCAGAACTAGTAACCTCTCGCGTGCTCCCGTCCCGCCCCCCGCCCAAAAGTAATGAGCCCTGCCAGCTCTAGTCTTTTCAGTTCCTCAATACCAGTCTCTCGTGCAGAGGGGCTTACCCCCGATCCCCCTCGGCAAGTGGAGCAGCCCCCCACCCAATCCACAGTGTTACCCAACCAGTTCAGAAGTAAACAGGTAGATCTCACCCAAAAGACATATCTCGGTGGGTCCACACCGACTGTGTGTAAGTCATTGCGCCGTCCAGTGCCAACAGGTCAGCGGCGTCCCTCAAGCGCTTGGCTACTCCTGGTCACTCAAGTGGGAGGAGGCGTCTGGGTCCTCTCGCCTACTTCCCTGATTGTTGCGGTTGTCCTTCTCCCATTCCTTTAAGGATTTCTTAAGATCCGCTGGGTCGGTAAAAAAATGTGAGTGACCTTGCCTGTTGATGCGAAGCCTCGCAGGGTACAGCATGGCGTAGTCGAGCCCCAGGTCCTTCAGCTGTTTCTTGTAGGGGGCAAAGCGCTTCCTTTCCTCTTGCACTCTCGCCGTGAAGTCCGGGAATAGGGAGATGCTCATGCCCTCGAACTGCAGTTTCCCCTTTTCCCTGGCTAGCCGCAGTGCCAGGTCTCTGTCCCGATAATTAAGCAGCTTTGCTATGATCGGCCGCGGTGGGAGGCCAGGTTGTGGTTTCGGCCCCAGAGTGCGGTGGGCCCGTTCAACAATAAACATAGGGGAGAAGACATCTTCCCCTAACAGGGCCCGTAGGAGTTTCTCCACGAACAGCTCCATTTTACCGGTGCTAGTGGATTCCGCTACGCCCGTAATGCGTAGGTTGGAGCGCCTCGAGCGTGCCTCCAAATCTTCTGTCTTATCTTGGATAACCTGGAGCAGCCGACTAAACTGTCTGCGGTCCTTATCCCACTCCGTTTGAGCCTCTTCCACCTCTGTGAGCCGTCTCTCTGCCATGTCCAGCCGCTCCGCATGTTTGTCCACCCTCTCGGACATGCGGTCCATCCGGTACGTCAGCGCGTCGATTTTGGTGCTAATCTCTGTCATGCTGACTTGCAGACCTTTCTCCATTGTCCCCAGCATGTCCCGTATTTCAGAACATAGGGAGGTCTCGGACGTCATAGGGCGTAGAGGGGAAGTCTGTGTTGTCCCCTCGGCCCCCTTCGCCTTCCTCTGGTCGAATGATAGCTTGGGCTGCGACTTGTCTCCTTTCACCATGGTGGCTCTAGTGGACATGTATCTGACAGGGACAGATGTGTGGGAACCACCACCCGGGATTTGTGATCCGGGTCAGCAGTGGGCGCAGGATCGTGGGTCTCCCCCGGTTAGGGTGATTCGTCGCGGGACCGGGGCCCAAGATGGCGGCTCCCTGCACCAGAATGTCGATTCAAACGTTCCGCGGAACGTGGCTCTGGGCAGTACCCCGTATTGTCTGGTCGCCCAGAGGGTGGGCAAAGTGCCTCAGTGCTCGGGATCAGGGCGCTCACCGCTACTTCGAAGTCCTTCCTCCCCGTGGTGCTAGATGCTGGGCGTCGGCGGACAGTGCCTCTCGCCGTCAACGTAGCAATTCTCCCTAGAGCCTCCCCACAAGCAATGTGGGCTCTGTGCACCCTCTGGCAGCCTCCTCCGCTCGTCGCCTCCGGACAGGGGACTGTCCTCTTCGCAGCGTCTCAGCGCCGGGCGCGAGCGTAACCGCCGACCCGGAGTCTCTGTGGGTGGTCGGGTCCGCCTCGGGCACGCACGCCGCACGCACTGCGACGCAACCCGGGCTGCTCTCTAGGCCAGGCTGGGGATCGCGGCCTGGGTCTTCGGCGCTCCGTGTACTGCGGCACAAAGTCGCACCGCGTCCGTTCTCCGCCGGACAAAGGGGCCGCCGTCCCACCGAGGGGTCGCCTGAGAGTCCCCCACAGGTTTCAGTGCCGGCAGGGTCGATTTAGGATTATTTGCAGGAGTTTGGCGGGATATCGGCAGGGAGCTCCGCGCTCGCGCGTCTTACATGGACGCCGGCTAGCTCCGCCCCAATTATACAGACTTTTTTATCACATTTTAAAAACGTGTTTAAATGTAACAATTGTACTGGTTTTAATTAACTATACATAATAAAATGTATCTTATCTTATCTTATCACTTCAACGTCTACATGAGCCCTCTTGCAGCCATCCCACGCCAACACAACCTCAACATCATCTCCTACGCTGACAACACCCAACTGATCCTCTCCCTCACCAACAACCTCGCCACCGCCAAAGCCAACCTCCAGGATGGTATGAAAGACGTTGCAGAATGGATGAAGATCAGCCGTCTGAAACTGAACTCAAACAAGACGGAAGTCCTCATCCTCGGACCAAATCCCTTCGCGTGGGACGACTCCTGGTGGCCCCCTGCCCTGGGCAGCGCGCCCAAACCAACGGACCACGCACGCAACCTGGGCTTCATCCTGGACTCCTCCCTCACGATGACCAAGCAAGTGAACGCAGTCTCATCATCCTGCTTCAACACCCTGCGCATGCTCCGGAAGATCTTCCGATGGATCCCCAAAGAAACCAGGAAGACAGTCACCCAGGCCCTCGCCACCAGCCGCCTGGACTAATGGAACACCCTCTACGCTGGAACCACAGCCAAACTCCAGAAAAGACTCCAGCGCATTCAGAACGCCTCAGCACGACTCATCTTGGACTTCCCTCGCCGCAGCCACATCTCTGCCCACCTGAAAGACTTGCACTGGCTCCCCGTCAACAAGAGGATCACGTTCAGACTCCTCACCCACGCACACAAGGCTCTCCACGACATGGGCCCGAAGTACCTCAACAGCCGCCTCACCTTCTAGACACCCACCCGCCAGCTCCGATCCGCCAGCCTCGCCTCCGTCCCACGAATTCGGAAATTCACCGGAGGAAGATCCTTCTCCTACCTGGCAGCCAAGACATGGAACTCCCTCCCCACTCATCACCTCTCCTTCAGGAAACAACTCAAGACCTGGCTGTTCGAACAGTAGCATGCTCAGCTTCAGAATTTGGAAAATCGAAATAGACAGTATAACCTTCGCATTTTCAATTTGCCTGAAGAAGTTGAGGGTTCTAATTGTCATCTGTATGGGGAATCTCTGCTTCCTGGTCTTTTAAATATCAAGTTTCCTGACAAATTTGAAGTGGATAAAGCTCATGGAATCCCTTCACACCGTAACCCTCGACATACTAAACCCAGGCAAATGATTTTCAAAGTTCTGCATCATCACCATCTTATCTTAATAAGGAAAGCTGCAAGAGAAATCCCCTCACTAATGGTGAATGGTAACAAAATGTTTATTTACCAAGACTTTGCTAAAGAGACTGTTACTATATGCAAGGAATTCTCTGCTTGTCGTCTACAGCTCAGAAGTCTTGGCTTCAAATATGGACTGTTTGATCCTTCCACGATGCGCATTTGGAAAGACAACGTTTCCAAATCATTTCAACATCCTGAAGAACTGAGGCATTTTCTTGAACAGCAAGCTCCACCATCAATGGATACTCATGATCCTAGCACTTGATTCTTTCTAATCTGAGATTATTTGACACATATGCGCATTCTTCTTATATTCATGGGCTTCAACGGTTCTGGTCATGCTTGTGGAACGGCTGTGCGTTTCTATGTTTATATTTATGTTTGTTTGTTCCTTTCTCCCTTTCTTTTCCTTCTATTTCCTTCTACCATATAGAGTTGCTGTTTTCATCTATATCTCTACTATGCTTTTTCTTATCTCTTCTTGTTTCGATTCCTTTTTCTCCTTCCTTCTTCTTTCTAATGGCTAATATTCACATTATTAAAATTGTTTCTCTTAACGTGAAAGGTTTGAGACACCCAAATAAACACACAAAAATTTTGGATTACCTGGGTAGTTGCAAAGCGGATATTTGTTTTGTTCAGGAAACGCATGTTGAGGATAAGATTCTACAGTATATGAATAAAAAGTGGGTTGATGCTATTGTTTCTTCTCCTGCTAAGGGAAAGAAAATTGGGGTCGCTATTTTCTTTGCGAAAAGATTACACTGTCAGATTCTAAGTAAATTTCAGATTCTGAAGGTAGATATATTATAGTCAAAATTAAAATTCATGACTCTACTTTCTTTTTGTTTAATATTTATGGTCCTATGGCGGATGATCCCGCGTTTTGGTCTACTATCACTAATGAAGTTTTAAAGTTGGGTAAAGTTCCATTGATTGTTGGGGGGGGGGAGGATTTTAATGTTATTGCTGACCCATTATTAGATAGGTTATCTACTACTAGATTCAGTCCTCCCAAGGTTTTTCATGCTTTTAAAGCTTTTCTTCACACCACCAAATTAGCTGACATTTGGAGATTACACTTTCCCAATGAAAAATGTTTTCCCTTTTTTTCCAACCCTCATAATTCCCATTCCAGGATTGATTATTTTTTGCTGTCCCCGTCTCTTATTCAATTTTCAACTAGCCCAGTCATTGGTACCATTGATATATCAGACCACGCTTTAATATCTTTTGTTTTGAATGCATTATCCACTTTCACTAAACAAACTAGATGGCGTATGAATGCTGGTATTGTCCTCAATGAAACTCATAAACCTAAATTATTACAAGCTATTCAAGATTACTTTTGGTTTAATCCTGAAAATTCTACTTCTATAGTCAATAGATGGGACGCTTTTAAAGCTTATATTAGATGTACTACAATTTCTATTATGGCTCATGAGAATAAACAATTCAACTCTAATATTAAACTCCTAGAGAAACAAATAGCGAAATGTGAGCGATTATTTATTACATCCAGTGATCCTCAATACAAAATTAAACTACAAAAACGTAGATATGAATTTAATGCTATCCTCAGTAAAAGGGCTGGGGTTCAACTTGCTAAGTCATACACTAGATTCCGTTTTAACTCCAATAGGTCTGGGAAACGGCTTGCAAACTTCTTGCACATTAAAAGTGATAAAACGCAAATAACCTCCATTCATGGTCCTCAAGGTAAGGTTGCAGTCTCCCATAATGATATGGTCCAAGAATTTTTAGATTTTTATTCCGACTTATATAACAAACCAGATCCTTGTGATAATTCCTTAATTGATGCTTTTTTAAATACTTGTGATTTACCCCAAATTTCTCCATCAGATAGACTCGGATTAGATTTGCCAATCTCTATTGATGAGATCCTGAATGCCATCAAATCACTCCCAAAGAATAAATCTCCAGGTCCTGGTGGTATTCCTGGTGAATTCTATAAAGAATTTCAACCTCACCTTTTACCTTATTTATTTCAACTTTTTTCACACTTTGGCTCCTCAGGAACCGTTTCAGGCTCTTTTACTGATGCTTTAATTATTGTGCTCCCCAAACCTGATAAAGATCCTACACTAGTTTCTAATTACCATCCTATTTCCTTAACAAACCAAGGGCCAGATGTATCAAGGCTTTTGCGACTCGCAAAGGTCGAAATGCGCAGAATTTCAGCCTTTGCGACTCGCAAAATGGCCTTTTTGCATTTTCTCATATGTATGAAAAAAATCGCAATTGAAGGAATCACAATAATTTGCGATTCCTTATTTTGCCATAGCATTTAAGGAATCGCAAATTTTGCGATTCCTTAAATGATATGTATGTAACATTTTGAAATTGCAATTTTGTGTTAAGAAATCGCAAATTACCACCAACTTGTAGTTGGTGGTAATTTGCGATTCTTTTAAAAATGCCCTATTTGGCATTTGTAAGGGTGGCATGTGAGGCACATACATGCCCATAAGGCATGTATGTGCGCCACATGCACACACATGTAAATTTCAGGGGTGCAGCAGGGTGTCTTTGAGACACCCCTGCACCCTTGAAATAATTCTCAAATTGCGATTAGCTAATTGCGAATTCGCAATTTGAGAATTATTGCACTATCATTCCTATGGGCCACCTGGCCCATAGGAATGCATTGGAAATTATTCTTTATTTGCGAATTCGCAAAATGCAAATTCGCAAATAAAGAATGATAAGGAATCGCTAAAAAATAGCGATTTTGTACATACATTCCATTTTGCGAATTCTAAATAGCGATTCTCAAAAAATCGCTATTTAGAATTCGCAAATCGGAATCTTGATACATCTGGCCCCAAGACTGTAAGCTATATGCTAAAATCCTTGCCTCTAGATTAGCTCTTGTCCTTCATTCTGTTATTCATCCAGATAAATCTGGTTTTATGAAAAATAGATACTCTGCTAATAATACAAGAACACTACTACATGTTATTGAACAGAGACCAACCCTTCTTGTCCCTGCAGGAGTTATGGCTTTAGATGCAGAAAAAGCCTTTGATAAAATTCATTGGCAGTTTTTATTTAAAACGTTGTCATTTAATTTTGGTCCCTCTTTTATTCGTATGATTTCGGCTTTATATAATGCTCCCACGGCCCAATTGTTAATAAATGGCCAAATTTCTACTCAATTTTCCCTTTTTAGAGGAACACTGCAGGAATGTCCCCTTTCCCCTCTTTTATTCCTGTTAGGAATTGAACCTTTTCTTAATTACATACGTCGTTGTGAGGACATTCAAGGTATCACAATTAAAGATGTCACTATTAAAACTTTAGCTTATGCGGATGATGTTTTGTTTATTAGTAACCCAATTTCTTCTGTTCCGTCCTTATTAGACATTATTGCCAAATATTCTGTAGTCTCAGGTTATAAATTAAATGTTAGTAAAACAAAATTTTTCCCTTTAAATGTTTTTTGTACTTCCGCTATGCTACCTACGACAGATATTCTTTGGCAAAAAAGCAAGCTGAAATACCTTGGCATTTTATTTTCATCATCCTTGCCTGCTACGGTAAAATTAAATTGTCATTTTATATCAGAGTATGTCAAAAATAAAACTTCTAGATGGGTCTTCCCTTCATCTCACCTGGTGGGGGAGAATGGAATCTATAAAAATGAATATTGCTCCGAAAATCTTTTACTCCCTTGCTATGATCCCCACTCAATTTCAGCTAAAATTTTATAAAGATATTGATAAACTGTTATCCCAATTTCTTTGGAACAATATGCCCCCTCGTATTGCTTGAAAATCCCTAAATGCCATGCAGGATTTGCCCTCCCTGATTTTTAGCTTGATCATAAAGCTTTCATATTAAAACAGAGTTCCTTATGGTTTAATGCCTCTCCTGTTAAGCCCCTTATTTGGTTTGATATAGAAAAATCACTTGTGGATACTTTCCCATTGCCCTCCTTATTAACAATGTCTCATACTTCTAAAGCTGTACATCATTCTTCTATAATCAAATGTTCAAGATTAATACTTGAGGATTTAGATTCTAGTTTTGCCTCACCCTTACTTTCTACGTTGCATTTATCCCTATGGCATAGTGCCCTTATTAAATTAAATAGAAATGTCAATTTCTGGACCTCATGGATTAAAAAAAGGCATTTTCTTAAAGATGTATTTTGTGATGATTCCTTTATTACCTTTGATCTGCTACAATTGAAATTCATCTTACCAGATACTGATTTGTTAAAATATCAATTTCTATGTAACTCAATTTTAGATTCTTTTCCGAATGGTGTTCCATCTACGATCACAACTGATTTGATGATTTCTCAATGCTGTTTCTTCGTCTTCTAAGGCTGTTTCTATTTTTTATAAAAAATTTACCACTTCAATGGGTACCAACATTGCTACAATTTCAACATTTTGGAATACTGAACTTTCAATTTCTCTGATGACTCCTGGTCGACTATTTGGATCAATAGTATCTCTAGTTGATTACCAGTCTCTCTTTATTAAACAAATGCATACATTTTGTTTAAATAATTATGGTCACCATTACGTTTGTATCGTGCTAAATTGCTCCCATTAGATGTTTGTTGGCACTGTAATGTAAGTCTTGGATCATTACGTCACATGTTATTTGATTGCCCTATAATTTTGAAATATTGGTCTGAAGTTTGGGACATAATATTGAAAATTCTACTTATTCAAGATGTTCTTTCATATAAATTATTAATTTGCAAATCAGTTGCACTTACGCACCCTCTTGATGACGTTGAGGCAAAGTTGTTGAATTTCTTGATTTCAGCTGCGTTAAAATCAATCACTTTTTGTTGGAAGGACGCTACTTCTCTTTCGGATCAGGCTTGGTGGTCATGGATCATCTTTACAAGAAGAGGTGCTCAATTGTCTCTACAAGGAGTTAATCATAATTCACTGTCTTATCAATCTTTTTGGTCTCCTATTGATTCATATTTACTGTTATGATTGTTTTTCATTGTAATTTGTTTTTATTCATAAATTGCTTCTGATCAATTTCGTTATGTTAATAGTAACTCTACATTTCATGTAATATGATATAATCTGTCCCCTCTCCTTCCTCCCTTCCCTTCCCTCCTCCCTTCCTTGCTTTTATTTTCCCTCTGATTGATTATTCTCTTCTTGTATTTTATGGTTCTACGATACCCAAGTCATAATTTATCTTAGTCAATTAATCATAATGTAATGCTATTTAATATATTTTTCTGTACTGTCCATCTGTCACTTTTTGAAATTTCAATAAAATTATTCTGAACAAAAAAAAAGCAATTTATGATAAACTAGTCCAGATTGGAAATTAGCTCTAATACAGTTATTTGAGACAAAAACAACTTTATTAATTGAGAAGCTGGATTCTTTGCTTACAGGTGGTGATCAAAATATTACAATTCAGGAAATATTTGCCAGAAGTTCTAAAAGTGCCTAGATATTTATGATGAAATGTTCTCTTTTAACTAGCAGTCTACATGTTAAACGAGCATCGGAACTAACTAGAGACTTACACAAGAGGTCAGCATATTTCTCCTGGTTATCCTTCAGTTCCACTGTCTTTTGACTTCGGTCGACCCCACTTAATCTTTACTGGAACCAGAGGATCCCCCACTGAATCATTATTAGGAATAACGGACCACCACCCCCCCTCACCAAACAGAGTCAATACTGGAAATGGAGGGCCCAAGCATTTGACGATTTCAACCACTAAACAATAGAGAAACAAGCACTCATCGAAACAAATACACAATGAAATATTTTAATTCACAAACATAAGAAAAATAAAACTAATTTTGATAGGAAGGTTGAAGCTTTTCTAAATTGGAGGCCACCCACCATCCATGCTATATTCTGTTTGATGCACTTGCACTGCCACCTAGAAACAATGAGATACTAACTTAATTTTTAGCCTCCAATTTCAAATTCCTAAAGATTTACAGAAGGTTAAAATGCAACTGTACGTTTTGCTATTTAGCTATATACACTTTTTAAATCTTTTATTAGTTAACTTTCTAATCAGTTAAGGACCACCTGGGTAGGCTTCGCAGACACCTATAGGTCCTCCAGACAGATCACAGGTAAGGAACCACTGGTCTGGAATCTAGAAAAAAAATTGCAAATAGTATTGTGTATCTAAACCTCCTTCCCCTTTAGCTCCAAATACTCAATTAAAGAAAGACCAGTGTAATTGGCCTTTTGACCGGCTATTTACAAAACTATACTTAAAAAGTCAGCCTAAAGCTGCCGGCCTCCAGGCTGAAGGCAATAAAGCTGTATCACCCCCACCTTTCCCTACCCATTTCTCCTTTTCAACATAAAACAGAACTGATCCTTAAAGAGTAGTTTTATTTAATCCTTAAAAGAAGATTCCGGGATAACGCCTTTTGTACTTTGTTTGCAGAACACACATGCTTTCAAAACAGAAGGCATTATATGTATCAGAATACAGCATTTCTCTTTCCCTCTGGTTTTCTTACGTTGTTCACCTTTTGCAGAGGGGTGTGCACATACTTTGTCAGCACTGGGAGATTTGAACCATTCTAGAGGTTTAGGATCCAATGTCCACTATTAAAATACTGGTTAGTACAATACCTCTTACTTCAGCGATCTCTCTACAGCAACAACTTGGGATCACAGTGCAGAACCGCTGGCAACAGAGACTCCAGCAATTTTGGTGTGGCAATTCCCTCCAGCAGATTCTAGTCTGTCACAGTTGCTGCTTCCCTAGGCCAGGGACTGTAAAGATGCAAACAGTGGGCCCTTTACACACAGGGCTCACACTTAGCTCACTTCCTGGAATCTCACTTACCAGGAACAGGATTTTGTAGCAGAACTTTATACAAGTGATGTCAGTAGATCACATACTTACATGGTTGGGGGGACGGAAGGGGGGGTAGTTTCATACTATAAAGTCAAATAAAAACGAAACTGCCACCATTTTCAATGTGATACACAGGGTATGCATAGTAATCCACTGAATTCTATGAGGGCACACTTAGTTCTAGCATTGTGAGGGACAGATAAGGCCTTCCATACACCTGTAACTTTAGGGTGATGCCAGAGCCCAAAAAAAATCAGTTTCACCTCCAGTTGAGCACTAGAAGCATAGTTGCATACAGGAGAAGTTTCCATTCCTATAAAACAAGAGACCTTTTCCTCCCCATATAGGCCATACTACATCAGTTGGTTTCGAACTTTCAACTTCATCTTTGAGCTGGACATTCACTTTTCAATCAACAATGGCCCACAATAAATACACATCAATGAACTACGAGAGCACTTGGAGAAAAGCACAACCATTTGTGATAGAGGATTGGATTTACAGTTGCTTTGACTGTTCATGCTGAATGATTATTCCTTTGGAGTTCGTTATTGCACACTTTGATTGGCAGTTCCACTTGCACAAAAGCACCGTCACCAACAACATGCCTTCTCCACATTTTGAAGAGGCACACTGATATCAAGCGTCCCAAACCAACAGAAGGTGACCGGAAACTGAAAAAAATCTCACGGGGATACATTTCCAAACACTCGAGACGGTAACCACTTGCTGCCCTTTGTAGCATTTTTTTAGTCGGCATTTTACATTTCTTTCCAGTTACGACATTCATTGTTTAAAATTAAACTAAGACAAAAGTGCACTGATCACAAGAAAAAAACACTATAGCATGTCATAAGTCCCGTTTTTAGTTATAGTAGAATTTCCCATCCACACCTGAGCCGGTATATGGGTCATACATTGCCATGGGTTAAGCAAAATCTTCCTATCCATATCACTAGTCATTACATAGCGTAATCAATGGGCAGGGGAATGGCAGTCGACCATGCAATCGGGCCTCCCTCTAACATGTAGCGCACACACTCCAAGCATAAAATGGCTAACAGCAGCACCCTCAAGGGGGCAACTGCTGGGGCTGACCAAGGTTCAAACTCTCCAGTCAAGTCTGAGGGATTCCCCATCAGGTATATCTGAAGTGTCCCATATATCCCCAGGTCAAACTCTAGGGCAGCAGTTCGGCATAAGGGGGTCATCTGATCTTTACAATAGATAAGATCCTGCAACCATTCCTTAAGTTTGGGGGGACATCTGCATTTAGCATTGCGTTTGGCTAATAGGAGGTCCAGTGACAAACCTTCTGGATGATGCTTCAATTTCTCAGTAAGGGGATGTAGTGTCCATAAACTGGAGTTCTACCATGTCGTCCTGAATATGGGGATTTTTGTAGTGGCGAGCCTGGGAGTGGAATTGTCCATAGCTGGAATAAGTAAAGTGCTGATGTTCCCGATACAGGTGGGGGTGGAGCCTAATTCCATGACAACTCATCATTTGTCAAAGAAATTTGCATCATCCATATTGGGTCATAGCAATTCACTAGGGTTATGGATTCTGAAGCCAGCCTTCCCCACTTTTTTTATTTTAGTTTTACATAGCACGAACTGGACCCAAATCGGGTATCAGAGCGCTTTACATAGCACCTGCTGCATTACATCAGGACACAGTCATTTTTGTTAGGCACATTAGAGTATAGCAACCATGAGGGTCATTAAGGGAGCCGCCTGCAACATGACGAGGTTTTACAGAGAATGGTAGCGGTGCCCCAGCATATGATGAGTCAGAACGTGTCTGCACTACCCATCTGTAGCAAAATTGGCATGAGTGTCCAGGCCCATGTGAGTTTCCTGTGATATAGCAATGTGAATATTGTCCCCGTCTAGGTAGGTCAAATATGTCGGCGCTGGAATTGGTTCCTCTGACATTCCATGAGGAACTTATGGCCAGCATGAGTAGTAAGTTCATGGATGTTTGTAGAGCTCGTAATCACAGCTTGTGAAAACAAACGTATAGGCGTGGATTAGGCACTGCAACATTATAATCAGTAGGTTGATAAATACGGGTTTGGTGGTTGCCACTGAAATGCACTAGAAGAACACTAGTAACTTTCCCAGAAAACCCACACTGGCAGCCCTAACCCATCAGAGAATGTCTTCCCACCAATAAGAGTAAAAACATCTCATAATGCTTCCACTGTATCGTAAATTGAAGTAGACAGTAAGAGGCAAAGGAAGAGCATACTAGAGGAGGGCGGAGTGCAATAGCTCATTGAGGAGAGAGCGCCTATGTATTATAACTAAGAAATGGGCGTGAGCAGGGTGGGAGACGTAAAGGAGAATAGGGGCATCAAGCCGGGGGGGGGGGGGGGGGGGGTAGGTCAGGAAAAGAAGGATAAGGATGTAGAGGGAATGGGTGGCTATAGGGTCAAACAGATTAAAGAAGGAAACTATACAGATTTAACTGCAGTAGGGGCATCATTTAGGGGTACCACCATGAAGTTCAGCAGTTCCTTCTTGAGCGAAGGGTGTTTAGGGGGATGGATAGAAGTTCTCATGTGGCTGTAACTACTGGGATTAAAGTCTATCAGCTGCGTTCTAACAGCACGTCTTGTTGTCAATAGCTTATCACATTGGCCCCAGGAGTCAGGCCAGAAGGCCTCCACCATCCACGTTGCACTCATTAGGGAACCTTGCAAGTGTCAGCCCGATCAACAAGTGGATCCCATCAGGACTTGGGTTCATCCCCCTCAACCAGGTTTTGACAGCAGCAAGGCATGGCTGGACTCCTGAGAAGCAACAGCAGCTGGAGGGTGATCTACGAGTTTGAGGCAGCCACTGACAGCCTTCAATCAATCATCATTTGTAAAGCACACTACTCACCCGTGAGGGTCTCAAGGTGCTGGGGTGGGGAATGCTGCTACTGCTCAAAAAGCCAGGTCTTGAGGAGTCTTCTGAAGGTAAGCAGGTCTTATGTCTACTGTAGGTGGATGGGGAGGGTGTTCAAAGTCTTGGCTGCGAGATGGGAAAACGATCTGCTGCCGGTCACTCTTCACAAGAAGGGGACTGTGGCGAGGTCAGCTGAGCGGAGCTGGCAGGTGGGGGTGTAGAAGCGGAGTCGTCTGTGGAGGTACATTGGTCTGGTGTTGTGGAGTGCCTTGCGTGCATGGGTGAGGAGCTTGCAAGTTATCCTCTTGTTGACCGGGAGCCAGTGCAGCTCTCAGGTGGAGTGTGATGTGGCTGTGGCAAGGATCGTGTGCAGAGGTGTTCTGGATGCGTTGGAGCCATCTCAGGAATTTGGCCAAGACTCCTGCATAGAGGGCATTTCCATACTCCAACTTGCTGCTGACAAGGGCCTGGGTGACCATTCTTCTCGTTTCAGTGGGGATACACTTTTAGATCTTGCGCAGCATGCAGAGGGTGCTAAAGCAGGAGGAGACAGCATTGACCCGTTTAGTCATGGAGAGGGTGGAGTCGATGATAACCTAGGTTGCGTGGTTGGTGGGTGTTGGGTTGGTTTCCAGTGTTGTCGGCCACCAGGGATCGTCTCAAGCCAAAGGGGTGGATCCAAGGATGCGGACCTCCATCTTCTCAGAGTTCAGCTTCAGTCGTCTGTTACTCATCCATTCAGCGACAGCCTTCATTCCTTCATGAAGGTTGGTTTTGGCAGTGTGGGGGTCCACGATGAGGGAGAGGATCAGCTGGGTGTCATAAGCTTAAGAGATGATGTTGTGGGCGAGCAGTGCCATGTAGATGTTAAACAGACTTGGGATGAGCCCTGGGGTACGCGGCAGATCTCGGTGGCTTCAGAGTGGAAGGTGGACGCTCTGATCTGCCGGAGCAAAAGGAGGTGGCCGAGTCCAAAGCCTTCTTTTGGATACCGGCATTGTGGAGGCGTATTCGTAGTGTGTGGTGGCAGACTGTGTCGAAGGCAGCTGACAGGTCCAGGAGGAAGAGGGCCGCTGTTTCTCCGTTGTCCAGCAGGGACTTTGTCATCGGTGGCAGCAATGAGAGCAGTCTCAGTGCTGTGGAACCCTGACTGGCAAGGGTCCAGGATGTTCTCAGAGGTAGTGGGTCCGTTGTTCGTTGACAGTCTTAGATGACATTTGCCATGAACAGGAGCAGGGAGATGGGCCAGGAGTTCGAGGTCCGACTTGTGTTTCTTGAGTAAGGCGTTTATCTTGGCGTGCTTCCAGCTCACCGGGAAGGTTGCTGTCTCAAAGGAGGTGTTGAGGACTTTCGGAGACAGGGGTGCCATGGCTGTGCTGGCTTTGTTGAAGATGTGTCGTGGGCATGTGTCTGACTGAGATCCGGAGTGGATGGTGTTCATGATCTTGATGTGTCATCGTTGATGGTGGTCCAGGAGAGCAGGCAGTTAGTGCAGATGGTGGTCGTGGGGGGCGGAGGTCTCAGTGGTGGTCAGGGCAGTCGTGGCATTGAAGCGGTCGTGGAGGTCTGATCTTGCGGTGGAAGAAGGTGGCCAGTGAGTCGCACAGGTCTTGCGAGGGTGGAACGTCATTTGTGTTGGAGAGTTCCTTCACGATGTTGAAGAGCTCTTTGTTGTTGTGCGCATTGTCTAGGCAGTCTTTGAAGGAGGCCTTTTTGGCAGATCTGATGAGGTGATGTGTCTGCGGGTGACGTTCTTGTGGTCTGCATGGCTGTCCGGGGTTCGTACACTGAGCCAGATCTTCTCCAGCTTTCGGTAGGTTTGCTTGGAGGCCCAGAGGTCTTCAGTGAACCAGCTGGCTCTCTTGATGGTGTGACTGTTGGAGGGTTTCTTGATCAGGGAGAGGGTGTTGACGCAGTCGTGGATCCTCTGTCGGAGGTTGCAGATCGGGGTCAGTGGTGGTTAGCTGGTCTTCGGTGACTTTGCTCAGGCAGCAGCGATGCATCTGTTGGGTGCGGTGGGTTTCTTGAAGGTGAAGTGGATGCAGCGATGGTCGGTCCAATGGAGTTTGTGGTGTGGTTTAAGGAGACATGGGAGCTTGCAGAGAAGATGGGATCAAGCGTGTGACCGGCAGGGTGGGTGTTGGGATGAGTTGTCAGAGGTTGGCTAGGTTGTCGATAAGGGTGGTGAGTCAGTGTAGTTATCGAGGTGGAAGCTCAAGTCCACAAGAAGGATGTAGTCCGTGGAGGATAGTGAGTGTTTGCGCTGACAAAGTCGGCAATGGAGTCGCCGTACTTTGGTTAGGGTCCGTAGATGAGGGTTACTCTGAAGGGGGGGTGGGGGGGGGGGGGGGGGGCATCAGTGTGGATCTGGAAGTGCAGGTGTTAGGCAGTGCTGATGGTGTTGGTCAAGACTCCAATAGTGTTCCTGTGGAAGATTGAGATTCCTCCTCCTCAGTTGGTGCAGTCCCTGCGGGTGATCTTGTAGCCTTCCAAACGGCTATGTCAGGTGCCGAGGCGTGCTTCAGCCAGGTCTCCACCAGAAAGGCGACATCTGGGGAGGTAGAGTAGGACCCAGAGTTAAACGGCGTGTTTGCAGGCAGAGCGGGTGTTGAGAAGGATGCATATGAGGTGGTTGGGTTCTTTCCTGGTCGGCAGCATGATGGGGTAGATGCTTGTGAGCTGCAGTTCCGGCAGGGGAAAGCTTTGTGGGTGCACTTCGGGCAGCCAGGATGCAGGTGTGTGATCATCCGGTGTGGAGTGCGTGGAGGTTTCTGGCATCGTAGCGATGTTGGGCGTCATAGCGTTCGCGTGGTCCAGGCACAGACAGGCTTGCCTTAGGTGTGCCTTGGGCGTGCCCGCTGTGTGGCCTCCATTTGAGGGGATGTGGGAGGAGCAGCGGGGAGGCAGGAGCAGGGCAGCAAATGGGATTGCAGGAGGCAGGACCGCAGCAGCAGGAAATACAGGCGGGCCATGGGACAACTGGGCACAGGAAGGAAAAACAAGTTCAGGCAAGGCAACAAGTACTGGCACAGCGGAATAAAAACAAGTCTGGGCAAGAAAGCAAGTTAGGCACAGGGGGTGGAAAAAAAAACCCACAAGATTAGGCAAAAAACAATGCAGGCAGAGCCATGCAGCAGCGAAGGGGAGCAACCTGCCTGCGAGCAGGGTCAGAGGCCTTGCCCCAAACAAGACAGCCAGGGTTGCACCACACATCCGGTAGGGCCCCTGCCGTGAAGGACCACTAGGCAGCAGCGAAAGCCACAACCCGAAGCCCAAGCAAGAAGCAGGCCATCCACAAACTCAGTTGTTGACCTACCGGATCTTCCCCTACTTAAATGGTAGCTGCAATGCAGAGGACTCTAGTGGGATAATGGAGGACTGTGCTGCTCTTAATTAAAAAAAACCACTGCTATTGTTTAACTGTTTTAATATCTGGTGCGATTTGTATTTGTTTTAACAGTCAAGCTATCCATTGGTAGTTGCTCTGCACGTCGGTGGGGAGATACCGGGGTGTTGAGGGACTCTGCACTGCTGTACGTTGCAGGGCGCAGTAGGGTAATTTCCCGACCTCTTTCCCCAGTCCTCATTCCTTGGATAACGCGGTGGAGTGGTCTCCCTCCATGCCTCCCGCCTAGTGTTCTCCTTTGCGGCCATTTTAAGACATCCTACTTGGGACACTTACAAGCACCATCTTGGGTCAGAGGTTTAGTGGTTGATCGACCGGCCTCTAAATTCTCCTACTCCATGGGAGCCGCGACATGGACGTGCAGTGGGCCCGCCGCTGACACGCCAAATTTAAGCCAGTGTGCGCCCGTCCGCGGCCAGCACCACCCATTTTTCATCTCCAGCAAAGATTGCCTGGTCCAGAGCAGCTATTAGGATGGAACAAACTGGCTTGTCTGGGGGTCAGCCAAAATGGAGTAGTTTCTTACCTGCAACTCCAGTTCTGTAGTAGGGGTATCTGTTATTGTCATAATCTAGTGAATAGTCCCACCCAGGTGCATGGACAGCGGAGCAATCAAAAATAATCTCTTAACTGTCTTCAGTGCAGACCTGCATAGACACTTATGAGATAATTAAAGACAATAATGCAGCCTATATTCACAAGGTTACACTGCCCAGTACTTAAATGCAAAGGATATTCTACCAATACAAAGGATTTTCCACCAATATCACATTTAACACAGTCTGCTAAGTTTCACCAATAGAGAAACTTTCCCTTCACAAAATCCTTGGAATGATAGAGAGGAAGGGATGGACAGACAAGCACCATAGGCTGCCATTATGTGTCTTGAAAAGGGATACCGTGCCTTTAAGGAACTCTCCACAGACCCTCAGTATCCCAGGATGCACAGCAATAGTCCTTTTACTTTGAGTTCTTTTTGAAGGTGTATAAAGCAAGGCCTGTAGCATACATTACCGTGCCATTTTCTCCACCAGAGAGGAGGGCGGGCACTTATGACTATAACAGATACCCCTACTACAGAACTGGAGTTACAGGAAAGAAACTACTTCTGTAGTATGGGATCTCTGTGTATAGTCACAATCTAGTGAATAGAATGACAAGCTCATCCCCACAAACAACCCAGTGGTGGAGGAAAAAGACACCACTACTGTGCAAACAGATTTCTCAACAAAGCCTGCCCAACCTGAGCATCTGCCCTGGCATCAGAGTCCAGACAGTAGTGCTTAGCAAAGGTATGGACAGACTGCCAAGTGGCAGCCCTGCAGATCTCTGCTATGGGAACATTTCGAAGCACAGCTGTTGTAGCTGCTTTGTCCCTGGTAGAATGAGCCTTAGGCTTACCCCCTAAGGTCTTGTTCGCTTTGATAACATAGCTGGATACATGACACAATCCACCTAGAGATGGACTGTTTAGAAGTAGCCAGACCAGTCTTGACCGACCCATAGTTAACAAACAATTGGTCGGACCAACGAATCTCCTTGGTCTTATCCAGGTAGAATTTCAACACCCTTTCGACATCCAGGGAATGAAGAGACCGTTCTGCTGGAGTGGAAGGGTTCTGAAAAAACGTTGGTAAAGTTAGTCTGATTACCATGAAAATCAGAGATCACCTTAGGAAGGAACTTAGGGTGAGTACGCATGACAACCTTAGCAGCATGAAACACAGTGTAAGGTTCCTGGCAACACAATGCCTGAATTTCACTCACCCTACGGGCCGATGTAATGGCCACGAGGAACGCCACCTTCCACGACAGGTGCTGCAGTGAAGCCTTGTGAATAGGCTCGAAAGGTTCCTTCATCAACCTGGACAGCACCACATTCAGCTCCCACGAAGGAAGCCGAACAGGAGGGAACACCTTCAATCCTTCCAAAAAAATCCTATCACAGGAATCTGGAAGAAGGATATTTGCAAAGGGCATTTTCTGAATGCAGTCAATGCAGCGAGGTGAACCTTAACAGAATGCAAATTAAGGCCAGACTGCGCTAGGTGCTGACGGTATGGAAGGATGACATCCTCCTTGTAGTCGGATCATAGTTCTTAGACGTGCACCAGATGTAGAATCTCTTCCTCTTGTAAGTGTAAGAATTCCTAGTGGAAGGCCTCTTAGCCTCCTTCAATATGTCCATGCAATCCTCCGGAAGATTCAAGTGGCCATATTGCACTCTCAGGAGCCATGCTGCCAAACTCAACAATGAGAGGTTGAGGTGCACATCTGCACCTCGAACTTCGTGAGAAGGTCCGGCTGACACGGCAGCCGCTGGTGAGGTAGGAGCCGCTGGCGAGGTAGGTCCATGAACCACCACTGTCTGGGCCATTCCGGAGCGATGAGGATCATTCGCACCCTGGACTGGGACAGCTTGATGAGCACCGCCGGAATCAGGGGAATGGGTGAAAAAGCATACAGATCCATAACCCGTTCCCCAGAGTCCCCAGTTGGTATTACCTCGAGGCAAAGTCTCAGCATTTTCTGTTTTCAGCAGTGGCGAACAGATCTAAGTCTGGAGTGCCCCACATGGCGAAGGCGTCGAGCACCTCATCGTTTATGACCCACTCGTGGTTTTCTTGGATCAACCTGCTGAGGGAGTCCGCCTGAACATGCTGCACACCTGGCAGATGAGTCGCCGTTATTGTCAATTCTCTGGCTAGCAGCCAGTGCCAGATTGCCTGCGCTTCTTGTGACAGGGTGCCCGATCTTGAGCCCCCCGCTTGTTGAGGTAATACATAGTGGTCGTATTGTCCGTCTGCACAAGCAAGAAGTTGGTCTGGAAGGACGGATGAAAGGCCTTCAGTGCCAAGTGAAGGGCTCGGCGTTCCAGGAAATTGACGTGATACGAGGACTCTGCCGGAGACCACGTTCCCTGGATCTGTAGATGGTCTGAATGCACTCCCCATCCCTGGAGAGACGCATCCGTCACAATAGTCTGAGTGGGAATGTCCTTGTGGAAAAAAAAACCTCCGAGGAGATTCTCCGCTGAGCACCACCATCTCAGGGGCTGTTTGGCGTGATGCGACAACTGGACCCCTTCGTCCCAGCACCCTCTCATCTGGTCCCACTGATCCTCCAAACATTCCTGCAGCGGCCTCATGTGTAGACGCGCATGTGGAGGTAGACGCAAGAGGCCATCGACCCCAGTAGAGAAGACACCAGCCTCACTGTTGTAGATTGAGCAGCTATGAGAGCCTGAGCCTTCCGAAGGATCGATAAGCGTCTCTCCTCCGAAGGAGACACGCTTGCTGACAGCGTATTGATGGAGGCTCACAAGTACTGGAGGCACTGGACAGGAATCGGGACAGACTTAGACATATTTATGTGCATCCCCAGCTGGTTCAGCAGGACAGCTGTCCTGTTGCAAGTGCAATTTTGCTTCCTGGAAGGTGGAGGCCTTGATCAACCAGTCGTCCAGGTAAGGATAGACAAACACCTTGGTCTTGCGCAGGTGAGCTGCCACCACAGCCATGCATTTCGAAAAAGTCCTAGGTGCAGACTTCAGTCCAAACGTTAGTACGGTGTACTGATCTTGATTGGTGCCGATGAGAAGTGCAGGAACCTCCGGTGTTTCTGTGCAATGGAAGTACGCTTTCTGTGCAATTGAAGTACGCATCTTGCAGATCACGCAAAGCCAGTCTCCCTTCTCTAGCTGAGGATAGGTCTGGTGCAAAGACAGCATGCAAAACTTTTCCCTGGGAATCCATTTGTTTGCTTGTCGCAAATCCAGAATGGGCCTGAACTAGTTCTTGTCCTTCTGTACTAGGAAGAAACAGGAGAAAAGACACTTTCCCCTTTGAGACAAAGGGACGTCTATCGCCCTTTTTCTTAAGATATCAGCCTCCGACTGGAGCTCACGCAGTTGGAACTGCGAGCAAACCGGTGGAATTGCTGCAGGCGGGCTGGTGAAATGAAGACCATCTATTGCAAACAATATTCAGCACCCACTTATCTTGAGTAATTTTTCTCCAGTCTGCCAGGTAATGTTGGATGTTTCCACCCACTGGAACGGGTAACGGATGAGGAGGATGCAGAACCTCAGGGCCTAGACCCAGCCGGGCTTTGGGCGTCGAGGAGGACTGCTGGCCGCCTCAGTCACTTCTGAAAAGGCCACCTTTGGTACTGCTGGCCAGTTAAACGACCCTGCCCCCTGCACCAAAACCACTCTGGAAGGGGCAGAAAGTCTTCTGCTCCTTCGGCTTCTCTAACCCGACGGCTGTTAGGGTTTCAGCCTCCGCCTTCATGCGGGCCATCTCCTCCTCAGCGTGTTTTCCAAACAATGTCGCCCCAGAGAACAGCAGGTTGGCTACCCTCTGCTGGGCCTCAGGTTTCAGGGACATCAGACGCAACCAGACATGAAGTCTCAAATTTATCCCATGGCAGTAGCCATGGGCAGCCAAGAGCGAGGAATCTGCCGCCGCACTGATCACCTGATTGACACCAACATGCCCTCGTTGATCTCCTGAAAATCCTACCTCTTCTCCCTAGGGAGATGCTCCAGGAACTGCCCTAGGGAGTCCCACAACGACTGGTCGTATCGTCCTAGGAGAGCCATAGCACTAGCAGCTTTCATGGACGTAGCTGCCTTACTGCAGACCTTACGACCTGCAGAATCCATCTGCCTACTCTCTTTATCGGGGTACTGTGGATGATGGAGTAGTAGCGTATTGTTTCCTGGATACCGTGACTATTACCGAATCTGGTACCGGGTCAGATCAGAGAAAGGCCAGATCGGAGTCAGGTGGTCTGGATTTCTTTTGCAGCCGTGAGGGGGCGGATCTTGGTGATGCCGGTGTTAGAAACAATTCCATCGCCGGTTCTTCCAGCCCCGGCACCAAGGGCAACAGGGGCAGAGACAGATGCAGCTTATGTAGGGTCTCGAAGATCACCGATGTAAAAGGTGTGGGCACCATCAGAGTAATACCCAGCTTCGTCGCTCCTCGCAACACTTCCTGAAACGACAATGTCGTCCACTGGCAACACTTTCGTGTGGGGTGGGGAAGTCTGACAGAGTGGGAGAATACTCCAGAGCACTGGACGAATCCGTATGATGGGATCTCGACCTCTCTCTTTTGTGACGACACCGGGACAGTGTAGATGAAAGACGGTCACTCCTGGAGCAGTGCCTCCGCCCAGATGGTGATCTGGAGCATGATCTGGACCTTAGAGGCCTTGGAAGCTCCACCAGCCTGGTCGGGAGTGGCAGTTGCGGAGGCAGAGCCGGAGTCTTCGGCAGTGGCATCCCCTTAGGTGGTGAAGGGAAGCGCGGCAGCAAGACGGGCCATGAGGAGGTGGTGGAGGCGGAGGAGGAGTAGTCTTCGGAAGAGGAGGAGAGGACGAGGAGTCCTCGGAAGTAGAGGAAGAGGTGGAAGAGTGGGATTCTCCTGCAGCAACAAAGGCGTAGGAGACTTTGGCCGAGGAGGTGAGTAAATTTGAGAGTACTCTGAGTCGGAAGATCTAACCACTCTCCTCTTTGCAGGTCTTCGCGATGAAGTCCTAGAGGCAGACCTACTAGACTAGCACCGGGGCGACCAGGGGCTCGTAGAAGCAGAGGACAGACTGACCACAGAGTCCGGGGACGTCGTCCTTGCCCTGGATCGCCTCCTGGAGGTAGACTTGTCCTTTCTGGACATAGACTTCTTCCTAGACGTCGAAGGCCTCAACGCAGACACATCCCTCGACGCCAACCTCCTTTTCATCGTCAATGGCTTGCTCAGACGTCAAACGCAGAGTAGACCTCAGCGGTGTCGCCTGGGCGGCGAGTGCTGGCGCCTGGACCCATCACGATATCTAGGACTCCTAGACGTTGATGTAGTTAGACGTTGATATCAGAGGTCTCGACGTCAGCCCCCTAGATGTCGAACAGCGACGCCGCTTTGACCCAGGGTCCTGGGTTGATGGGGAGCACACGGTGGTCAACCCCCTCGACGCAGAGGCCATCGACGTCGACTGAGATCTGTGCCGTTTTCTGGCCTTTTCATGACTGGGGAGCCCCCCCAGAGGCCACAGCACAGGCAGAGGACAGAGATCCAGTCCTGCCATGCCCAGATACACCTTGATCCTGAAGTTTCCTCAGCTCCAGGCCTTGGAGCAGGATCCTCTCTTGGTCCCTCAGGGTCCTCTTGGAAAAGGACTGACAGATCTCACAATCTTCAGGGACATGGGATGAAGGGAGACCGAGGATACACACTCTGGACGTCCGATTTGGCCTTCTTCCTGACACATTCTGGCACCTGTCGAACAATGCAGGCATTTGACAGAAAAATGGCACAAAGCTGGCAAAAAAAACCAGCATATGGAAGGAGTAGGCAGACGTCGAGTAAAACTCTAAACACGAAAAGTGTCAAACAATTCGAATTAAACCCAAAAAGGGAGAGCTCAATGCTCCAGGGTCCTGCTAGCAGGAGCCAGAAAAAAGAACTGAAAGTAAAAGCACTATTGCTGTGCATCCTGGGATACCGAGGGTCTCTGGAGAGTTCCTTAAAGGCATGGTATCCCTTTCCTTTTCTGAGAGGACAAACAATTGTAATACTGATGCAAAGTCACCTACAACACACATTAGGACCACTTGTCCCAACATAAAGGCAGGTTTTATAAAAATTGCACATCTCTACCCAAACACTCTGGCGATATCTGGCTTTCTCCGACGTCAAACTCCTGGGACCTTATGCTGTGAACTGAAACCTGCTTAAAAGGAAGTCCCAACCCTGACATACTGTTGGCTTTACCAGAGGCTTTTCGGATCAGTGGTCAACTGAGCTGGCCACAAGATTGGGGGCGGGCTTGCTATTATGAGGGATGGCTGGGAGATCTCGTGCTGGAGAATGGAGCTCATAGGGATTACTGAGGCACTGCTTTACTGTATTAAAACCTGCCCTGCATCATAATTTGCTGGAAACCTGGTTTACAGAACCCCCGACACTCCTTCCTGCCATTTGCTTGAGTTACGCAACATCACAGATCTGTTACGGAGGCACGGCAATTTCACAGTCCTTGGCGATTTTAATGTACAATGGCAACTGTGCCATGGCCTCTCAGATGGCAGACACGCTGAAAGGTTCAAATCTGGCCCCCACCCATACTGCTGGCCATGTTGGATCTCATCTTCACGAATGACCCCAACCTGAAAATAAAGACCCAGATACCTCTAACCTGGTCTGATCCGATAGCTTCTTTTAGTTTGCCTGGCAAATCTTCAGGCTGTAGCGCAAGGGCAACATACGAGGAAAGGAGAAACTGGAGTAAGGTCTCCCCGGATACTTTGGGACCAGTTACAAAATGCTCCCCCCCAGGCTGAATACCACCCCGGACCCTCTTAGCGTCTGGTCTGATTTTCACCCATTTTGTCCAGAAGCAGCTCAGAAAGAACTGTACAATTGTAAATCAGGTTCTCCTGGTGACCCCAGCCCAGTTCTTCAAATTGCTTGCCCCATGGTTTAATTTGCAGCTGAACTCAATTTGGAAATCCTGCCAACAGGCATCTATCCCGCCGCCTGGAAATTAGCCTATTCTTAAGAAACCACACGCGGATCCAGCAGTGCTCAGGAATTTTAGGCCTCTCCCCCTTTCACCAGCACCTGCCAAAATTCTTAAGACGTCCAGACACAACTATCCAATTTTCTGTAATCTAACAACTGTCTCCAGGAATCCCAATCTGGTATTAGAGTGAGTTCTAGCACGGAGCCAGCTCTTTTGGAAGTTGTGGAAACTGTACAAGAAGCATACCAGGGCAGCTCCGCAATGCATGTGCTGTTGGATCTATCCACAGCGTTTGATAGTGTCTTATCAGATTCTTCTGGAGAGACTTGAGTGACTGGAACCACGCTGGCCTGGTTCCACATGTTTTTTGAAGTACTGGTCCCAGCAGGTATTTCTCCACCCCACATGTTGTCACAGACACGTTGTGTGTGGGGTCTTCCAGGGCTCAGCTTTGAGCCCTATATTATTTATTATCTAAACCCCCCCTCGTGGATTTATTTGAGCAATTGGGAGTGAAAGTTGTATCCTACGCAGACTACACTCAGCTGGTGGTCTCTTTTAGAGAAGACTGAGGCTGCTTTCACCAACTTTAAGCAATACCCGAACATCTCGGCGTGGATTACTGATAGCTGCTTGAAATTAAATACCTATAAAAGTAGTATTTTTTTCAATCAATTGTCTCCTTTAACTATCAGAGCTCTGGTGGCCAGAGCTAAACCCCCTGCCGATCCCAGTAGACTCAGCTAGGAATCAGAGGTTCAAATCTGACAAGAACCTCTTGCAAGGCCCAGATTTGTAAAATCTCCTAGTCATGCTTTTGGAAGCTGAGAGCTATGCAGAGATCGCTTCATATCCTGCTTATGGATTGCAGAAGACAGTGGTCCATGCATTGGTCGAGTTCCCAGCTAGACTACTCCAATAGCCTCTATATTGGACTACCAGCTTATCTGATCGTGAGGCTGCAAATTATTCAAAATGCTGCAGCCAGACTTATTAGGAATGTACTGTTCTGCCAACACATATCACTCGCCCCCCCCCCCCCACCCCTCCCCCTTAGGAGGTAGTTGTGCACTGTACAAGTGTCATTATTAAACCGCCACAGGCAGCTCCCTAGTCTCCCGGGGAGGAAGGGGCAATGGGGAGGAGGGGCAGGCTTCTTGCGCTATGGCTCTCAGGTGTCCCTGACAGCCTTTATCATTTCTGTAACCCTCAAAGTATTTGTGGTGTAAACTGTTGTATTTTAACTGCTTTGCATGAGAGTAGTAATAGCACTGGATCAAGTATTATGAATTAGTCAAAATAAGTGTTAGTAAAGCAATTGACTATGTAGTTTTTTTTGTTTTGTTTTTTAAAGTGCCCATAACCAGGATTTGCTTTTTGGCCAGGTGTGGATTTGTACGATTTAACATGTACGTTTCAGGACTGACCAGAGACACTCAGCCCCACCACAGAATACCAGGCTGGCAACAACTACTAGACATGTGCCAGTTCAGAGCAAAGTCAAAACAATGTTCAAGATCAGAGTGTTAGTGACCCTGGGGATGCCTTATAAGTGGTACTTTGGGTAACTAGTGGTACTGCGTGCACCATGGCCTCTCAGGATTGTTCTAGTATTAGGATGCAGACTCACTATTTATGTGCCGAGTCAAGACAAGGCTTCGGGTTGAGAAATTACACAGCTTGAAAGCAGAAAGTAAGCGGGTATATTTAAATTTGTAGGACCAAATCATATGGAGTTGTCAGTTGCATGCTCGGTCCCATTATAAATAGTGAGGCTGTTGCTGCCCCTAGAATTGCTACAGACAGTTGGGGTCTGTTCTGGGATAGCTGACCGAAATCTTATGGGATGTGAAATACACAAAAGGTCCTAACCGATATAAATCTAAATTCTCTTCTCATTAGGACATTGTGGTTCATTGTCTATTTGCAGCTACTTACCAATTGGGTGAGATCAGTTTATGCTCAAAGTGTGACCTCTGCGTTAAGTAAAATGTGCAGTAATGTCACAAAGGCTGTTTTATATTAAATTGAAAACAAGAAATCAGATTTGTAAATCGATTGAATGAGGGACCCAGCAAAGCATATAAATGTCTTTTCTGAAAAGAAAACAAGCATTTACAATGCAATGGTCTCGGCATTATTAAAGGTAGAGCTATTGGCATTGCTCATGACTTTTTTAATCATAAATAAATGGCATTGTCATTTACAATGCCAATAGCTTAATCGCTTGCAAATGCATGACCTATTGCATTTACAGCCACACACACAGAGCCCCCCACACACAGAGCCCCCCACACACAGAGCCCCCCCCACACAGAGCCCCCCACACACAGAGCCCCCCCACACACAGAGCCCCCCCACACACAGAGCCCCCCCACACACAGAGCCCCCCCACACACAGAGCCCCCCCACACACAGAGCCACCCACACACAGAGCCACCCACACACAGAGCCACCCACACACAGAGCCACCCACACACAGAGCCACCCACACACAGAGCCACCTACAAAAGAACCTTCCTTAACAGTCTCAGGGTGCCGTAGCAACTGGCAGCAAGTTTTTTAGTTTGGTGGTTCAGCTACATCCCAAGACTCTCCAATCTTTGTGAGGAAGGCAACTTACTGTAGAGGGCTAGTGAGATTTCTGCAGAAGTTGTTGCCCAGCTGCATAACTTCAGTTTTGTTCTCGTTGAGTTCACACCCGGCCATCCAGCTGGCTACTTGCTGAAAGCAGGGGATCAGAGACAAGTGACTAGAGCTGGGGTAAGGGGAAATTGACATAACTGAAAATATGGTTCGACTTTGAGAGGATTGTCCTGATAGCGTGATTTAGTGAAGCCCCTTAGCCTGATTTAGTGAAGCCCCTTAGCCGACGCAGAGCCCTTTCTGTTCGATGTACAGCCACCCTGCAGCACGTTTCCCACCAATAAGCGCGGGTTCATGGTTTGCACCCCCATCCAAACCCTGCAACAGGTTTTTACTTGTGGCAAATTTGGCAGACAAGAAATGCTTTGACTCTTAAAACTTTTTTTTTACTTTAATCAAAGGGGGAGCATTTTTTTAAATCCTATTCAAATTACTTTTACAGAAGCGTGTAACAGAAAACGTATTAGTTTAAAATGCTACCATCTGGTTAAGTTACTCGTAAAAAGTAATTACTATGGACATGAGCAGAATGAGAATTTGTTCGAGCAGTGCCAGGAGCACCAGTGTGACAAATATCTAGGTTTAGGAATTTGTCTCAAGGGGTGGAGCGGCACTAGTTAGCAGATTACACAGTGCCTTGTGCACAATTCATTTTTCTTCAGGAAATACGGAGAAAGATGTATCTGTTTGGCATGGCAATCTGATATTATGTTAGCTTTTGAATTACAGCATGTTTCACTTTGACATAAGTCAATCACGTCTGGGAGGTGTGCAAAGCTAAAAAAATAATTCCCTTATGACTTTCACATAATTTTTGCAAATACTAGGATTGCTATAGGTGTGCTGCGCAATATTTTAGTCATGTGGATTTTCAGGTTGAATTCAAGACTTTGTAAAACCTGGCATTGAGAAAGAAAGGAGATTTGGCTGCAAAGGGAGTGTGACAATTTAGTTCTCACTCATCTGATCTGGTAGAATCGTACCACTGCTCTCCCCTCTTGTCTCGTTTCTGCTTTAGCGCCATGATGCCCACACGGTGTGATAGTTGCGCTCTATAAATTTAATTCATTCATAAGGGAGTGAATTGAAAATCGAGTCAATGGATGAATGCATGAATTCAAGAGTTCAAGAGTTAAAGGTCGAATGAGAGAGCATGCATAATGAGTTATTGAGTGTTGAAATTAAGAGCTTCTTTCATTTATAGGCCAGAGCCATTGGCTTAAGCAATGCTCATTTTAGGAAGGTAACTCAATTCAGCGTTATGATCAAAACAATTTGGAGGTGGATTATTGTGGTTACTGTATAAGTGGTTTCCGCTTTCCGGTGTGCAGTGCTTAATTTGTAAAATATGAAGTGCAGGTGCTCACATTTTTTAGGAGGCCACATCCACTTCCCCGGCTCAGTCCACAACCTCCAGTGGCTCCACCCACTTCCTTTTTTGACCTCCACCCACAACCACAAGCCTTAACACATTAGAGCTACCTCCTCACTTGAGTTTCACAAGGAGCTGAAGACCTAGTTCTTCACATAAGCACATCAAAGACCTCACCTGATTAGTGCGCTCTGCGAATCAATATAACATATTGTAACATTTGAGAAGCCTATGGCAACAACTTTAAAGTGAACTCAAATTAGAAAATGTGTGTAAACTCAAACTTTACCATTAGTAGGGTCATTTGAGGGCCTGAGGCAGTTTTATAAACTAAAGGAAATGTGCTTGTACTGTGCTGTTTAAAAGAAAGGTATAAAGGAAGGAATACATCAAAGACAGCAACAAATTCTGGCAGGAAGGTGAGTAATGGAATGAATTAAATGAGTAATGGATAAAGGACGAAATAAGAAAAGAATGGTAAAGGAAGAAATGAAGGGATAGAAGGAATGAGGGAGAAAGGAAGTTCATGATTGATGAATAGAAAGAAGAAAGGAAATGAGGAAGGAAAGCAGAAGGAAGGGTTGAAGGTAAGAAAAGAAGAAATTAAAGAAGGGATGAAGGAAGGACCAGGAAAAAAAAGAAAGTATGGAATGAAAGGAGGAGGGAGGAAGAAATGCACCAAGGAATGGGAGGATGGGAAATGGATGAGGGTGTAAGAAAGCAAGAATAGAAAGAGGAAAGGAGGCATGGCTGGAGGTGCTTCAGAGACACCTGAAGGTGGGCTGGCGTGATTTGAGAGGCAGACAGTGGAAACTAGAGGACCGTTTACAGACACTTAGAGACCAACAGCTCAGTCAGGCACCGAGTATAGTCATACACAGACAGACCAAGGTAAGTAACTAGACCGTTTACTGACACTCCGAGACTCACGGCACAGTCATACAGTTAGACACTGTCAGTTTGATCACACTCAGAGACCCACAGCACTGTCAGACACCGACGGACCGAGGTAAGTAGACCGGGTCCACTCAGCATTTCATCCTTCTGAGGACGATAAAATGAGTCTCATTGAGTTGGATAACAATTAACATCTGTTATTCAGCGCCAAGATACCCAAGGGTGAACGTGTGCTTAATACCCATGTCATGTTAGGTTATGTTATTTGTGTAGGGTTATGTTGTGTTAGCAGGGTGCTTTAGCTCGAGGCACAGATGTTAAATAAGACCGCGAGACAGGGGGTGCCCGAGGTAGTGAGACACACAGAGGAGCCCACGGGGTGTAGAGACAGAGCGAGGAGCAGAGAGTTTAACAGACATGAGAAGCATGAGGTTTGATTGATGGGAGGTAAAGAAAGAGGTGACTGGAAGAGATAAGGCGAAGGACACACGGACAGAGCTCCAGACTGACAAAGGCTCCAACAGCTGCTCAAAAATCATGTCTCAGAGCCCAGAGATGCTACTGGCTGCGTGCCGCACACTCTGTACCTCGCTGCACAGTGTACGTACCTCACCCGCTATACCCTTTGTACCTCAGAGTGCTGCCCCTGTAAACGACCCTGCTGCTCACAGCGCTGCTCCTGCTCGCCGCTATCCTCTGAGTGTTAACAACCATACCTCTCAGTGCCGCATTGTGTGTCACAGCACAGGCTCCGTGTGCGTAGCCCACAGGACTACTGCATATACCTCACATCCGCGCTGTACCTCACACAGCATGCTACTGCTGCGCTTCTCGGCTCTATCTAATGCGTAATTCGTCTTTACACAACTCGGCCTCTATCATACACCTCCCTGGAGGTTGCCTTGTTACCATCTCTACCTCACGGTGCTACTCATTTTTCACGCTCTGTGTGAGCCACAAGATGCTCCACATACCTACTTCACACCCTGCTGCTCCCGCTGTATTTCACAGTACTCCTGCAGCACCTATCAGGTTGTCCTCGGAGTACACTGTCCATGTGAAACTCTACCTCAAGCCTGCACCTCACTGGAGGCCACAGTGCTACCCACGTACCTCTCAGAGCTGCACCATGTATGACACAGGCTTCCTGTGCTACCTCACAGGTGTATTGCAGGTACCGCACACCCATGTTCCCGCTGCCTGTACCTCACATTGCGCTACAGCTGCGCCTATCGGCGCTATCCTCTGGGCGCTTCTTTGAGGTATATCTTTGACACTTGCTGAAGGGTTTGATGCGTTTTCTGTACCACAGTGCAGCACCATCTACGCCACAGGCTGCTCTATGTACGTACCTCACAGGACTGTTACCTGCACCTGGCGCTGCTGCTCCCTCTGTGCCTCCCAGCGCTATACTCTGGGCGCCTCCTCCATGAACCAGTTTGACTCCCACTGGAAGGTGCGCTCTCTGTACCTCACAGCACTGCTCACTGACACTGACCGAGATGCTCCCGTACCTCAGATGACCACTGCCAGTAGGTACAGAGCGGCTTGCGCTGCCTCGTAGCGCTATCCTCCCAGCTCCTCCTACATATACAAATCTCAAACAGCAGGGGAGCTTAATTTCTCTCTCTTCCTCACAGTGCTCATCCGCCTGCCTCGCATCGCTATCCTCCGAGTACCTCCCTCAGATAAAACCCTATTCCTCACCGGGGGCAGCAGTGTTTCCTCTGTACCTCACAGTGAGGTTTCCTGTGCTTGAATGTTTACAAATGATTCATTCTGCCCACCCCTACAATAGACCCGGCCCTGAGAAAAAAGTGCCGGTGCTTAGCACCGGCACAAATTAGGCACTGCCGGTGTGGCGACCGAGACACTATGGCTGGGCAGCCCGATAGAGTTTGCGGCTTAGAGGGTTGCAGAAGGTTCGGCCTGCTTTGCTGCCACTGAGTCCTGACGGTAACAGCGAGAGGGAGAAGGAAAGGAAAAACGAACACCCCATCCTGAGCCTCGGAGGACTGAGTCTGCTGCAGCCACGCCGGATGGGAGTGCTGCGCCCCCTCCCCCCCCCCCCCCGGGGACCCAGGAGCAGCGAGTGCAACAGTGGCCTGCTGGGGCAGGCCTGGCCAGCCTACAGAGAAGTGCTGGGGGTACCCTAGCTGATTCATTGCAAAGACAAAGAGAACCCCTGTGGTGCGGCAGCCAGGAGCTTGTAGCTCTAGCAAACTGACCAGAGTGAAAGCGCACCAATAACGTACCCAAGGTTCACTATTGAAGAGGTCGGAAGGGCCCTGCCTGAGGCTCACCGCCATTTTGAGACCAGTTGTGACTAGGAGTGCTGCTGCACGTTTCAAGCCTCGGTGGGTCCTGCGGAGTATTGCGCGCCCCCACCCCCCCTGCGTCTGACACACGACTGGTATATGGAAATCTCGTGCCCTGGGCTGTGGTAGAGAGGCCTGCTGTGCTGGGGTGCCCATTATCTCCTGGCGGAAAAGACGGCAGTATACTCACACACTCAGACTCACGAGAGGATCACCACCTGCCGCTGCAAGGGGACTTGATCTCCTAGAGACACCCACACCAGGAGTCGCCTACGTGCTGCGTCACTCCCGCTGCAATTATTTTCCCAGTCTGCAAACTGAGGTAAGAGGCCAGCAAACTAATAACGAGGAAAGCGAGGAGAGCAGCCTAACTCAACCTTACCAGCAGCAAAATGGCTGCCTCAAAGCTTCCGCAATTTTTCGGATTGGGGGCGTGTTTTGCTGTCCTGAGTGACAGACGTCACGGGCTAAAGAACAGCAAAATTTATGCCCCCAAATCCGAAAAAGACGGGGCTTGTTTGGAGTGACTCCCTTCTCTTCCAATGGCTGGCCTCCGTTTAGGAAGTTAGCCAATGGAAGCGAACGGAGCTGAGAGGCGGGTCTAAACTGCCCCACTATACAACATAAGATCTCCGGACCGGAAGCTGCTTCGCAGCTTATAGGTCCCGACCTAAAAAAACATTACATGAACGGCTTTAGAAGTGTGAGCTGTGTACTTTGGGTTTTTTTCCACTTGGGTGAAACACCAGAACACCCTTACTTTGCTATACGAAAAGTAGGAAAGAAATCTGATAGTAGGAAGTTATTCTTCCTTTAGTTAGAACTAATAACCAAGGTCAAATAAGAGAAAACCCGTTCTAAAGTGAAGAACACTCAAACCGTATAGTCAGAAACGAGTCTGGAAATTAAATTCCAATTAAGGCTAAAACTGAACCATCTATTGCCAGGCCTTTATTGATCTATGTATAATGGATTATTTTTTTTCCTAAACTAAGTCAATTTAAAAACATTGCCCAATTCAGGACAGAGTGGGAACCAGACCCTTTTTAAAGAAAACACCATCACAGTGCAGTAACTAGTCTATAAGCCAGCTACCTTCAACAGTACTTGCTAAAAGATACATTGCTTTAGTTGGAGAAAAAAAAAATTGACCCATTCAACCTTGGAGAAAGCAATGGGCTGCAGCTAGCGAGCCAATATAAGAACCACTGTAAGTTTCCAGAGGCTGTCTCCAGAAACACAAGAACATGTAGGAAAATCGTGGGAACATGATGTCTAGGCTGATTTATTTCTAGCTTTTTCCTTCGTCATATTGATGTGGTGCTCACTTTGTATATGGGCATATTGTCTTATTGCTCATGAGAAACTAAAACGTGGATAGATTTGTAAAAAAAAACCCTGCCTTTAAGCTAGGTTATTGTTAAAGTAGCAGCTAGATCTCCAGCTACAAGTCTAAATTCTCAAACTTTAACAGCCCCAATGAAATTTAGGTCCATGACATTTAAGCACAACCTATTTGGTTCTGGATGTTGCTGCACACGAGATTAGAAAAACCTACATTGGGATGTTGCTAGACAGTGGTTTTTTTACACCATGGCTCAGAGACTCAGAGGTATCAATTCTATACAAAAGGAGATTAGTCGTAACAGGAAATATTAGTTTACCCCCTTCCTGAAAAAGAAAGGACTACTTGGAAATTGAAATTTGATAGGATTCTTAGTTCCTCAAGAAAATGTATCAGACACGTCTTAACAGCTACATGTCTGAACTAGGATGTAGAACTGTAGAATACCGGGGGAAGGGGGTTGGGAGCGCAAAAGCCATTTACAACACTGTTATACACAAAGAAGCCTTCCCATGCACAAGGAGACCTTTGTGCTACATGAAGCTGAATGGATCCTACTCCCATGGCGAAGAACCTGAAGAAGTCCCAAAGTCTAGAACCTACAATCCCTTCTAGGGCTCCCCTCACCATAAAACGCTGGTATTCCGATATAAAGATGGTAAATGCATAACGCCTATTACACAGGGCAAATGCTTCAAATAAGTAGAGCACGTTCTGGTGCGCTTCAAGGACAGGTTTTTGGAGTGAGAGATACAACAATTGAACTCCCTTCTTTTGGAGCTCTGAGAAGTGTTAACAAGCGTTTCAGACACTCTTGGTACACAGCACAAAACTAAAATCTAGATGTAGTTGTTTTTAGGAGGGGAGTGAATAATATTCAGCTCAGGTTAAAAAGCTGAAGCCGAAATAGTTCTCTTGCATGCTGCGAGAGATGTCCAACATAAGAGCAAGCTTTTCACAGGACCCAAAAGAAATATATAAAAATTCAATGAACACAGAAGTAAAAGCGACAGACTTTATTAAATTAAAAGCAATATACAAATTGGAGTTGAATGAAGCAGCATTTAAGTATGAGTGCAAAACAGTTCCTATGCAGCGCAAGTTGTAAAAAGTTCAATCTTCCCACAAAGGCGGCAAGTCAACAGTTACTTCATCCAGCGAACAGAAGAAAGGCGAGTGCAGGATATCTGTAGGCAAAAAAAGGTAGATCGTTTGGTTTCCACACATTTGATTTGTATTATTTTAGTGTTAGAGCACTAGAGATAATTGAGCTTATTAAACCTGTATAGGACAAGATTGTCAACTGGGGTGGGGGAGGTGAATAGAAGCCCTGTGCAAAGTTGAGGTCCGAAACAAATAGTGCCCGCCACATGGCCGGTAGACAAGGTGGTTGAAGCAAGTTAAAGACCATCTGAAAACTTGCAGGGGAACCTGCTACAAAGATACTAACCTGACTCCAATGTGAATGGATATGATTTCAAAGGCGATGGCACAAGATTGTCAGGTTTGTCGAGCCTTTCAATATCCAGTGTATGGAGCGATACACCAGCCAGACACAAGTGACTCAGCTGGTGTTCTTCAGGTACATCAAAACACTCAAAATCTAAGACAAAATACACATGGTGACAGCGGATTAGCTTAACTGAAATACGCAACACCACATTGACAATGTACAAAAAGCCTCCATGTTCCTACTCACTTAACTAAATCAAATAGAGTGAAACTGAATATCTACTCCAGAAACGTGATGAAGAGGGGGACAAAAAAATTGCACCTCATGTCTGTAGAAATTCTTACCAAGTGGATTATATGGAATAAATTTCTCAATTTCAGGATCTTCTGCATTAGATGGAGTGGTTGAGTTCTGCGAAAAGAATTAAAGTTTGTGCAAGTTAAAGGAACTCACCTGAGGTCAACCAAGAGACCATTTACACCACAATACACATCCATAGTGAAGCAATGGCCTAGCAATCATAAGCAGCATGTCAAGCCATTGGCTTCATTTTACAGCAAGATGAGCAAAGGACACTGGGAAGTCTTCCCACTCCACCCAATTTACGTCTAGCACGCAATATGGTTCTAGGTCTAATCTACATATACTTCAATAAAAGCATACTCCGGTTCACCTTTGCAGGTCATTTGACTATCTGATTTAGCACAAGGAAAGCAGGCAACCAATTAAAAATTGCAATTCATAACACATTGCAAATATTTAGTAAGTGGACATGAATATCTTTAACAAACATAACAAAAGTTATCAGAAATCATCCAACATAAACACGTTCTACATATCGGAGTGTGTCCTTTTACACATGAATTCAAATAAACTGCTCTTTAGCATCTTCAACAAACCACCCCAAGCACAAATAGTTCACTTCCATCTATTGCAATTAATACACTGTCCTATTGAAAGAAACTGTTCCCAACCTTCTGCTTCCAACGCTATACTATATACAATCCAGTTAAGACAACGTTGCTTGTGAAGTGTTGACAAAGGATATGCCTGCAAGATTGCTGTAGAAACTTGGATTCAAGATTGCCAGAGTAGGTCTGTGAGTTTAAAGATTAGAGTTATGGTGGCTATAGTAGATACACCTTTGTGAAGGAATCTGTAAAAAGATTAGCATTCTGAAGCCAACATTACGATAGCCATTTCAAAACATGCATCTGCTTTTTCCCCCTAATACAAGAACATTGGATATGACTGGTGTTCAGTGATATTTATGTCAGCCTAAACTGCAATTAATATTGGCTTAACTTTTCTATACAAGTGGAATTTTTAATATATTAAAGGAGTTGAAATGTATGCAAACATTTTGATAGTGCTATACAACACTGCTCTTCTATGAAGAGGTAATGTGCTCTCCTTTACGTCAACCAAAGCAGAGAATCTCTTGTAGGCCCCATTTGTGGCGATATTCAGTATTAAACTAGACTGCATGGGTTAACTAAATAGCTGGGTTTTGGGTTCCGCAGGGACACAGACTGCAAATTTCAGTTTCTTGTATACCTGAAAAAGGACTAGACTATTTAAAAAAAGAATTTGTATGCTGGATGGATTTTTAATACCTTGACTGAAGGCTGCTTAACCTTTGGTTTCTTCATTTGCTTGGCTTGTAGGTCTTCCGCGGATTTGCAAACATTAACTTTGGCATTACTGAGACCCTTCCTGACTGCTGGTGCAGAGTTGAAGACTTTTCCGAGAGATTTCGGATGCGAAGTCTGCGACCTGGCAAACACTTTTGCTAAAAAAAAAAAAAAAAAGCAGATCATACATTTGTAATTTAACATGCAAATTGACAAGTGCACTATTAGATAATGGAAACTACATGCTACCTGGCAGAAATAAACGTATTAAATTCTCAAAGCATCACGAATAATTCCAAAAACACCTACAGCTTGGGTCAAAGGGGTCACATTTAAATGCATGCAGGTAAAACAAATGTGCATCAACAAATCACTAGTCAGCACAGCAATTGCTCTTAATAGGCTTCACATAATTTCCAAGTGGCATCATAAGTATTATCTTGCTGCTTACATCTTGCTAAAATTAATTTTAGCCTGGTGTAGTGGGGAGACTTCGATTTATTAATTCTTCCAGGAAAAAGATGAAAGGAAGACACGTGCACAATGAATGCACAAAATAGTTTAAAAGGCTCACTTGATGTAGATGGCAACCTTGTGCGATCTTTAGATGCTCCATTTGTGCGGATGTCACCATTTTCTTGGTCCACGTAGATCAAAGTAGCCATTTATGTTGTTTAGAATAGAAAGTATACAGTGCTGCAAGGGAACGAAAGCAAGTGTTACCAGTCTGTATTGAAATACATAGCTATGGCTTTAAAACAGGAGGGCTTCTGACACTGAAGGACTTTGTGTAGAGCAGTCTGTGCTCTGAAAATCAAAGACCACGTGCTTCAACATGAGGCCTTTCAAGAAGCAGCGTTGCTTGATACAGTCTAACTAACTTTCAGGTTAGCTGCTAGATAAATGCTGCTCAATAAATGCTGCTCACTAATGAACGCAACTACTAATAAACGGGGTGGGGGCTACCAGAATGCACGATAAGCACCGGCAAAGCCAATAATCTGTACAACAGGTAGTTTTTTTTTTCTAAGCACTACGACTGGGTCAATGGCTGCCTCAGGTTTGTTTTTTTAAAGCCATGTTGCACAGCAACTCCGCTACTGTGGAACGTGCAAGTTACATAGCCAATAGATTTTACAAAGGCAAAACTCATTTGCTTTGCCAATGCTCGACAATACACGAGTGAAAAAAAAACAAAAATAAATTGAGAATAAATAAATATTTTTCTCCCTAGCACAGCACACCATTGGTGCAAAAACCCAATCAAAAATTATTAAAGTCATGCATAGCATTTGTGTTGTGCATTACACTAGGAGCAGCAACATGCCTGATGAACAGACAGTGACAGGCACGTCAATAGGACACAACAAAACAAGCATTGGGAAGTACTACATATGCAGGAGGAAGGGTGTGCAAACAAGAGGGATATAATATAGGCATTCATCCATGCAACGGGGAGCATCCATGCTAATGCAGAGTATTAGGCACAGGCAGACAGTGATCTCTACATTCAATAGGGGAGCCCTTAACTGTAAAGGGTGTGCACTACTCTACAAAGGGAGAGATGGGTGTACAAGTGAATAAGGGCAGTGTGCAGCTCAGTGCCACGCCTCACAAACAATGGATGTTGCGCCATCTTTAGATGCTGGCTTCCCCCCACCCTTTAGGATCTCACCATGGTTTGTAAATTTAGAAGTCACTTGGAAATTAATCTATTTGTATCCAAGTTTAGTCTCGCAATATCTGAAAAGCCTAGTTTCCAAAACAATGATGTGTGTATGTATTAACACAAATATGGAATGCAGAAGTAAGTCCAAATTAAAAACTCAAGCCTCCAAGGATTACATACTCGCTTATCGGTTGTTATAGTAAGACCTGGAGGCAACTGGAATATGCTTTGCTGAAGACTGCACAATGAGCTATGGCACAACTATTCTCAGACGTCACAATTTTACGCCTCAGTGATAGGCTGGACATGGCATGTGCAACTGTGCTATGGTGCATGCCACAAGCAGCAGAACTGGAATACCGAAACCATGCAGAGATGGTGCAATAGTGGTGCCCAAGGTCTCACTGTACACTAGTGAGTCAGAGCAGAGTTTTGTGCTTTAGGCTTATAGGTGGCATCATTAAAATATGTTGTGTTTGCAGAGTGAAGCTCCAGCTGCAGGATGAAGGATCACTCCTGATGTTTTAGGTTTAATTTGAGAGTCTAGTTTACAGTGAGTTAGATGGGTTTCGGGGGTTGACAACGTATGTTACTGACATTTGTGTTTTGCACAATAAACATTCTGCATAATAAACGATCAACTGAGCTACAATGCCCATTTTGAGTAAGGGTTGCTATGTGAGCAGGGGAGGGGTCTCTGAAAATGAAACAGAAGTTGGCATATCAAGTTGGCTTGAAATGGACTTTCAAGAGCAGCAGGAGATGCACTTTAGGGACTGCATAGAAGTCCTGTTTGAACTGTGACAGCCCCTGTAGGATACATACGCGATGTGGAGCTGTGCATAGTTAGCTAGTGGGAGTGACTGCCAACAGGAGGTATGGGGCTCAAAGGTGTAGATGGAGAAGCAAGGGGTGTGGAGATGGTCTGCATAGCTGGGGCACATTGTATAGTGGCTGCTGGTGATTTGGAACTTTAATACTGTTGGCACAGAGGGGCTTAGTAGTGATACACGGTCATTGGAGAGATTGATGTGACATGAGGCGCCCCATGTAGCTGATGCTGCCTGCCCGTATAGTCGCAAGGGCGCAACCAGACCAAATCTTCGGTTCTAAGAGAATTAGCGATTAGTGGCAGAGTGGACGTGAAGAGAGACTGGGGCTCGAGAAGCAGATACAGCACTCAGTTTTGCTTTTCTCAGTGCAATGCAACAAGCAGTGCACGACTCACAGTGAAACCATGCCACCGCCATGACCAGTTGCCGCCCCCCCCCACCCCCCGCCAATGAAAAGCAGGACTGGCTAATAATAAAACCTTTGTTAAAAGGGCGCTTGGGTGAATGAAAACAGTGCTCCTGAGAAGGGCTCCTTAACCAAGACTAAAAGAAGTTCCTAAAATGGTCATAAAAAGATCGTGGAGGAAAGTGTACTTGTCTCCATTCTCAGGAAGAGGGAACACAGGAAGAGGCTAGACAAATGCAATGGACAAACGGGGAGGAAAAAAAATATGAGAGAGACGATGGAGTTGCAAATGGTAAGCTTTGAGGCTGAAGACAGCCCCAGTCTCCAGCTGAGACTTAACAAATGCACCACTTGGAGTGCTTGTGGGTGTGGCCAAGTAACCACTTTTATAGTGCAGCACTTACAAGGAAAGTCACATGGTGACAGTGGGATTATTTTAACTTTCCATATTTTAACTTTCCATACAAATCCTGTTCAACCCATTTTCTGTGGCAGGTTTTTAGTCCACCTATTACATTACAATTCCAGGTTTGAAGTCTGTTTATCTGAGAGCAAAAAGGGGAATTATAGCCAGAGCTGTCGACTGGGAAAGCAGATTAGAGTCCTGCTGAGACTTTAACAGCCTGTCATTCTGGGCAACTCAATCTCTTCACCTAAACAAGCTGCTGTGCATGGAGAAGAAGTCAGGTGAGAAAGGGACAAGCACAGGCATCGACACGCTTGCGCATCTGAAATAAAGTTCCAAAGCCGGACACAGATAAGAAAAAAAAAAAAAAAACGAACAAGAAACACTATGCAATAGGAAAAAGCATAGGTCTTGCTTTGGGGAACTTATAAGTATTTAGCCAAGAAGCACTTTATGCACCAGGGGAATTGCTCTCACGCTCGCATCCTCTTTGGATAGTCGTAGAAGTTGTTTTTTTATAGTCGATTTAGTGACAAATGTTTAGAGGTTTAACTAATGCCACAGAACATATAGGTAGGTACAAGTCTGACCCTCTGAAGGACACTAGCAGTGCATCTAACCACTATCATAGCATGGGTATGGTGAGACCAGGCCATAACTGGCACAGCAGAACTAGCTCAAAGCCCCATAAAAAGTATTTCAAATCTGTCTTGTACTTATGAACAGTAGGACTTTAACATGTGCAAACTTTCAGAAAATGCGGTCCTTCAGCTACATATTATGTGTCGAATACATGTATCATATGTATTGCACCAACCGAGTCAAAAGGTACCGAGGCACTGCACAGGGTAAAATTAAAAAAACAAGCAAAGTCATGACACATTAGAAAAGTAGCTGGGTTGTTGTCAAATATTTCATTATTTACTGTTCTTTAAAACTTGAATTAGGAATACTGGGGTGAGGTTGGACTCATTATTTGGAACAATGGATTTTGCTCAAACTAACAAGAGCATCACATCAGGTATAATTCGAAATTCCTGCTTGTATACTGGTCTGCAAAATAACCAGATGTTAATTTGATAACTGAACTTGCTCAACAGATTTAGTTAAACATTTTTTTTTTAAATAAATCGAGCACTCAAGACATAAGAAGCCATCTAGTCTGGGCCACTGGAATTATGCGATTTTGCGGCTGTGGCGATTTTTTCTTAATTATGGATTTGGCGCAATTGCCACAATTCATCATCTGCTGCATAATTTGACATTTAACAAAAAAGTTAGCCAAAACAGTACCAAAAACGTACTAAAAATGACATGGCACATGCTGCCGTGCAGTGGAACTTTTTTGCAGGCTGTTAGTGGACAGCAGTACTTCCTTGGACTCTATAGTGTAACAGGACTCTCCCAGCAGGGGGCGCAGTTAGTAGAGGAGGTGGAGGGATTTCTGTTAAACTTTCCACGATTGCTTCTATCTGCAAAGTAGTGATCAAAGGGCAGTGAAACGAGGAAGAATGCATGAGCTTCAGAAAAGATCACAAGCCCAGCCTTGTGCACAAGGCTTCGCATTCAGGCCTCTTGTGCCTCGGCCCTGCTCTTACACATGGAACCAATCTCACATGGAGTGCAGGGCCTGGGGAAGCTAGTGCTGGTGAGGTGCTGCATGCCAGGAGCTGTCCCAAAAGCAGGAAATGTGCTCTATGCCAAAGGACATGCATGGTGGCTAAAGGCAGGCACCCTGTATATTGCATAACTACCAGCTAAAGGAAGGAAAAAGTGACTTTAACCCTTAATTTCGGTGTGTTGTAGGGTCACGTTCAGGATGTGTGGAATAGAGTGCAGAGTCCAGTTTGCATGAGGATTTATTTGTGCAATGGCATGTCAGATATGCAGAACCAGGATCTCATACAAGTGGGCTGACACCTCTTAGTATTGTCAAGTGCTACCTTAAGGATCCCTTAACTATTGTACATCCACATAAGTTGACAGTTCACAAGGACACATTTTTCTACAGCAGTGTTTTGGGCACAGGTTATATCTCTAAGCTAATCTTTCCCACAATCTTGTTCTTCAGCTGCATTTTTCAAATAACGACACTCTGCCACTCCAATTACTGAAATGGACTCCGGTTCTTTATATGTGTGGACACTGTCATTTAGACATGTATTTGAGTTCTTAATGGGACACATATTGTGGTGCATTGGTCCATGAAGGCTATTGGCTAAGTCAGAGTCTTTCATTGAAATGTATTCCTTTAAAGAAGTGTAGGCCCCTTTTCATTGTAATGTATTACAGTCCACTAGAGAAGGGCAGGTACCCTTGTACTGAAAATGTACTGCTGCCCCTCTAGTATTTAAATGTATTGCAGGCCTTTGGAATGGAAATTCATTTCAGTCCTGTTGGACTTGGCCCGGTTTGCAGGGTCATCCCTGAACTTTTTGCCTTACGCCTGTATTTTTTCTGACCGTTGTTGGATGTTTTATGACTCTGGGCACTTTACCACTGCTGATCAGTGCTAAAGTGCATATGCTCTCCCTATGGTAAATTGATATACGGATTAGTGATGCCACGATTGGCTGTTTGTTTACTTGTCAGACCTTTGTACAGTGTAGTGAGTGTGCCGGGGGCTGCTGGTGGGCTTGCAGCACTGGTTGTGCCACCCACAGAAGCAGCCTGTAAAAGTGTGTCTCAGGTCGTTGCAGAGCCTGTGTGCAGTCTGGTACTGCCATGTTGACTGTGCGAGTGCACCCACTAGGCAGTCCCTAAACCTTCACTTTTCTGAATGTTAATCTCCCCTATGGTAGGCCCAAGGGCAGGGTGCATTGTAGGTAAAAGGTAGGACGTCCTGGTGTGTGTGAGGCTTGCCCCAATAGTGAATTACAGCCATTTTTGTGTTTCACTATTGTAAGGCTACCTGTTCCCCATAGGCAAGAATGGCCAGTTTGATTATCACATCTTGTATCCTATCTGACTCCGGGAACTAGGTAGAAATTAAACTTTAGAATGCTTAAACTCAGAATGATAAAATAAATATTTTAGTGAAGGTGGTTTGAAAATACCACTTTTAGAAAGTAGTTTTTTTTCTTGCCTAACTGTCCAAGCCTGCCTCTGCTATATTGTGTATTCATTGTCTGGAGTTTGAGTGACGGGCTGGGGGATTCCAGGAGACAGTGAGTCAAGTCAGTACACTGACTAGAGCTATCTGCATGTAGATGGATGGGAGGAGTGCAACTGGTACCTGAATAGGGCTGTGCCGGCCTTCCACAATGCTGGCTCCACCTCCTGTGGTGTCTGACGTCCCTGGCCCACACTGGAAGGAAAGGATTCTTGTTAACAAAGTGCTCCAGGACCCTCTGCCTTCAGCAGACAAAGGATTTGCTAGTATAAATATTGGGACCCAGATCAAAGAACTTTACATCACTTTTGGGAAACCAGAACCTTTGCTGAGGAGAGAAACTGAGGAGGAGACTATCCCCCAAGCTGAGTGCTGTTTGCCTGCAGCGATTGCCTGACAGCCAAAGAAAGGCGAAAGGACTTTGTGCTACTTGTAAAGGATCTCCAAGGGCTTAATATAGGGCATGTATCGTCGTCGCATCAAACGCCATTTGGTTCCATTGCACCGGATCTTCATTGCATCACGGCACTGCTGGTCACATCGCCATGGAGGCGCTGTAAGAAACAGACGCATCACCTCCCCACGTGGAGAAGAACCGACGCATCACTGCTCTTGAGTGTAAGGAACAGACACATCACCTTCACTACAACGAAAGTGTTGCATAGCGTTATGCATCCCAAAGGTACATTAAACTCAGTGTCGCATTTTACATCTAAAGAGAACCAAGCTATTTCTACTAGTTTAAGTACAGTATTGTGGATTTTTGTCGTTTGTGGTCTTGTGTTAAGTCTATATAAAAATACATATTTTTATACCACAACTTGTGAGGTGTCCATCTAGTGTTGTCACTGGGTTACTGTAGGTGTTCACAAATGCTTTACACACTGCCTCCGAGATAAGCCCGTCTGCCCGTGCCAAGCTACCATGGGGGTGAGCAGGGGTTATTTTAGGAGTGTACCCTCTTACCCAGACTAGCAAGGGTGCCTATTTGGTCAAAGGTACCTACCTCTGCCAACTAGAGACCCTCAAATCTAACAAGTCCTTTAGACAAGTGTGGGCCCTCTTGATCTGAAATGCATGCTTTTTTTAACGAAGAGTGCTCACTGTCTTTGTAAAATCTTGCACTTCAAAGAACAAGCACCATCCCAAACCCTGCTGATACATACTAAGAGCCCCCATACGAAGCTTAAGCCTTAATCCAATTAAATGGTATGCAGTGCATGTTTACATGGAAAGACAATGTCAGCTCTGCATACCTACAAATAAATTCCTTATATAGCATGATTGCAACATGTTTAATGCTAGAATTACTGCATTTCTCTGTAGAAAACACTTGCAATAGGTCATGCTCCGACCCCTGCTGGAATCCGCACACTCTACTTTGTATGCCCTGATGCAACCGCCATCCAGAATCAGACCGGGTCCAGACCCCTCATGTCAGGGTGCGGTTTTGTGTATTCCCTTACAGTGTCAAACTGACATATTGCTGCCTATCTGGGATGGTAAGGCTCACGCAATGGAATCAGACCACTCTGCCTCGGTCCTGCACAGACCTGTTCTGGGGCCAGGTGCATAACCCCGATTCACTGCTTTCTCTGCCACTCACACCCATCTCTCAGTTGCCAACATCAGAAACCATGCATTATAGTATATACTTTTAATCTGGTATCAGTGGCTGCTGCTCTCTCGTCTGGGAATCAGCCTCCTAACATTAGGACCCTGGCAGAAGGGTAGCGAGCAGACTGGCAGCTACTGGTTAATATATTTATTGGTAAGGGGGTGCTGCCCAAGCTACCCCTAAAAGAGCAGGCGTGAGATGTGGCTGTGCTTTTCCTCCCTCCCCGCTAGGCTATACAGGAAAGTCTTTGAGGCGGTGTGTATTCCTAAAACATTGGAGACTGGAAAAGTTTGTGGGTGAGGCGTGCGAAGAGAAAAAGAGCTATCACCACAACCACCATCCCCACCTAACTTCTAAACCCACGACTGCATGTTAGAATAGAAGTAGATAGTAACCTGAACCACGAGGAATGCAGCTGCCACCCTGCACGTCCCTGCTCGCTCCCGCAGGCAAAACGCTATGGGACTGAATATTACAAAAGAGGTGGGACCTGCACCCGCCTTTAGCCATTTGGGTGCTTTCATTATTGAAAGACACATGCAAAGCCAACCCAATACGTGGTGTGTGGGGAGTCAGATCCACACAGAGCAGTGGCAAGAAGCCTCCCAGGGCATGTGCGCTGCACTCAACCTAAAAAGTAGTAGTTAGTAGCAAGTACACAAACAAATTAGAACGGCAGAATGAAATTCCCTTTTAAGATTTATATTAAATACAGTAGATTTTACAAGCATAGCACAAGCTCTGTGCAGGAGACACCTAAAAACATGTCTCATACTGGATTGCAGGACTACTAGTGATGCCAATCAGTGGCACAATGCATCAGACTCATGTGTTCTTTTATCGGCTAAAGCCTCAACTCTTGACTGACAAAGGAAATGCAAGCACTTCCGAATTCTGACGGCTGCCAACTGGAGAAGACCGTCTTGTTGACAACCTTGCCGCATTCATGCAGGAATCATTGACATAAGGCCGGCAGGGAAACAGACCCACACTGATAGTTGAACCTCCCTTCAGTCAGAGGACAACATGCCTTAATTTAAATCTCTTCGACAAGCAGGCACACAACCAACTGTTCATAATATTGCAAAAACGAAATTGCACGGTTACCCAGGACTTTAAGTGGGATGAAAAAAAAATGGGTATGGGGAGGAGTGTGTTTTGGTTCCTCTGAGTGGTTATTGCATCCAGATGAGTCACATATCTAAAACCAGTAAGGTTTATTACCCTGGTCTATGGTTGGTAGCTGGTTAAATGTTTAGCAAAATTTGTTTGAAAATAATTAAGATTGAAAGTGTTTTCGTTTTGAAATGGAGACTGAATTACTGAGGCCTGGAAAAAGTTGTCAGGAATATCTCAATCACGGTTATGACCACTGTGGGTTATAGATGTGTACCCTTTTTCCTCTGCAACACATCCATCGACATATATTCCCTCTTCAGCACCCTCTACACTCCAAGGAAAGAATCTCCTTCGTCTCACCATCACCCAAATGATGTACCACTCACCTACAAGCACCTAATTTTTGTTTACACCTTGTCAATATTTTGACAACTGTACCTCCTTCATACACACTTGCACAGAATTACAACTGTAACTTGAATATGCGACCATTGCTCTGTGCATGCAGCAGAGACCAAGAATCGGATGATCATGTTTCTGAACACTTTTTACCCACTAACCAGCACTGGGAGAAACTTGCACTGCCTTCAGCCTCAACTCCTGGGCTTTCAACTGCGGTCCATTTTAAACTTCTCGGGGTGACAGTTTAAACTTTAAAGTATGCTCTATGCCAGAGTAATATACAACACGAGAAAAAAGAAAAGAAAGACAGCCTGAAAAAAGCTACACTTTTAGCGCATGCAAGACTAAGTAAAATGTGAAATATAAAACAGAAAATGTATCACTAGCATGGATTCCTTTAACGGTTTAATTGTATTCTACAGCAGATGGATCAGTGTTTTTTGCCAGTACAATTACAGACAAATATAGGGCCCAAAAGGGACTCATTTCAATGTCCATTTTGGGGTCTTCAAACTGAAATGAGTGGACAACCCATACTCGCCCCCGATATGTTGTGAGTGAACACTCAGTAAATCTTGCTCAAAGAAGGCGTAATTGTTACACAAAGCGCCCACGGCAGGACCACCTCTAGAACAAGTAAGATCCAAGCAGCAACTGACATAGTTTAACTGCTAGAACCGCTTATGCATTCCTATTCTAACACCTTACAGTTCTTTCATGATTTCGTGGACTTCGTATTCTATAACGACCTCACAAGATGCACAGGTACAACACAAACCGCAAAGCTAAATGTGAAAATCGAGGTGTCCACTTTACAAACGTTTAACTAAGGTTAACACCATAATTCTCTGCTTCGGTTAGTAACAAGACCCCAAACATGCGTGATGCTATACAAACTGTCACATTTGACGCTAATCAACGTCTCTGATCAGTGCCAGGGTTCACCTACTCATTTGGTTAGGCTACTATACATAACTACAACCGAACGTTTCACTAGCCCCAGCTAACTTCTAAAATGCTCAACAACGGTCAACCCAGTCACAACATCAAATCCACTGATTGCTAAAATTGCAGGAACCCGGTCACCAATACCCGACCTACTTACTACCAGCGATTCTAAAGACATCAAGACTAACTGCTCTATAGCACACTTACACGCGAGTGCTCTAAAACAAAATCACAAGACTCGGCGTATTAAAATATTTTCTAAGAGTCCCTAACAACATTTATCAATATCGCTTAAGTTAAAATAATCAAGCTAGACAGGAAAAAATTAACAAAACCTCATGACTACAGCTCCGACTTAGAGGCACTTACCTCGAATAAAGAACTGAAAAACCTCAACAGTATAACGCACTGGGAGTCCGCACTATTTAAAATATAATTCTCTTCCTTATTGGTGGGCTGTAAATGAATGCTGCTTTTCTATTGGTCAATTTATGAAAACATTCATTCTGATTGGAGAAGGTACTCCGTCTGCTTGTGGTCTCGTGTACGCATGCGTATGATTGTACGCAAGCGCATTATGAACTGTCTGGAAATGAGTGTTTGTGATCTCCCTTCCCTGCACTGCAGCAGTGTGCTTTGATTGGTATTAGTTGGGATGGGGGCTAAGGGACTTTCGGATAGATTAAATGCCGTATTACTGTTGTGATATTGCACGATACTAAAGGGAGCTGCTTCTGGGCCCGCTCCTGAGTTGGAAGGAGGGGTGTGGCATCTATCTCTGCAGGGTTTGGGCTCGGTGCCAGGGAGCCTGCTTTGCTATGGGGAGGGTATTGTGCTGTTTCCCCAATACATCCACATCGCCTTCAGCAAGCACATGCGTTTTCTCCTTGTGCCTATCGGTATCAATAGGTACGAGCGCTCAATATGAATTCCATGATTGGTGCACACGCGTGTGATGCTGCTGTAGTACCACTGGGGTGGTCACTCTCAGCTAAGGGGCGTAGTTACATTTCAGAAACGGTCAGTGTGAGCTGCTCGCACGACAGATGTGGAATGTCACACTCGCACGGGTGTGGACGTGTTCAATATGCAGTTTTAGCCTGTGAATTATAATGGACGGTCATGATGTCATAGTTAGAATGTAAGTTGGGGGTATTTACTTTGTGTGTTAGAATGCTGGTGACAGATTTAAAAAATAAGGGATTGCTAACACTTCTAGTCAGGGCCCTAGCACTGGTTGCACAAGTCTTTTCTGACTCCCCTCCCCCATTTCGTCCTCCATGAATTCCCTCACTAAATGTAAATTGATACTTGTATAGCGCACTACTCACCCGCAAGGGTCTCAAGGCGCTTGTACAAATACCGCTGTGGAACCCATCCTGGCTTTCCCTGTGAGGCGTCCACTCCTGGGCACCCCCAAGATGGAGGCCAGGCATCCTTAGCATTGTGAGGGCTGTTGTGGAGATTAAGCAAGCTATTGCCTGGAGTTGCAGAGTGGGACTCCATGATTGGAATAGGCACAGAGGCGAGAATTATCAGGTCCGTGGAATTTTGAGCCTAAGACCCGCTGAGGCGGGGAATTGAATCCTGGTCCCGGGCTAGACCTCTGCATGAGGGTCTGCCGCTCTAATCATTGAGCCACACTTCTCCACTTCACTCCTCACTACTACTAGCCAACAATGCACCTGATCTTTCTATATCACCTTTCTGACAAACATTTCATTTTTTTTATAGCGCTACTCATAGTTTACTCACACTCAGTTCTGTGATCTGCATGGTACACATTCATTGTAGCAGGCACATTAACCCTCTGTGCTTTGTGGGTGGCAGAAGTAGGGTAGTAGGGTAAGAGCAGTGATTGCAGGGTGAGTGAGGTGATCATATGAATTTGGGTGCAGATGTAAGAGCAGAGTGGGACGAATGAATGCATGATTAGTGATGGGCTTGTTTGAGTGAGATTGCAGATAGAGCAGTGAGGGGGACAGGAGAGTGAAGTGTCACATGAGTGCAAGGTGAGCGGTGTGCTCATGGCACTGCAGGGTAAGGCACAGGGTGAATAGCACAAGTGCATTGTGAGTGCAGAGTGATCACTGCGAGTGCAGGGTGAATGGTGTGAGTACATTGTGATCGCTGCGAGTGCAGGGTGAGCGTAAAAATGAAGGGCAAGAATGAGGAGTGAGTTGTCTGAATGCAGGGTGCATTCCCAGACACTTGAAGTAATTCAGCATGTTATTGACAGCGGTGTAGGGTTTCAGATACAAGTTAAACTAATAGTTAAGCTACTTTGGCATTAATCAGGGATCGAGGGTGAAGGAAATAAATAATGTGCCGATCCTGCATCAAACTTCCAGTTTTATGATTAGGGTTGCCAGCTCATTTTTTGATGTCCCAGACGATACTAAAATAAACAGTAATCTAAAGCCGTAGTTTCAGCACTTATCTGTGCATACTTCGAACAGCAAATATAAATAGAAAGCACTTTTAATTGTGTTCTAGGGCTGCCTGAATGATCCATGCATGATAATTAAAGGGAATAAAGACATTAAAGTTACATTACAAATGAATGCATACTTTTTTATTTATAACCCTATGTAGTGTCAAGACGAGGTCTTTGCAGGCTCGTTAAACAACACTTGGCTGGCATTTTTCTGTTGGAAACCGTGCATTATATTCCTTTTCATGAAATGCCTTCTCATACTAGGGCAGTAAATGTAATATACAAATGTAAGGAATAGGCAGAGTGGGGCCCCCGGGATACTGAAACCCCCCCAAAAAACTAAGCTTCAGTAACCAGTTTACAAAGGTATGTAAATATGCAAAAGTCTTTAAAGACCTGTGAAAACTCGGCCGTGCCGGAGTTAAGACTCCAGACACTGCCCAGCCGAGCCCAAAGCAGCTTGAGCTGCAGCAGCGTGGGCTGAGACACAGGATAGGGGGGCTGAAGCACATTTAGCCCTATGGGGTTAGCGCGCCTGGTTGTGATTGGATGTTCAGAACAGCATGGAGAGGTGTGGAGTCAGGGGCATGTGGACAGAGAGTGAGAGAGCGTCAGGCTTGGGAGTGTGCACTATGAGGAGGCTGCATGGAGCACATGCAGAAGAGTCCGTGCACGTGAGGGGAGCCATGAGTACATAGGCAGACCATGCCAAGACTGGGAGCTTATGCAGACAGTGTTAGGAGCCCGCAGTGTCATTTTAGCTTTTAGCCTCCAGATCACAAATGCCATCATATTTCATGGTGACCAGGGTCCAAGCTTCAAGAAGCAAAAGTTGTCAAAGCGGGCCCTACACTCTATCTATTACTCCTATTCGTACCCTTTTAAGCTTGGCCGCTCCATGACACCACTAAGTGCTGATATTGCGGTATATTGAAATGAACATAGTTAATATGAAAAAAACAGTCTATCATCATAAAACTGTACTTCCGTGCTTTTTTAGCATAAATATGTCGAGCGCATGGAGGTGTGTAAGAGATGGGTTAGAGGAAATTTGCTCAGGGTTATCGACATTTCATTCTTTATTGCGTCCAATGTTTGTGGCAGACCTGGTGTTTTTTTGCTCTGCTGTCATCAGGTCTGGGCCCAGGAGCTCAACGCTCTAAACAACTTTGTATGGTCGCTCAGGTGGTTGGCCCACAGTTGATATGTGTTATAGCAATAAACAACCCAGGCATGAGGGCAAGGTGCCATGACCCATGATGGATGAGTGTTTCTGTACATCATGGTATGGGGAGTTCTATACCCTCAGGATGGAGGGCAAGGTGATCTGAATGGATGAATATGGCTGCACAGGATGGTGAGGGTAGCTCTCTAGCCCCAAACTGAATGGGTGAGGTGATTCGTGAGGGGGTTGTTGCTTTTAGGATATTGTGGGGATGCTCTTTTGCCCAGGCTGAAGAGCGCAGTGATCTCTTCTCTGGGTTTGTTGTGGGAAGCTCTCTATCCCCAGCCAGGAGGATGGGATGATTGCTGAGGGGGAGTATTTCTGTATGTGAAGTTGTGGAGGGTGGGGGATCTTGGAGGGGGAATGTTGCTGTACATTGCAGCTGGGGTTTATGTGCGTGTGGGTAGTGCAGACTTTGTCCTCTAGGAGTTGATGCACTGCCCTGCTCTCAAGTGCCAGTGAGTGCCCTTGGGCTGGGATGGCACTCATGCTGGTGGTTTCGGCACAGGCTGGCGGGCTCGGGAGGGTGTTCATGGCGTGTCTTGTCGGAAGGGAGGCGGGGCCCGCGGGTCACCTTCTTAGACTCAGTGTTACAGGGCCTGCTGTGCTTTGGAGGCTGGGTCCTCACCTCTTCTTGTTTCTCTGACCTTCCACCGTGAGATGGAGGGAGGAGTGTCGGTGTGTGACTGCCGAATATGTTGATGGACATCGTGCAGATGCATTGAGGAGGTTATCCGGTGCTGCCTTCGAATGTTGGGCAGATTGCTGTTGACTATTGGACGGTACGGAAGAGGTACATCCTCCGGGAGACACAATTGCAGGACTGTGTTACTTGCACACATTTAGATTGCCTCCAATGTCTGTGTTTGAAGTCTGGGAGGTGCTTGGGGTTGGGTTCGAGCAGACTGGTCACTGGGCAGGAGCATGGCACAATCTGGTGGTTTTGTACGGCCAGCAGAGGGAGAGCTATCTCCCAGGATAGGAGAGCTCTACTGGCTTGTAGTGTGGCTGCTTTTACAGTTGTTCCTTGACGCTGGGGACTCAAATTGAACACATGGGTGGGAGTTTTCCTGTGGAATAGGATGAAAATTGCTCTCTTTTGGGACTTCTTGGCCTTTGAGAAGATAGGAAGTGAAAGCACATATGTGCCTTAGGAATACCCGATTCCAGCATTTACTTTCTACACTGCCAGAGTATGCTTCAGCGAGTAGCCGACTTGGACTAGGCAGCTGTAGAGTTGGCCCTTTTTGCTAATGTGGGTCAGGCCACTGAGATCATGGGCGTAGAAATAACGTGAGGCCACACTCTGGTTATAGTTTCTCAGTGGGCTTTGTAACTAACTACCAGCCCTGCCCCTTTTTTAGGTCGAGCCTTTATCCCATTCCGCAAGGAATGGATAGGGTTGAATTTTAGTGTGCAAAATAAGTTCTCAAACCATCGGGAGGATTTCCGACAGTTCACGTGAACACAAGCCCAAGCTTTTCCCTCAGAGAGCTTCACTTCAAAGGGCTCCCCCGCCCACTGCTTCACACTTCACGGCCGCCAGGCTGTGTCTCCCATTTCTCCTCCCCCTGCCCACTGCTTCACACTTCACGGCCGCCAGGCCATGTCTCGCATTTCTCCTCCCCCCCTCACCACAGCAATGCCAAGAGCTTGTTCACTTGAGTCAGGGCTGAGTCTTTTTTGTAATCTGGGCATGCCTGTCTTTTTAAAATTAAAAGCTGGAAACCGCAATTGCATTTTCTGGTTCTACTGCCAGTGCTCGGGTTGTGTTGTTTGTGCTTGCTTCTGCATTAGAAGCAATGGGGAATGGCCGAATTGCACGTAGGGAGGGATTCTTGGGTGATTGCATTTAAACTCTGAATTCACTGTACTTCGTTCAGTGTCTGTATAGAAGAGATATGCAAACACTAGAAGAATGTCAGGTGTGTTGGTCTCTCCCAGTATTTACGCAAATAAGTATTTAAATACCACTATTTTATTTATTTTATAGATGACAAAGCGCCTTATCTAAAATAAACATTATACCTTCGTGTCGAGTTCGAGCAATATAAATCTGCAACAACCAACAAATAGACTGAGTATGTTGAAGATGTAGCATGCAGGGAAAGAGGCTTAAGAGCAGGCACTGTAACCTGACGTGGTCTCCGAGCCTCTCACTGGCTCGGGCTCCCTCAGGCTTTCGCTTGCAAGGCACCGAGACGGGCCCGGGCTTTTCTGGTTGAACTAGCTGTCAGATGCGGAGTCCCGCCTGGGGTGAGAGACTCCTTCATAGCGCAGAAACCATGGGAGCCCGCGGTGAGCGCGAGCTTTGCTCATGCATAGCTTTTCTTATCGTCTATCGGCTCCTTCTCGGGACCTGCTCGTGCCTGGCGAATGAGCTTACCATCTCATGCGTGTCTATGCCCGCTGCTAAGACCTCCGTTGCCTCATCAGACCATGAGGCAATTGAGGGGGGGGGGGACATCTGTACCAATGCACTGTGTATCAATCGAGAGAGCAACACTACGACGCTGTCTACTCTGTCGCCCTTTGTGGGCTGCGTGCCCAGCTGCGTTTATAACTACACTGACTAAAGAGAATGAACTTTTAGGCACTACTGTCCATCCTCCCATATTTACCCGGTAAAGACCCAACTTTGTTTTTCTGCACAAGTTCTTTAACTTCTGTTTTGTGCGCTAGGCACTATACAATCCAAAGGATGATTGAAAGGTTTTCTCCATGTCTGTTTGTTTCAAACGAGTGTTGTCATTCTCACACAGAAATCCCAATTATCATGCTGGCGGGGGGGGGGGAGGGGGCAAATCACGGACAGCGGAGTGCTGGCAGGGGGAGGGTGGTGCGAAATCCATCCAAAGACAGCAGAATGCGGGCAGGGGTGTGCGAAAATGCACAGACAACGAGTGCGAGGGGGGGGTGGGACCCAGGAGAGGTGGCAGAAAGCAGGCGAGACCAGCAGCCACCATTCCACTGGCACACTAAGATACCTACAGGTTAAACTGGCGCTATATAGTGGCTCGCCCACCTCTGTTTTAATGCATCCAAATATTTGCCCCGGGGTTTGCCGCCAATTAGGACAATTGCAATCTCAAATTGCTTAAGGTTCCTTCCTCTAATAATTAGACTATGCTGTTCTGGTTACTCGTAGAAGCTATGAAGGTGCTTTGTAGAGGGCTTACATCTGAGTGTTTTAGAAACTCTAATTGTTGTAGAACTCAGTTGCTTGGAAACAGTGATACTCTCCTGTTTCCGGATCATTGCATCTGCCCTCTGTGGATAGCACTTCCTCCCTTAGTGTGTGTGAGAACTGGTACAGCGACCATTCTAAACTCCTACTGTTGTATGGCCTTCCAAAGCCTGGAAGAGACTGCATGACGCTACATAGGTAATTCATGGATGGTCTATTACGCTTAAAGCTACATTTGATGTGTAGTCTAATGCTGCGACAGCCGCAGTTTTTTGTGCTTTCTTTCCAAGACCCCGTTCTACTGATCAATTCTCACTCTGTTTTTAGTATTTGTTTTTGTTTGTCTGTATCTGTTTTTGAGTGAACAGTCTTGTTTTTTAAAGGCATTCCATCTCTAAGCAGCACGGTAAGGATGTTTCTGCAATTGGCTAGCTTCTGCGACCGATTCCGGCTGGCAGGGAGAGGTGTGGCACAGTGGCCAGAGCGGCCGACTCAGGCGCACAGGGCTCACATTCAATTGCCGACGGCAGCTCAGCCCAATACCATGAGACTCTGGGCAATAGCACTAGCTCGCGTAATCTTCCCAACGGCCCCCAGTGCCTTGAGACCATTAGGGGTGATTAGTTTGTGTTTTACAAATACTGGGCTCCGGCCTGTGCTTGAAGTCACATACTCGATATAGATTCCCTTGTGAATGACAACCAATCCTTTCTCGCGAGATCTGGAAAACTGCCTTCAATGTGAAAGAAAATGGAGATGAACAGTGTAATTGTTGTTTTTAGAAACCATATACCACCTTCCCTTTATTACCTATTACTCTACTAATGGAGATTCTGTCTTGTGCTCCATTTCTTTGGCTTCTTACTGACTTCCTGGAGAGCAGTTTCCCCTTTTGATTAGGAAAACTGTACAGCGTATGTTGCCTCACACAAAAATTAGGTATACTGTTTAGTGTTACCCATTTACTCATTCTCAGAATATCACATTGCAGGGAACTGGCAAGTCACCTGTCACTTCACAAAGCTGCAAGTCAGTTCTTTTTTTTTTAGCGTTGTAGTCGGGAGAGGCTGACATGGCTCAAGAGCGGTAGTCACTACCTGCATGCTGCAGTCCGAATTCAGTCTGATGGTGGAATGTATATGGCAGCTGGTAGGAGTGCATTACAACGAGAAGCCACTTCAGACTTCAGCTTGCATGACCCTCACGCACCATGTACAAGGGTTGCCTAGCTGTAACATGCAAAGCTGCTGTGTGATTCAAAGTGGGGATTGAAGCCAGGCCTGGATAGGTCCAACACTACACTATTGACATTCGTAGTCACTCTGTTCATCGCTGTGTGGAGGATCTTTGCTCTGTGCCCTCCAGGGGATCTCCGCATTTGGTTAGGGAGCAGGCACTTGTCTCCAGTGTTTGTAGGTCCTCATAGTATCACATTGGCCTACCCGAGCCGCCTGCCTCCGAGAGCTTCACTTCTAAGGGCTCCCCCGCCCCCTGCTTCACACTTTTCACGGCCGCCAGGCCGTGTCTCGCATTTCTCCTCCCCCCTCCCCACAGCAATGCCAGGAGCTTGTTACATTCCTTGTTGACAGCTGGCTCTGGACCTTTGACCCCAGAGTGAGTTGAATGATAAGGAGAGGAGAGACACTACATCCGCCACTGTCCTGCCGTTATGCAAAGAGCGGTCACTAAATTGTATTTTCCAGTCCCGTGCATTGCTTCACCGCTGCATCTAGATTTAAAAGGTTTGCTTGTTTTTTAAGTGTCGCACATAAAAATATATCTGGTCCACTCAAGTTTCCAGTTGGAGGTCACAAGGTTGGAAATAATTTTAAAATGGGAGTTAAAATGCGAGCCACATCTTCATCTGCAGCATAGACAGTTTTCTTTGTGGCTCCTCTTACATCACCTACTGCGCTCTGAAGCTATAACATTGTGTTTCTCATGCCAGACTACTTTTGCGCATAATGTTTGCTTGTCATATACTCACATCACGCATCACAAATAAAGAGCCTTTTTAAGGCACGACATCCCCCACTCCATCCATTCATCCATCCCCCCACTCCATCCATCCATCCCCCCACTCCATCCATCCTTCCCCCCACTCAATCCATCCTTCCCCCTCCACGCCATCCATACATCCATCCCACTCCATCCATCCATCCCACTCCATCCATCCATCCACCCCCACTCCATCCATACATCCACCCCCCCACTCCATCCATCCATCCCCCCACTCCATCCATCCCCCCACTCCATCCATCCATCCCCCCACTCCATCCATCCCCCCACTCCATCCATCCATCCCCTCACTCCATCCATCCCACTCCATCCATCCCCCCCTCCATCCATCCATCCCCCCACTCCATCCATCCATCCCCCCACTCCATCCATCATCCCACTCCATCCATCCCCCCACTCCATCCATCCATCCATCCATCCCCCCACTCCATCCATCCATCCATTCATCTCACTCCATCCATCCCCCACTCCATCCATCCATCTCACCCCATCCATCCATCCATCCCAATCCATCCATCCATCCACCCCACTCCATCCATCCCCCCACTCCATCCATCCATCCATCTCACTCTAACGATCCCCCCACTCCATCCATCCCCCCACTCCATCCATCCACCCCCCCACTCCATCCATCCACCCCACTCCATCCATCCGCCCCACTCCATCCATCCCCTCACTCCATCCATCCCCCCACTTTATCCATCCATCTCATTCCATCCATCCACCCCCACACTCCATCCATCCATCCATCCATCCCCCCCACTCCATCCATCCCCCCACTCCCTCCATCCATCCCCCCACTCCATCCATCCATCCCCACTCCATCCATCCATCCATCCCCTCCATCCATCCATCCCCTCCATCCATCCATCACCCCACTCCATCCATCCCCCCACTCCATCCATCCCCCACTCCATCCATCCATCCCCCCACTCCATCCATCCATCCTCCACTCCATCCATCTATCCCACTCCATCCATCCATCCCCCCACTCTATCCATCCACCCTCCCACTCCATCCATCCATCCCCCACTTCATCCATCCCATTCCATCCATCCCCCACTCCATCCATCCACCCACTCCATCCATCCATTCATCCCACTCCATCCATCCATCATCCCACTCCATCTATCCACCATCCCCCACTCCATCCATCCATCCATCCCCCCACTCCATCCATTCATCCATCCATCTCACTCCATCCATCCCCCCACTCCATCCATCCATCTCACTCCATCCATCCATCCATCCATCCATCCATCCATCCCAATCCATCCACCCCACTCTATCCATCCCCCCCACTCCATCCATCCATCCATCTCACTCTAACGATCCCCCCACTCCATCCATCCATCCCCCTACTCCATCCATCCATCCATCCACCCCCCACTCCATCCCTCCACCCCACTCCATCCATCTGCCCCACTCCATCCATCCCCTCACTCCATCCATCCCCCCACTTCATCCATCCATCCATCCATCCATACCCCCACTCCATCCATCCCCCCCCACTCCATCCATCCCCCCACTCCATCCATCCATCCATTCATCTCACTCCATCCATCCCCCCACTCCATCCATCCATCTCACCCCATCCATCCATCCCAATCCATCCATCCATCCACCCCACTCCATCCATCCCCCCACTCCATCCATCCATCCATCTCACTCTAATGATCCCCCCACTCCATCCATCCATCCGTCCACCCCCCCCACTCCATCCATCCACCCGACTCCATCCACCCGACTCCATCCACCCGCCCCACTCCATCCATCCCCTCACTCCATCCATCCTCCCACTTTATCCATCCATCCATCCATCTCACTCCATCCATCCCCCCACTCCATCCATCCACCCCCCACTCCATCCATCCATCCACCCCCCCACTCCATCCATCCCCCCACTCCCTCCATCCATCCCCCCACTCCATCCATCCATCCATCCATCCCCTCCATCCATCCATCCCCCCACTCCATCCATCCCCCCCACTCCATCCATCCCCCCCCACTCCATCCATCCATCCCCCCACTCCATCCATCCATCCATCCACCCCACTCCATCCATCCGCCCCACTCCATCCATCCCCTCACTCCATTCATCCCCCCACTCCATCCATCCATCCATCCCCCCACTCCATCCATCCACCCCCACTCCATCCATCCATCCCCCCCACTCCATCCATCCCCCAACTCCATCCATCCATCCCCCCACTCTTCCATCCATCCCCTCCATCCATCCATCCCCCCACTCCATCCGTCCCCCACTCCATCCATCCCCCACTCCATCCATCCATCCCCCCACTCCATCCATCCATCCCCCACTCCATCCATCTATCCCACTCCATCCATCCATCCCCCCACTCTATCCATCGACCCCCCCACTCCATCCATCCATCCCCCACTCCATCCATCCATCCCATTCCATCCATCCCCCAATCCATCCATCCACCCACTCCATCCATCCATCCCACTCCATCCATCCATCCATCCATCCTACTCCATCCATCTATTCATCCACCCCACTCCATCCATCCATCCCCCCACTCCATCATCCATCCCCCCACTCCATCCATCCATCCCCCCCACTCCATCCATCCATCCCCCCACTCCATCCATCCATCCCGCACTCCATCCATCCATCCCCGCACTCCATCCATCCATCCATCCATCCATCCATTCCCCTGACTCTATCCATCCTCCCTCCCCGCCCCACACTCCATCCCTCCCCTGCCCCACACTCCATCCCTCCCCCGCCCCACACTCCATCCCTCCCCCGGCCCACACTCCATCCCTCCCCCGGCCCACACTCCATCCCTCGCCCTCTTGCACTGCCTCTATCTCTCACCCTGCCCCTATCTCCGCCCTCCCTCTCTCTTTCGCCCTCCCTCTATCTATCTATCGTCCTCACTATCCATCGCATCACCACAGCATCACTCAGGGGCACCACAACATCACTATGCGCTACCACAGCATCACTGAACGCCCAGCATCACTCGTCGCCGCCACAACATCATTCAGAGCCACTACTGCATCAATCTGTGCAACCATTCAACAACAACTGATTCAAATATGTTCTCTCAATGTTTCAAACTTTATTACAAATGTCACAAAAAATGTTAATATATCACTTCTGTTCTTGGATTTTCGTCACAGTAAAATACACTGAACATAATCTTCACAAAAGTTATTTACAGAAATTTAAGCTATTGCCATTATCAATTGCAATAACTTTTATTTAAGTATTATTGAAAAAAATTAAAAGCCATTGTTATTTGTAATATCAATGCATGTAAGTCGCGTAAATACAACACATATTGCATTACAAATGCTATAGGTGTCACATTTGCGAAAGATATAACTATTGGCATTGTAAATGACAAAGCTAATAATTTCGCTTTTTTCAAAAACAAAACATAAATAACAAATTTGTCATTTACAATACCAATAGCTCAAACTTTCCTAATGCGAGACCTATTGCATTGCAAATGCTTGTTATTTATAGGAGTTCCAACGTCACACAGGACCCTACCAAAACCCACACAGTCACGGATGTCTTTACTTTGTTACCCCACTACTTGGGTGAGATGGTAGATTACATTCCTCCCCAACTTTAACAACATTTACAACAATACAAACTTATGGGCAAACATAAATAAAAGTAGTACATTCTTATGCAATCAAACAGAAATGACAACGATAAATAGTTACCCTACGTAGGCCTCAATTCTAGGGCAGCGCCCGCTTACACCAGGAAGTCCGTCAGGTGGGACCATGGCGCTGGATTGCCTCTCAGGCGACACTGGGAGTAATTACTGTTTCCAGACCTTTCCGGGGAGCAGAGTCTCTCTTCTCTGCTTTCTGGTGGGTGCTGCTGGAATGGGCTAGGTGTCAACTGTATATCACCACGGTATTAGGAGTAGTCTAGCAAGACTTTCAGTAGAGGTGATGGGAAAAACGGGTTTGGGTCAAAGTCATGGGCACCTTCTCCTGGTTTGGAAAAGTGTTCATCGGACCCAGTGTCCTCATAATGAACCTTCTTGAAGAATGAAATATATTGCATGACTTTTTCATCTTCTTAACGAGCAGTGACCATCGTGCCCTTGTGATGTACAACCACCCACAGCTGTTGTTCGAAGGGCAGGCGGGACTTGCTACTAGGGTGGCAGTCTTTGAAGTATACTGAATTACTCTGTTGGATCTCCGAGTGACAGGCCTTCCATTGTGCGCTGGAGCGTTAGTTTGTGAACATTCTTCTGTTGAAAGCCTCGTTGTTATCAGTGGGTTCAGGGATCCAGGTGGGGCAGTGGGGATGGTATCAGCGACTATGCACCCCATACAAGCATGTCCAGGACCCTGTCATTGTGTTGTGTGAGGGGTTTGTCTGCAGGAATCCAAAATGGCCTTCTCTGTCATTTGGTGATCAGCGTGACCTATGTGGACAATCTATTTCAGGGTCTGCATGAACCACACCACTTCTCCATTGGCTTGAGGCCATCTAGGTGTCACCTTGTGGGGGTGCATGTCCCACTATTTTAGATACTCAGCAAATTCTTGCCCATGAAACAAAGAGCCATTGTCTGTCCTCACAGCCTTCATTAGTATGTGGATAGCAATGACTCTCCACTTTTGCCATGACTTCTTATGCCGTCTGGGACCCCACTATCTCTACTTCTGAATATTTGGTGTAGTCATCAATGATTAAAGGATATTGTCCATCAGGTAGATGGGCAAAACCAAGACTTGCCTGTTCCCAGGGGGCTTTAGGCCCTTTTTCGGTCAAGTGCTAGTTGTTGTGTTGTGAACATATCTAAGACCCTAATTAAATATCCCCGATTTATGCCCTTATGTGGTTATAACAAATCCTATCCTTATAAAGGCATAAGAATCAAATCCATATTTAGTAATAACCAATGCAGTCCAAATACGGCAAGGCTACTTCCTTGGACTCCTAGAAAGTACAACGAGTTCTTAAAACAAACCAAACCTCCAGCAACCTGGGAATTCCCCATACTTTTGTTTTGATTTGTCCTAGAACTCCTGCGAGTCTGAAAGAACTGCCAGTTTCTAATGACGGTTCTTATTGATGTCTTATGTCCAACCTTACGTCAAACACGGCACCTTCCAGGTATAAATATACCAGCATTTGGCTTAAGCAACACACAGTAGTTTGGAGCAGAGCGGCTATCTACTTACCCGAAGCCCAGCTGATGCGAGTGCCGAAGGAAGCTGCCCCTCCCATTTGACGCACCGAGAAAGACGCTGTCTTTTCTCCTGCTGAGAAAATCCAGTTCCAGTGTTTCCAGTCACCCTTGCGGGTGACTGGGAGATCGAGTCCTGAGAACGAGATACAAGACCTCCTTCATTTTAAAACCAAGGTACGGAGCTGATTAGACCCTTGGAGAATTCTTGATTCAGATTCTTGGCAAAACTAACTTAACTTAAACTGCGACTCCCTTACTCCTTCCCACGTACTAGGCTTAGGTTAGGTACACTGGGGTAGGCGTATTTAGAAGCACCAGTTGAGTATGTTTAGTCAACTTTTATCATTGTATGTAATTATATATTTTATCCGTTTTAAGTATCATATGGCTCAGAAACCATATCAATGCTTTTACAGTATTATTTCATAATACTCCTTTTACTGTACACACTTTTCTTTATGAAAAGTCTTGCAATTGTGGCAATTCACTTCTCTTGCATGAGAAAGAAGACTGCTCAATAAATAACACCTTTTATTGAAAACGCCCGTCTCTCTATTTCTCTGCACTCTGGTGAAACTAAGTATGCACAATTGACTGAGTGAAATAGCTATCTATTGTTTTCACACGACTCTGGAGATATACTCCTTCTTCTGGAGGGAGCAAAGTTATCATGTGCGTTGGACCCGGCCCGTTGGGCAGGTTCACCCCTAGACTTTTTGCTTTTTCCTAGCCTGTTTATGGAACCTGGTGTTGGTGATTTTAGGCCTCTGCGCACTTTTTCACTGTGGTACATTGTAAAGTGCTTGAGCTCTCTGTGAATGAGTGGTGAGTGACCAGCCCTCCCATAGGAATGAATGGGGAATATGTATGCCCATGGTAGTTCCTGATGTGTGGGGAGTGCAGGGGCGAGTTTGGTATGTATGAACTCGTGAGAATGAATGCTGTAAAATGATATGTGCGGCATGACTGTGTCTAGTCTAGAAGTACTACTTTTGGAAGTTGGCATATTTATGTAAGTTGGTGCTGGCGGGTGATTGGCTGGTGAGCCTGGCCCAGAGTGCCTGGGCCTGCTTGTGGATTAACTGTCTGGTTTGAGGGTGACAGGGGCTGGAGAGCCCAGGAGGTTGTCTGAGTCAGCCCATGAATGAAAGGCAGCATCTGCTGCCAGGGAAGTGGGAGGAGATGGCACCTGATAGTGAAGGGCTGTGCCTGCCTAACTACAAAGCTGGCTCCACCTCCCGCTAGGCGACTGTCACCTCTGTCCCTGATACTGAAGGGACTTCCCTCTAAACCAGTCCAGCTGGTTCTCACACTGAGACTTCAAAGACTTCAAAGACTTTTCACTGTATAGGAAGGGGCTGTGTCCAAAATGTTCTTGTTTCTAACATGAATCTGCCAGGGGCATGCTGCTGCTGGGGCCCAGAGGAATCCCTTGGCCCTGCCCAGCTCCTGAACACCTGATGGACTTTTCCTGATGGGGGCTATGCTGCTCCCTCTCCTGGACTGCTGAGGTCCTGGACTGCTGAAGGACTTTTTATTTGCTTTACTTTGCTACTAGCGCTTATGGGCGCTTTATTTCATTTATAGCGCGGGGAGCGCTGTACTTTTCCCCACAGCGCGTGGTAGCGCTGTTGTGGCCAAGGAGGAAGATCATCGTGCTCATTGGCACGTTGTGGCAGAGAGCCGGGGGTTGGTTGTGCCCCCTCCGTGAGCTATCCCCCTAGCAAGAGTGGGGGCTTCCCAAACACTCTGCCCGCTCCTGGCCGCGTACAGTCTGCTGGCGGCCTGCGAATCGCCGCTGCCCGTGGCCGGAATTATCCCGGCAAAACTCTGCGTCTGGCGGGGGCCGCCGAGGGCAAGAACCGAAGGAGCAGAGCCCTGATTGGCTCGGAGTGTCGAGCCCCCTCACCGAATGCCGCGCTGGGATTGGCTCCCAAGCGGCCGCGTCATCACCTGGTTCGCTCTGGTATTGGTGGAGAAAGAGGACGGGGGCGCGTCATCCTAGGGGGCTCGCCGAAGGAGCCGCGCACCGATTGGATGGGAGGAGGAAGCCCGGGCCGAGAGGAGAAGACCGGAGAAGAAGCATGGCGGCGGGCGACAGGGCTCCCGTGAGCTGAGGGAGCCCTGCAGCACGAGTGAGGTGAGCCGCCGCACGCCACACCGCCGCCGGGAAGAGGAGAAGTCACGTGGGCTGCTGCTGGGGCTCCCGTGTGTCGAGGGAGCCCCGGCAAGAGAGAGAGAAGACCAGCGCGAGGCTCCCCGAATGGAGGGAGAGCCTCGAGTGCGGAGAGCCCCCGCTCGCCAGCAACCGGTGAGTGGGGCAGAAGAGAGGAGGGGTGCCAGGATACATTGTCGGTGTCCGCGCCCCCCCCCCAAAGCGCTAGGTCGCGCTTCCAGTTTGTATGAAGCCACGAGGGCTTCAAGGGCGGCCCCAGCTGGCAGTGGGTCGCCCCAACATGTGTGAGCCCAGAGAGGCTCAGAGGGGCCCTAATTTGTTTGAGAGCCTGTTTGGCTCCAGAGAGGGCCACATTAGATAGAGGGGGCGTCGGGGCATATTGCCGGTGCCCGCCCCCTCCTGCCTCAGAGTGTGAGGGTTAGAGTCCGGTGAGGCTCATGGGGGCACCCTTGTTTTTAGAGCCTGAGAGCTCCAACGTTTGGCTATTTACAGTAGCAGAGCCTGTGTGGCTCCAACGCCTGGGGCATGTGCGATATGCCCAGAGCCTGTGTGGCTTCAGCAGTGGCGCAGTTGGCGCCTAAGGGCCAGTGAGGGCCTTGGCGCAGTTTTGTTGTTTCCCAGCTGTCCAGCACTTTGTGGGCAGCTGCCACGTTTAGGCTTTTGGTACTTTTGGACTGGCGCTGCATGGCAGCGCGCTCTGACATTGGACTCAGGGCATCCTTGCCCCACAAGGCCAGTTGGCCTAGGGACTGCCACAGGTAGTGGCTTATGTAGTGTTGGCGCAATGTGATTTCTATGCTTTTTAATAGTTATTGCTAATGTGAGTTTTTGCGCTATTGATTTATTATGCACCTCTGAATGTGTTATTGCATCATGTGTCTTTTCTTTCCCTTATTACTCCTCTGAATGTAGGTTATTGCATCATGGGTAATGTGTTCTTTTCCTAGACCCCTAAACGCTGAGTGATACTTAGGTGGTTGTCTTTTCTACTCCTCTGAATGTAGGTTTATTGCATCATGAGTAATGTATTCTTTCTTAGACCCCTAAATGCTGTGTGATACTTAGGTGGTTCTTCTTTTTTTAGTACAGGTGGTCCTAGTAAGGTCCTGGTTCCTGTTACCAGTGGATACTGGTTGTGATCTTTTTGATTATTATTTTATGTTACATTTATTCTTTATTCTAGAAGTGATTTTATATTCTACACTTTATCTAGAAGTGCTATATCTGATTTTGACAGACGCCCATGTGGCCCTGTCTTGTGTACATAATCCCTGTGAATATTGCCCGTGCCAGTTGGCACCATGTATATGTGTGATTTTATCTGATGTGTTTTTACAATACAAAAGTTATTTTATAATAACCTTGTGTGGAGTCTCTTTTGTGGTGTGCCTAGTATGTTGTTGCTGTTGTGCGCTGGCGCAAATGCTTTACACATTGCCTCCGAGTTTAGCCTTACTGCTTGTGCCAAGCTACCAAGGGGGTGAGCAGGGGTTAACTTGGTGTGTGACTTCCTTGCCCTGACTAGAATGGTGGTTTCTGCCTGGCTTTAGCGTCAGCCTTAGCCTACCAGAAATAGCCAGTTCTAACATTGTTGGTCAGCGGTGCAGATTTGGACTTGTGTTTGCGCAGTGCCATAGCGACAACTGGCCACATTACAAAACTCTGCAATTGTTTTTTTCAGATAGTCACATGTTTGGGATTATTGGTTTTGATTTTTTTCCTCAAGAGTGTCATTTTCAAATGTGTTCTTGCGCTTTATGTTTAGTGGCAGATGAGAGAAAGTGACAGGGCAGGACACCAGTAGAGGGGGAGGTTCCCATAGATTAGGAATCCCTTGCTGGGTCCAGTGTCCAATCCCAAATCCTGTCCCTGTGTGGGTAGATGGAAGAGAGGGAGTGTGAGGAGAAATGACTAGCTCAGGAGGGTGGTTGTTCCCTGAGTGTAGTGGGTGTGTCTGGATTCCCCAGTGTGGTAGAATCCAGTGGTGGCAGCTTAAATGTGTCCAGTGCGTGTGAAGTCCCATTCCCAGTTCCCAGAGTATGGTGCCTGGTGCTCAGTAAGAGGGTGACAGGTTGTGAGTCAAAGACAGTAAGGAACTGTCTCACCAGTCTGGAGGGGGAGTGTGGGGATGAGTGGTGTCTTGAACTGGAGGAGTTGGTGTGAGTTTTTTTTTAAGGAGCTTGCACATGAGGTGTACCTCCGGTGGTGTGCAGGAGGTCCTGCAGAGGCACTGGACAAGAAGGTGGATGTCTGGCGGTGTGCTAGATGTCTTGCAGAGGCATTAGGAGGTGATTCTAAAAGGAGTGGCTTGTGTATCTGATGATCCTGTAAAGGGGAAGAGGTTCATGTGTAACCCAGCTAGGTCCCAGTAGTATGGTAGGGGCTCACGCCCTGTCTCAGTGGAGGCGGAGTGAGTGTGGGACGGTGTGTCCCACGTTGGCCTGAAACCCTATCTCAGGGCCTGGAGGGTTCCCTAAGGGAGAGCCAGGTCAGGGGCCTAAGCTGTACATAGGTCATTTGAGGAGGATCTTCCTGTGTCTAGAGGACGGGGAGTGTCTGTAACCAGAACTCCGGCGGTCCTAGTGTTGGGCAGTACCGCTCCTAAGTGGAGGGTGCAGAAGTCCTGGCTCGCTGAGCATTTGACTGTCCAGAGTGCTTGACCATTTGTGGGGCCTCTGGAGGTCGTTCCCCGAGGAGGGGGGAAAGCCGGGTTGGGGTTGTGGCCTGACCTGGAAGGAGTACTGAAGGAAAGTGTGTCACTGATACGCCGCTGGCGTGTGCTCTGTCTAGCCTGGGACATACTGAGAATTACCCTGTGATAGGGAGTACTGGAGGAGAGTGTGTCGCTGATACGCCGCTGGCGTGTGCTCTGTCTAGCCTGAGACATACTGGAACTGGAAGGGGGTGCAGAGGGACGGTGTCCTTACTTCTGACTCTGGTGTAACCTGAGGGTTTAGATCTTAGGTTGGGAGATTAGGAAACTTCTAGGTCAAGAGGAATCTCTACCAAAGTGTATCAGCTGAAGAGACTGAGGGGGCTGCCCTTGCTGTGTGTTCTAGAGCTCACCTGCAGTTTGTTGTTTCCACAAAGGTAGAGGAAAGGGGGCTTTGCTGTGTGCTGTGTCCCCCCACCTGCTTGAAGAGGGACTGTGCTGTGTGCTTTGTACCTCAGAAGTGGAATAGTTTCCAGGTGGTAGACCAGTGATGGAGTGAGGCCCTGATCTGGTAGGAGAATTGTGTTCTGGTGAAGTGCTTCTCTGTGAGTGTGCGGAAACCCAGAAGTAGAGGTAGGGTGGGGCATTCTTGCCCGTGACCTCTGGTCAGCCTGAGGGTATGGTCCCTAGTTTGTTGGATCAGTGGTAGTTGTAGCTACACTGAGAGAGAGAGAGTGGAGAATGGCTATTGTGTGCCAGGGGTTACTACCCCCCACTCTGTGGATTAGTTAGGACCTGTGATTTGGATGGCCTATGGCCTGGTCTTGTCTGTGGATGACTAGGGAGTACCAGTGGGGTATCCTAGTTGTGTCAGAGAGTTATTGTTTGGAGGAAACCATGTAGGTTCAGAGTGGCGAAAAACCGGAGGGTGTCCCTGCCGTGCGGGTCCGTGTCCGTGTTTTGTCGCCCAAAGCAAGGAAGCCCATCAGTGGAGTGATTGGTCTACCCTGCGTTTTGGCTGGAAGGGGGTTGTGTTGGACCCGGCCCGTTGGGCAGGTTCACCCCTAGACTTTTTGCTTTTTCCTAGCCTGTTTATGGAACCTGGTGTTGGTGATTTTAGGCCTCTGCGCACTTTTTCACTGTGGTACAGTGTAAAGTGCTTGAGCTCTCTGTGAATGAGTGGTGAGTGACCTGCCCTCCCATAGGAATGAATGGGGAATATGTATGCCCATGGTAGTTCCTGATGTGTTGGGAGTGCAACGGCGAGTTTGGTATGTATGAACTCGTGAGAATGAATGCTGCAAAATGATATATGCGGCATGACTGTGTCTAGTCTAGAAGTACTACTTTTGGAAGTTGGCATATTTATGTAAGTTGGTGCTGGCGTGTGATTGGCTGGTGAGCCTGGCCCAGAGTGCCTGGGCCTGCTTGTGGATTAACTGTCTGGTTTGAGGGTGACAGGGGCTGGAGAGCCCAGGAGGTTGTCTGAGTCAGCCCATGGATGAACGGCAGCATCTGCTGCCAGGGAAGTGGGAGGAGATGGCACCTGATAGTGAAGGGCTGTGCCTGCCTAACTACAAAGCTGGCTCCACCTCCCGCTAGGCGACTGTCACCTCTGTCCCTGATACTGAAGGGACTTCCCTCTAAACCAGTCCAGCTGGTTCTCACACTGAGACTTCAAAGACTTCAAAGACTTTTCACTGTATAAGAAGGGGCTGTGTCCCCTTCCAAAATGTTCTTGTTTCTAACTTGAATCTGCCAGGGGCATGCTGCTGCTGGGGCTTAGGGGAATCCCTGGGCCCTGCCCAGCTCCTGGACACCTGATGGACTTTTCCTGCTGGGGGCTATGCTGCTCCCTCTCCTGGACTGCTGAGGTCCTGGACTGCTGAAGGACTTTTTATTTGCTTTACTTTGCTACTAGCGCTTATGGGCACTTTATTTCATTTATAGCGCGGGGAGCGCTGTACTTTTCCCCACAGCGCGTGGTAGCGCTGTTGTGGCCAAGGAGGAAGATCATCGTGCTCATTGGCACGTGGTGGCAGAGAGCCGGGGGTTGGTTGTGCCCCCTCCGTGAGCTATCCCCCTAGCAAGAGTGGGGGCTTCCCAAACACTCTGCCCGCTCCTGGCCGCGTACAGTCTGCTGGCCGCCTGCGAATCGCCGCTGCCCGTGGCCGGAATTATCCCCGCAAAATTCTGCGTCTGGCCGGGGCCGCCGAGGGCGAGAACCGAAGGAGCAGAGCCCTGGTTGGCTCGGAGTGTCGAGCCCCCTCACCGAATGCCGCGCTGGGATTGGCTCCCAAGCGGCCGCGTCATCACCTGGTTCGCTCTGGTATTGGCGGAGAAAGAGGACGGGGGCGCGTCATCCTAGGGGGCTCGCCGAAGGAGCCGTGCACCGATTGGATGGGTGGAGGAAGCCCGGGCCGAGAGGAGAAGACCGGAGAAGAAGCATGGCGGCGGGCGACAGGGCTCCCGTGAGCTGAGGGAGCCCTGCAGCACGAGTGAGGTGAGCCGCCGCACGCCACACCGCCGCCGGGAAGAGGAGAAGTCGCGTGGCCTGCTGCTGGGGCTCCCGTGTGGCGAGGGAGCCCCGGCAAGAGAGAGAGAAGGCCAGCGCGAGGCTCCCCGAATGGAGGGAGAGCCTCGAGTGCGGAGAGCCCCCGCTCGCCAGCAACCGGTGAGTGGGGCAGAGGAGAGGAGGGGCGCCGGGACACATTGTCGGTGTCCGCGCCCCCCCCATAGCGCGAGCTCGCGCTTCCTGTTTGTATGAAGCCACGAAGGCTTCAAGGGCGGCCCCAGCTGGCAGTGGGTCGCCCCAACATGTGTGAGCCCAGAGAGGCTCAGAGGGGCCCTAATTTGTTTGAGAGCCTGTTTGGCTCCAGAGAGGGCCACATTAGATAGAGGGGGCGTCGGGGCATATTGCCGGTGCCCACCCCCTCCTGCCTCAGAGTGTGAGGGTTAGAGTCCGGTGAGGCTCATGGGGGCACCCTTGTTTTTAGAGCCTGAGAGCTCCAACGTTTGGCTATTTACAGTAGCAGAGCCTGTGTGGCTCCAACGTCTGGGGCATGTGCAATATGCCCAGAGCCTGTGTGGCTTCAGCAGTGGCGCAGTTGGCGCCTAAGGGCCAGTGAGGGCCTTGGCGCAGTTTTGTTGTTTCCCAGCTGTCCAGCACTTTGTGGGCAGCTGCCACGTTTAGGCTTTTGGTACTTTTGGACTGGCGCTGCATGGCAGCGCGCTCTGACATTGGACTCAGGGCATCCTTGCCCCACAAGGCCAGTTGGCCTAGGGACTGCCACAGGTAGTGGCTTATGTAGTGTTGGCGCTATGTGATTTCTAAGCTTTTTAATAGTTATTGCTAATGTGAGTTTTTGCGCTATTGATTTATTATGCACCTCTGAATGTGTTATTGCATCATGTGTCTTTTCTTTCCCTTTTTACTCCTCTGAATGTAGGTTATTGCATCATGGGTAATGTGTTCTTTTCCTAGACCCCTAAACGCTGAGTGATACTTAGGTGGTTGTCTTTTCTACTCCTCTGAATGTAGGTTTATTGCATCATGAGTAATGTATTCTTTCTTAGACCCCTAAATGCTGTGTGATACTTAGGTAGTTCTTCTTTTTTTAGTACAGGTGGTCCTAGTAAGGTCCTGGTTCCTGTTACCAGTGGATACTGGTTGTGATCTTTTTGATTATTATTTTATGTTACATTTATTCTTTATTCTAGAAGTGATTTTATATTCTACACTTTATCTAGAAGTGCTATATCTGATTTTGACAGGCGCCCATGTGGCCCTGTCTTGTGTACATAATCCCTGTGAATATTGCCCGTGCCAGTTGGCACCATGTATATGTGTGATTTGGGGGCGCTAGAGGGCGCACTGCGGGATGGCTGGCTGCTGAGTCGGCTCCGCCGGATGGGAGCGGTAAAATCGTCACCCTTGGCCCCTAACCTGCCCCAAATACTGCACAAAGTGGCTGCATGGACGCCTAAAAGCCCCGACTCCGTGATGTAGGAATATCAGCCAGATGGAGTGAGGCACGAAGGAGAAATCGGCGGATAACCGTACAACGCTGCAAGGCTATCCAAAATGGCGGCGCGCGCTCGTAGCGACCACGGACACGAATGACCGGTATCACCCCCAACGGCTCTCAAGGCGGAACTAAACCTAACCAGTAAACAACGTGGACTAAGAGCCGGCGAACATCAGGTACGAAATGCTTGATCTACGTGGGGATATTGCAGCGGAGCATATGCGTTCCAGGGCGGCCAAAATGGCGGCGGCGGTGACACGCATAATCGGCGAACCCGCGAAAGACGCTGACAGCGCCCTATAACATTAGCACAGCGTGGGAACTGGTGTAGACACGCTGAACCACATAACAGCGAAAGTACAAAAGAGAGTAAAGCAGCTGGGGGTGAACCGGAAAGCGTGGCGCAGCGTGAGGCTCCGTGACACTACTGCGTGCTGACTCGAAAGGCGCAAAACAGGACCACCGTCTCCCACAGGTCCATGCCCACACAGCAGGGGGCACCCCAGCGGTGACAAGATCCCACAACAACTACAACAACGCAGGGCACACAGGGCACACTCGCACCGAACGCCGAGCTGAGCAAATATGAGGCTAGGCGAACCATCCAATGCATAGACCCACGGCGCTGGGAGTGGTCGGTGCACAACTACGGCGCAAACGGACGGCGACCAAGCCAGCGACCCCAACGAGCCCACAGGTTGTTAGCCCCGCTGTATCTCCTGGTGAAATGGGGAAACCTGACAAGCAGCAGTCGAAACTGCCCTTCGAGACCAGGAAGCAAGCGACAAAAACAGGAGCTGCTTTAGAAGCAGACGGAGAGCAGATACTGGGGGACGGCGCCAGCATGGAGACGGTACTACGGGCTATACAACAGAGCCTGCAGGATATGAATAACAAAATGGACAACGTCGTGGCACGGGTGGACACTCTGACGGCCAAACTGGAAAACCACGAGGAGAGACTGGTGGAGGCAGAACAACGGATCTCCGCGGTGGAAGATCACTCCAGAGACACCACGAAAACATGCAGTGCCATCGAAAAGACCCTGGAAACTCTGAAAGCAAAGGTGGAGGACCAGGAAGCGAGGTCATGCCGAAACAACGTGCGCATCTCGGGCCTGCCGGAATCCACCAACACCGGCAGGATGGAGACGTACGTGGAGAACATGCTGAAGGATATATTCGGCGCTGGGAGCTTCTCCGAAGTTTTTCTGATCGAACGCGCGCATCGTTCCCTGGCCCTCACTCCAAAACCAGGGGCTACACCTCGAATGATCATTGCCAGAGTACTTAACTACAGAGACAGGGATACTATACTTAGACTGGCAAGGGAAAGAGGCGCTATCAACCATCAGGGCAACACGCTGGAGTTTTACCCTGACCATACCATGGCGGTGCAGCAGGCACGAAAGGAGTTCGCTCCCGTGAAAAAGAAACTTCGAGAGCTGGAAATCGGATATGCGATGCTATACCCAGCAAAACTTAAAATCCTAACGGATGGCAAGCCGGTGGTTCTCACGACGGTGCAAGCTGCGCAGGATTACGTCAAAACCCTTACCAAACGCCGGAAAGAACGGGAGAATGCGGGCAGAATGAGCGACAACGACTGACAACGCGAATGGCGGACCTATGCAGATCACTGTACTGCTTCTTCAGAGATGGCTGCAGGAAACAGACGATACATTTGGCGCGAGACTATGATTTGCACTCCACGAGGGTGCAGACGTTGCTGCAGACGAACATTAGGAGGGGGCCATGTCTGGCAGTAACGCAGTGAGTACACTTGGGGATCATTGTGGATGGGCCCGCACGCGAGGTCCGTGTGATGATTGCCTCAGGGCGTGCGGTTAGCAACTGTACTAAATGCGCCACCATTGTGTAGTCCCGAGACACTGACTATGAGGGCGGGTGGCAATGTATATGAGTGCTTGAAACCACGAAGGGAAACAGGGGAGGTAGGGATTGTCCTAAACACATGTGGGGGGATGGGAGGGGAAGAGGAGGGAGAACAAATTCGACACTGTCATTGTGTAAAACCGCGCCCGTCCACATCCACTATGTGGATGGAGATGTGTGCTTCGGGCGACACCCCCAGGAGGGTGTACCCCAAAACAAGTTCGATTACAGTTTTGAAATTCGGGGGGGAATGGCTTTGGCAAAGTTTGGGTGCTGAAGTGGGTGGAGGGGGGGCAGGGAAGCTGAGTATGGTTCACATGTTCATACTGTGTCTGAGAAGCATTGCGACCTCACTTGTTGCCTGTAAAGATAATGTTAAAAGAGCACTATTTGTCAGAAGGCCACACAGCTCGCGCGGCATAAGATTTCAACCGACCTCATGGTAATGGCACGTTTCGACACACTCAACTTTCTAACATGGAATGTCAGGGGACTAGGGAATCCCAAAAAGATAAGACAAATGTTTGCATACTTTAACAGGCTTAAAGTAGATGTGGCATTTCTGCAAGAAACACACATGGCACCCAATACTACTTCCAGGCTGGGGAACAAATGGGCGGAATCCACCACTGGCTCATACTATTCGACGTACTCACGGGGCGTCAGTATCTTGATAAAGAAAGGGACTCACTTTAAAATCAAAGACGTGTACACCGACACAGGGGGACGATATGTAATAGTGGTGGGCGAGGTGAGGCAGCAAAGAGTGGCACTAGTGAATGTCTATGGCCCGAACGTGGACGATGCAGGCTTTTTCGAAAAGATATGGCACAAAATAGCGGATATTCAGGCGGACAATATAATATGGGGGGGACTTTAACGTCACACTACACGACGGGCTTGACAGAGCTCCACACACACTTGAACAACATACCAAAGCGAGGGAAATGCTACTGGATGCAATGTCTGATTTGCATGTAAGCGACGTGTGGAGGATATTGCACCCAGGGGAACAGGTAGCCACACACGTTAATGCGGCAAATAGGAGCTGGTCCAGGTTGGACTATTGGTTGGCCACGCAGGATATTATCACATGGGTAGAGCAGATAACACATCTCCCGAGAACGCTATCAGACCACGGCCCGGTGCTCCTAGGGTTACGAATCCCACACTATGTCCCACCGCCCTACACCTGGCGATTCAATGCGCAGGCCTTGCGTGATCCACTATATGTTGATGCTGTCATGAAAGCGATCACGGACTATTTTGAGCTGAATTCCCCCACTACGGAGGACCCGTGCCTCCTGTGGGAAGCATTTAAAGCGACGATACGGGGCGTCTGCATTAGCACATCCTCGGGAATACTAAAAGACATCCGTCACCAGCTAAAGAGGAGGGAGGAGATGATTCAGGAACTGGAGAAGCGATACACAAACACTGGCGACACAGCACTACTGAGTGACATTCAGGTACTACTATCGGAATACAACACATTTGCTGACGATGAGCTAAAATACATCTTCAAGAGGACAACGGCTAGGAGATATGGGGAAGGGGAACGGCCGGGCAGAGCACTAGCGGAAAAGATTTGCTCAGGCAGGGCACCACAACATATAACGACAATACGAACTAAAGACGGCACACGCGCACATGACATCCAGACCATTATGGGGGACTTCAGAGATACCTATGGGGCACTATACGAGGCAAGGACACAAATACCGCGGGAGGAGCTCTTGGAATACATGGCTGACGTGGAGATCGCCTGGCTGGCAGACAGGCACAGGAACTATTTAGCACGGCCTATCACGACACAAGAAGTTATAGATACCATCAAAAGACTCCCTAACGGCAAAGCGCCGGGACCGGATGGTTTCGTCATAGAATTTTACAAAACATATGCAAACACACTAGCGCCACATTTGGTGAATTTATATGAAACCGCGCACGAAGCCCAAACGCTTCCTCCGTCAATGAGAGAGGCGTTGATCATCGCTCTCCTGAAGCCAGGCAAAGACGAAGAGAACTGTGACTCCTACCGCCCCCTCTCGTTAATCAACGTAGACACTAAAATATTAGCGAGCATTTTAGCGGACAGACTAAAACCGCTCATGCCGCTGCTAATAAGGCCGGACCAGGCTGGTTTCATTCCAGATAGGTCGACCACCCACAACACTCGCACCCTTTTTGCTCTGGCGCACTACTTGGCCCCAACCATAAAAGCGGTTGCAGTTTTATTGGATGCGGCCAAGGCATTCGATACTATTGACTGGCCCTTTCTCCTCGCAGTCCTAATCCGGATGGGGTTCCCGCCATTGTTCATTGGCTGGATCACAATGCTGTACTCGGGCCTGACAGCACGCATAAGGGTGAACAAACATCTATCAGCCCCGATAGACATCAAGCGTGGCACTAGACAGGGATGCCCTCTATCGCCAATGCTGTTTGCCCTCATACTGGAGCCTTTGGCGTGTAAAATACGACAACACCACCACTATTCAGCTATTCAGCTACCCACGCGGCCCATACACATAGCTTTGTACGCTGACGACATGGTCCTCTACGTAAAAGACCCAGAGACGAATCTCAACCCGCTACTGCGGGAATACATTAAATTCGGCCACTATTCAGGTCTCCACATCAATTGGAGCAAATCCCTCATACTCCCACTGACGGATGGTACCCAGCCCATGGTGCTAGACTACCCCTTGGAATGGCAAGAAGAGCCGACGAGATACTTGGGCATTTGGTTCCACAGAGACCCGGAACTGGTCATCCGCACCAATTACGGGAGAACTATATCGGCGCTAGAGGATAAGGTCAAGAGATGGATTGGGCTACCGTTATCACTTGCAGACAGACTCGCCATAGTGAAAATGGTACTCCTGCCTAAATTCTTATATCTATTCAATAACGTACCTATCAAGCCCCCGGCGGAGGTGTTTCGTAACATAAAATCCCTCATGCTCACCTTAATCTGGGCGGGGAAACAAGCTCGGCTAGAACTACAAACTCTGACACTGCCATACGCAAAAGGGGGTTTCAAGGTGCCAGACATTTACCTGTACTATCTGTGCGCGGAGGCGCAATTCGCACATTATTGGTTTCACGAGATTCCATTTCTAACGCATGTAGCGGTAGAAAAAGGGGACGCTGATCCCATCCCACTGTCATGTATTCTAACACATAAACGTCCCAGGTTACACGACCACGACATTAACCCAGTGAACACCACGATAGAAGCATGGAGGACACTAAGTAGGAAGGCACAGTGCACACCAATCTACGCCCCAACACTCCCCTTAGCTCACCATCCGGCACTATCTGTCACACAAGAACAGGTGGGAATGGATCTTCTTAAAAGTGCTGGCATAGATACCTTAGGCGATTTATATAGAGACGTGCAATTTATAACGCTAGACAAACTGACATACATCCAAAATCCAACCCTGTTGTTTAGTTTCAACTATTACAGATTGCAGAGGGCTGAAAGAACATTTTCAGACATTCCCAGCAGAACCACAAACACTTGAACCGCTGAAACTCGTGCTCACCACCCCCTCAGCATCTCACTTGGTGTCTCGATTGTACCGCAGCGCGCAAACTAGCTTCGGGGGTAACACTACAAAAGCCAGGAAAAAATGGAGCACAGCACTGGGGGACACCCTCACAGAAGAGGAATGGGAGGCTTCCTGCATGCTAACGGGGATGCTGACACCAAATGGAAATCTTAGACTGATCCATTATAAATATTTACATCACATGTATCATACGCCTGAAAGACTACATAGATATGGTCTGAGGGACAACTCCAACTGTGCTAGGTGCGGACAGGAACACGCAGATTTCCTACACTTGGCTTGGCATTGTGATGCGGTAGCGCAATACTGGGATCAGGTGGTACAGACTATCAACACTATCTTGGGGGCCACATTACCATGCACAGCTAAAATTTGCCTACTGGGGCTGGTGCCACAATTGAGAGCGAGGCGACGTAAACTGTGTATGGTCGCACTACTGATGGCGAAGAGGAGAATATCCATACATTGGAACAGTAAGCGGAAACCAAAGGTGAAAAACTGGCTAGAGGACTTGACCTATTGCAGAGATACTTTAGTCACATATGAGGAGGAACTGCCTATGGGGTCCCGCCCCAGAGACTATTGGGAACCTTTCAGACAATATCTGGTGTCAGTGGCTTCTGATGATGAAACGTGCTGAGCACACACTTACTACAGGTCATCTATTACTCTGTGAGATACATGATGGAGCAATGAGGGGGGAGAATGTTGTGACACAGTAATTTGAGTATTAAAGGGGATTACTGTTTTGATGTTATGTCACTCCCCTAGGTTACGGGGGTTCTGACTGAAAAAACTGAAAACGTGAGACTGAAAGAGCATATATACCATACTGATGCATTGTCAAATAATAAGTCTACAACAGCACAGAAAATGCGCCGCCGGACCTATGGTTGTCGGCTGATGGGCTGTGTATGGACGACCTTCTGATTCAGTTCTCTGGTTACATGGACAGCCGGCCTTATCAGGTTGTAGGCGATATGCTTGTACTATTTCTATGACAATGTGCAATAAATGTCTTACACAAAAAAAAACAAAAAAAAATGTATATGTGTGATTTTATCTGATGTGTTTTTACAATACAAAAGTTATTTTTATAATAACCTTGTGTGGAGTCTCTTTTGTGGTGTGCCTAGTATGTTGTTGCTGTTGTGCGCTGGCGCAAATGCTTTACACATTGCCTCCGAGTTTAGCCTTACTGCTTGTGCCAAGCTACCAAGGGGGTGAGCAGGGGTTAACTTGGTGTGTGACTTCCTTGCCCTGACTAGAATGGTGGTTTCTGCCTGGCTTTGGCGTCAGCCTTAGCCTACCAGAAATAGCCAGTTCTAACAATGTTTATGTGGTTGTCAGAAGCTATTCCCTTCTTGTCTAATCAGGGAAGTTAACTCCTCCCTGTTCATTCGAGAAAGTTTCTAGTGACCTCTGAGCTAGCTGGCATACCTAATTAAGTCTAACATATTCAGTAGAGACCTAGTCAACCCCAGTCCTACGTCTAAACTGCCGTTTATGTGATTCCAATGAGCAGAGCCTATTGGGAATATAGGAACTACACTTCAGTTGTGGGCAAGATCTTTTTGCAACGTAGCTCACATAGACTTCCGTTGCTTCTGCTTCTTCTGTGGAAGCACAGGGATGGCAGGAAAGATAGTCAGTAGGGTTTGAAGAGCTAGGCCAATATTCAACCTAACTATCGTATTCTTGGAGTTGTAACAGCCACTTCTCGATACAAGGTGGCTGTTTGGATGCAGCCCCCGGAATAAAGGTATGAGTGGCTTATGGTCTGTGGATGCAACAAATGGGTGGCCTTTGACGTAGATGTAGAAATGTGAGCAAGCTCAGTGTATTGCAATGACCTTGTGCTTTATTTGTAATTAACGTTGCTCAGTTTCTGTCAGAAAGCTACTGGGGTCCAACTGTCAAATGGTTGTTGTTGCATTAGCACTGCCCCAAGGCCATGGGGGTTTATATCCACTGCCAAATTTGTGGCTCTCTTAGGATCCAAATAGGATAGAGTGGTGTCTGCGGCCAGCACTTCTTTCGTTTGTCAAAAGGCCATCTCATTCAGGACCCCATTGCCATGGTGTGCTCTCTAAGAGGTCGAGTGAGGTCCAGTATGAACACAGAAGTTCACCATGCCGAGAAAACAGCTTACTTCAGAGATGTTGCGGGCACTGGGACTTCTTGCACATCACGCACTATCTCAGGATCTGGAACGACCTTATTCTCTGAAAATATATACCTGAAGAAGCTGATTTTATTCTTTAGAAATGTGTCTTTTTCTGAATATAAGTGAGTTCTGTGTCTTGGATCCTTTGTAGTACTCCTTTGAGATGGCTATGGTGTTCTTTCATTGACTTGACGTGGACGATGATGTAATTGCTAACATTGATGACAACGGGTAAGCCGCCGAGCACCTCCCTTATAGAGTTTTGAAAGACTTCCGCCACACTGAAGATTCCAACGTTGAGGCAGCGATACCTGCTTACGCCCATGTTTGTTGAAAACGTGGTGATGTACCTGGGGGGGATGGAGCGGTAGTTGATGTCATCACAAGCGGAGATCCACCTTTAAGAGTATGTGGCACTGATGGAGCAAGGATTTGCACGTTAAGTGACTTGCTTGTATTCATGAACCTCGAATAACGTTAATAAAATAACCAACATGTTCGTTTTACTAATTTTGCAATTTTCCATTATACGGGGCGACCGAGTGAAGCTTGCTTATGTGTTATTAACCTTAATACGCTTGCAACCTAAAATGGCCGCTGCTACGCGGGAATTTAAAATGCGCATGCGTCGGTCATAACCATGTGACGTGACGTATTCAATGTCTTGGAGGGAAACTAATTCACATGCGCAATGAAGCTAAGATGGCTGCTCTGTGTTCTCAAATGTTTAAAGCTTGCTTGCTGCTTTCGCTAAGCTGTTCTTTCTGCCTAATCATAATGCTATAGTTATTATAAAGTAATGGGTGTAGTATAGTAAGTTATGGTATACAGTGAAATCATTTATTCTATGTTCTAAAACTGTTTCTTTTCCATTTCATGTAACACTTCGGCCTGTTCTATCATGATATACTCCATCTTGAATGAAACTGCGTTTTGCGCGAGATCGGCGAGTCTCCAGAGCAGATGACCTTTGAAATCCCGCCAAGGAGCTGATTGACTGAAGAGATGCTCCTGGGAACCTGAACTTCAACCCAGCTAGAAGAAGCTGAACTCTACTACAGTTGTAACAAATGTATACGATATTGTATTCACCATTGTTAACTGAAAAGCATATGTCATGAGAACCTGGAATTTAAGTGGCGGGTAGAGAAATTGAATATTAAACCTGAGAAAGTCTAGAAATTAGGTGGTGTGATGACCTGTCCTCCTCCTTTGTCCAATCAAAATTGGGGATCCTTACACTTGCAACATTGGGGGGTGGTACACTGACCCGAAAAACAGTATAACGCGTAGGATTAGCTAGAGAATTTGTCCGACTTGTCCAAATAGCTGACCTGTCACTGACCCAACGCACTCAATAGGTGACTAAACAGAGAGCTGCGGAGCACTCTGTTGGGAGGTTCGAGAAACCCATTCGGGGTTTTGGCAATTGAAAGTGCTGGCGAAGCACTTTGCTGGGAGGTTCGAGAACCCAATCGGGGTTTTGGCAGATTCCTTGCAGAGAGGGAGTAGCGCAAGCGTTGCAACCGAAGCTGCATGTGTTGGTCTTAATCTTTGGTGAACCGGTCCTGATCCAAATTCTGGAGTTATCCTGTCCTGACTGTCCATGAGCTGCACCTGCTCGCCTACTGGCACCTAAGTCCTTGAGGTTCTTCCCGTCTTTCCAAACTGACCCGTGGCCAGAGTTGGTCTTCACTCTATCCTAGGTAAATATGAAGTCTGTGTGGGTAATTGTCTTTTCTAAATTGCGTCCTTCTCTTTTATCTTCCCTGAAATCGCAAATATTTGATTGCATATGTTCCATTTTCTTCCCCGTCCCTTGGTAAATGAGATATTCATGTATTGCTGACTGTTACTATGTTCCACTTTTCAACCCACCTTTAGTCAGTGCTAAATCGCTTCTATATAGTATATTTTCCTTTTCCTTACCCTCCCTTTAGGTAATAAGTTGAATCTATAGAATGTTTCAAAATCTTACCTTCCTTATAGTTTAATGGTACTGAAACCGAATTCTAGAATTACATAGGTGCATTTCTCTTTTTACTGTTGTTGTATTTTGCGAAAGTCTTTGGGTTTAGTATGTTCCCTTCCTTTACCCTACTTTAAATCAAAGTTACGAAAGACTGTGATCTAATATTAGTATTATCTTTGTTCTTACCTTCCCTTTATTCTAAGTTCTTAAATGCTTAGCATACTTTATCTCTTGCATAGCTATACGTTATTTCTGAATTTGATCATAGATAGTTTGATCTGTTTTAACCTTATGCTCATGACATATGATGATGAAGATGATTAGATAAAACTTTTAAACCTACCCTGAGTCTGTGATTATTTCTTATTTACAAATGTTATAAATGTTTTGAATACCTAGCTTATACCTCAACTCCCTGATCCTATGTGTTTAGGTTCCTGGTATCTACATTGCTAGGTTATAGATATAGGAATAAGTAGTGGAGAATCACACATTATACTGATAGTAGTGCGTGAGTTACCTAAGTAAATGATTAAGGTATGTAGTTATTATAAAAAATTAGGGGCCCAGGTGAGTATTCGTAAAAATTTCCCTTAAGCTGGGTGACCTGCGCGCTCTATCAGTATACTTATCTGCTAAACAGAGGTATGGTTAGGGATTAGTTAAAGTTAGGTAGTTAGTTAGTAGGTTAAGATTCATATTTTCATTGATCAATCAAATGTGCTATTATTGAAATGTTTATTTGATGCTGCTATATTGAAGTTTATGTACTAACTAATATTGTGCGTACCTGTTATATGTTTTGTCTGGAATCCCCGGGGGCAGAGTAGCGGGTGGTAAATAGAAGCCACATTGCAGTGAGGTCAGTGGCTCAAGGAAAATTAGTGCATGGTTTGGCAGAACTGGAAGCACTAATTAGGGTTTTCTGGGTGAATGATTGAATAAATGATAGCAACGAGTTTGCTGGCAAAACTTCTAATGTGATATAACCTAGTGAGGGTCACACGGAAGGAGTAGCAGGTTCGTCGGAGCTTGATTGATAGCAAAAGGGTTCGCTGGTGAAACTGTAGACTTAGTATATATCCCAGAGTGGATGAGTCGAGGGAGTAGCAGGTTCTCTAATGCTTGTGTGAAGGATAGGCAGAAGGGATCTATCCACAGTATATGAAAAGTAGACAGAAGAGGTTTACTTGCAGTGAAATAAATCTTTCCTTTCTAGACGCTCTAGTACAGTGGCGAATGTTCTACGTTGTAAATTAAACAAAGCACTTGCACTTTAAAGAAAGAAGTTGAGTTTCCGTTACCTTGTGAAGGAGGGAGGCGGTTGCGGAGCTGCGCGGACGTCACTCAGTGCCGCGCTGGTATTGGTCGAAACAGCGGGCATGTAGCTGAGATAGTATTGTAAAGGAGGGGTGAGCGCAGGAGCGTGAGAACTTGACTCACGAGAAAAGCCGCACATCCATTGGTTGAAAATTACTTGCAACCATAGTGTTGAGTGATTGTCGGGAAAAATAAGACGCGCTAGTATTGGAAGTGATTTTTTAAACAAAAAAAATTTGTTGAAAGTATATGTGGTATTCAACTTTTCCCGAGATTAGATCTGATCCCACATACCATGGGTTTGCAAGAGAACAGGCGATACGAGGTAGACCTCTCAAAATGTACGGAAGCAAGAGAAAATTACTTTGGTAGACAAAGTTAAAAACTATTATTTCACCACCAAACACTCCCGCATTCTTCATGATGTTTGATAAAGGTTACCATTCTTGTGTATGGTTAGAGAACTGGGTAGAATATACCAAAGATGGTGGAATTTTAGCATTCCCCATAGAAGGTACCTTTAATGAAAGAATTTTGTTCAACTTGAGAACCCGAATGAATGATTTACATCCCAGACCTAGATTGACACAATATGAGGCATTAGAGGAATGGGAAATAGAAGCTTTTGAGTGGGACAGACCAAGAATTGATAAAGGATTAAGTAAATTTTACCCAAAAGTTAAAAGAGAAACCAAAGAAAAAAGAATGAAAGAATGGAGACCGAATATGCCAGTGGAAGGTCTTTACCCAGTACTAACGGTAGAGGAACATGTGGGAGGTAAAAGAACTGAGAAAACTAGACATTTAATGAATAGTGGTGATTCCGATGATGATTACATGGAGGATTTATTAATGAAAAATCCACCACCGTATAGTGAAGAAACGAGAATAGTAAATCCAAATAACCCATTCTTTAGGCCTCCCTGTAATTAGGGGTCAAGCACATCAAGTCCGACTGCCCCGTTTATTAAGCTACCTTTAATTCCGCAAGTAATACATGAGACCTCCATCGAAAGGGTACTACAAGAAAGAGAAAGAGAAGCTTTACATAAACAGAGAAGTGAATTAATTCAGAAAATTTCCCAATTAAATACAAGTCCTGAGGCTTTTTTACAATTCAGGTAACTATTGGCCCAGTTGTTCCATTGTACGGAGATAAACAAGCCAGTCTGTAGTGTAGTTCCTATTTTCCCTATAGGCCCTGCGCATTGGAATAACATAAACAGCAGTGTCGACGTAGGAGTGCGGTCTTCCAGGTCTCTACTGACTATGTTAGACTCAATTGGGTTTGTACCAACTAGCTCAGAGGTCACTGGGAACTTTCTTGACTGAATAGGAAGTGATCAGCTTCCCTGGCTCAGACAAGAAGGGATTCAGTTTTCCAACAACCGCATGCATAAACATGACAACTTTGCTCCTTAGAATAAGAGTCAAACTCTAGAGTCGTGTGAAGCAATAGACAGCTATTTCACTCAGTCAGTTGTGCAGATTATTTTCACCAGTATGCAGAGACTAGAGAGACGGGCATTTTCAATAAAAGTTATTATTTATTGAACAGTCTTTCTTCTCATGCAAGAGAAATGAATTGCCACAATTGCAAGACTTGTTATTATAAAAAGTGCGTACAGTAAAAGCAGTATTGCGAAATAATACTGTAAAAGCATTGATATGGTTTCTTAGCCATACGATAGTTAAAATGAATAAAATATATACATTCATATATACATTTAGCTAACGTCCTCAACTGGTGCTTCTAAATACGCCTACCCCGGTGTACCTGACCTAAGCCTAATACATGGGAGGGAGTAAGTAAGTAGCAGTTTAAGTTAAGTTGGTTTTGCCAAGGGTTTTCTTCAAGAATTCTCTCTAAGGGTTTAGTCAACACCGTACCTCTGGAATAGAATGTTGGAGGTCTGGTATCTCCTCTCAGGACTCGATATTCCAGTTACCCGCAAGGGTAGGCTGGAAACGCCGGAGCTGGATTTTCTCGGCAGGAGAAAAGACAGCGTCTTTCTCAGCGCGTCAAGGAGGAGGAGGGGCAGCGTCCGTGGGCTTCTCGCATCTGCTGGGCTCTGCAAGGGACAGCTGTTCTGCTCCTGTATTCACCACCACCATCGCATTTGCTTAAGGCAACGTTGGTATTATTTATACCTGAAAGGTACCTTGTTTCACGTAAGTTTTTGGACATAAGACGTCAATAAAGATGTCACTAAGAACTGGTCGTTCTTACAGTGCTCATTAGAGTTCTATTACTAATAAAAACAAAGCAAGCGGGGCTTTCCCAGGTTGCTGGGGGTTTTATCTGTTGAAAGAACTCAGAGTGTTATCTAGGAATCTAAGGAAGTGGCTTCTGCTGTGTCATGTACTTTAATGAGCTGCAGAGACGAGTTACTGAAATATGGCTATGATTGTTTATGCCATTATAGGGATATCTTTTGATTATAGCCGTATAGGGGCTTTAGGTCACACTATTGATCAGGGTCCTAGATAAAACACGACACCCACTCTACAAATTTATGTCCATCAAATTACTAAAAACGAAAGCAATAAGATGCGCGTGTATTCCTACCCACCCCAAAATACATATTGCATTTGAAATGGCGTATATGAAATACATGATAGTATAGGTACTGTACGTCTTTAAGCATAGAAATCATTCAAAATTATAGCATATGTAATCAGTTGAACGATTTTGCGAAAAATGTCACATGAAATGTCTCAATACAGAAAAGAAGGGCGAGACTATTTCATCACATATAAATGCAATTGCTGTAAAATGTGCTCGAGGCCGAGGTAAAGTTATTTTGTCTCTAGATCTACTAAAAATAGAAGTTCTGTTCTTTATGAATAGTTCTACTTTAAGCAAAGGTATTTGTGCCAGGAAAAACGTAAATATTTTGAAAAATGTTCAATTAAAAAAAAAAAAAATTCTCATGGTGAACGGGGGAATAGAGTTCCAACGCTTTTCAGTAGTTTTTGTTGATCAAAAGTGAAGGGCGAATTCAGAGTTCATGGGAACGCTGTGTGCCGGAATGCTTTCCAAAAATCATTGTTTCTGTTCAGGGGAGAACATCATATCAGACAAGCTCTCAAAGAATAGGTCTACATATTCAGGTGACAGTTCGACCAAGTTCGATAATGCTGTAACTTGGCAGGTGTGAGAATGATTGCTATCATCGATTTCTGGATCAGCAATGCTCACAGAAGGCCGTACCTGGGTGATGTTGCTTTTATGTATCGCTTCACTGCCGCCACCTAGTCGTAGCGCAGGAGTCTCAACGAATGCCGTCATCAGGATTGGTAGCCGCTGGGGACAACACGATGCTTGAGCCGTTACAGGACTTAGCAAAGTATCGATATCCATTGGTACTGCTGATGGTAGTGCAAGACAGGTGTCTAACACGCATTCTTCTCCGCATAGCATACATCGAAGCACAGGTAAGATGCAGGTCTGCCATATAGGTCTGAATGAAAGAAACCAGGTCATGTTTAGATCTCTCAGCCTGGCCAATCCAAGGACTAGTTATGCGGTCCCGGTAGCGTACTGCTAGGATCGTTTCTTCCATCCTTGCCGGAGTCATGTCTGTGTTTTGGCTTGCCATATCAGAGCAGGAGGGTCAAAAATAAAATGCCTGCTACAAGTCCCAAAATCAGGGGTATGCCGCCAAAGACTGAATGGACAAAATTAGGAATAATTCCCAGGATTGCTTTGAATGGTGTTAACAGTCCCGAAAAAATGGTCTTAAATACATTTGAGATACCTATGGCATCTGACATATTTAGAATTTGGCTAAGCATTCCTGTAAAATGCACGGGGCAATTTGTTGATAAAAGGTCATGTATCTCTGATGTTGTCCTTGAAACTTGGAGATCATACGTCTCCTTCGATGACGTGATGGGCACTGTTGTCTGTAAAAGCACAGACTTCATTCTGCTTAAAGTATCAATTCGTATAGAAAAGACATTCAAAAGAGGCCAAATCGGCGTCTCGGAATCTCCAGGGCCGTTTGGAAACAATGCTTGCATACAGTAAGTGACCATGGAAGTTACGCTTACGAGATATGCTTTCCCTGGCACCAAGGTGGATTCAGAGGGGGTGGTGTGCACACCTGTTTCTTCTTTTTAATTGCAAACGTTTCTTTTTGTCCATCTTTATTTGAATCCGAAATTACGCTTTGCGTGCAAGCTTGGGTAGTGCCATGCCCCGAATGCACCTATTTAAATACAAACGAATGGGGAGGGTGAAAATCACCCTCCACTCCCTGGCTGCACAGCATTTATGTGATAAATCCAACCATTTTCAATAAGTTAATTTAGTCCTTGTTTAAACAATAGTGCCTTCTTGTCCATGATTTAAACGACCAAGTTTCATTTCTTTTGACTTATCCACACAAATTCAAATTGTAGTTGAGAAGTTTCTGATATTCACGTATGCCAATCCAGGCTTCCATTACGAAAATATGATCCCAGTACAACAGAGTGTTCCAAGCAGTAGTTCTTTATTCATAACCCAATGCATTTCGGGAAAATCATTTCCCTTCGTCAGGGGACACTGAAAGTCAATATTTATAAAAGTTACTAAAATACATTTTAAAGATTTACATGTCACTTAATATCAGCATACATCAACAATTAATTCATTTTCACACTCATTTTTATACATGCTTAATGCCTTGGAACACACATGTGGTCAAGAACCTTGGTTCCCTCCCTTCTGTTCACGCTCTTCCTAACCTACATGCAAGCGATACATCTATCATCTGAAACACATTTCACCTCGTGACACCATTATTCATCAACCCTCATTTGTTTACGTTCCTCATTCGTGATACCCAATCTTAGTGCCTCGACCTCCTAGCAGTCAAAGACACCTCATTATTTCTAATTTACTTGAAGAAAATAGCCACTTCATGTCTGACATTTAAACATGCACGCAACGCTTTATACTTCCCAATCGTTTACAAAACGTTTAACAAACTGTTTAAAAAAACTGCGCGCCCCTTCATATTATTCAGCCATTTCCGTACCTGCTATTTTTCATTCAACCCGCATCTCAAATTCCTTCCTTAAGTGCGACACTTTCCCCGTCCCTCCTTGATGTTTAAATACGTAAACTCCACGTGATCACAAACGTATCCTTCACACCTGAGATGTATACCTTGCACTACGAATCCCATGATGCACCCTACATGTATAAACAACCTAACTTAACTGCATTATTGACATCAATACATTTTAAATTGCAGACTTATAAACCGAACATATGTAATGTCTCCTTTCAAATTGTCACCAATAATCAACACTGCTGGAGCATGCTGTTCACTCGCATGTGGTTTTCTCGTCAAAAGTTAATTACGCTTCAGAGCTTTTTATTTCACGGGTGCAACACCAACAAAAGGCATGTTTTATCAGACAGATTCAGAGGGGGTGGTGTGCACACCTGTTTCTTCTTTTTAATTGCAAAAGTTTCTTTTTGTCCATCTTTATTTGAATCCGAAATTACGCTTTGCGTGCAAGCTTGGGTAGTGCCATGCCCTGAATGCACCTATTTAAATACAAACGAATGGGGAGGGTGAAAATCACCCTCCGCTCCCTGGCTGCACAGCATTTATGTGATAAATCCAACCATTTTCAATAAGTTAATTTAGTCCTTGTTTAAACAATAGTGCCTTCTTGTCCATGATTTAAACGACCAAGTTTAATTTCTTTTGACTTATCCACACAAATTCAAATTGTAGTTGAGAAGTTTCTGATATTCACGTATGCCAATCCAGGCTTCCATTACGAAAATATGATCCCAGTACAACAGAGTGTTCCAAGCAGTAGTTCTTTATTCATAACCCAATGCATTTCGGGAAAATCATTTCCCTTCGTCAGGGGACACTGAAAGTCAATATTTATAAAAGTTACTAAAATACATTTTAAAGGTTTACATGTCACTTAGTATCAGCATACATCAACAATTAATTAATTTTCACACTCATTTTTATACATGCTTAATGCCTTGGAACACACATGTGGTCAAGAACCTTGGATCCCTCCCTTCTGTTCACGCTCTTCCTAACCTACATGCAAGCGATACATCTATCATCTGAAACACATTTCACCATGTGACACCAAGCCACAACAGCTGTGATCCGTTATTAGAATGTAACTCCCGTTAGAAAGCTGCCTAAAGAAGGGCTCTATCTGCGTTGCAGGTGTGACATGTTGGTGGCATGAAAGCTTGTTTGAAGTTCCTTCACAGGCCCCGTGTAAATTAATACCCTGGCACAAAAGTATACTGCTTAGTGAATGTTTGCAATTTTCACCACTAAGAAATAAATTTTTGTTGTTGTCACTATAGCATGTGTGTGTATATGGTAATTTCCATGATGACTTAATGTACCCTTTACCCAATCGTTCATACTGGCCAGTCGGTATATACTCAACGCAATTTTTAAAGCAGAAAGTTGTTATCGGAATTGTGATAATCCCGTGTATTATCCATTCAATGACAGGTCTTTCTGACATTGTCAATGGTAATCTCTCAAGTTTTTCGATGCTCAGGATTGTATAGTCTGCCCCTTTCTGTGCCAAGCTGATGTATTTATCAGTAAGGTTAAAGATGGAAAACAATGACGTTGTGTTGATTAGACGCCATGGCACATAGCCTGAACGAAGATTTTGCAGCATCCAGCCTAGCTGTACAATAGAACGTAATTGCGACTGGCCATGTTGTAACATTAGCAAGTCTTTATCTATTATATCGATGGCAGATGATACAATACTGTCCAGTGAATATATTCTGGAGTACAGAGTCATTAACCCATTGTCCACAACAGAAAGTGATTTTTCCAAATTAATACGATCAATTTCTTGTTTTTTTTCTGCTGTTTCAATTTGCATTACTTTCCATGCCTCGTTGTAAGCCGCATATACACTTGCCGCTATGAAACGTTTTTGACGCTGCTTGCGTGGTCCCATAATGAAATCGCGCAAGTCAGCACCATCTTTAAGTAAAGATAGGTGTTGCTTAATTTCTGCCAGTGTGGATGATTCTAGCCATTCAAGGCACAGCTTCCCTACACTGTATGTTGTTACTATCCCTGGATGTTGTCTCTGGGAGTATCTAGGGTCTGGTCTGGTCAGTTTTAACCCCTGTGTTTTGTTCAGGAATCTATCTTGACAGTTATTCGTGTCAGTAGGCCAGATTAACCACTTTTTCCAATCAGGATGTGTTCTGTTTAGATGTAAAATTTTTGATACGTCTATTTCAACCTCTGTGGTTGCATTATCAGGTATTGGGTTTGGAATAGACGGTTTGTTAAGGTCTTTAATCTTAGCTAGGCCATGACAGGTTGTTTGGTGAATTGTGTCATTTAAGAACATTATTTGTTCTGGGATCATGCAGGCTCGAAATAATGCTTCTAGACCTTGTACCTGCCAATCTTTTGTTCCCCAGATGGTTTTTGTTTCAATGTTGTTTTTCCAAAAATCAAAACCAAATGTCATCATTTTTTCATAAAATGCTTCTGAATATATCAATTTAGTATTTGTCAGCATTGTTTTCAACCCTGTTTTATCCAACAGTTTATAATAAAACGTTTCTGCATCACTTGTGTTAAACCCTGAGAAGTACTGGAATTTCTCATAGAATGTTTTCGAACTACTTTTAGGTGGAGTAGCACAATGTTCCCATTGGTTATATTTAAAAACATTTCTAGGTTGTGCAGATTTATGTAAGTAGTGGTCTGCGTAATGTGAAAAGCAGTACATCTGTTCATAATTAGACGAACCTTGTAAATAATCATGTTCTGTAAATCTTGCTGACAACACTAAATCCGACATCATATTATTTATACTTTCAAAATCCCAATCATCAGAGAATGTACTCGGTTTTACAAAGTCACTTAATGAAACCTTGAACTGGTGAGGATATTTCAAGATTTCGACTGGGCCATATACTTCATAGTCAGTCTTGTCCCATACTACCCCGCCGGGTATTGGAATGGCTGTGACATTTACTGATGATAGTCCTCTTTTCTTGACGTGAGATGATTTGTGTGGTTTCAGGACTAAGTTGATGTTCTGACTTGCTGTGTCCATTGAACTGTATTTCCCCTCAATGAATTTTCCCAAACAAAGTATCATGATGAGCCAAAGTAGGAGAAAAAATACACCTAGCCCAAACCAGAACTCTAACCATGGAGAAATAAGATAAGTTTCCTTGAGTTGATGAAAGAGTTCTGTTGCCTTTTCTTTAAAAGTCTTTGTTTCTGGCGTCACTTCAGGGTCGTTTTGATCTTCAGAAAAGGTATCGAAGTTGATGAAGTAGCCAGAGGCAGTTCTGTCAATTGTTGGAATTGTTTTCTCAATTTGTCTTTCATTAGCACATTCTGATACCACATCATTGTATACTGGTGTTTCATGAAGAACTTTTTCAATCTGTGTTTCAAGAGGCACGAGATCCATGGCATTATTGCATAGTCCCTCTCTGTGCACTGCAGGTTTATCAAATGTGATTAGTCTTTCAGTTTGAACCTCTTGGGTTGTTGCAAATTTGGGTATTCTGTTATTTCTTGGGAGTCCACTTGGCCTACTGTTGATTATTGTGGTTTTACCAGGTCGATTGATACAACTCGGTTCTCCTTTTTACCAGAAAGAGGCGGTAGTACTACTGATCTTGTTCCGTTGATTGCCAAGACAGGTACTGCTTTTCTGTAAGAAGGCCCAAATTCCTTCTTCACCGCTATTTTCTCTCTGACCAGATCCCCAATCTTTGGAATCCAGACAGGTCTTGCTGGGACTGGTGGTGTGTCTTCAGTGGTAGTTGGCTGTTGCTTTATTTTTATGTTGCTTAAGGATTTTCTTGTTTCATTCAAGTCCTGTAAAACAGCCAAACGATCTTTGATGTCAAAGTCTTTATTCTTGTCTTTTACCAATGAAGCCTGACTATCAAGATCCTGAATATGCATTCTAGTTCCGAACAATAGTTCGTACGGGCTGAAACCTTTTAGAGAATTTCTTGGCAAATTATTTAGACTACGTTGGACACTTATTAAATGTTTGACCCACCCATCACCCGAACCTAATACCTTCGCCGTTATAGATTGCTTTATGTCTTGGTTTTTTCTTTCCACTACTCTGTTCCACTCAGGGTGAAATGGACAAGAGAATCGCAACCCAACGCCCATACTTGCCATGGCCTCCTTATAAGCTCGAGAGCTGAAAGTAGGACCCTGGTCAGAATGGAACATGGCAATTGCGTATGTGCCGATAAGACTCGCAGATCTTTTATAACAGTTTTGGCGTCAGCCGAGCGCTGGGGCCAAATTTTTTAAGGGAATGTAGTCTTAAACAATTAATAGGACGCTGGATTGCATATAGACAGCATTACCCTGTCCACAAACGGTAACTGGGCAACAGACTGGACCGGTTCATTACTGCGATCTCTGCTGCAGTCTTGACAGTTTTTTGCAAATATTTGATGTTGCACGCTCATCCCCGGCCACCAGTACTCTGATTGTAATTCAGTCAGGGATTCTTTCATCTGTTTGTGCCTTGGACCTTTACCCATGTGTGCGTCTGCTATTAATAACTTTCTCCGGTTCATGTTTGGAATTACCCTATCCCCCACTCCAGGGATTCGAGCAAAAGGAACGGAGTTTGCATCAATTACGTATGCATAATTGAGTGGATAGTTCACGGGTAGTGCTGCACAGTCGCCTTTTAAGGACATTTTTACTGCCAGCATGGTTTCCCCGTCTATATATTTTTCGGAACGCTTTTTTGTGGCTACCGAAGCCGGTTTAGTTGCTTCCGCTATGGCTGTGTTAGCCAATGAATTTCCTGCAACGTGAACGCCATCACATTGATGACTCAGAGTGTGTATCACGTGAGTCTTTTGTAGTTCTTTCTGTAAAAGAACTACTTGTTTCCAAAGCATTTTATGCTTGATTGTGGCACCTGTGTCATCTTTGTAATCATTTTGAACCCAGTTCTGCAACTCATTATTGTAAGAGTGGACGCAAAAATGCGAATCGCACACGATTAGTGTCGGGAATTCACGTTCTGCATTTTCAAGCGCCATCTTTAAAGATCTGATTTCAGCTCGCTGAGCCGAACATTTTCTCAGTGATTCAGTTTTTGTTATTTTCGGTCTGAATTTACCGCAGAGCCAGCGACCTTTAACAATCGCGCAGGCTGCTTCGTAGGATTTATTTTCTACATTGTAATGCTGTACAAATCTGTCTGTGTAGATTATACAGGAGTACTGTTGGAGAGGAAGAATTTCGATTGGCAGAGGATATTCTTTTTCATAAGTTAAATCATTCAGTTTTTTCATTTGTGGGGCGAAATAGTATTTCACGTCTTCTGCAGAAAGAGAATTTTCCCACTGTATCCATTTTGGATCCAGTGACACTGTAGGCAGGTTTACTGGGCTGAATAGTGCCTCGAAGGCGGATTCTGCTGTAAGAACAGTGATCCTTTTGCCGTGTGCTAGTTCTCGTTCATTCGCTATTGCAGTTTGTACTGCTTTCACAGTATTTTCTGTGAGACTGAATGTTTTTTCTGCTTGTGTGTACAAGTGAGATTTGTAAGCTATTGGTACAGTTTCTCCCTCATTAGAGGTCAGGTACGTGAATCCCCATCTTCCAGGGATGACTCGGATTACAAGATAGAGTGTATTGTCACGTGTATCTAATTTTGTTTTTGCTAACATGTCTGTTTGCAGTGATCTCAAAATTTCTGTGTGTTTTTGAGTCCAGTTGATTGGTTTAAAATCAGGATTTAATTAGTTCATAGAGAGGTTTAACCCTCTCCGCATAATTTAGAATGTAAGTTCTTCCGAAATTCAGGAAGCCTAGAATCGATTGTAAGTTCTTCAGCGTTTTTGGTGCTTGGAGTACAGCGCACTTCTCTAAGAAGTTGTCCGCTAGGCTTTTTCCTTCACTTGATAATTCGTATCCTAAAAATAAGACTGTCGGATGGGCAATTCTTGATTTTTTAAAGTTGAATTTGTAACCCTCTGCAGCGAACCCAACTATTATGGTGTTCACCCTTTTCAAGTGAGTCTCCAAGTCGTCGTCTGTTAGATAGATGTCATCGACGTAAGATAATGCCTCATCATCATATATTTGTAGTAACTGTTACTCTGGCTGAGAATAGTCCTGGGCTGTTCTTGAATCCCTGTGGGAGCCTACAGAAATTTTTCTGTGACCCCATTATTGAGAAAGCGGTCAAGTACCTGCTTTCTGGTGCAATATTTTGACAAAAGAACCCATTAGATATGTCTAATGTTGTTTTGTATTTTTTGCGAACTATGTTAATCATTAGTGCAGCACTATGCAAATTTTGTACTGCAAATGTTTTGCAACATGAGCTAAGGTGTCTATAGTCCAAAACTAGACGATATGAATCGTCTGGTTTGGAGACAGGAAACAAAGGATTGTTCATTTGAGAGGTGCATGTTTCAATCACCCCCTGGTATTCAAGTTGATCTAAAATCTCCCTGACCTGTTTTTTAGCTTCTTGCTTAATTGGATACTGCCTTTGTGCAGTCGGTTGACTTTTTAACTGGATTTTGTGAGGAGGAGAGTCCTCATCCCATCCTACATGATTTTTATATAATGCTGGTGCCTGGGCTACTGCCCATTTCCTCGCATACATATATTTAGTGTGAATCGGAATGTGATTCGAGAAGGCAGGCATAATCATTTCTTCGCCACGAGGGCACTCCCTGACAAACTCTGGGGGCCAATCTTTTTCAGCTAACAGGATGTCATAGCCTTTTGAGAGTTTATCCCAAAATAGACCCCTTATTTTCCTAGTCTTATCACCCTCTATACGCAGTGTTATTTCGTATATCTTATGAGGTTCGCTAACTCTGGTGTCGGCAGTTTCTACTTGAATGTATTCATTTGTGTCCACTGTCTCCAGATGACTCATCAGGATCTTGCGAGCTATGGTGATTTCTGCTGCACTGTCTAGCATTGTCTGTGCCCACTCCCCGTTTTTCAGCTGTGTCCTCAGTATTCTCGGCATGTTCGATTACTCTAATACTGGCTACCTTCTTTCTTGGAAATTGTGATTTATTACTTTGAGCAGGTTCCTTGTCTTTGGACTTGGTGTGCTCTCCTGGGTCTGACCGTCCTCTTCTTTCCGATTTCTGCGAAAAAGATCGAGAGGGGCATGTATCAATACTTTGATATCTATCAGGTTTTTTCAAGTTATCCCTATTTCTAAGGTTATATCTTTTCTCAGAGTGCTCCCTCTGGGGAGACTGGTGTTCTCGAGTCGGAGTCCTTTCCCTCCATCGAGCAGACCTTCCTCTGGACTGGAAAACTTTTTCTTTGGGAGTAGATTGTTTATTTCCATCCCAGCTCACTTTAGGAGTGTTTGAATTATTTTTAATAAATAATTTTTCAGGATTTTCGAGTAGTTGGGGTTTTACTGGTTTCCCACCCAAGCAGTCTCTACCTAATTCTTCATAACATTTTTCTATAATTCTGGCAAGCTCAATTGGTTGATCTGTTATATCTGTTTCCTTCAATTTCTGGCGGACCGCCACAGATGCTGCTTCTCCTTTTATATTGGCTAGTAATATAGCCGAGACCTGCTTGAAGTCTTTCAGTAATTTCATACCAAGAGTTAAAGCAGGTTCTGGACCGTATTTATTCTGAATCTGTTTTAGCACATCTGGTATTACCGTCATGGACGGAACACCATGTGTTTTCGTGTAAATGGAAGCAAAGACTGTACCCCAACTGTCACAGTCCTCCACATGTGGTGCAACACCCATTGGAAGGCAGATGGTCAGAATTCTGTGTTTCTCAATAGGGGTAGTATTCGGAAATACTGCCTCTATTTGAGTAATTTTCTGCGCTAACCATAAAGGAATTTGTTTCCGTTTTATGGGTGTTTTACCAAGACATGATTGTATGTTCTGTGGTGTAATTTTATTTGTGTTCCCCTGATGAGGGGTCAGCTGTGGAACATTAACAGCTGTATGGACTGTTGCAGTCCGCATTACATATTGGACTTATTGTCTATGTATTTTAATTAATGTTTTTAGCTGTGCTAAAAGTTCTTCTTTTGACATTTTATCAATGTCCGGATGTGGTGTGTAGCTGGCTAGAACCGGCCACGTTCCTTCTGGTCTACCTAGTGGACCGAGCCTGGTAATATGATCATTGTGTTTTCGGGCGCCTTTAAACCAGAGCATATGCTCTTGGTATTTTAATGGAATTTCAATCTCCTCGAAAGGAGCGTACTCATCCGGTGGATCCTCTATTGTGTAATAGTGGAACTCGTGTGTTGCAGCGTTTGCCGCTGGAAATTTTATCCAAGAATAGGATACCTCTGTCTGCCGATATTCGTGTGCCTCTATCACGAAGATGACTGTGCCACCTTGTGTGGTCAGTCCATTTTCCATAAGTTTTAACGTTATAGTTTTTCCTATGTTGACCGGGATGATTATTGCACCCGGTTCATTAATTCCTGTTTCATCGGGACCCTGCTGAGTCGCATTTACTGCGGCTTCAGTGGTTCCGTTGTTTTCTACTGACATTGTATAAATGAAAGTTTTGCAGAGCAGGTCTCCAAGGAGACAAAGATTAGGTGCATAATATTTTGGAACACTGTATCCTTCAACGTTGAATAAACCAGAGCTTTACATAGGAATCTCTTCCAACTAAGTTTGGGCGGATTTTAACCTTTCACCCACTCCAGACGTCTATTGGAGTATTTACGGGAGAAAGGGTCTGTGTGAAAAAGCACGACTGAGTTACTCTAACGTCTTGCTTTAGTTTTATCGCCTTACTAAACGTTGGGCGCCATGTAGTGTAGTTTCTATTTTCCCTATAGGCCCTGCGCATTGGAATAACATGAACAGCAGTGTAGACGTAGAAGTGCGGTCTTCCAGGTCTCTACTGACTATGTTAGACTTAATTGGGTTTGTACCAACTAGCTCAGAGGTCACTGGAAACTTTCTTGGCTGAATAGGAAGTGATCAGCATCCCTGGCTCAGACAAGAAGGGATTCAGTTTTCCAACAACCGCATAAACATGCCAACTTTGCTCCTTAGAATAAGAGTCAATCTCTAGAGTTGGGTGAAACAATAGACAGCTATTTCACTCAGTCAGTTGTGCAGATTTCTTTCACCAGTATGCAGAGACTAGAGAGACGGGCGTTTTCAATAAAAGGTATTATTTATTGAACAGTCTTTCTTCCCATGCAAGAGAAATGAATTGCCACAATTGCAAGACTTGTTATTATAAAAAGTGCGTACAGTAAAAGGAGTATTGCAAAATAATACTGTAAAAGCATTGATATGGTTTCTTAGCCATACGATAGTTAAAATGAATAAAATATATACATTCATATATACATTTAGCTAACGTCCTCAACTGGTGCTTCTAACTACGCCTACCCCGGTGTACCTGACCTAAGCCTAATACATGGGAGGGAGTAAGTAAGTAGCAGTTTCAGTTAAGTTGGTTTTGCCAAGGGTTTTCTTCAAGAATTCTCTCTAAGGGTTTAGTCAACACCGTACCTCTGGAATAGAATGTTGGAGGTCTGGTATCTCCTCTCAGGACTCGATATTCCAGTTACCCGCAAGGGTAGGCTGGAAACGCCGGAGCTGGATTTTCTCGGCAGGAGAAAAGACAGCGTCTTTCTCAGCGCGTCAAGGAGGAGGAGGGGCAGCGACCGTGGGCTTCTCGCATCTGCTGGGCTCTGCAGGGGACAGCTGTTCTGCTCCTGTATTCACCACCACCATCGCATTTGCTTAAGGCAACATTGGTATTATTTATACCTGAAAGGTGCCTTGTTTCACGTAAGTTTTTGGACATAAAACTTCAATAAAGATGTCACTAAGAACTGGTCGTTCTTACAGTGCTCATTAGAGTTCTATTACTAATAAAAACAAAGCAAGCGGGGCTTTCCCAGGTTGCTGGGGGTTTTATCTGTTGAAAGAACTCGGAGTGTTATCTAGGAATCTAAGGAAGTGGCTTCTGCTGTGTCATGTACTTTAATGAGCTGCAGAGACGAGTTACTGAAATATGGCTCTGATCGTTTATGCCATTATAGGGATATCTATTGATTATAGCCGTATAGGGGCATAAGGTCACAATATTGATCGGGGTCCTAGATAAAACACGACAAGTCAAAAGCTCCAGTTAAATCTGCATCAGTAGTTCAGCCAAGAAAAGAACCCCTGATAGTAGATGATCAGGCAAGTGAATGTGAATCAGTGATTTCCTTAATGGATTTACCAATACGAGAGCCTGAAAGTGGTTCTATGAGAAAAACCACTCCTGTACCCGTAAGGAAAGTACAGATAGAAACTTCATCAGGTACGAGAAGTGCCACTGTAGTAACTCCCGAAGAAATAGAGAGATGGACCCGTGAAATATGGAGACCCAAAACCGCAGCCCAAGCCATTAGACATATATAAATTAAGAATTGAAATAGAAGAATTGATGAATGGAAATGTGGGATTGGAAAGATTAAATACCCTTAGTGAAGACAAATTGTTTTTTGTCTGCAAAAGCATCACTAGAAATACAAGGGTGTTTCACGAAAAAATTAATGGACACCGCAGCTAGAATGGGAATTGACATTGGCAAATCTAAAGTATTGCAGAAACCCTATCGAGTAGAATTCTCTGACAAAGATTTAGAAAACATGAATGTGTCAGGGAAAAAGGTCCAGATCAGAGAACTGATGAATTTGATGCAAGAATGGAGTGAACTAGAGAAATGGAAAGCAAGATGGGCAATGAAAAAGGAAGAGGAACGGTCAAGACAATTGGCTTCAGAATTTGTCCTAAAAGAGGCAGACAAGGTAGAAAAATTATGTCCCATGCGAGAAGTACCAGGTGGAGGATATGTACATGTGCCATGGTCAGACAAGATATTGTATCATTTACAAATGACTTCCAAAATTACGAGAGAAACCTGTAGAATGGTACAGACAGGTTGAGAGATTTGTGAAAGTTTCAAAATGCCTCCTGAAAGATCTAGATGGTTTCTTTGACATTGTATTTCTCGTAGATCTGTGGACAGAATGTAAAATTGCTGTTGATTGGCCAAGTGAGGAATACCCTAGGGATCCAAAGACAGGAGCTCCTTCTGAAGATGTCATGAGAAAGTACAATCAGGTGATGTTGTACTTGAAAGGAAAGGTGCCTGCAAAAGAGACAGACTGGACCCGAATAGATAGAACTACTCAGAATCGAGATGAAACTGTACATTCATATTATGAGCGTCTGTTACAAGTGTTCAAGACATATAGTGGCCTGGACAATATTGAAATGAAAGATACGACCCACTTCATTTATCGATTTGTGTTAGGGTTAAAGCCTGAGATTTCACAGTGGATCAAAGACAAAAAAATCTCCTGGCAGGCAAAACCAATTGATGAAGTCCTTAAATATGCTAAATATTGTGAAGATGAGTTAGAAAATAAATGAAAAGAATTAAAGGAAAAGGTCATGTGGGCACAATTAAAATTACTAGCAGAGCACCAAGAACAACAGTTAAGCAAAATGACAAATACTCAGAATCGGGGCCCTGGAAATGGGGGAAAGCCAAGGGTAAAAATGAGTAGAGAAGAGGGCAATAAAAAAATTTCCCCATCTATGGGTGCAGAAAGATGGGGCACTGGAGGGACGAGTGTAAGGCTGTGCAGAATGATAATATACAAATTAATGATTTAAATCCACAGGCGCAGAATGAGGGACCACGGAAGACCCAGCAACAGGTAAAACAGAATCAGTTGCCTCGAGCACCTAGGCCAGATTATAGGAGCAAAGCACAACAGGGCGAAGACACTGAAATTTGGGAAGGAAGGGAGGATAGAAATGCAGCAACTTCGCAATTTCTGTTAAATGATACATTCCTCTGTGACGAACCTTACTGACGGTACCTGAGGGGGGAGGACGAGGAGTGCGTACTTGGGGCCTACTTGCCGGTGGACCAGTCAGGGCCATACATTGAAGGAAAGGTTGAAGGAAATTACGTCACCTTTCTGTTGGACACTGGTGCTACCTGTTCTACTGTGAGAACAGCAGACGTTCCAAACCTACCCCTCTCGGGACAAGTGATCCAAGTAGTGGGCATTTTTAATAAATTAATTAGTACCCCAGTTACAGAACCCATGGAGATTAAAATAGGGGAATTTCAAATAGATGCATAGATTCGTTGTCTGGGATTCAAGTCCCGTGAACTTACTAGGACGAGATTTGCTGTGTAAAATGAATTGTACCATCTTTTGCACCCCAAATGGCGTCGAAATTCAGACCCCAGATGAAGACGGAATCTACAAATTAATGCTAATAAGACCCGACTCAGAAATTAAAAGAATGACAATACAAGACTTACCTGAAGAGTTCCAACATACAGTGAAACCAGAAGTATGGGATTTCACTGGAAAAGATGTAGGATTAATGGCAAACGTTGACCCAATTAAAATAACCATAAAAGAAGATGCAGTCTACCCGAATACTCGTCAGCTTAAAATGAGTGCAGAAGTAAAAGCAGGGGTTGCTATTGAAATAAAAAGGTTGTTGGAAGCAGGCATTGTACAAGAGGTATTGAGCAGTCCTTGTAATTCGCCCATAATTGGAATAAAGAAACCAAGTGGTAAGTACAGGGTCATACAGGACCTGCACAAGGTTAATAAAATCGTTGTTCCTTGCTGTCCTGTCGTGCCAAACCCTGCAGGGATCTTGTACCAAATACTATGGAATGCTGGATGGTTTACTGTCATTGATTGGTGCCATGCATTCTTTTCAATACCATTACATCCAGACAGCAAATTTCTTTTCTCATTTGAATTTGACAGTCATGTTTACGTTTGGAATTGTGTTCCTCATGGGTACACAGAGAGTCCTTCGATTTTTAATCAAATTCTGAAAAAATGCCTTGAATCCTTGATATTGCCTGGAGAATCAGTCCTGGTGCAATATATAGACGACCTCTTGGTGGCGTCTAAAAGTAGGAGAGACTGTGTCATTGACACCATTGCCTTACTGAACCATTTAGGTGAAGGAGGACATAAAGTATCGCCAGACAAACTACAGTTCTGTACCTCCTCAGTGAAATATCTGGGGCACCAGATAGAGAGAGGTATTAGGAAGGTTACCACAGAAAGGATTAGAATAATTCGAAACATGGAACTGCCCAATACCCAGAAAGAAATCAGAATGTTTCTTGGAGTTGAAGGATACTGTAAACAGTGGACTGTGGGATTTGCAGTCCTAGCAAGACCATTGATAAAAATGACAAAGAAAGGAGCAAAAGACCCAGTGGAGTGGGATGATGAAAGCGTGTCAGCTTTTAGAAATTACGAGAATGTCTGTGTACAGCTCCCGCATTGGGAATGCCTGACTACTCACAGGAGTTTGCACTGTTCTGTGATACACGAGACAATTGTGCACTTTCAGTCCTGACCCAAATTCATGGTTTAACTAGACTTCCAGTAGCATATTTTTTCTCTACTTTGGATCCAGTGGCTGCTAGATTACCTGGATGTCTGAAAGCAGTAGCTGCAACTTGCATGAGTCTTGAACAGAGTGAATCCATTATTATGGGACATCCTGTAACTGTGTATGTTCCACGTGCAGTTGTAATTTTATTGACCAGAACCAAAACTTAGTATCTCACACCTAGTCGGCTGACTAAGTATGAAAGAATCCTTGTAGGTGCAGGAAATGTAACCATTGCCTGATGTAATATTTTGAATCCAGCTACCCTACTACCAAATTCACTCACAGCAGAAGTGAAAGGAGAAGTTGAGCATGACTGCCTTGATCTGACTGAGTATAGAACAAAACCACACCCTGACGTAAAAGAAGAGCCATTGACTGACGAAGATTACGAACTGTTTGTAGATGGCTCATGCATGAGACATGAGGACGGAGGCTTAAGCGCTGCTTATTCAGTATGTATTTTGGGAGGTCCAGTGGAAGCATCCTATTTGCATGGAGTCAAGTCTGCACAAATAGCTGAATTGGTCGCATTGGCAAAAGCCTGTAAATTTGGAAGGAACATGAAAATAACCATATACACTGATAGCCAGTATGGTTATGGTGTTGTGCATGACTTTGGCTAATTATGGTTACATAGGGAGTTTCTGACTTCTTCAGGTACTCCTATCAGAAATGGAAATTATGTGCAAGACTTACTGAAAGCAATCCAGTTACCAAAAGAATTGGCCGTGGTCAAGTGTGCTGCTCACAAATCTGGCAATGACAAAGTGACAGCAGGTAATCAATATGCTGACCAACTGGCCCAACATTGTGCAAAATACAAAATGGCTATCAATAAAAAGATGGGGGTAAAAGGAAACAGCTGCCAACTTCTGATGCTTGAAGGAATAAAAACTTGGGAAGAAGTGAGAGATTTACAGAATGCAGCAGAACCAAAAGAAAGGGAAAGATGGAGAAAATGTGGTTGTCAGAGAACCAATGAAGATGGTGTCATTGTTTACCTTGATGATATGTCTGTGTTGCCAGACTGTCTCCCTGCTCCTATGGCTAGATTAATACATGGAGACACACATTTAGGAAGAGATGCTATGATACGCATCTTTAGACAGACATGGTTCAACTCAAAATTCAGAAACATAGCGGAGCTCTGCCAGAGGTGCCTGGTTTGTCAGCAATTCAATCCCGGAAAGAAAACTGTAGTTTTGCCAGGAAAGATTGGAAAGGCAGAAGGCCCTTTCATATGATTACAACTTGACTTTATTCAGTTACCCCCTTGTCGAGGAATGAAGTACGTCCTCGTCATTGTCTGCCTAATTTCAAAGTGGGTAGAAACTTACCCTGCTCGCAGAAATGATAGCATCACTGTAGCCAAACTGTTACTTAGGGAACTGATACCACGGAACGGATTTCTAGTCACAATTGAATCAGACAGAGGCGGGCATTTCCATAGCGAAATAATAAGACAAATTTGTGAAGCTTTCAAAATTACGCAGAAACTGCACTGTGCATATCGCCCAGAGGCTTCTGGAGTGGTAGAACAACTGAATGGCACAATCAAATCAAGATTGGGAAAAATGTGTGAATCTACTCAAATGGAATGGCCAGATGCTTTGCCACTTGTTTTGATGGGACTCAGAAGCATTCCAGACCGGAACACAGGCTTGAGTCCACATGAGATACTGATGGGAAGAGCAATGCGGCAAGCATGGGTGCCAGGATACAAACTGATAAGCATATCTGATGATTTGATACTAGAATACTGCAAGCAACTGGGTGACCCAGTGCGTTCTATCTCTCACCAGATTGGGGAAGACGCCGTCGCCAGACCAACAACTCCAGCACATGACTTGAACCCAGGTGATTTGGTCGTAATAAAGAAACATACTCGGAAGAGTTGCCTTGCACAGAAGTGGGGAAAATCAAGACAAGTAATCCTGGTTGCCACAACAGCTGTGAAGTGTGCAGGTGTGCCACGGTGGATCCATGCCAGCCATACGAAGAAAGTGACTGACCCTGAAGAAACTGAGGCTGAAGGTTGTGCAGCTGAGGGGGTCTCAAGAGATTGGTCCTGAGGTAGCTGAAGAAGAACAACCGAGCTCCAGTCAAGATGATTGGGTCCCAATAATCGACCTGACTCTAGATCCAATAAGAACAAGGAGACAAACCTATTTAGATAGAGAGAGGGATAGTGAGGATGAGAGAGGGATAGAAGAAGATAATCAGATCATCGAAATCCAAATCAAATCTGATGATGAGGAAGACCAGATAGGGAAAGAACAGATTATCGACACACCTCCAAGAACTTGAAAATGGACAGAAAGAAATTAGAGCAGAAGTTCAAGCGGAAGAAAATCAAAAGTTCGAAGTGCTTGAACAGGATCAGATAGAATTAGATAAATGTGTTCAGGAAGAAGAAATTGAAACCAAACAAAGCCAAATCCAGCATACACCTGAACAAGGCCAGTTTAGTAACCAGGCAGAAGAAGCTGAAATAAGACCTGGAACTAGTCAGACAGGAAGGGAAAAAGAAGACAATGAAGTATATATGCAACACCTGAGCGGGAATAAAAGAGCATTTGAAGAAGGCCAAAGCACAGTGCCAGTTAAAAGACTCAGAAAAGGAGACAAGGTACCTAGATTTGTCAAAAGACTGAGACTAAGACTAAAGACTATCGACGAAGAACTTGAGCAAGAAAATCAAGACTCCAGTAAAACCTATCCGCCTGTGATAAAACCTAAGAGAAGAAGTGCCCGAATAAAGAGACTGAATAACAAGTATCAGAGTCCTGAATGGACTTATCTAGTGTTGGAGGACTTTGAAAACCTTGAAATAAGTGACGAAAGTGATGAAGAATTGATTGCTGACCAGACTGACGAAGAAGTGAAACCAACTTGAAAGTTGCCCTGAGTAAGCAACCTGTGCAAAGTTACAAAGCGAGGTTGAAGCTTCTTTTGAGTCAAAATGTCTGATTCCTCTGTGAATGGAAGACCGAGACGAAATTGTTGTAAAACATGCTGCAAAGTATGTTTATGTAGTGTAGCATTAGTACTTATATTATGGACAGGACTAACAAAAACTATTCCTTATATGATGAGTAAAGATAATAATTTGTACCCTACTAAGCCAGTGACAAAGGACACAGAAGAGCTGCAAACAAAAGATACACCACAAAGAGTAGATACACAGGAGAAAGCACTTAGCCGTAGACAAACTAGAGTGGACTTAGATGCACCAGATGAGGAAGGACTGCACTACAATAGAATTAAAAACAGAACTCATTTAAATGTATTTGCAAACCTTTTAGTACATTACGTAGAAGCAATGGAGATAGAAGACTGTTACGTTTGTATGAAGATACCTACTTCAGTAGCCGAGGGTGTGACATACCATCACTTGCCACTAACATATGGAATTTACTGTAGTATTCTAGCTAGTTTATTCTATAAGAGAGGACATTTACAGTATTATTACTCTAATTCAGATGTGATATTTTCTGAACTTCCTATACGTAGTAACCTAAATCCTGTACATACTAAGAGTGATGTAACACGTTATATGGGTGAATACTTTCTAACTATAGGTACAATAGATTTAGGTGAAGCACATAGAGATAATTTAACATGTTCATTACACGAACATAGAAAATATTTCAAAATATGGCAGAGAAGAGAAAATTTCCAAAGAAAAGCGAATGACAAAAGGCAGAGAACTCCTAAATGGGCTGAAACTATAGGAAGCACCTCCAATGATGGAGCTAATGCTGCTATGTTGCTGGATTTCGAAAAGAAGGGGAAACTTTGTCTTCACAGAGAAAAGACTAGTTATTATAATAACATATTCATTGGTTCCAGTGAATGCGAACACAATTACAAAATTGCGATTCCTTAAATGCTTAAGCAAAATAAGGAATCGCAAATTTTTGCGATTCCTTATTTTGCTAGTTTTTGTTACATGTCAAAAAATGCAAAAAGACCGTTTGCGATTCGCAAAGGCCAGAATTCTGCAAATTCCGGCCTTTGCGAATCGCAAACAGCTTGATACATCTAGCCCCTGGTATCTACATTGCTAGGTTATAGATATAGGAATTAGTAGTGGAGAATCACACATTATACTGATAGTAGTGCGTGAGTTACCTAAGTAACTGATTAAGGTATGTAGCTATTATAAAAAATTATGGGCCCAGGTGAGTATTAGTAAAAATTTCCCTTAAGCTGGGTGACCTGCGTGCTCTATCAGCACCACACAATTTGCCCAGTATGTCGTCTATCGTTGGGGAGAGGTGTCGTTCCCGCTTAATGGCAGCATTGGGTAGTCTCATATCCTAGCCCGTTCCGATATCTGGGGATCCATATGTGCCACATACACAGGATCTTATCAATGAGAACCTCACCAAAGCCATATACTCCTTGCACCCCAGATCTCTTTTTGGAGCATCCTACCTCGCACGGTTCAAGGGAGAAAATCATTATCTAATATTGTGATGCTCCCTCGCCTCCTGTACTCCTTCCATAATCTTCTAGTGCATATCCCGCAGTTCACCTTTCGGTCCCTGTATGTCACACAAAGTACCTTTCTATGGACCAAGGGGAGGCGATGAGTGGCGCCGAGGTAGTTACAGTAGCCCGTCGACAGTGGAGGGATAAGGACACCCAACTTTGAGCTCTGCTATTTGGCGGCGCAGCTGCAGTGGCCTGCGAGATGGTTTACAGGGGGTCAGACGGAACAACTAGGACTGCCAGATGTAAACCGAGCGTAAGCAATGGTTGGTGGTGGATTGATTCCATGGGCACGACCACCTGAGGGGTCACCAACTTGCTGTGCATAGCATGTGAAAGCTATCATAGGGAGCTACGATGCATGCAGTCGATCACACCTTATTTTCCGGAAATCAGGTTAAAGTTCATAGATTCCCTCTGTGAGGCACTTGGGCAGGAGGAAATGGCGACGTGGACTGAGGCTAGAGTGGGTACAGTGGGAGACCTGTATCGGAACTACACTCTCATCCCCTTTGCCCAACTGCAGGAGTAGTACAAACTACTAGCTGGACATTTCTTAGCCCATGGCAGGCTGTTAGCTGTGCTGGGTAGGCTGTGGGTTATCACGGACTCGGAACCTGAGCATTATCCACTCACACACACCTTTCACATCATAGGAAATGGGTGGAGAGTCATTACCTGGTTCGCACAGGCGTTAGTACACACCACACTTGAACCCTTTACACATCAATGTTGGGAAAGGTATATAGGATAGGATTTAAACCCAAAGAGTGGGAAAAGGCTCTGCACTATCTGAGAAAAGGGTCTCGGAATGCAAAATCTCAGTACATACGGCGCAACATTTTTCACCGGGCCTACCTCACCACGCGAGATTGCATAGCATGTTTGGATCCTTTCCACTCTGCTTCCAATGTCATGCACCACATGCAGATATAAAGCACAAGTTCTGGAGCTGCCCGGTGGGCAGGGCCCTCTGGCAGGGGGTCACTGGAGCGATGCAGGAGATTATGGGCTGTGAGGGGTTTCTCACCATGGAAGGGGTGTTATCGGGCACTTTCAAGCGGAAAAAACCACAAGTGGCGACCAACAGATTCCTTGACCTGGCTCTCCTCATAGCATGGCATTCCATAGCCAGGAACTGGAAGGCGCACAACCTCCTGACATTGAGCCATTGGTGTGCAGCAATGCTTAAGTGGGGTAAGGTTGAAGCAGTGGCACTGCGGAAGACGGAGGTTAGGGAGCTGTGCAAGATCCCAATAGCTGCCTGCTGGGATGGTCTACTCAATGATCTCCAGAAATTCGGAGAATCACTTCTCCCTGCTTCCCCTCCCATGCAAGAATGGACGCTGAACTCTGGGTCCCTTTCCCTGGGAGGTCCTCAGGTCTCCACCTCCACAAACTAGGGCGCACAATTTCAGGAGATCATGAGTCTCCATGTAGGTACCCCAATATAGGCTCAGGTAACATCCTAACCCTTCACCTGTATTCTTCCCAACATTTCCCACATAACATTTCTTAGGGGCTGACCTTGTACCTAGATACAACACTACATACAGAACACAGGATTTTCCCTGGTAAAAGCCTAATAAATTATGCATGAGGATTCTTGGAAACTCAGCAGGACTACAATCTCCTGTATAATAACTATATATAAAGTTCAGTCCCGACATCATCCTAAGTCTGACAAGTGGTATAGCAAGGTAGAACCCCCGGGGAGACCTTTAGGTATTTAAACATCACATCTTGCTGAGTCAAGGAGAGGAGATCACGACTTTCATGCCGACACACTGGCACGAGACGCTGAGGTTTCTGCATGCAGATAGTCCAGCTGGCAGTGGTCTAACTTTGCTTGCAGGGTTTCTAACTCAAGACCAAGACAGGGATCCTTAGTCTCTCACTTCAGGTAATGGGGTTGACTTTATCCTAGAGGGATTCTTGGCTTAATACCTACACAAATGTAGGTACACTTAGGTCCATCTAGTTAGGGTAGCATTGTAGGAGTACACATTTTATTATCATGTATTTTATATACTTGCCTGTATTCATGGCTATAGCAAAATGGTAGAAATCGACCATCCTTTTACTTTCCTAGTGCTTCTAACCATTTATATCTGTTACTGTCTAATGGTGGTTTCAGCCCACCTATTTTACACTAGAATGATGAGTGCTCAATAAATGCTTATTGAAAAACGTCCATATCGTTTATTCTGTGTATCTCTCTGAGACTAAGTGAGCACGAGTGACTGAGCTAAAAGTATTTCACTGTTTCCACAGTCCTGAGGGATCAGGGTTGTCATGTTCGATAGTTGCCAAGCACTATGCTTCCCTTGATAAGAGGAGTGTTAGACCTGTCAGCCCTTTGGGTGGTCCCTCCTATTTATTTTGTCCCCTTTTTGCCTCCTGACCTTCTTTTATTTTTGTGTCCACTATAATTTTTTTGGTGTTGTCCCTAGAGTTCTGAGTGCCTCCTTACCCCTGCAACCTCCTGAGGCACAGGTGTTCTTTAAAATGGAGAATAGGGAGACACAAAATGGAGGCTTGTAACTGCCACATTTTTTACCTCAGGATCCTGAGCCATAGGACTACAATGGGAAGGCTCTAGAACCTACCAGCTGATTCTAGCAACCAGAGCCCAGTCTATAAAAGGCCAGAACCAGGGCAGCCATTTTGGAGTGACCAGAGAGCTTGGGTTGGACCTGGTGAGGAGTAAGGCGACATTGAGGGCAGGAAGGCGCACTGTGAGGAGCTAGATCGTCTCATGGGCCGGCTGCTCTACTGTTATGACGTGACCCCCCTTCTGTTGACCAAACCCTGCCAGGGTGGTATTACCATTCGCTCCATAAACCCCCTTTGCTCATAATGTTCCCGGTGAACTGACGTTGTGCTACTCGGGACAGTGGAAGGAAACTGGCCCGGGATCCCTAAAGTAGTGACGACTGGTTCTGAAGAGTCATCACAACCTGTGGTAATACTGGACTCTTCTCTTATACTGCATGCAGAGTGCTATCTGACAGTGCTGTGGGCCTTCATCTCACCAGCTCGGAGCCTAGAATACTGAGGACGCGCTGTGAGAGGAAAGCGAGGATCCGACCATAAAAGCGGGAAGTTGCACTCACTGTGTGGAAGTTCCGGTGTCAGCTGTCAGCTCCCTCTACGCGGATTCCTCCTGAGGTGAAGGCGAAGCAGAGGTCGGCAGGCGTATCGTAAGGACGACGGAAGCTGAGGCAAACTACGTGGGCAAGTCTGCAGCGACGTCGGAAGAGGCGGGGTGACGCCGGAGGAGGCCGGGCGGAGGCGGAGTTCTGCGTATGTGGAGCCAGCCGGAGGAGGGTCGCGGAAGCTTTGGCGAAGGCCCCCAGGGGCCTACAGAGAGAAGAACGTCCGATTCCTGCCTCGTTAAGTACGGCGAGTTGAGCCAGCGGGGAGTGAAGCATTCTCGTGACAGAAGAAACGGAACTGGCGCTGACGGGAAACTGAAGGACAGAGCCACAACATGAAAGTAAGCTGAGGAATCTAATTTGATGTGGGCGGTGGAGAAGATTGCATCCAGGCCTCACTTGGTGACAGAGATAAGGGCCTAGGCAGTGACACTTCAGCCTGTGACCTCGCAAAACCAGACTAACTGCACCACGAACAGCGTCCTTTAAGCACCAGACTTGTTTATCCTAGAGACTGCCTTACAGGAGAATGATTTGTGAGGGAGAGGGAGAGTTTCGAGCATAAGTGCAGTCATCAGCTACTGAAGGCCAGGGCATAGGGCTGATTCAGGAGTAAGCAGAGACAGTATTTAGGGAATATCGTTGTGCAGATAATTGAGGGCTGAGAAGTGTTACTGAAATATCCAGGCCATCCCATGTGGGCATTGAGTAAGCTATGTGGTTATGAGAAATGATGAAATAACCTACCTGTCTCCTTCTAGATAAACAGCTGCTTAACACAATTTACAAGTATGCCATTGGTGGAGCTATTGACTGAACATCTGTAATTTCCAGCTACTGTTGCCTATGAGTTCCCAAGGGTAATGTACAAACTGGCTTCTTACAGGAACATGTTATTCTTGCTGATTACCTCACTTAAACTGTTATACTTTTGCTGAAAAGTTAAGGTGACAGAGTTTTTGCGGAAATACTTCCATCTTGGGGAAAATTATATTAATTGAAGTAATGTAAAGCTTTATGATTGCCAAAAATCAAATGTAGAAATATTTCCTGTGATAAGGTTCTACACTGCTGAAAGACAAAGAGAATCTAAAGATTTTTATAAAACAATTCGTATTTTTCTAAACTGGTGTAGTGTCATTTTTAGTGGCTGGGCGCTGGGTTACTGTGTGGAGTGTGACGCAAGCATTACACAAATTGCCTCTGAGAACAGTCATACCTACTCTGTGCCAGGCTACCCGATGTGGACTGTTAACCCCAGGTCCAACAAGGAGTTTCTAGTGGCACTGTGAGCTAGCTGATATACAGGCCAACATACCCGGTGGGAGTGTCTGGAATCAGTCTGGACAGCAGGCCCACAGTGTATGTTGGCCAAATGCGCAGATCCTATATAGGTTTTATGGGAACTACAAGACATGGCGTCGCCAACGTTGGTTGGGTACTTATTTAACAGTCAAATCTGAGTGGTTCAGTTGTGCTAGTCTCAGAGCCCCCTACTCACATTTCCCCAGAGACATCTGGAGTGGGAGGGAACAAATATCCGCCACAGATGAGTAGGCAAAAATCCTATGTATTGGATGTTGGTTAATCAAGCTTGAAGGACACATTGTTCCTATTGTGCATAACACCTTATCTGAGTTCCCGTGAAAAGAACTCTTCTTACTAAACTTAATGACTGAGAAAGCAGATAATGCTGTGAATGAGCTAAATCTCTCAGCCAAAGAAGATGCAGATGCAATACAAATTACAGAAAATGTTAGAAATGCCACCACCCTAAAACTAGCTTTATATGGTTTAACACCAATATCCTTCATGACTGAGGCACACTATTAATTTAGAACAGAGGTATTCTATTCATGGGTTACATTCCCACAGGCAAATGTGTGAATAAAGACATTTCATTACTACACAGAAGATGAAATACCGAACAAATATTGTTCGTACGAGGACATCGAAGTTAACCTCACTTACCAGGAGCATTTATACTGGTTTAAAGGTGCCTTACCGCATATAAGAAACAAAGTAAAACTCAGTCCGTTCATAAGAGACGGAGCAACATGGCCAGTATTAGCAGCCTACACATCACATCCTGACATTGAAACAATGCCAGCAGGAGACTTACTTACACTTCATAAATAACTAATAAGACTTTACAGAAACATGACATAGTTTGTGATGAGAACACTCACAGTTCAGCCAGCAATGGCTACACCAACAAGTCTGATTCAAAAAACAACAACTAAAATTACACCACAAACATTGCACGCAGTGATGGGTAACATGCCCACTAAACGTGATCAAATGCCATTCTGGGTGGCTCAAAAAATAACAGAGCTAGAGGCGGTATTTCCAAACAAAAACCCACATCAAAAACATAGAATGTTAAAAATGTGCTTGCCCATGGGGATAACACCCCAGATAGTGTTATATTCAATATGGGTACCTTATATAGGCACAGGTAACATCACAACCTTTCACCTATATTCTTCCCTACATTACATACGTAACTGTTCTTAGCCACTGACCTTTTACCTAGATACAACACTGCATTCAGAATGCAGGTTTTTCCCTAGTTTGAATCTCATATCTTATGCATGAGACTTCTTGGAAGCATAGCAGGACTAACAGCAGGACTGACATACCCTGTATGATATCTCTGTTTAAAGTTCAGGACCAACGTAGGACCCAGGGGGAGACCTATGAGTATATATACATCATGTCTTGCTTAGAGAGACGGAGGAGACCATAACTTCCCGGCTGACACACTGACCAGAGATGCTGAGGTTCCTGCTTGCAGACGCTCCATCTAGCAGTGGTCTAACATCCCTCGCGGGGTGTCCAACTCAAGACCAGGATAGGGTCCCACATTCTCTAATTCTCAGGTAATGGGGTGGACTTGATCCTAGAGGGATTCTTGGCATATCACCAACACAGATGCTAGGTACATTTGGGTACAACTAGTTGGGGAGGCATCGTAGGAGTACACACTTATTATCATGTATTCTATGTACTTGTATATATTCATGACTACTGCAAGTTGGTAGAACTATACCATCCCTTTACTTTTGTAGTATTGCTAATCATATATCTCTGCTACTGTCTAATGGTTGTTGCAGCTCATCTATTCTCCCCATGAATAATAACTGTTCAATAAATCCTTATTGAAACGCCCAGCCTGTTTATTCTGTGTATCTCTGAGACAAACTAAGTGAGCACGAGTGACTGAGCGAAAAGTAGTATATTGTTTCCACGATCCTGGGCCAGCCGCGGCCCGTGGAGGGAGTTGTGGTGGGACAGAAATGCGGGGCAGGGGAGAGGCAGGGTGGGGGTGCTAAAAATGGGAATATGGATAATTGGAGGTAAGTAAACAATTTAATTAATAAAACAAATTTCATAGTGCGGGCTGCATCGCATTTTACGTCACAGGGTTTAATCACTAAGTCTTGATCTGTTTCAATTTTCTTCAAGGCTATGTTCTCAGTTTTCGATAAATTAAACCGCGGTTTGTTCGATCCTTTCAAAAGACGATCAATATCTTTCAATACATTTTGTTCAAAGATATGAACTTTGGGTCCTACCATGTCCAGCGTAGGGGTAAAAGTGGAGGGAGGTTATCATTGTGATAGGTTGTCACTTTCTTGTTCCGCTGGTCTATCCATGGAGAATTTCCTCAATCCGACCTTTCTAAAGAAGGCAAGTAAGTCTTCATGGAGTTTGAATTTATTGAGTGGGGTACACGGATCAAATGATAGACCACGACTCAATAAAGAAGATTCTTCTGCACTAAAAATTGTAGATGATAAGTTGGAAATTGGTAGAATATCCTCACATCTTTCAATGTCTGTAATAGTTGCATTGTCTACCACCAGTATTGCTGGTTTCGGGTTTTGACATACAACTGTTGAGGTTGGGGGCTCATCTGATGTTGTCCCCCTCTGTCTTGTTGCCAGCGAACATTCCTTCCTCTGTACTGGCCCCTTGGTAAAAAACCCAGGTCATGAACGGTTTGTTGTGTCTGTCTGCCTCTGTATGGTCTAGAATTATATTGTGCCCCTCCTGATTCTTGAAAATTATCATTCTCAGAGTCGGATGAGCCTGTTTCTGAAAAATTGGTAAAATGTCTCCTATAATTATTGGTATCATTGGGAGCATAATTTCCTTAATTCCCTTCCTGATAATACATAGGGTTCAAGTATGGATAGGCCTTTTCTCTGGTAAACCACCTGATGTCTTTTCTCAGTTTCTCCGATTTCTTATTAGTAAGATATATATATCAAAATCTTTCATATCGGCCTGAATTTTCTCTAGTTTGTTTTTAGCCTCTACCAGTGCATTGGATGATCTTTATTTGTCTTCTAAAACCAGAATTTCTTGACTTAAGGTTGCCATAAGTTCCCTTGCAGTTTCAATTATTCACATCATCCAGTCCCTGGAGCAACGGTTGGAAATAAGTGACCACCGCTCCAGGAATTTGCGGATTTCGATGAATAAAGCTGGTGCATTACGGACTCTTAGCCCAGATGGGATTACTCCCACTTTTAAGTATTCCAGCATATAGAAGGCATGTGATTCTATACTTTTGAGTTTTTTGTTGAGATTCAATAGGTTCTGCCACTCACTATTGTCCCCTTGTGGAACATATGTAGAGCTTGTACTGTCCATAACTTGACCTATCAGTGAGGAGAATTCCTCGTCGGAGAAGCCAAAGGTCTGTAGACCCTCCATATTTCAAGTAGTATGGGTTTTAATCCTTCTCTCAATTATTGAAAGTAAAGTTTTTTTTTTTTTTTAGAATTGTGAACCACCAATTATTTAAAAAAAAGAAGAAAATCTGAAAAAAATCATGCATAAATACAACGAAGCAGAAGACGTGCTCCCCCACCAACAACCAATGTGCATACACACCAGATCCAACCAATCAGATTCTATGCAAAGGTAAAACCTCTATAACATCAAGTCCCACAGTTAAAAAAACGTGAATGCAATAACATGAGAAAGGGGACCCCTCTAGAGATACTTAAGGCCAGGGAAAAGAGGGGAGAAGAATAAACACAGCACTAGAAAGTTCCCTCATAGCCTATATATTTTATACATTTGAACATTGTTCATATCCTTTTCATAAACCTTCAAAACACAACAGTGACACATATCATTTCTTGATTGTTCTTTAATTATTATTTATTTTATCATCACTTTTTATTTCTTTCTTTAAACTTATTATATTCTTTTTTTATTTTTTATAAATATAACATATTATTCATATATTAGTACATGGTTTATCTCAGTTCCACATGATACATAAACTTTTCAATATTTCATTGCTACTTTCAATACAAAAAGATACGCGGCAAAAATAAGATTATTTTCAAAAGAGAAACACATAACCTCCTTGTTATAAAATACAATAAATACTATCACACTACAATCATACACTTTCACACAATGTAAGTCTATGTGGTCTGTTTGGTGTTTTTTAGGAATAAGCATAACTGGCAACCTTAATATCAGCGCCATATATTTTGAAGACTGCACTCTACGGCGAAAAGATTTTTTGTCAGCATATGAGATCGTATGTGAAGGTTAGTATGTGTCGTTACTACTCAGGTTATGTTACAACTGTAGGTCCAATAGAAGCAGAAGAACAATAGCTTGCCAGAACCTGATGGAAAAAATACAAAACTACATTAGATATCTCAAATTGATTCTTCTGCCAAAATATAATGCCTGAGAGCAGATATTTGACAGCATTATCGTTGCTGGGGTCACTGCGACAATTTTGTTGACTCCCCCAGGGGTATAAGAACAGCCCGGGGTTGTTTTCCGCCAGGGTAACAGAGTTACTTCAGAATCTAGACGAGGAGGCATTGTCCTTTGTAGATGAAATGTATCTGGCGGATGATGACCTGGAGGAGCACTTGACCAGGGTGAGCACCATAATTTTGGGATTTGCCTCAGAAGGCTACAAGTCTAACTTTAAAAAATCAAAAATAGCCCACCTCAATGTCCTGTTTTTAGGATATGAGCTTTCGAGTGAAGGGAAAAGCTTGGATGCTTACTTTTTAGAAAAGTGTGTGCTGATCGAACCTCCAAAATCATAAAAATAAATTACAGTCCATACTGGGATTCCTAAATTTTGGCAAAACATACATTTTGGATTACGCAGAAAGGGTTAAACCTTTCTACAACCTCATAAGACCAGATTTTTCAGTTAGGCAATGGACACAGGACAACACAGATATCCTTCGTTTCCTACAAGCAGACATGATAGTGTCCAAACATTTACAGACACGCTTACATTTCCACAGTCTAGTACTCCGTTCAGTTGTGGGTCAATCTGTGTACTCCTACTTAGCATACAATGAAGGTGAAGCAGTGCCAATAGCATACAAATCACACTTGTACACAAGCGCTGAGATGCGTTTTGAATCTACAGAAAAAATTCTGACAGCCATACAGACTGCGGTAGTGAGAGAAAGAGCACTGGCTCAGGAGAAACAAATAATTGTTGTGACTCCAATACCGGCCTTAGAGGCTGCAACAAAGGCAAGCGCTCCAAATACTAGAGCCTTACATCCTAGATGGCTACAATGGGCTAATTTTCTCGCTGCCTCATATGTAGAATATAGATACAACCCAAGTCTTAAAAACACAAGCAATCCTGCAATTCGAACAAGAATATCCTCTCCCGAATGAAATAATGCCTCTAGATCAGTATGAATACATCATTTACACAGACAGATCTGCTCAGCTGGCCCCACTGCATGTGCGATTGTAAAAGGTTGTATGCAGGATGACAAGTTCATCCAAGTTGTACAAAAACTCAGTCTCTAGGAGACTGCACAGCTCAGCTAGCAGGACTGAAAGCTGTTTTACTACACTGATTAATACGGATTGAGTATTCCTCACGCTAACTGTGTGCAATTCTTTATACTGTGTCGAGTCTTATAATGAATATCTTCACTATTGGGGACAATATGGGTTAAAGAATCAAAAAGTGGCAGAATTAAGCATAAAATGCAATAGGAACAGGTAGCTGAGTTGAAAAACGAACTACCAAGAGCTCACGTGATACACATACTGAGTCATCAACGTGATGAATTAATTGGCTGATAAAGCTGTGAAGGGGGCAGTACAAACTGCGTCCGTAGCTGCAGTCGAAAATGAAAAAAGACTGACAGATAATGGTAGCTGTCATTGCCTCACACAAAGACAACAATGCACTGCCGAATGTCCTTCACGGAACCACCCCCATACCTCCTCGCAACTGTCCCATAAGGGTGGTCACCGAGGGCTTCACATATCTGGGCATTTTCATGCCTAAGGACAAGAACACCAGGTATGATAGGAATCTGCTCCCGCCCCTTCAGAGGCTCAAGCGCGATTCTGCCGCCTGGCAGAGGCTCCCGGTCTCCCTGCTGGGCCGGGCGGCACTATTTAAAATGATGGCGCTGCCCCGATTCCTCTATGCCCTGCAGAACTATCCGGATATAGTCCCATCTTCGTACTTCACGGCTATTGAGGCAGCGCAGAGGAACCTCCTGTGGTCCGGTGCTCCCAGGATAGCTCTTCAAAAACTGACTCTGTGGTGGTACGATGGAGGGATAGCCTTACCTGACATCCATAGGTACTACTGGGCCTCGCATCTTTCGGCCATTAATCAAGGTACCTACTGCGACGGGAACGACCCAGGTTATGGCATGGACAGGTGGCTCTTGCCAGGGGGGAATTATGAAGCAGCGTTGTATTCAAGGCCAGGCAAACAGGTAGGGAGGACGGTGAGAGTGTCTCCCCGACCCGCTGACGCCCAGGTATCGAGTTCTGACTTGTGCAGCTAATGTCATTAAAACTGTGATGTAATACAGTATTGAGATTGAAAATTAGATTTTAACCACCAATTTTACTAAAGCGCCGTATTTTAAAAGTTTTAGCAGTCAATTTCAAACGCTACACGCTATTGTGTTTAAACAGTATAAATCACCTGTAAACAGCCTGCGCTCGATTTGCTGTCCTGCCCGCCCCGGTCTGACTCGGCAACCAGTGCTGTTGAGCGGAGGGCGGGTCAGGCAGAGCTAGGTCACTTCCGCATTGTCAGAGCGGTCAGCGCTCTAGTTGCTGCACCTTGAGGGTATATAGGCAGCGAGGAACAGGCGGTGAACTGCGGTAGGGAGGACGGTGAGAGTGTCTGCCCGACACGCTGACGCCCAGGTATCGAGTTCTGACTTGTGCAGCTAATGTCATTAAAACTGTGATGTAATACAGTATTGAGATTGAAAATTAGATTTTAACCACCAATTTTACTAAAGCGCCGTATTTTAAAAGTTTTAGCAGTCAATTTCAAACGCTACACGCTATTGTGTTTAAACAGTATAAATCACCTGTAAACAGCCTACGCTCGATTTGCTGTCCTGCCCGCCCCGGTCCGACTCGGCAACCAGTGCCGTTGAGCGGAGGGCGGGTCAGGCAGAGCCAGGTCACTTCCGCATTGTCAGAGCGGTCAGCGCTCTAGTTGCTGCACCTTGAGGGTTTATAGCCCCCTCGTCACAGCTAGCGCGTAGCGGTCGCGCGCAGCGAAGCACCTGAGACGCGCCAGAGAGAAGCCCGTCTGCGCCCGTCCGCGACAGGACGGGACCAGGGGCCTCTCACTCTACCCTGCTTGCCATCACCATTATGGCCACTACAAAGGACACACGCATCAGGTACACCCCTAAATGCTTATTAGCTCTCCAACCTCAGGGACAACCGAGGTGTGCATGTGATAATTGGCCATTTCCCGAAGGCCCTTTCTCATGTCCCTTGTGCAGATTCCAAGCTACTTCTAATTCCATTATTACTGGTTCCACCAGGGCCAACGATACCACCACTAAAACGAACGGCTGGAAAAGCTTTCTTTTAAATGTTCGATCCTTCCCCCGACATCATGTCGAGATTTGGGATACTATCCAAAGTCACAAGCCTGAAATATGTTTCCTCACGGAAACTTGGCTGAAGCCTCACACTGTTCCATCCATAACTCTGGGTATCCCTCAAGGATATAAAATTTTAAGACAGGACCGCCCAATAAAAACTGGGGGAGGAATTGCCATAATTTTTAAAGAAAATCTCCATATTACGGTATTGGAACAAATTACTTTGCCTACTATGGAAATAATGATTTTTAAAATCAATATCAGAACTAAAGACCACTGGAAAGGTGCCCTAGTATATCGACCTCCGGGCCCCAATGCTGGCTTTTCACTTGCCTTAACCGAAATACTAGTCCCACACTTAAGAGCAAAAGAAAATTTTATCGTTCTTGGAGATTTTAATTTTCATGCGGACATAGCAGAAGACCCTCACACTAAACTCCTCTTAGCTGACCTTGCTCTTTTAGGTCGTCATTTAAGAAACTGTGGCCCCACTCACAGAAAAGGCCATACACTGGATTTAATATTTACCAACTATCCTTTAATACACTGCCACCCACCCAAATCCATCAACTGGTCCGACCATAGCATGCTGGAATTTTCCTTTCTACAACTTGCTAAACCTTCTGACCCCCCTACTACTCTGAGCATTACAAAAAGACCATGGCATAAAATCACTCCGGATTCCTTTGAACAAACCTGGAAAGAGCCAATCATCTCTGATTCTGACAACATCGAATCGGCTCTATCCAAACTAAATAACACCCTTCTGGATACCATTAATTCTTTAGCTCCTCAAAAGACTGTCAAAAAACCTTTGACCACCAAAAAAGAAACAACGTACTCCGAATCACTAAAAATAGAGAAACAAAAATGTAGGAAGCTGGAAAAACAATGGAGAAAGAATCACTCTCCCGCCAGCAAGGAACTTTTTCAGCAGGCTATATCTACCTATTACAAAAATATTAAAAAGGCAAGAAAAACTTGCCTGCTGTCCCAGCTTGATGAAGCCGCCAACTCTACAAGAGAATTATATAAAATCCTTAGGACTTTTACCAACCCCTTGGCTTGCGAAAGTCCTGACACTTTCTCACAAGAGTTGTGCAATAATATTTCCCAATTCTTTGAGGACAAAATCGACACTATTTACAACAAAATCCTGGCCAAACACCCTAAAAATTCGGAAGACCCCAGTACTTTGTGCAATGAAACTCCCATAGAGACCCTTACAGTCATTCCAGAAGTCACAGAGAGTGAAATACTTACACTTTTGAGCAACATGAAATCTGGCTCCCCTCATGATCTTCTTCCTGCTAGGCTAACCAATAGCCTGAGCAGATCATTTTGCCCAATCATTACAAAAATCCTCAACTCTCATTCAAAGAAGGTAAACTCCTGCAACAGTGGAAAGAGGCAGTTGTGAATCCGATACGTAAAAACACCACCGCTCCCTGGACGGAACTTTCCAACCTCCGCCCCATCTCCCTTTTGCCCCTCCTGACTAAGTTGGCTGAGAAATTTGTTAACACCCAGATCTCCAGTTTCATAGAAGCGACAGGGGGCCTGGACCAATCTCAATCTGGGTTCAGGCCCAACTACATCACCGAATCTGCACTCCTCTCCGTGACCGATAACATCAAGATGTCACAGGATAGAGGAGGCTCGATGATTCTGGTGCTGTTAGACCTGTCAGCTGCTTTTGACACTGTATCACATAAAATCCTGTTGAACCGACTACAAGGAGTGGGCATTAGAGGTCAAGCGCTTGCATGGCTGGAAAGCTTCCTCTCTGGCCGCTCACGATCTGTCAGCCTGGGCCCCTATCATTCCATCTCCAGGGCGCTCACTAAGGGGGTGCCACAGGGCTCATGCCTAAGCCCCACATTATTTAATGTTTATGTGGCCCTCCTTGCTGAGATTGCGAGGAAGTACGGATTCACACCAGTGTCGTACGCTGACGACACTCAACTCCTCTACCCTTTCCATGCCCCAAACATTAATGTTAGGGATAACTTTGCGGAAGGTATGAGGGCCATCTCCAACTGGATGGCCTCCAATTACCTCCAGTGTAATGTCGGGAAGACAGAAGTGATGCTCTTTGGGAAAGCTAGCATGCTCTGGTCTCCTGACTGGTGGCCCCAGGATTTGGGATCTGTACCCTCCCCAAACCAACCATCAAAAATTTGGGTGTGAAACTGGACCAAAACTTAACCCTAAAAGATCACGCAAATGTAATTGCAGGAGCCTGTTTTCATACCATTGGACTACTCAGGCGAGTCTTTCCTCTTTTACCGGACACCTACAGAAAGACCCTGGTTCAGGCCCTTGTAATAAGTCGTCTTGACTATTGCAATGGGCTTCTCATACAAGCCAATGAAGATGCCATCAACCGACTGCAGGTGGTCCAGAACACGGCGGCCAGACTGATTCTAAATGCCCCCCCAAGAACATCTTCTGGACCCCTACTGAGAGAACTACATTGGCTCCCAATATGCCAACGGGTTAAATTTAAAATCTGCTGCACTGTCCATAAATGTCTATTTGGAAACGGCCCCAACTACCTAGCTCAATGTGAAGGGTTGATCCCTACATCGGGGGTACAACGGAGCGCTGTGGACTCTTAACCCTCCGGAAATACTCCTCTCTCTGTCTTCCCACAGGCTCCACCGATAACTCCGAATCAGGACGGATTGGAAACGTCCCTCCATGACCCCGGAAGTTGGGTCGCTAGCGAAGGACCGGAAGTGAACTCACCTAACCCCAGAAGTCCTTCAACCGGATACAGGCAGGAGACTAGAAAAGCCGACGACCCAAACGACTCGGGGTTCCCAACAGCGAGCTCGTGGCAGGAGTTAGCAGACCTCGGAGAACCAGCAGCGGAAGGACCGAAGGACCGGAAAGAAGAAGCAGACGAGGAAGACGTCTGGTGTGAGGACTGGTGGCGTCCTCAGGAGGTGGCTGGAGAGCGGCCGTAACTCACAGGAGAGTTACGGCGGGGCATGTGAGTACCTCGTTACCATTTTCCCCTATTTCCACTGGTAGATGTGTACATAGTGTAAATAGCGTTCTGAACCACTTTCACTGTATAAGCGTGCACCAACACTATATAGAACTACGCACTATTTCCCATCCCGTTCACGCCTGCGCTCACCCTCTACCCACCTTTACCTCTTCCCGCAACCCAAACCCCGTCACATCCTACCCCAAACCTTCCACACACGACCCAGGTGTTGGTGATAGAACTGAGAGAAGTTTTGTTACCTCTGAACTAACCGCCCTGTTTTCGTTCTCTTTTCCTCCGAGGGACTCACCGCTCCTACACGACGGAAAGACGACCACAGCCCAGCCGCAACCATCCCCACAGAACCCTCCCGGATACCTCACCTCTACAACCCACCTGGACCTTTTCATCCCGTGACCTGTGTTTCATTTCTGTGAACAATAAAGTTTTCGCTAATCATAGCGCACTTCATACGGCCTCCACGCCTGTTATTCCGGCCCGCCCTAAATCCCGCTCCACACTCAATTACTCCAGCCTTACAAACCGGAACGAGATCTACGGTCAAGTAACTAACTCCTGCTTAAACCTCCTTCTATTAAAAAGACCAGACAAGGCGGCCGAGCCCTCTCCTCAGTGTGGCCGACTTTATGGAATAACCTGCCGCTTATCCTTAGACAGACTTCCAATCACCTCACATTTAGGAAAATGTTAAAAACGAATCTGTTTATGGAGATATAACTATTGGCTGTCCCTTTTGCACTTTCAGGCTACCTGTTAAGTAGTTCTCGCCACCTGTTGTTGCAGTCAAAGCGCGGAGATAACCCACTCGGGCTCGATTCTTGCGCTATAGAAGCAAATAAATCAAATAAATAAATAAACACGCACTAACGGGGCCTACCCGCCACACAGTACAAGTGTGGCACATTGTCCAACACAAAATGGGCTGGCACGACCAGCTTACCATGGCCACCCCGCTCTGGGTTTCTGAACGACTTGGCCTCCTGGGTCGTACCAAGGGGTTCTGGAACTGGGACCTTATAGGTATCTCCCGGATTGGGGATTTATGGGACTCTGGCGGGGTCAAGTCATTCTCATCCCTACAATCAACCTATGAGCTAGCGGACACTGAATACTACAGGTACCTCCAAGTTCGTCATTCGGTGCGAAACAACATCCCACAGGGGACGGTGACCCCCAGGCATTCCCCCTGGAGGATAGACTGTTGGATGGTCATATACCGGAACACGCAATCTCACTCACCTACAAAAAACTGATAAACAATCTTCCCGATTTGCTCCTGGGCCTTAGAGGGAGGTGGGAGGCGGACGGTTTGGAAATTGATGAGGAGGAGTGGAGGTGTGCGCTGGCCTCCCGAAAGGAGGTGGCTATCTCATCCAGGCTGCGGCTCATCCAACTTAAAATATTACACAGAGTCTACATTTCTAACACCAGGTTGAAAAGTATGGGTAGGTGTGAGGATGACAGGTGTAGGAGAGTGTGCAGAATGGAAGGCTCCTTCTTTCACATGCTCTGGGAGTGCCCACTGCTGCAGGCATACTGGATGAAGGTGGTGCGATGTATGCAAGATGTTTGGGGGGTGGAACTGCGCCCAGAAGCGAAACGATGTATACTGAACATTTGGGAGCTAATCGACTTACCAGCTAAAGTCAGGCTCTGGGCCATGCTTGGCCAGATGGTAGCTAAGCGCAACATTGCAAGACTCTGGGGGGCAATCACGCCTCCACGACTCGATGGATGGAAACGAGACATGGACTGGTGCATGTTGCAAAAGAGGACAGTATATCTAGCCCGGGGGTGCCCCAAGAAATGGGGGAGGTCTGGGACAAATGGAACGACTACAGAGGTGGCATATGTGAACCCCCCCAGCCTAGACGAGCGGTACTTGAGGTAGAAGTTTGAATGTTTGTATGCAATATGGTCCTATTGTCATGACACTGCTGTCACACTGCGGCCTTGTGGGATCTACTGTACGCCTTTGTAGCCTTATGTGTGACCATGTGGCCACTGTTGGTCTTCACTCAATAAAAAGATTTATAAAAAAAAAAACAATGCACTGCCGAAAGGTTTTCTACTCAAGTACTCCTATAAGTTAGATGTAAATAATGTTCCATTTGCTCAGATTCCAGGAGTGGGGGCTAGAGTAATACCAAACATGGATCGCAGATTAGGCTTTATATTAGCTGCACACAAGGGTCTAGGTTCTGCGCACGCAGAAGAAACTGTGACAGTTTCTTTACTGAAACAACACTATTGGTGGCCAGGGTTAACAAAGCAGACCAAAGACTATGTCTTAAAGCGCGACATCTGTCAGCAGATGAGGAGCTCAACCATAACACGTCCAGCACAGACTCCAATATTAATATCAGACAGACCTCTCGCGTGTGTCTGTTGTACCAATGCAGCCCTTTACTATCTGATGGGGTTTACAAGTATATAATGGTAGCAGTGGATTCCTGCTCGAGATTCCTATGGGTATGCTGGTGCTTGGACTGTTATCAAAGATTTAGCTCTAGGGCTTACAAGGAAGCTATGGGAAGTTTGGGTGTTGCACTGCGGTACTCCTCTCTGTACCATCCAGAGGGAAATTCGGTTGTGGAGAGGAAAAACAGGACTTCAAGCAATCATTAACAACTAGAGTATTAGGCATGGGTGGTAGTTGGGTCAGTCACTTGTATGGGGTACAGAGGGCCTTGAACAAAATGCGAAGAAGTTCTCTAGGGAGTGTCACTCCTCTCAAGATCCTATTTGGGATGAGAATGTGAGTACCCGATCTTGAATGTGAAGGCACATTTGCGGATGAAAAACCTTTTGATATCAATAATGTTTGGCTTTTTTACTGGATCTGAATGAATCTAGAGCACTAAAGAGCAATGTTCAAGTAAACCAGACCGCCACTGGAGAAGTCATGTCAGTCACGGCAAGACCTGTCTTGGTCCCTAAAGTCGGGGATCTAGTCAGAGAAAAGATAACAGATAAAAAATAATTTGGATCAACATACAGAAAACCCGTACCTGTCCTGGCTGTTGAAGGAACAAGAACTGTACTTCTGCTGCCCCTTGCTGGAAAAAAGTGTTGTCTCCTTTGATCTGATAAAACCACAATGCGTGCCCAATACTGAATAGTAGGCCTCGGGGGCTCCTGCATAGCCGACGCCCTCCTCTTGCTACCATACAAGATGTTCAGACGGAAGGCTCATCACATTTGAAGAGTCTCCCACATGGAATGCTGGACTATGCAACAATGCCATGGAACTCGTTCCTCTTGAAACAGAAATTCAAAATCAAAGTATAAGACAAATTTCAATCTGACCTAACTCTGATGTCTACATAAACATGTCTCAACAAGAGCTATCTACAAGTTTAACAAAACCTTCTGAGCTACCAAAAATAAATTGAACTGCTCCTCCATTTCACAGAAAGAGTAAATCGTATCTTTAACTTGTCTGATGCAACAGGTATAGTCCACCGATTTAAGTCCATAGTTTCAGGACAGTTTAAGCACCTTTCAGATGGTCCTCTGAGTTATATCAAACGTTAGACACTCCGTATTCAGAAGCATTTTTGGAGGACTTCTGCTGATCCCGTTTCTAATAGCAGGTATGATTGTAATTTTTCTGCTACGCAATGGACGTCCCAGTCACCAACGAGATATAAACAGTACTCTTGGAGCATAAATACCATGATCTCGTGGTCCAACATCTGGGCACATCTCGCCTACGGGAACTAAGTGCCTCTTGGTTCCTGTCATTTAGACCAGCTCAATGGTCTGCATCTCACCTGTTCTCTGATGCTGGTTCTGCGGCAAAGAATGCATGTTGGATTTCTGTCTGACACTTCCATCAGTTGTGCAACCGGACGTTGATTCTTTACTGGACCCAATAACGGCCCATGTTCTGCAGTGCCCTAGCATATTCCTATGTTGATGGCAGCATTCTTAGAGCCTCCACAGGACGTCTCTGCTCCTGTTGGAATGGATACTGGCTCTTCCAGTGACACCCAGGCCTTGGATGGCGCACAAACTGCCCCAGCATCGGCTGCTGGCAGTCCAGAAGATCATATGTGCCCAATTGACGTAATCTGTGAGGTGTTATATGGATCGTCGTCTGTTAAGGCAGGCAACAGCAATGTTGCATCTACCAGCCAGACACATAAACATTTGGCTCGTCGTGTGCTGGGAAAAAAATTGGGTTTTTTACAACAAACTCAAATTGGAACTCCAAAACAAATTGACACTTTTTATGACCTGCATGGCTTTCTGATGCTTGTAGTAGTTCAAACTATATATACGGACGCATTAGAGCTATCGCTTGAGTGACAATTTTTCCCTTTTAACATCTTTTTGAATTTTTCTTCTACATTTTTTTGCAAAACTATTGTCTTACTGTAGTTGTTTGCGTACCAGTGCCTAGACAGCCTAGCAGTACGATAGAATTTAATTCTGTTGTCCAGTCGGATGAGGAATGGGTGTTATATTCCATAAAGGTACTCCAATATAGGCTCAGGTAACATCCTAACCCTTCACCTATATTCTTCCCTACGTTACATACATAGCGTTTCTTAGGGACTGACCTTTTACCTAGATACAACACTGCACACAGAACACAGGAGATTCCCTTGTAAAAGCCTCACACATTATGCATGAGGATTCTTGGGAACTCAGCAGGACTGCAATCGCCTGTACAATAACTATGTATAAAGTTTATTCTCGACATCATCATAAGTCCGACAAATGGCCCAGCAAGGTAGAACCCCCGGGGAGACCTTGGGGTACATAAACATCACATCTTGCTAAGACAAGGAGAGGGGATCACGACTTCCATGCCGACACACAGACGCGAGATGCTGAGGTTTCTGCAATGCGATACTCCAGCTTGCAGTGGTCTGGCATCCCGTGCGGGGTGTCCAACTCGAGACCAAGACGGGGTCCCACGGTCTCTCACTTCAGGTAATGGGGTTGACTTTATCCTAGAGGGATTCTTGGCTTAACACCTACACACATGCTAGTTACACTTAGGTACATCTAGTTAGGGTAGCATCGTAGGAGTACGCATTTTATTATCATGTATTTTATATACGTGTCTGTATTCATGGTTATAGCACAATGGTAGAAGTCTACCATCCTTTTACTTTCCTAGTGCTTCAAATCATTTATATCTGTTACTGTCTAATGGTGGTTTCAGCACGCCTATTTTACACTAGAATGACGAGTGTTCAATAAATGCTTATTGAAAAATGTCCATATCGTTTATTCTGTGTATCTCTCTGAGACTAAGTGAGCATGAGTGACTGAGCGAAAAGTATTGCACTGTTTCCACGGTCCTGAGGGATCAGGGTTGTCATGTTCGATAGTTGCCAAAAACGATTCTCTCCTTGGTAAGAGGAGTTTCTAGTGAAACTGTGAGCTAGCTGGTATACAGGCCAACATACCCCGTGGGGGTGTATGGAATCAGGCTGGACACCCGCAGTGCATGTTGTCCAAACGTGCAGATCCTGTATAGGTTTTATAGGAAGTACATGACACTAGGGCACCCAATTTCAGGAGATCATGAATTTGTGCCACGAGTAAAGGGAGGGGGGGTGTAACGCATGGACTGACACACCATACACTACACTAATCAGTAAAGAGTGTTGTAGAGGCTTATGTGTTGTAACATTGATTAAGTGGGTGGCCTGATCTAATGTGACATGACTCTTATGATCTGTGGGTTTATAATGTTACTATTTATTCATTTCAAACTTGAACCGGAAGCTCCTTTACTACGAACTGTCTATGCATAAACCATTTGTGCATGTGCATATTGTCATCCGCCACAGTATTGTACATTATGTATTACAGTGAAAACCAATAAAATTGGTTTTTAAAAAGCGTCCCCTTACATTAAAATTGCTGTTCCATCATAAACACTACTTGAGGAATAGAAGGCAGGGGCAATAAAGTCTGAATTTGGGAGGGAGTAGGGAAGATATAAGCTTGGAACCAAAGCCGAGAAAGGAGAGGAAAACATGAACACAAAGGGCGGTGCTTTTGAGCATCTCAAAACTGCTGCAACTGCCATAGGAATACAAAATTATGCACTTCAGTTCAAGCAGGTTATACTGATCAGTAGTCAACCATCCATACCACGGTCCCATCTGTGGTGGCCCATCAGATTCTGCTAGGAGTCAGAGTATGTGCAAATGTGGTATGCTTATAGCACAAATCTATCCAAATAACAGTGGCGCACTGTACAGTGTCAAAGGCAAAGTTACAGCCAACAAAGGATTGAAAATGTAGCTGGATTTCTGGGGCATAAGTGGGTAGTACTGAAGTGTAACCTATTGCTCTTTAAATAACTGCATCTTCAGTTCATTCCTAAACTTGAGCATGGTTGGCCCAGTCCTGGCTGATACAGGGATCTTATACCATATTCTGGATGCATAGATGTTGAAGTCATGTTTCCTTGATTTTACACTTCTTTATAGCAAGTTCAATCGTGTCCTGGTTGCAGGTGTGTCATGAACCACCAGAAATGGTGAGCCCATCAGCAAAATAGGTTGTGTGCTAGTCTTGACTGTTTCATAAATAATGCAGCAGGTTTTGAAGATAGTGAGTTCTAACAAGAAGAAGCCCATGGAGGCCCAGCAGGTAGGAAATGTTGTCATAAATACTTCAGGCACTAGATAAGACATGCTGCAGTATTTTGGATTGGGGGGGGGGGGGGAGCATGGAGCAAGGGCTTGCCGCCATCAAAATGCAAGAGTACTAAGGCATGAATTTCAGTTCTGAAGTTACTTTCTGGAAGTAACTTGACACTAGGAGGAACCCTTTGGTGAATTCATAACTACGTAAATTAATGGTGCACAAGTAAATTAGTCAGTGAGAACATTGTGATTTTTGAGAACTGTCAAATCCATATTCCTTTTATGTAATCCAGAACCTCAAATAAGAGGATGCTACTGCTTAGTATAAGTTTTGCTTAGATGGTAGCACCATCGAGGGGCAAATATTTCACTATTTGCCTAATGTAAAACCAAGCCTCATTGTTAAGTCAATAAAAAAACAGCCATTGAACAATCAAAGGAGAAAATCTCTTGAAATTATTTTTTGGGGCATAAGTGCCTAATCAATTCAGCAATTATGGCATGGTGTCACTTTTGAATAGAGAATAAGATTGTGAATCTTATGGTACTACGCATCATTTTTGCAACATTTGTTTATTTTTTTGCTTAGGGCTGTACGATCATAAAATACAGGCATGCAATTACAGTGAAATAAACATTTGGTTTCTGACAGTGGAAATTGGAATTGTAAAAGAGGCTAGGCAGCCCACCACCAATACAGATGATCTCCCATGAAGCAAAAGAGTAGGGTTATGGAAGCTCAGAATATAACTGTAGAAAAGTAGGATCTGCTTCTATGGTTCCCCCCACTTTTTGCCTGTTGCTAAGCTGTATTTGACAAGTCTAACTGGTATCTTGCTAATCAGGACCCCGGTCTATCTGCTTTCTACCTGTTGTGTTCACTACTTAGGTACATCCCAGATTGGATGGTGGGGTACCCTTATAAGTCCCTAGTATATGGTACCCAGGGCATAGGTAACCCAGAGATTTCCCTTGGCTGAAGCATATATTTTTCCACCCATGAGAGATCATTAAAAATGGAACTACAGGCCTGCCATTGCAGCGTATGTAAGTTGGTGCTGGCACCACCTACTAAAGATATAGGGTTCCCATATCTAGGGTCACTGCACTTATAACCTATAAGGCACCCCTCTAGCAGGCCTTTGCAATCCTAAAGGCAGGGTGCTTGGTCCTAAGTGAGAGGGTGCCCCTACATGAGCAGGACACCCCTGCAGCCTACGGAGTCCATTTTTCTGGGTTGTCAGTGAAGAAGCCATATACAATTTAGAGATTGGCACCCCGTAGTTACGTGATGACCATCTCGAAAACGCTGCAATGAGTCCTATCATGTTTGGTATCAACCATGTTGGAATCATACCCCTACACTGTAAACAGTGAGTGAGGTGTGATTCTAAGCTCTGGACAGATCTCTGTTAGGTTCTCAGTGTTCCTGGTACCAGCCTTCTTGACCCGGATAGCACAAAATAGTTGCTGATGACCAGAGACATGATTCTGCCTTCCTGCTGCTGAGCCAAGCTCCAGCAAGGGAAGGCAGAACAATAGGCATCCTGTCACAGGGAGGTGTGACCACCTCCCAGGCAGGATTTAGAGTATTGGGCTAGGGTGGGTGCGCTTGCCAGCACCACTCAGACTGCATGATGGGCAAATTTGGTGTCCCTGTGCATAGTCCAGTTCAAACCCATCCTGAAAGTCATTGACTCCAACCCTGGCATAAAACTGGACAAAGGACAAGGGAGTAAACTCCTCACTGTCCAGACCCTCCCCTGAATCTTCCTAACCCTTTTCCAAGGATACTTAAGGGCTTACATGGGTTTAGGGGCCTAGATTTGTTGTGGGATAAGATTCAGTCCAGGCACCATTACTCTTATACTGTCTGGGCACCCTGGACTTTGCTAGACTTTGTTTGGGACTGACTTAATCTCCCTTGTAGTCTGCTGCATCGTCTGTGTATGTGCCTCATACAGGAACCTTCCAAGGCCTGTAAAGCATCAATGAAACTTGAAGGATACTCCCTTGGGGTGAAGAAGTCACTCCCCTGCATTCACAAGCACCGCAAATAAGTAGACCGGTCTGCTGATTCTGAGCTCCTCCGAACTCCAAAGGCTCCGCAACACAGTTGTTGGTTATCCACAGCTCCGAAGGCCTGCCCTGCCCTCTCACCAAGTTTGAGGCCAGTATCCCTCGTGAGGGTTGCAATAACCGAGCCCCCGTGCACTGCGTCAACTTGCAGGCTTGTTGACTTCTTTCCAATAAGATCTTTGGGCTCCAAATAGCCACAACCTCGAGCACTTCCAGTGACCAGAATCTTCAGCCACACCGCATCGTGTGCATCGTAGCCTGCATCCTTTGGTAAACTGCTTGAGGTCCTCTCGAGACTCCAGTGCCTCTGGCCTGTGGGTCTACTTGAGGGTTATCATTGTTTCTTTTGGACTCCCCTGATTGCTCTGGCCTGCTCTGACTCCCATGCTTTTGGTGAATCTCCTAGACTATGCTGGTCAAGACGTTGCTCCTTCTTTGATTCCTGTGTCGGTGTCGTGGCACGGAAAAAGGTTAACACTAATCTGGTAAGCCGGATACAGCGGGAGCGATAGAAGATGCTAAGTTACCTTTTCCCCCTATATGGAACCACCTGCTGGTATATATGAGACTACTCAGCAGATGACACCACAATACGGGAAAGGGAAAAAAGGGACAAACAAAACAATTAAGTTGCAGCAGTGAAGCCACTCAAGGGATCGCCGGTTTGGAGTTGTAGACCTCACTCCTATGATAGCACTGTGTTTCATTACAAGCTGCTGCACGCATTCCACGTACAAAAAGGCACAAAAGGAAAAAATAAAGAAAAGAAAACAAGATATGTTGGAATCTCTAATCTTCAGTGCACAACAAACTCTCTGTAGCACTGATATCAGTTAGATTCTCAGCAGATAGGCAATACAATGTACTTATCTGTACCCAGATAGTCCTCTGGTAAAGATGCCTGTGTCTTTAAGGTTCCAGTGTGAGTTTCTTCTCTTGCACGCTATTTGCGTGTGAGAACAAAAATGGAGCAGAACAAAAACAAGCACTTAGAGCTTTTCAATAGCTCTCGAGAGACGTTGATGTGTCTTCAGGGTCAAAACAAAAGGAAATGCATCCGGTTGTTTCCCTAATCAGAGTACGTGCTCCAGCGCCATGGTGTGTGCAAGTGAAGCACCTCCGCGCACTTCAATATCATTAGTGGTGCTCCAGCGCGAAGGTGTGAGCAAGTGAAGCACCTCCATGCGCTTTCATGAACAGGAATCGCGCCCCAGCGCAAAAGTAAACAAAATAATAATGAAAAACGCGCTCTGGCGTTTTTTGGGAGTGTGCCTTTCTTCTCACAAGGTCAAGACACGGCAGGAACGATATCGCGCCCCAGCGCGAAACAAAACAAATCCGTCTTGTAAAACACAGCGTTCTTACAGGACTCCTTGAAATGTGCTGAAGTCAGTTCAGCTTGTACGGCCAAAACGGGACCCGATATCAGGTGACAAGCACCGGGGGAAGTGCAGGAGGAGTTCAAATAGAGCAGGGAGACAGAAAAAGAAACAGGACTACTGCCTCCCTCAGCCTTCTCGGAGACGTAGTTCACCCCATGCACTCCACACATATTCCTTTGTTATTTTCTATGGTGACTTTCTGCCAAAATGCCTGTGCTTAACCGTGACAGTCAGTTGCATTCAACAAGGCTTGTTGGTGCTCCCGCCGGACACCAACCCCTCAGCACTCAACATCTTTCATGGGACAGCTCGAGCATGGTTCATGGTCTCCCTCAGCATCGCCTAGTCCTCGGTACTCATTGTAATTGGGAATCCCAATCCCAGTCTGATATGTCAATGAATGCCTTCTGGAACAGTTTTACCACATAGGATCGGGGGTCAGCACCTTCTGACCCCTCCGGGATCCCAAAAAGTCTGAGATTGTGCCTTCTTGCCCGATTTTCCATGTCCTCTACTTTAGCTTCTAGTTTGGCAATTCGTTCAGTATGTGTATGAACTACTGAATCAGTTCTGGCAGCCCCTTCTTCCACCTCTACTACTGTTTGCTTAATCTCTTCGATTTCTTGGGTTATCCACCCAGTTTGCTAGATACTTCCATCATAAAAGTCTGTAGTTTAGTATTGTCTTCTCGCAGCTTGAGGAAATATTGTTGCCCTTCTTGTCTTTGGGCCAATAAAATCTGCATGATTAAGTCAGTAGAGGAGGTCATTGAGTGTTCCATTCCCCCTGCTTCTATCACAGACTGCAACTCATTAGTAAGCGTCAAAGCTAAAATGGATATTGGAGCTTTAGCTGGGGTGCAAACAGCTGGCTGTATCATGGTGTCAGTGTTGGCATTGGTAAGAAAGGTGGCCAAGACAGGGGTGTCAGTTTTATCTGTTTCAATGCTGGCCCCCACAATATCGGAGGCAACAGTGGGTATAGAACAGCAAGACACATCGGTCAACAACACTGGGGAGCTAGAGTCCCCAGATTTTGGAGATGGATTCCCTTTGCCCCTTAAGTTTAAGTGTTCTTCTGGGCTTGTGCCTGATAATCTTAGGGCCATATTTCTGGGCTTGTGCCTGATAATCTTAGGGCCTACCTTTCAAAGAAACAAAGAAACAAAAGTAGTACATTTCCACGGCCCTTATTGATAAACTTTGGGAATTTCTTGTTGAGGCAGGCGGTTTCTCTAAAAGCCAGATCAAATAATCCTATAACAATCAACAATCTAACTTTTTTTGTATGCTCAGACTTGAGTAAAGATACCATGGATAGGCGCTGGCAGCTACGCCAGTCAATTGATTCATTCAAAGCTATTGGATGTACTGTTTATCTGCAGGAGCCAGCTCGCCCCAAGGTGATCAGAAATGGTCAAGTGTATTTCTTTATGGACATAAAGGAGGCCGAACTGGCATTAGCCAAATTTAACACCTGAAGATGGTCAGCAGATGGTGTGATTGATAATTTGTTTTCTCTTTCCCTTTTATTATCTCTTCTTTTTGCTTTTCTTGGGGGGATTAGCTTACTAATTATTCAATAAGTAAACAACATAAGAATTGACGCATGTTTGCTTTGATTTGGATACTTGCCCACCCTCTCCTTATGATGAGAAAAGAAATGTGTTTTTTTGGGGGGGTTTTGGGACAGTCGGTGTCAGCCTTCGTGCCTGTCGCTTCGCGAAGCTGCCATTTCAGCGGCAGCAGGGTATAGAGGGGTGTTCTCCCTACAGGGACTCGTGGGTGGGGTGGGAGTGTTTGGGTGGGGTGGGTTAATTAGGTCTAAAAGGGAGAACATTTTATTGCGAGAAGGAATGATGGTTAACGTTAATAAAGTTAAATATTTATTTTTTCTTAATATATTTGATATACAAAGGAAAGCTAAACATACAGCTATAAGACATGTTTTTCTTTAGATGTTTGACATGGAACGTTGCTGGTCTCAATAGTAAATATAAGAGGAGAATTGTACAGGAAGAATTAAATATGTATAAACCTCATATAGCATTAATCGCAGAAACTCATATTGGGTTTCAAGATCGTAAACTTCTGTCTCAAATGGGGTATGAGCTTGTTGCTTGTTCAACTTTAGGGGCATCACATCGGGGGGTGGTAATTCTGAAACAGAAACATTTAAGGATGGAAACTATCAAAACAGCAGCTGATACAAGGGGGAAGTGGGTAATCGCCCAGGTGCAATTAGAACACAAGCACTATGTATTTTGTCTGGTTTATGGACCTAAAATTGATGAGCCTAAGCTGTATGAACAGCTAACCATAGAGCTATTGGAATGGGATGGGGAATTTCTGATAATGGGTGATTTTAACTGTGTGATGGATTACAAGATAGACTCTACAAGACAAGGTACTTCAATAAGGATGAGTAAAGTTAGGGCAGCAATTGTAGAATTGGGTAGGCTACATAATTTGAAGGATATCTGGCGCACTAAGTATCCTAACGTAGCAGGGTATACGTATTATTCAGCACCCCATAAAGTATGCTCCCGAATAGATAAGGTGTGGGCAACAGATCATATTCTGGAGAATTGTAATATAGAACTCTGCCCAAGAGTTTCATCAGATCACAATCCTATACTGTTAGTATTTAACACCCCAACACTTTACATTTCCTAGACACTTATTTATGGATGCTGTATTTATATCTTACATAAAAGAACATATAAGAGAATTCATAGAATTTAACATCAATTCTACAACGATCAATTTTGTGTGGGACGCTTGTAAATGTAGTATAAGAGGCTTTACCCAACAATAAATCTTAAGAAAGAACGCTGAGAATCGGAGGGATATAAAATCAATCACCTCTAATATTTTACTAGTGGAACAACAGTTAGTAGAGGCCCTCACACAAGGGAAATCAAATGTCGAGGAGTTAAGAACTGAGTGAGTGACATTGAAGTCAGCAGTGAAAAAGATGCTCAGGGAGAAATTCCGTGCTAAAATTCACAAATATCATGTGGCACAATACGAAGGGGGGAACAGAATCGGCAAAGTGCTTGCCTATAAAGTAGCGGATAAGAAAGCTAAAACAACTATTAAATCAATAAAAGGCTTAAATTCTCTCAGCTATAACCAACCGGCTCAGATTTTAGATCAATTCGCCAAATACTGCTGTAATCTAAATACTCCGGAAAAAACTCCCACCAAAGAAAATATCTTACAATATTTAGATAAATATATGCCCATCCAACCAGACAATGAAGCTATGAAGTACCTTAGCTCTAAAATAACAGCAACTGAAATAAAAACTGCTATTCAGGCACTACCCTCGGGCAAGGCATCTGGGGAAGACTGCTTACCTATAGAGCTCTACAAGATATGTACTCAGGAGCTTCTCCCTCTTTTACAGCTAGTAATAGATTATATTGGGGAAACAGGAAATGCCCCTCTATCTTGGAAAACTGCAAAATAATGTTTTTTTAAAAAAAAGGTAAATCTCCAGAAGAATGTGGGTCATACCGGCCCATTTCATTGATCAATGCGGATGCTAAAGTCTTCGCCAAAATGTTAGCAAACCGGCTGGCTCCTATTATGCCTGAGTTAGTGAATAGTTAACAACCTGGGTTTGTGATGGGGAGAGACCCTACTGCCCATTTTAATACGGCCATTACAGCATTCGATGTGGCTTCAACTACTCTCACCCCACTCGGAACGGTTATGTTGGATGCAGAATAAGCATTTGATCGAGTGGGGTGGGAGTACTTGTGGGCGGTATTGAGGGCTTTTGGCATACGCGGACAATATCTTGGATGGGTTCGTTCTTTATATGACCATCCAACGGTGAAGATAAGTTATGCAGGAACTAACTCACCGAATTTTTCAATAGAGAGGGGAACAAGGCAGGGTTGCCCGTTGTCCCCCCTGCTTTTCGCCCTATCCTTGGAGCCGTTTTTAAATGCGCTGTTGGCTCAAGACATCATCCCTGTGCAACATGGTTGGAAGAGTTTAAAAATAACCGCTTTTGCGGACGATATAGCAGTATTTACCACAGATTTAGTTAAGGCTATCCCAGAGATATTTGGGGAAGCAATACAATTTGCAGATGTGTCAGTATACAAATTAAATGTGAGCAAAACTCAAGTCATCGCTAATTATAAACCCGCTCAACTGATACCGGGTCTTTGCTCAAATGCTATCTACTTAGGGATAAGGATAGCGGCTGATGTTGACAAAATATTAACATTGAACTATGAGCCACTGCTGAAGGAAGTAACTGAATCTTTAAGAAATTGGCACAAGATACCACTTAGTCAGGTAGGACGTATAAACTTAATAAAAATGAAGATTGTACCTAAAGTTTTGTATTTATTTAGATCAATCCCACTACAACTTAATAATCTTTTTTTTTTAAAACTACAGGGCATTTGTAGTAGTTTCATATGGGGATATAAAAAAGCGCGTACATCAATCACGCTCTTGAAGTTGCCAATTGAAAAAGGAGGTTTAAATTTTCCGGATTTTAAGCTATATTTTTTGCAACCTTTTTTCGTCGTGTACGTAGTCTCCTAAAAAAAAAGTTCGCTATTTTTTCATCAATTTATGTTGGGATCAGACTGGAACTAATTTTTGTTTCGCGTACGTGACCCAAACTACTTCAAGAGAGAAAAATTCAAGACCGCCAGACACATTAACCCTTTCGATGCTCATGACGGAACGGTTCCGTCATGAGCATCAGTTGGGCTGTGCTCATGACGGAACCGTTCCGTCATGACCACACCCATTAACATTGGGCCCCAGCACCGGCGGTAAATCGTGGCAGCACGGATGAGGTTAAAAAAATTTGGGACCAAATTATGATTTTAGATAAAATTTCTTTCTTCAATGCTGAACTACAACCATGGGAGAACCCAGGATTGCCAGGGATGTATTCGGACAGAGCAGGAACTCAATGGGCAGGATATGGCATAAACACTTTGGGGGATTTATACGGTCCAGATGGTTTCCTAAGCTTCATCACACTAAAACTCCTATATAAATTAAATGACGGTATGTATTTTAAATACATCCAGATTAGGGATTTCTTAGTCAGTAAAATGAAAATTAAGGAAGTCGATCATTCAGATACTTTAAAATGTCTTTATTCGGATCGAACTAAGTCACTCATAAGTGAGAGTTATGGGTGTCTAAGCTTAGGCAAGATAGACGATTGTGGGAAAATGGCAGATAAATGGTCCAACAGATTAGGAATTAATATCAGTCCGAATCAGATTTCAGAATCACTTCGCCAAATCAACCAGGTAGTACAATCTTCTAACCTAAGGTTGCAATTGTATAGAACTGTATGTCAATTATATTATACACCTCAAAGAATCGCTAGATGGACATTGGGAAACCTCAGTAGCGATCGTACTAAATGTCCGAAATGCAACTTGGAAGCAGCAGGCATTGAGCACATGTTCTTCCATTGTCCGGAGCTCGTCCTGTTCTTGAATGGAATAACAGACGTTCTTAACAGTAAACAAATAGTATTCCCATCACTTTCGGCTCATTTGATTTTGTTAGATATACAAGACATTAATAGCAATCATAAAGATCTGATATCTATAGTATTTGCCTGCGCAAGATTAGTTATAGCCAGGTCCTGGATATCCAAGGAACCTCCCCGCATTAAGGAGTGGTGAGGCCTCATTAATGAAAAACACACAATGGAGTTAGCATTAGCAAAATTAAAAGGTCCCAGGGCACTGAAAGGGAGGGAAAATTTTGGGCAACATTTATTTAATACGATGTAAAGCTATTTGATGAGACCAGTTTAATTTGTATGTGTATTTGTATTTATATTCAAATATCCATTAACTATGTACTGTATTCCTCTGTTTCAACTATAAGGTGAAAAATGTGTATTTTGTTATTCTTCCTTAAGTATGCTAAATGATGATGCTCTTCTTGCAATAATAATACAAATTATTAAAAAATAAAAATCATTGCCGAGTCCTCACAGCTACAGAGTCAAGGTCATTGTCATCCATCCTGCAACAACCGACATTGGAGGACATTCGTCTTCCAAGTCTCCTGGTCACTCCTGAGTGACATAGACTCTGTCCCCTCTGCTTACAGGTACCCCTCATCTTGAATCCATCTTTGGATTCCACTGGATGTTTTCCTGAAGTCCTCCATTGCTCCGATAGTGGGTTCCGACACCACTTCACATGTATGCACTGACTTCCCTGGTGTAAGTAACGTGGGTACTAGGGTATCCTTGGGTGGCTCTCCAACCTTCTGTCTTGCACAATGTTTCTTCAGGGTCCACTGGGATTGGTCCTTAATCTTTAAAAATCCAACTGTGACTTACACGTAGAGTTGTACGGAGCACTCAGTTGTATTCCCACACTGAACACGCTCTCTACGGGGTCCTCATCTACTCACCTTGGGTGGTCCCTTGGGTCCCCAGCACTTCCCCTGCACATTTTTATCATCACGACGGGTGAGGTGCATTTATATAATATCTACCTTGTTTACAATCCTTTTCTATTACTTTTCATATTATCATGCTATATTCTTTATTTATGATCTCTCTGTGTAGTCCTTTTTTGTATACTTCTTGGCTTTTAGCCTCTGTCAGGACATTACTTAATATCTAGTTCTGATTATTCTGCCTCCTGCGATACATAAGGCATGTTTTTCATTCTGGTACACATCATTTTCTCATCTGGTGTCATTTCCTTCCAGTTACAGTTCTTATCATCACGCATCCACCTTTTTTTACTGAGGCTCATTTATAACCTATTATTTGTATTTTCCGTATTTTGACCACCCCAAAATGGCGGCCGCCATTCCCGGCATCTGTCTACTAATTATGTTTACGCACGCTATTTTGCTACATATGTATACATCCAGTGCACGGCGCTACCCCACTGTCCATGTTTTTATTAGTCCACTGTGGTTTACTTTTTGCATTATCTTTCAGAATATATGAGTATTTTCGACTTTTGATTATGTTAAGATGGCGGCCGCTGTCTATTTTTATGAGCACAATGTGGGGTCAGCGTGTACATTTGTGAGTGTTGCTCTCGAGAGTTAGTAGCGTAGAGTATCACCGGAGTTCATTCATTGATTTCTTCAGGAACATTCTGCCCGGTAAGTTTGGCTTAATTAACAATCTTTACATTCTGGTGATAGCGTGGTATAAGGTGTATTAGGGTGTTCTAGGTATTTACTGCCACCCTGTGTTGCAGGGACAAGCGGTTAGGATTCCGGCGTGTTATGAGTGTGGGTTGCCATAGCACAGTCATTGGCCTTATCTGGAGGAAGCACTGTCATTACTTCTGGTGAGTGCATGGACCTGTGTTTAGCGTTATTGAGCCCTAAGATCCATAGTATACATGCCTGAGCGGCTCGTTAAATTTATGCATTTCAGCATCCCTAAGAGGCCATTTTCCTGCTTTGGAGGTTGATAGTTGGCCTGGCAGCTTGTAACAGTTTGGAGGTGGGTGCATTATTTCAAACTTTGTGTACTATTATATACTAGGCCTTACGTACAATTCCCTAAGTTAGTGTCCTTTTTGTTGCAGAACCCCGGTTTTCAGTTCAGCCAGGTACTTTTCATTGTCTCACCATCACGGTTCTGATTATTCTTTAGTCTTTAATTCTTGGTCATCACCCTTCATTAAATTGTTGGAAACTTTATAATGTGCTCATTCTATTGCCACCACCTTTATTACACTCTTTGCACCAGTGGGTTTTCCTTGGGAATAGTCGGTCTTTCTTGTTTTTTTCTTGTTTTGACCAGTCTTCAATTTTGGGATCACGTTAAGCCCAGTGATATCATCTCTTTTGACTCTCCCACTGTGAGTGTCTGCTGTGATAGCGCAGCTTCCTCAGTTATACATGTATTATTTTTTCCCCCTACAGATTGCCACTGAAGAAGGGACATTTTTGTCCCGAAAAGCATCGGGCCGCTACAAGAATTCTTGTTAATATGTGACTGTATTTATACATATGAATTATTGCAAGGTCATAGTGTAATGACACTATGTGGTTTTTGAACGTACATGTAAATATGTTGGCTATGTACTAAATCACTTACGTTCTGTTTGTCAACAATTACCTGTAAAGATATGCATTTACAAGTACAACTGTGTTTATTTTTTGCATTTTTTGATACACAGCGTTAATTTTGTTGAGATACCACGAGGGTCCATTGGCGGCCATATTGCACAGTGCACAGTGTTGCTACCGTGTTCGGTAGCATTTATAAAACAATTTCAGCAGACTCTGGGGCATATTTATGAAACTTTTGTGCAGTGCAGCGCAGCAAATCACTTTGCTGTGCTGCTACACTGGGAAAGGGCAGAAATGCTTTGTATTTAAGGCATACTTCAGTCCTGACTTTTCCCCCTCCACTGGCACACAATGGGATGCTTAGCGCCAACGCAGGCACCCTTACACCATGGTGCAAGAGGGCCTGGGTTGCATGCAGGATTGTATTTGTGCAGGAAGGGAGACCTTCCATCCCCAAAAAAGTAACAAGGAGAAATAAAGATATTTCTCCTCGTTATGCCTCTGGTGGGGAGGCGTATCTTTCTGGCACATTTCCAGGTTTACAAGGTCTTATAAATCTGACAATGCATTAAAAGCCATGTGAGTTGCTTGGGAACACACATGCAATGCCCATGGAACTCCTACCCAGGGCAGAGGAACACAATGCAGTGATTTGTACTGCATTGGTTACTCCAGAATTTTGAAGGCACTCAAAGTCATGCAAAGTAGCTTTGCGTGGCTTCGAAAATCTAGCTTAAAGTTTACATCGCTCTTGCTCCATGGTGTGTGGTGCAAGAGCAACGCAAACCGGGTCATAAATATGGCCCTCTGGTGTTCTTGTCAGATGTACAGCCACAGGTTGAGGAAGGCAAGTGTATTTGCGTTCTGGCTGGGTTTTGACCAGGCACAGCGGACAATTGACCTGGTAGCCAGTGTTGTATCTGGGAAATCAAGAATATGCTTTGTTGAGCTAGCACTGGGCAGAGGTACATGGAGTGCTTTTACTGTTAAGCAGTTGAGACTTAGGGGTCTATTATGATAGCAGTCGGAAAACTACCCCGACCACCATGAAAGCAGAAAACAACTGTCCGCCGGTACCATGGAAAAAACGGTGGCCAAATTAGGATCAACCGCCCAAAAAAATAGACCGCGGCTGAACAGGACCAAGAAAAAACGCCTGCAGTGGGCGGAGATGGCTAAAACCCTTCCGCAGAATTGTGGCGTAAAAACACCAACCTGCCGCAAGGATAGCAGAGACAGCGAGTGGGAAATTAGGATATCCCCAATGGTCTCGCAGTACGTTCCGCTGTTTCCGACCGCCGCAAACAGTGATGAATGGGAGAGACGGCGGAAGAGCTGCAGCATAGCCACTGCTGCAGACGCTCCGTGACAAATATGCCGGCCTAATCAAAAAACCCACAATAAGGCCACAAAGTTCACACAGCAAACTAGCCATGTCACCCAAAAACACAAAACACACCCCAATGACACAACCGCATGTCAAAATAAAAATACAAATCCCAGGACAACCCACACAACACACCAGACAGCACTCCCCCATTTGGACACACCCACATAGCTGAGTATAAAACCAGCCCCTTCCTTGACCACAATCCTTTTCAATACTCCACAACTGAAAGGCTCAACACCACAGCACAAAGGAGAGGCAAAGAACACAACATCACTACCCACACCACACACAGCACCACCACCACTTCACACCACCACTTCACACCTGCACTACTAACCCCCTGCATACCACACACCACACACATCACTACCACACCCACCACACACACCCCTGCACCCACAACCACTTTGCACACCACACACCATGGCAACACATAAAATTCCCAAATTCACAGAGAGTGAGTTGAAGGTTATGGTAGATGAGATAGTCAGAGTGGAACCACAACTGTTTTGTAGCCTGGTCCAACAGACACCATTAGCCACAAGAGCACAAATGTGGGCAAGGATGGTCGAGAAGGTCAATGCAGTAGGGACCATCCCACAATCAAAAAGGAAATCATGAAGCAGTCGAATGACTTGAAGAGGGTTGTCAAAGAGAGGAGGAGCAAGAACGGTGAGCTGGCTCACAGGACTGGCTGTGGCCCTCCCATTCCACCAAAACCATTCACTGCATGGGAGGAGAAGGTGTTTGTCATACTACAACCAGAGAGTTTCACAGGAGTACCCGTTGAGTGGAGGCTGGTAAGTACAAACAAATGACTACCACCACACTGCTATGTACTGTCTTGCAGAACTACAAAGCTACAGCACCTAGTACAAATTCCATTAATCTGTACCACACACTCCCAAAAACATGTCTCACAGATCCAACATTCACTCCCTCCCATTCACCCCAAACGTAGCTAGCAACATTACCATGAGGGCATGTGTACAGGCAGCCAGCACCACAACTCCCACCAGGCCCCCTTATCCCACAGCTTCAGCAAGATGGAGCCCTGCCCCCACCCCACCCAGAAGCTTGTGCCGATGTGAGGAACCACCGGGACCCCTCCCGAAAACCCCAACTTACCTCCTACTCCTCGGCCATGGGGTCCATACGTCCTGGATTCCGACGCTGACGACGAATCCTGAAAGAGAATACCAACATTGAAAAAAGGGCTGTTGTTCTCCACTGCAGGGTGGAGAATCAGCGAGCCGGGGGCGGGACCAACCCCTGGACAGTCATGTGAGCCGCAAGAACCAATCCCTGACGAGAGAAGGAGGAGGAAAGGATCCAGAGACAGAGAAGTTGGCCCAGAATCCGGAAAAGGCTTAGGAAAAGAAGGAAGGCCCGGAGAAGAGGGCAGGGGTGATGAGGAAAACGCTAAAGGAACGAAGACCGGTGACAAGGTGAAGCTGGTGGAGCCGGAGCAGGACCCGAGGAAACCGTCAAACAGGACACTGCCGAGGACAACGCCACGGCCAAGGACGACTAGGACGGAGAAGCCCAAGACGTCTGGGGGGATGAGTGGTGGTCCCCGGAAGACACAAAGGAGCCGCCGCAACTCAGGAGAGTTGCGGCATAAGGCGATACGTGTTACGGGTACCTGGGTTACGAGTGGGTGGCGGGTCATAAAACAAACCATGTCACACCAGCACCCTACCTTAACCGATACCTGCCCAGAGACCTAACAGCACCAAAAGCATGAAACATTTGTTTTTCCTCCCTTTTACTTCTCATGCATGAATATTTTTGGTTTCTTTTTTTTTTCTCTTTTGTGTCAGACACATCCCCCCTATGTGAGACAGAACCGGAGGGGGGCCCTTAAAGAAGACAGTTGGCCAATAGTGGGGAACTGTGGTGAAGGATCCATATGGGGGAGTGTGTATAGTACAATACCTTTTCTGTTTTCCCTATCACATTGGCCCTGTTTAAGCATGGGCGTAAAATCCGTTCCGCTCGCGGATTTTGCGGATTTTCGGTAAATTCGCAATCCGCGAACTCTCGCGAATTTGCCGAAAATCCGCAAATTCGCATGCGCCGGATTTTTTTGCTTGGTGATGCAATATTGCGGCGCGCGGAGTTCACTTACCGTCATTCAGCGTTTGCCGAGTTGTTTTTCTCGATATTTTGCGAGTGCTGCGCCATTTTGGATCTTGCTGCGGGATCCCGCAGGGGTTTGGCGACCGCGATTACGTCATCGCGGCTTGCCACCTTGGACAGCGAGAGTTTGTCAACGCGAGTATGCCGTGATCACGTATCGCGGGAGTTCGCAATTGCGAACACGTAGATGCGGCGGGCAGCAACAATCTCGCACTCGCGAAATTACAAAATTTGCAATTCTGCACAAGAAATCCACCAGCCAGCAGCATAAACCTTCTGAAAATGATGATTTTTATCAGAATAACTCCTCAGGTTGACATTTGCCTGCACTTTTTTTTGCAAGGAGTCCATTTTGGGGGGGGGGGAAGTGCCCCACAGTCTCCAACTTCCTGTTCCTGTCCAGCAGGCTCCTCCCAGTGCTTACTTCATGTGCTGGTCACTTTCATTTGGATTCTTGACCTGGAAGGATTTCTTTTTGTGGATGCTGCTGGATATTTGGATTTGAGGCCTTTTTGACTTTCTTTGGATCACTTTTGGATTAGAAATCAACTTTCACAAGTAAGTTTGTTTGGGGCATTACAGTTGCTGTTCTGCAGAAAAACGAGTTTTGCAAAACTGAAAGCACTCAGCAGGTGCAAAAGTTCAAACTCATCATTAGTAACCATTCCCTGTAGTGCTTCCTGAGGGGCCCCTCCAGAGTTCAGTTGCCTACTTGCAACTATTCTATGACCCTGCTCTGACCCTCACAGCAGGCTCATATAATAGCTACAAGTAGGCCACAAAGGTCCTGGAGAAAAAAAATTGCACTGCAACAGAAAGCAAATTACAGATAAGGAAGCAGGTGCCAGACTGGAAGTTTAAATTCAGTGACACATTAATAATAAATCAACCCCAAATTAATTCATGTCAGTTGAAGCAGGGCAGGTGTGCTTGCTTTCCCCCCCATCATCTACAGTGATGAACCAGCGGGTGGCAGTGATGCACCAGAGGGTGGCATGGGTGAACCAGAGGGCGGCAGTGGTGAAACAGAGGGTGCTGTGAACCTGTGATGATGAACCAGACGTAGAAATAACATAGTTGCGACCGTTGCGAGCCGACAAGTAAGTTCGCAATTGCGAACTGGTACAAAACCCTCGCGAACTGGCAGAAACCCTTGCGAACACAAAAAAACCCCAGAAAATCCGCAAATTCGCGAGAATTCGCGGATTTTGCGGATTGCAAATTCGCGAATACGCAAATTCGCGAACGCCAGATTCGCAAAATTCACCCATGCTTAGCCCTGTTTGCCCTCACTGAAAGGTTAAAAACGCCAATAAGAGAATACTTACCGCCTCTCTTGTTTATGTTGTTCTGTCCCTGTAAGTCTCCCGGGATCCCGCCTTCCGGAAACAAACACAATTGAAAAGAAACGAAGGAAAGGAAAACGTGAGGAAACGCCCTTTTTCCTAGTTGAAACACAGATAAAGCATTCTGTAGAGACATTCTGGGACTTAACAGCCTGTATGCAACGGATGTTCTTTTGTTTAATAAAGCTTCACTATTAACCCCATACGGCCTCCTCGCTTCTGTTTCCACCCATCCCTCCCACAGCCAGCCATTACATTACCCTCATCAAACTCACAGGTAGGTAGCCATCTTCCCTGGGAGGGCTGTTTGTGTGTGGGAGGCCTGCACTACTTCTCCCACCATGTATCCTGTCCCACACCTGAGCAGGATGGAGCACTCCCCCTCCCAGAAGCAGTTGGAAGCCATTGCAGTACACCAAATAAACTTACAGGTAGGTAGCCATCTTCCCTGGGAGGGCTATTTGTGGGTGGAAGGCCTGCAATACTACTCCCATCATGCACCCTTGTCCCCCAGTACAGCAAGACGGAGCTCTCCATACCACCCAGATGCATGTGGCATCTAATGGATCACTATGAACAAACTAACAGGTAGGTAGACATATTATTCTGTCTTGTGCTACCACTGAGCAGGATGTAAGCCTCCAACACTCACACACAGATGTTTAAATAACAAAGCCAAATGCAAAAACATAACAGGTAAGTAGCCAGTATGTGCACCTAGCCATTCGTCACAAAAAGAATGGTGCCATATGACAACACCAGCCCTCTCATTGCACAAATATGCACACCGATCATATTGCCACGCACAGTGTGCACGCAGCTAAGCAAAGGAAACTGTCACAGCAACCAAAGTGTGACACACCAATGCACATGTAGAAGAAAGTCTGTGCACAATCATGCACAGCACTGATTGCCATTTGTAGTGCCACGAGGCCAGAGCAACAAGGACCATATAAAAAATAATAAAGCATGGTTGGTGGTACAAATCCAGATATGCACATGGCAAGACAAAGGAATGCAGGGGATGACAATGGCATCCCATGCCCAGATGTGACGTCTGCCAGGTCATACAAATCATAAAAGAGTCCTCACTGAAATTATATGTTGTGCTAGTCACTAGATGTCAACATGTCCCTGTAATCACAAATTATGCATGTGGCGCACGTTATGTATTGACACTTCACACCATAGCCAAGTAATGCATGTTCCACACCATCATGTCAGGAGACACAGTAGTGCACACAGAAAACAATGATATGATCAGACAGCTGTGTAGTGCACAAACAGAAAATGACACACAGCAAACACAAAGCTTGCATGGTGCACTACAGTGACCATTTCCCATCTGACCCATAGGTGACCAAGAACTGACTGCAGAGGACAACACCAGCAACCTGCAGAGCCAGTCTACCCCCTGGAACATCAACTATTGGATGTTGACTCCCAGGATTCTTTGTACGAGGAGCCTGAAGCCGACCCAACAGGTCCCAGGACTCCATCGCCCCCCCACCACATCTGCTGCTACAGCAACCTCCATGCAGACCCCTGCTGTTACGGCCAGTGCGTCCTCTACCACTACCACCACTACCAGAGCTGCCTGCAACACTCTCCCTGTCCCACAGGATGACCACTACACCCTACCGACTGAGGAGGGCAGGGAGAGGATGTGGGTACCTACAATGGAGCAGCAACAGGTCCGTGACAGCAGGGCAGGTGTGAGGGGCAGGGTCAACCAGACGACCAGAGCCTGGGACCAAATCCCTGGAGCACATACACAGAGTCCTTGGGGCATATGAACGGGCCCAGAGACAAACAGACCGGTCAGAACAATATTCCCGTGAGCGCCTCCTGCTGATGAGGTCCATTGACACCTGCATGGGACAAATTGTGGACCTCTTGGGCCAGCTAGTGGCGGTACTGAGGGACAGGCCTGCGCCACAACCAACACCTCCCCCTCCCACTAGTGGTCAGCAGGATGACAGTTCACCATCCTCCCATGCGGCCACAGAGAGGGGTGAGAGCTCAGACCCCACTAGGCCCCCAGCAGAGTCCATGCCTACCAAGCGGCAAAGGGGCCGTCAGAAGAAAACCCTGGGAGTATCTGTTGGCAAATCACCTGCCAAATGCCAGTCACTGAGCCAGCCATGATGGCAACCCTCTTCCCCACTGCATTGACTTTTTGGACTGTCCTTCCCACACTGTCTTGTGAATGTCATCTGTCTGTTGGACTGGGGCACCACGTCTATGTGGTGACTACTTGATTATCTCATTTACCATAACTGTCAACTCACTGCTGCACTAATCCCCTCACTGTAAATGTTCACGCCCCCTCACATGTCACCATTGTAAATAAACAACTCCTTACACACATGTTGTTGTACCTGCTCTGTCTTTATTTCAGGATGTACAGACTTCACCATGATTACAATATACCAGGAGTCTGGAGTGTATGTAGGCAAGGAGAGGTTGAAGGCACCTAGGAAAACACAACAGAACAACATTCACTAGTCTGGGTGTGGCATCACAGACATCACACAACTCTTCACAACAAGAGAATCCCACATGCACACATCACAATGGGCAACAAGTGCCAACAATCACATCCTGTAGATGTACCCAAATAAACTATCACAGAAACATTGTCAGCCACCACTGAGTCTACAACCGGCTGCTGTCACAAATCTCACATACACCTTCACTACAACAGCAACATTATCAGACAATGGGTACGTTGTACATTGTCACCCACCTTCAAGTGAAGTATTGGGTGATGAACTGTTGAGGCAGGTCAACACCTTCCCCCTCTCCACTGTCCTCATCACTGAACACGGGTTGGTTTGCAGGCGGGGGCCTTGGCTGCTCATCATCATCCAGGATCAGGGCGATCTCCTTGCGAATGGCTAGGTTGTGGAGCATGCAGCATGCAGCTACAATCTGACACACCTACCTGGGTGAGTACATAAGTGCACCTCCGGTCTTGGCCAGGCAGCAGAAAAGTGACTTCAGCAGACCAAAAGTACGCTCCACCACACGACGTGTCCTCCCAAGAGCATCATTTTAGCGGAATTCACCCAGGGTCCTGGGATTCCGCAGTGGGCTCAGCAATTAAGGACGGTTGGGATATGTAGTCACCTAGGTGTGACAAACACAAATAAACATTGCAATGTCACTGATGAAGAGGACAGCAGGTCACACACACAGCACGCCATATGACTAGGCATACTCACCCACAATCCATGCATGCTCGGGAAGCAGATTAGCCATCAGCTGGGGTACAATGCTGTTACGCAGGATGTATGAGTCATGGGCCGAGCCTGGGAATTTGGCACACGTGTGAGAGGATCAAAACTTCCTGGCACACCAGTTGCACATTTATGGAGTGGTAATGTTTACAATTCCTGTAGATGTGCTCACGTGCCTGTGGTGGCACAAGCCCAACATGGGTGCACTTAGTGGCACCAACAAAATGGGGCATGTGTCAGAGGGGATAGAAATCTTCCTTCACAGCTGCCAATCCAGACCCCCTGGGGAAATTGATATATCTGTCCTTGTAGATCATCATAGCGGACATCACGCAGCACCAAGCTGAACATAGGTTGTGACATTCCACCTGCGCTGGACACTGTGTGCTGGAATGACCCAAAAAAAAAAATGCAGGGCCGCCATCCCCTTATATGTCGGGGTGAAAGCTGTTGGATATGTTTGCGATGCTGCAGGTGGGGCTCCAACATCTCACAAAGGGTTTGTAGGGTGGCGCTATCCAAATGGCATTTCCAGATGATCGCCTCATCCTCTATATCTACCAGCTCTGTCGAGTGACGATGCAGATTTGGTCTCCTCATTGTTGAGATGAAAGTGGACACATGTCAATACAATACATCATGAGATGGCCACAGCATCTCGCGTTCCGGCTGACACAACGCCAACAATGACTGTCATTAAAATTGAGTCACAAACTAGCTTACATGTAGGGACACCTTCAGATACACTAATCGCACACTTGTCAACTTACACACAGCAAGTACCTCAAACACACCTCGGTCAATGTTAATGCAGATAAGGAGATGGCCACATTTACCATGGGCACCCCTGGGAGAATAGCATCCAGCATATGTGTAACAAAGCAACCCCACTGTCTCATACCTAGCTGCTGTACCTGACACACCTTCATGCATCATTTGAACCTGGCACACATCCACAACACAATAACCACAGTCTGTGCATAAATGACGTGTGTGCATGATCAAACATAAATGGACATGCAAAACCCATCAACATTCATTGAGTCAAACATTGCTGCGATTGTCACTGCACCTCAACACATTGACATGTGTACACATTGTAGAGTCCATAACAACACTGTCCTGTGTACAGGCCCATCAATATCACAAGTGACATGTGAGGGAGTACATGTCAATCTACGAAATCACATACACAAACATGGCATGTGTCATCACCAGTGGAGTAAATGGAACATTGGCATGGTGTGCACAATGATGTGTCATTAACCACGTGGCCAATATACACTGTTGATGTTTGCCAGATGGCCATTGACACAGCATGATGTGTCCATTGGTGTAGTAAAAGTAATCGCCGACACAATCCCGCACACCCATGTCACTGTATGGGACCCAAATCGCGGTAGCTACCGCTTGGCCCCAGTGGTGTGTCACCAGCAAACTCCATTACACAAGTGCGGTAGTGATAGCCATAGAGACATGCCCAAATGGCGGTTGGCATGCTCCGCCACCCAAATTGCAGTGCCTCATGTGACTGTATGGCACCCAAATCGCTGGAGCTACCGCCTGGCCCCAGCAGTGTGTCACCAACAATCCCCATTACACAAGTGCAGTCGTGATAGCCATACAGACATGCCCAAATGGTGGTTGGCATGCTCCACCACCCAAATCGTTGTGCCTCATGTGAATGTATGGCACCCAAATGCCGGTAGCTACCGCCTGGCGCGGTTGGCTTTCTCCGCCACCCAAATCGCGGTGCCTCGTGTGAATATATGGCAACAAAATCGCAGTAGCTACTGCCTGACCCCAGCGTTGTGTCAGCCCAATGCAGCATGCCCTTACAGCCAATGGGAACCTTGATCGCAGTGGCATGATTCAATTTTGAAAATCGCAGTAGGCGTGCTCTGCCACAGCAGAGCCGGTCATTGAATGCAATTGAAAGATACACCATCACGGTAGCACACGCCTGGCCCCTGCGGTGTGTCACCGCCATGGAACATGCCCTTACAGCCAATGGGAACCTTAATTGCAGTGGCATGATGTAATTTTGAAAATCTCGGTAGGCATGCTCCGCCACCGCGGAGCTGGTCCAGTGCTTAATTTGTAAAATATTAGGTGCAGGTGCTCAAATTTTTTTAAGAGGCCATACCCAGTTCCCCGACTCCACCCACTTCTTCCACCTACTTACTCCATCGGCTTCACCTATATCCTCAACTGGCACTGCTGAAAGGCAGACGTAATAGTGTGAAATAAACCTGCAACACTAGGTAGTATACGGTGGTAGGTGGTGTGTTTCCCCGAGCTGAAGGTGGGATAGTGGTGTGGGTGCACCCAGTGATTAATTTGTGAAATAATAAGTGCTGGTGTTCACGTCAGGAGGTAGTTGCACCGGCCCATTGCTCCTATTAATGCCACCTAAAACAACCAACTAGTAACTATGAAATCCTACAAGCATGGGAGACAATGTGGCATAACAGCCAGTGCTGCAGACTTTGGCGCTGGGGAATCAGGTTTGAGTCTCGGCATAGGCTCACCATCCTGTGACTCTGGGCAAATCGCTTAATCTTCCTGTGCCTATCAAAAATGAATGTGTCCTTAACTGGTACACATGAAAAGCGCTCCAATACTTTTGATCAAGAGCGCTGGTGTTGACGATTAAGTGCTGGTGCAGAGCACTGGAAACCACCAGCTCAAATTAAGCACTGGTTAAGCCTCCAACCGGAACTAAATGTCCCCTACTCAAGTGCAGCTTGTACTTGTTTGCGCCTAGGATCTGCATGGTGTAAATCCCATCCCACTGCAACACTGGATACCTACCAAAAACTCAAAAGATAATCCTTAGAGAAGCTTGCACTAGTTTCTAGTCTTTGCTGCTCTGGCTATATCTCTGCCTTATTCCTTTCACAACGGGTTAAGCAGTGTGAGCAATTTAAACATCTTTGGTGCCTCAAACCATAGGACTGGCCATGTATTTCTGTCCAATCGCTCTATTACTTGCTTCATGGAAGCTCTGGTGGTTTATTGCTCGTCTTAGGTGGGCCCTTTATAGCGACAGGCTTTTAAGAGTTTTGGACCCCTACCTCTGGCTATTACTTGCCACATCATGAACTTTGAGCAGTGCATGGTTGCTCTTTAACTGCCATCAGTGCGCCTAGCGCCAAGACTGTCCGCGAATAGAGCTCCAGAAAAACCATAAACAACGGGCAGTAGCGTTATGCCGCCAAAATTAGAGGAAAAGGGATATAGGTAACTGCCAGAGCGGACGACTTTGTAGCTGTGGGGCCCCGGGTGGGGGTGGGGACACTAGGTTCAAGTCTCGGCGTCAGCTCAACATCCTTGAATTCTGGTCAAATCGTAATCCCCCTGTGCTTCGACAACCCAAAATGAATGTTTTAGTGGAAAAGCGCTCCAGTACCTTCAGATTGAGTTCGCGCTATATAACAAAATATAAAAACACATGCACTTTGACCTCTAATAACACCCAGGAACTGACCCATACGAAAAGTCTCTCAGCTACTTTTTCAGAATCAGAACAATCTTATAGACAGTGAATAAATATGGGATTCGTGAAGGTTTTGGGCACAGACATAAATTTGTGCATGTATGCCCAGTTAACCATATAATGCGCTGGAGTTTTAAGCAGTTTAATTAATTGTTGCCTCATTAGGCGTCTCAGACTCCGTAAATAGTGACACTGACACCCTCTGCTAATTCTGCAGAGAGCAGACCTCCGGGACCTCGACACATCCAGAAAAACAAACACAGACAAAACGTGGCCTGGAGCGAACATCACTGAAGGCTTGAAGCTAAACGTGCTCAAGTTAAATAAACATCAACCACAAGCTTAGTGAAAGAAGCCATGCAGAAACAGATGGCATAGCCCACAGGTCCGTGTGACATCAGGAACCAGTGACCACCATGGAACTGCTGCAACCACGAGGCTTGATGATGGCGGTAGGATTGAAATAATTTTTTAACTGCAGCATACCACCATTTTGCAATGCACACCGTGGAGCAGTAAAGTTAAGAGATGATGTAACACACTGAAAAAAACATTTTTTTATGAGTCAATGACAGGGTTAAGTTATAGGCCGTACCCTTTCAGCCTCCTCCTGGTCGTGTCATTGTACTCGACCACGGTGCTCCGCGCTGGAGGCATGATTGCTCACGGCAGGCCTCCGACTCAGTTCACTCACACTTCATACCAAGTCAGTCTGTTTATTAGCAAGCCGCGTTGGTTTGGCTACTTACAGTTACTGCTGGGCAGCACTGCCTTTATTAATAGGCCTGCTGCTGCCTGCCATCGACTCGAGTTGAACTGCTGGTAACTTGTCCGGTGCGTGTGTCATTATGGAAAAAATCTACGCATGCGCTGCTGCGCGCACAGCCGTAGAACCAAATCGAGCCCAATCAGTGCCACGCCCACCGACAACACAGAACAAAGGGCGGAAGGTACACTTTCATCATGGATATCTATGGTTGGAATTTTTTATTGGCTCTCACAGCCACAATAATCTTCATCGAGACTCGGGAGAAGAACGATACTGTCTGCGGTGAATCAGTGAGACAATTATATTTACCTTGCATGTCGTATGGCATTGTGGCACACACGTACTGTAGACCCGGCCCTGATGAATAAGTGCCGGTGCTAAGCACCGGAAAGCACCGGCACAAATTAAGCACTGAACTGGTCATAGGATGCAAGCATAAAGATGCACCATCGCGGTGGCCCTGTGACCCCTCACCACCCAATTCTGCCGCTCATGTCCCATGTCCACAGTGATGGCAAGGACTGAGAAGATCTGTGACAGAGACCCCTCAGCTGCTGCTGCCTTCAGGGACTGCTGCCAGAGGCCCCTCACCTGCTGCTGCCTCCAGGGACTGCTGCCAAAGACCCCTCGTCTGCTGCTGCCCCCAGAGACTACTGCCTGTCACCCCTCACCACCCAATGCCGCAGCTGCTGTCTCATGTCCACAGTGATGGCAAGGACTGAGAAGATCCGTGCCAGTCCGCTCACAAGCGAGGAGCTGGAGGTCCTGGTGGACGAGGTGCTCACACAGTACCCAAGGCTATATGGTGCCCCAAATGTTGTGGTAAGTCCTCAACAGTGGGGGGAGAGTGCAGGGGGCACATATGTAGTTGGACTGATGCAGTATGTGCCTGAGAGTGTGGAGTTGTGTCATGCAATGCCTAACATGCTGTCTCCAGGGGGAAGGTGTGTGTACCCTATACCTCACGTTTCCCTGCCTGCACATGTATATTTGAGTGACCTGGGTTGTGATGTCAGCCATACAGTGATGCAGCAAGTTGTCAATGCCGGAGTCAGGACAGTGATTGCTTGGCTGAATGGCTGTGTGTGCCCCTGTTATCCATCTCAGTGTGAGCCCACCTGGCCTGCACAGTCGTCACCCAAAAAGACAAGGACACATCACTTCACTTACAGAGTATTACATCTGTCTTTTCTCATTGCACTCCAGCTATGAGCCATCTCAGCACTGTAGATTGCACACAACCGGCCTTGTGGAAAGAATTTTGGATTTTTGAGATCACGTCCCTCAATTTGACATCCATGACTCAATTATCAATTCACAGGGCAGGGACATTGAGGACTGCGCAGTCTTGGACACAGTGAGTCTAACCCCAAACACATGTTGATATGTGATGTATGTCTTGCTCAACCTAAAAATGGACTGGAGATGTGGGCAGGCTACACAAGGCTTTCAGTGCTGGCATCCTGCATGTGAGTGAGATGTGTGTTCCCCTCATACCTGCATGCATTTACATCAGCTTTTCCCATGCAGATGTACCATGTGAGATGCATGCTTGTCTATGTTAGACATATCTGTGGATTTGGGATGTAGGTACATAACACTGTGTCACTGATCATTTCTCCCTCTTGTCTCCCATGCCTGCAGCTCAAGGTACACCAGTGTAAGGCAGTGTGGATGGCCATTGTGGCCAAGTTGCGGGTTCTGGGTGTCTCAAACCGATGGTGCACCCACTGCCACAAAAGGTGGGACAACATCAGCCGGCTGGTAAAGAATGTGGCAGAGATGACGTTGGGGCTGATTCCTTACACTTGGTGGTTGGCACGGTGCAGCATGACACCACTCATGGGCTGCATCTTGGCCGTGACACAGCCTGAGCTGGATGCACGTTTGAAAGAGGCTCAGCAGCAAGCCAGTGGTGAGTATTCTGGGAAGGGTGACTTTGGCTGTGAGTGGCTGCATGTGTACAGAGCCTCTGCCAGCGCTTGCCTATGTGATGTTGGTAGTGTGATGCACTGGCTTGTAAATTACCGCTGGGCTGGGTGCAACAGTTATGCATTTGCCCTACCTGTACTGTGGTAAATATTTGATTTACCGTCTTAATTTCTATGCAGGTAAGTACTTAATCAATAATAACTCAATCGGGAAGAAAGACGCAGAGTCCGTGGTGTTAGAGTTCTTAGGGGTTTTATTCCTTAAAAAGGAATGGTCATGACCGGATATCTGGTTCCTGCCACCACTGGGGGTGCAGGAAGGGATAGAGCAATATTTTATTGACAATACATAGCTTATATACTTAAGTTACATTATAGAAACCAATACAGTAGGCGTAACAGCTGAGAGAAACAATGTTATGTTATGTTATGTTATTGGTTCATTTTTATAGCGCACGGCTACTCAAAAAGAGTGTCCCGGCGCTTTTATTGGAGAAAGCAAGAAAACTGCAACATAATAACATAACACCAAATGAAAAACTAAAAGAGTAGTGAGCCAGAAATACCAAAAAGAACGGCTACTGAATAAAAAGCCACGTCTTAAGGCCTTTCCTAAAAGCCAATAAGCTAGTGGCACCCCGCAGGGCCAGCGGCAGAGAGTTCCATAGCTGAGATGCCAGCAATCCAAAAGAGCGCCCACCAAGGCGCGCTTTCTTTACCCGAGGGACGACAGCAAGGTGCAGGGATTCCGACCTCAGAGACCTGGTCGGATGATAAAAGACCATTCTCTTTTGGAGATACTTAGCTCCCCCCTTGTGAAGAGCTTTATAGACCAAGGTCAGAGCCTTAAAGGCGATCCTCTTGCGAATGGGCAACCAATGTAACGTTACCAGCAGGTCCGAGGCACTGGAGCGCCTACTAAGGCCGAAGATAGCCCTGGCCGCGGCGTTCTGCACCACTTGAAGGCGCTGCAGCAGGTACTCTGGAAGGCCCAGGTAAAGAATGTTGGAATAATCCAACCTGGACCCAATCAGAGCCTGAACTGTCAGCGTCCTATGTTCCACGGATAACAAAGGAAGAAACCTCCGCAGCATCCTAAGGATGCCAAAGCACATGCCAGACACCCCCAGGATCTGCGATTTCAAGGTTAACCTGTTATCCAGCTTCACCCCCAGATTCTTTGCAACCTGAGAGGAGCAGGAAGGAGGGAACATATCCTGTGGCCACCAAGTCTGCCAGTCAGGCTCGGTGTCGCACCCAAAGAAAAGTACTTCGGACTTGTCGGAATTGCACTTGAGGCTGTTTAGATGGAACCAATGAAAAACAGCCCCAAGGCAATCCCGAATACTCTCCCCATCAAAGTCGCCTCCTCTCATACAAGAGAAGAGGAGCTGGGTGTCATCCGCATAGGATACGATCTGGGCACCATGCGACTCCACCAGTGCCGCCAACGGGGTCCAAGATAAACAAGATAAAACACACACGTGGTACTGATACGTAATTAGAAGGCGTGAACTAGGCGTCAACATAGAGGTGTGTGCTAGAAACGTCACAGGTAGGTGTCATAAGTGGGTGGCAACAAAAAGCAGAATCTTGCAATGTCAGCAGAAATCTGAGGCCTGGATGCGCGCGCAGCTGCATGACGTGTGATTGACGTGAAGCTGGAGGGTGCAGGGGGCTTGACATTTAAACTAACGGAAAGAGACAGAAGTCTGGCATGTCAGATCAACTTGTGCTTCTATCATATCTGATATCTGATGTTTAGGAACTGAGCTATCTGGACGGAAAAGGTCTCTGGGGCAGAAGCTATTCTATACTGACTGTGAGTGCGTGTATAAGCGCCTAAGTGTCTGCATGAGAAGCGTGGGGCATGGGCCTTCCATGGGAGCATGGTAACAGAGGCTATGAATTACTTGCACGGAGACAGTGAGGCCGGGCCCTTTGCTCTGCAGCTGGGGGGATGTTTACTTAAACTAGTAGGCAGGAATGCATTTTCGAGGAGCGGAACAGATAATTCGAAGGTTGAATTCAGTCTTGGCAGGCAGCAGGCTGAGCTAAGCGCGGTGGGCCGCGCTGGAAGTAAGGCAGAGGTCACGGGTACAGAGGCAGCCTGGGCTGAGGCTTTCAGAGTCAGAAGGCAGGAAAAAGGCTCGATGGCAGAATTCAGGGCCTACTTCGCCAGAGCTGAAAAACGTGTAAAGTACACCACAAAAAGACGTTGGCATGGCATACTTAGAAACTGAATATTCAACCCATTCAGGGTGGGTCTGAAAGAGGACATGTTAACGTTGGACGCAAATGTATTTGCGTCTTCATAGCTGGTACAGGAGGGAAGTTACATGCACTTTAAGCTGGTACATGGAGACGGTGGGGTACACGATAGGGAACATAACTTGACCAAAAATTTATATTTCCTCATTCCCTCCTTGTTCCCTACGGACCCTTCATGATATATCGATCCTCATGAATCGATCAGTCTGTTCTTGTAACATCATTTGCTCGTCTTTCTTCCTTTGGCGGTTTGAAAGAAAACTGGAATGTTCAATGCATGATGTGGCACACAGTCCACAAATCGCTGGCCCACACTGTAGGCACAGGCAGCAACTGAATACTATGACAAGGCCAATACCTAGGAAGGATAGGATCTTCCATCCCCAAGCGGTCAACGTTGTCCAGAACCAACCGGACCAAGTCCAGGTGCCTGGATTCTGATGTATCAAACTTGCAATCTTATGAAGACGTGTAATAGCTTTGTATACAGATGGCGCGTTTTCTGGAATGAAAACACAGCAACTTGACCCGATGACCTTACAAGCTCCACCTCTATCTGCCAAGATGACGTCAATAACAAGACGATTTTGAAGGACAACAATCCGCATAGCAGACTGCTCCTCTGTTAAGTTACCTAGGGCGGAGGCAGTTTCGTGTACTACTGCTTCAAGTGTTCTAGTTAATCTACGTATCAATTTACTGTTTTGGACGGGACCAGTGAAGAAAAAGAATCCTTTATTGAAATCTGTGTATTGCTCCCATGCTGTTTCAGTATAGTCGACAATTGGGAGGTCTCTTCGGAATCTACTGTTTACTAGATTTGTATTTCTATGATAATCAGGAGGAGCCAGGAAAACAGGGGGCAGAAGGAAGGCAATGTAACAGGTACCATCCCAATCTGGAGGTAAACGTATGTATGCGGTATGGCCACAAACAAAGTAGGAATGACGTGTAGCTCGAAATGAGGACCTACCCTCATCAGTGAATTCAACCACAGTAGTACATTTACTATGACCTAAGTGTACTGAACCCTTCTTTCTAACACAAAGATGACCAGTGACTGGTAATACTGACATAGCGGGGAGAATGGGTGCAGTTTCGGACTCAATAGTAAGAATCATAAGGTTAACTGTGTAATTACCTAATCCATATACTTCGTTTTCTAGATCAGTTCCTATTCTAACGGATCGTCCACTTCCATCAGGGTAACAGACGTCGAACAGGACTGAATTCAGGTTTCCCCAAATCCAGCCCCCCTCGCTGGTAACAGCAATATCAGAATCTAAAGAATTGATCAATCTACTCCATGCACCACAGGAGCCATTGTGAGTGAACGGGTACGGAAAGAGGGGCAGAACTCCCTTGTATTTCTGATGGGGAGGGAGTCGGCCACATATCCAACAGTTTGTAGCATTGCTGGTCTGATGGGAGTGATGTAACATGCTAATGAATGTGTTGTTGCGCAGCGCAAGTCTGTAAGACAGTTCGTGAGGCGGTAATGTACTAAAAGAATGTTCAGCCGAAACATTGTAAGCAGATTGTTCACGCTTGAAGATAGGGTAATATATGGGAAGCAATATACTCGCCACAATAATCAGAAGACTTAGAAAAAACATAATCAATAATGTCACTATACAGTGACTGCGGAGTGATTTGCAGTATGCACGTTTCTTGAATTGTCTCTCTCTCTCTCTATCTCGATCTAGGGGATACATGTCAGAAACTATTTAACCGATTCACCTAGGGGAGGACTTAAACAATTAAACTGTCTGACTTGCTAGATCGAAGTTTCAGTCTATACTCCTCTTGGGGAGTTTTCTCTCGTTCGGGAACTTTAAAGTCACTAGGTTCAATACAGTCTTTGGAGGGGGTGGACGAGTCTGGGTCTGGTTTCAGTTCGTTGCACTTTTTAATATGACTCGTATGTATCCACCCCTTTCTGCCTTCCACCTTGATCGCTGTCCTCGTAGTAAGAAGGATGGTCTTCGGCTCTTTCCAGCGGGGCTCCAGCGGACTTTTCCTGTCAAAGTTCCTAATTAGGACGGTGTCTCCTGGTCGGACATCGTGCGGCTTTACATCAGTGTTGTCAGGGAAGGCTGCAGCAACCTGTGAACGACATGATTGGAGTGCAGACATCAAGGAGGCAAGGTAATCTGTCAGCATATTACAATCGACATCAGTAATTTTCTTAGGCATGGGCGTCCCCCACATATTCGGTGGTCTGCCAAAGACCACTTCGTACGGGGATAGTCCTGATCTCGAATGGGCAACCATTCTCATGTAGAATAATGCAACTGGAAGGGCGACTATCCAGTCGACCCCTTTCTCTTTACAAACTTTGGCAAGGCGGGTCTTTAGTGTCTGATTATGCCTTTCTACAAGGCCTGCGGCTTCGGGATGTCAGACACAATGGAATCTCCACTGATATCCTAGCAGAAGGGAGACATGCTTCATGAGTTCGGATGAGAACGACTGTCCGTTATCTGAGTACACGACACGAGGCAAGCCGTATCGTGGGAAGAATTCTCGAACCAGCTGCCTGGCAGTGGTCGGGGCAGTGTAATCTGAGACTGGATATGCTTCGGTCCAACGGGAAAGTGCACAAACAACTACGAGGACATATTTGAATCCCCGACAACGGTCCATCTGGATATAATCCATCTGGAGGACTTCAAAAGGGTGATCGGGAGGATGGAATCCACCTTGCTCTACAGGAACGCTTTTACCTGGATTGAACTGACAACAGATCATGCAAGTACGCACTTTCTGTTTTGCTGCTGCTCGTAAGTGTTTGTTATACCAGAGATTCTGTAAACTGTCTAACATAGCTTTCTCTCCTAGATGTGCCGGACTATGTGCTGTATTTATCATGATTTGAACCATTGAGTCAGGGAGAAACCATGTAGATTTTCCCTTCGTGACCCATCCTTGATCTGTCTGAATCCCTCCTAGTTCAGTCCATTTCTTTATTTCATCTGAAGTAGCATGTGTCTGGATATCGATTACATCTAGGGTGGGATCCCTGACTGACATACACTGTGTCGGTACTATTGTCTTTGTCACATCAGTAGTCTGGGTGTGAGTCAATGCTGTATGTTTTGCTGTCTGGTCTGCCAGGTCATTACCCTGGAAAACAGAATCTGTAACTTTAGTATGTGCTTTACACTTCATGACGGATATGCCCGAGGGCAAATGTATTGCTTCTAACAGTGCTTGAATGAGGGGACCATGTTGGATCTTGGCACCATGAGAGGTCAGGAAACCTCTTTCTTGCCATAACATTCCGAAGTCGTGTACAACTCCGAACGCATAACGGGAATCAGTGTATATGTTAACATTTCTGTTCTTGGCTAGTATACAAGCTCGGGTCAGAGGAATGAGCTCCCCCGCTTGAGCAGACAGTGTGTCAATACGATGTGTTTCTTTAACTTCAGTTTCAGTGGTCACTGCATACGCGGCCACTAATTCTCCTGTACTTGTTCTCATACATGAACCGTCCACGTAAAGTGTCAGGTCTGGATTTGTCAGTGGAACATCTGTTAAGTCTCGTCGAGGCTTTGTCACTGCATTAATGATCTCTATGCAATCATGCGGGGCTGGATCTGTCATAATTGTAGGTAACAATGTTGCGGGGTTCAGAATGCTACAGCGTCTGATTTCTATGTGTGGCTGTAAGAGCGTCAATTCATAACCTGTCAGTCGTGCTATAGTCAAGTGCTGAGTCTGGGTTCTGTTTAAGAGAACCTCTACAGAATGTGGAACTTGAACTGTTAATGGATGTCCTAAAACAATTGAGTCGCTCTGTCTGATTGCTAGCGCTGTTGCTGCTACTGACTTCAAGCATGCAGGGAGTGCCTGGGCTACTGAATCCAATGTACTTGAAAAATAAGCGCAAGGCTTATGTGAACCTGCTTGATCTTGAGTGAGGACAGACAACGCTGTACCATCACGTTCTGTAACAAAAAGTGTAAAAGGTTTGCTGTAACATGGTGTCGCTAGAACTGGTGCTTGGCATAAAGCTTTCTTTAATTCTTCAAAGGCTTGTGTATGTTCCTGAGTCCAAGGAAGGGCAGTCGAAGTCGCTGCCTCCTGTGTTGTTAACTGGATGAGTGGTTTGGCTAGAAATGCATACTGGGGAATCCATTGTCTGCAGTACGAGGTGAGGCCTATAAAGGCCCGCACTTCCTTTTGTGTCTGGGGTTGTGGCATATTTACAATTAACTGAATGCGATCGGGAGTGAGCTGTCTCCCCACTTTGGACAGCAAGTGACCCAAGTACACAACTTGCTGAACACAGAATTGTAGCTTCGAAGGAGACACCTTGTGTCCCTTGTCGGCCAGAAAATGTAAAACTGTCAGTGATGCTTGTTCACATTCGGGTTCACTTCGTGCGGTGATCAGCAGATCATCGACGTATTGCAGTAAAGCGGTGTTAACTGGCATTATGATACAATCAAGTTGTCTTTTCAGTGCTTGACTATAAATGCTGGGGCTTTCTGTGAATCCTTGAGGTGCGCGTGAAAATTTGAAACTTCGTCCATTTAAACTGAATCCGAAGAGATATTGGCTCTCTGGATCAATAGGTACACTGAAGAAGGCGTTCTTGAGGTCAATTACAGTAAAGAACGTTGCTTCTGAATCAATAGCAGTCAATAGGGAAGAGATGTCAGGAACCACAGGGTACTGTGGGACAATACATTTATTCAGTTCTCTTAAATCAATCACCAGCCGATATACTGGCGGTGCATTGGGATCCGTACGTTTAAGAATCGGAATGATGGGGGAATTACAGATATTGGAGTCGGTCTCTACGACCACTCCTTGGGGGTAAACAGTCAAAATATCGAGTTTTTAATTTCGACCTACACTAATATCGAGTTGCTAATATCGATGGGACAGAATATCGATGTCCAGAATATCGATGGCCAGAATATCGACCCTAAGGTAAGTAATATCGAAATTACTAATATCGATAGCATATATATCGAAATTACTAATATCGATAGCATATATATTGATGAAAGTAATTTCGATTTACTAATATGTGTTAGAAATATAAGTTAAGTATTTAAATTAATTGTTATAATATGTGTTTAATATGTTTTTATAATTTAAAAATATATAAGAGTAAATAATATGTTTTACTACCACAGCGGGTTGTGGGTTTATAGGGGAATAGGGTGGGAAGTAATTTATTTGTAATTAAATAATTATTTTTCAATAATTAATTTATTTTGCAATTAAATATTAATTGGCAATTATTTATTTTAATTGATTAATTGATTAATTAATTGATAATTTATGTATATTTTTAACTAAATTATGTTTTACTACCACAGCGGGTTGTGGGTTTATAGGGGAATAGGGTGGGAAGTAATTTATTTGTAATTAAATAATTATTTTTCAATGATTAATTTATTTTGCAATTAAATATTAATTGGCAATTATTTATTTTAATTGATTAATTGATTAATTAATTGATAATTTATGTATATTTTTAACTACATTATGTTTTACTACCACAGCGGGTTGTGGGTTTATAGGGGAATAGGGTGGGAAGTAATTTATTTGTAATTAAATAATTATTTTTCAATGATTAATTTATTTTGCAATTAAATATTAATTGGCAATGATTTATTTTAATTGATTAATTGATTAATTAATTGATAATTTATGTGTATTTTTAACTAAATTATATGTTTTACTACTGGAGCGGGTTGTGGGTTTATAGGGGAATAGGGTGGGAAGTAATTTATTTGTAATATTAATTAATTTTGGTTAAAGGGGTATTTTTAGGGTTCAGGGTCAGTTTTCAGTTCTTTGGTAAAGGGGTATTTTTAGGGTTCAGGGTCAGTTTTCAGTTCTTTGGTAAAGGGGTATTTTTAGGGTTCAGGGTCAGTTTTCAGTTCTTTGCTAAAGGGGTATTTTTAGGGTTCAGGGTCAGTTTTCAGTTTATGGGTAAAGGGGTATTTTTAGGGTTTAGGGTCAGTTTTCAGTTTTTGGGTAAAGGGGTATTTTTAGGGTTCATGGTCAGTTTTTAGTTTTTGGGTAAAGGGGTATTTTTTGAGTTCAGGGTCAGTTTTCAGTTCTTTGGTAAAGGGGTATTTTTAGGGTTCAGGGTCAGTTTTCAGTTTTTGGGTAAATGGGTATTTTTAGGGTTCAGGGTCAGTTTTCAGTTCTTTGGTAAATGGGTATTTTTAGGGTTCAGGGTCAGTTTTCAGTTTATGGGTAAAGGGGTATTTTTAGGGTTCAGAGTCAGTTTTCAGTTTTTGGGTAAAGGGGTATTTTTTGAGTTCAGGGTCAGTTTTCAGTTCTTTGGTAAAGGGGTATTTTTAGGGTTCAGGGTCAGTTTTCAGTTTTTGGGTAAAGGGGTATTTTTAGGGTTCAGGGTCAGTTTTCAGTTTTTGGGTAAATGGGTATTTTTTGGCTTCAGGGTCAGTTTTCAGTTCTTTGGTAAAGGGGTATTTTTAGGGTTCAGGGTCAGTTTTCAGTTTATGGGTAAAGGGGTATTTTTAGGGTTCAGGGTCAGTTTTAGGTTTTTGGGTAAAGGGGTATTTTTAGTGTTCAGGGTCAGTTTTCCCTACTGTTGCACCCACTGGAGTGGGAATAGTAATTATTGTTAAGTAATTATATATTATATATTATTTATTATTTTTTTTATTATTAAATATGTATTATTATTTTTTTTAACAATTATTACATATATTTAAATATGTTTAAGTAATTATTATGTATTATTTACAGTTTTTTTATGTTATTTTAAATTTTAAAAAAATCGATATATTTAACAACGATATTTTTTACATCAATATTAATTTTTCGATATTTTGGTACTTACCATGTTGTACATAGGGCGTCGATATTTTTGCTATCGATATAATTACGCCGATATTTGTGTAGGTCGAAATTCTGTCTGTCGAAATTCTGTCATAGATCCCTCCTTGGGCAATGAGCTCTTCAATGATTTCCAGTAAAGCCACTACAGCATCGGGTGGTAACTTGTATTGTCTGATTCTGGGTAAAACAACACCTGGTTTGAGTGTAACACGGTATGGTGTAATGTGCATACAACCTACATCAGTTGGGCCTTTTGCCCACAAGTGATCTGGTACATTTTTCAATCTGACATCAAACTCTCGTAACACATAATGACCCTTAAAATCTCTTAAGAAAAGTCTAACTCCTTCCGGAGAGCAACATATAACAGCTCCTAGAGCCTTCAATGTTTTTATTCCTAACAAGTTTTCCGGACATGATTTCGTGAGTAACAGGTCTGTAACGCGTGATAATGGACCCACAGCCAGGGGGACGGGTTTCGATACCTCATTTACAATAGGCTGTCCTGAAAAACCAAGGGAAACATTCTGTGAGCCGGAGAGGGGTGCCCCTGGGACTTCATCATGGCTGATTGTGGTGCGACTTGCCCCTGTGTCAATTAAAAACTTTCTGTCTTTTCCCAATACTTGACTGTGTACATAAGGACCCTCTTGATCTACAGGAATCTCAATAAGAGGCAAGCCACCCTCCCTCTCTAGGCTGTTTCATGTGTATCGTGGATAATCGGGGTAATCAGATTGGGCATACTGGTACATCTGTTGCGAAACTTGCTGAGTCGCGGCAATGGGCTGTGGCTGTGACTGTCTCTGTGGTACCGCTACTGTCTGTGCTGTATGTGGTGAAACATGCATAGGCTGTGTATTCTGCATGGGCTGTATATTCTGTGAAGACTGTTGATGACCATGATCTTGTCTAGGCGGATGCGGTCTTTCTTTAGTTTTACCTGTCGATATATTATGCTTCAGGACTGGGCATTCATGTACGTAGTGACCTGGCTGCTTGCAGTAGTTGCATGTCCCTTTAACGGGAGCTGTGGCGTGACCTGTCTGGGTCGTACCCTTTCTCTGGCCGTCAGCTGGAACCGACTGAGCCACTAACATTTTCATTTTCGTGTCTTTCATGCGTTTCTGTTCCTGATCCTGTTCTTCTCTAATTCTGTTCTGATGGTATTGTAACATCTGTAACATCTGGGATGGCGTATTTGCCTGCCAAGTACTTTCAACTTTGTACACGCGGTTCTTAACTAATGGCAGGGAATTCTCGACTAATTTTGATACAAAAAGATGCGGATACGACTCGCTACTTGGTTTAAGGCCACTATTAATAATTAAACATTTCTCGAATCTTGAATAGAAGTCACTAGTATCTTCATCGTGTTTCTGTTTACAGGCTGAGATTGCGTCCCAGTCTTCCTTTCTAGTTGTCAGTAATCTTGGCAGAACCTGTACTATTAAACCTGGTAATGCTTTAGTTTTCTCCCCAAGACCTAGCCCTGGGGTACGAAGTTTCTCCTCGTCCTCTATTTCTGTCCATACAATCTTTTTATCTCCCACCTCCCATTCTCTTTCCTTCAGTTTCTCGTAGATGCCCGTGGGCAGCAGTACCTTCAACATTTTCATAATATCTTCGTATGTATAATCTCCCATCAGTAACATGTCTTTAAGTTCTCTGTGAAAACCTGCAGGGTCTTTATCGTGACAGGGTACTAGTTTCTTCATTTCCAATAGTTCTAACTTGGTTAGAGGCGTGTGTACATACACACGTTTCAGAGTATTATCGGTACCCATGACTGGGTGTACTTCTCGTAATGGGTTCTGACTTTCAATGCCATGCAGACGCTCCATATGATACATTTTTCTTTCTGGGGGCGGAGCGGGAACATATTGTGAACCTAGGAAAGTGTTATATCTGTGTCGTTGTTCTAGAATTATTTGAATTAGCTTGGTACTTAGGCCTCTCCATCTATCCATGAGTAGTGCTTCTAATGTATCGTGTAAGGGACCTGGGTCAGCATGTTGATGTCTGAATAACGTGAGGAGGTGCTGAATCATGTATACACCTGCTAACTTCTGCTCATCTGGGGAAAGGTTCAGAAATGTCTGTGCTACTGTGTCATCATTATATATATTAGGATTGTCAGCCCACAGTACTGCTGACCGGGCTAGTTCTTGTTCATCCATAGAATTGAGTACATGGTACACCATTCGTTCTCGGAGCATTTTATCAGTCTCTTGAAACTGATGTTCAGGAGAATTCGGTTTTGTTATGCCAGAGAGGAAGACTCTCTTGCTTTCTGGACGAATGCCTTTCCTAAGGTAAGTTCCCTTACCTACATACGCTATCGTATCTGTAGTCTTTTCTGGTTCTTCAGGTTCTTCCTCCTCCTCCTCGGAGGCATTCTCTTTTTCTTTTTCTTTTTCGTGTATCTCTATTACTGTTTTTCTTATTTTCTTGTACATACTAGCTATGCAACCCCCTTTATCATGTCTTCCTTCGGATATATTCTGACCCCACTTATTTAGGCCGTCCAGCTCGTCCTGTTCTGTCCCAGGCCTGTCTCGTTCTCTTATTAAGCAATTTATGAAAAAGCGTAGTATATATGCTTGAGTGTCAACTTTCTGATGTGCCATGGCTTCTTTAATACTGTCAGGGTCTTCCCCAGTCCGGACAAAATTATATATTCTATCTAGGTACTCTTTCATTCCTGAGAAGTACAGTAGGTAATCTGTAGCTTGTCGTAAGCGTAGTGATGCTATAAACATCCTATCGTCTTTACCGGGTACTGGGTCGTATCTGCAAACTTGAAGCGGTTCTTTGAGTGGGTCTAGACGGGGTGATTGGAATGAAAAGGACTTCTGCGTGTCCCTGAAGTTTAATCTGTGTGTTGCTGGCGGGGTCTGGTGACCCCCGGTCGCACCTCCTGAAGCTGAGGCTTGAGCATTATCTCTCTGTGGGGTCTGTATCGGTATTTGAACTTGTCTTTTAGGAGGATCTATCGCAAGCGGATTTGGTATATCAATTTTAAGTGGGGGAAGTGGTGGAGGTGGAGGAACAGGCTGTCGGACGGGAGAACCTTGTTGCGGTAGTGGCAGGATGCGATCTTGGGGCGGGTTGCCACCTCCGTCACCGTCAGTAGGCGGGACGCGGACAGGTAGATTGGTGTAAGCGGGAGCTACATCCTCTAGATAGGAATTCAGAAATATGTCTTTAGTGGTCCTGTGAGTAACTTTAGTTGGAACCAATGGTGGCGGCAGATTTTTCGGCATTTCTGAAGTGGCTTCAGGCGAACCCTCGGCCACAAGATACATGCCATTTACAAGGTTATTTCGTGCGCGGTCTACTTGTTCTGATTTTACTCGAATCCCTTCAGCAACTAATTCGTTTTCCCGGGTTTTATCTGACTCTTCTCTATGTCTGTCTTCTCTACGGAGTGCTTTTTCAGTACGCTTATGTGATTCTTTACGCCAAAATTCTATGGCGTCTTTCTGCGATTGTCTAGCTTTCTTTTTCCATAGTGCTTCTTCTACCTTCATGATGCACTCGGCATCCCATGTTCCGGTAACAGGCCATCTGTGTCTCTCGTCTAGATGCTTAGTATAATCGGCCCATAAATCTAGATACAATATGGCATCTATGCCATGTTTATGGTACATGAAATTTCCAGGCGTGTCCCTAGGGGGGATAGGAATTTCTTCCTCTAGTATCCCTTTCCTAGTTCCTATCTGCTTTAATTTATTGAAAAACGGCATTTTGTTTACTCAGTACTGAATGCTCGATCCTTGCTGCTTAACTCTAGATACAACTAGTTATACAAGAACACAATAATGCACATTAAAAACAGTCACTCATACCACGACATGAAAAGACATTTAGAAACATATATGACTACCCCCTATACTGGATGTACTGCTAAACAGTACAGATACACTGCTGAGAACAGTGCAAGAACTTGAATAATCGGATATACTGCTAAACAGTACAGATACACTGTCTAAAACAGTGCAGACCGAATTTGTGTACCCAAACCCGTCTTTACCGGATACATAATAATGCACCCGTCTAGATACGTCCCAGCAATGGTACTCACCGGGAAGCACGGAAACAGAAGGCCTCGGAAAACTCGACTGGACTGGACCGGACTCGACTCGACTCGACACGTGGATACTTCGGAAAACTGGTGGGCCTCTTGACACCTCGGACCTTGCTTCTTTCGGCTAGGCTCTGGTCGGGATCCTCCGCACTCCTCACCGCCTCGTCTGGGTGCTGATTGCAGTCTTCGTCACCTCCGTGGGCCAGAGGGAGATACAGGAAATCCTGCCGGTACGCGTAATTTCCGTCTAACTGATGGCAGGGGACAGAGTTTGCAACGCACCAACCGGCGCGTGGGGTGGGGGAGGGGTCCCTATTCGGGCTCCAGAATAATGTGGTAAATATTTGATTTACCGTCTTAATTTCTATGCCGGTAAGTACTTAATCAATAATAACTCAATCGGGAAGAAAGACGCAGAGTCCGTGGTGTTAGAGTTCTTAGGGGTTTTATTCCTTAAAAAGGAATGGTCATGACCGGATATCTGGTTCCTGCCACCACTGGGGGTGCAGGAAGGGATAGAGCAATATTTTATTGACAATACATAGCTTATATACTTAAGTTACATTATAGAAACCAATACAGTAGGCGTAACAGCTGAGAGAAACAAGATAAAACACACACGTGGTACTGATACGTAATTAGAAGGCGTGAACTAGGCGTGAACATAGAGGTGTGTGCTAGAAACGTCACAGGTAGGTGTCATAAGTGGGTGGCAACAAAAAGCAGAATCTTGCAATGTCAGCAGAAATCTGAGGCCTGGATGCGCGCGCAGCTGCATTACGTGTGATTGACGTGAAGCTGGAGGGTGCAGGGGGCTTGACATTTAAACTAACGGAAAGAGACAGAAGTCTGGCATGTCAGATCAACTTGTGCTTCTATCATATCTGATATCTGATGTTTAGGAACTGAGCTATCTGGACGGAAAAGGTCTCTGGGGCAGAAGCTATTCTATACTGACTGTGAGTGCGTGTATAAGCGCCTAAGTGTCTGCATGAGAAGCGTGGGGCATGGGCCTTCCATGGGAGCATGGTAACAGAGGCTATGAATTACTTGCACGGACACAGTGAGGCCGGGCCCTTTGCTCTGCAGCTGGGGGGATGTTTACTTAAACTAGTAGGCAGGAATGCATTTTTGAGGAGCGGAACAGATAATTCGAAGGTTGAATTCAGTCTTGGCAGGCAGCAGGCTGAGCTAAGCGCGGTGGGCCGCGCTGGAAGTAAGGCAGAGGTCACGGGTACAGAGGCAGCCTGGGCTGAGGCTTTCAGAGTCAGAAGGCAGGAAAAAGGCTCGATGGCAGAATTCAGGGCCTACTTCGCCAGAGCTGAAAAACGTGTAAAGTACACCACAAAAAGACGTTGGCATGGCATACTTAGAAACTGAATATTCAACCCATTCAGGGTGGGTCTGAAAGAGGACATGTTAACGTTGGACGCAAATGTATTTGCGTCTTCATAGCTGGTACAGGAGGGAAGTTACATGCACTTTAAGCTGGTACATGGAGACGGTGGGGTACACGATAGGGAACATAACTTGACCAAAAATTTATATTTCCTCAGTACTTACTAAGGTAATTTGAGTACTGTGCATTCCCATTGCATTCTGAGTCGTGGTTTTCAGGTATCGTCTGCATTGGGGTTGTCTGGGGAATCCCATGGAAGGGAACAGCAGTGTGCCCAATCTGAGTGCGCTTTCATCAATGCATCGATTGCCTGAACTCAAATTTGGGAGGCTTAGACATCTGACACCAATGTGCACCAGTCATTGGGGCACAAAGTACAACATGGTAGGTGGCATGGGCTCATGGTGTCATGGTTCCCGGGGGTCCGTCCCGCAGCGCGTTTCCATTTCCTTTGCGCATGCGTAATAAGGCTCCCTCACCTCACAGGCGTGTTGTTTGGCGGTCCAGTTGTTGGGCCGTAAGCTACCAGCTCACCTCAGCGTTTCCGGGGGAAACCGCATAAACCACTGTGGTTCCCCCGGCTCGGCGCTTCTGATTAACGCCGTCCTGCGGATGCCTGTCCTGCTCCCGTGATTCGCCCGCATCTTGGTTTCAGCGTGGGACCTCTGTTCCTGAGGCCGCGCTAGAAACGCTCTCGCTGCCAGTACCACCGCGCTGGAGCGCTGACAGGCTGTCTGCATTTCGTCACGCTGGAGCGCTTGTATTTTCCTTTCACTTGAAGTTTCTTGGTGGGATATTACTACCCATTCATTTGTCCTTGCGCAGGAGCGCTTGTCTGTTCATTTGGTTTCCTTTTCATTTCTGGAGTGTGCAGGAGCGCTTGCGGACATTATTTGTACCTTGCGCAGGAGCGCTTGTATTTTCATTAGGTACATAGCGCAGGAGCGCTTATGGTTTCCTTTACATTTTGGTACATAGCGCAGGAGCACTTTTTGTTTCCATTACATTTGAACATCGCGCAGGGGCGCTGGTTTCTGTTGCATGCCTAGTTTCCTGCGAGCCTCACCGTGCTGAGGCTACTGTCCCGGTGGAGTCATTCTTCTCCACAAAGGATCCTACCCTACCCGAGGTACGAGCTGGTCTGCATGCGCGCAGGGGGGTAGAACCTAGAGAGGGTTACACCTGAGCCAGAGCTTACTGGGTCCTTTTGTCTTCCCTGCAGCTAGAGCCGACGGTCCTTCATCATCCCAAGGGTGGTCCTCTTCTGGTCTTCCTAGCGCAATCCCCGTCATCTCTGGCTATCATCCCCGGTCTTACCTTCACCCCGGTTGATGTGCAATCCATAGCAGGGCTAAGGTGGGTACGGTGGCGAGAGCTCCTGTTGTCTCCGCGAGAACACTCCGCAAGCAGCAGGTAAGCCTTGTGGGGAACCTGACAGAATCAGAAGCCCAAGAGTTTCTTCTCGCCTGGACGACATGGGTGATCCCAAGATTACATTGCAGGACATAGCGGCGATGCTCGCTAGCATGTAAGCGGAAAACCTTAGTCTACGCCTGGACATTATGACCTTACAGGGTCAAATGGCGGCTGGGGCAATAGGTCCTTGGGGTCCCACTCCTACGTATAGGGCCAGACAGGAAGGGGTTCTGCGACCTCCCTTATTTACCTTTGGAGGGTCTTCCTCTGCATCCAACCAAGACCAGGCCATACAGGTGATAGCACCCCATCCCGTGCAGCTGGCGCCACCAGAACGCTTTTACGGCAAAAGCACCAAATATAGCGTGTTCCTACATCAATGCCACCTGCACTTTATGGCCAGGGCAACAGCTTTTCCCGATGATGCTTCCAAAGTCGCTTTCATTCTTTCATACATGGGCGGCGATGCCGCCCAATGGTCTATATCCTTGGTGGAAAACGACGTTCCGATGCTGTATGATCTCAGAGTATTCAAGGAGACAAGGCAATGGATGTTCGCTCGCTATACATTTGTGCAAGCCGCTGATAACGAACTACTTAACCTGAAGCAGGGTAACACAGACCTGCTACACTATATCACGACATTCAGCAGACTCGTAATCGAATCCCGTTGGCCTGACTCCAAGAAAGTATCCGTCTTTTATAGGGTCTTGCGAGACGAGCTGAAGGACCTGATCTCTCAGATGCCAGACCCCCAGAGGACATAGGACCATTCATTGATATGGTAGTCAAAGTGAACTTCCGGATACAGGAGCGAAAAAACGTGAAGACAAAAGGGGGCGAGACCCGGATCCTGTCTTTTAAGGAACGCACAAAGGATGAACCAGCTCCGGTCAATGATGTACCTGAACCTATGCAAATAGGTGGCATACGGGGACCCCTCACCAGTGAAGAAAGAGGGAAGCGAAGGAGACAGAATCAGTGTTTATACTGCGGCAAGAATGGCCACTTTGTGAGGGAATGCCCAGTGAAGCCTACGCGAACCAGGGGAAGGAAACCGTTCGCGCTGCCTGTGTCCAAAGGAGAGAAGTCGGGAAACGGAGAAACCCAGTAGATAGTGGGGTCCGACTACTGGGTTCATCGGCCTGCAAGACAGCGACCCCTGCCTTTTTAGGAGGTAACTGTCATTTGGGTGTTGATGTGGTACGGCTTGCCCTATCCAGCCAGGTATGGCAGGTGACTGCTCTTCTCGACTCAGGAGCCACCGGCAATTTCATTGACACCCAGTACTCAAAGGACTTGGGTATGGCCATTGTACCAAAGGAGAAACCAGAAACAGTCAAAGCAGTGGATGGCACAGACCTTACCTCCGGTCTCATTCGGTATCACACAGAAGACCTGGTGATGACGTTTGCGAACGACCACACAGAAACCATTGTCTTCGACGTCATCGATGCACCACAGTTAAGACTCATATTGGGCCTGCCATGGCTAGTGAACCACAACCCACGGATCGATTGGGTTTCTCAGACCATAGACCTGGAATCAAAGCATTGTCACCATTCCTGCTACTCTCGGACTGAACACATCGGTGCCAGAACGGTCCAGGCCCGCTCGCTGCCTTTGACAGGAATGGGTGTGGTGATCCAGGACAATGTACCTGAAGAGTACCATGACTTGACGGTTGTGTTCGACAAGAAGGGTGCCAACACCTTACCCCCTCACCGCTCGTTTGACTGCCGGATAGACCTCATCCCTAATTCCACACTACCCTGTAGTTGGGTCTATTCCCTCACAGAAAAGGAGAATGAACACCTACGCTCCTACCTGGATGAGTACCTCAGTAACGGATTCATATGCCATTCCAGGTCCCCGGTATCCTTTCCTCTTTTTTTTGTGGCGAAGAAAGAGGGGATCTGAGGACTTGCATAGACTTTAGGGCGATGAATGCCATCACCGTGAAAAACAGGTACCCACTGCCATTGATTTCCAACTTGTTGGACCAAGTGAAAAACGCCTCCATATACACCAAGCTGGACTGGACCTGCGGAGGGCATGCCATCTGGTTCGAGCCCGAAAGGGTGATGAATGGAAGACACCAGGACCAAGTTCAGCCTCTTCGAGTATCAGGCCATGCCTTTCGGTCTCTGTAATGCCCCCGCAGCGTTCCAGTACTTTATTGACCAGGTACTCAGGGATTTCATCAACGTCTTCTGTATGGTATATATCGGTGATATGCTGATATACTCAAGTAACATCACGGATCACATCCAACACGTCCGTGCCGTCCTCCAGCAGCTAGTACGCTATCGGTTGTACGTCAAATTAGAGAAGAGCGTGTTCCATACCGCCATAGTCGAGTTTCTGGGACACATCATCACGCCTGCAGGGATCCAAATGGACAACAAAAAGGTGGAAGCCATACTTCAGTGGCCATCTCCAACCACTGTGAAAGGAGTCCATAGATTCCTGGGCTTCTCCAATTATTACCGTCGCTTTATTACGGAATTTTCTAGGATCATAACCCCGATCACTCGTCTACTCCGTAAAGGGGTCTGTTTTTGTTGGGATGCAGAAGCCGAACACGCCTTTCAGGAGCTGAAAAGAAGGTTCACCACGGCTCCCGTTCTACGACACCCTGACCCTGAGCTTCCGTTCATTGTGGAAGCCAATGCCTCACAAGATGCCCTTGGAGGCGTGCTGTCTCAAAGGGACACCGAAACCGGTCTCCTTCATCCAGTGCCGTTCTACTAAAGGAAGCTCCAAAACGCTGAACGTAATATGCCTTATCGGACCAAGAGCTCCTGGCCATAAAAACAGCATTTACGGAATGGCGCCAGTACCTCAAAGATGCCAAACATACAGTGGTCATATACACGGATCACCGTAATCTGCAATTCCTTCGCTCAGCCCGTGCCCTGACGTCAAGGCAACTCCGCTGGACACTGTTCTTCAACGAATTTGACTTCTGCATCACATACCGGCCTGGTAAAAAGAACGCTAATGCGGACGCGCTATCCCGTCTGGAGGAATCCCCAGAAACCCTGGCCAACCCAGACCCAGTGTCTATCATTCCTGCACAAACAAAAAATGGGGGGAGAAGGAGGTTAAACCAGACCAGGTCGGCCTCCAGTCAGTATATGCAATACAGGAACCCTATGTGAAGGGTCCAGAGACCTGGTAGGTGTTGTATGGTTACTGCTTGATAAGTCAGTGTGTACCAAAAATATGTAGGAAAGAAAAATTTCTTTCTAGAGTCCCCTCACTCACCGGGGTTGCCCCACGGTGACATGCTTCATCATTGGGGCCATCCCAGTTCTCTACGAAAAGGGGCGTGCTGCGACAAGGCGACTACGCTGGAGCACTGGTTTTGTGAGATGACTATGTGTGGTGCAAGTGTGGTGATGGTGGAGTGGGTGTGGAATTAAAATACCGTGCTAGTGGGCCTCAACAATTTATTTTGCTCCTAGTGTGGTATAAAAATTAAAAAGGGGTAACACTGTATTCTAACTTTTACTGAGCTAGATCGGTGTTATGGTCAACATGTTTCAAGCTCCCCCAAGCTTTTCTTCAGGACCATACAGGGTCCAGCCCTGTATTGCCACTCCTGTTTTCAAATGAAAAAAGTGTTGCTAAAAAATACTTATCAACATTAACCGCTGTTGTTAATAAAACATGCGTGTTGTTGTACATACGTTTTGTATTCTACTTGGAATTCTGTAAAAGAGAATAACATTTGTTAAATGATGGACAACCCCTTCAGAGAAGGGGAACAACTCACATGCATCTCACTCCATCTAGGGCGTGGGTGTGCCCTTGGCATCATACTGATGCGTGCTGGTTTTCAAACCGGTGTGGAAAAATAAATCACTGTGAATCAAGTGGTTTAGTGGTTTCACACACAAACATTTAAACTTACTGTGACTATTGACAAGACACACAACATATACACACGAAATAGAAACATGGCAGATGGTTATATTTACATAAAAGAGTGTTAGATTACACCCTATGGTCTTAGGCAAGGGCAGGAACGCCTCGTGGAAACATTGCTGAAAAGGAGTTTCAAGATTAGAGTTAGAAGGCTCCTTCTCTGTTTGCCCATTTAAAATTGTCGGCATCCTTGCATTCTAGCCTCGTATTAAAACTTACTTCCTATCGGCAGACCCGCTCGGTACTACCTGATGCTTCCTCACCCGACCGCATACTGATGTGAAGCGGGGCTCGCGGTGTATTTAGAACGCGCGAGCTTTCGGGTTTGTCAGGAAAACTATGTCAGCTAGAGCGCTCACTGGGGCGGCCATCTTGGTAGTATGCTATCGCGCTCGGCGCGAGTGCTGGTAAATAATAGTGATTACTCCTGAATTGTGCCGAAGTTGGAAATAAAGAATAATTTAGAGTGATGCTAGAAATGGGGGCATCGTAAATAACTAATTTAGAACACAGGTTTTTTCACGGATGGATGAAGGTTTTGTAATACTGATTGTGTGGTGAGGCTAATCAAGTCTTTAAGAGAAACGGGTTTTTTTTGGCATTGGGTAGATAGAACGGCTAGTGTCTATCACTTCTGGGATTTTAGTGAAGGATGTTAAGTTCTTTTGGAACTGGGGTCTTTTTTTATATTATTGTGGGGTCAGTATTTCCATAGTGATGATTCAGTTTTGCTTCAGTTCGTTTTTACAGATTCGTTTCATACAGATAGCTTAGGTGCGAAAGGCCCCCCATGGGATTTCATCATTAAGACCTTGGGTGTCCGTATGTAGGCGATACACCCATCTTTGTTCCTTCTCATGGAGGATTCGTTCCTGATTGCCTTTGTTTTTAACTGTTTCTATGACCACCCAGGTTAGGTCATTGGGTGTATGGTTCTGTTCGATGAAGTGGGTGGTCATTCTCGTTGTAGCTCGTTTGCACCTGATGTTGCTTCTGTGCTCTACTATGCGCGTACTGACCTTTCTAGTGGTCATACCTACATAATGTAGGTTGCATGTGCAGGTTATCAAGTACACAACTCCACTGGTGTTACAATTGGAAAATCCCTTTAACTCCCATTTCGTAGTGTTGTTAAAAGTTATGGTTTTGGTTGGGGAAGTCAGATGGCAGACACTACAGTTGTTACACGGGAAATGACCATCAGGTAGTGGTTGTGATCTCGCTGTCTGGATTATTGATGTGGGACGGGTATGTACCAAATAATCTTTCAAATTTTTCCCCCGCCTATGACTGAACATTGGGGTAGGTATGTTTAGGCCACCGCTGTTAAGTATTGGCCAATGTTTCTTGATTATTTTGGACACATTGTCAGAGACTTGATTGTAAGTAGTGATACAAATTGGTTTTTTGTTATCGGGTTGTGTTCTTTCTTTAGGTTCTAGTAGTGCTTCCCTATTGTTGTTTGCCGCCTGTTTCTTAGCCTCTTTGATTAATTTGTTCGGGTATTTCCTGTTTCTCAGCTTGTTGCTCAAGTCCTCCGCTTGGGCTAAGTAGTCAGACTTTTTGCTACAATTCCTGCGTAAACGTAGGAATTGTCCAAAGGGGAGGTTTTGTTTGAGGTGGCGAGGATGGAAACTGTCAAAAGTCAAGAGGTAGTTTCTTGCTGAGTCAGGCAGACTGATGACAACAACCCATTTTAAAGAGACAGCAAGAAACTGCCTCTTGACTTTTGACAGTTTCCATCCTCGCCACCTCAAACAAAACCTCCCCTTTGGGCAATTCCTACGTTTACGCAGGAATTGTAGCAAAAAGTCTGACTACTTAGCCCAAGCGGAGGACTTGAGCAACAAGCTGAGAAACAGGAAATACCCGAACAAATTAATCAAAGAGGCTAAGAAACGGGCGGCAAACAACAATAGGGAAGCACTACTAGAACCTAAAGAAAGAACACAACCCGATAACAAAAAACCAATTTGTATCACTACTTACAATCAAGTCTCTGACAATGTGTCCAAAATAATCAAGAAACATTGGCCAATACTTAACAGCGGTGGCCTAAACATACCTACCCCAATGTTCAGTCATAGGCGGGGGAAAAATTTGAAAGATTATTTGGTACATACCCGTCCCACATCAATAATCCAGACAGCGAGATCACAACCACTACCTGATGGTCATTTCCCGTGTAACAACTGTAGTGTCTGCCATCTGACTTCCCCAACCAAAACCATAACTTTTAACAACACTACGAAATGGGAGTTAAAGGGATTTTCCAATTGTAACACCAGTGGAGTTGTGTACTTGATAACCTGCACATGCAACCTACATTATGTAGGTATGACCACTAGAAAGGTCAGTACGCGCATAGTAGAGCACAGAAGCAACATCAGGTGCAAACGAGCTACAACGAGAATGACCACCCACTTCATCGAACAGAACCATACACCCAATGACCTAACCTGGTTGGTCATAGAAACAGTTAAAAACAAAGACAATCAGGAACGAATCCTCCATGAGAAGGAACAAAGATGGGTGTATCGCCTACATACGGACACCCAAGGTCTTAATGATTAAATCCCATGGGGGGCCTTTCGCCCCTAAGCTATCTGTATGAAACGAATCTGTAAAAACGAACTGAAGCAAAACTGAATCATCACTATGGAAATACTGACCCCACAATAATATAAAAAAAGACCCCAGTTCCAAAAGAACTTAACATCCTTCACTAAAATCCCAGAAGTGATAGACACTAGCCGTTCTATCTACCCAATGCCAAAAAAAACCCGTTTCTCTTAAAGACTTGATTAGCCTCACCACACAATCAGTATTACAAAACCTTCATCCATCCGTGAAAAAACCTGTGTTCTAAATTAGTTATTTACGATGCCCCCATTTCTAGCATCACTCTAAATTATTCTTTATTTCCAACTTCGGCACAATTCAGGAGTAATCACTATTATTTACCAGCACTCGCGCCGAGCGCAATAGCATACTACCAAGATGGCCGCCCCAGTGAGCGCTCTAGCTGACATAGTTTTCCTGACAAACCCGGAAGCTCGCGCGTTCTAAATACACCGCGAGCCCCGCTTCACATCAGTATGCGGTCGGGTGAGGAAGCATCAGGTAGTACCGAGCGGGTCTGCCGATAGGAAGTAAGTTTTAATACGAGGCTAGAATGCAAGGATGCCGACAATTTTAAATGGGCAAACAGAGAAGGAGCCTTCTAACTCTAATCTTGAAACTCCTTTTCAGCAGTGTTTCCACGAGGCGTTCCTGCCCTTGCCTAAGACCATGGGGTGTAATCTAACACTCTTTTATGTAAATATAACCATCTGCCATGTTTCTATTTCGTGTGTATATGTTGTGTGTCTTGTCAATAGTCACAGTAAGTTTAAATGTTTGTGTGTGAAACCACTAAACCACTTGATTCACAGTGATTTATTTTTCCACACCGGTTTGAAAACCAGCACGCATCAGTATGATGCCAAGGGCACACCCACGCCCTAGATGGAGTGAGATGCATGTGAGTTGTTCCCCTTCTCTGAAGGGGTTGTCCATCATTTAACAAATGTTATTCTCTTTTACAGAATTCCAAGTAGAATACAAAACGTATGTACAACAACACGCATGTTTTATTAACAACAGCGGTTAATGTTGATAAGTATTTTTTAGCAACACTTTTTTCATTTGAAAACAGGAGTGGCAATACAGGGCTGGACCCTGTATGGTCCTGAAGAAAAGCTTGGGGGAGCTTGAAACATGTTGACCATAACACCGATCTAGCTCAGTAAAAGTTAGAATACAGTGTTACCCCTTTTTAATTTTTATACCACACTAGGAGCAAAATAAATTGTTGAGGCCCACTAGCACGGTATTTTTAATTCCACACCCACTCCACCATCACCACACTTGCACCACACATAGTCATCTCACAAAACCAGTGCTCCAGCGTAGTCGCCTTGTCGCAGCACGCCCCCTTTCGTAGAGAACTGGGATGGCCCCAATGATGAAGCATGTCACCGTGGGGCAACCCCGGTGAGTGAGGGGACTCTAGAAAGAAATTTTTCTTTCCTACATATTTTTGGTACACACTGACTTATCAAGCAGTAACCATACAACACCTACCAGGTCTCTGGACCCTTCACATAGGGTTCCTGTATTGCATATCATTCCTGCACACCGTTTTCGGGGGATGGTTCTGTCTTCCGAGTTCCTTACTCAGCTACAGAAGGATATAGACCAGACTGATTCTACCACTGTAACAGCGAACCAAAACGATGTAACCAGACAGAACAGATTCCTATATAAGGACAAGAAATACTACCTGCCTTTGAGGTCTCACTAACAACATGCGCTGTTCATGTGTCACGACCACTTACTGTCCAATCATCCGGGATGCCACAAAACCAGAGAACTCATACAAAGGCTCTTCTGGTGGCTGACATTGGAAACGGACACCAGGGACTACATCGCACGCTGCACGGTGTGTACCCAAGGAAAGAACCTATCGGTGTCTTCAGCCCGTTGCTGCATCCCATTCCGGTTCCTCCTTACTCGTGGCACACCATCTCCATGGACTTCGTGGTGGAGTTGCCAGCCACAGGAGCAGGTTACACCACTGTTCTTACCATTGTCGATCATATTACCAAGATGGCTCCTTTTGTACCACTAAAAAAACTACCGTCAGCAGCTGAACTGGCGGTGGTGTTCCTACAAAACGTCATCCGGCTACATGGTATCCCATCCGTACTTATCTCAGACAGGGGCTCACAGTTCATGTCCCGTTTCTGGAATGAAGTGTGAGTGATCATGGACATGGACATACGCTTATCTTCCGCCTACCATCCCCAGACTGACGGCCATGGGGAGAGAACAAACCACACCATGGAACAGTATCTCCGCTGCCTGCTACTTGTAATGGATAGGGAATGGGCGGAAGTCCTGTGGATGGTGGAATACGCCTACAACAACAACATGCACTCCGCCATTGGCATGTCTCTCTTCTACTGCCTCCAGGGTAAACATCCTCGTACTACGGTTAGGGACGAACCTCAGTCCAGTCCTCTGCCGACGGTTCAGGCTTATCATGCCAAAATCTGCGAACTGTGGCAACAAGCACGTTTTCGATTGGCCAAGGCTAAGGAAGGCTAAGGAAAGCTACAAGCTGTTCGCCGATTCCCATAGGAGGAAGGAACCGAAGTACAAGAAAGGAGACAGGGTATGGCTTTCCATTCGCAACCTCAACGTGCACGGTCCTAAGAAGCTTCTGCCTCGCTTTGTGGGTCCCTACATCATTGAAAAGGTTATCAACCCTGTGGCCATGAAATTGACCTTGCCTCGTCAGATGAAGGTGCACCCTGTCTTTCATGTTTCCCTGCTACGTGCTGTTCATCCTGAGTGCACGATCTCTTCCCCTCCATCCCCCATACTCAGAGACGATCACCTTGAATACGAGGTCAGGGCTAAACTGGAGTCACGTCGTACTAGGGAGCGCCTGTACTACCTGGTTGACTGGAAGGGGTATGGTCCTGAAGAGCGTTCCTGGGAACCCCTATCCCATGTGCGTCATGCTCTTCAGTTAGTACGCGCTTTCCACGTTAGCCACCCATTGAGTCCTCGCCCTGCCACTCCTGTCTGACCTGTGGGTTGGTGGGGGGGGGGGTTTGTCTTGGGAGGGGGTACTGTCATGGTTCCCGGGGGTCCGTCCCGCAGCGCGTTTCCATTTCCTTCGTGCATGCGTGATCAGGCTCCCTCACCTCACGGGCGTGTTGTTTGGCGGTCCAGTTGTTGGGCCGGAAGCTAACAGCTCGCCTCAGCGCTTCCGGGGGAAACCGCATAAACCACAGCGGTTCCCCCGGCTCGGCGCTTCTGATTAACGCCTTCCTGCGGATGCCTGTCCTGCTCCCGTGATTCCGCGAATCTTGGTTTCAGCGCGGGACCTCTGTTCCTGAGGCTGCACTAGAAACACACTCGCTGCCAGTACCACCGCGCTGGAGCGCTGACAGGCTGTCTGCATTTCTCCGCGCTGGAACGCTTGTATTTTCCTTTCATCTTGGACTAGGTTGGTGGTATTATACTAGGTTTTGGCGCCACAACGGAATATCCACCTTACCTAATTCTAGCTCACTATTTTGTAGTTGTTAACAGTGCTACAAGGAGAAGAGAACCACACTTCCTCTTCTAGATTAGGCTAGAGCCACAAAATACTTGAAACTCCTTAGCACACGTTTATGTATTATACTTCAAGTTATACACATGTGTTTCCACCATACATCAGTCATGCAATCATTAATAATTGAGATTCTTGTTATTCAGGGTTGTCGATTGGTAATGTTTTATTTCTGGAGACGTCACAGCCAACACGTGTTTTGTCGGTAGGGAATGTACCCCTCGACTTTCTCAAGACTATTCTCCGAAATGTCTCTCTTTATTCGTTGAGGTGATAATTCCAACCCTCAAAGGGGTTCCATTAGGGGACTTTTACTCATGATGTTCAGATCAACAAGTTGTAACCGGAGTATCGTTTTTCAGTTGGGCAGCTTTCGCTGCAGCCCTCGTGCTTCTAGTTCAGTCCCCGCTGCCGTTCCTTTGGTGCAGTGTATTTTCCTTTCACGTGAAGATATTACTACCCGTTAATTTTTCCTTTCTTAGGAGCGCTTGTCTATTCATTTGGTTTCCTTTTCTTTTGTGGAGTTCGCAGGAGCGCTTGTGGACATTATTTGTATCTTGCGCAGGAGCGCTTGTACTTTGATTAGGTACATAGCGCAGGAGCGCTTATGGTTTCCTTTACATTTTGGTACATAGCGCAGGAGCGCTTTTTGTTTCCATTACATTTGAACATCGCGCAGGAGCGCTGGTTTCTGTTGCTTGCTTAGTTTCCTGCGAGCCTCACCGTGCTGAGGCTACTATCCCGGTGGAGTCATTCTTCTCCACAAAGGATCCTACCCTACCGGAGGTAAGAGCTGGTCTGCATGCGCGCAGGGGGTTAGAACCTAGAGAGGGTTACACCTGAGCCAGAGCTTACTGGGTCCATTTGTCTTCCCTGCAGCTAGAGCCGACGTAAGAAGGGAAGAGTGTCCTTCACCCCGGGCACCGCTGCCCCTTCCCCTGTCCCCCCTGCTGCCATCGGTGCTGAGTCTGTGGACCTTTTGTGCCAGCTGAGTGTAGTCCAGACAGCTCTTCTCAATGCCTTCATTGACCATGACAAGAAATTGGCACAGGTGGTTGCTTTCATGGAGGACATACATTCAGACGTGGGTGGGCTGCACCAGACTGTCTAGTCTTTGTCCTCCACAGTGACGGCAGCTCTTCAACAGGCACATATTCAGATTCCAGCTCCGGTCCCTTTTTCCACCCCCCTGGCAGTGGTCACGTCTGACGATAATGACCACACTACACAGACCTCAAAGTCATGATACAGCACACGAAGCACACAGCAGCAGCAACTCAAGTCGTCCCGGGCTCAGACATCATCCCCACAGAAGACTAAAGCCACCCCAGAGTGCAAAGAAAAAAGCCTGTCAGGCGACACCAGGGGCCAAAAAGCAAAGAAGCAGACCTCAGGCTCACATGCCTCAGAGGCATCCCCAACCAAGGACTCTCCTGTCCCTGAAGCATCTCGGAAAGAGAAACATACAGTTTCTGTGCCCATTGAGAAGGTGGTGCATGCCAAGGGTACACCTAAGAAGGGTTCCAAGGCAGATTCACCCACCCCCTCAACTGCCATTCCAGCCCTGTGAAGCAGGGGAAGGAGGGCACTAAAGGGGTAACACCTGGTAAACAGGGGATGGAGGGGCAAAGGCGAAGCCAGGAGAAGCGTTCTGCTGGATCCAGCACATCCCCAGAGGGAGTACCAGTGTCTGCACCTGATGCAGCTTTGGTGCTGAGTGCGCCTTTTGTGTCCACACCACTTCTAATTGATCCCAAGGCAGGGAAGCCACTTAGGATCCCCAAGAAGTGGAAAGGCACCCCTCCACAATCTCCCAGCCACACTGTGCCTCATGTCTGCATGACTCCACCTCCACGTGCCACTACACCACCTGGTCCAAGCAGCCCTCCGGCTTGCCAAGCCACTGATAGCTCTACCTCAGCTGGGCTGCTCTCTCCCCGGTCAAGTGCTCTGACTGTCCTCGATACACAGCCAGCTCCCAGACCGCCTGCCAGCAAAGTCTGCGTGGTAGTCCCCCTCACACACCTGTCTCTCACACAGGGGGGCCTGTACTGCCCATTGTTACCCCCTGACTGTGTTGCTGAACATGGAAACGTACAGTCACACACATTCCCTGTGCAGCTTCTCATGTACTCACTCTGCACTTGGTCCTGCCCACTGGCCTTGTCATTCACTGCTGTGTGCACCTTGCCTGTGCAGCTTCTCATGGATATACTCTGCACTTTGTCCTGGACACTGGCCTTGTCATTCACTGTTGTGTGCCCCTTGCTTGTGCAGCTTCTCATGTACTCACTCAGTACTTTGTCCTGCCCACTGGCCTTGTCAATCACTGCTGTGCGCCCCTTGCCTGTGCAGCTTCTCATGGACATACTCTGCACTTTGTCCTGCCCACTGGCCTTGTTATTCACTGCTGTGTGCCCCTTGCCTGTACAGCTTCTCATGGACATACTCTGCACTTTGTCCTGTCCACTGTCCATGTCATTCACTGCTGTGTGCCCCTTGCCTGTGCAGCGTCTCATGGACATACTCTGCGCTTTGTCCTGCCCACTGGCCTTGTCATTCACTGCTGTTTTTCCCTTGCCTGTGCAGCTTCTCATGGGCATACTCTGCACTTCGTTTTGCCCACTGTCCTTGTTGCTCTTTGCTCTGTTCAACTATTCCCTGTGCAGCTTCTCATGGAAATACTCTGCACCCTGAACTGGCCACTGGCCTTGCTGTTTTGCCCTTGCCTGTGCAGCTTCTCATGTACTCACTCGGCACCTTGGACTGGCCACTGGCCTTGCTGTTCTCCCCTTACCTGTTCAGCTTCTCATGGACATACTCAGCATTTTGTGCCTTGCTCCCTCTACTCTTGGTGCCTATCTGTGCAATATGTGAATAAAGACAGTTGCTCATGTTGCCTGTTTTGTCAGTGTCCTTACTGAATAAAGTTATTTTGCTGTGTGTATATGGTTTACTGTGCCACATGCTCTGTGTGCCACTTAAACATTGCCAATGCCTTGGCTCACTTACTCTATTTTTTACAGGGGTGACAGGGACTTCAGTTCTCCCTGACCCTGGTACTTGTGGGGGCAATGATGCCAATTTTACATGGAATGCAGTTGTCATCTTCATAATGTGTTCATGATGTCTATATTGTACACATGTCAGGTTGGGGGGCACTGCCAGCACAGAGTGGGATTCTATCTACAGAATTGCAGGCAGGCTGGACAGGTTCATCATGTATGTGTGTTCTTCCTTTATGTGTGCCCAGTAGTGTTTGTGTGTGGTCAGCTTATGATGGCCAATCATCCTAGTCCCATAGCTTACTTTCAATCTGTGCTCTTGGGTGGTCAAGAGGGAAGCGATATGGCTCAAGTTATTCTTCATCGGGCTCGGACTCCAATTCCAGTGGCTCTGATACTTCAAATTCTAACACATTACAAAATAGAGGTAGGGGCCAACCTAATAGGTTTAATCGTATGCGAGGCACACAGGACCCATACCAACAACAAGGACCTTGGTGGGCCCCAGCACCATGGGGTTACCCACATTCACAGTTCCAACAACCAAAGTCCCAGTTTCCACCACAGCCACAATTCTTTGGCAACCAGACTTTTTTAGGACAGGGCCAAGGACGAAACAGAGGCATGAGAAGAGTACAACCCCAGGTGCCTTGGGACACAGAACTATCTAGAGTGATGGATATACCTTGGCTCTCTTATATTAAGGCAATGTTTTCAAAACTAGGGCACCCAGAAATTTATGATAAACCGGAAGGAGTCACCAAAGGTGATATTAGTTGGGTCAAAGTACATTTCCAGAGTTTGAGGGTACAGGAACGTGAGAGCGAGGTATTAAAAAAACCTTTGGTAAGGGCTCATTTTTTATTAATTACATCTCCATCTATTGAGCCTTACCTAAAGCTAGTAACTAAGCCTTTCCATCGCTGGGTATTGATAAGATTTCGTTTTAATCTGATCCATTTTATACTGGGGAATTTTCATATCTGGAGTAAACCAGAGGATGCAGCCTTTTGTGAGTGTGACCACAGTTCACTTCAAGATACTGTGCACTTCATATTATTTTGTGATTTGTACTCTGGTATTAGAAAGAAGTTTATTATCCCACTTTTACGAGGGAAGGGGTTTCTACAGGTCAAACCTGCTCTAATGTATTTGCAATTAATAGATAACCCATGGAATATTTTTAATATTGCAAATATTCTGGTAGCTGCTGCCCGGATGAGAAAAATAAATGTCCAGCAATGATTGTAACATGAATGTTATTGCATTTTTTATAGTAAAACAAAACAGAATATGGAATTAGTGTAACATGAGATTGTTTTAAAAAAATGTTGTGTCACCCAATTGTATTTTAATGTTAAGTGAATTTTTTGATGAACTTTTATGATTTTAATTAATCGAATAAAGTAGTTTGACTGACTGACTGACACAGAACTATCTCTACCGAACACTCGCAGCAGGAGGGATCAGCAAGAGGCAGGGACGAGGACGGACGTGACGATCTAGTGGTCAATTTGAGTTCATGCTCGCTCACTGCTGTGGAACATACTGTTCTGAACAGAGGTCTGGGTTTTGTCTCGACTAATCTGGGTAATCCGTTGCAATTGAGATGCAGGTTAGCAAAATAATTTAGGAAAATACGCCTACATTTCTTTTTCAAAACCAGAGAAGGCGGGACAGGACAATCATCTGTAGAACCTAGCTTAATTAACACTGGCTTAAAAACACCTTCCACTTTCAATCCACCGGCACACCTGGTACCTGAACAAGTTTTGGTCTTTGAGAAAGCAGTGATTCGCGACATTACGACTCTTTGTGACACCAAAAGTAAAACTTATCAAAATCTACCTGCAGTAGAAAAACAAGCTCTTCGTACGTTGGCTAATGAGACTTTGAGAACAATAAAACCCGCTGATAAAGGCAGAGCCATCGTGGTTATGGGCACAGATGTGTACAGCATGGAGTGTCTCAGACAACTCAATGACACAAGAGCCTACCGCCCTTTGACAATGGATCCTACTCCCAGACTAACTACTGAAATTGGAGATCTCGAAGAAGAGGCGAAAACTGAAGGTTGGATAACAACACAAGAAGCTAGCTTCATGATCATGAGCCATCCTGTGATGCCTTACTTCTACGTTTTACCCAAAATTCATAAGACCCACAGACCACCTCCAGGTCGTCCTATCATTTCAGGAATTGGGTCCTTGCTGGAACCTTAATCAACTTTATCAACTTTTGTTGACCATTTTTTACGACCACTTGTCAGGGAAATGCCTACTTACCTCCAGGATACAAAAGATATACTGAGGATATTACCGGACATTGGATTCGACTCTGAGAGTAGACTGACTTTTTAGTCAGTTTCAATGTTGAATCCTTGAACACATGTATTCCGCAGGAGTAGACCCTCGAAGCAATTAGAGGCTTGTTAGACGCCAAAGATCTAAATACCATCACACCGGTGCACTTCATTATGGAGTGTGCCAGATTGGCAATGACAGAAACCTTTTTCAGGTTTGAGGAGAATATTTATCTGCAAATCTCTGGAACATCGATGGGCAGCATTTTTGCCCCCGGGCTGGCTAATCTTTATGTCCACCTGCTCGAGCAAGAATGTATACTTACCCACAGCAATCCATTCTGGGATCGGATTTTGCTGTGGAAGAGTTACATCAACGCTATTTTTGTTGTTTGGCGAGGTACAGCTGCCATGATTCTAGAATTTCATGCCTGGCTTAATAAAAAAAACAGTTTCCTCAAGTTTACAGTGGAATATAACAAGGTTAGTCTGCCCTTTCTTGACATCCTTATATGTCTCAAAACACAATAAAGAGAAAGACAGGTCAAAGATGTGTCGCTGTACTGAAAACTATGAGAATGAACAATAGTGGGTCCCATCTAAGTATCAGTTGGCTGAGATATTCCCATCAGACCACCCAATTGGCAGAGTTTCATCATGTGGGATATTTGTAACAGCATCCATCAGGCCGCCCATGACCATCAACTGATGGTGCGGATATGGATGTGAAGCATATCGTCTAGCCAATTGTATACTAGTGGGGTGGTGCTAAGGGTGTGAAGTGCAGTGCTGTGGTGAGAAACTAAAATTAGCAACCCAGATACAAAAATATATATATTTTTTAATCTGGAGATGATCTGAGTGCCAAATTTAAAAACACGCCAGGTAATTGAAACTTATGACTACACTATGGCGCTGTGCAGAGTAATTGGTCAACATGTTTCAGCCGCGTTGGATATATTATCCGGCTTTCGTCAGGACCTATGTTAGTAAGCTACTGCAACAAGAAAACAAGTGTCAGTGAAAAAGAAAAGAGAATTCTTACATATCTGGTGTATCTTACAGATACTATGAACCTGGAGCCCCAATGTTCATAAGGGAGATGTAGGTACTATCTCTATCCTGTAGAGGAAAGAAGAATGTGAGAAAAATAGTAAGACTTGATTTGTTCCCATATCTATCTCCACTCTCTCAGAAAAACAGTACAGACAGCTCATCATACAAGAAGTCTATTTATCTCCGTGTAACCTCAGAGTAGATTTTACTCATTCACAGAGACCTATTCACCGTGAATACTCACGGCGCATTGCGTGGGAATTGGCCTCACCTCACCCGGCGTCCGATCGGGAATAGGAGGCCCCGCTCTAAAGTGCATGAAACAACAAAGGCAGACATTCATAATTATATGCCTTATGCTTTTAGCTAGTGCATCTTTAATCAAACTTGCTCACTAATGGCAAACTAAGAAAATGGCTGAGGACTATAAGGGACTGAGGGCTATGATACATTTATGCTGAACACAGAGGGTTCTGAGTTTTTTGACGAAAGCCGGATAATATATCCAACGCTGCTGAAACATGTTGACCAATTACTCTGCACAGCGCCATAGTGTAGTCATAAGTTTCAACTACCTGGCGTGTTTTTAAATTTGGCACTCAGATCATCTCCAGATTAAAAAAATATATATTTTTGTATCTGGGTTGCTAATTTTAGTTTCTCACCACAGCACTGCACTTCACACCCTTAGCACCACCCCACTAGTATACGATTGGCTAGAGGATATGCTTCACATCCATGTCCGCACCATCGGTTGATGGACATGGGCGGCCTGATGGATGCTGTTACAAATATCCCACATGATGAAACTCTGCCAATTGGGTGGTCTGATGGTAATATCTCAGCCAACTGATACTTAGATGGGACCCACTATTGTTCATTCTCATAGTTTTCAGTACAGCGACACATCTTTGACCTGTCTTTCTATTTCTTGTGTTTTGTGATATTCATTAGGGAAACGAGATGATAAGTTGGTAAATATATTCCCTTGACCCCCTATAAATTTAGTTTTTTGATCCTTATATGTCTGTCACATGTTAGACTGGGCAATGAACTTTACAGAAAACCCATGGCCAAGAATTGTCTGCTAACCTTTGATAGTCATCATCCAAAGGCCCTCAGTGAAAATCTGCCAGTAGGACAGTTCTTACATATCCGTAGGAACTGTTCAGATAAAAATGACTTGCATCAGCATGTCTACATGTACAACTGAGAAATCAGCAGTACCCTAAGCAACTAGTGAGGTGGGCTTGGAAAAGAGCTTCCAATAATGATCGAGAAGCTCTTTTGGAACCTCTGACAGAAAGCCACCACTGAAAAGGTTAACATTTGTTATTACATTCAGTGTACTGTCTAATCAGGTACAAAGAGGTGTGCGGAAATACTGATGGATCCTAAATGTAACAAATGAGACAATACCCACCCATTCAAGAGAGATGTTAGTCTCCGAGACAGTCTAGTTCATACCAGACCAAAGAATAATCTCCAGTTCCCATGAACACACTTTGGTATCTGTCGGCGGTACAAGGGCATTTCCCATGTGGATCATGCACTGCCTGGCACCAAACCCAACAGACTAAGACAGTAGATATCGGTACTGGAAGACCTCGGGTACTCAGACGTCACACCAATTGTAACATCGAAAAAGTGATCTATATGATCACCTGTCCTTGCTCCCTTCGCTATATGGGGATAACAAAACGCAAGGTCAAATTACGCATTAATGAGCACAAAAGCACCATCAGGTGCAATAAGCAAGCCACAAGATTGGCAAATCATTTCCTTGCATCTAAACACAAGGCAGAATATCTGAGATGGATTGTATTAGAACAACCTTTTATTCCATCGCATGTCAGTGACGTCTCCAGGTTTTTGTTTATGAAAGAGCAAAGATGGATTTTTAAGCTTAAAAGCGGAAGTCAGGGGGTTGAACAATGAAATACCATGGGTGACACTGTAGAAGTCTTTTTAAAGATCTGATTTTGTGCACATTGATCCTGAACTTTCTTCCTCATCTCTCTCTCTCTCTTTTTTGAACTTGAGCTGTATTTCCTTCCCCTCTCTCATCTTTATATTAGGTGCTTTACCTATCCTATGATCAGAGAGGAGGAGATATGGTGGAGTGTGAAGGCAGGCTATCTACCCTTCCCTAATGGCATTTCTCCACCACACAAGAGGGTTCGCATTATGCTCCTGCTTCTCGCCGAGGGTCTGAGTTATGCGTGACAGTCTTTTCAGGATGACAGGTAGTCACTGTTCAGATGATTTGGACTCTGACTGTGGTTTTATATTTTTACCTGTAACACAGGGTGATGCCTCATTCACTGAGCGGATGCCAGGGGAGGTGAGGAGTACTTCTGCATAAAGACGGGTAAGTGCGACAACTTTTTTAAAACATATCTATGTGATAAGTACACCGAGGGGTACATGATACAGTCTTAGAGTAGTGACAACATCAAAATAGCAATGTCAACATGATGTTCATTTTACTTTTACTTTGTCAGCAACTCACTCTAGTTTGGTCTTTTTAGTAAAAACATGATTTCTTTGGTTTTTTTGGAATGGTCCGATACCCCTATGATATTCAACCATATTCAAGATACACGGGAGAACGTATGTTGTATTGAACCAATCTTTTTTTTTAGAGCTTCTATTTAGCTTTTTTACACATTTTATACACTTAATTGCAGTAGCGACTCCATTTGTTTAGGTCCTGATGAAAGCCTGGATTAGTTAATCCATAGGTTGAAACATGTAGACCTGTCATTTGGATTGACCTCTTACAGTTATTCTTTCAAACTGTACACACACTGTTTTAGTTTTGACACCAGCATAGCGTTTATTACATTTTTTTAAATTGTTGAGTATCCTGGTAGTCAATTTTAAAATTCACTTTTTCACAGATTTATTCACATGCACTGCAATTACCATCATCACCCATTTTTAACAAGAATTCTGTTTCATCACTTGTGGGATCATAGTGGTTTCCAGCGTAGGCCACTAATTAAGACATTTGGAAGCTCCCTTCCACTTTTGGGAAGGTTGTAGCCCTTGATTGCATTAGGATCTGCAGTTAAGAGGACATCCCAGATGATATAATATGCCACCTTGGTGGGCGTATGGGATCCTGCCCTTTTTGAAGGCACTTCTCTGACCAAAACAAGTTTAGTTTGTTGCTGTCTTAGTACTTTACTAATATAATAGTACTTAGTACTAGTACTTAGTACTAGCCAAGATGCTCCCTTGGGAGCGAACGTTTGCGCTCTAGAAATACCCATCCAATATCCAATATCCAATACTTTTCCTCTAGACCAACGTTGTTTTGTTAGTTATGTAAGGTTCAGTTTGGGGATAGAATACCATTTGGTCTTTAAATATTTTCCCCGGGACCTTGTTTAAATAATTTGTGATACGTCTTTTGAGCAGCAGAGCTGCAGGTCCAGATTGATACTCTTGTTCGTTATGTATGTTACACTCCTGCCATGTCCACTACTGATGTGCAAAGCACTTCACTTTGATGTCAGCTGTCCCCTTGGTTTACATGTGTGTGTGCCTCCCCATCACTTTATTTGTGACACTGTGCTTTGTGGTGCAGTTCTTAGGCCAGGAGCAATGTGAAACTCAGGACATATCCCCAGTTGGTTATATGTGATGTTCTTGTGCTGTTTGTCAGTCATGGTTGCTCATATGCACTTCAACTGTGTGTGCTGCCCAGTCCTCTGGTCGAGTTGTTTCCACCTTTCTTTCCCAGACTTGTGCAGCTGTTGTTGAATGTATGTGTGTTTGCTGTGGTACTGCTTCGCTTCCTGGGTGGGATGTTGTCTTTGTGCTGTGCTGATTAGTGTTGTGTGGGTTCATGCTGTGTCACTCATATCTGTGTGTGGCTAGTATGCTTGGTGTGCACACACTGCATGTTGTGCATGCAGTGCTGTGGTTGGATGATGCCTTTGTCATTGCCTGGTGTGCATCCACTGATGTCCTGCTGCGTGTGGTATGTGCTTTTTCTGCCTGTGCATCTGTTGTTTGTTTGATGTGGCTGTGTGTGATATCTAATTTTAGGATACATATTTCATAGTCATTTAACCCATTTGATTACGCATCTGTTAGCTCGGGAAGATGATCGAACACATCTTGCCCTTCAGCTCCTAACCAAGGAAGAAGAAGAGAAGTTTTACGCCCAGCGCTTAAAGACGCACCACACACCAAAGCATAACGTTCGAAAACATTTTTCCACTTCTTCCATCGTATTGGAGGTTCACCAGGACTAGATAAAAAGAAGGGAGCTGCTGTTACATTTTGCATGGCGCTGACCATATGCTAATTGAAAACAGTAACAAAACAGGAATCAATGGCTATCTTTACATACACCAGAGTGGTATTAAGCTTGCATCCGCAGTAAGAGCCCAAAACAAAACTAGATATGTAAAATAACACAATAAATAATAGAACTGTATTAGAATAAGAAAACAATTAAATGTCACTTCCAAGAATTATCCAAGAATTACGTTCTGAAATTCACCCAGGTATCTGTGTTCAGCTGTACTTGAAAATAACCTTCAAATATTCAAATGTTTATTATGTGTGCGAACCGCAGAGTTTAGTGCGTAAGTTACCTGACTAACATTAACGTACTAAGAGTGTGGATCGCTGAGAAAGCATGTGAAATAACCCAAAACGATCCACTCAGCAACGTGAATTTGAAAGAATCCGCCGTAAAATCTCAGATGAATCACTTGTGACTTGATGTAAGTAGCGGCTATGATCCAAAATGATTGCTACTTTATGCGCAGATGCGTGACACAGACATCGAAGAACACGACATCTAGAATGAATAATTGTCTAGCAGACGCGACAAAGAATTTTCAATTCTATTAAGGACACGGAGGCGAGGATTATGCTTCTCTTCACTTTACTGACATAAACAGCAGCCAATAAAAACTTTAAACTGGCATGACCCCGGAAGGACAACCCCCTCCAACAGTATGCACCAATCACTATCAAGTCCAATGTATAACTGTCCATGTTTATCCATACGACCTCCTCTTTCTTTGCGACACATCATCAGTCCAACAAGACCGGAGGCCAACGTGGCAACCATCGCATCCAACGTCGAGGAAGGCATCTCCTGCATCTCGTCACAGATATCCAGATCATAGACTGTTCAGCTCATGTCTGCTTGTGCTGATCACCTGAAACAAGAACATAAGTCGTAATGGCTATTCCCAAACTTGGAAATACAACAAGCCAATAACAATCATTCGGGTGGGTACAATAATTCATCAACCATACAATATTGCATGAAATACCATCCTGCAAGCCCGGGTGGGATAATTCTCGCCTCCGTGTCCTTAATAGAATTGAAAATTCTTTGTCGCGTCTGCTAGACAATTTTTCATTCTATGTCAGTCCACGGAGGCTCAGATTATGCTAGTTTAAAGTTTATCCACCACCACCGAGGCCACATCCACAATAGGCTTATGATAAAACACTTTAAATGTGGAATCAGAAGACCAATCTGCCGCAGTCATGATATCTTGAAGCCGAGAGCCGGCACCAAAAGATTTCGAGGCCATAGCCCCCCTCACAGAGTGAGCCCCAAATTTAGAGTTATCAATACCCGCCAGGTCCAATAACCAGGAAACCCACCTGGCCAGAGTCGCACTGGTGACTGGGCGGAAAGGTTTCTGTAATGAAATCAACAGTTGACCAAAACCAGTTCTAAATTCTCTAGTACAATCCTCATATACCTTCAAACATTTGACTACACATAATTTACTGTGATGAGGAAATGCAGGATAAGCAATACATTTTGTATGAGTCTTCGTACGTCTAGAGATCGTAAAAGAAACTCCTGTGGGAGTGAATACTCTACCTGATAAATCCAAGGCACGAATATCCGACACTCGCCTGCATGAGACCAAGCAGAGGAGAAGTGTAAGTTTAGCTGAGAGCTGTTTGCGAGACAGACCCTCATTAGCCGGCCAGGCCGCCAAAAAACGTAGGACCACTGACACGTCCCAGAGTTCAGTATACCTGGGTTGAGGGGGCTTCACCAAGCGGACCCCCCTGACTACTCTGCACACCAAAGGGTGTTCCCCAACGGGCTTACCGTCCACATGCGGGTGCCCCGCAGAGATCGCCGACCGGAAGTTATTCACTGTTCGATAAGCCAGGCCAGATCTTGCCAGTTCCGATAAGAAATTCGCTATGACAGTGATATCGGATCCCACCGGATCTCCCTGCCGTTCGTTACACCAACCAACCCATCGTCTCCAAGCTGACTCATATCGTTTGTGGGTGGAAGGTGCCCATGCCTGAGATAAGAAAAAGAGAGTGTCCTGTGAAACTCCCGGCATTTGCCAACGTCGCCGGAAAGTCTCCACGCCATGAGGGACAACTGATTCTGAAGGACCAACGGGTGGGGAAGACCCACCGGGTCCGTGAGAAGATCCGGAAACGAAGAAATCCGCACTGGCGGTGCACAGGTGAGACTCATTGCCACCGGGAACCATGCTTGAGCTTTCCAGCACGGTGAGATCAAGACCAGTTCCGCATTCTGCCTCCGAACCTGAGCCAGAACTCTCGGGATCATGATAAACGGAGGAAACGCATACAGAATGCCCGTCGTCCACGATTGAAGGAAGGCGTCCGAGCTGATCGCCAAGGGATCCAGCCGCCAGCTGTAGAACAGGGGAAGTTGCCGGTTGAGGCGAGAGGCAAAAAGGTCCACCACACACGGACCCCATTTGTGGTTCAATGCCCCGAAGATCCGAGGGTGCAGTCTCCAATCGCTGGCATCTCTCAAGTATCGAGAGTTCCAATCCGCCGTCACGTTGGCAGACCCCGGAATATATTCCGCCGTCACTGAAATTTGATGGGCCAGGCAGTAGTGCCAGAAATCCTTAGCTATCTCCGCCAGGAGGCGAGACCTGGTTCCTCCCAGGCGATTTATGTATCGCACCGCGGACACATTGTCCATGCGTAGGAGAATGCAGCATGACACTTTCTGAGGGGACAGAGTGCGAATCGCGAAGGAACCCGCCAGAAGTTCCAGGCAATTGATGTGGAGACTCAGCTCGTCGCTGGACCATCGTCCCCCCGTCTCCACCGAGCCGCAACGGGCTCCCCAGCCCCAGCGGCTGGCATCTGACTCTATCACCACCTCCGGGGTGGCCGCGAAAATGGCTCTGCCATTCCACGCATCCATATGCTCTAACCACCAGTTCATCTCCGTACGAGCCTCTGGCGAAAGGGAAACTTGTTGAGCGTAAGTCAGACCTTTGCGCAAGTGCAATGCCTTCAAACGCTGCAAGGCCCTGTAATGTAAAGGGCCCGGAAATATCGCCTGGATAGATGACGCCAGAAGTCCGACCAGGCGTGCCAAAATCCTCAAGGAGATTGTCGGAGAGGCAAGCGCTCTCCTCAACTCCTTCCTGATAGCCACTCTCTTCTTGAGGGGCAAGAGTAGTTGAGCCTTCACCGAGTCGACCTGGAAACCCAGGAATTCCATCACCTGAGAAGGTTGCAGGATGGACTTCTGTAAATTCAGAAGGAAACCCAAGTCCTGAAGAAGTTGAATCGTCCAGGACAGATGGAGAGACACCATCTCCGGCGACCGACCTAAAATCAGTATGTCGTCGAGGTAAATAATGAGGCGAACGCCCCGTTCCCTCAAGTTCTGTACCACGGGTCTCATCAACTTGGTGAAACACCATGGGGCGGACGACAGCCCAAAGGGCATGGCCGAAAACTCGAACCACCGATCGCGCCACTGAAACTGTAGAAAACGCCGGTGAGGGGGGTAAATGGACACCGCCAGGTAGGCGTCTTTTAAGTCCAGGCGTACCATCCAATCCTGTTCTAGGAGGATGTCGCGCAGTAGGTGTATACCTTCCATTTTGAAGTGTCGATACACCACCCAGCCGTTGAAGTCCCTGAGGTTCAACACCAGCCGATACCCCTGGTCCTTTTTGGGGACCACGAAGACAGTGCTCACGAAGCCCAGGTCGTGTGGAACGGTTTCCACAATCGCGCCCTTCTGGAGTAAAGAGCATATCTCTACGTCGATGAAACTCTGCTCTGTCTGGGAAAAATGCAGGGCATTCGGTCTCCGCCGTTGGATCGGGGAGGCATAGAACTCTATGTGAAATCCCTGTACTGTCTGCAACACCCACGGGTCGCTCGTGAGCGTGCGCCACCTGTGGAGAAAAAGGGACAGTCTGCCTCCCACCATATGTTCTGACGGACATAAAAGTCGTACCTGAGTAGGAGTTGTCTCCAGAACCACTCTGCTGGCCACGATAGGATCCTCTCTGTCCTTTGCCCCTGCCACCTCTATCGCGGGAGGGGTAGAAGTTGGAGCGTCTGTTGCCTCTGCCTCTCTGGTCTGCTCCACGTGAGGTCTGTGCATAACCTCGGCCGGACCCTCGACCTCGTGGGCGTCCGGCCCTATCAAAAACACCAGTGTGGAAAACCTTCTTGATATTTGATTGCGCCCGGTCCAGCGCGGAGAAGGTGGCAACGTACTTGCCCATTTCTCTAACAAATTTGTCTCCAAAAAGCATACCATTGGCGAGAGAACCAGGTTCGGTAGGGGCCATTTCCGCCAGCTGGGAGTCGATTCTCATAAGAAAGGAGCGTCTCCGCTCCGTAGACAGGGCCACATTTGCGTTCCCTAAAAAGCACATGGCACGTTGTGCCCATTCAAGGATCTCTGACACATCCAGTGGCACCTTCCTATCCTTTGCCTTGACCGCTGCGTCCAGAATCTTTGTGAGGGGTCCAGCTACGTCCAACATTTTGTCCTGACACCCTCGCCAGGCTTTATCTAATCCCTTTTTCGGATCTTTCGCAAACTTTCTCATAAAGGCCGCCATCGTGGGGTCCAGGTCCGGCGTATCTGCCACCTTCCCCGTCAAGGATGGCCTGGGACATTCAGATCTGAGCGTGGCCCTGACACTATTGTCGAAACCCTGTCGCAGGTTATTACCCACATAGTGTGCCACCTCCGGGCACGGCACCCATTCCGTGGACCTAGGGTGTACAATGTTGTTTGGATCAAACAGAAGGTTCTTCGGCGCCTGACTATCATCAGCCTTATAGGCGGTGTGTTTCACCTTCTTCGATTTCTTACTGGACGTCACCGAGTCCACCTCAGAATCAGAAGTGACAGGCGGGGACGGGGACGAATCCCCAGACGTATCCATAACCATCGAGCCATGATCCTTCATCACATTCCTGGCCATCTGTGCTAACACCTGGGCCGAGGCTTGAGGAGAGGTATCACTCTGCCGGGCTGACTTAAACTTCCTCTTGCCATATTTCTGAAGGGTGTGAGTAAAAGGCTTGAGAGCCCTGATCAATGCCTTATTCACCGACCCTTGGACATGGGTATCCAGAGCCTCAACCAAATTTTCCTCCAATTGTTCTTCCTGTGGCTCATACTCTTCGTATTCATTATATTCTGCCCATTGGGTATCCTCCTCGGCGTAGTACGCCATAGCGCTAAAGCAGGGAGGTGTGGAGGAACTTCAACAGGGGGGGAGCAGCCCAGGGGTGCCTCCAAAACACACACACACACACTGGAGTTCGAAATGTACCACAATCAGAATGAGGCCGAGTTCGAGGTGGAAGGAGACCCCTGTATACACACAAAACTCCCCTGGAGTCAAGCTCTGATCCGGACACGCTCCGGTAGGCGTTCTTTGAGACCCGGATTTATGCAGTCTGCAAGACGCGCGATGTGCGAGGAGCCGGTATCATAGAAAACGAAAGTCGGCTCCTCGCGCATGCGCGTCGCGTGAGGGGGCGAACTCGACTGCCTCCTGAGCGCGAGAGGCTCGCGTCTGTCTCCTCCTGCTCCACCGCCCCCTACCGAGCGAGACACGCGCACTGCCGACTCGCGGGCAAAAGGAAAAACAAGCGCGCGGTAAAATACCGGAGCGGGTCAAAAGACAACCCGAGCAATAGAGGCGAAGTCACAAAACCCACATCAGCAACGCGAAGAAGCGCGTGTGGAATACATAACACAACGGAAGGCGTCGCATACCAGAGCGCGAAGGCATCAAGAGTACATGAAACACAAAGTCAAGGGCACCATAACGCGCCGTTCACAACCACCGCCCTTAAAACCATTAACCACAAAAAAGTAGAAATGTAAAGGGCACTTAACTCGCTGCTGCAGCAGCAAAGAAAGAGGAGGTCGTATGGATAAACATGGACAGTTATACATTGGACTTGATAGTGATTGGTGCATACTGTTGGAGGGGGTTGTCCTTCCGGGGTCATGCCAGTTTAAAGTTTTTATTGGCTGCTGTTTATGTCAGTAAAGTGAAGAGAAGCATAATCTGAGCCTCCGTGGACTGACATAGAATGTTAAATCCATTGCACCAGAAATCCAATTTGGCTGCTACGACGTACGTCACCGTGCAACGCTAGCGCATCGACGTCACTGTGACACCGCCAGCTTCCTTCCGAGAATGCCACCGCGGAGAGCTTGGAATGAATTTCTTCAGCTTCTGTTCATAACAATGACGCCACCGGACGATGGTAATAGTGTCTCCGAACGTTAGAGGTGTTTCAAACAATAACTTGTGCTCATGTTTGTCTCCGTATATGTTGAAAATACGAGGTATTTCCAATAACTTGTGCTCATACTAATTTCCATACATGCCACGATTAAAACCAATCATGGTACATCGGCACGCATCCAAGTACTTTTAGTGAAAAACAAGCACTTCCACGCACAATTAAACCTCATTAACGTCAAAGGTCATGCACCAAAAGTTCAAAATGGAACTGCTAAGAGCAAACGGACAATGGATGATCCAAATTAAAACTACTCCTTCAAGGTCAACACAGGAGCATATCGCAGAGTCACTAATAATGTTAAAAAAACACTCTTCAAGATTTCTTTTAAAGTAAGTCTTAATCCATGTATCAACATAAGGAAGGTTGCTTCCTGTTATAAAGAAAGACGAAGGAGAGAGCTCACCTAAGTAGATTACTCAAATTACAATCCTCATGATCTTCAATCATCAAGAAGATTCTTTAAGCTGTAGTCCTTGTGGCCTTTAATCCTCCTTCTCTTTATGTGTTGAGATCTTCCACAAGACTGCCGACGACGCCAGTGTAATGATCCAAGAAATAGGCACAGGTATTGGAAGAATAAGTTGGTAGTTTATTCTTTAAAGAAGATCTCAGCCACCAGTTAATTAAGATATCCAGTAGTACATCAACTGCTCTCAAGTCCTCTTCACATTTCAAAGGATTCTATGACCAACACACATTCCAAGCATAGAAACATAAGCAGGCTAGAATGTTTACAAGAAGAATCATAGAGACTATGAGGAGAACAGATAATGTTTAAGATATCACACTGTGTTTTTATGTGATGGTATACAAAAATAGAAAGTCCCTGAGCTTTAAGGATATACCTTATGTCATAAAATAGCCCCCCTAAGATGTCTATGGAAGCTATATTAGACCTAGAGGGAAAGCTATCCCTACAATCCCAAAAAACACTATGATTATCACTAAATGGTGGCTAACAGTCAGTATAGGAACTCTGTAAACAACAAATACTGTAAATGAAATTCAACAATCTTTAAAAACACTCTAATATGCACCAATATTTAAAACCATCAATTTATTGTTCATAATTAATAACATCATCAAATCTAGCAATACATAAAATACAATCAATAACAAATAAAAAACCAAAAGTCGACGCGGCCTTTGGTGTCTTGTTTGGATGGCAACACCTTCTTCAGGACGTTTTTTTTAAAAATGACTGAACAGAAATTCTTATATACATTCAGTGTTTGGCTGTACCAGGGATGACCACAGTATGTGTGGATCGAATACAATTTTTCTTCTTATGTTTCAAGATGAAAGGCAACTTGAGGCTGATGTGCCGTTGCGTGGTAGAAAGGTCTTTAGACTTGCTTCCTTCTATAGTCTGGATTTTTTCTCAGTTTTTTTAATAATAACTTCTTCGTGGAAAACAGCGGCCTCCCTGTCACCGGATCCTGGTACAGCCAATTTCTCGTGTTTATGTGATGGACACTTCTTGTCTGTGTTGTGGTATGTAGTCTGTGCATTGTTACTGACTGATGAGGTTGTGCACTTCTGTTGTGTCTGTGCTCCCATTGCATTTCTACAGTTTTGGTACACAGGGCATGTCTGTTCTTGTTGTGGTTCTGTGTGGGTTTCTGTTGGGTTGTGTGTTTGTCTGTTGTTTTTGTGCAGACTTTTGTTCTGGCATCCCTGTGTGTGTGTGATGTTTGTGGCTACCCCCAGGGTGTGTGATAGTGTGTCTGTGTATTAACTGGAAAATATTGCCACCCTTCAGTGTGTTTGACACTGGTGTTGTGTGCTGCAAGTGAGAGGGAGGTATGTGTGTAGATTCCTACTAGTGTTTGACTGTCATGGAGTGTGTCAATGGGCCCTGTGTGTTGTGCTGCTGGCATACTCCTGTGAAGTAGTTGTATACATATGTGTGGCTGTTCATAGTTTGACTTCAGGGCCATCCTTTCATCCTTGTGCCTATACATGGGTTGCCTTTGTTTTCTCCCTGGGTTGTTTGCACTGAGCTGTCTGTGGTTTGATGTCACTCACTGTGCCAGCCATGTGTGCTTTGAGGGGCTGAGGGTGTTGTTCTATGTTCCTTGTCTTGCATGTGATGTACACATGCTTGGTGGTTGTCTCCATGGCCTTACATTTTGGTGCACCTCACTTTGGCTTTCCTATTTGTTGTGCTCCATTGCTGGTGGCATGTGGTCTGTGTATGTGTATGTGTGTCAGTGTGGGATATGTATGCATGACTTGGCTGGCTGTGTGTCCAGTAGGATGTTTCTTGTATGTATGTGTGTTCATTTAGTGCTTTTACTCCGTTTTCTTCCCAGTAGTGGTGTGGTGTGTGTGTTGCCCTGGCCCTGTGCTTCTGTGCTGTGTGTTCATCTGCAGCTACTCCTACTGTGGCTGTCTCCCTAGTTGTTTCTTGTGTGGTGCATGGTGTGGATTCACCTGGCGTGTTGTTGTGCACAGGAGGGGCACATGGCATGTCCCTTCAAGGGAGAGCTACTGTGTGGAGGGTGAAGGTATGGTCCTGTGGTCTTTGTGCCCTGCTAATGCCTGGCCCTGGCCCTGCCTTCTGCATTGTGTGCATGTATTCTCTTGTCTTCACCGCTGTGGTGACATGGCCGGGACATTGCTGTATGAGCGTGGAAAATGTGTGTCCTGGATGCAGAGAGGTGACTTGGTGGCAGGTGGGTCATGTGTGGGTACACTTGTGGATGTGTTCCTGTCCCCACCAGGGTGTCTGGTGTGGATATGGACCCTGAAACAGCCCATGAGTTGTGTGTTGTTGTTGTGTTATTGCGTACCTAGTGCGGCGTCCGTGAGTTGCTGGTGATGTATCAGGTACAGCACCAGAAAAACGTGTAGGGCTGGGTCCATTACAGTCGTGTCCATGTGATGTGGCCTGGAACTCTGGTTTTGCGCTCTGCTGTCGAGCTTCCGCCGTCTCTGATTGAGCAGTTACTCTGCTGCAGTGCGACTGGTTGCTTGGGGCATCCTAATTTGTGGAGCAGAGCGGACATCATTCCGCACTGCGGTGAGTCTCCATTGGCTCACACCGCGGCGGTAGCGGGTGCACTTTGATGGCGGTTCGCGTAGAACCGCGGCGGACAGGAAATGGGCTATGTTTGGCCATTCTAATATGGCAGGCGTGAGGTCTGCTGCTCGAAGGCAGAAAAATGCATTTTTCCGCACCGCCAGTGCCACGGTGGTGCCACCGCCCGCCATCCCAATAGACCCCTAAGACTAGACATACTACAGTGAAAATAGAAAATGGTAAAACAACACTTATTGCCGTTGCACAGGCTGGAGTCCATATTGTCCTTCCATCTCCATGGGCCCCTCTTTTATAGGTATAAATACACTTCTCACTACCATTCAATTATGCTATTTCATCCCCAATAATACATTTTTATTTTTATTTTATTTTATTAACTTTTTTCTTGTGTCTGCTTAATGTCATAATTACTAACATACAAAGACAATGCTACAGTACAGATATATATTGCAAAGAAACATTAATTGGCAATTGGCAATCAACTCATGTGGTATGGTGAAGTGAGGCATTTTGTAAGCATATCGGACCAATTTTCGAATGCTTCATTGACTATGTTGCCGCAAATGTTCTTGCCTGACACAAAAGTTGCCTTGCTTAAATGATCAAATTATTGGTTACTCGTCTCTCTTGAGATAAATGTACCAAAGCCATGGCTCAATTCCCTGTGAATGCCCTCAGTAACAGTTGGTGGTTTTCACTCTCAATCTAGAGTTCCGGGATGCCATGTACCCACTGAAAATATTGGTACTTACCTTTATTATACTGTGTGTTGTCTAATCACTATCACAGTCCCCTTGGGGTGTAAAGTAATGTCCTCTTGCACTTCCTTTGCATAAGAGACATCTACAGCTGCAACTTGATCTTGTATTGACGATTTGTTGATCACGCTGACAATACGGTTTGGAATTTCGGGTGCTACAAGGATGTGTCCATCCATCTAGTCCAATTCTCTTGTATTACATGAACAGAGACGTGCCCTTTTTCTGGTTGCAACATTCTAGTGAGATTCTCCTCCCAGAAACCTGCCTGAATCATTTTACTGTAGGATCATGCCTCCAGAACGTAGAGAGGTTAGGCATCCATGTGTTGAGATGTCTGACCATCCTGACTTGTTCTGCTTCACCCTTACATACAAGGACTGTTAGAGCAGGTTGATCTAGTTGGCCATCTGATGCGTACATGGGTTAGTTAAAAGTAGCTAAATGTAATTGGCCAGTATTTACTGGTGTGCCCATGTAATGCATCCATTACAGCAAGGCAGAGACATTGGTAATGGTGCCAACTCCTGCCAAAGCAATCCTCCTCTCCTTTGCACTCACTCTTGTTGATATATGAGGAAGGACAAGGGGCAGTTCAGGTTTCTGTTCAATGCTCTACTCCCCTTTCTGAGAGTAGTGTCTATGTTAAAGCTGAAATAAAGAGATCTTCAAAAAAGGGAGGAGTTAGTCATGGGGAAATCGCCAGTATCATTTATTTCTGTTCTACTACAGAAGGGATTCTCTGAGCATTCGCCAAAGAGTCTGCTTCAGCTTATACACTACTCAGCTTATATACATTTGTAATCACAAAGGAAATAGTGAGAAGAATTGTTATAAGAAAAAAGTATCATAAAACACAAAGGTCCTTGCAAAAGGCAACTGTAGCAGGAAGGTTTCAAGCAGCTTGCCATTTATTATTAACAAATGTTCCTTGGTTTCCTTCCTTTCACACAACATCCGGTTACACTTTAAACAAGCATTGGAAATGCAATAGGTCTCGCATTAGAAAAGTTGGAGTTATTGGTATTGTAAATGACATATGTTATTTATTTGTTGGTTTTTAAAATTGCTAAATTGATGGTTTTGTCATTTACAATGCCAATAGTTATAACTTTTGCGAATGTGACACCTATAGCATTTGGAATGCAACATATTTTGTATTTACGTGACTTAGATGGCAGCTCTTGTCGTTAGGCCACATCTCTAGAGAGCAGGAGAGTGCAGCAGGGGAGAGAAGCACAGCAATGCAATAGGTCTTGCATTAGGAAAGTTTGAGCTATTGGTATTGTAAAGGACACATTTTTTATTTATGTGCTTGTTTTGAAAATAGCGAATTAATAGCTTTGTTATTTACAATGCCAATAGTTTTATCTTTTGCAAATGTGACACCTATTGTAACACAATATGTGTTGTGAGGGTGAGTGAGGGTGAGGGTGAGGGGTTGAGGGTGAGGTGTTGAGGGTGAGTGAGGGTGAGGTGTTGAGGGTGAGTGAGGCTGAGTGAGGGTGAGGGGTTGAGGGGGAGGGGTCGAGGGTGAGGGGTTGAGGGTGAGGGAGGGTGAGGGGTTGAGGGTGAGTGAGGGTGAGGGGTTGAGGGTGAGGGAGGGTGAGGGGTTGAGGGTGAGTGAGGGTGAGGTGTTGAGGGTGAGTGAGGGTGAGGGTGAGTGAGGGTGAGGGGTTGAGAGTGAGTGAGGGTGAGGTGGTGAGGGTGAGGCTGAGGGGTTGAGGGTGAGTGAGAGTGAGGGTGAGTGAGGGGTTGAGGGTGAGGGGTTGAGGGTGAGGGAGGGTGAGGGGTTGAGGGTGAGTGAGGGTGAGGTGTTGAGGGTGAGTTAGGGTGAGTGAAGGTGAGTGATGGTGAGGGTGAGGGGTTGAGGGTGAGTGAGGGTGAGGGGTTGAGGGTGAGTGAGGGTGAGGGATTGAGGGTGAGTGAGGGTGAGGGGTTGAGGGTGAGTGAGGATGAGGGTGAGTGAGGGTGGGTGAGGGTGAGTGAGGGTGAGTGAGGGTGAGGGTGAGTGAGGGTGAGGGTGAGTGAGTGAGGGTGAATGTGAGTGAGGGTGAGTGAGGGTGAGGGTGAGGGTGAGTGAGGGTGAGTGAGGGTGAGGGTGAGTGAGGGTGAGGGTGAGTGAGGGTGAGGGTGAGGATGAGGGGTTGAGGGTGAGTGAGGGTGAGGGGTTGAGGGTGAGTGAGGGTGAGGGGTTGAGGGTGAGTGAGGGTGAGGGTGAGTGAGGATGAGGGGTTGAGGGTGGGTGAGGGTGAGTGAGGTTGAGGGTGAGTGAGGTTGAGGGTGGGTGAGGGTGAGTGAGGGTGAGGGTGAGTGAGGGTGAGTGAGGGTGAGTGAGGGTGAGGGTGAGTGAGGATGAGGGTGAGTGAGGGTGAGTGAGGGTGAGTGAGGGTGAGTGAGGGTGAGTGAGGGGTTGAGGGTGAGTGAGGGTGAGGGGTTGAGGGTGAGTGAGGGTGAGGGTGAGTGAGGGTGAGGTATTGAGTGAGGGTGAGTGAGGGTGAGGGTGAGGGGTTGAGGGTGAGTGAGGGTGAGGGGTTGAGGGTGAGTGAGGGTGAGGGGTTGAGGGTGGGTGAGGGTGAGTGAGGTTGAGGGTGAGTGAGGGTGAGTGTGAGTGAGGGTGAGTGTGAGTGAGGGTGGGTGAGGGTGAGGGGTTGAGGGTGGGTGAGGGTGAGTGAGGGAGAGGCTGAAGTTACCTTTGGCGAAGGATGGCCGCGCACGGAAGGAGTCTGCCTCAGAATGTGAGCAACTGGGAACTTGTATGGGCAAAGGGCAATAAAGACTAGAATCACATTATGGTGCTCTCATTAGGGGGCTGCAAAATATGTCTCGGATGAGTCGCAGACCGATTAGCTGATACTGTTTAGTTGCTTTGATTTGGTGGTGTCTCTGCACATAAGACAGAGGGATCTGCGGCTTCTGGACATTGGGATGGGGTGGTAAGGCGTCGAGGGTAGCATTGTTGTGTGATTTTCATAAAAGGGCGCTAGAGGGTATCAACCACCACCCCGGGAAGACCTGTAATTGTGTGAGGTACGGGGTTTGGGGGTGAGTTACAGAGAGGGTAGAACGGGAGTTGCCTCCCCATAGGCGATTTCGAAGAGGGGAAATCTGCATGTCACTTAGCAGCTGATGCCATGTGCTTTCGTTTTTATGATCCAGACGTAATATATATATTACTAATTCACTTTGCATAAAAAGGCTTCAAGTTTGATCTTTTTCATTTTAAGCAAGTTGGCTCTAAAACGCAGCTGACTCGGTGTACCCTGGGCATCTGCAGAGTGGCCCGTGGAGACCCTAGCATCATCAAATTGCTTTAGAGAGTGAAGGCCATGCTAAGATTGCTGCCTTTCAAAACCCGTGTTTGAAATAGAAATAATGAAGTTCTGGCACTCATAATATCCGAGTACCGGGCTGTTTGCTCCGGAAAAGGTCTGCTCCCATTTGAAGCATCCTGCTGAGGATTACAGTCACCCCTACCCTCCACCTTTAAAAAACAAGTTAAAAGGAGACTAAAGTGAAAGTACGGCCGGCAGGCCGTGAATAATTAGGGGGTGACAAATGCGCTGGGAGGGCTGCCTTTGATGTGGGAATGCGAGGCAGGCAGGCAGGCGGCTGGTGGCATTGTGCACGCGCTTCATGCACTGCAAGGAATCGCCAGCCAGTGGTGGTGTGGATAAAGACTGGATAAGCCCCTATAGAGCTTGCCAGCTGTGCTGCGCACAACAGGCGAGCCCTAAACACCATTATTCCCTAACCTTGACAACACAATGGGCAGTTTATAATATGTATATCTTATCTTATGAGAACATCTGTGCAGGGTCAACTTCCTTTTCCTCTCTCAGGGCCTGGTGACAGTTTACAGGACTAAGTGAGAGATAAATGCTTTCCTTTAGTGATCTTTGAATGGGAAGGAAAACATGCTGCAGTCAAAGCATTTTCTTGGGCACGTAATTCAAATAACCTCTCCATGAACGCAGCTGCACTCAGCTAAACTAGATAAACATATTTATCCCTAGAATTAGTTCATGTAAACTATACAGAGAAGAGAAGACAAAAAGCAATATTAAGAAGGTTGATCTCTCTCATCTATGCTGGCTATGCTTTGTTATATTTGTATTGTGTTGTCTACCCTTTCGTCAAAATCATTTACAGTTAATTGTTGAGCTAGCTGTAGGTAGATTGCAGATAGCTGATGGTGTGCTGCTTTACCTACTCCCTGTGCCAAATTGTTTATTCTTTCGTTTTCACATACGAGATCTATTGAGTTGCCAATCACTTTTCTTCTATTGAGTGCTTCCCACAAATCCCTTTTCCCTCTCCCAGGTTTACTCAGTGGTTCAGGTATTTAATGTAATAAAACATGAAGCTCTTCTTCCCATGTTCCTTGTAAGTGTCAATACTTATCATGCAAATTATGCATAGAGAAATTAGATGCTATGTGTGCATACAGACAACCAATGTTAAAATATACAAGTGCCTGTTCCTTTAAACTGAATGCATAATTTTCCGGCCATATATCCACAGCTTATGCATACATAATAGTATCATTGTTTTACATTGTCATTTTTCCTTTCTCATCAACCTCTGCTGGTACTGGTTCAAGGCCGCTCACATCACATGTATAGCTGGTTTCAAATATAAACAGCTCTTGTTCCCTATCGGTTAGCAGTCAAACTGTAAAGGTGACAGGTATAGTCCTTTCCTTCTCATAGTTAGCTACAAATTTGTCATAAAATGGGTCATATCTACCAACATTTGCCTTAGCCATGGGTACTAACTCATCCGCCACCTGAAACCTCTGTATTGCTCTGAGTGTTGAACCAGTAACTGGGGTGGAGGGGTAAATCCATCTATCACTACTATTGGGCAACCTACAATTTGTTGCATTTACCCATCGCACCACAAGGATGTTCCTACAGTGATCACTCTCTTTACATTTATATATGTCTGAGCCAATGACTAGCAATTTTACTGTAAACAAAGATGGTAAACAGTCACGTTATCCTCTTTTTAGCTCTGCCGTGTTGACGTAAACATTGAAAATATCAGTGGAGTATATCAGATGTGAAAGAAACATCAGTTTGTAACTTATTACTTTTGTGGCGTGTGGCTGGTGTTGCAACATAATCCTTGGACCTGTCCAGTAACATTGTCCTGTTGTTGTGATGTGGTCCAAGGCTGTTGATGCTATCAGTGTCCTGTATTGATGTGATCTATTTCTGTTATTGCTGTTGGTGTTATGTTGTGATGTATTCTGTGGCTGTTGTTGCTGCCAGTGATGCTTGTGCTGTTGACAGATAAATTGTGTTGATACTTGGTCTACATTGTGGTGCCACAGAGTCAGCGTTGCTGGGCAGAATAATCCTGTGAATAGTAGAACTTTCTTTTTTTGGGAAGGGGGACTACTTCAGCAATTGCCAGTTCTTTCCCTTTTCGAACCTCTCTTTTATCATTTTGCCCTCCCTATTCTATCTGCCTTGCTGCCTTTCCTTCTCTGTGACCTCCCAGTAAATTTGAGGTGCATTTTCAGATTTCCTTTTTATGATAAACGTTGTCTCTGATTTATGAACCCATTGGTATCCCAGTCCTTGCAAGTGTCCTTGATGTACAACACTTTGGGGTCCATTAGGATGTCGGGCGGTGGCACCACCACGGTGCTGGCGGAGCGGAAAAATGCCTTTTTCCTCTGCGCACAGCGGAACTCACGACCGCCATATTAGTATAGTAAAACATAGCTCCTTTCTCGTCCACCACGGAGCGACGTGCACCGCCATCAAAGTGCGCCCGCCACCGCAGTGCTGGGAGCCAATCTTGACTCACCGCTGTGCTGAATGACGTCAGCACCGCTCCACAAATTAGGATGGCCCAAACAAGCAGACGCACCGCAGCGGAGACACCTCATAACCAGAGCCAGTGGAAAGGCGATAGTGGAGCACTATAGCCAAGACCCGGCCATGAACGTCATGGACCCAGCCCTCCACATGCATCCGGTCATGTACCTGCTACTGCACTACCATCAACAGGGCCACCGCGGACGACGACGCAGGTACGCACATACACCAATACAACACACGGCCCGCACAGGGTCCAAGTCCACCACAGACACCCTGTTGGGGGTCACAGCACATCCACAAGGGCACCCTTATATTACCCACCTGCCAACAAGTCACCCCACTGCATCCGGGACACACATCGACCGCGAACTAGCAGCAACGTCCAGCTCCAGGTCACGTCACCGCCGCAGTTAACACACGTGCACAATGCAGAAGGCAGGGTCAGTCCAAGGCATGGGCAGGGCACTGACACCACAGGGACACACCACCCCCAACTACACATCAACACACACCATCAAGTCACATGCCATGTGCCCATCCTGTGCATCCCCATACACATCAACACGCACAGGTACAAGCAAGCACAATACACACTATGCACCACACAACAGACAACCAGGGAGTCAGCCACTGCAGGAGTAGCTGACAAGGAACACACTACACAGTGCCACACACACTCAAGCTTGACAATACTTCCCAGCACATACACACAACCTGGGTGTAACCAAAAACAGAACACACACACAGGGTAGCCTGAACAGATGCCTGCACAAAACTATACACAAACACCACAGGACATCAGGAGATGCACATCAGGAAATGCAAAGCACACAGACACACAACACTATACGCACAACAGGCAGTGTGTGCACAGCAAGCACAACAGATACACACATACATGACTGGCACAACCACAACACACACCACAAAGCAGCACAGCACAAAAACAACAGCACACCCAGGAAGTGATGCTACACCGCAGCCAACACACAGACACCCAACACAACAACAACAGGACGCACCACTCTGGGATACAACAGCACATCCAGCAATCCCAGAGCACTGGGCAGCACACACAGCTCAAGTTCACAAGGGCAAGTAACACTGATGAATACCACAAGAACATCACACATCAAACAATGGAGCCATGTCCAGAGTGGAACAGCACAATTGGCCCAAAACCTCCACCACAAGGCACAGTCTCACAAATGAAGAGATGGGGAGGCAAATACACATGGAAACAAAGGGGACAGCTGACATCAAAATCAACTGAGTTGCATGTCAGTATCAGACATGTGAGGTGTGTCCAATACACAAATAGAGTGAATGCAGACCCACAATGTCTACGCACAAGTGGCACACATAGGAGATGGTATCACACCACACACCATAACTTACAGGAGGAGAAAAAGGCACCATGTGCCTGCAGTGCTAGAGAAAGTCCCACACAATGCCAGTGATGACGAGCAGGGTCACACAGTCCACACAAACACACACAACACACATTGATAATCAAACAAACACAACACTGACATTCAATCACACAATTTGCACACACATAAGTGACAAATACAACAAGGAGGAGTCACACACAACTGAATGCACACACCAGCACACTGCACAGTGGACAACAGACAACTCACACAAAAGCATCAAATAATGTACGCAGGGCAGGACAATCAAACCCCCAGGCACACAACTCCTGGCTGACACATGTGTGTCTTTCACAATCCAGGGGCACACAAATACACAACAACTGCAAAATCACACCCTTCACACTGCACACCTCCTCACCACCCAAAAGCACACATCACATTTATGTCAGGGGACCAGGACTAGGGGCCAACACAGGATATCCATACACATACACAGCTGGGCATATATACAGGAATAACACATATACATCATGACAGTGCTCAGCCAGAATGCTAACTTGTGCACAGCCTCAAAACGACACAGGGTCGTGGCTCAGAAAACCAGCAAGGCTAAGCCAAATCAGATAAAGGAACAACACAATTGCCAGTACTGGACAATATTATGAATATTTGCACTGACCTGAACGTAAATAAAACATAGAGGTCCATAAACTGATTTATGTCACTAGTTTATTCGTCACTTTAGTCACTAGTGGAGTAATTTTTTCAATACTTCTGTTTTTTTTAAATTTGCATATGTACAGATATAATACATTTAAACAAAGTGAATACAAAATACAATATACAAATATACATATTTACATCACATCCAACTCTCAAACTCATACACCCACAGTCATATAAAAAGAAGAAAAGTGCACTTAGAACCTAAATGTCAATAATAAATTCTCAAAACATGTCAATGGTAACAATTTTTTTCAAACCCAATTATGTCGAAATTTCAAACAGTCTCGGAATCAGACTCCAACACAGCAGAGCAACAGGGTCAGTGTCCATGGCAGGTGGCCCAGCAAGTACATGACAGGCTGCACAGGGGAGACTCCAACACAGCAGAGCCACAGGGTCAGTGTCCATGGCGCAGGTGAGAGTACAACACAGCAGAGCAACAGGGTCAGTGTCCATGGCAGGTGGCCCAGCACGTACATGAGAGGCTGCACAGAGTAGACTCCAACACAGCAGAGCAACAGGGCCAGTGTCCATGGCAGGTGGCCCAGCAAGTACATGAGAGGCTGCAAAGGAGAGACTCCAACACAGCAGAGCAACAGGGTCAGTGTCCATGGCACAGGGGAGAGTACAAAACAGCAGAGCACCAGGATCAGTGTCCATGGCACAGGGGAGACTCCAACACAGCAGAGCAACAGGGTCAGTGTCCATGGCACAGGGGAGACTTCAACACAGCAGAGCAACAGGGTCAGTGTCCGTGGCACAGGAGAGACTCCAACACAGCAGAGCAACAGGGTCAGTGTCCATGGCACAGGGGAGAGTACAACACAGCAGAGCAACAGGGTCAGTGTCCATGGCAGGGGGCCCAGCAAGTACATGAGAGGCTGCACACAGGCCAAGGCCAGTACAGCAGTGAACGACAAGGCCAGTGGGTAGGGACAAGTGCAGAGTCCGGGCATGAGAAGCTGCACAGTGAGTCTGTATGACTGTAACCTTTCTTGTTTGTTATTTCAAACGAGGGAACCTAAACAGTTAGCTGCCGACCTTGGGAAAGTATGCTATAAGGGACAAGGGTGCTTAGCTTATCAGGATTAATAGTAACAATGAAATATAGGCCATGATAGGAGAATATATTTTTTTTCTCTGTCCAGCCGGACAGGGCATTTATTTTGAAGGAATCAAAAAGAATGAGTAGTTATTAGGCACAATCCTGTACCTTACACAGGAAGGACAAACAAAAAATAAGGACAAATTTTTACAGGCAAATAGAGGAGCAAAACTGGCCACTTGTTAGTCAGTGTTTGAATGGAAGAAATGCCAGAAAAGTGCTAGACATGACAAAATAAAACACAATGGTACAGTCATGAAAGCACTATTTGTAGTCGACGTTTCGGTCCCTTTTGCTCAATGTTATGGGACCATCATCAGGACTTAAGTTTAGACAACATTTGCCTGCCTGTAATATTACACAAGCCTGTTAAGGAGGAAAATGGGGGAAAAAAGGGGAAGAAAAGCAGTAGCTAAGTTACTGACTGGTCCTTCAACAGAATTTTGCAAACGCAATCTTAATACATTTTCATTCGGAATAGGCTTAGCGTGCTCTAAATTGTGTTTACTATTTGTGCCTAAACCGAGCATACCGGAACTTGTGCAGGGTAACAAGTGTATATCACATGGTTCCTGGCTAGATTGGCATTTCCTTCACTGGTGACATTGCGGTTTTCATGTGTATGATTGCGTCGCACGTTCTAGTTTTAAAGGGCTGCATCTCTGACATTGTTGGATGAAAACCGCAATGTCACCAGTGAAGGAAATGCCAATCTAGCCAGGAACCATGTAATATACACTTGTCACCCTGCACAAGTTCCGGTATGCTCAGTTTAGGCACCAATAGTAAACACCATTTAGAGCACGCTAAGCCTATTCCGAATGAAAATGTATTAAGATTGCGTTTGCAAAATTCTGTTGAAGGACCAGTCAGTAACTTAGCTACTGCTTTTCTTCCCCTTTTTTCCCCCATTTTCCTCCTTAACAGGCTTGTGTAATATTACAGGCAGGCAAATGTTGTCTAAACTTAAGTCCTGATGATGGTCCCATAACATTGAGCAAAAGGGACCGAAACGTCGACTACAAATAGTGCTTTCATGAGTTTTGCTCCTCTATTTGCCTGTAAAAATTTGTCCTTATTTTTTGTTTGTCCTTCCTGTGTAAGGTACAGGATTGTGCCTAATAACTACTCATTCTTTGATTCCTTCAAAATAAATGCCCTGTCCGGCTGGACAGAAAACAAAAATATATTCTCCTATCATGGCCTATATTTCATTGTTACTATTAATCCTGATAAGCTAAGCACCCTTGTCCCTTATAGCGTGTAACCTTTCTTGGCCAGCAACACAACCAGGTGGCAAACGATGGTCAGCACTAGCACACCTCTATGAGAGACAGGTGCATGAGTGGGACTAACACTCACATCTGGATGTCAGGTTGACTTGGAGCTGGCTGTGTTTCAGGCTCAGCAGGAACACCTGACTGGGGAGACAGGGAAACAGGTGATGTAGGGCTATCAGTCGTCTGGCAAGCTGGAGGGCTGTTTGGACCAGGTGGTATAGTGGCAAGTGGAGGTGGAGTCATGCAGACCTGGGACACAGTGTGGATGGGAGAGTTTAGAGGGGTGCCCTTCCACTTTTTGGGAATAGGAAATGGCTTCCCTGTCTTGGGGTTAATGGGAACAGGTGATGACACAACTGGTACACACACTGACTGGCCCGCATCTGGTTCAGACACTGGCACTCCCTCTGGTGATGTGCTGGATCCTGCAGGACGCTTTGTCTGGATACGCCTCTGGACCACCTTACCCTGCTTGCCAGTTGTTCTACTTACAGTGTCCTCCTTTGCTTGTCTGCTAGGTGTCCCACTTACAGTGCCCTCCTTTGCTTGTCTGCTAGGTGTCCCACTTACCGTGCCCTCCTTTGCCTCTTTGCCTGGGGTGGCACCTACAGTGCCTTCCTCCACCTGCTTCACTGGGCTCGGAATTGGAGTTGAGGTGGTGGGGGTAACTGGACCTGTGCCCTTCCTAGGTGTACCCTTGATATGCAATACCTCTTCAGTGGAGACAAACACTGCACGCCTAGCTCTACGTGAAGTTTTAGGGACAGGAGAGTCTATTGCTGGAGATGCATCAGAGGTTTGTGAGGCTGATGTCTGCCTCATTGCTTTTTCGGCCTTGCTCTTCCCTGATTGGCTCTTGTCTATGCATTCTGGGCTGGCTCTGCTCTTCTGGGGGGATTGTGTCTGTGGGCGAGACCGCTTGACTTGCGTCTGCTTTGTGCTCCTTCAGCTGTGTCGTCTATGTGATGCATGTGAACCGTGGTCACTGTCCTCTGATGTGGCCACTGACTGGGGGGTGGGCAAAGGCACCTGAACAAGAATGTGAGGATGTGCGTGTTGAAGGGCAGACATCACTGCGGCTGACAAACCCTGGACTGTACGGTGGAGCCCACCCACGTCAGAGTGTATGCCCTCCACATAGGCAACAACCTGCCCCAATTTTTTATCATGGTCGCTGAAGGCATTGAGCAGAACGGTCTGGCCCACACAAGGCTGGCGCAGGAGCTTTACACACTCAGCATTGATGGCAGCAGGGGGGACAGGTGCAGGCTCAGCGGTGCCAGGTGTGAATGTAACACGTCCCCTCTTACGGACATGGGCATCACCAGAGGAAATGGATGGGAGGCTGGGCACTGGCCGTTGAGTGACTGATGATGAAGCAGACTCCCAATCCCCTGTGCCTGACAACATGGATGCATCACCACTCGCATCAGATGATGAAGTACTCTGTGTCTCTGCCACAGATTCTTCCTGCATACTCCTGTCCCCTTCAGAGGTGCAGCTCTAGTGCTACTCTCCCCTCCACTTGTTTCCGGCTCCGGTTCCTCCGTGCACACTGACGAATCTGCCTGTGAGACAGATGCAGGGTTGTATAAATGACATCATCAGGACCAAGCTAATTAAACTATGCATACAGGGGATGCACAAATCAACATGCTCACCACCACACCCTGCATACACATTGCAGCAACACCCTACATACACTACAACAGTGTCTGCAACTCTGACTACCTGCCATGACTGAGCCATGTTCAGGCCACACAGCACAATACCTTGCCGGTGGATGAAGTGTACAACTCAAAACTTCACATTTCCCACACCATCACAATTCAGAATGACCATGTGTATCCCAACACACCTGGCTATGACAAAGCACAGCATGGATGATCAATCTTTACATGAGCTGTTAGGCACAATGCCTGACACTAGCACACATCCCTGCAGCCATTCACATGCCACATCACTGCACAACACCCCAAACATTAAATGCATTGGCTCCCAGGCAAAGTCACCCTCACCAAATACTCACCCCTGCCTTGCTGCCTATGCTCCTTTAGATGTGCATCCAACTCCGGATTAGTCACTGCCAATATGCGGTACATCAGTGGTGTTAAGTTTTGCCATGCCAGACGCCCAGTGCGTGGTAACAGCCCCAAGGTCATCTCGGCCACGTTTTTTGCCAGCCGGCTGATGTCGTCCCACCTCTTGTGGCAGTGGGTGTGTCGTCTGTTGGATACCCCCAGGGCCCGTACCTTGGCAGCAATTGCCCTCCACACGGCCTTACGCTGGTGTACCTTGAGCTGCAGGTATGGGAGAAAAGTAGGGTAAGTTACCAGTGTCAGTGTTATGTTCCCACATCTATTAGTGCAGTAGCATTATGCAGAGTCTCGACCTATTGGAATCCCACAAATACCCAAAGTGGGGGACACCGCATAAGGGCACTCAGCATGGGCCAAATAGTCATCATAGCATGCAAAGATGAGGGGGTACAGGCTACATACCAAACACACACACATGTAGGATGACTGCAATGAAAGCCCTCTGTGTGTCGCACACATCACCAGTCCCATGCATGTATGACCCCCCTGCCCAACAGCACACTCAATGATAACTTACCACTACATTGGGGCCACCATACAGCCTCGGGTACTGTGCCAGCACCTCCAGCTCATTGCTTGTGAATAGGCTGGCACGGATCTTCTCTGTTCTTACCATCCCTGTGGACATGTGACACATGTGGTTGAAGTGAGTGTTGATGAGTCCCAGGCGGCAGGCACTTCAGGCAGCAGCAGGAGAGGGTCCCAGCCAGCAGCAGGAGAGGGTCCCAGGCAGCAGCAGGAGAGGGTCCCAGGCAGCAGCATTAGAGGGTCACAGGCAGCAGGTACTTCAGGCAGCAGCAGGAGAGGCTCCCAGGCAGCAGCAGGAGAGGGTCTCAGGCAGCAGCAGGAGAGGGTCCCAGGCAGCAGGCACTTCAGGCAGCAGCAGGAGAAGGTCCTAGGCAGCAGGCTCTGTGAGCAGTGGAAATGTTGGGCTCACTCCCACAGATGTGTAGCCCCATGGGCTCGTTTGTGGGGTGCAAAGCTGCAATTATTGGTTGTCCAAGTCTGCCTCATTCAAACCCATCCAATGACCGGCTCTGCGGTGGCTGAGCAGGCCTTCCGCGAGTTTCAAACTGCATCATGCCACCGTAATCGTTGCTCCCATTGGCTGTAGGCTATGCCCATGGCGGTGATGCACCGCAGGGGCCCGGGGTGCGCTACCGCGATGGTGCATCTTTCAAACCCATCCAATAACCGGCTCCGTGGTGGCGGAGCACGCCTTCCGCGAGTTTCAAACCTGCATCATGCCACCGCAATCGTCGCTCCCATTGGCTCTAGGTTATGCCCCATGGCGGTGATGCACCGCAAGGGCCCGGGGTGCGCTACCGCGATAGTGCATCTTTCAAACCCATCCAATGACCGGCTCCGCGGTGGCAGAGTACGCATTCCGCGAGTTTCAAACCTGCATCATGCCACCGCAATCATCGCTCCCATTGGCTGTAGGCTATGCCCCATGGCGGTGATGCACCCCCGCGGACTGGCGGTACCAACCGCAACATGTGTGGCGCAGCATGCCCACCGCCAGCAACCCATACCAATACCTACCGCACTTGTGGATGGGGGTGGTGCTGGCATCACATCGCCGTGGACAGGCGGTACCAACCGCCATATGTGTGGCGCAGCATGCCCACCACCAGCAACCCATGCCAATAACTACCACACTTGTGGATGGGGTAGTGCTGGCGTCACACTGCCGTGGACAGGCGGTACCAACCGCCATATGTGTGGCGCAGCATGCCCACCGCCAGCAACCCATACCAATACCTACCACACTTGTGGACGGGGTGGTGCTTGTGTCCAGCTACCGCCTGTCCACGGCGGTGTGACGCCAGCACCACCCCCGTCCACAAGTGCGGTAGGTATTGGCATGGGTTGCTGGCGGTGAGCATGCTGCGCCACACATATGGCGTTGGTACCGCCATATGTGTGGCACAGCATGCCCACCACCAGCAACCCATGCCAATACCTACCGCACTTGTGGACGGGGTGGTGCTGGCGTCACACCGCCCTGGACAGGTGGTAGTTTCCGCAAATTTGCTCACATGCAATGGGAACTTGAACCATGAACTCTGCATCAGTAACAGGTTTAATGGCACATCATTGTACACACAATTGCATATCTTGGTATCAGGCACAGGTGGTTGCATGCTATGTGTGACGCACATTGCTCCATGTGCCTGCATTGTCACTGATGCATTTGATGGTTGATGATGGCTGACAGTGTTAAGCTGATCTTAATTATGTGTAACCAAGCACTGTGCTGTGGGTCTGTGCTGACCTTGGCAGGGCTTGCATCACTGTATGGTGTTGTTCCATACGTGTGCTACCATATCAGCCCATGCACATAAGTTTAACATCTACTGTGATCATTGTGCTCTTGATGTGTGTGTGGGATTCTTGTAAAGCGCACTGTTACTCTACCCGAGTGTCCTGGCGCTGTAGACCGCTGGGGAACCCATCCTGGTTTTCCCTGTGAGATGGCCCCTTTCTGGGTATCTCCAGGGTGAAACCAGGCATCCCCGGCGTCTGTGGGGGGCCATTGTAGAGATGAGGTAAGCTTAATGCCCAGAGTTACCGAGTGTGTTCCCTGGTTAGAGTAGGCACTGAGGCGAGAATTATCGAGTCCGTTGACCCTGGTCCACGACCCTGCCGGGAATTGAACCCTGGTCCCAGGCCGTTCTCTGCTTACAGGTCTGCCGCCTCTAACCAGTGAGCCACACCTCTCCACATCATCTTGTATGTGGGTGTTAAGGCAGTTGGGTAGTGGCGACGTGGCTGCAGGTGGGGCTCCAACTGGTCACAAAGGGTCTTGAGGCTCACCCTGCAGCCTCGTCGCCACTACCCAACTGCCTTAACACCCACATACAAGGTGATGGCAGCCCTCCACTTTTTTGCTACTGGTTCCTTCCATGGGACTGTGGCCGCCGCTGCAGGAATGTTGCAGCCTATGTTCAGCATGGTGCTGAGGGATGTTCTTTCAGCCATGATGTTATATAAAAATCAATACATACATTTCCCCAGAGGAGCTGAATTGCCAGGAGTGAAGGGTGACATCTATGCCCTTGGGCACATACCACATGTAGTAGTTGCCATTGATTGCACCCAGGTAGGTCTGGTGGCGCCACAGGTCACTGAGCATATTTTTAGGAATCGGAAACATTATCATTCTATAAATGTACAGGTGGTGTGCCTTGCGGACATGATGATTTCATTCAAATTCAAATTCCCCGGCTCTGCCCATGATTCCTACGTCATGAGGAACAGCATGGTGCCCCGTATGATGGCTAACCTGCATCCCGATTAAGCATGGGCGGAAAATCCGTTCCGCTCGCGGATTTTGCGGATTTTCGGTAAATTCGCAATCCGCGAGATTCGCGAATTTCCCGCAAAATCCGCAAATTCGCACGCAGCGGATTTATTTTTCTTGGTGATACAATTTTGCGGCGTGCTGCGCCATTTTGGATCTTGCTGCGGGATCCCACGGGAGTTTGGCGACCACGATTACGTATTCGTGGCTTGCCACCTTGCACAGCACGTATCGCGAGAGTTCACAATTGCGAGCACGTAGATGCGGCGAGCAGCAACAATGTCGCACTCGCGAAATTACAAAATTTGAAATTCTGCACAAGAAATGCACCAGCAAGCAGCATAAACCTTCTGAAAATGATGATTTTTATCAGAATAACTCCTCAGGTTGACATTTGCCTGCACTTTTATTTGCAAGGAGTCCATTTGGGGGGGGGGGAGGAAGGAAGTGCCCCACACTCTCCAACTTCCTGTTCCTGTCCAGCAGGCTCCTCCCAGTGCTTTCTTCATGTGCTGGTCACTTTCATTCGGATTCTTCACCTGGAAGGATTACTTTTTTGTGGATGCTGCTGGATATTTGGATTTGAGGACTTTTTGACTTTCTTTGGATCACTTTTGGATTAGAAATTTCACAAGTAAGTTTGTTTGGGGCATTACAGTTGCTGCAACTACAATTTTGGAATTTTCGATTTTTGGGCTGTTGTTGGGGTCTTTTGCCCAGGGGTACTCAGTGGTGGGTGGACTGAGTCTTTCTGTGGGGTCTCTTTAATAAAAACATCATGGAGGGCCTGGATGGCTTGGGATTGTGCAGATTTTTCTGTGATTTTCGTTTTTTTAGGCTGTTGTTGTGGCCTTTTCAGCAGGGGTAGTGAGTGGTGCATAGGCCTAGTTTTTTTGTGGGGTGTCTTGCATTTAAACATCATGGAGGGCCTGGATGGCATGGGATTGTGCTGATTTTTCTGTGTTTTTCGATTTTTTGGGCTGTTGTTGTGGCCTTTTCACCAGGGGTAGTGAGTGGTGCATGGGCCTAGTCTTTCTGTGGGGTGTCTTGAATTTAAACATCATGGAGTGCCTGGATGGCATAGGATTGTGCTGATTTTTCTGTGTTTTTCGATTTTTGGGGCTGTTGTTGTGGCCTTTTCACCAGGGGTAGTGAGTGGTGCATGGGCCTAGTCTTTCTGTGGGGTGTCTTGAATGTAAACATCATGGAGGGCATGGATGGCATGGGATTGTGCTGATTTTTCTGTGTTTTTCGATTTTTTGGGGTGTTCATGGGGACAGGCCATGTGGGTGGGGGCCATTTTGAGTGCTGCTACAGCCAGGCCATGTGCTGGGAGGCAGGGGGCCATTTTGAATGCAGGCAGTGTTCTTAGGTCTGCAACCATTTTGCCTAGCTTTCAACCTTTATGCCCAGGGGTAGTGAGTGGTGCATGGGCCTAGACTTTCTGTGGGGTGTCTTGAATTTAAACATCATGGAGGGCTTGGGATTGTGCTGATTTTTCTGTGATTTTCGTTTTTTGGGGCTGTTGTTGTGGCCTTTTCACCAGGGGTAGTGAGTGGTGCATGGGCCTAGTCTTTCTGTGGGGTGTCTTGAATTTAAACATCATGGAGGGCCTGGATGGCATGGGATTGTGCTGCTTTTTCTGTGTTTTTCGATTTTTTGGGGTGTTCATGGGGACAGGCCATGTGGGTGGGGGCCATTTTGAGTGCTGCTACAGCCAGGCCATGTGCTGGGAGGCAGGGGGCCATTTTGAATGCAGGCAGTGTTCTTAGGTCTGCAACCATTTTGCCTAGCTTTCAACCTTTATGCCCAGGGGTAGTGAGTGGTGCATGGGCCTAGTCTGTCTGTGGGGTGTCTTGAATTTAAACATCATGGAGGGCTTGGGATTGTGCTGGTTTTTCTGTGATTTTCGTTTTTTTGGCTGTTGTTGTGGCCTTTTCACCAGGGGTAGTGAGTGATGCATGGGCCTAGTTTTTCTGTGGGGTGTGTTGAATTTAAACATCATGGAGGGCCTGGATGGCATGGGATTGTGCTGATTTTTCAGTGTTTTTTGATTTTTTGGGGTGTTCATGGGGACAGGCCATGTGGGTGGGGGCCATTTTGAGTGCTGCTACAGGCAGGCCATGTGCTGGGAGGCAGGGGGCCATTTTGAATGCAGACAGTGTTCTTAGGTCTGCAACCATTTTGCCTAGCTTTCAACCTTTATGCCCAGGGGTAGTGAGTGGTGCATGGGCCTAGTCTTTCTGTGGGGTGTCTTGAATTTAAACATCATGGAGGGCTTGGGATTGTGCTGATTTTTCTGTGATTTTTGTTTTTTTTGGGCTGTTGTTGTGGCCTTTTCACCAGGGGTAGTGAGTGGTGCATGGGCCTAGTCTTTCTGTGGGGTGTCTTGATGAATTTAAACAGCATGGAGGGCCTGGATGGCAAGGGATTGTGCTGCTTTTTCTGTGTTTTTCGATTTTTTGGGGTGTTCATGGGGACAGGCCATGTGGGTGGGGGCCATTTTGAGTGCTGCTACAGGCAGGCCCTGGCCATGTGCTGGGAGGCAGGGGGCCATTTTGAATGCAGGCAGTGTTCTTAGGTCTGCAACCATTTTGCCTAGCTTTGAACCTTTATGCCCAGGGGTAGTGAGTGGTGCATGGGCCTAGTCTTTCTGTGGGGTGTCTTGAATTTAAACATCATGGAGGGCTTGGGATTGTGCTGATTTTTCTGTGATTTTCGTTTTTGTTGGGCTGTTGTTGTGGCCTTTTCAACAGGGGTAGTGAGTGGTGCATGGGCCTAGTCTTTCTGTGGGGTGTCTTGAATTTAAACATCATGGAGGGCCTGGATGGCATGGGATTGTGCATCTTTTTCTGTGTTTTTCGATTTTTTGGGGTGTTCATGGGGACAGGCCATGTGCGTGGGGGCCATTTTGAGTGCTGCTACAGCCAGGCCATGTGCTGGGAGGCAAGGGGCTACTTTGAATGCAGGCAGTGTTCTTTGGTCTGCAACCATTTTGCCTAGCTTTAAACCTTTATGCCCAGGGGTAGTGAGTGGTGCATGGGCCTAGTCTTTCTGTGGGGTGTCTTGAATTTAAACATCATGGAGGGCTTGGGATTGTGCTGATTTTTCTGTGATTTTCGTTTTTTTGGGCTGTTGTTGTGGCCTTTTCACCAGGGGTAGTGAGTGGTGCATGGGCCTAGTCTTTCTGTGGGGTGTCTTGATGAATTTAAACATCATGGAGGGCCTGGATGGCATGGGATTGTGCTGCTTTTTCTGGGTTTTTCGATTTTTTGGGGTGTTCATGGGGACAGGCCATGTGGGTGGGGGCCATTTTGACTGCTGCTACAGGCAGGCCCTGGCCATGTGCTGGGAGGCAGGGGGCCATTTTGAATGCAGGCAGTGTTCTTAGGTCTGCAACCATTTTGCCTAGCTTTCAACCTTTATGCCCAGAAACTTTTTTTGCGTTTTTGCTGACTTGCTTGCCTTTGAGGTGCTCTTTGGGTGGGTTCCGGGTGTTTCTGGGTGAGTTTTGGGGTCTGGGAGCACTGCTGGGACAGTCTAATCTTGATTGCATTTGCTTTTCAGGAAATCCGTGGTAGAAAACGGGAGTTATGACCTAGCTGCACAGCGCGTTTGGACCGAAGGCCGATAAATATTGTAAGTATGAGATTTTCCTTTTTGGCTGTTTGGGGGTGCTGTGCTTTTTGCGGGTGGGTTGGCGGGTCTTGGGGCATTCCTGGGTAGGTCTAATACCGGATAGAAGTGGTTTGGACAAAATCCATGCAGAATTTTTTGTTGTTGCTATTTCTGACATTTTGCTCAATGTAGCGTTTTCGGGGGCCTGTTTGGGGGGCTTCCTGGTGTTTGTGGGTGGGTTTCGGGGTCTGGGAGCACTGCTGGCTATGGATACTTTAGATTGCAAGAGGTTTGAAGCAAATCCATGGTGGCAGAGGGGAGTTAGGGCCTAGCTGCAGAGCGCGCACCGAGTGATTTTGGAAATTGCCAAGAAAATGACTAAGTCGCCATTTTTGTACTTTTGCTTTTTGGCTGTTTGGGGGTCTTCTACTAGTTTTCGCCTGGGTTGATGGCTCTGGGGCCATTGCTGGGAAGCTCTAATACCGGATACAAGTGGTTTGGACCAAATCGGAGGTGAATTTTTTTTTGCGTTTTTGCTGACTTGCTTGCCTTTGAGGTGCTCTTTGGGTGGGTTCCGGGTGTTTGTGGGTGAGTTTTGGGGTCTGGGAGCACTGCTGGGACAGTCTAATTTTGATTGCATTTGCTTTTCAGGAAATCTGTGGTGGAAAACGGGAGTTATGACCTAGCTGCACAGCGCGTTTGGACCGAAGGCCGAGAAATATTGTAAGTATGAGATTTTCCTTTTTGGCTGTTTGGGGTGTTGTGCTTTTTTGCGGGGGGGTTGGCGGGTCTTGGGGCATTGCTGGGAAGGTCTAATACCGGATAGAAGTGGTTTTGATAAAATCCATAAGGAAAAGCCTTTTGGCACTTTTGTAACTTATGGTTCGTTAGGGTTAGCCCTAGCAGCAGGATTGCATGTGTTTCGGGGTGTTCTAGATTTTTGCAACTGAGTTCTGGGGTCTTAGAGCACTCGTGGGAATGTGTAATTTTGGTTGCAAGTCATTTGAAGAAAATCCATGGTGGGAAAGGGGGGATTTGGCATAGTTAAAGAAAGCCTTTGCCACTATTCTTAACTTAGGGCTCGTTAGGGTTAGCAGTATTTCTATTGCATGTGTTTGGGTGGGGGGGTTTTCGAGTCTTGGGGCGATGCTGGCTATGGATACTTTTGCTTGCTTGCAAGTGGTTTGAATACAATCCACGGTGGGTAAGGGGGGTATTTGGGCCTACTTTTACTTTCAAAGTACGTTTTGTCACCAGTTTTCTGCTAGGCCTCGTTTTTAGAGATCTGATTGGGGGTCTTCTACATTTTTGCGACTGGCTTTAGTAAGGGTCTGGGTGGGAGCACTGCTGGGAAGGTCTAATTTTGTTCTAAAACACAGTTTACAGTACACATAGCTTGAGGGGAAAGATCCGCTAAATTAATTTGCCCATACTTATTTATCCTTCAAAAGGAGACTCAGACAGAGTACGCACTTTCAAAAATATTGTACTGTCTATTAGGAAACTCAAAGTGTGACTTTTTGCACTACACAGCGTACATACCTTATATTTATTTATCAGTGCTGTTCTAATATCACTTCCTGTTTTTCGTTCAATAATTACAGGCCGGGTTTCAGTCTGTGCAATGGGGAAAAAAGGATGGAGTCAGGCTTCACATTAGCGAGCCGTAATTCAGCATCCGCCAGGCAGGCAGTGGACAGGGTGTCTTCTGGTCACCAACATTGATGGACGAAGCGTCAGCTGGAATGGAGGAGTGCCGCTAATAAGAGGAATTGTTTGCTGCATGCAACTTACTTACCAAATTAAACAGGACAACTACAACAACATACAGATACAGTATCCATTGTTTTCTTCTATGAGTGTGACTGCATTTCTTGGATCTCTCTCTGCTTCTAAATTGATCCCTACAGCCATTCTATAGGTTTTACTTCGGCTATTTTTTAAACCTAATTTAATGTAAGAAGTGTTTCTCTGAGTGCAGAGATAGGCAAGTGAAAACGCTGCAGCCCTGTACTGTCGCATTCTGTCATTCACGGTTGTCGAAAGTACTACTTACTTTTCAGTAACAATGCATGCAGTAGTGTATGCACTTCCTTTATGTCACTTAAAAGATTTATGGTTAGCTTTGTACCCAAAGATTTCTTTATCTTAAATTATTGTTTGTCCATGCTGTGCTTTTTTTTTCTTCTCTCAACAAAACCTACCCAAAAAGAAACCCCCATTCCCATCCATTTTCCAAACCCTAACCCTCTTCCCCCGGGCTGTGTGGGTTTGATTGATGTGTGACTAAATGACATCAATAATTCCACACACTTGCTGGGGAAGATAAGGTCATAGCAACAGGCTGGTGAAGGAATCCGAGGATATATTCTAGACTTACTCAGCTTCAGTACTATTTCTTGTAGTAGTAGCCAATGTCAAAGAAATTCAACACAAGTACTAGTTATACTTTCAATACTTTACCATTTGTTAGGCTACATTGTGGCACTGTTCTAGTGTACTGTCACCTGCTATATTCTCTATTGTACCGTTGTAATGCTACAGTAAGGACAAACCAGGTTTCATTTTCTTTTTTTCCATAGGCATGCAACTGCCACTGTGTCACACCACTAGTACCACCGCAATGAGGAGGACATTTCATCCGCCCAGGATTGCCAACCTTAATCGCCATTTCCCGTGGAGCCAGCCCTGGGCCTAGCCCTACTTTCAAACACAAATTACAGGTAAGATAAGTGTTTGGTGGGAGGTAGTATAATGGAGTATTAGGAGAGACGAGAGATTGACGGTAGTACTACTAAAGTCCTAGGACTCTTGAATTCACTTACTCTGTGAGAGGCACTTAGTGTTGAAAACATTTAGCCATTTACACTTAAAGGAAGAAAATGACACAGACTTAAGTTTCAGGAACACAAACTTTCTGTTAAACCCCCACCCACCAGACTCAAAAGCAGTAAAAAACAGGTATGCTCAGATAAAGTTTCAAAAAGTATATTTTTGTAGCCCTAACAAAATAATCTCCTGCAAGACCCTCCCTAACCCCAACGATTGTCCTTCAAAAGTCCCAAAAACAACCCAACTCCCAATTCCCACCCTTCAAAAGTCTCTAAAAAAGGGGCAAGGGACACTACGGCAGGCTGCTGTTCACTTTTGCGGCCAGGGCATCATACTCCTTGCGGAGGGTGGCATGGTCGGAGCGGAGGCCATCCACCAAGGTCTTATACGTTAGGACCTCCTGCTCCAGGTAGGACACTCTGAGGCATAAGCGGTGCTGGCGTGCCTTCCAATTCCTGTGGTGGGCAGCTGCTGTCTTTGCTGCTCGGCGGTGGCGGTTGGCTTTGGTAGCCCGGCTCTGTACCGCTGGAGCACTGCGCTGGCTGGCAACCCGTGGGGGAACGGAGGAGGATGTAGCTGTCCCAGTGGATGTTGTACCGGTAGACTGCGTGTCCTCCAGGGCCACCAGCCACCGATATTCTGCGACAGTGGCATCCAGCCTCCGTTGCCGGGCCATTTGAGCCAGCTCCTTCCTTGATGGTCTGTTTGATTTGGAAGGAGCAACTATATGAAGAAAGAAAGACATAGTCTGTAACCAATGCTCCTTAAGATTAACACAAAATGATTGAGCAGAAAGTTGTGTCACAGTACAAGTAGCAAATTGAAAGCACAGTACATAACTATTGAGGACAGTATCTATCTAACCTCCCACTTCTTCATCCTTACTCTAACATTAGTGGGAGTTTAAGGAACAAATTCTACGAGCACTATGGACTTCCATTACAGTCGACTATGACAGTACACCAGTCTTATTCTTCTTCTTCTCTCTTGTTTAGGAAAATTGGTACGTTATCTTATGCAAGCCGGCATAATGCCAGCGCAGTGAACTTGTACCTGAGAAAAACAGACGCACACCATGGTGAGTGAGACAGACTTGCGTTACTGTACCGGTCCAGTACATGCAGGTGGTGAAGCTCTTACTTTTCTATTACGGGTGGCACTGAGAATACTCTGTTAAAAGGGCTACTGCCTAATTAATTTAGCTTTCACCCTACAGTGCAAATGAGTACTAGAAAAGGAAAATGAAGAAGCTAAATAATCTGATTATCTATCATTTCACATGGGATGTATTTGATTACATATGGGATGACTTTAGGTGCTTTGCTTATTATTGAGTGAACAGTGATACACCCACACATGAATGACTTACTACTACTAAACTAAAGTTATTAAGAGAGGTAGGGAGTGTCCACCATAAGAACCGGATATATGCTGTGCTTGCAGTTGCAATACAAACTACTGCTACTATTCATGGTAGTATTTGGACAAAATTACAACTTCTTTTCCTTGCCTTTCATACACTGGAACGGACGTGCGGGTGCGGTGTTACATGCTCTTCAAAGTAACACTTAGTTCATCCAGTGACCGTCTATTCTCTCTAGATACACATATGCTATCTAAGAGTATATGCTATCTAATAGTCAGATAGTACCATGATCCAGGCATCCATTCATTCAAAGTATATGCACACATACAGTTTCTGTTTCATCCACCCAGGCTGTTCTCCTTCCACCCATCCTTGCTTCATCATTCACCCAGCCATGCACCATACTATATTCTTTCCTTCCCAGCCACCTCGGGGACCAAGCAAACACATATCATTCTTCTTTGCCAGTCATCATTAAATTTCTCGTCCTTCCACACTTACTTACACCCTTCTTTCGATTTTCGTTCATCCTATCCATCAAGTTCATCTCAGATCTGATTGGGATTCTTCTCGCCAATGACTACACAGCTAAGTCGAAGTACATTTAGAGGAGGCTACTACCTGGTTGATTTATAATACACCCGTGCAGATAGCGGGCGCATGCTCCTTGCACTTGCTGGTGCGCCCCCTCCCCCTCCCAGAGCCCCAGATAGCACACTCTGCAGTCTTCAATCTCAATAAGTAAGGAATATATAGCTTACCTCTGCCCGCCACCACCGTGTGAACCCTCACAGGCACACTGGTGTCGTCCGGCACTTGCACCGCATCCTCCCCAGAAGTGTTCCCCTCATCCACCACCACCACCTCCGCGCTGGCCCCGCCACCAGATGTTCCACCTACAAAGAACATTTAAGAATGTTAGAATACACCACTCACTACTATATAATATTTGGTCTAGGAGTAAAGAAATGTTAAAAAAACAGCAAACAATGTAATAATTTGTGGCTGTCTACTCTAAAGTAAAAATGTCCCTTTTTCCAGGGAAGGCTGTTGTCTTGCTGCACTTTTTGGCACAACTGATGAATGCTTGCTTTTTATTTTTAACACGCACCACTTTTTCTCCTAACAGACAGAAGCTTGACTTCTAAGAACACGAGCAAGATCAAGTTCAAACCAGGTGAGAGCTCGTCTCGACCACAAGAAATGTGTCCAATTAATCGTCAGCACTAAGCACTTTTCCATTTTCAGTTAAACGTTTACTTTTATGACAAACTTGATTTTAATAAATGTGTTTACTTTTAATAAAGCTTTTAAACTTAAATAGACTCTGTGGTTTTTGGTCCTCCAGAATAGAGTGGCTGAGCTAAAGGTTTTGGAATTTTTGCAAGCATGAGTCCGTGCCTCTGACACTTCTTGACTCTGACTCCGTACTCTTGTCTTGCGTTGGATAATCTAATCATCATTGGGGATCAATCATCGGTGACTTTGGGAGCTAAATGACTCTGCCACACTATCTAGTCAGTAAGGAGATTGGGGGTTCAACTACAAAGTCTGTTATCACTGAGGTATGTGGAAAGTCTAACAGCGCCTATTATAATTGATAAGCTAAGCAATGCATTATTTAGTGTCCATAGTTCTGTTTGTGCAGATTTGTCCCTGCAACAGTAGTAGAATGGATTATCCTCCTATCCAAACCAAAAGTAAAGTAGTATCTTATTCTTTCTTGGTGGTCATTCACCTTTTTATTGTTGGCAATTGTCAAAGCATACACATTTAGAAGACTTGAAAAGACAGTATGGACAATCCCAGAGAACTGCACTCAGTGCATAGAGCTATTGCTGACTAGAATGGGAGTCCAATGGAATTGCCAAATGTGCAATCTTAGTTAGCTACACAGACAGACTAATAAGAATAATCTAGTAATACCACAGGCAGGATAAGAATTTAGATCCAGTCTACAAGAAGATCAAAGACGATTTAGAAAAAATCGAATGAGGAACGCTAAGAAAAAATAGGTACTCTATATTAAAATTAAAAGTTACCGGGCCAGCAAAGGAGCCCTCGCCTGCCCGATCCTGGCCTGCATCCTGGCGAACAGCAGCCTCCTCCTCCTGTGTCCTCTTGCCCCTGGGGGGAGCTGATGTACAACATGAAAGAAAGAAAGACCAGAAAACATGGATGAGATTTGTCAACCAAATCAAACATTTCAAAAGAACAATAATAAAATATTTTGTCGAAATAGCAAATAGACAACTATTCCACAGGATATATTGACCGATCTCATGTGGTCTACTACGTTATTAGTATTGCTTGATTTGCGGACCGTCGACTTGGAAAGTTCCTATGTAACTCACTAAACAAAGTACTAAAAAGGTTTGCCTAGGACTGGCAGGCAGCAGTCCGCAGCACGCGAAGTGACAGACAAAGTCCATCGTGATTGCAGATCAGCGACAACACTAAAGTTTCCTACTACATTAACCAGTCATTAAAATACTCAAACTATCAATCCACCACCACTATTTCTTCTTATCGCCATGTGTACAAAGGAAGGACTGGGCTTGAGTCTGTAGGGGCTGATTTAGAAGCTCCTTGCGGCTCTTTTGCTCCATTGTTGCGTGACTTTTGTGACGCAGCAGCAGAACAAAAGAGGCGCCATGGTGCGTCGTATATTAACAACGTGACGCATATGGGAGATGCATCCCGTTGTAAAGCCCTGCGCCATCAGGGGGCGCTCCGGCGCAAGGGAGGGCGTTCCTGCGCAGGAACGCATCCTAAAAGTGGCTGAGGGAAATCTACAAGATTTCAATCAGTCACTTTGAGGACAATGATGCGTGACTTAAACCCTGCGCCTGCTTGAAGCAGACGTACGGCTTGACGCAGCATTGGGGAGATGGGGCACCCCAGAGCATTGCTGGAGCTGCGCCATCGTTGCGATGCAACTCCAGCAATGTGCCGCCTTTACGGCACAGATGCGTAACGCTTTGGTGACGTTCTGGGCCCATGGTGCGCCGCATTGTAAATACGGCGCACCGTGGGTGGTGGTGGCGTGGCGCACAATTACTGGCGCATCCCTGCTACTTTGCAGGGATGCGACGGTAATTAAAAATCTGACCCTTAATGTCTAGCATTAGGCAGTTCTTTAAACTACACTCATGCATAATTTCACAGGCCAATGAAATGAGCACAAAATCGAAAACAAATAAGCATAGTAGCAGCGCTACTGAGAAGGAGAGCAGTGCACCTGAAATGCACAGAAGATTTTGAAATATAATTTACCTACAATGTAATCAGGAGCATTATTGCTCTTGGTAAAAAACAAAAATGTGCAAGATAATAACACACAGAGCAGGAGAAAACATAGTAAAGAAATAGCTACTACTACTCACCAAGCCCGGGGATCTCAAGGCCGAGCAGGTCGAGCAGATCGCGTTCCCGGTCCAGGACATCCGTCCAGCGGTGGGTGGCCTGGTTGTAGGTGTGCCGGACCCGAGAGTGGTGGTACATGGCCCGGCACACCTTCTCCCACCGCTTCCGGTGCTCCTGGATCCTGTACCCGCTAGCGATCTTGCCGCCTGCAATGATGGTCCTGGGGAGACGGCGCTGACCATAAAAAATTAGTGCGGCCACCTCCTCCGGGCTGAAGATCTCCTGGGGTGCGACCTGCTCCCCCCTCAAACACCCGCACGGGAGCCGGGCACGGGGTGCGGGACCCTTCCCCTTTTTGGGATGCTTCCCGGCTCCCTTTACCATGGTCTGGGCAGAAAGGGAGCTAAATAATAAAGAAAATAGAATAGGAAAGAGAAGAAAAGAAAAGAGTTTAAAAAAGTAGTTTAAAATTAACCAAAAGTAGCAGAAAACACAAAAATATAGAGCTAGAAAAATAGAGGGATAGATAATAAGTAAAATAGATTAAAAAAAACTTCAAACAAGCAAAGGATGGCAGAGATTCAGAGAGGATAGAAAAAGCATGCCCAGAACCATAGCAATGAATGAGAAACAAGATGGCCGCGCCCGTTCACGACCGCGTGGGTAAGTTCGCGTGAGATTTTCCTCGCGAACACACGCGAAATTGTACTAGCGAGCCGCACACTTTGCGAGATTACACATCGCGTCCGGAAACGGAAATACGTCATGCAAACAAGATGGCCGTGCCCATGAACGACCGCGAGGGTAGCTTTGCGCCGTTGCGCTACAAGCGGCTCGCTAAAACGCACAAAACCTTGCGAACTAACACGCCGCAAGAAAACAAATTGCATATTAGCACGAATTCGCAGCTTCCGAATTCGATCTCGCGCAGGCTCGCGCCCCGCGAATCCCGCAAAATTGCAGAAAAACGAGTTTTGCAAAACTGAAAGCACTCAGCAGGTGCAAGAGTTCAAACTCATCATTGGTAACCATTCCCTGTAGTGCTTCCTGACTGGGGCCCCTCCAGAGTTCAGTTGCTAGTTGCAACAATTGTATGACCCTGCTCTGACCCTCACAGCAGGCTCATAGAATAGCTACAAGTAGGCCACAAAGGTCCTGGAAAAAAATTGCACTGCAACAGAAAGCAAATTACTGATAAGGAAGCAGGTGCCAGACTGGAATTTTAAAACAGTGACACATTAATAAACCAACCCCAAATTAATTCATGTCAGTTGAAGCAGGGCAGGTGTGCTTGCTTTTCCCCCCCATAATCTATATTGATGATGAACCAGAGGGTGGCATTGATGTACCAGAGGGTGGCATGGGTGAAACAGAGGGTGGCAGTGGTGAAACAGAGGGTGCTGGGAACCTGTGATGATGAACCAGACGTAGAAACAATATAGTCGCGACCGTTCGAGCCGACAAGTAAGTTCGCAATTGCGAACTGGTACCAAACCCTCGCGAACTGGCAGAAACCCTTGCGAACACAAAGAATTCATGAAAATTCGCGGATTTTGCGGATTGCGAGTTCGCAAATTCGCGAACGCCCGATTCGCAAAATTCGCCCATGCTTAATCCCGATCGTGCTTGCATTGTGTGTAAGTATGACCTATGATATGGCGTGAGGTGTGTTTGTGACCTGATGCACTCAGCCTGTGCGACATTGCAATGTGTGTTTTAATTTCAAAGGTGACTCAGCATATCCCAGTCGACCCTGGCTGCTGAGTCCAGTGCGAAATCCCAGGACCCCGGCTGATGTCAGGTACAATGAGGCACATGGCAGGACCCGACGTGTCATTGAGCGGACTTTTGGGCTACTCAAGTCAAGATTCTGCTGCCTTGACCGGACTGGAGGAGCACTGGCATACTCGCCTAGGAAGGTCTGCAAGATCATTGTGGCATGCTGTATGCTGCACAATTTGGCCATTCACAAGAGGATTCCCCTGCTCGTGGATGACAGAGAGGAACCAAGGCCCGCACCTGCCCAAGGACCTGAGTCCAGTGATGAGGACAGTGGAGAGGAGGAAGGAGTTGACATTCGTCAACAGCTCATCAACCGCTACTTCACTTGAAGGTGTGAAAGATGTTCAACTTGTACATTATCTGTTGTGGTGGTTGTTGTTGTGCAGGGCTATCTGCGGATGGTAGACATAGGCACACGTTCAGTCACCTGTGTGTGGTAAATGCGAAATCGACGTTCCATATGAGGACGTATGTTGGACTCAATTTGTACACACCTGCAGCCCATTGTCTTGTATGCCAGTAGTCTCTTGTGTATGTTTTGTGTAGTGTTCTGTCTGTAATTCCACAATGACACCAGTGACTGTTGTTCTGTTGTGTCTCCCTAGGTGCTTCAGAATGATCCTGCCCTACAAACTGTACATCTTTTGGACACATCATGGACATTGTCAACACTGTAAATATTGCACTAAAAACGATACTGCACAAAATCTGGTGCGTCAGGTATTTTATTTAGAAAGTGGACATGTGATTTGTGCGGGAATATTTACATGAAGGTGGGGAATGATCAGTGAGTTGACAGTCATGGTAGATGAGATGCAAGAGTAGACACCACATGGTTGTGGTGACCCAGTCCAACAGACAAGTGCCATTGCCAAGGAAATGTGGGGAAAGACAGTCCAAAGTCAATGCAGTGGGGAAGAGGGTTGCCATCAGGGCTGGCTCCGTGACTGGCGTGTGGCAGGTGCTTTGCCTCCGGAGACTCCCAGGCTCTTCTTTGGACGCTCCCTTGATCTTTTTGGCGGTGGGGGGCCTGCTGAATAGCCAGCAACATCAGAGGACTCGACCCTCTCTCTGTTGGCGCTGGGCAGGATGGTGCACTGTCATCCTGAGGCACAACAGGAAGGGGCAGAGGTGTTGGTTGGGGCACAGGCCTGTCCCTCTGCAATGCCACTTGCTGGGCCATGAGGTCCACCATTTGACCTATACTTCTGTCGATAGACCTCATCAGCAGGATGAGCTCACTCAAAAGTTCGTCCAACCGGCCACTTTGTCCCTGGACCTGTTCATATGCACCAATGACTCTGGTGAAGTGGTCCAGGGATGGTGTGCCAACCTCCTGATGTCTGGGGGGGACCCTGGCCCTCCCACCTGCCCTGCTGCTATGGACCTGTTGTCTCACCACGGTGGCTCCTCGCACACTCTCCCTGCCCTCCACAGTTGGTGGTGTGTCCTGGTCGTCCCCTTGGACAGGGAGGGTGCTGGTGGTGGTGGTGTCCGAGGTGGCAGCGGTTGAGGCACAGGCTGTGACTGCAGGGGTCTGCTGTGCTGTTGTTGGTGCAGCAGACGTGGTGGTGGGGAGGAAGGGGTCCTGGGCCCGGTTGGGCCTTGGCACACCAGATGGGCCGGGCTGGAGCTCATCGTCCAAACTGTCCTGGGAGTCCATGTACCGGGGGTGGAGACTGGCTCTGCTGGTTGATGTTGTCCGCAGCAGCAAGATCTTCATCACCTGTGGATTAGATGGAAAACGGTCAGTGTTGGGCGATGTGCAGGGATTCTATTAGCTGCATGTCATCTGCTGTCTGTACACTACACAGTTGAGACAAATGTTGTATTCTTGTTACAGTCAATACTGGCTGTTATTACATGGTGCATGCCAACATCATGAACTCATACATGTCCTGTGTCAATGCATTGCATGCAATTGGTGCCCTGTGTAGTGTTGCAGGTCTCCCAGACAGAAACAGCTAGAGCTGTGAGGATGGCTACCAACCTGTTAGGTGAGGGTGGACAGTGCAATGGCTGACACATGCTCAGCTGCTGGAGTGTGGGACAGGGGGCATGCTGGGACTAGTGATACTGTCCTCCCACCCCAAGCAGTCCTCCAATACAAGATGGCTAGCTTCCTGTGAGTCTGTTTGCTGAACATTGCAATGGCTGACACATGCTCCAGGGTGGGTGAGGCCTCCTTGCTGCTGGGGTGTGGGACAGGTGGCATGCTGGGAGCAGTGATACTGTCCTCCCACCCCAAGCAGTCCTCCATTACAAGATGGCTATCTACCTGTTAGGTGAGGGTGGACAGTGCAATGGCTGACACATGCACCTGGGTGGGGGAGGCCTCCTTGCTGCTGGAGTGTGGGACAGGGGGCATGCTGAGAGTAGTGATACTGTCCTCCCACACCCAAGCAGTCCTCCTATACAAGATGGCTACCTACCTGTTAGGTGAGGGTGGGCAGTGCAATGGCTGACACATGCTCCTGGGTGGGGGAGGCGTCCTTGCTGCTGTAGTGTGGGACAGGGGGCATGCTCGGACTAGTGATACTGTCCTCCCACCCCCAAGCAGTCCTCCAATACAAGATGGCTAGCTACCTGTTAGGTGAGGGTGGACAGTGCAATGGCTGACAAATGCTCCTGGGTGGGGGAGGCCTCCTTGCTGCCGGAGTGTGGGACAGGGGGCATACTGGGACTAGTGATACTGTCCTCCCACCCCCAAGCAGTCCTCCAATACAAGATGGCTAGCTACCTGTTAGGTGAGGGTGGACAGTGCAATGGCTGACACATGCTCCTGGGTGGGGAGGCCTCCTTGCTGCTGGAGTATGGGACAAGGGGTATGCTGGGACTAGTGATACTGTCCTCCCACCCCCAAGCAGTCCTCCAATACAAGATGGCTAGCTACCTGGGAGTCTGTTAGCTGAACATTGCAATGGCTGACACATGCTCCAGGGTGGGTGAGGCCTCCATGCGGCTGGGGTATGGGAAAGAGGTCATGCTGGGAGTAGTGATACTGTCCTCCCACCCCCAAGCAGTCCTCCAATACAAGATGGCTACCTACCTGTTAGGTGAGGGTAGACATTGCAATGGCTGACACTTGCTCCTGGGTGGGGGAGGCTTCCTTGCTGCTGGAATGTGTGACAGGGAGCATGCTGGGACTAGTGAGACTGTCCTCCCACCCCAAAGCAGTCCTCCAATACAAGATGGCTACCTACCTGTTAGGTGAGGGTGGACAGTGCAATCAATGGCTGACACATGCTCCTGGGTGGGGGAGGCCTCCATGCTGCAGAGGTGTGGGACAGGGGCATGCTGGGAGTAGAGATACTGTCCTCCCACCCGCAAACAGTCCTCCAATACAAGATGGCTAGCTACCTGTGAGTCTGTTTGCTGAACATTGCAATGGCTGACACATGCTCCAGGGTGGGTGAGGCCTCCATGCTGCTGGGGTGTGGGACAGGGGGCATGCTGGGACTAGTGACACTCTCCTCCCACCCCCAAGCAATCCTCCAATACAAGATGGCTACCTACCTGTTAGGTGAGGGTGGACAGTGCAATGGCTGACACATGCTCCAGGGTGGGGGAGGCCTCCTTGCTGTTGGAGTGTGGGACAGGGGGCATGCTGGGACTAGTGATACTGTCCTCCCACCCCCAAGCAGTCCTCCAATACAAGATGGCTACCTACCTGTTAGGTGAGGGTAGACAGTACAATGGCTGACACATGCTCCTGGGTGGGGAAGGCCTCCATGCTGCAGGGATGTAGGACAGGGGGCATGCTGGGAGTAGTGATACTGTCCTCCCACCCTCTGACTGTCCTCCAATACAAGATGGCTAGCTACCTGTGAGTCTGTTTGCTGAACATTGCAATGGCTGACACATGCTCCAGGGTGGGTGAGGCCGCCATGCCGCTGGAGTGTAAATAAGGGGCATGCTGGGAGTGGTAGTGCAGACCTCCCTCCCCCAAACAGGATGGCTGGCTACCTGTTAGGTGAGGGCGAACAGTGCAATGGTGTTTGAGTTGTGAAAGGAAGTACTTATCAGTGTGTTGTTTGGTAGTTGTTTGTACTTACCAGCCTCCGTTCCCCCGGATACTCCTGTGAGACTCTCAGGATTCAGTATGGCAAGCACCTTCTCCTCCCATGGTGTGAATGTTTTCTGTGGGATGGGAGGGCCACTGCCAGTCAAGTTCGCCAGCTCCCAGTTCTTGCTCCTCTTCTCTTTGACAACCTTCTTGAGATCATGCCACCGCTTCATGATCTCCTTCTTGGATCTTGGGGTGGTCCCTACTGCATTGACCCTTTGGAATATCCTTTCCCACATTTGTGTCCTTGTGGCTAATGGTGTCTGTTGGACCAGGCTACCAAACTGTTGTGGTTCCAATCTCACTATCTCATTGACCATGACTGTCAACTCACCCTCTGTGAATTTTGGCATTTTCTGTGCTGCCATGGTGGTTGGTGTTTGCATTGTTTGTGGGTGCAGGGGTGGGTGCTGTGGGTGTGGTGTTGAGGTGTGAGATGTGTTGTGTGCTGGGGTGTTTTGGTGCTGGAGTTATGGTGGTGATGTGTGTGTGCTGTGTTATTTTGCCTCTCCTCTCAGATCTGGTGTATGCCCTTCTCTTCTGGAGTGTTGCAAAGAATTGTGATCAGTGAAGGACCTGTATTTATACTCAGCTGTGTGGGTGTGTCCAATTGGACCTTTGCTGTGAGGTGTATTGTGGGTGTTGTCATGGGAGTAATTTTTTATTTGTTTTAATTTTTTCTAACATTGGTATGTGTGTTGTGTATTTGCGGGGCATGGCTACTTTGATTTGTGCTCAGTTAGGCATTGCTGCGGTATTTAGGCTTCGTCTACCATGTTTTGCATGTACCCTCCGCGGTGGTGGCTATGCTGCAGCTCTTCCGCTGTCTCTCCCATTTACTGCAGTCTGCGACTGCGGCGGTCGGAAACAGCAGTTCGTACCGCGGGACCATCGGGGAAATCATAATTTCCTGTGCGGTGTCCCCGCTATGCTTGCAGAGGTGTGTAGCTTTTCTGCTGATTTTCCGACCACAGTGGTCGGTTTTTAGAAGTCACCACACGCGTCGGACGTTTTTGGTTAAGCCGCTACCGCCGGGATCGGTCATTTTTGGCGGTTGATCCTAATTTGACCGCCGGGCGGTTGTTTTCCGCCTCCATTGCAGTCGGGGTGATTTTCCGTCCGCTATCCTTGTGGGCCCCTTTATTTGTAACTGCGATGCAACCCTTTCAGGCAGCACTCACAAAGATGTGTTGCTCTTGTCTGTGGATTATACACAGGGTAATAATCTGCATTTCTTTCCTAGCACTGGGCTTATCAAAGTATTGCTTCATTAAGGTTTGTTGACTTTCATCAGTGCCACAGGCATCTCTTGTATGGGTTGCATGCGTTCTTTAACATACTCATCTGAGGGTAGCTCAAACTCCTTTTCCGCAGTGTTTTGGGCGACATATGCCAACAATCCAACACTGGCATGTTTTTTCCAAAAACTGCTTCATGTCTTTAGCCATTTGTCCCATGGTGGCGACAATTGTTCCCATGACACAGGTAAAATAATTTTCCGCATTTGAATGGGAATTACAAAGTGTGCCTTTCTTTACTGATATGCTTGTGTGACAACATTTTGACCCTCTTCTTAAGAAATCTGTGTAGTGTTTGGATGGTACAACATTTCACCTTAAAAGAAACTGTTACCCCATTGTTCTGAGTATGCTGTCTGTCCTTCCCCTAAAAAGCGTGTGATTTCAGTATCTTTGCACTGCAGTTCTCTTAAAAATTGGAAACATTTCTTCTCTTATTGTTCTCGGTTTATATTGAGCTTGTGTGACAGAGTGAATCTGAAGTGTATTTACTTGACAGTTCTCATCTCAAAAAAGGTGCACAGTCTAAATATCGAGTTTTTATTTCGACCTACAGTAATATCGAGTTGCAAATATTGTAGGGACAGAATATCGAAATCAAGAATATCGCCAACCAGAATATCGACTTGAAGGTAAGAAATATCATATGTGTTTCTATCGAAGTTAAATATTATTGATAGCAAAAATATTGATGTTACTAATATTTATATTAGTGTTAAGTATTTTATTATGTATTTTATATGTTTGTGTTTATATTGTTTGTTAATTATTGTACTAGTTTTAGAATATATGTATAACATTTTTAGAAGTTAGTAATTATTTTTAAAGTAAATTATGCATTTTAGTACCGTAGGGGGTTGTGGGTTTATAGGGGAATAGGGTGGAAAGTAATTTAATTATAGTAAATGTATTTTAAAAAAATTAGGAATTAGCAAATATTTTTAAGTACATTTTGCGTTTTAGTTCTGTAATGGGTTGTGGGTTTATAGGGGAATATGGTTGGAAGTAATTTATTGTAATTAAGTAATTATTTATTTTAATTTATTGGTATTGATAATTAATTTTATGTCAAACAATTATTATTTGGTAATTAATTTGTATTCATTGGTAATTAATTTTTATTAATTGAATAATTGGTAATTATATTAAGTGTATTAATGTATTTCTTATTGAAGTGTGCTGTGAGTTTATAGGGGAATAGGGTGGGAAGTAATTTAATTCTAAGTAAATATTCATTTTATTGATGGGTATTAATAATTAATTTATTGTTAAATAATTACTAATTGGCAATGCATTTTTAATAATTAATAATTTTAGTTTTGAAAATTAATTTATTGTTCATCAATTAATAATTGGGAATTATGTTTAATTAATTATTATTTATTGGCCTTTATCAATAATTGATTGTTAATTAATTATTAATTGCTAAATAAGTTTTAATAATTATTGTTTTTTGGTATTGAAAATTAAATATTTGTTATGTAATTATTATTTGATAATTCATTTTATAATTATTATTATTGCTTGGTGTTTATCGTTAATGTAATTGTTAATTAATTATTAATTGGTAAATATTTTTTGGTAATTATTTATAGGTATTGTTAATTAATTTGTTGTTATTTAATAATTAAATCATTAATTATTCAAAATACATATTGTAATTATTTTTAAGTTATTTTTACCGCTACGCTATCCAACACTTTCCCTACTGTTGCACTGTCTGGAGTTGGAATAGTAATTTTTACCTCTACGTTATCCAACACTTTCCCTACTGTTGCACTCTCTGGAGTGGGAGTAGTCATTTTTACCCCTACGCTATCCAACACTTTCCCTACAGTTGCACTCTCTGGAGTTGGAATAGTAATGTTTACCCCTATGCTATCCAACACGTTCCCTACTGTTGCACTCTCTGGAGTTGGAATAGTAATTTGTACCCCTACGCTATCCAATATTTACTGTTTTAGTTATTGTAGTGTATAATTTATTTAAAAATATATTTTTTAATTTGTTATATATTTTTTTTATATTTTTATTTATATTTTTGTTGTATGTGTATGTATGTATTTATAAATGTATTTAACAAGGTATAATTTATGACAATAATTATTTATAAATATTATTAAGTATATATATATATTATGTTTTATATGTATATGTTAATTTGTTCATGGTATAGAGTCAAAATATCGAGTTTTTAATATCAACTAGACATAATATCGAGTACAAAATATAGAATGGACATAATATCGACTAGACATAATATAGACTACCAAAATATCGACTAGAAAATGTTAATATCGAATAGAATGGACATATTATCGAATCAAAAATATAGAATGGACATAATATCGACTAGACATAATACAGACAACAAAAATATCGAATTTAAGGTAAGTTAATATTAATTTTTATTTTTTGTGTAATATAATTCTCTAGCGGGTTGTGGGTTTATAGGGGAATAGGGTGGGAAGTAATTTAATTATAATTAATTAAATATGTTATTTTATTTATTGTTATTTATTTATAAGTAGTTGTTAATTAATTATTACTTGGTAATTAAAATATAATTGGTAAATAATTTTAATTGATTAATTGATAAATATGTTAATTTTAGTAATTTATTTTCTGTAGCGGGTTGTGGGTTTATAGGGGAATAGGGTGGGGAGTAATTTAATTATAATTAATTAAATATGTTATTTTATTTATTGTCATTTATTTAGAATTAATTCTTAATTAATTATTAATTGGTAATTAATTAAAATATAAGTTGTAATTTATTGTGATTTATTAATTGATAAATATGTTACTTTTATTACATTATTTTCTGTAGTGGGTTGTGTGTTTATAGGGGAATAGCTTGGGAAGTAATTTAATTATAAGTAATTATATATTTTAAATATTATTTTGTGTCTAAGTTTTATTTATTTTTATATTGTAAATTAATTTATAGGTCCAAGCAAAATTGAATATTAATAGGAAATCGACGGAGAAAGCTACCGGGGTGTTACTTAAAGTTAACTCTAAATTTTATGGTGGTCGTAATAGAGCCTGTAAACAACTTGTGACTTATTTGAAGGTTAAATCTCAAAGATCCAAGATAGTTAATATCATTGATGATAACGGTGTTAATAATTTCAAGGACGAGGAGATACTATATTGTTTTATGGAGTTCTACAAGACATTATATACTCCAGAATCTTCTCCTTACGATACTGCTTGGACTCTTTTTCGAATCACTGCCTCATCACCCCTCCTCTTCTCCTGATTGCTCATTATTAGAGAAAGAATTATCCCTTTCTGAACTTAAGTCAGCCCTAGCTCAGTTACCCAAAGAGAAGACTCCAGGCCCAGATGGCTTTACGCCGAGTTTTACTCCTGCTTCTCACAGATCCTTATTCCTCATCTTCTATCTCTCTTTCAACACTTTATTTCTCACAAATAGGCTTGTGGTTCCTTTCTTGAAGCCATGATTTGTTTAATTCCAAAGAAGGATAAGGACCCCTTGTTGTGTACCAATTACTGCCCTATTTCTTTAATTAATCTACATTGCAAAAATGTTGCTACGGTTCTGGCTCTTCCTATTAATAAGGTTATCCTGGATTTGATTGGCTACGAACAGACAGGGTTTGTCAAAGGCAGAATGTTATTAGATAAGTATAGAACGTTTTTTAATATAATCCATCTTGCATCTAAAAGTTCCTCCCCTGTTGCAGCCATCACCCTGGATGCAGAGAAAGCTTTTGACCGCATCCACTGGCTCTTTTTGATGCGTGCACTCAAGTGGCATGATTTTGGCACTGTTATTTTATCCCATATAAGTCTGTTATATTCCTCCCCAATTACTTCAGTCTTTGTTAATGGATTTCGATCCCCTTACTGCACTCTCCAGCTAGGCACCCGTCAAGGTTGTCCTCTCTCACTTCTGCTCTTTATCTTATCTCTGGAGCCTTTTCTTCACTCTTTATGGCACTCCTCTGCTTTTCAAGGTTTTACTCATAAGTCAATGGAGGTCAAGTTCACAGCTTACGCAGATGATATTTTGTGATATCTCACCGATCCCTCTACTTCTTTACCCGCATTACAGATCTTTTATCCTCCTATGCCGCCTTGTCCGGATATAAATTACATTTTTCTAAATCTGAAGTCCTTCCATTAAACAAGTATTGCTTAAGAAGTGTGTTCGAAGGGGCAGATTTTAAATGGAACACTAATTACATTACATGTTTGGGAATAAAATACTCCTCTTCAATTACTAGAACGGTTCAGCTTAATTTGGAAGAAGTTCTATTAAAGGTATCTGGCATGGTAGAGAATTGGCCTCCTTATTTCTGTCATGGTGGGGCAGGTTGGACACCTCCAAAATGATGATGCTTGCGGTTATACATTTTTACTCGTCCATGCTACCAGTGAGACTTCCTTTGAAAAATTTTCAAACTCTTATGGGTCGATTCCGATTCGGGAAAAAAAACGTCCGTACGATTTGTACCCGGAGCCCTCTCCGTACGAATCGTACCCGTCCGTCCGAGTCGCGTAGTACGATCCGTATTCTGTGAATCCGTCCGAATCGTCGTGATCCGTACGTATTGCAAGGCTGAAACCGTGAACCGTACGACTCGTACACATGCCGTACGACTCGTACACATGCCGTACGACCCGACGAGTACGATCCGGACCGGGGGATGAGGACGTGATTCGTATGGTCCACGTCAGGTTAGGGCGAGTCGTACGGAAAAGCACACAAACACATACACACCGTACGGTCCGTACACCCAATGATCGCAGGGGTACGCACCGTACCCATGCGTTCATGGGGTGTACGAGCCGTTCCCCATGTACGATCGGTGTACGATCCGTACCCCATGTACGATCGGTGTATGGCTCATGCACCCATCGTACATGGGGTACGGCTCGTACACCGATCGTACATGGGGTACGGCTCGTACACCGATCGTACATGGAGTACGGCTCGTACACCGATCGTACATGGGGTACGGCTCGTACACGGATCGTACATGGGGTACGGCTCGTACACCCCATGATAGCAGGGGTACGGTGCATACCCCTGCGATCATGGGGGGTACGCACCGTACCCGCGGGGGCCGTTCCGTACCTGTATTGGCGGGAACTCTGCTTTAACGGCTGTTTACAGCTCCCGTAGAAAAAGGGTCGTACGGTGCGTACCCGACATGTATTGTACTTGCTGGGTCGTAAAAACCAGCAGCGAACCATACAGATGTCGCTACAGCGGGTTCCGAGGGGGAATCGTACGGAGATTAGAGTCGTACGGTCTCTGTACGACTCGTACGGAGTACGGCTCCTGGTATGAATCGTACTTCGTCGTACGTACAGGGGACGTTGCAGGGTACGATACGTACGGGAAAACCGCTCCGAGCGGCTATTCGGAGCGGATTTTTCCGAATCGGAATCGGCCCCTTAATGTCATTCTGAGTAAATTTCTCTGGAACAATAGGAAAGCTTGTTTATCTTTATCGTCTTTGTCTGCTCCTAAGGATAGGTTGGTGTCAATTTTCACAATTTCCGTAAATACCACTCTTCCTTTTTAATCCGTCAGGTTTTACCATATTTGTCTTCTTTGGAAGTATCCCCCGTATTGGTGTAGTAGATTAGAAGAATCTGCGATTCATCTGTTCCCCTTCTCCTCATTAGCTTACTTTACTCACTCCCCTCGCTCCTTTCAGTTACCAACCACTTCACAATTTATATTAACCTTTAACCTGGTCCTTAAAAAATCTCTTTTGCCTCTACAAATATTCCTGGATTCCTCTATAAGGCAAAATAAGTCCTTCAAACTCTCTTACCGTACTATTTTTGGGAAAGATTGGGTTGCCAAAGGGATTATTGAGGTGAAACACCTAATAAGGGATATGCAATTTTTGTCCTCTCAGGAAATACAAACTAAGTTCTGCCAACCTGTCACCTCCCTCCTAAAGGAGGACTCCTTAAGATTTCTTTTAACTCAACAGCTTTGTCTTATCTCTGGAACATCCTCCTCTCCATCTGACCCCCCATTAGAACTGATATCTACCTCCCTTTCCGTTCGCGCCTCCCACATATATAAGTATCTCAACTTTTCTCTTCCCACCCGCCCCAAGAGAAAAACTGAAATCTTATGGGAATCTAATTTGCAGCATACTCTCTCTATTCACACATGCAATTCTATTTGGGCACGATTACACCATACTTCTTGCAATGCTAGTACCACCCAAACTCTTTATTATTTTTACCATAGGTTGTTTTTAACCACATTTTCTGTCTACAAATTTAGTTCCGACCTGTCCCCCAATTGTTGGTCATGTAAAAACACTCCTGGCACATACTTACACTCCTTTGCCTTTGCCTTAACATTTCCCTTTTTTGGACAAAGGTATGTAAATCTATTTCCTCCATTTGTTCCACCAACTTTCCTTTTGATATTTACTCCATATTTATGGGTAGTAATTTCATAAATTTACTGTGAGCTCATAAACTGGGTTCTTTTGTGGATCTGCTACTTGCTATTGCTTTCCAGGTCATTACTTCCAATTGGAAGGATGCCTCCAACGTTACTTTCCCTGCCTGGTGGAATCTTCTCTGCTACCATCGAGGCTAGACAGAGCCTTGGATACTACCTCTCAGCCACTCTTTCGAAAAATGCCCTCTGGTCTCCACTCACTAACTATTTATCCTCTACTGCATTGCGTAACAAAGACAGTAATTTTGTATTCCAACTGCCGTATTGTGTTAAATTTTTCTCGCATAGTTCATATGCTATTGATACCATTTTGTTTTCTTAGATTTTATAATGTTTATTATTTCTATTTTTGTTAAATATTTGATAAGGATGTCGTTCTTAATTTTTTATTTTTCCTTTTTCTCCCTTTTCTTTTTATTTATCCTTTCTTCCATATCTTACACATTTATTTATTTTTTAAATGCTAATTTATTATGGTACATAATTGTTTAAGATTGTTCTCAGCGCTTGTTTCAGTTCTTGGAAAAGTTTGCTATATCACTTTTTCACCTCCCCCTTTGTTCATTTACATTTCATTTACATTTCATGATATCTTGATGCTCCGTTTATGACTGTTGTTATAATTCTGTACCATGGTCCTTACTTATTTTAATAAAGCTTTTTTAAGCAAACAAACAAAAGAAAGAAAGAAAACCAAAGTCAAACGAGTATTCAAGTCATAGGGAAATGGCAAACCACAAACCAGACTCTGAAATTACCTGCTATCGATCGACATGTGTAGTAGACACCCGCCAGATATATAGACAGACATGCAGACACACTTACAGACAGGGACACTACGCACTGACCGCCAAACATCTTTGCGACAGCCCCGTAGACAGATAGAGTTTGACAGTCGCAGATTGACAGAAAGCGGCAGACAGAGATATGTGTTAACACTGATGCAGTTAGGGAAACTGGAACGTCGTCAGATAGAAGTCAGAAAAGAGAAGTGGTGCACCCAAAGCGTATTTAAACCATTATATTAAAAAAAAAGAAAAAAATACGCACACAGTCTAAATTATCACAAAGAACCAAAGCATTGGTAAAACCATGCAGAGAGCATGTATGTGGGCATCAGAACCCTATCGGTTTATTTTTCAAAAAGGCACACATGCTTAGCAAAGTGGTTAAAAAACAATGTATTTTCTATTAATTAAACAAAGTGTGTATCCGTTTGTAATGCATTGTGCTTTCATTTTAGGTATTTATCTGAAGCACTATAAAAACCATCTGTTTGGAACGAATTTTACAACAAGCTCCTGTTACAACTGGGGACAGCATATGGAGGAGTAGGCAGTTGTAGCGCATGAGAGAGAGTGAAGAGCAGCTGTGAGCGGGGGAGGTGTTATTCTGGGAAGGGCTAGGCAGATTAAGTGAACTGGGAGAAGCAGCGAGGACAGAGCAAAATAAAAGGCAGTGCACTGAAGGAAAACATATGGCCCATAGTGAAAGTATCTACGTAGCAGGGTCAGTCTCCAGGGTGGAACAAACAGAGGGACTATTAAGTGTATTCAGCAAAGAAAAGCTTGCAATTCTAAAGGACAGTAAGAGGAACCAATAAAAAAGTGGGCGTTTTTTTTGAAGCCCAAATCCTAGATACTGCATGTCTCTTCTAGACAGTATATGCAGCGCATGCGCTGCCTGGCGAGACCTAAAAATGGGGTTTCTTTTGGTGAATGTCAACATTCAATATGAAATTTTGAACACCATCACAGTAACTTGCGCGCTGGTGTCATGTGACCTTTGTGACATCATCACAGTAACTTGATGGGTACTGCTGATCACATCATGTGACCTTTGTGACATCATCACAGTAACTTGATGGGTACTGCTGATCACATCATGTGACCTTTGTGACATCATCACAGTAACTTGATGGGTACTGCTGATCACATCATGTGACCTTTGTGACATCATCACAGTAACTTGATGGGTACTGCTGATCACATGGCGCGCAAGTCATCACGCGTTAAACATAATGTGATATCGATTTGTGTATTGGAAAGACCAACTCAAGTAAGAGGATTTCACCACTGAATCTCTTCCGGGGTATTTTGCGACTTAGAACACACAAGGTAAATGTTCCCTGTTTGACTATACTGCGGGTGGTGGTCATTACAAAAGCAAGGAACAAACTATTCCACCTAACGGAGGTAACAGGATTCTGTATACTCCTACAGTGGTTTTAAAAGAGATATATTTTTGGACTGAAAAGCTCACATATATCGGATATGATGCTGCAAGTAAAGCAGCAGAAAGAAGAATGTTAATATTGAGCTTCAAGCACAGTTTCATTTCTCGTCAGTTTCAAGCACATTTTGCAGTAGCCTTAAAAATACTGGTATTTATTTCCTCTACTGGAACAATGGTGAATACAAAGGACTGATACCCCACAATTTCCTTCCAAGAAGGCATAGCCTTTGTTGCCTTGGAAACAGCAGCGGCTCCTCCAATAATGCAGGGGAATATCACCTCACTGCTTCAGCTGCAAGCTGAATGCAAAAAATAAAATGTTAATAACGTTTGTTATAACCATTTAGTTTTCTGCATTCAGCTGAAGCCCGGGGCAGGGCTTTTTCTCCCCACGCATCACATGAGAAAGAACGGTGGCTGCACCTAAAGTGCGCATGACGCTTTGACCTGCACTTGCAGGCCAGCCAAAGCATCATGAGCATTTTGCATGTTCTCCACCCTGGCTACATTACAGCCTGCGTAGAGAACATGCAGAGCCTGCCACTCCCTGTCTGAGCGCCGAACCACGGCGCTCAGACCAATCACAACACTTCTAATGAAGAAATGTGATTGGTTAGGGGATTTTGACAGGCTGTGGGCTTCCTGCTGAGTGGAGAAGAGAGCCGAAAATGAAGAGGCAGCACCCGCGGTCGGCAGAGAAAAAGTAAGGGCATTTTTAAAATGATAAATTCCCTCCCCTCCCTCTGTCCACCGCCCCACCTCCCTGGTCGGTAGCACACACTACTGCTTGGAAGCAATTATTTGACTCATATTTGTAGGCAATTGGTGGAGACGCGTTTTCCGTGATAAGGAAGCAAGCTCTTTTACTTCACAACTTGTGGGTTGAAAGTCTGGATGAAATTCCAATGGGCAACACAGATGGAGAAACCATGAATGCACATGAGCTTTTTTATTGTTTGGGAACAATTTTGGGTCTTAAATCAATGTGGTATTGGGCCACTAAAAAGTTTTCACAAGAGTTCAGGCAAAAATAGGAAGTTATGTTGCATCTTTAATATTTGTGAATCTGACATGCTCACTGATCAGGGATCAAATAGTGAGGTGTGCCAAAAGGTGTAGGGGAAACCCAAATCTCAAAGAGGCAATGGCCAGTATTGAAGGAATGTAAAACACTAGTGAAGAGGTACTTAACAAAAAGTGTGCAAAGACAAAAATGTGAGAGTAGTGCGTGAACCGATGAGTGTGATTGACGCTAAGGGTGATAGTTTTGATTTTGTACAACATGGTAAGTTTGTGAATAAAGGTTTTAAAAATAACACCAATGCACATAAGGAGCTAACATTTTTTTTACCAATGTAGGAGAGAAGATCTTTCAAATAGTCCTGAGTATTTAACTAGCAATTTGGATTAGGTGTGGTAAAAAGGGACATTATGCACAGGTGTGTTGCAGGAGAAATCCCATAGCGTGAAATAGATTGATAGTGAAGTTAAAGTAGTCTTGGGCATTAAAGAAGATGGAAGTGTTGGCTGTTAGCCTTTAAAGATGCCAAAATGTGAAAATAGAATTGGAGGAAAGAAAGTGATGGTTCTTGCAGAATCTGGTTCACCCTACACAATGATCGGAGGCAAGAATTGGGACAGTATTTTTGGGGAAGAAAATGTCAAATTAGTTACTCCTGACAAAAATCAGGTGAGTTATGGGGGCACAAAGGATAATGTTCTGGGTTACTTGGTCATGAAAATTAAGTTTATGGAGACAGAAGCTGTGGGCAAGGTGTATGTTGTCAAACATGGGGACAATCTTTTAGGGTAGAGACATCAAGGAGCTATGACTATAAACCTTAACCCGAACTCAACTTAACACATCTTGCTGTCAGATTTGGATTCAGTAAGATGTGTCACCTGAATTTCCCCAAAATATTTAAGATAAAGCTAAGGTCGCTCAATAATTTTGAGCACAATATTGTCTTGAAAACAACAGCTGTGCCATGTGTTCACAAAGTAAGGAAGGTTACAAACATGATAGTGAAACCTCTCATTATTAATTGAAAAGGTTAATAGATTTCGGGGTGTTTGGGGAGATAAGTAATAAGAATGTCTTGCCCAAATATATTTGCCACTCAAGGATGAGGGCAAGTGTTGATTTCTGTAGGTTTAACAAACACATATGGGTAGATCCTCAATGCTCTATAAAATCGCTGAAACTCTTGCTATGATCATGGATGCAAAGTTGTTTAGTAGGATGGATTTGACGTCTGCATAGCATCAGGTTCCTGGTTGTAGACATTTGACATGTTTTTTGGGCAATCCATCATTTTAAGTTCTTTGTGGGGCATTTACTATATGATCAGATCATTGGCCTTTTTAACTCATTTTTCTTGTAGGTGTCCAGAGTTTGACTCCACGGTTAAAGAGATGGACAGTAAGGCTGTGTCAGAAAATAGGGTATGCTTTCATGGTTACCTCCATTTTTTGCTTGCTGGTGTCATTCTGTTTACTGACTAGGATCCTGCTAATCAGGGACCCAGTCTCTGTGCTTCCCCCCTAAATTGGACCATGGTGAGTACTTAGGTTCCCCCTAGATTAGCTACTAGTGTACCCATCTAAGTCTCTAGTATATGGTACTAAGGTACCCAGGGCATAGGCACCCCATTGGTCCCCCATGGGAGACCACTCAAGTTGTGACTACAGGTCTGCCATGGCAGTCTGTGTAAGCTTGTGCTAGCACCACTTACGATCGATATAGGTTTTCTTATATCTGAGGTCACTACACTTAAAACCTATAAGTCATCCCTAAAGCAAGTCTTTCAATCCTGAAGGCAGGACACCCATACAAACCACGGAGTCCATTCTCCAGGCATTGTAAGTAAATCAGCCATTATGATACATTCAGTGGCCATGCATCATTACACAATGGCCAACTATAAACTGCCTGTAACGAACCCTGGTGTGTTTGGTATCAAACATGTTGGAATCATACCCCATGATTCCATGCACTGTCGGACTCCTCCGAGAAGTCCCTGTGCTCCCAGTACCAGTCTTCCAGAATCTGACAGCAAGCTAGGGCTGTTGCCAATCACTAACACAATTCTTCACTCCTGCTGAGCCAATCTCAAGCAGGAGAAGGATGCACAATAGATTTCCTGTCACATGGAGGTATGACCACCTCCCAGACAGGATTTAGTGTATTGGGACAGGGTGGGGGTGCTTGCCAGCACCACTAGACTGCTCTTGAAGGCCACATTTGCTGTCCTCGCTGCATTCTCCAGTTAGAACCAACTCAGGGAGCCTTTTGATCCCACTCTGGCGTGAAACTAGACAAAGGACATGGGAGTATTCTCACCAATGTCCAGCCCCTCCTCTGGGGAGGGACCCCAGAATCGTCCCAACCCTCCGGCTGCTCCTGGTCTCGTCATCTTGACAGTCTTCTGCGTCGTCTGTGCCTGTGCTCCATCCAGGTTCTTCTGTAGGCCTGTGGGCATCAAAGACACCCAAAGTAATCTCTCTTGGAGTGAAGGAGTCACTCCCCTGCAACTGAAGGCAATGTAACTAGGCTGACCATTCTGCTGCTCCTGACTTCCTCCGTACTTCTCGAGGTCCAGCAACACAGGTGGTGGTTTTGCAACCCCTATGAGGCCAGCGCTGTCCTTTCATCATGTTTGAGGCCAGTATCTCTAGTAGGAACTGCTGGAACAGCACGCCTATGCACCACGTTGACTTGCCGTTACCAAGGCTTGTTGACTTCACCAGAGATCTTCAGGCGTCAAGAGGCACCAACAGAATCTACTTTGACCAAAGTCTTCGCCCTCACCACATCCTCTGCACCGCAAGCCAGCATCTTTTGGTGAGCTGCTCGAGGTCCACTTGCAACTCCTGTCCCTGCTCGGACTTGCCTGCTCGTTTTGAGTCCCCTTGGACCTTACTGGTCCAGACAGCACCTTTTTCATCTGCCACATTTCTCGCCGCTGCCAAGGCCGTCAACTCTCCTGCATCTTCTGACATCGATGGGCATTCGTCTTCCTTGCCTCTGGTCACTCCTGAGTGGCATAGACTCTGTCCCCGCCGCTTGCAATTACATCTCTTCCTGAATCCACCCTTGGATTCCACCAGACTCTTTCACCTTCTTCACCAGTGGTATATTTTCTGAAGTCCTCCATTGTGGGCTACGGTGTTTCCCGACATCACTTAGCACCTATGCACCAGTGTAGGTATCCTGGTTCCTATCCACGGGTGGTGTGACTCTTCAACCCTTCTTCCACAGGGTTTCTTCAGGGTCCTTCTTGAAAACTGCAACTTTCCCGTTGACTTATATGGAGTACGCGGCTGTGTATTCACTCTGCACAGAGCCTCCATGGAAGTTCCTTGGTACTTACTGTGGGTAGTTCCTTGAGTCCCCAGTGCTTAAAAATATTCTGGGTTCAGTCTGGACTCTGGTCACAGTTAGAATTCCACTTTATTAGTTTATGGTTTGGTCTTCCCTTGGCGACCACTGTGTTTTTGTGCTACTTACCTGTTCTCGTATTGAACTAGTTTTCATTGTGTTTAAATCCCCGGACAGGAGATATACCAATTTATTAGTGTGTGTATTATAAATAACAATTTTATAACTGCACTGTGTGGTTCTTTCATTTAACCTACACTATATAATTAGTACTGGTAAAAAACAAAAAGCTGCTTCACACTCCATCTGAACTAAGCCTGAAGGTTGTTTTTCACAGATACCATTTAGATAGCTTTCTAGGGTTGTAGAAGACCACTAAAATCACCATAAGGGTTGTCTGGATTAGTACACGGTGCTCCACTTAAATAAGTGTGCACCATAATAAGTCATCCTCCTACAGGCTGTCCATTATTTTTAGTGTTGAATACATCCCAGGGCCCAAGAACAATACTTCTGATTGTTTATCTTGACTTCCTGTTAAGAAGAATGTCGAGGAACCCCTCTGGTTGCGTGGGTTCAAGAATACATAGAACATTGATGACTGGGAATATGTAATGGTTGGTGGTGAATCTTTGACCATTTTGACTGATCTAATCATAAGGTGAGGGTGGCCAATAGCTAAAGACATTCCTGATGGTGTTAAGGGATTCTGGACAGCACAAGAGGAACTTGGCATTATAGAAGTGTACATTTGTAGGGGAGAAAGTGGTATCACCAGCAAGTGTAAGAAAAAAAAAGTTATCCATTTGGCACGAGGATCATTTAGGCAAAACTTTTACCAAAGAAATTGCGAGAATGGTATTGGTGGCCTGGAAAAGGCCACGAGGTGGAAGTTGTGGTAAAAGATTATTGGCAATGTACTAAAATGAGTAGAAAGTAACACATTGCTCTCCTTGTACTGATAGGAGTTACCTCTGAACTTTGGATAAAGGTTAGACTTGATATAGTTGGTCTTTTTTAACTGATGCCAAAGAGGGAACACCATGTTCTGCTGTTAATAGAATACACATCCAAATGGGTAGTGACAAAATGTGTTGCTGTGGTAAATACCAACACAGAGTGTAACGATGAATTTGCTTATGTACAAACTCCTGAGTTCTTGATTACAGATAATGGTGTGCAATTTGTGAGAGTTTTTAGATGGTCATAAGTGAGCCCATGCGGTGCCTTCACATTAGGAATGATGTGGTTGTTCCCTTTGAGTGCAAGGATGAGCCTTGCAGCAGAGTTGAGGGATGCCTTTAGTGGAGCAGCTAACCACAAAGGGTTGGTCTTATCTGGGGATCACTAGAGCTTGCACGGCTGATTTGAGATCAAAAGCGGAGAAGGATTTTAGTTTTTAGACAGTTCATTTGAAAGATTGCTCTTGTGGTGGCTTTTGTGTTCCTGATTGGTGAGATTCTTGTAAAATGTTATTCCCAGTGATCATGTGGCGCCTATAATGTGCGATAGGCAGTTGAAAGCTGTTAAACGTTTCATCCAATCTTCAATGTAGAGGGATCTTTTTGGTGGGGTAATTATGAGGAATTCACTTTTGAGCAAGGTACGTTTAAAGTGGTTTCTGGTCAGCTAGTTTTCAGTTTTTGCAAAGTTGTGTTGAGTAATTGGAACTCCCCAGGAGGATATTTTTAGATGTAGTTGGTTATCATCTGCATACATGTGGTATTGTACATTGGAGAATTGCGATTAAGGCTCTATGAACAGATTGAAGAGTGTAGGTGGTAAGGTGGACCCAGGAGGTACTCCCAAGGTGACCAGAGTGGTAGTGGATAGGGATTGGTTAACCTTTATTCTTGGAGTTATTTTGTCTAGGAATGAGGCAAACCACTGTAAGACAACCCCTGATAAACCCATTCTATGTTCAAGTAAGTCAAGGAGACGGTCATGCTTGACCATATCGAAGCCTGAGGTTAGGTCTAGGAGGAAAGATTAGTTTTGATCTATTAGTCTGAATGCATCATCAACAATGTGTGTGAGGACTGTTCCCGTGCTTTGGCCCCGACAGAAGCCGGATTGGAATTGGTCAGTAAGGTGGAATTGAGCTATGTGGTTGCATAATTGGATATGGAAGCATTTCTCAAATAGCTTTGCCAGCGAGGGAATGGTGGATATTGGACAGAAGTTATCTGGGATTGTGTGGTCTGCGGAGTGTTATTCTTAGAATGAGAGTTACCTGCCCTGCTATTAGGCAGTCTGGTAGAGCTCCTTGAAGTAGTGAAGCATTCACTATCCTAGTCCAAAGAGTTAGTAGAGAAATTTTAATCTCATTCACGATGTTGGTAGGTAGAGAGTCGCAGAAGTGATTTGATGGTTTAAGTATTAAGATATTAAGGATGGCATTTTCAAAGGTTTTGAAAGTGTCCCATGAGGCTTTGTTGAGGATGATTACTTGTAAGGCTGTCATATCTGAGGCGGGCAGGGGCTATTTGGAGGTATCCTCAGGTGTTCCAGTGCCATTTGGAAATCACTTTATCTTTATTTTTCAATAAAGTAGGAGGCAAATATATTGCAGTTTGGTTGTGGATTAGATCCAATTTGGAGGGGTTTTGGTGGTTGAGTGGATTGATTAATTGATAATTTTGAGCAGTTTTCTGGGGGTGACTTCTGGCTTGGTCTAATTGCGCTCCGAAAAAATTTGCTTTTGAGTTTCTAATGTGTATGTTGTAGGCGCTCCTCCATGATCTCAGGTGCTTTAGGTGTTCTAGGGACGGAGAGGATCTCCAAACTCGCTCAGCTAGTTTTAGGTTGCATCTGTTCATTTAGGCTCCCATTGTATCATGGAGGAGTCTTTCGTGGACAGTTTTTAGCATTAAGGGTGCAACTGTGTCAAAGATCAGGTCATAACTTGTTGAAATGGTTTGTAAGGTCACGGACATGTCCTCTGGATGCAGAAGTATGTGGTTGCTGAAGGCAGTCAAATCAGAGGTTTATGTCACAAGTGTTCCTTCTATAGTGTTTGGGTTCTTACAGGGGGGGGGGGGGGGGATCCCTCATTGGTTTGGTGATGCGGTAGTGTTCAATCCAGTCACATGAAACAATAGGATGGAGTTTGCCCTAGCAATGACTTGATCCAAGGTTGCACCCAGGTTGTGCATAGGGCTGCCACAGATTTGGTTCAGTTTCACTAGGAAGGTTTTTAGTCTATTAACTGAGGGTCATTCCAATGAAGGTTGAAATCTCCTAGGAAGCTTTGGGAGCAGTGTTGACCTAGGTTTGTAGTGATTTCTACAGCACTCAATGTGCCACTCACTTAAGCAGCCATTTTAATCTGGTCTCAGGCCTGCCATTGTAGCTGGTGTGCATTTTTAAACTGACAAATCGATCTGGCATAATATACCTTTCACCAGGCCTAAACCATTTTAATACATATACATCTCTCCCCTCCCCACCCCAGGGTGGACCCTAAACAGCCAACAGAGCAGGAAGTAGTATGTTTAAAAAGTAGACCTGTACTTTTAAGTTTATCCTGGTAGTGAAAAAAATCTTCAAAGTCATTTTTCACTACAGCAAGACCTCACAGTGTATCACAAAGGAGATTTTGGTGTGGGCAGAATGGGTGGGCGTGGAGCTGCCACCTACCGCACTTGAACTTCAAGGGAGCGGTCTCAGCAGTCTCAAAGGACTTCACAATAGGCTATTTTACCCCAGACACCTTGAGCCAAGCCAGGGAAAGCAAACTTCAGAATCAGATTGGGGATGTGGGGAAGAAATGGAGTTTCTCACAATTCAAAGCTGGCATCAAGTATAAATACTGGCCCCTCGGAACAACTCTTCAGTGCACACCATGACCTGTGGATACTACAGAAGGACTGCTCTTCTGTCGGAGGTGTAAGACTGGACCAGCAACCAGAGTGCCTCCATGGATCACTTGGCTGACCTGACGAGCTACAGGGACATAAGATCCAATGGCTGCCCAGCAACTGTCCAGCTGACCTGCTGCACTGGAACTGTATGAGCGCCTCTGCCAAAGTGAGTCCCTGATCCCCAAAGAGCACCTTCCCAGCCCTTGGCAGACAGAGTGCACGCTGAACCAACTCTTGCACTAGAGTAACAGCCAGCAACACTAAATCTCTACTTCATGACACAGTATAGAAAGCCTGTGGTGACTGCCAACACGAACCTCCAGCATCTACCATACACAACACCAGATCTTTGCGCTACAGCAACAACCGTCCACAACACCCAGCCTGCACTTCACCCTACAGAGACGAAAAATCCTCAAACCGCTCCTTGCGTTCTCCATGAACTCCACTCTTTGCAACACACTTTAGGAAGTTAACTTTTTCAGGAAGACAAGCCTGGTCCTTGTATCTGGCTTGCACTCCATCGTAGTCGGTCTACACTTGTGATGTTTCCTCCCAGTGTAGCATGACTAGATGACCGTGAATGGTGCTGTGTGCATTTAGGCGCTATTCTTATCTAAATGTTGGAAATTTTACCTCTATGGACTTACTGATTTGATTTTTCAGAGTAAAATAATTTATGAAATTTTACTCTATTTTTCTAAATGAGCACAGGATTTGTGTGTTCTATTTTCACTTTATTACAGTGCTGTATTAATACTACACATCCATCCAAGTTAAGCCTGGCTGCTTTTGTTCACAGCTACCACAGGGTTAAGAACAGATTGATTTAGTAACTGGTGGTTCACCTGGACAATAATTGGGATTGTAGATTGAGAAAGGCAACACCCTCCTCAACCAACAACAATTTCTCACAATAGGGAAGAAGTATAAATGTTATGTTACAGTATTTCTGCATTGTGAAGGTTTCCATTTTGGTAAGTTTAATTTCTCAGCTTCGGAATTCAATTACTCTTTTGTTTCTTTGCTCGGTTTTATTAGTTTTAAGGGGCAGAAGATTTGTTCTTGTTTGTATAATGCTTGGTCTGAGTGACTGCTGCTAAAGACTGGAACAAATCATGTCATATGTTCTAGAATCCTGAAAGGTGAGAACACCATTTAAGCAATGGGAAGAGGCAGCACAGTGTCTCTGGAGCACTTACTAGAATGAATATCAGGCGGTGTCTCACCTGGTGTGAATGCTTTTTGCAATTGCAACAATACCTTTAGATCCAAATATTACAGCGGATTACAAATACAATTAAGTCAAAGACTGATCTTCACCATTCTCAAACATTTAGGTGATATTTATTGTTCTTCTGGAGCTTATTTCGACATCAAGGTAGACTATCAGTTTCATTATTTGGACTTTGTCAAGGCTTCTATCTGCCCAATTTGAATAAGCATACTTATTTATAGGAAGATGCCTAGGACTGCTGGAAAAAACTGCAATGTAAAGCAGGAAGACTTGTGATGCAAATGATCCCAAATAAATTGAAAGTAATGTTCTAAAATAGAGGCACTGCCAAACAGGATTGAAAGAGGTTCCTCTGGAAAGAACGGTTTACTGTCCTGATAGGTAGGTCATAGTCACTCCATGTTAATAGTCATTTCTTTGTATGACATGAAGCGATGCACAAACCCCCACATAGATGACAATGCTGGTTATCGTGTTTCCCATACACATTCTACTACAAAATACTGAAAGCAAAAGATCTGAACTCGATCGCCAGATTTAACTAGTTGGCTTACCAAACATCAGAAGGAAGACTGATCAATATGGTTGTGAATTTCCAGGCAGAAAGAGCACTACAACTAATGCCTTGATGCGAGAAAGGCTTTAAAACCTCTCCCTCTAATAAAAAATACAAGCATTTACAATGTAACGGTCTCGCCTTTGCAAAAATTAGAGCTTTTGGCATTGTAAATGACATTTCTATTTTATTATATTACATTTTCTTTTTTTATTTGTTATCACTTTTAGCAGGTGTGTTAGTCCACCAACATCACTACATAACTTTAAAAAAAAATCAAAGCCAAAATAAGTGCATGGGTTCAAAGTTTTTCTTAGAAGTCGGCTGCAGACACTGCTGAATACCAGGATTGCTGAATGCCAAGGCTGCTTGCTCTTGAGTCCACCTTATGTCGCCCTGGTTGGTCTGCTTTCATCCTTGCTTCACAGTTTGTCACTATTTTTACAACTTTCTTTTTTCCTTTTTCGGACACTCTCACGTTGTAGGTTAACATATGATGAAAAATAAGCTCTGTCTCCTTAAACTAAGTGGTGTTGGCTATTACTGAAGCATTTCCATCTTAATGCAATTAGGCGTGCATCCATTGCAGTTAAATTGCATCCCATAGGGCATACTACCTATCAGGCTCCGCTTTCCGTTTTCCTCGGGGCAATGCTGCGAGTCCAATTCCCGCACCCTCTGAACTGCTCCAGAGTCCGAATACAAGAGTACAGACAACTGAAACAATGCAAACGCCGCGGGAAAGGAAGGGGACAGCAGGGAGGGAGATCTGCAATGACAAAGAACAAGGGATTAGAATACCCTGCCTCCCTCACTCTTTAACGCTATCTTTTTTCTAGATACAGTCTATGATAACCTCCCCCCCAGGCACGTAAGCTATACCTGTAAAAGAAAATACAACAGGCCACATCCAAATGGAGACAATGGTTCTGAAGAGGTATCCGGAACTTGTACCCAACTGTAAACGTAAAACAAAACACAATCAAGGTCTCTGCTACGTAACTATAAATTCTAATACTGCGTTGAGAGCTTAAAACACATACCCTTTGCTATTCTCTTAATCACTTAATATAGGTACTTTTCTGTTCCAATACCCCTTCTGTCTCCTGAAGAAATGAGAACAAATAAAGAATAATGAATCCTGCACACAATGGGCGAACACAGGAAATCAAGGGCGAGTACTTTTCCTTAGTGTTAGATAGTCACACCACGGAATATTTCCATCCAGAATACATGAACACACCAATGTTCGATATGCACATGTGTAGAGTTTTCTGATAGACTGCGAGGCTCAGAGAAAGTATCCCGCTATTGAGTCCTATCGCATCTGGTGACCGCAAACCGGTCCGAATAACCCTTGGTTAATCACAACAAGATGTTTGTAAACCGAGTCCCTCTCAGCCGAGAGACACTCCAAAGCTATATACCAGCAAGTGGTGTGCGCTGTTGGGATCGAAACTACCAACGCCTCGCACACCCAATAACACTCTGTACTCACAGGTTTGTAGGACTTGGGGCCAAAACAAGTCAAAGATCCTACCACGGCTTCATCCTGATCAAACGGAATTATCGGCGTTTTCTCGCCGTTCTCTGCATCCTTATATTTCCTGGTATGCGCGCGCATCACTGACTACGTGATGTGTGCACAGCCTGCCGGGAAATGTAGTTCAAGGTTCCGAATGCCCGTGTTTACCTAGCCACCGACGATGCGGATCTTGACAGTACACCCCCCCTCACAAGGGGACCCGCAGCCGGTCGCGGCTTGGTCGGAAACAATCGGTGAAACTGGGCCACCAACCTGGGAGCCCGAACAGCCCCTGCAGGTTCCCAGGAATTCTCCTCCGGACCATACCCCTTCCAGGAGAGCAGATACTGAAGACGACCCCGCACCCATCTAGAGTCCAGGATCCGATTCACCTCATATTCACTATCCTGTTGTACCCAGATAGGCAAAGGGGCTTTCCTAACCGGACACCTGGAGGGTTTCAAGAGGGAAACGTAGAAAACAGGGTGGATGCGTAGCTGCGCAGGCAACCGCAACTGAACAGCCACAGGGTTGACATGGCCCACCACTCGGTAAGGCCCAATGAAGCGGGGATTGAACACGCTATGTTTCCTGAATCTGATGTTTTTTGTGGACAACCACACCAAGTCCCCTTTTTTATACCTTGGATTGGGTCTCCTGTGCTTGTCAGCTTGGAGTTTGTATCTCGCCTTGGCCTGCACCAGGTTCTTGCGCGTACTCAAAAGGATTTTGCGTACTCGCAACAATCTGTCCCTCACCTCTGGCAGCTTCACATTGTCGCTCGCCAACAGCATAGGGGTGAATCTAGGGTGATGCCCGTAGGAGCAAAAGAATGGTGAGTGCTGAGTGGATGCGTGTTGTTATAAGCTATTTCAGCCACCCACAACCAATGTACCCAAGAATCACTGTTGGTCTGTACATAACAACGGAGATACTGCTTCAAGGATTGATTTAGTCTCTCCGTTTGCCCGTCTGTTTGCGGGTGGAAACTGGTGGACACAGAAGATGTAATGCGTAAAGCTGTACACCACGTTTTCCAAAAGCGAGCAGTGAATTGTGCCCCTCGATCAGACACAATGTCCCTCGGAAGGCCATGTAGTCGTACTATATTCACAAGGAGCAAATGAGACAACTGGCCAGCTGTGGGTACCTGCGGACAAGCGATGAAATGTCCCATCTTGGTTAAAAAATCCACAACCACCACTATGGTGGTATTGCCTTGGTCTTTCGGAAGTCCCACTATCAAATCTACTGAAAACCTCTCCCATGGAAGCTCTGGAGTGGGTAAAGGTTGCAGTAATCCCTGAGGCTTTTGTCTGTCCGATTTCATCTGGTTACATGTAACACATTCTGCCACCCAACGACTCAAATCAGGTCTGATGGAAGGCCACCAGAATTGTCTCTGGGTTTTCTCCAGTGTCTTGATAAAACCCATATGTCCAGCACTTGGACTTTCGTGACACCAAGAGAACACAGTTTTCCTCAACTTGGGCGAGGGTATTAAAACCTGTTGTCCTCTCATCGGTATGCCGTTTTTCAGTTTCCATTCTGGATGATGTCGTAGCCATGTGCGCTATACACAGGTTTGTGTACCTCTTCTGATTCCCATCAAAAAATCCCTGGTTTGCGTTGCTCCTATGACGTTGGCCAGTTCCACGATGGATCGGATGGGTTTCTCTGTGGGAAGTAGGAGATTTTCTCGTCTTGTGAGTGCATCCGCTTTTCTATTGGTAGATCCTGGTCTGAATGTAACCACAAAGCGGAACTCCTCAAAAAACATCATCCAGCGAAGATGCCTAGGTGATAACTGTCTGGCTGCCCTTAGAAACTGCAGATTCCGATGATCTGTGTATACAGTGACTACATGTTTTGCTCCCATCAGCCAGTGTCTCCATTCCACAAACGCATCCCGAATAGCCAACAACTCTTTTTCTGCAATAGTATAATTTATCTCCGCAGGACTTACCTTGCGCGACATGTAGACAATGGGATGTAGCATTCCAGTAGAGACCTCTTTCTGTGATAGCACCGCTCCTAGTGCTATTTCTGACGCATCCGCTTCGACAAGGAAAGGAAGGTCGGGATTGGCATGTGTTAATACGGGTGCCGAGGAAAAAGCGGTCTTGAGTTTATCAAAAGCGGTTTGTGCTTCTTCATCCCACACAAACCGAACATTTTTCCTCGTGAGCCGAGTGAGTGGTGAAACCAGTCCAGAAAATCCTGATATAAGCCTTCGGTAGAAGTTGGCGAACCCCAACAAGCTCTGAATATCCTTGACGTTCTTCAGTTGAGTCCACCCCACAATGGCTTGTACTTTTCTCTCGGCCATCACCTGTCCGGATGGAGTGAGCATTACTCCAAGAAATTTCACTGTTGTCACATGAAACTCACATTTGGTGATTTTGCAGAATAGGTGATGTTTCATCAATGCTTGCAACACCATTTTCACATGCGTGATGTGTTCCTCTGTAGAATTGGAATATATGAGGATGTCATCTATATAAACTATGACATGATGATCCAGATATTCGCGCAGCACTTCATTCAAAAAAAATTGAAAAGCGGCGGGGGCGTTGCAAAGCCCAAAGGTCATTACCCGATATTCATAAAGCCCATACCGCGTCTTGAAGGCAGTTTTCCACTCATCACCCCTTCTGATACGGACAAGATGGTATGCACCACGCAGGTCGAGTTTGGTATAGATGTGCGCTGACCGAACCTGTTCCAGTAACACAGGGATCAAGGGTAGTGGGTATTGGTTTTTTACGGTGATGGAATTCAACGCTCTGTAGTCGATGCAACACCTCTTTTCACCATTGACCTTCGGGATGAAAAACAACGGAGAGGCTGCAGGGGATCTGGAAGGCCTAATGTATCCTAGAGCTAGATACTTATCTAAATAGGCTCGCAATGTCTCATTTTCAGGAAGGGTCAAAGCATATATCCTCCCATTAGGGATTATCGATCCAGGTATTAGGTCGATCCGGCAATCATACGTTCGATGCGGCGGAAGAACCTCAGCCTCTTTGTCACTGAACACGGCTTCGTACTCCGCATAACATTGTGGAAGAGTCACCTCTTTTTCCGCAGCTGTGGCTATGGTATGCAAGGAACACAATGCTTGAGCCGGGCTCCAAACACCTGTAAGACAGTGTTCTAAACAATAGGGAGAAAGAAACTGGACAGTTTTTGTGGTCCAACGTATTTCAGGATCATGTTTTTGCAACCACGGAAGCCCTAAGATGATCCCATATTGTGGGGCTTCGATAATGTTGAATCCCAAATATTCGTGATGGGTGTGGTCATGGGTAACCTCATACTCCTGAGTATGACATGTGATGGGTCCGCTTGTAATTCGTTCCCATCAACCGCGTATACTGTTTCTGGACTTTCTTTGGGGACTAGTTGCACTCCCAATCGACGGGCCTCGGTGATATCCATGAAACAACCAGTAGCCCCGGAATCAACCATTGCCCGAATGTCTTGCTTCACCTCCCCAATCAAGATAGTCAAGTCTAGAAAGAGGCGTTTCCTCTCATAATCCACAACTGGGGTGAATGAAGGGATGATATGTGTGCTTGAGAGCCTCCCTCCATTGGCCTTCAAGCTTTGGAGTTTTCCGACTCTCTCATCAATTCCTGCAAGGTTTTGACCTCCCCGAAACCTATTGGTTTTAGGTTTTACGGGGCATTCGCGTACAAAGTGTCCTTTTTTCCCGCAGTACAAACAAAGTCCTAATTTACGTCGGTGTTCTTTTTCACTGGCAGTTAAGGAGGCTCGCACGACTCCAATGTCCATAGGCTCAGGTGGAGGACTAGTCTTCTCCCCACTGCTCGCATGTTCATATGGCATCACAGATTAATCTTTCTTTTTATGTTCCCCTTTCCTTTCTTTCTATGATCCAGACGGAGGGCAAGATCTATCCAAGCCGAGCAGGTACAGGGCTGTGGGTCGATTTGTGCCAGCACATCCTTCATCTCTTCACTGAGGCCTTGGTAGAAGATGGCTGATCTCTTGGGTTCTGGCCAATCTGTTTCGGCCACCAACCTCCTGAAATTATTTAAATACGTAACTAAATCTGCATCACCTTGCTTCAGTTTTAACAGTTCCCTATCTGCGGTGAAGGTTTCTGCTCGCCTGTCGAATGTCTTTTCAAATTCTTCTTTGAAATTATCCCAATGATTTAAGAGTGGGTCATCCCTTCTAACTATCGGAACCGCCCACTGCACTGCTTCTCCCCCCCCCCGAGATATGAAATAAGGAAAGCCACCCTCGCTTGGTGTGTGGAAAACATCTTAGGTTTACACATAAAATGCAACTGAACCTGTGTCATGAAGACTTGTACCTTCTTGTTATCCCCATAGTATCGTTCAGGAGGAGCAAGAGGGATCTGTGCAGGCATCTCAACCACCACAGAGGTAGTAGGAGTCGAACTGCCAGATGCCCCATCTTGTACAACCGTGGGAGGGGGTAATCTGTCTACCTTGGCTCGTAATTGTGCTTTCTCAGCCCTTGCTGCAGCAACCTCTCTACTGGAAGCTGCCAGCTCCACCTGCACCTGCACTAAGGCCAAAGCAGCCAAAACATCCTCTAAGGTAGTCATGGCGGAATCACAGCACTGCCAAGAAGAGGTAAGATTCGTAGGCCGATAATTCTATCAGGCTCCGCTTTCCGTTTTCCTCGGGGCAATGCTGCGAGTCCAATTCCCCCCACCCTCTGAACTGCTCCAGAGTCCGAATACAAGAGTACAGACAACTGAAACAATGCAAATGCCGCGGGAAAGGAAGGGGACAGCGGGGAGGGAGATCTACAATGACAAAGAACAAGTGATTAGAATACCCTGCCTCCCTCACTCTTTAACGCTATCTTTTTTCTAGATACAGTCTATGATAACCTCCCCCCCAGGCACGTAAGCTATACCTGTAAAAGAAAATACAACAGGCCACATCCAAATGGAGACAATGGTTCTGAAGAGGTATCCGGAACTTGTACCCAACTGTAAACGTAAAAAACAAAACACAATCAAGGTCTCTGCTACGCAACTATAAATTCTAATACTGCGTTGAGAGCTTAAAACACATACCCTTTGCTATTCTCTTAATCACTTAATATAGGTACTTTTCTGTTCCAATACCCCTTCTGTCTCCTGAAGAAATGAGAACAAATAAAGAATAATGAATCCTGCACACAATGGGCGAACACAGGAAATCAAGGGCGAGTACTTTTCCTTAGTGTTAGATAGTCACACCACGGAATATTTCCATCCAGAATACATGAACACACCAATGTTCGATATGCACATGTGTAGAGTTTTCTGATAGACTGCGAGGCTCAGAGAAAGTATCCCGCTATTGAGTCCTATCGCATCTGGTGACCGCAAACCGGTCCGAATAACCCTTGGTTAATCACAACAAGATGTTTGTAAACCAAGTCCCTCTCAGCCGAGAGAAACTCCAAAGCTATATACCAGCAAGTGGTGTGCGCTGTTGGGATCGAAACTACCAACGCCTCGCACACCCAATAACACTCTGTACTCACAGGTTTGTAGGACTTGGGGCCAAAACAAGTCAAAGATCCTACCACGGCTTCATCCTGATCAAACGGAATTATCGGCGTTTTCTCGCCGTTCTCTGCATCCTTATATTTCCTGGTATGCGCGCGCATCACCGACTACGTGACGTGTGCACAGCCTGCCGGGAAATGTAGTTCAAGGTTCTGAATGCCCGTGTTTACCTAGCCACCGACGATGCGGATCTTGACACTACCCCTGACGAGGTAGTGACGATGAGGTGGCAGCTCTGGTCGTCAAACTACTACCTGAAGTTCAGACTAAAACGTAAAATTTACAGAACCGTTCAAGACATGGCTGCCTGCTCTTAACATGGTTTGCTGAAGGTTGTATTTGAAGGGTAAGTAGCTGTGGCAATGCAGAGTAATCCATACATTGGGGATAACTGCAAGGAAGGCAGCAGGAATCTGGAGGTAGAGTAGCCCGATGAGTGGTTGTAAAGGAGCGTGTGTGGGGCGGGGGGTACGTCAATTTGCACACCTGTCAGTTTGCTTTGCCCTAAGGCAGGTGTGGCGATCTCCCACCTTGTTGCTGCGCCAGTCCCAGCTCTGTTTACTGTCCTACGCTGTAATTTTGCCCATTGCTGATTCAGCACCATCAAAAGGGCAGACTCTTGGTATACAAAGCATCGCGCAATAAAGAGACCACGCAGTGTCACCGTAAAAGGCCATTTTATTAGACCAGAACTGCGAATCTGTACATAACAGTAACATCAACAGTAACATCAACAGTAACAGTAACAGCAACAGCAAACCCCCACTCACACTTCCCCCCTCATTCGTTTCATTCACTACGCTTCATCACCAAGCCCTAGAGGCTCCAAACACCGTTCTTCTTGCCCCTCAATCACCGTCATCCAGCCCCCAGGCGTTGCGTCATCCCATTCACGCTTCTAACCGTCCTATGCAAACTCCCTCCCCAAGGGATGGGTGTGCCCGCTCTTGACCCCTTGTCCCTTCGAATCCTGCCAACCAGTGAACCCCCTGTAGAGCGGTTCACTGCCCCACCCCATCACAGGGCCACCCATCCGATACCAACACCCATTCACTCCCTGCGACACCTGATAGCCTTGTTCCACAACTTGCTCACCACATATCGCAACTCCATCATGTAGTACGCATTACCCAGCTGAGACAAGTGCACTCCGTCATCCCTAAAAACTAACAGTTCCTTCAGTCGAATCCCAGGATGCGCAATGACCTTAATGTCCCTGTCCGCACAGTAGAGTCTCATCACCCTATTAAGTTTCCTCCGAGCCTTCTCAATGGCTCCATGTTTCACAGCCCCCCTCCACACTTTCCTGGGGACCAGCTCCGTCCAGGCAATGCAGGCCCCCGCCAGCCTCGATTTCAAAACCTCCAAGTCCCTTTGCATGAGTTGTAACAACGCCAATCCAGACAGTTGCACCAGGTCATTTTCCCCCAGGTGAATGATCAGCAAGTCTGGGCATCCCCTCTGTGGGACCATCTTCGCGAGCCAGGGCAGTAGTGCCCCCCATCGCATACCACTCTTTCCCCACCATTTCACCTCGTGCAGTTGTCCCTTCAGTCCCAGGTTACGGCCGTAAACCTGCAGTTCCGAATATTTGGAAGCCCAATGCACGAAGGAGTGCCCAACAATCCAAGTCACCGTCCTACCGCCCGGTCCACCCACGCGACCTACGAAGAAAAAGATGTTAGAACAAGCAACAAACAGTGTAAAACAAACAACCACCTGCCTGGGACCAATCTACTTCCTCACATACCTCTCACAACATCGCGACTTCCAACGCCCAATCCTCTTAATCCTGTCCCAGGACCAACCCAGCCGGGCCGCCGCAGTCGCAGCCCCAATGCAAAAAGAGTGAGTGCCGAAACCAGCCCCATCCATGCCCAAACACCTCAAAGCCATACGCAACACCGCCAACAGCTGGCCAGCCGTCACCCTCGCACCAGACGCATGGCAAAAAATCTCACCACAGCGCACCCCACCCATCCCCAGGAAAGACCGCCACTCCAAAACTAAGCAAACCGCCCGCCAGACTCATTCAACCATACCCACTTGCCCCTGCCCATCTGATCCGTTTGAGCAACACAGCCAAATCCCCAATCGCCCCGCATCCACACGTACCTCCTCAAACAACCTACCCGCCCCCAGTCTCGTACCCAACAGCTCAGACACCCGGAAAGCCCCAAAAAACATCCACACCATGCACAAACGAAAAAGGCCCACCTCAACCGGGTCATAACAGCATTCCAGCAACACCCCAACCAGCCGAACCAACAAGTCAAACGTCACCGCCTCTCGCAGCTGACCCCCCCCAGCCCCCCTTTCCCGACCCCAACCCCGCAACATGCGAGCCAAAACCACATCTTTGGTCGGGTCAAAACCCAAGAACAAAACACAGTAAAAAGATATCCCCGCCAACTTCCCAGAGATCGTAGCCGCAGTCAACCCCCGGTCCATGCAAGCCAACACATAACCCCGCAGACCTCTCAGCACAGTCGACTCCCCGCTCACGACACCATCCACCGTCCAGCCCATGAAAGCACTAAATTCAGACCATGCCAGACGATAAGTCCTCCTCGTGGTCGGAGCCAGCGAACCCTCCACCAGACCAATCATCCTCACTCCCCCAAGGCCTAGATGCCGGCCGGCAGCTCGGTCTTGCAGGCATCTGCTCCCGGTGCCAGGTGTCGAAACCGCTGCCACTGCGAACGAGACAAAGCATCCGCAATGTCATTATTATTCGCCCCAGGTAAATGCTTAGCCCGAAACACCACATTCAGCTGCAGGCACGCCAACATGAACCTACGCAACAGCCGCAGCACTCGCAGGTCCCTCGCCCTCTGATGATTCACCAGCTCCATCACCGTCATTGTCGACGTGGAAGAGCACGGACCTGTTCCGAAATTCCTCCCCCCACACCACCAGCGCCACCAGCAAAGGGAAGAACTCCAAAAAGGCAATGCTCCTGCCCTGCCTGATCCAGGAGGCCGGCGAGCTCTCCGCATACCACCTGCCAAACCCAGAAAACACCAAACCCCGCTGACCCAGCCGCGTCAGAGTAAATTTGGCATTGCCAGACCGCCCTTTCCTCGTCAAAGTCCAAGGACACACCATTGAAATCCTGCAAGAAGGTGATCCAAGTCCTCAAGTCCGTCCTCACCCCCAAGGAAATCCTCACTCTGATGTGGAAGCACTGCCCCCGACATGGCCATGCCGAGCCGTCTGCAGAACGTCTGCCCTGCCCGCACCACCCTGCACGCAAAGTTAAGGAAACCCAGCAGCTTCTGCACGGCCCTCAAAGGGATCCACCGTTCCTCCACAGCCCACTCCAGACATGCCAGAATCTCCCTCACCTTTGCCGCAGGCAGGCGCGCCAACCACTGCACAGAGTCCAGTTCAATCCCCAAGAATGTGAGGCAACAGCTGGGACCAGCCATCTTCTCGGGCGCCAAAGGCACCCCAAACTGCAAGGCCAAAGCCTGGAACCGCGACAGGGCCCTGCCGCAATCCCAGGTCTCAGACCTCCCCAGGAAGAGGAAATCATCCAAGTAGTGGGTGACTTCACGGCACCCACTGACCCGCACCATGACCCACTGCAGAAAAGTGCTGAAAAGCTCAAACAGCACAGGAGATGGCACACCCCATGGGCAACTTTGTCCACGTAGATGGCCCCCCCAAACTGCATACCAAAAAGCGAAAAATCCGCCGGGTGAATAGGCAGGAGACGGAAAGCCGACTTGATGTCACACTTCGCCAATTCCGCACCCAGTCCACAAACCCTCACCAGGCGGATCGCATCGTCCACCGATGCATACAGCACTCTCGAGTCTTCCTCCGCAATAAAGTCGTTCACCGACTGACCCTCCGGCCACGACAAATGGTGAATCATCCTGAACTCCTTCCTCCTTCGGCACCACCCCCAACGGGGAAATTATCAGGTCCGGCAACGGCCAGTCAGTAAACGGGCCAGCCACCCTTCCTTCCGCCACTTCCTTCTCCAACTTCGCAAACACCACCCCTGGCAATTCTTTCGCAGATCTCAAATTCTCAGCCCAACGACGTTCCCTGGGACCCTGGTAGCCCACCCGAAAGCCCTCTGTGAACCCCCAGAAGAGCCGCGCCGCGGCCTCGCGATCAGGATAGCCCGCGAGCCACAGGGCCATCGCCTCCACCCTAACCGGAGTAGGCGCCCTTCGGTCCAGGCTGGCCCCACCCCCTCGCGTTCCTCCACTGCTCAGAGGGGGTGGTGAGCGTGAGGCACTGCGTAAGGGCGTGCTTGCCACCACACTTCGAGCACTCGTGTTTGAACTTACAGGGGTACCTGGAGCAGTACCCCCGATTGTAGCTCCAGCATGCCCCCGTGGAATAACCCCCCTGCTTGGACTGCTGACCCAAAACAATGGTGCTGGGCACTGTTCCACCCCCCGCCTTGGACGGGACGCGGCGGAAAAGACCGATACAACACCGGCAAACCACTGGCAGTATGGGTGGACGCCGTCGAGTGCGAAGACACCATCCACTGCATCCAAAGCTCCTGGTCTACCTCTCCCAAACTCTTCTCCGGATCCACGCTAACCCTGGCCCGAAACTCCTCATCGTAGCTTAACCAAGCAAACCCCCCCAAACTGCATCTGGGCCTTGCGAATGATGTCCATGTACTTAAACAGCGCAATCGCCCGGTCCAGATACTTCTGGCAATAAACACTGGCATAGATCAGGAAAGCCGAAGTCCAATTCTCCATAGTCACCGGCACTCTAGGCCGCCTCGTCAGCTCCCACTCCTTAGAGCCCTCCTTGGCCTGAACCTCCCGATGAAGTAACTTAAAAACGTCCACAAACTCATGTTTCCAGATTCTGTCCTTGAGTTTCTCCGACAAATGTGACCCAAGAGGCATCGCCAGCCCCATATACGGCAGCTTCTTAGGCACCTTCACCCCCTTTTCCTCCATGCCATCTCCTTTGTCCGTCTGCACCCCCTAAGTGACCGACTTACCGTCCACCTTCTTACCATCCGCAGGTGGACCGCCCGATAGCTTCTCCCCCTCCTGCACAGAACCGTCCCACACCCACTGACCGGCAGGTCCTTTTCCGGCCTCCTCCTCCCCCCCCCCCGTGGAGCGTCATCCCAAGCTGCCCACCAGGCGCCCTCACCTGTGAGTGCCGGCGTCCGCTCCCGGGGCCTTCCTCAGGACTCCGTCCCCCGGACCGCCATCGATCCGGCCTTCTTCTTCGTCACAGTCTCGACCTGCAACACACCAAGGTCGTGGTCTCCCGCTGCGCAGCCTACGCCTTCCAGGTCATCCCGCACCTCCCCCTCTTCCAGCTCCTCATTCAGCACTGTAATCCAACTCAAGCACAGTTCCAGATCCACACCCACGCTGTCCACCTCCTTCACCGCATGCTTCACCCCCTTCTGCACACTCCCTCGTCCACGCATTCCAGAAACGCCACGTGCCGAAGTCGCCCGATCCCTCGGTGGAGGGACAGCCGCCGCGTACTGACCTACTGCTTTCGGCCTGCATCTTGAGCCGTCTTGTGCCCCGCCAGGCCCCCCCGGGCTCTGCCGACAACCGCCGGCTTGGATCCCCTCCCGCCCCTCAGGTCGCTCGAACCTGAGCGGGCCCCGGCACCATCGGGCCTCAAAGCCGTCCCGGCCGTCCCTACTCCTGCCATACCCCCCCCGAGGGAGGGATGGCCTGCACTGCCTTCTGCGCCCTAGCCCTCCTAGCCTCCTCCTCAGAGGTCGGGGTGGGAGGACCCTCAATCTCATGGCCCCACACCGCACCCACCCTGGCACGAGTCGCCTCGGCCCACCTGACCTCCTGAATCTGCTCCAAGATACGCTCTCCCCAGGCCCTTTCCTCCCAGGAGACAGCACCCCAGATCTGAGGGGGGGGGGCAGGCGGTAGCCAAAGAAGTCACCCCCCGGGAGGGAAGAAACCCACCTGCTGAAAACACTGAACCCAACCAGGCCCGCCAATGGGACCAGAGCGGGTGTCCCGCTCCAGCCCGCCAAATCCCCGGACGCGCAACGGCCGGGGTGCCCGCCCTGGAACCCCTGGACAAGTCAATGGGGGCCTCCACCTCCAGCTCCCCTGCCTCCCGCAAGGCATCCCCAGGCCCATCCCCCTGAACGACATCACTTGCAAGGTGCCCGACGGGCCCATGGGCCCCACTCCCACCAGAGCAGGCCCAACAGGGGCACCCGCCTGCCCCTCCCCCCTGCAAGGTGCCGGCCGGCACCAGCAGAGGCCCTTGGGGCGGAAGCGCGGGGGGGGCGCAGCCCTCACGGCCACCCCCGAGGCCCCAGGCAAAAACTCAAGCGGAGGGAAGGCCCGCGCGGAAAGGCTCCTGCGCTTCCCGCCGGATCTTTGGGAACACCGCCCCCCCTCCTGCCGTCAAACCCCCCTGCAGAGTCCTGCTCGTCTTCCTGGCAGGCAAACACCGCCACCTTAACCCCGGCCGAGGCAGCACACGTGCCCCTGGTGGCCCCCACCCAGGCCTGATCCAAGACCCCCGGCTGAATAAGGTCTTCCCGGCCAGCCCTCGCAAGCAACAGCAAGGCCTCACGGACCTGCTCCGCAGACACTCCAGACATCTTACCAAAAAACTGCCCACCAAGATAAATGAGAAAAACCCAGCTGCCGTGAAACAGCTCCAAACGAAATCCAACCAAGACTAGCACTAGGCCTCACAAAAACTAGTCCTAACTACCTCCTTTTGATCTCCCTCCCGATGGTGCCAGGCACAGAAAGAGGAAGTTCCCTTCCTCCCCCGCGCTTAAATACCCACCCCCTAACTCCTCCCCTTCCCCTACCTGGCCTATCCCCTGCACGAAAGACCCCGGGGGAAGACTAGTCTGCGACTCTGCTTCCCCCGGGGCCCGGCATAGGCCACCACCTATGGCACATGGAGGTAGGTGAATCTGACCCCCACGTCTTGTATGCGGTGGCCTCAGTGACTCATGCTACAACTTTCTTCCAGTCTGAAGTGTGCAGTAAATCTTTACTTTGTCACATCTAATTAATACACAGTTCCCACTTGCAGCTGAAAGCTGCTCCGATTACCCATTTAGCTTGGCAAACAAATTTGATTGCCTACGATATTTGAGTGTTTACTATATTTGAATGCGCTGCCTTTGGTTTGCTTGTGGCTTGTTTACTTTTGTCATGTCTATTTGATGTAATTATACACATGTCCTGACGTTTTACCCAGCAGCTTTATGCATGCTGCGATGTTCACAGCCATAAATGTACGTTAAAATTAAAGCTACACACCCTAGCACACAAAAGTGTTGTTGGCTAAAACACGAGCACTGATGAATGAAGGTGTCACAAAGATCTGGTACTCCGTAGTTAAAAATAAAATGGAACTTAAGCATGGAATGAATCTAGAAGGCATGCATGGCACTGAACTGGCAGGCTCATGAAGCCTTAAAAGGCTACTTCCAACTTAAACTTTGTCAAAGTGTACTGTACTGAACAAAAAGTTTTGTTATCTGCCCCAGAGGTGTGTCGGCGTTATCCAGGTTTCAACCCCAGTAAAGATAGCTTGGTTGGTTGAGTGCCTACAACAAATTCCAAAGGGAACGCAGGCAGTTTCTGGCCAGAAGAATGAGGATCAGTTCAGAGTTTTGTGATGGCAATTATCTGCTTGATTGATCAACAACTCTTTAGTTTTAATGTAAGGTGTAGCCCATCTGCAACCCGTGTAAATTGGTCTTAAAACCTTCCTTGTGTAAGGGACTTAAAATTTTACTTTAGGGTTCCCCAGTATCCTAGGAGTGTTATCCCGTAAGCCCCTTATAAAGTATGCTGTAAATCCTGAAACATTTTAGCCTAATATGCATAACAATGCAGTTTGGCGCGAATTTCCCTATTATCAGATAGTCCTCTCTGTAAATCTATCTTCAGTTTTATTAAGGGGAGTGACATACACTATCTAGGAAAGCCAACGTGATAGAGCTAGGAAACCTAAATACAGTGATACGTGCGCTATATAAATCGCAATACATTTACATTTAAACTTAAAGATACAACACAATTCTACCAAGTTTGTGAAACTTATTGTGCTATAACACTTGAAAAGACCCGTTTTTGGCAGTATTTGTTCTAAAAAAAATGATATCCTTCTTACGAGCCCCCCCCTCACCAAAAAAACACCCGACCCAGATTGTGACACAGTATAAAACAATACTTTTGAAGCTACTTGCTACAGCAGTTTTGTAAACCGGTGTTACTAATATTCAATTTCAAGGTAATGTTATCAACCTGAGAAGGATGGACAGCTAAAATGGCCCCAACGAGACTCCAGCTTATGATTTGCAGGTTAAGCACAGGTAGATGTCTGCAGTGGATGCTTGAGTTACTGAGAAATCTTGATGGTTTTAAAAGCCTCCGATCATCCTAGCATTGATGCAAACATATTCTGAAGCGAACACACTCCATGTGAGGAATCGAAGGGGCACACCGCACACTTTGGTTAAAATAAAAAGCGAAGCGCAGCCATGCACAGCGGCACCTAAAATACCGGAGACCAGTGCTACGAGCTTTTCATAGGAGCCCCCCACTGGCGCTACTGATGCTTGGGGTTGGCGACCACCAAGCCTGCCTAGCCTTGCTGCCACTCGCCTCTTTCTTTTTATCTCACTGTTGAAGTTTTTTTTTTATCTATGCCTTCCCCATTGTTACTTGTTCCATATTTTCTCCTCCTTTTCTGCTTTTTTCCTGCTTTTGTCAAAGTCTGATAAGGAAGCCCCAAAAAATGAGCGCCGGTGCAAACATCAAACACTGATTCCGACCATCAGCCCTTCGAGAAGGCAGGGCCAGTTATTGACAGCCGCGCCTGTGAAAATAAAACGAGGGGCACCATCTGGACGGGAGGACTATTCCACCCCCAGAGTACGCTCAGCCATGCATTGCTCTGGGGTGCTGTTGGTTGAGTGTTGGCGGTCCCGGTGTGGTCACAAATGCTGGGGCAGCACCAGAGCCCTCTGAGATCCGGGTTCTGGTGCTATGTGAGGTGCTCGGGCATAGGGGCAGCACTGGGGCTGAGGCCTCCGATGAAATAAATTATAGGCCCCCAGAGTCTGCAGCCCCAAATGAAGGACTCTAGGGGCTCGTACGGCAGTGGTGAGATGGGGCTGCGGCCTCTGTTTTTATATTTAAAAAAAACAGACCTGCGTCGCTCAGTGTGGTAATGGGGGTCTACAGCCCAAACATGTGGTGGTCACCCCAGAGCCCTCCTGACCATGACGGGGCTCTGGGGATTGTCAGGGGCTGAGGTGCGGGATCGGTCCGAATTCAGGCATGGGGCGCAAAGCCCCTGTTGCAATAAATAAAAGGCCCTCAGATCCAGTTTCCACGAGAGGGTAGAGTGACACTGACCTGCTTGGACAGAAAGTCCCAGAGCTCAGTGCTGCTCTTCTCGTTCCTGGCTGCTATCAACTGGAGAGAGTCCAAGCTGAGCTGCAGGTTCTCCATGGTCCCAGCAAAAAGGCAATTCCCAGCAAAAAGGCCACTCCAGACAGGTTGCCTCTGTGCTCCTCCTTCGGCGCAAACACAGCAACGAGCTGAACTGCCCCGCCACACGTGGGGAAGAACAGCCTACTGTGGAAAAGAAAAGTACTGGACAGTCCGGCTCCAACGCTATTTCTTGAATTTTTTTCACTGTTGATCTCAGTTCTACAACAAGAACAAGAGCTGCTCAAACATAAAACATCTACGGAGACACGGACAGTGGGAGCAGGAACATGCGGCATGACGAAAAAAGAGGCAGGACTTAAGACACAGAAACGCCCACAAACTCAACGTGACAGGGGAGAGAGTGATTGACAACCATCTCTTCCAATGGGTAGCCTCCATTTATGGAGCTAGCCAAAGGAAGAGAGGCGGGACAAAGCCCCATTCTGTAGATCAAAAGATTTTGCCTGCGCGAGCACTGCTGTGCAGTGCTACGGCCAGGCGAAACCCAAGTAGTAACATCTATAGGACTCACCCTTGACTCTTACTTAAATCTCCATTTTTGAAAATAAAAACAAACCCTACTGAGGAAGATGCATCTTCAGTCCCAAGACCTCAAACAAGTGTCCCAATCTACGGATCACACCCAGGCCAGTGGTCATTTAAGTTGCCATTGGGGTTAAGTTACCAATTCAGACAGCTTCAGTAAAGTAAGCCAGTAGACCTGCAAGTGTCGTATCAGAACCACAGATACTCGTAGCACCTAGTCTATCAGAAGTCTTGCTGCATTGCATATAGCACACATTCATAATATTTATCTTCAGCTAAAGCTATAGATCTCAGGAGGCTTTCCCAACAAAGAGCAAATGGGCCATCCTGGAAATTCCAAAATTTTAGATTGCAAAGGCTTTCTGAAAACACCTGTCAAGGATTTAGCGCATGCTGACCAAGAGATTAACTCAAAGCACCCCACCCCCATTTTACGTATTCATGCAATATTGCGAAGGCACAATCTATGTTCTAAATAAAAGAAAAACCTCACCACTTCAATATACTCAAGAGAGTTCAATGCTAGACATATTGATGCGACAAATAGCCAACAGGTGTTGTGCATATTCAATGTGAGGCAGGAGAAGCGATACTACCACAGTAAGTGGAAATAAGGTGCAATTAAGTGTGTTGCCTATGGTTCTACAAGTGAGCTGCATTACAAATCACCACAAATTGTAGTTCATCCAGTGCTCTATTTGAATTGTGTGGGCCTCCATTCTGGCATTGCTGTCCTCCTAGACAGATGAAACAGTCACTATTTTTTTTTCTTCTGCTAATCAATCCACAAAGTTCCATACTATACCATAATTCTAGTACTAATCCTCACCCCCACTGAGGATATCTTCAGGCCTACTCATAGCTTGCTTCTCATTGAGGATATACCCCCACAGATCTATAGTTCACCCTTGTATGTGGCAATTATCTGCCAACTTATGTTGGAAAGTAATGAATGAGTAGTTTAGGTGCTAAACGCCATTCCATACAAATAACTTAGCTAGTGACAAAACCTTTATTAAAACATATAAATACAGTAAAAGTGCATAAACAGTCCCATTAAGTCCAAATTGCTTTCATTTTAATAGTCCAGCAACGGCGGCAAGTCAACAGATGTTTCAGCCGGCGAATACAAGAAAGGAAAGGGCAGGATATCTGAAAGAGATGGAGCAGAAAGAGCAATTTAGTTTTCAGAAGCTTTGCAGAATCCATGGGCATAAAACGTTCCGTTATTCCAGTCACCTGAAGACACTTCCAGACCCCTACAATGCTTCATGCCATGCCTGCAACTCAGCAGGTTATTGAAATAAGATTAAGTGTGGCATACGTAGTTTGTGACAGCGTGCAGAACCTGAAAAAACGTAAAAGGCTTTTGCAGTACAATGCAAAAAAGGATTCCAAAACCAAAGGTTCAGTGTGTAAGATCCCTATGCAGAGATAGTCCTTGCATAAACCTTAAATGACAGCAGCATAATACATTTTACTTGACACATTAGCAATTACCAGCTGGTCAAGGGGAATAGGGAATTTTTAATTAGTGGGCAAGAATTAAACAAAAGCAGCTTAAGGTGCATTTGAAATGGCGAAAAGGGGGCTCTTAATATTACCAACCTGACTCCCATGTGAATGAAGAGGGTTTCAGAGGAGATGGCATCAGGTTGACATGTCGATCAAACCTTTCCATTGTCTGGAGCGATACACCAGCCAAGCACAAGTGACTCAGTCTGTGCTCTTCACGAACATCAAAACACTCAAAATCTACGGCAATATACAGAGATAACAAGTTAAGATAGGCTGTGGAGACGTACACAGACCTACTTGTGTTCAGTTGCCTTCAACTGGCTACGACTCCCATTACCGATTACAGATAGAGACTCAAACCACTCTTTCATATAAATCTACTGTGCCAGAAGTACATGCTTACCAAGTGGATTATAGGGAATGAGTTTCTCAATTTCTGGATATTCCACCTCAGAATGTTTTCTTCCATTCTGTGAAAAAAATAAAGAGGTTTAAACTTTGAACAAGCAATCTATCATTTGTCCCTGAAGTGGCCAACCACACGAGACGTTAATCCATATTCGAACACCAATCACAGTTTAGTGTAAAAATGTGCTTACTATCTAGCACTAAATTAGTTCAAATGAAGCCTGGGAAATATGGTAGCAAAAGCTCCCAAATGTTCATAACTCCCAATCAAGTTTTGCATTCTCATCCACACTCTACAATCACTACAAAAGTAAACATTGAGTTTAAGTAAAATCACACTGGTAAAAAAAAACTCTACACTACAGAAACAGATGTTTCTCCTTTGTTGCAATGCACCTCAACGCCCTTATTTACTGCTAATTAGAAAGTGGTAGCACAGGGATGGATCCAGTCAGACAGCAGCAAACCAACAAATATTGGTTGTATCTGGAAATATTGGTTATATCTGGTATCCACTTTTTACAAGGGCCTTAAAGGACATCTACATGTTCTTAGCAATTTTTTATTCATTACTTTCCCCAGTTGTGAGAGATGGTAACATTGTCATCTTCTCGTAGAGGTCTTACAATTGCAAAGTACAGTCAAAACCATCCCCTGTACCTTTTGGTAAAAGGTACCTCACTTTTTGGTATGAGGCTTCACCCATACTTCACCTTGAGTGGCAATTTGAGTTCAGTGATCGAAGATAACCGCCACACAGGCGATGAACTAGAGCAGTCCCATCACAGCAAACCCATTGACTGGCTAGGGAAAATGCATTGTAGTAAAGCAGAGAATAGGGGGCTTAAATACATAGGCTTCCCACAAAGCAAAAGCAATAGGGCCCCACCTCCTTAACCCCCCCCCCTAAAAAAAAAAAAAGGGACCTCACAAAACAAACACCTCAATACAAATTGAACGTCAAATCTGCTCTGCAAGTTGAAGGTGCTAGCAAGCACCAATTGGGCTTTTGTAGATAGTTCTAGACGCCTTATTCTACTAGGAAAGTAAGGGTCCACTTTCAAAAGTGTGGCCAGAGTGCATGGATCTTACCATACCCAAGTTTAACTCACAACTAAAGTGGGCCTTTGCTATCCCAGTAGAGCGCAGGAACCATGTGAAGCAACTTGGTTATCTAAAAGTAGTGCTCCTGTGCAGGTAGTCTTGGGGCAAGAGTAGTAAATGTGAAAACCCAGTAATCACAGATTGTGTTAGTACGAACACAACCTCAATGTGCCCCTTTTCTAGCAGACATGACGATCAGTCCTTATCACATGCGCACTCTACTATTAGAGTCCTCCAGAAAATGAGCCGGAGTAGTGAACTGCATATTGTACAACAGTCCACAGTCTGGGAACAGTTTGCTTTTTTATGACCCGAATGATACATAAGTTGTGTTACAAATAACTGCATAAGTGAACAAATAAGTGACGTTGAGTCCCACTTGACCCACCTTTAGTTACATATCCAATCCACCAAACCTCAAGGCTAGCAAACATAGCAGCAGTAAGAGGGCCTGTATCAAGTTGGAAGTCGCACTAGAATATAGATTAAAGCACAGGAGGGAGGGATTCTGAAATACCTTAGCAGAAGGCTGTCGTAACCTTGGCTTCGCCATTTTTGTTTGTGTGCCAACAGGAGCGTTGCCAATGTTGATAGTGATGTCAGCGAGACCTTGCCTGGCTACTGGAGAAGCCTTCAGTACCTTGCCAAGTCGTAGTCCTGGCATTTGAGGTCGCTCAGAAAACACCTTTGCTAAGAGAAAAGCAGGTTACGTTTTGGAGTTCAACACCATGAACTGTCATTCAATCTGATACAGAAGGGTAACATCCCTACCTAGGGGAAAATAACAGTCCTCCACAATACCAAACAGTATTCTTAACATTTGAAAGTGGGAGCTAAATGATGTTAACTGAAGTTTAATGTAGCTCTATGATGCATGCAATTATAACTCAGTCTAGCAGCAACATTTACAGTAGCGCCAGCATAATACAAATGGCCTACAGAAGGGAGTGCAGCACAGCTATCCATCTCAGACTTTAAATGGGAATTTAACTTTGAAGCAAACAAAAATTACCACTGTCTTGAAGCCATGTGCACCCTCATAGTGCAAACTGTACAATATTACTCTTGCTGTCCCAGAAATAAAAATTTGGCAGTCACGTTGTGTGTTGTAATACCTACAGTTGTGTACTCAAGGAAGTAGAAACTGTTTCATTTCAGTGAACCAACTAAATGGACACAAAGCTTACTGGATGCAGATGGCAACCTCAAACGATCCTTCGAATCACCATTTGTACTAGCAAAGACATTCTCTTTGTCCACGTAGATCAGAGTAGCCATCTATCTTGGTTTAGAACACAAATACAAGTCCTGCAAAAGAAACAAGATGGTCACTGGACAGGTTTTGTACCCAAGTATTGCTGGAGACTGAACAAGAAGAACTGTTAGTGGAGAACAGTAAGAAAGTCTAACTGTACAACAAAAAACTAAACAAAATTAGAGTAAAATTGAACACACAACTTTAACAGAATGACAGAATTCCAAAATTAAGGGAATCCAAGATATGCATTGTTAAAAGTTTTAAGTAGAAATGGCGCAAAAAAGGAAGAAAAAAAGCAGAAATGACAGTCAATGGTCACCGTTGACCAGGATGTAGGTACACAGGTTGACTTCAATGGATACTTCAATCAGGTTAGAGATTTTATCTTGTGGATTGGTCCTTCAAGTCACAAACCACCACAAGAGTATGCTTCTAAAGCCCCATGGGACCTCTGATGGCGGGGCTGTACACAGACTTTCAGGGTTTCATGCAGGGGCCAACAGCAGGGTCCAGTTGCCACTGTTCTCCTGTAGCTTGAACAGGAGGTCATCTTTATGACCTTTGAGTCAACTTTTGTCCTGAGTGAAAGAAAACAGGGCCAGATTATTAATATTAATTTAGATTTATAATGCGCACTATCACCCAGTAGTCTAAGCGCTTGTCAGAAGAGGCACACGAACTGGGAAGATGAGAAAGGGGTCGTTAGGACATGTCACATGCCTCCTGGAAAAGGACTGTTGAGCTTTTTCCTGAATGGTAGTAAACTAGTTTCCTTGCGCAGGCTCATTGGTAGGTTGTTCCAGGCTACAGGAATTGCATTGGAAAAGGCTCGCCCTCCTAGTGATGATAGTTTGAAACATGGCTCCTCTCAGGAAACAGACAGCAGTTCCAGTCCCCTTCTGTTCTTTCACAGGTAAAGAAGTGTTCTTAAGTGTGTGCATGAGATGCCACGTTTATTCCTGGTAAAAGGTAGTGGGTGGTATGACTCCTAGGGACACCCTAACCAACAGGGAAACCTACCAAGGCTAACCCTCCACACTTTGGCCGTTTTGAAATTGATGAAGTCTTAAGCCACACTGATCTTGGGCTCAGAGTCTTGGGGGTTGTGGGAAGTGTACTATGATAGTGTCCATCCACATCAACAGTAAAATACAGTTTGAGGCAGCCACTCCATCTATAATAAACCCAGAGACAGATGTCGGATAGGACAAAGCAGGGTCCTTCAGCATACAGACTGGACATATTAAATAGAAAGCATTGTCTAGGCAACCTGTTCTCTCCCTTTCAAGTATAAGTGGCACATCAGACCTGTCAAGGTGGACTTGACACAGCTGTCAAAAGTAGGCACACAGTCTCCCTGCAATTCGCCAAGCTCAAAGGAGTTCTGCCCATTCAGGTCAGCCTACGGCTTGACCCTGGGAGGCATTTCAGACCTATTCAAAGGCTAATGCGAGCTGGTTCAAGATTATGCTAATTGACGTTCTGATCTTCAGGCAGATAAAAGATAACTTTCTAAAAGTACATTTTTATCAAAATCTCGTCATTTAATTGCATGTTTAAGTACTAAAAATATGTGGTTTATTATTTTCTACCTAGTCCGTTTCCCGATACAGTATTAGTATTTTAAACATCTGGGGTGCCACAAAAAAATGCTTTTGGGTACTAGTCACTAAGGAAATGTTAAGATAACATTTCTGCAGGTCCTACTTTTAAATACCAGGCATCCCGCCTTGTGGGTGACAAGGCCTACATAGGGGAGTTACAATTATTTAAATAGGAGGTTTGGATCTGTCAAAATGGTTTATTTTGACAGGTCGAAATGCAATTTTAACACTTCCATTAAGGCTACAATGGCAGGCCTGAAGAAACGTTTACACGGTCACCGCAGTGGATTGAATAAATGGCAGGACCACTAGAATTATGCAGCAGGGTTGAAAAAAAATTATGTGGCACTAAAAGGCTTGCTCAGTAACAGGTGTGGCGTTTATAGTGACTTTTGAACCAGAAGCAAATTTGTTAAAATCTGCAGCTTGTGCAACCGACTATGGATTATGAGGCAAATCTATAATTATGCTAAAAAATATCGCAGCTGCAAAATTGCATAATTCCAGGGGCCCTGATAAAAGGTGCTTCAGTCCAATAGTGGCATTTAACTTCTACGCAGAGCACTTTAACTACTAAACATTATAGGCAAGTCAAATATACCAATTCAACCAGGCTGTAGAGGGGAGCAGAGGCACTTGGCCACTACTTAGCAGGGTTGAGTGCAGAGCTCTAAAGCCAGAAAAACTATAAGGTTCCTGCAAAAGGCAGGGACAAAAAAAATATAACAGCAAGGAACACAGAAAGGTGGATTTCCTACAATACTTAACCACTACCAGCCACTCACACCCTCAGTGATGCTTCTAAATAGTTACCCTCATAGGGGACACCGAGTTGCCATTACTCTGAATGTACCCCACAAAATAAATGTTCAGACAACATTTTTGTAAATGCAGAGGCCTACACATAGGACATGTGCTCTACTATAACTTGCTCCACCTTAAGGTGAAAACACCTGTAAGCCAATAAATTGTTTTCACTCATTGAAGTCTCACAGCCCACAGGTCTGGCTTTCAAGTCATGGAAAGATTTCTATAGAGCCAGAAGGAACAGCTCTGTTATTTCAAGAGCTATGCACAGCAAGATTGAGAACTAAAAAAAAGTAGTTGATGCGGACCCTGTGATTGCCACTCATACTGCCGCCATCACTTTTTACCTGGACCTACCCAAATAGTCTTGGCGTGCCATTTTATTAATTCTACCTATAGACTCTTCTGAAAATAGTCGTTCTCATTGCCCATATGCTTCATCTGCCCATAGATCTTAGAATGTGCATTATAATGACAACTACACATTTACTACTCCCTTGAATCCTATACTGTGCCATTACTGCAGTCACACACACATCGCATTAACCACTACAACTAGTACGCCGAATAAGCAGGTGTTGCTTTTCCTGTATTATCGGTAATGCACGCGAACGTCCTACAGGATTGCATCTGCACTATAGAAAAGCACTGGCAAAGCCATGTCGTCTCACCTTTGGGACACATTGGCTTTGTAAATGCCCCTTTGCAACGCTGCACAGAAAGTATCGCATCATTTTGTAGGTTCTAAGAGTGAGTAGCGGAAGGATAACCCCGTTAGGCTTGAGCTAAAAACTAACTAAATGAAACAAACCAAACGCTCACTCCAGGCCTGTAATCTAGTTCTTAGCTACCCAACAATGCACCCGGAGAACTCACTCAAGATGCCTATGGCCCGTCGAGCGACAAAATTCATACCCATTTCCACTTTGTATTTTTGTACAGTGCGTCATAAAAGGTAGAGAAAATCGCATGTGCCAAAATGTTAAATAAAGCGTTTAATGAACTAGTAAACCGAACGATTAAATCAGGGACTGTTCATACAACCACCAGACTTGACACCTGGTGGCTCCTAATGTTCAATTGATAGAAACACATTGAAGCAGACGGTAGAAAACACTTTACTACTCCTCTTACAAACACCGACTTTAAACCCAACAAAAACGCTTCAAACAGCTTTCGAAAGGGTCAAGCCTAACACCACAGAACATAACAAACTGCTTATAGCGAGAATTAGAGAACAAAACAAATACAACATTACTCACGCTTTTCAATCGAACCTTACACGTTCAACACTAAGCATAAAACAGCCAGCCCGGGGCATTTAAACGGCACCCCGAATCGCTATTGGTGATTCTTCAACGAATGTTATGTTGCCATTAGTCTGTTTTCACAGACACGCCCACCGCTGGGGAGAGCAAGATAGACCTACGGGAAGAAGGCAGGGTGTGGTTGCACTTCAATGCGGTTTGATGAAGATAGCGGGGCCTTTTCTATTGTGAAATAGCCAGCTTGAAAATGAGTTGGTTTACAACATACATAGACGTTTGTTTAGAATGTATCAAAATAGCTATGGTCAGTGAGAAGCCAGACAATGGAACTGTGGAGAAGTGTGGCACAATGGTTAGAGCGGCAGACCCTGAGACCCGGCCCGGGACCAAGGTTCATTTCCCCGCCTCGGTGGGTCTTGGGCTCAAAATTCCACGGACCTAATAATTCTCACCTCGGTGCCTATTCCAATCATGGAGTGCAACTCTGGGCAATAGCTTGCTTAATCTCCACAACGGCCCCCACAACGCTAAGGATGCCTGGCCTCCACCTTTGGGGTGCCCAGGAGTCCACAGCAGGTATTTGTACAGTAGTGCACTATACAAGTATCAATTTACATTTAATTGTGAGGTATGTTTGACATCTCTAACTTGTCCAAATTTAAAGAATATGCACATATTGCAAAATTTACACACTATAAATATTTGTATTTCATAATCGTTCTTTTTTTTGCCAGTGAAATCTTCCCGGCACCGAAAAGGAAAACGCACATGTCGTTTAATTCCACGAACTAGTACGTCGGCATTCCGATTTCTTCTTTGAATTGTCAATGCGTTTTCTTATATTTCAAAATATTTTTATTGAAAACAAATTTTACATATACAAAAACAAAACAGTTGTCTTACTTTGGGCTGCTCTTGCAATGTGTACTTTTGGCCTAGTGGAGCTAGAGAGAGAGAAGAGAAAAGAGAAGAGAGAGAGGGGGGGTGGGGGGGGGAGTTTGCGGGTCATTGCTTCAGATGGGCATCGAGGGCTTCCCACATATCCTCTTTGGCTGTATGGTTTGCCGCCTTGTGTTTGGCTGTAATGTTGTCTGCCCCTCGAAGGAGTGTTACCCAGTTGAACCAGCGTTTGAAGGTGGCTTTGCTGGTGTACTTCCAGTTCCCCAGGATTTTTTTTTTCACCGCAGCCGTCAGCACAACGTCGACTAGATCACGTTCTTCTTTGGAATGAAGCTGTGGTTCTAGGAAGGCGGTGGCAATCCCTGCTAGGCCTCGTTGTGTCTGGCATCCCATGATTGTGTCTATGAGGTTATATACTTTGTTCCAGAATGCTTTAACTTTGGGGCATTCGTATAACATGTGGGCTAGATCCCCCCTTGCTTTATGGCAGTTCCAGCAGGTGCTATTACCGCTTGCCCCCACTGTTTCTAGTCTCGCTGGTGTCCAGTGTAGTCTGTGTAGTATCCAATATTTTGTTTGTGCCAACTGCGGTGTGATTTTGTTTTTGGACGCCGATGTCCATAATCTGGCCCTCTCCTCTTCGTTTAGCGGTCTCTGTATGGTCTCTTCCCAGAAGGCTATTGTTTTGTTGTTAAGAGCTGTGGTGCGTAGTGTGATTAGTTTGTAGATCTGCGCTGTTTGGTGGCCTATCTTGTTTAGATTCTGTGCATACTGTATGATGGTGGGTTTGAGTTTGGAGAGGTTTGCTTTGGTGATGGCAGCTTTGATTCTTAGGAATTCGTAGAATTCCTTGTCTGGTAGGCTGTGGACACGACGCCACGAAGCCAGCTGTCAGATCAAATACAATATGTTGGACTTATAAAAATCCAGCGCATCACAGACTACTTATCATCAAAAGATTACAAAATACATATCAGGAAAGATGCTAATTGAAAACTTACAAGCACAGTAGTGATACAGAAATTGCACCAAATATATTAAGGAAGTGACTTATGTATATAATCATCACGAGAAGAAACAGTAAAACTCTTATTCAATCCAGACAGCGATTCATCCGCCCTGAAGAAGTCCTTGTTGGACGAAACGCGTAGGCACCGGCTACAGCTTTGTTTTTATGAAGAAAGAATTCTGATTTTTGAAACACATAAAGAATTTATTACTCGTCCACTGAAGACTCATCATTTACCGGGACTCACTGAATGGAACACTGTGATATAACATTGTTTATTATATATTGTTATGACTACATTGCATAGTAACAGATCACTTTTACTTTGTTAAAGAGTGCTGGACATTTTTGGAATTATGCTTGTCTGGTAGGCTGGTTATCTGCTGTAGTGCCGTGTAGGTGAGTGGGTTGTTTCCTACTTCTAGTTGTGCCGGCGTTGTGATTCCTCTGCTGAACCATTCTCTGCTATCTAGCGCCTTACCTTTGTATGTGATTTTGGTATTATACCATATTGACTCCCATTTGGTGCCTCTGACGCTTACTTCTTGTTCCCTGTCTACTCTCAGTAGCGCTATTTTTGTGTTGCGTAGTATCGCGTTTTTTGCTTCTGGGTGTCTGTTTGCCGTAAGCGCCATGATCAGGTCTGCTCCTCCTAGAATTCCCCTTTCCAGGTCCAGCCATACTGGCATGTACTCTGGTGTGGGGGCTACCCAGTGTAGTCCCTGCTTGGCAAGGCATGCCGTTTGGAAGGCCTTGTAGTTTGTGAGGTTCAGTCCACCCTATTCTCTTTTAAGTCTGAGTTTCGCTGCTAACTGGGGTGGATCCTGTGTTAGTCCTCTGTAGTCGGTGTGTACCTGCCGCCCGCCACCAGTCTTTGGGCCCCCCCCGGGGTGTGGATAGGGATGGGGATGTGTGTGTGAGCAGAAGAAAGAAAGAAAAAAAGAGTAGGTAGCTCCACCTAGCTATGATTGTCCGTGCTACATGGCCTCCCCCCCGGCCCTCTCCCCCGTCAACGTACTGTAAACGTGCGACAGCAATGGTTCTCCGCCCTCCGCCCCCCCCCCCCGGGTACATTAAATCTTCCCTTGCTCCCTTCCGTGCTGTGCATTCGATAAAAAGATATTTTGCCGATCACTGGGGCCTGCCCAACAGTGTTCACATTTTGAGAGTTCTGTAATACTTGTCTGGTAGTCTTTTAGTTCTTCATTACGTTTTTCATGAGGTAGTTGTCGTTTTAGTGGTCTTTTAGTTCTTCGTTCCGTTTATCATGAGGTAGGTGTCATTGTCATTTGAGGTAGATGTTGTTCATTTGAGGTAGATGTTCCTCTGTGGTCATATGACAGAGTATGTTATCGACGACCTGCTGCTGCATTCTCTCCTGTCTCAGAGCCATCCGATGAGGCCCTTCTCTTTGCCGTTCCCGGGCTGTTTTGTTCCATCTCTTCCTGATCTGGCTCCTGAAGGTATCTACGTAGCTCCGCCGGGTCTTCGAACAAGCGTGTGCCTTTCCTGTCTGATATCTTCATTTTTGCCGGTCCTACAAAGCTGCATGTTATCTTGGCCTTCTTCAATGTGCCTCATAGCGCCAGGAATCCCTTCCTTGTTTCCACCGTGCCCTTTGAGAAGTCCTGGGTGATGATTATCTTTTTGCCCTTCCAGTTGAGAGTTTGGCCTTTATGTGCGAAGGCGAAGATGGCGTCGGTGTGGTTGGTTCTCAGGGGTTTGCAAATGATCGTTCTTGGGCCTTTCATGTGCTGTTGTCTTATGGCCGGAACTCTGTACGCTTTGTGGATCTTGAAGGTTCTTTCAAAGTTTAGGCCAGTCAGCTTGGGTATCAGTGTTTCAAGTAGTGCTGCGCATGAGCCAGCCGCTTCTTCCTAATCTTCTGGTACTCCTAGGATCCTGATGTTCCCTTTCCTGTTTTTGTCTTCTTGTTCCACGAGCATTCTCTGCATGTCGCTAGAGATCTTGGAAATATAGCGAACGTCCCTGTCCATGGTGTCTGATTTGTCTTCTATTTCGCTGATTCTTCTTTCTGCCTCCCCTTCTCTGCTCGTTATTCTGTTCTGGTCTGCACGTATGGCTGTGAGCTCTAGCTGGACATTGTCCATGGAGATCTTTGTGGCTTTGGCCAGGTCATTGGCTTCAGTTATTTTTTTGGACCAGCAGGTCCATTGCTGTCTCCGTGTTTTGCATGTTTTTCAGTTTGATTGGTGATTCCAGGTCTTTCCTAATTTTTTTGTTGTCACTGATTGACATCCTACCAAAACCTCTTCTTTCTTGGTATATGGACAGCCTTTCTTTCTTTTGCTAGTCCGCCTGTTGGGCTCCTTGTGGTGGGCTGTTGTTTATGTTGTCCGTGTTTTTGTTGATCCTTGTAGTGCCCCCGAATGTGAACCTGCTAGGCCACCTTACCGTCCTTGTTCTGGTTTTCCCGGACGCCAGGGCTTCTGTCCCTGGGTGGGGGAGTTCTTTGTCGAAGTGCCCGGTGCCCCCTTTTGCTCACTGTGTTGCTCGGTTTATTGACGGGCTCCGTGGGCTTTCGTATTGCTGTCCCTCTCCTTCTGCCGTCCCTCCCTTATGCACTGTAGGCTATCCCCCTTGTCGCCACACTACCTGCTTCAGTGCTGGTAGCTACCGCCTTCCGTTTGCCCCAATTAAGGTGTCTGCCGCCTTCCGTTTCGTGGGCGTGTCACCAGTCTCCTTTGGCAGTCTGGTGGGGGCTGATGGGGGGATTCGCTCTTTTCCAGGACCCTTCTGGTGTACGTTTTGTTTCGCTCACTCTGCCGTCGCTCCGTGAGACTAGTGGCGTTCAATAGGTTTCTGCCGCCACAAGATGTTTGTATGACCGTTCAAAGATGGCCGCCGCTTTTTTTTTTGTTGTTTTTGACCTTTTTAAGATGGCCGCCGCGTTTGTTTTGCAAGAGGTTCCTGGGCACTTGATCGCGTAGTGATTGGCACTTGCAAAAACCAGTTCAACGTTGTACGACCTGCATTGCCCTGTGTGCTCGGCTTTGCCTCTTGTCACCTTACTTAAGATGGCTGTCTCCGTCGCCTCGACCCGTTGTTGGATGGCCGCCGCCTGCGATCGGTAGGGGAACTGGTCTTGTAGGGGAGATCGTTCTTCTCCAGGACCTTTCTGGTGCCTTGTTCGTTCGCTTTCTGTGCCGCCCTGTCGGTGAGACTGCCCCAACTAAGATGGCCGCCGCTGTTTTGTCCCTTCTAAGATGGCCGCCACTGTTTTTGTTTGCCCTGTTCCAAGATGGACGCCGCGTTCTGTATTTGCGGGCGGTTTTCTTGGTGCTCGATCGAGTAGAGATCGGCACTTGCACTTGCAGAAAAACAGCGCTCCGTTTACACAGCCTGCATTGCCTGGTGCACTCGGCTTGGCCTCTTTTGTATGGTTTTCGCCACTCTACTTAAGGTGGCCGTCCCGCTGCCTTGCCTTGCGCTTTGCCTTGCCCTGCGTTCCACTCCTCAGTGTGTGGCTATTGGCCTTTTGGGTTGCGGATGCTAGTACCACCAGGTGAGTGCTTAGCTTTACCACCCCTCTCGGCTGCGCTCTGGTTGGTGTGTTCGTGCAGTGAGGTGTTCAAGATGGCCGCTTCGGGTTTGGCTTCGGTTTCGTTTCCCTTTCTTTTGCGTGGTCTGACCTCTCGCCTGCCCGGGGCTTGCCTTCCGCGGTCGCTGCCGACTCCGTCCTACCTTAGCTCTTATCGTCAGCGTTTCCCCCTGGTTCCGAACGAGCCTGGTGTCTGTTTCAAAGTCGTGGCTGCAGTCCCTTGTCTTCCGTGTACTTTTACTGCTCCGCCATCTTGGCCTGCCTTGCTCCGCTCTCTCAGTCTTGGGATCTTGGCCTTTTTCTGCCTTCTATTTGGTGTTTCGCTCGCTCAGGCTTCCTTCTTCTACTGCTCCATGTGTTCCCACACCCTTTGCTCTGGTTTGCGTGGGAGTTCGAGGTCTTTTCGCCATGTTTCTCGCCGTTCTTTTCCCCGGGGTCACGGAGCTCTCGAACTTAGACAACCGCCTTCGTTGCCATCCAAGCCATGCCCCCATCAATGCGTTTTCTTAAAGGCTGCAAGGTCGCGCCTGATGCCTAGCTGTGGCTCAGCTCGAAATCCTCTTTGAGATTCGCGCCCATAATGAACCGAACTTTCATATAGCCTCGGCCTACTAACCCCCCTTCTGCTACCCACGACGAGGGCCAGAGCTGCCAACTTTGGTGAGGCATGGGATCCTGGGTTCGAGTCTGGTGTCCGCTCTACATCCTGTGATTCTGGACAAATCGCTGAGTCTATCCAATGCACCTTCCTTATGCAGTTGATGTGAAGAGCTCCACTACTTTTGGAACGAGTTTGTGCCAGGGCCGGACTGAGAACCAAAACCGGCCCTGGCAAAGTGCTCGGCCGCCCCCCCCCCCTGGGGGTGCGACCAAGCTCTTTGGCGGGGCCAGTTTTCGGCTGATTTTGTTACAGGACCGCTTTTGCAGCTATGCTGCAAAAACGGCCCTGTAACAATAACGGCCCCCTGGGTCCAAAACCGGCCCCCACCCTTGCAGCGCACCGGGGGATTGCCCGGTGCCCGCAACGGCTAGTCCGGGCCTGGTTTGTGCTATAGAAAAATGCACAAACATAGAATAGAATTGAATAGAATAGGGGTAGAAAAGGTTTATTGTTTCAGTTAATTAAAATCATAACACTACAGTTTGTAAAATCAGACACTACGAACAAAACTGTTTGGGATAGGTGGTTAAATAACATCGCTTTACCATCCCTGCAAACAGCACAAAGGGTCTATCTAGAGAGGGAGATTTCAGAGGAGGAGGTGGGAAGAGCGATTTCTCATCTGAAGAAGGGGAAAGCGGCAGGTTCGGACAGGTTACCCAGAGAATTATTTTGAGGGTTATGTCCTGCCATAATTCCAGCACTGACGACCCTCCTTAATGGTATTCTTTTGAGAGGGGAGAATCCGCCTGACATAGAATAGAATTGAATAGAATAGGGGTAGAAAAGGTTTATTGTTTCAGTTAATTAAAATCATAACACTACAGTTTGTAAAATCAGACACTACGAACAAAACTGTTTGGGATAGGTGGTTAAATAACATCGCTTTACCATCCCTGCAAACAGCACAAAGGGTCTATCTAGAGAGGGAGATTTCAGAGGAGGAGGTGGGAAGAGCGATTTCTCATCTGAAGAAGGGGAAAGCGGCAGGTTCGGACGGGTTACCCAGAGAATTATTTTGAGGGTTATGTCCTGCCATAATTCCAGCACTGACGACCCTCCTTAATGGTATTCTTTTGAGAGGGGAGAATCCGCCTGACTCTTGGAATGATGCCACGATTGTTATTATTCCAAAGCTAGGTAAAAATCCTTTGGAGTGTGAATCCTACAGGCCGATTTCCCTTCTAAACAATGACTACAACATTTTTACATCCATTTTGCCATTAAGATTGGGGGAGGTAATTGGTTCGATATCCACCAAGATCAAAGTGGCTTTATAAAGGGACGCCAGCTGGCTGACCACACTCGAGATTTGGTAGGGGCAATTGACATTGCAACCACATTTTCTCTTCCAGTGGCTACCTTGACCTTAGACGCCACCAAAGCCTTCGATAGGGTCAACTGGCCCTATCAGGTGGAGGTGATGAGAAGGTTTGGGTTGGGGGAGGTCTTCTGTCGGGTTAGATTGCTAGTTAATGGCATTTTAGCAGACCCAATAAAAATCACCAGAGGCACCAGACAGGGCTGCCCGCTTTCCCCTCTTTTATTTAATCTTTGCATAGAGCCGTTTGCCCAAGTTTTAAGAGAGGAAGCGGATATCCCCCCTTTTGTATTTGGTGAGTGGGAGAAGCGGATTGCTCTTTATGCAGATGACATCTTGGTCTACACGTTCGACCCGCAGAGAGCTTTCCTGACAGTAATCAAAAAGGCAGGGGAGTTTGGGCAAATCTCTGGCTATGACATCAACACCAGCAAAACAGAGATCATGTGTTGGAACGTCCCTAATGTACAGTTAACAGTAGCAACATCAATGAGGTACCTGGGTATACGTATCACCCAAGAAATAGGAAACTTGGCACAGACCCACTTAGATCGTGTTGCCACGGAGTGCAGGAAACTTTTGAAATCTTGGTCGTTTCTGCCACTCTCCATTTTTGGGAGAACAAACTTAGTTATAATGTCCATTCTTCCAAAGTTTACTTTTATTTTTAATTCTATCACCTTGACTTTTGAACGAAAAAACTGGAAAAAAGCCAGCGAGAAATAAATTTGTTTATTTGGAATTTTAAAACAGCTAGGCTGACCTGGAAGAAGTTGAGAAGAAGGAGGGAAAAAGGGAGGGCTGGCATTGCCAGATTTGCTACGCTTGGGCATTTCAGCTGACTTATTCCAGGATGCTTCTTAAAACCCCAGTCCCATCATCTTTTGGGGCCATGTTTAGGGCTATGTTAGGGGGAGTAGACATCCCATCGGATGGATTTCTATTTAAGTTTGGAGACATGAAATACTTAAAAAAAGTCAGATTATAGACGTTACAGTCCGCCATAACAAATTGGGTCCAGATCAAAAAGAAAGTCGGGTTACATTATTTCTCCAATTTTGCTCCGGTGTGGGACTCTCCAGGGCTGCCACCTTGTATGCAGGACAGTTTAGCAACCCCGGTAAAGGAGGCAGGGATACTTAGATGGGGAGAGTTATTGGTGGACGGAAGGGTACAAGATTGGGAGGTGTTGAGGGACAAGGTGGGTGTGGCCCTCTCCAGGTTTAAATACATACAGCTGGACAGTTGGGCACGAGCAGTAAATAGGAGGGGACCCCAACTGGGGAAATACAGCCAGTTCGAACAACAATTGGTAGAAAAGCGAGAAGGGGGTAAAGAGGTGGCAGTTTGGTACTGGTGCATTGTGGAGGAGGCGGACGGGGATTTCGCCTTGCCAGACAAGCTATGGGGAAATGAGTTGGCCTTCCAGTGCGAGGACCTATGGATTAGATCCTTTTCTTTCCTCTATAAAATAGTGAAACCAGCTTGGTTAATCATTTGTTTACTCTGCATCGGGCCTATCTCTCAACACTAAGGCTCTCCAAGTTTCTTTCAGGGAAGAAGTGTAATAAGTGTAATCTGGTGGCAGCCTCAGACACATATATGTTTATGGATTGTCCTGCCATTAAGTTGTTCTGGGAAGAAGTAAAGGTTACCTTTGATTCGATTTTAAGTATATCGTTGAACATTACTCTTCCGCTAATAATTTTTGGATTGGAGGAAAATGTAAACGGACAGGCAAAGTCTTTTCTTTTCTATTCTATCATCCTGGCACGTAGCTTGGTTAATGTCATTGCACGAAACCTCAAAGACTGACTTGGCTAGATCATGTAGCAAAATAAATCTGTCCTTTTGGGATTTGTTAGTAAACTGGAGATAGGACGACCGGGTTTTTTTTTTCTCCCCACGGGTCCGATGATTATGTCGATTAGTCTCCAGAAGACTTTGGGAAGTAGCCTCCCCCGTGCGTAATCCCGGGTCTGTCAGGTTGGACACCGTTGGCTGGAGTCTCTCCGTTTCCCACTTAAGAGACTGGTCTCCCGCCCATCATCAAAAAAATAAAATCGTGTCTGGAAAAGGTCATGAAGGAGGATAGACCACTAAAGTACCTTAAGGCAGACACGTGTGGTGGTTGGCGTGTCTTTTGTGGATGGAGGTTATGGCAAATGAGGACAAAAATACAAAAAAACTTTTGGTGTTTTCCAACTTTTTGTTTTTCTAAACCATAAAACTTTCCGTTTCAAGTGCGATTATTTTTAAAATATAGCCAGTCTAACAACCACAATGTACTATTATAAAACGGATCGGAAGCATTTGTTGGTCCATGTGTAGTGTTACTCTGAATGTTCTAATGTTGTTCTATGTTGTATTCAGGAGTACACTCCACTTTAGAGTTGGCTGACCTGTTTCTTTTTTGTGTGAGCAGGACACAAGTTACATTTTAGTGGATGTGTATGAGCTAAGAAAAACTTTATTAGTTGGCAATTTAATGGAGTGTCAGTTGGGTCTAAGGTCGCCATAATTGCCGATCTACACGTTCTTATGCCTCTGGAGTTCATGGATTTTTTTAGAAAGATGCCTCGTGCTTGGGATAAGTTTGGACAAATGCAGACAAGATGAATGAAGTCCTCCTTACTACTCCCACATAGTCTTGAGTCTTTGGGCCTGTCGTGTTCTTATCTAGGACCCTAATTAGATATTCCCGATTTATGCACTTGTGAGGTTATAATCAATAATGTCCTGACAAAGGCATAAAAACCTATGCAGTCAAAAGCACAGCATGGCTACTCCCATCGACTCCTAGAAAGCACAACGGGTTCTTTAAACAAACCAAGCCACCAGCAGTCCGGGAAAACCCCCCTGCTTTTGTTTTGATTTGAACAAGAACTCCTGAAGTCCTGCAAGAACTGTTAGTTCTCAGTGACGTCTTATGTCCAACCTTACATCAAACACGGCACCTTTTCAGGTATAAAATACCAACAGTTGCCTTAAGCAAACACACAGTGGTTTGGAGCAGAGCGGCCATCTACTTGCCCAAGAGCCCAGCTGATGCGAGTGCCCGCGGAAGCCGCCCCTCCTGTTTGACGCACTGAGAGAGACGCTGTCTTTTTCTCCAGCCGAGAAAATCCAGCTCCGGTGTTTCCAGCCTACCCTTGCAGGTTGCTGGGATATCGAGTCCTGAGGCAAGAGATACCAGACCTCCCACATTCTATTACCAAGGTACGGAGCTGATTAAACATTTAGGAGAATTCTTGATGCAGATTCTTGGCAAAATTATCTTAACCAACTTAACTTAACACTACTACTTACTTGTCCCTTCCCACGTATTAGGCTTAGGTCAGGTACACCGGGGTAGGCTTAGTTAGAAGCACCAGTTGAGCCTTTCAGCCAATGTATATATGTATTTATATATTTTAACCATTTTAAAGTATCATATGGCTAAGAAACCGTATCAATGCTTTTACAGTATTATTTCATAATACTACTTTTACTGTACGCACTTTACTTTACTTTAAGTATTGCAATTGTGGTAATTCATTTCTCTTGCATGAGAAGGAAGACTGCTCAATAAATAAGGCCTTATTATTGAAAACGCCCGTCTCTCCATTTCTCTGCATTCTGGTGAAACGAAGTATGCACTGCTGACTGAGTGAAATATTTGTCTATTGTTTTCACACAACTCTAGAGATATACTCCTATTCTGGGGGAACAAAGTTGTCATGTTTATGCGGTTGTCGGAAACTGAATCCCTTCTTGTCTGAGCCAGGGAAGGTTCTCCCTCCCTCTTCATTCAGGAAATTTTCCAGTGACTTCTGAGCTAGCTGGCGCAAACCTAAATTAAGTTTAACATAGTCAGTAGAGACCTAGATGACCTCAGTCCTACGTCTACACTGCTGTTTATGTTCTTCCAGTGCGCAGAGCCTATTGGGAAAATAGGAACTACACTACATGGCGCCCAACGGTTGGTAAGGCGGTAATCTAACGCAAGACAATAGAGTAACTCAGTCGTGCTTTTTCACACAGAACCCTTTTCCCGTAAAAACTCAAATAGACGTCTGGAGTGGGTGAAAGGTTAATATCCGCCGGAACTTAGTAGGATGAGAATCCGATGTATTAGTTTCTGGTTTTGATCAACTTTGAAGGATACAGTGTTCCAAAATATTGTGCACCTAATCTTTGTTTCCTTGAAACTCGATCTGCAACAGAAAACCTTCAGTCAGTTAAAAGGTCAGAAAGTGACGACGAAAGGGAACGATTAAGACTAGCAGCTCAACTCTTAGAGGAAGACACAAGTCTCCATGAAACCAAACCAAATGCTATACTCATTCCGGTCAATCTAAGAAGAACTATAACTCTAAAACTTATAGAAAATGGGCTGACACCGCCAGGTGGTACAGTCATATTCGTGATAGAGGCACATGAATATCGGCAGACTGAGGTATTCTATTCATGGATATACTTTCCAGCAGCACATGCTACGACAAAAGACTTCCACTATTACAAAATAGAGGAACCACCAGATTAATACACTCCTTTCGAGGAGATTGAGATTCCACTAAAATACCAAGAGCATCTGCTCTGGTTTAAAGGTGCCCAAAAACATAATAATCACATCACCAGGCTCGGTCCACTAGGTAGACCAGAAGAAACGGGTCCGGTCCTCTGTAACTATGCAACACACCCAGACTACGAAATATTGTCAAGCGAACATCTCCTAGTTAAACTAAAGAATTAACAAAGGCATATAGAGAATTAGTTCAATTGGCAAGGGATGACATAGAGAACCTCCAGAAACTAAAGGAAACAGACATAGCAGCCCAACCATTGGAACTTGCCAGAATCATAGAAAAATCCTATGAAGAGCTAGGAAGAGATAGTTTGGGTGGGAAACCGATAAAACCCCAACTAACTGAAAGTCCTGAAAAAACATTTATTGAAAATAGTTTAAAAACTCCAAAAAAGAGTTGGGAAGGTAATAAACAAACCATTCCCAGGGAAAAACGTTTCGAGTCCAGAGGAAGGTCTCCTCAGCGTAGAGAGATCTCCAGGCCGAGAAGACAAGTTTCCCCAAAGGGAACCCTATGAAAAAAAATACAACCTTAGAGATAGGGATAAAATAAGAAAACCAGACAGATATCAAGATGTTGATACACGTCCCTCTAGATCATTCTTACTGAATCCTTCTCGATCTTCCTCGCAGAAATAGGAAAGAAGAGGACGGTCAGAACACAGAGAAGAGCACGCCAAGTCCAAAGACAAGGAACCTGCTCATCAAAGTAAAAAATTAAAATTTCCCAGAAAGAAGGTAGCAAGTATTAAGATTAAACATGCCGAGAATTCTGAGGACACAGCTGAAAAACGGATAGTGGGCACAGACAATGCTAGACAGCGGAGCAGAAGTGACCATAGCTCACAAGACCCTGATGAATCTTGAGGAGACAGTGGACTCAAATGAGTACATTCAAGTGGAAACTGCAGACACACGAGTTAGTGTGCCCCATAAGCTATATGAAATACCACTACGTATAGAGGGAGATAAAACGAGAAAAATTAAAAGTCTCTTTTGGGAAAAACTTTCAAAAGGCTATGACATTCTGTTAGCTGAGAAAGACTGGCCACCAGAGTTTGTCAGAGAGTGCCCTCATGGCGAAGAAATGATTATGCCTGCCTTCTCAAATCATATCTCGATTCATAAAAAATACACATATGCAAGGAAATGGGCAGTAGCCCAAGCTCCTGCTTTGTACAACAATCATGTAGGATGGGATGAGGACTCACCTCATCACAAGATCCAGTTAAAAAATCAGCCCACTGCACAAAGGCAGTACTCAGTTAAACAAGAAGCTAAAAAGCAAGTCAGGGAAATCTTAGATCAACTTGAGTACCAAGGGGTGATCGGCGATTCGTATTGTCTAGTTTTGGACTACAGACACCTTAATTCCTGTTAAAAAACATTTGCAGTACAAAACTCACATAGTGCAGCACTAATGATTAACATTGTGCGCAAAAAATATAAAACGACATTAGACATCTCTAATGGATTCTTCTGTCAAAACATTGCACCAGAAAGCAGGTATTTGACCGCTTTCTCAATATTTGGATCGCAAAAAACAATTTTGCCGACTCCCACAGGGATTTAAGAATAGCCCAGGATTATTCTCAGCAAGGGTAACAGAGTTACTACAAATATATGATGATGAAGCATTATCATATGTCGATGACATCTATCTCACCGATGATGACCTGGAGACTCACTTAAAAAGGGTGAACACCATAATACTTGGACTCGCCTCAGAGGGTTACAAATTTAACTTTAAAAAGTCACAAATTGCCCATCTAACTGTCCTATTTTTAGGTTATGAATTATCAAGTGAACGCAAAAGCCTGGCAAACAATTTCTTAGAGAAATGTGCTGTACTCCAAGCACCAAAAACGCTGAAGAATTTACAATCACTACTAGGTTTCCTGAATTTCGGAAGAACATACATTCCAAATTATGCTGAGAGGGTTAAACCTCTCTATGAATTAATAAAAACCAGATTTCAAACAAACTAATTGGACTCAGAAACACACAGAAATTTTGCGATCACTACAAACAGACTTGTTAACTAAAACAAAATTGCAAACACGTGAGAACATATGCAATCTTGTAATCCGAGTCATCCCAGGAAGATGCGGATTAACATACCTGACCTCTAATGAGGGAGAAACGGTACCTATAGCTTACAAATCACATTTGTACACTGAAGCTGAAATAAAAGTCAGCTCCACAGAAAAAATTCTAACTGCGGTTAAAACTGCTGTAGCTAAAGAAAGAGCCCTAGCCCAAGGCAAGAGAATAACTGTTTTTTCAGCAGAATCAGCCCTTGAGGCGTTAACAAGTCCACGCAACCTGGTTAAAGGAATATTAGATCCAGAATGGATAGAATGGGAAACTTCTTTGGCTACAGAAGATGTTAAATACTATTTTGACCCAAAACTGAAAAAACTAGATGATCTAGTATATGAACGGGGAATATCCTCTGCCAGCTGAAATTCTGCCTCTAGAAAAATATACCTGCCTAATCTATATGGACAGATTCGCACAACACTTTGATGAAGAAAACAAATCCTATGATGCAGCGTGCGCGATTGTTAAAGGTCGCTGGCGCTCTGGTAGATTCAAACCAATGATTACCAAAACGGAATCACTCAGGAAATGTTCAGCTCAGCGAGCTGAAATAAGAACCTTAAAGATGGCGCTTGAAAATGCGGATCGCGAATTCCCCACACTAATAGTGTGCGATTCTTATTTCTGCGTCAAATCCTACAACAGTGACATGCAGACACGGATCAAAAACGGTTACAAAGATGACAGAGGTGCCACAATAAAGCATAAGAGGCTTTGGGAACAGGTAGTTCTTTTACAGAAGGAACTACAAAAGACTCACGTGATACACGCATTGAGTCATCGACGTGATGGCGTTCACGTTGCAGGGAATTCATTGGCTAACACAGCCATAGCGGAAGCGGCTCGCCCGGGTTCCGTAGCTTTCAGAAAAACACATAGATGGGGAAACCATGCAAGCGGTAAAAGCCTCATTAAAAGGCGACTATTCAGCATTACCTCCCAACTATCCACTCAGTAATACATACATAATTGATGCAAACTACGTTCCGTTTGCTCGAATCCCTGGAGTGGGGGATAGGGTAATTCCAAACATGAACAGGAGAGTCTTCCTGATTAAAGACGCACACATGGGACTGGGTCCAAGGCACCAAGAAATAGCAATATCTCTAAAAGAATTACAATCAGAGTACTGGTGGCCGGGGATGAGCCTGCAATGTTTCAAATTTGCAAAGGATTGTCCGGACTGCAACAGAGATAGCAGTTGTGAACCGACCGGAGTAATGCCAGGACCCTTTTACTAGAAAGCTTCAAGCTATCTTTAACACAGAAATCCAGTAGGAGAAATGCGTCCCCATAATAATTCAGACAGAATTCACTTAAAATGTAAACCTCCACACTAGGCTGACGCCAGAACTGTTATAAAAGATTTGCGAGTCTTTATCGGCACATACGCAATTGGCATGCTACATTCTGATCAGGGTCATGCGTTTAGCTCTCGAGCTTACAAAGAGGCCATGAACAGTATGGGCATCGCATTGCGGTATTCTAGTCCCTTCCATCCTGAGGGAAATGCGGTTGTGGAAAGAAAAAACCGGGACATAAAGCAATCTATAACGGCGAGGGTATTAGATTCAGGTGATGGGTGGGTCAAACATTTAACAAGTGTCCAACGTAGTCTTAATAATCTGCCAAGAAACTCTCTAAAAGGTCTCACTCCATACGAACTATTGTTCGGAACTAGAATACTTATTCAGGACTTAGATAGTCACACTTCAGTGGTAGAAGAAAAAAGCTTTGATATCAAAGATCATTTGGCTGTTTTACAGGATCTAAATGAAAAAAGAAAAAACCTGAGTAACATAAAGTTGAAACCACAGTCGACATCCACTGAAGAAAAACCACCTGTCCCAGCAAGACCTGTCTGGATTCCAAAGATTGGAGATCTGGTCAGAGAAAAGATCGCGGTAAAGAAGGAATTTGGGCCTTCATACAGAAAAGCAGTACCTGTCTTAGCTATCAACGGAACAAGATCAGTAGTACTACCGCCTCTTGCTGGTAAAAAGGAGAACCGAGTTGTATCCATCGACCTGGTAAAACCACAATCACGTGGCCAGTAATAAGTAGTAGGCCCAGTGGACTTCCAAGAGATAGCAGAATACCAAAGTTTGCTACAATCCAAGAGGCTCATGCTGAAAGACTAATCAAATTGGAAAAATCAGTAATGAATAAAAAAGGACTGTGCAATACCGCCATGGAACTAGTGCCTCTTGAAACCCAAATAATACCAATTTGTCAAGAAACACCACTCTACAATGATGTGGCCTCAGACTATTCTAATGAAACAAAGAAAAATGCAAAAGCAAATGAAAATCCGGAAGCAATTCCTACAATTGATAGAACTGCATCAGGCTACTTCATCAACTTCGACAATTTCTCTGAAGATCCAAGCGAACATGAAGAAACGCCTCCAACACAAAGTTTTGAAAACAAAGTAATTGAACTTTTCCACCAACTGAAAAAGACTTACCTAATTTCACCATGGATTGAATTTTGGATTGTGTTAGGTGTACTTTTCCTCCTGCTTTGGCCCATCATGGTTATATGTTTGGGGAGATTCATTGAAGGAAAATATAGTACAATGGACACAGCAAGTCAGAACATCAACTTGGTCCTAAAGCCACACACATCTTCTCACATCGAGAAAAGAGAACTGTCATCAGTGAAAATCACAGCCATCCCAATACCCGGTGGGGTAGCATGGGACAGAACTGATTATGACATTTTGGGCCCGGTAGAGGTTTTAAAGTATCTCCACCAGCTCAAGTTTTCATTAAGTGATTTTGTGAGTTTTCATTAAGTGATTTTGTGACACCGAGTACTTTCTCTGATGATTGGGACTTTGAAAACATTAATAATATGATGTCAGATTTAGTAATGACAGCCAAATTTACAGAACAAGATTACTTGCAGGGTTCATCCAATTATGAAGAGCTTTACTGCTACAACCATTATGGTGATCACTATTTGCATAAAAGTGTTCAGCCTAGAAATGTTTTATCTTTTAACCAGTGGGAACACTGTCCTACTTCACTAAAAGGCAGTTCAAAAAGTTTTCTGATAAATTCCAGTACTTCTCAGGGCATAATAACAGTGACCCAAAAACGTTTTATTTTAAAATATCAAATAGAACAGGAATGAAAACAATGTTGACAAATACTAAATGGATTTATTCAGAAAAATTCTATGACAAAATGTGTAGATTAGGTTTTGAAATTTGGAAAAACACCATTGAAACAAAAACAATCTGGGTTTCCAAAGATTGGCAGGTACAAGGCCTAGAAGCACTGTTTAGGGCCTGCATGATCCCAGAACAAATTATATTCCTGAATGACACAATTCAACAAACTACTTGTCTTCGCCTTGCTAAGATAAAAGACATGAACACACCATCTATTCCAAAACCCATGCCTGATAGTGACAGCACTACTGCTGTGGAGATAGACGTTTCTAATATTTTATACCAAAACAGAACAAATACTGATTGGAAAAATTGGTTGATCTGGTCAACAGACACAAATAACTGTCAAGATAGATTCCTGAATAAAACAAAGGCGTTCAAAATGACCAGACCAGACCCTAGATATTCCCAGAGACAACATCCAGGGATAGTTACAACATACAGTGTAGGGAAACTATGCCTTGAGTGGCTACAAACATCCACACTGGCTGAAATTAAGCAGCACTTGACTTTACTTAAAGACGGTGCTGACTTGCGTGATTTCATAATGGGACCACGCAAACAGCGTAAAAATGTTTCATAGCGGCCGGTATATACGCTGCATACAACGAAGCATGGAAAATAATGCAAATTGAGACAGCAGAAAAAATACGAGATATTGATCGTATAAATTTGGAAAAATCACTTTCTGTTGTGAACAATGGGTTAACGACTCTATCTTCCAGAATATATTCACTGGACAGTATTGTATCATCTGTCTTTGACATAATAGAGCAGGACTTACTAATGCTACAGCATGGTCAGTCCCAATTACATTCTATTGTACAGCTTGGATGGACGTTGCAAAATCTGTGTTCAGGCTAAGTACCATGGTGTTTAATCAACACAACATCATTATTCGGTATCTTTAACCTTGCTGATAAACAAATCAGTTTGGCACAAAAAGGAGCAGATTATACAATCCTGAGCATTGAAAAACTCGAGAGATTACCATTGACAATGTCAGAAAGACCTGTCATTGAATGGATAATACATGGAACGATTACAATTCCGATAACAACTTTCCAGTTTAATTATTGTCAAGAGTATATACCAGCAGGCCAGTATGAAAGGTTGGGTAAAGAATACATCAAATCAACTTGGGATTTACCTTTTACACCCAGATGTTATAGTGAAGGAAACAAGGAGGTATTTCTTAGTGGTAAAAATTGTAAAAAATCACTAAGCGGTACACTTCTGTGTCAGGGTATTAATTTTCATGGAGCCTGCGAAGGGTCTTCAAACAACCTTTCATTTCACCTGCATGGCACACCTGCAAAACAGATAGAGCCATTTTTTAGACCACTTTCGAATGGTAGTTACATTTTAATAAGTGACCACAGCTGTTGTGGCATGCTGCCAGGAAAAGCCTATCTGACAACTGCAACTTCCAGGGCCATTTGCTGTATGCAAGTATTGTATCCACACAGCAATCCAGATATGGGGGCTGCGTTATGGCCTCGGTTGAATATCTCTTCTATTCGAATTGATACTTTAAGCAGAATGAAGTCTATTCTTTTACAAACAACTGTGCCTCTAATGTCATGAAAAGAAACATATGAACTGCAAGTTGCAAGGACGACAGCAGGGATACATACCCTTTTATCAACAAATTGCCCCGTACATTTCGTAGAAGTGTTAAGTCAAATCTTAAACATGTCTGATACCAGTGGCATCGCACATGTATTGAAGACAATTTTTTCGGGACTGTTAACACCATTTGAAACAGTTCTGGGCATCTTCCCGAATTTTGTCCATTCTGTCTTTGGCGGCCTACCCTTGATCTTGGGACTCGTGGCAGGAATTTTATTTTTGCTTCTTCTGCACCGATATGGCAAGCCAATCCACAGGCAAGACTCTAGCAACAATGGAAGAAACGATCCTAGCAATATGATACTGAGACCGTATCACTAAGGTCCTCGGATTGGCCCGGCTAAGAGATCTGAGTACAACTTGGTTTCTTTCATTCAGACCGATCTGGCAAAATTGCATCATACCTGTGCTTCGATGTCTGCTATGCGGAGAAAAATGCGTGTTGGACATCTGTCTTACACTACAATCAGCAGTACCAATGGATATCGATACCTTGCTAGGTCCTGTAACGACTCATGCATCGTGTTGTCCCCAGCGGCTACCGATTCTGATGACGGCATTCGTTGAGACTTCCCCACTACGAATAGGTGGCGGCGAAGTACGAGAGGAAAGCAGCACCAAACAGGTACAGCCTTCTGTGAGCATTGCTGATCCAACCATCGATGATAGCAATCACGCAGAGAACTGCACAGTGGCAGTATTTTCAAACTTGGTCGAACTTTCACCTGAAGCGGTAGACCAATTTCTTGCAGGTCTGTCTGAAATAATGTTCTCTCCAATCAACGAGAATAACTCTTAAATAAAAACAATGAGCACACAGCGTTCCCTGAACTCTGAATTCGGCCTTCAGTTTTTTTTAAACAAAGCTACCGAAAATATTTGGAACTTTTCCCCTGAAAGCGAAATTATTTTGCACATACTTCCAAAATATTTACCTTTTTTTTGGCACATGGTACTCTGCTTTAAGTAGAACTATTCTTAGAGAACAGAGCTTCTATTTTAGGATACTAGAGACAATATTTTACCTCAGCCTCTAGCAGATATACAGCAATTTGTATAAATATGTGATGAAATGGTCTCGACCTTCTTTTCTGTATTTAGAGCCATTTCATGTATAATTTTCGCAATTCGTTCAGCTGATATATATATGCATTTATCTGAATGATAACACTGCTTGAAAAGCGTACAGTACAAATACTCATTTTCCCTGTATTTACCGTATACCATTTCAAATGCGAAATATGTATTTTGGGGTAGGTCGGAAAAAACACATGCGCCTTTGAATGTTTAATATTGCTTAGTTTTTAGTAATGATGGGCATCAATTTGTGGAGTGGGTGTCGTGTTCTTATCTAGGACCCTAATTAGATATTCCCGATTTATGCCCTTGTGAGGTTATAATCAATAATGTCCTGACAAAGGCATAAGAATCAGATTCATATTCTGTAATAGCCCATGCAATCAAAAGCACAGCATGGCTACTCCCATCGACTCCTAGAAAGCACAACGCGTTCTTTAAACAAACCAAGCCTCCAGCAGCCCGGGAAAACCCCCCCTGCTTTTGTTTTGATTTGAACGAGAACTCCTGAAGTCCTGCAAGAACTGTTAGTTCTCTGTGACGTCTTATGTCCAACCTTACGTCAAACCGGCACCTTTTCAAGTATAAAATACCAACAGTTGCCTTAAGCAAACACACGGTGGTTTGGAGCAGAGTGGCCATCTACTTGCCCAAGAGCCCAGCTGATGCGAATGCCCGCGGAAGCTGCCCCTCCTGTTTGACGCACTGAGAGAGACGCTGTCTTTTTCTCCAGCCGAGAAAATCCAGCTCCGGTGTTTCCAGCCTACCCTTGCAGGTTGCTGGGATATCGAGTCCTGAGGAAAGAGATACCAGACCTCCCACATTCTATTACCAAGGTACGGAGCTGATTAAACATTAGGAGAATTCTTGATGCAGATTTTTGGCAAAATTATCTTAACCAACCTAACTTAACACTGCTACTTACTTCTCCCTTCCCACGTATTAGGCTTAGGTCAGGTACACCAGGGTAGGTTTAGTTGGAAGCACCAGTTTAGCCTTTTAGCCAATGTATATATGTATGTATATATTTTAACCATTTTAAAGTTTCATATGGCTAAGAAACCGTATCAATACTTTTACAGTATTATTTCATAATACTACTTTTACTGTACGCACTTTACTTTACTTTAAGTATTGCAATTGTGGCAATTCATTTCTCCTGCATGAGAAGGAAGACTGCTCAATAAATAAGACCTTTTTATTGAAAACGCCCGTCTCTCCATTTCTCTGCATTCTGGTGAAACTAAGTATGCACTGCTGACTGAGTGAAATATTTGTCTATTGTTTTCACACGACTCTAGAGATATACTCCTATTCGGGGGGAGCAAAGTTGTCATGTTTATGCGGTTGTCGGAAACTGAATCCCTTCTTGTCTGAGCCAGGAAGGTTCTCCCTCCCTCTTCATTCAGGAAAGTTTCCAGTGACCTCTGAGCTAGCTGGCGCAAACCTAAATTAAGTTTAACATAGTCAGTAGAGACCTAGATGACCTCAGTCCTACGTCTACACTGCTGTTTAAGTTATTCCAATGCGCAGAGCCTATTGGAAAATAGGAACTACACTGCAGGCCTGTCATGGACCCAAGTTGCTGGTCCATGATGGATGGGAATTTACATAGACGTAGGGCCATTAGCTGTAGTTTTCTGTGGACCGGGAAGTATGGAGCTGGAGTGAGTTATTTGTAATTGGATATTATCATCCAAGCATGTTTTCTCGTGCTAAAAGTTGTTTTGTCCCCTAGCAGCGAGTGGAATTTTGCTGATTTGTTAATGGCTTGCTTAAAACCCGGGTAAGGCAGATTCGTTTTCCAGAGTTCTCTTATGCAGGTGTCTGTTAAGGCTTTTTTAAAGAATTGGTTGTATGGGGACTTTGCGTCATTTTCTATTTTGTCCCACAAGGCCTTATTCAGTTCTGAGGCTGCTATTTTTTGTTTCAAGCTATACCAATGCTTCAATCAATCATAGCATTTGTAAAGCGCACTACATACCAGTGAGGGTCTCAAGGCGCTGGGGGGGGCGGGTGCTGCTACTGTTCGAAGAGCCAGGTCTTGAGTCTCCTGAATGCTTGATGGTTGCATACTTCCTTCCCAGCGTTTCATTTTTTACTCCAAATTCTAATCTGGTCTGCGCTGGTGAAGCTCCCTGATCAATTTGGAAGACTGATTTGTAGATTGCCTTCTGTACTTTGTTAAGCAGGTCTGCATCTTTCCCATAGAGAGCGGTGCTGCCATATGATAGCTTAGGTAGCATTTTGGATTTTATTGTTGCCAGTAGGGGTTTGAATGATGGCCCCTTGGGGGGCGTGGCTAGGACGCCGATCGGGATGGCGGCGTGAGCTCGCAGCTCCGCACGGAATCCCGCTAATTCTCCTGATTCCTGCACCCCGAGCGACCCGTGGTCGACAATCCTGCCCTGCGAAGTGAAGGGGGGCCACTAGGCATCGGTGGCTGGCTGCTAGGGGACCGCTGGCCCCGGGAAAACCTCGATGAACGACGGCCGAGGTGTCGCCGAGAGTGTGAGGAAAATGGCGGCGGGGCGGACCGCTGGCTCCGGACGACGACATTGAGCAGTCTTGGCGCCGACTAGTGGGGGGACCCACTGCTGTGAGATCGGTGCTGCGGGGGCTGTGGCGACGGTCCCGAAGATTGGGGGACCGGGAACCCGGCGCTGTTCGGGCATCGGGACGATTTTTTGCTGCTATCCCTCCTCCTTCCCCCCCTCCCTCCGGATTTGAAGGGGGTGAGCCGGACGGTGCCAACCCACTTGGTCTTTGGTGTGGCGGACATCAGTGGTGGCACTTGATCCTGTACATTATTGGGACGTCTGCCCCGCCACACGGCGACGGCCGGGACTGGGCGAATTACTTTGCCTGTGGCGCAGTAATCTAAGATGGCGGCCACAGGAGGACCGGCGGCTTTGGAGCTGGGACAGGAGGACTTGACTGCACTGACCCAGGCCCCCCCGCAGATGTTGGACCAGGAGCAGCGACTGAATCGGCGCCTGGATGCCATACTGGACGCTATCACCTCGACCAAGGAGGCGTTGCCGCAGGACATTGCTCAAGTCGCCACGGGGCTGGGGCTACTGCGAGCAGACCATGCGAAGCTGGCGGATAAGGTCAAGGAACATGATCAGCTCCTATTGGACCTGAAACCGTCGGTGGTGACCGCGGAACATAAGATAACAGACATCCTGGCCCGGTTGGATTCGCTGGAACGAAGAGCGGAGGATGCCGAAGGCCGCAATAGGCGGAACAACGTGCGGGTCGTAGGCCTGCCGGAACGAATTGAGGGGGAGGATGCGGTGGCCTACATGGAGAACTGGTTTCGAACTGTGGTGGCACCAGAGGGGCTTACTCCTTTCTTTACCCTGGAACGAGCCCACAGGGTACCGGCTCGCCCACCAACGCTGGGCCACCCTCCCCGACCGATGGTGGTGCGGCTCCTCCATTATAAGGACCGGGACCTCCTCATCCAGAGGGCCAGGGCGTCGGGCCCATTTGAGGTGGAGAACAGCAGGGTTACGATCTTTCCGGATTACACCCAGGCGGTCCAGAAGAACAGGGCATCGTTTCTGGCAGTGAAGAAGGAACTGCGAGAGGAGAGCATCCAGTACTCCTTGCTCTTCCCGGCCAAGCTGCGGGTCATCCTGGATGAGACCACGCACTTCTTTCAATCCCCGGACGAGGCTTGGCAGTGGCTGGAATCATACAGGGCCGGGACGGATAGGTCCCACAGGAGTAGACGAGATCGGCCTAAACCACCTCAGGTCAGACAATCTCAACGGATCCGCACCCGCAATAAGCGCCAGCGGGAGAAACGAGAGGCCCAAATGGCTGTGGACAAGAGAGAGGCGCTTGCAGCGACGGCGGCCATTACGGGGTCGCAGCAGGGAAGTGAACTGGCGGAGACGGACTCGGGCGACAAAGGCGGCAGGACTGGGGAGGACCTTTCGGAGGCGGAGAGTTCGAAGGGGCCGGTGGTCACCCCCCAGACATCTGATGGCATTTTTTGTGGTTGATGCTTCCTTGGAACTTGGACACGGTTTTTGGTAGGGTGGTATCCTGTTGGTGATGGGTGGGTTGCCGGGTAGGGTGCCGCTTTGGCATGATGGGATTGAAGGCGCGGGCGTGGGCTCCGCTCGCTGGGGTCGGCGATAACTCACCCCCCCGGGGCCCTTAAGGCCTTCTGTGGTGGCGACCACAGGTTAGACGGATGTGTGTTTGGTTTGAGGTTTGGATCGGGGCTGACATTGGGTTTGTAGGCTCTGTCCTGGGGAGTGGGGTTTGGGGTGTTTTCTTTTCCAATGTTTGTTTCGGGGGGAGCAACTGCTATGGTGTGGGCGCGAACTTGCACTGTTTGACTTGGATTGTTCACTATCAGTATGGGGACATTACCTAACTTAAAATGCCTGACGTGGAATGTCCGAGGGCTGCAAACTATGGTCAAGCGCCACAAGGTACATGCATATTTGGTGCGAAGGGAGGTCCAGGTTGCCATGCTGCAGGAGACTCATTTGACGAAAAAGGAATGTGCAGCACTGCAAAAAAGATGGCGGGGTCAGGTGTTTGGCACCACTTACTCAGCGTATGCTCGGGGGGTACTGATATGGGTGAGAGCGGGGATACCGTTTCAAGTACTGAACCAAGTGGTAGATCCTGAGGGCAGGTTTGTGGCGGTGGAGGGGCGGCTGTATGGTCGGGATGTGACTCTCTGTTGTGTGTACGCGCCGAATGCTGATCAGGCCCGATTCTTCGATGGCCTTTCCGGGTCCTTGGCCTCTTTCCTAGCGGGCCCGGTGATATTGGGAGGGGATTTTAATTCAATTACTGATGTGGTCTTGGACAGGTCTCACCCTCCCCTTGTTGATTCCCCGGTACGCAAGTTAGCTATGCACAGGAAGGATTGGCAGGACAGATGGGGGTTGCTGGATGTATGGCGGGAACAGCACAGGGACGTCAGGGACTATTCCTTTTTCTCAGCCCTCCATGCACTACACGTGAGAATTGATTCGGTGCTCTGTAGCGGGTCCCTGGCCCCATTGATCTCTCATACAGAATATCTGACTAGAACTATATCGGATCATAACCCCTTATTGGTACATATCCAGTGGCAACGGGAGCGCTCGGCGATTCCAACATGGCGCCTTCAGCCAGACACGTTGGAGGACTCAGTGTTTAGTGAAGCGGTCCAGCAGGGCATTGACCATTATTTTAATGAGAATGAGGGTACTGCTACGTGTAGGTCCACTGAGTGGGATGCAATGAAAGTGGTGGTGAGAGGGGTGTGCCTGGGCAGGTTCTCGAATGCGCGCACGTCTGTGTTGAATGCCCTTGCCAATGCGGAAGTGAAACTGAGAGACCTGGAGCGGCGCAGGCCGACCCGACCAGACTTGCAGGCCCGGTTGCTGGAAGCGAAGGAGGCGGTCGCCACTGAAACAGAACGGTTGAGGAGCTACGATTATAGGCAATACGCCATCAAAGCGCATGCTGAACGGGATAAGGTGGGCACTCTCCTGGCCAGGCTGGCTAATCCTGAAATTAGGGGCTGCCCGGTCCTTAGCGTCAACAATGCACTGGGGGAAACGGTGTATTCTCAGGCAGCGGTACTGGAGTGCTTTCGCGTGTATTATGAGGAATTGTATCAGAGTCAGTTGGGAGTGGAGGCCCACGATATTGCAGAGTACCTAGAGGCGAGGCAGCTTCCGGTCCTTGACGATGAGGACGCGACGGAACTGGACGGGCCGATCACACTAGCTGAAATAAGGGCGGCCATTAAGCACATGGCGCGGAATAAAACACCCGGTGTAGATGGGTTGCCGATAGAGTTCTACCAGAAGTTTGTGGATAGTTTGGCACCCAGACTGCTGGTGGTGTATACGGAGGCTTATGAGGCAGGGGGTTTGCCCGGATCTATGAGGGAAGCATTGATAGTGCCGCTGCTAAAACCCGGCAGGGATGCGACGGATGTAAGGTCCTATCGACCGTTGTCCATGCTAACGGTGGACTACAAAATACTGAGCCGGATCTTGGCCACCAGGCTGGCTCCACATATGACTGGCCTGGTGCACAGGGATCAGGCGGGGTTTATCCCCACGAGGAATACGGCGTTGAATATTCGTCGCCTGGTTGGGATAATGGACGCTGTGGTGGATGAGAACGGGGCCCAAGCGGGACTGTCGGTGGACATTGAGAAGGCTTTCGATAGTTTGGAGTGGGTTTTTCTGGATGGAGTGCTAGAGAGGTTTGGTATTGGTGAGGGGTTCCGCAGATGGACGAAGGTGCTATATTCCTCGGCGACGGCGCGAGTGCGCCTGGGTGGTTTGGTGTCCGCGGCTTATCCGGTCGGTAGAGGCACGCGGCAGGGGTGCTCCCTTTCCCCCCTTCTGTTCGCCCTGGCGATGGAACCCTTGGCGGCCCATGCTAGGTCGGGAGACAGATTTGCGGGGATTGACAGCGGCGGGCGGATACACCACATCTCGCTGTATGCGGATGATCTGTTGTTGTATTTGGGCGACACGGAGCGGGCGTTAGAAGGAGCGATGAACCTGTTGTCGGAGTTTGGCCGGTTGTCGGGCCTCAAGGTCAATTGGGCGAAGACCTGTGTGTTTCCGCTGCGAGCGGAGTCGCCCTGCCCTGCACGTGACTTGGGGGTGGTTTGGGAGCCATCTTGCCTCACTTATTTGGGAGTTCGCATCTACCACCTGACCGCAGACCTACTAGAGGGCAATATTGGCCGGTGCGTACAGGCGCTGAGAGGTAGTATGGCCTTTTGGGCAACCCTTCCACTGACGGTACTGGGTAGGGTCGCTCTTTTGAAAATGGTGGCGCTCCCCCGACTCCTGTACTACTTTCGGACGCTGCCCATTTGGATTCCTCAGAGGATCTTTCGGGACCTGAGGACGATGGTTATCGGCTTCCTGTGGGGACATGGCCGCCGTAGAGTAGCACTGAGCACGTTACTACGTCCTAAGATTGAGGGGGGGATGGCTATACCCGATTTTGAACTGTATTACTTAGCGGCGCAGCTCCAGGTTCTTACGCAGCACGTGGCTCGGGTGTTTCGGGGACCGGAGTGTGATCAAGAACTGGGGATACAACGCCATGTGCTGGCCTATATCATCATGCAGCAGAAACTGGAGTTACGAGGCCTCACTCTGGAGGAGCGGACGCTCAGGTTATGCTGGCAGAGGAGTCTCAGGAGGGCGAAGGCGACTCGACCGTATGCGCCGGAGATACCGATTGGCATGCTGACAGCCCTGCCGCATGGGGGTGATTGGTCCCCATTGCTGGAATGGGAGGAGGCGGGACTTCAAGTGGTGGGGGACCTGTATGTCGATGGGGCCTTGGCACCCTTCGGAGTCCTACAGGAACAGTTCGGGCTACCCGACGGGGGTTTCCTCTTACATGCGGCGGTAGTGGCGGCTATACAGAAGCATTGGAGGGGAGGGCTCATAGAACCGGACACGACTATGGCATGCCAGTACGTAGTAATGGCAGCGGGCACCTTTAAGGCGGTGACCTGCCTCCATAATAGAATGTCGCACGAGGGACTGGAACCGCTCCTGGGGCTCAAGGCGAAGTGGGAGGAGAGTGTGGGTAGGCCCATTCCGGATGCGACGTGGAGCCATATTCTACGGCGTACGTGGAAAGGCACGAGGAATGCGCGTTTCCAGCAAGGGCACTTCTTTGTGTTACATAGGGCCTATCGGACTCCGGAAAAGATAAAACGGTACTTCCAGGTACAGGACGCACGGTGCCCGAGGTGCTTGTCACCGGAGGCGGACATGGATCACCTGTTCTGGGATTGCCCGAACCTGGAGGCCTACTGGGCAGAGGTGGGGGACCTCCTGAACGAAGTGACTGACAGGGAGGTGGACTTCGACATGGCGGCATGTCTGTTTCTCTGGTTCCCGCACACTAAACACACTAAGGTGACAAGCAAATTCATTGACCTGGGGTTGATACTGGCACAAAGAGAGATTTCGTGGCATTGGAAGTCTAAGGGAGGGCCGTCAGTAAGGAGGTGGAGGAATGACTTGCTGCGGTGGTCAGAGTGTGAGAGTGCGCTCCGAATGAAGCAGGCTGTCAAGCTTGATAATGAGAAAGCCTTGGAAACAGCGCGTGCGTGGGAGTTGGTGGTGCAGGCCTTGCGCGATTCATTAGTGGAGGATGAGGATGGAGTGGACGAGTCCTGAGGACGCTGCGAGGCATACTAGTTCGGGGTTATCATTGCCACTGTAGTGGGATCCACCTACACTCGGATATATGACACACACCATTAGCGGTTGCCGGGGGGGGGCATTAAGCGGTTGTTTAGAGGGTGTTCGGGGTGGGTTAGGAGCCTGGAGATAGCCTGTCCGCGGTGGCGAATCTGGAACTGGGAATGAACCTGTGGGGCATAGGATGATAGCGGGAGGTAGCAGTGGGGTGCGGAGCAGACGTGGTGGGCCTCACGGAGCACGGGGATGGGAAGGTAGCGGCTTTGTAGCATTGACCTGCTCACGTAGGAAGGCTGATGTTGTTATTGGTTGGGGTTGGGGGGGTAAAATGCAGATACGTAAAACGTTTTGTTTCGACCATTGTCCCGTAGGGACGCTCGCCATGATGTCTTCCTGTTCTTTGGGACACTGTGCCGCCCGGCCTCCGGGATGCGGGCTGAATGGCTGTGTATGGTACACACTCTTACGATTGATGCGGGGGGACACCATGAGTGGACTGGTTGAGCAATTGTAAGCTGTGGTTTCTAATTCTGCAATAAAAACAAATTAAAAAAAAAAAAAAAATGATGGCCCTTTAAGCTTTTTTGATAGGGACCTGAAGGTGAACGATAGAGCGTTTGCTCTCTGGGAGATGTAGGCTTTTTGCTGCTGGTGATTGTTCCGATTGTCAAAGTAACATCCCAAGTACTTGTAATTAGGCACTGCTTCTTTTTACCTTCCAATTGGATATGTTGGTTAACAGTCCGTCGTCTGGTGATGCGCATTGTTTTACATTTTGTGGTATTCATCTCCAAGTTATTATTGGCTATAAAATCCGACAATCCCACAAGTGACCTTTGTAGGCCAATCTTGGTTAGGCTCATCAGTTCGACGTCATCCGCGTAGGATAAATGGATTAGAGGTAGAGTGCCTAATTTGGGTGGATGAGGTATGATCTTGTAGAGCCTTGGCGCGAGGTCTGTCATGAAAAGATTGAAGAGATGAGAGGCCAGGACACAGCCTTGCTTAAGCCCTTTGCTGGTTTTAATCTTTCTTGATAGCCGCGCTCCATCTCCCAGTTTTACTTCCATCCATGTGTTGTAGTATAAGAGCAGTAATCCTCTGAGTATTTTATCCGGGACATTCCAGCTACGCAGTTTCCCCCATAGAATATTGCGGTCTACGCTGTCGAAGGACGCCTTTAAGTCGATGACACAGAGATGCAGCTGCTGTTTCCTTCGTATATATTTATCGGCTAACAGTGAGAGTGATAAAATGTTTGTTAATGTTCCACACCATTTCCTGAAGCCTGTTTGATTAGGCGAGATTCGTTTTGTACTATCGGACCAGCTAGTCAGATCTTCAAGGAGTAGTGATGCGTAATACTTCGGGTCTACATCCAAAAGTGCTATCAGCCTGTAGCTTGCTGGAGATGTTCTGTCTCCACCTTTGAGGAAGGGTGAGATTACTGAGCCCTGCCAGCTTGACGGAATTTGATTTTCTCTCTCTACCTCATCAAACAGTTTTTTTAATCTTCCGCTCCAGAAATCCGGGTCAGATTAAAAAACTATTAGGGGGGTGGCCGTTTGGACCTGGGGCCCCACTGCCACGGCTCTTCCTAAGTTTTCTTCTTAGGTCTTCCTCACTGAAACCTGGGTGTCTGAGTATGTCTGCTATCACGTAGCTCTCCGTTGATTGTGCCTCTTCTAAGTAGTGCAGTGCAGAACATTGACCCATGCCTGGTGGTTGATCTGCTCCGCTTTCTTCTCTCAGGTGTGCTTCTTCTGTGCAGTGCGGTATGTGTCGTCCACAGGTTAGGGCACGGGTACTCATAATACGGCCCGCGAGCCTGCAGCGGCCCGGCAAGCCTTCCCTGGCGGCCCGCGGACCCTGCAGACATCGTACCAGTGTTTTAAATATTTTTTTTTTTGAAGAGTGTCAGCAAACACCTCAGCAGTGCGACTCAGAGACTCTGCTGCTCTGTGGGGGCCGGGCGATTCCTGCCATAGTCAGAGTGGGGCTGCAGGGGCGCTAAGAGGTGAACAAAGCCTCATTAACATATGAATGGTCTTTTAAAGACCTGTGAAGTGCTGGGATGCGGCTGTGTAAGTGGGTGTGCCCGGAAGCTGTCTCAGCCCGGGCACACGCAGGCAGGGTAAAATGAAGTGGGTGACAGAGGAAGAGGGAGGGAGGTAGAGGGAAGGAAAGGGAGGGAGACAGAGTCAGGGAGAAGGAGAGCGAGGCAGAGCGAGGGAGGCAGACAGAGGGAGAGCGAGGGAGGCAGGCAGAGCGAGGGAGGCAGGCAGAGTGAGGGGGAGCGTGTGAGGCAGGCAGAGTGAGGGGGAGCGAGGGAGAGAGACAGAGGCAGACAGAGGGAGAGCGAGGGAGGGAGAGCGTGGGAGAGCAAGGCAGAGCGAGGGCGAGGGAGGGAGACAGAGGAAGACATAGGGAGAGCGAGGGAGGAGAGCGAGGAGACAGGCAGAGCGAGGGAGAGCGAGGGAGGGAGACAGAGGGAGAGCGAGGGTGGGAGACAGAGGCAGAGCGAGGGAGACCGGCAGAGAGAGGGAGAGTGAGGGAGAGTGAGGGAGGGAGAGCAAGGGAGAGCAAGGGAGAGCGAGGGAGTGCGAGGGAGAGCGAGGGAGGCAGACAGAGGCAGAGCGAGGGAAAGCGAGACAGACAGGGAGAGGGAGGGAGACAGAGGCAGACAGAGGAAGAGCGAGAGAGGGAGACAGAGCAGACAGAGGGAGAGCGAGGGAGGAAGACAGAGGCAGACAGAGGGAGAGCGAGGGAGGGAGACAGAGGCAGACAGAGGTAGAGCGAGGGAGGAAGACGGAGGCAGACAGAGGGAGAGCGAGAGAGAGCGAGGGAGGGAGACAGAGCAAGGGCGGAGACCTCAGAGTGAGGGAGACCTCGGAGTCATGGAGGGGGAAGGAGAGAGGGAGGGGGAAGGAGAGAGAGGGAGACAGAGGGAAGGAGGGAGAGGGAAGGGGAGAGAGGGAGACAGAGGGAAGGAGGGAGAGGGAAGGCGAGAGAAGCAGAGGGAAACAGTGAGGGAGAGGGAAACAGAGAGAGTGAGAGGGAAACAGAGAGAGAGAGAGAGATAGACAGAGAGAAAGTGAGACAGTCACAGTTATTTTTGTTGCTCTAGGCCCGCCCCCTCCCCCACTGACCCCACCCCCACCGGTGCCCCCCTCGGACACAAACCAAACTGTAAATTTGGCCCCCGAGAGAAGGTTTGTGAGTACCCATGGGTTAGGGGGTGTTTGTTCTTTGTGTGGCCTTCTTGTTATTCATTCGTTGTTCCAAGCATGCCTTGGGCAACTCTTGCGTTCTCTGCCCCCATTCTAGATGTTTCAGCGGCATTGTGTCAGTGAATCTCTTTGTTATTAGTGCGGCCCAGTCAGCTTCTTGGACATTTGATGTTATTGGGTTTGTGGGATGGTTTAGCCCGTTTATTATTCTCCAAAATGCACTTGAGTTGGTGTTATTTGCCGTTCAGTGTAGTTCAGCCCAAAAATCACCCTTCAGTTTTCTTTTGTATTGCTACATTGTCGTTTTGTAGTTTTTTCTTAAGATTCTGTCTTTGGTCCCAGTCTGTGGATGTCGTGGTTATGTCTTTTTATTGCTCTTGCGGTTTTCCTTATTTCTAGCTTGAGTTTAACCAGTACACTCGCGAGTGGCATATTATGTTTTGATGCCCGTGCTTTTTTATGAGAAACAGACATAATTGTCGTTAACTCTTCCGTAAAACTCTCCCAGTTTTGAATCTGGTTATCTGTGTTTGTTTTGCTTTCTATTTTTTTTCCCTGAACTTTTGCTTAAAGGTCTTCAATTTTGCCCATTGTCCATTTCAATCATTTCAAGTTGGTTGAGAGGGAGCTGTCTTCGAATATCTTATTGTTTTGGTGTTTAATAGGCTTTAAGTTGAAATAAATATGCTGGTATGAATGATCACTTTTTGTCGTGACTTCAATTGAGAATTGCTGTAAGAAGGGCAATAATGGGAGTGATACTACTGTGTAGTCAAGTCTTGATGTTGTCGACCCTCCAAGATGAGTATACTGTGGAGGATAATCGTCTGGAGTTCTACCATTGAGAATCCGCAGGCCCAGATATTCCAAGGTTGTTACCAGATGTTGCCCTGCTGGTTCATGGCGCTCTGTTTTGAGCTGGTATTGTGGTGTCATGTTTCAGAATTCATTGTCTGCAGCTAGCTTTTCGTCCTCTTCTGGAGTGTAGATTAAATTTGAGTTGAAATCACCTGTTAAGATAATTTCCCAGGAAGCGTTGTTGTTTCGTATGACGTTAATTGTAGTTACTAGCTGGTTTAACTGGGCTTGCTTCTCTTTCACGTAAGGGTGTACAAAAGTGTTCACTAGTAGTACGGGGCCGCTCTGCCGGTAAAAGACAGTTTTATTAGTTGCACGTTTGGCCCATGTGGGGCTATTTGCTCTGATCTGATGTTGATGTCTGTTGCAATGTAAACTGATAGCCCCCCTTTTGGACAGCCATACTTGCTTTTTTTTCTGCTGAAGTGAGTGTATCCAACAAGTGGTAGCTCCTCTAGTGCCCATGTCTCTTGTAGGGCGATAATGTCGCATGATGCCCAATTACGGAGGGGCCAGCTGTCTTCTAGCCATTTCGTGACACCGGCTATGTTCCATGATATTAAATTGAGGATGTCTTTCTCCATGTTCAGCGTTCCAGCTCCAGTAGTCAACATCATCTTGAGTATTTTCCTGTCTTCCTAAGTTGTCCACACTGTGTTTTTCCGGTGGTGGGCTGTGCCCTGTTCCGTTCCGGAGTACTGAGTGTACCTGCTCCTTTTTGTCTGGCGTGCGTCCCGCTTTGCCCTTCATCACCGATGGTTCCCTGAGTGGACCTGGGTAGCGTGGTTTTACCGGTCTTGAGAGTCTTATGCCCCATGTGTCGAATATTTTCTTTGAGGACATTATTAGCTGTGTAATCTCCTATGTTTGCCATGTCGTAAGAGTTTGTTCCAGTGTGTTGTTGTTTTCTTGCTTACAGAATTCCACTGAAAGTAAATGCGCTGAGTTTAGGTGTTGTAGCCCTTGGAAGTTTGCGAGAAGTGTAAGTATATTGCCCCTGTTTAGAATGTCGTGCATCCCCTGTGTTTCATATTCCGTGGTAAATAGCAGTTTATTGAGGTGTTGTTCGTCCTTCCTAGTCCAGCTTCCGGCACTTGTTTCATGTTCAGTCCAACAGTCGGTGCTAGCTTCGTGAAGTGGCCCCGTCGTGGTAGGTGTTTGTGTTGCGCACTTTCCACTTGTCGATTTGGTGCTTGATTCGATGTGTTGTGATGTAATTTATGACAGTGGTCATTTGGGCTGATTATTCTCTTTCCCAGTTTCCCCCTTCGTGTTGCATTTGAACGGGGGTTCCCTTGTATGGACTGCATCTGAACCTCCCCCGTGGACAGCTTCCCCCTTGTTGTTTATATTTACACTTCGGCCTCCATGGTGTAGTAGAATCTTCATATCAGCGGTAGGGGGTGGACTTTTGGCTGTCCCAACTAGGAGTTTCCGGATGTCATTGCCTTCAGGGGTTTTTGTGGTGTTAGAAGTTTCCTCCTGGTTATTGCCTGGGTTTTCAAATTGGATTTGGTCTTTATTTCCTCGTGCCGTACTTTGTGTCTTGCTTTGTTGGGGGTTTTATGTTTCTTTGCCTTGTGCAGTACATGTTGTCCCTTTCTTCTGCTTTTCCAGTTTGGTGTTGGGTTTGGGCCCTTACAGCGTAGATTTCTAGTTTTGCCCATCCTTTTTATGTTGTAATCTTGTCTCAGTACTATGTCGGCGAGCTATGTGTTCGCTTTTTTGGAAGGTGGCCATGTTTCTTTTATGGGCTCTTTATCTGCGATGCCCTCTGGGCGAGTCTTGCTCTCTTGATTTGATGTATTGTCTCTCTGTGTTGTGTGCCCGCACTCGTCTTGGGGCTTGCTGCTCTATTCTTTCTGTCTCTTGTGGACTCCGCTGTTCTGTTCGTAAAGTGGTCACTTTCTTCCATTAAGTATAAGTCATCCCTTCCTTTTTTTGCTAGAAGCTGCTTATACTTAATGAATATTTTTGTCTGGCATTGAAACACAGTGTCACGCCTGCCAGCTCGCCGGCCTGTCCGAGATCTCCCACAAAGATGGCCGCCCGATAGTGCGCATGCGCGAAGGAGGTCATGCATTGTTTAAAACCTGACTGCCCCATTTCACGGCGCTTCGCGCTCTAGTGTCCCCGTTTTGTTTTGTCGCATCACTTCCGCAGAGCCTTCCTTAGATTCATCGTGTTTACAATCGGGCGTCAGACTCGACTGTCTATGTTGGCTATTCCTGGCATTTTCTGTTCCTGTAACACCTTCGGGGATTCCTTTGCTCTTTACCCGGAGCATAGCTGTTTATCCCCCACTTCGCCTTCGTCCATAGTATTTTGGACGAACCCGATACCTTAGGTGTTCCTTTCCTCCCCTTGCCGGCTTTCTTCTCTCCTTCCCATCGGAGCTTCAACCTGCGTCTCCCGGTTCCGCCCATCGTCCGGACCTGTGTTCCGTCGATTGGCCGGACTTGTGGGGAGCAGGTGTGGGGTATCTCCCGGGGATTGGAGCTGGGGTGGTCCGCTTGGAGGGTCACTTCTATCCATATATATATTTTCTTTGGACTTCTTGGTGCTTACGGAACTGGTATTCGTCGCAACACCTGAGAAGAGAAGACTGGATACGCTAGACCAGAAAAAACTGTTAAACAAGACAAGTTCACTTCCTCAGTTAAACTCTTGTACCATAGGGTAGTGGCAGTTCTTTTGCTGTTGGCGTGGTGTAGAGATTCATTTAAGATTGATGTGGCCAATGTTCACTCGAAACATCGTAAGAACCTTTTAGGTAAATACACAGAGAGTATACAAAATTATTGCACTTTGATTTCTATTGTTGCATATTAATCCTCATACTTTCCTCATAACGTGTTTGCATCTTGAGGGTACCAACCAGAGGAGTCCTGTTTTTTCCCTGCCTTCCCTTGTTTTGTTCCCTCCTTTCCCTCCATACCACCGTTGTATTCTAGGGTTTGATAGACACAACTGGTGTGGGGGGAAGGGTTGGGCATATCTTCGGTTCCTGGCACTCCTGCGGAAACGGCTTCTGGATCCTTACAGAGCGCGAAGCCTACGTTGTTTTTTTCCGCCCGAGAGCCATGACCCAAGTAACCATGGTAGACTTGGCCAATATGTTGGGTAATCTACAGTTAGAGATCCAAGCCTTGTCTAGTAGAGTGGATGCTTTACAAAGAGAGAGACGGGCAGGTTCAGAGGTGGGAGGAGCAGGTTCCAGTTCTTCCACTCCTGTCATACATATATCCAATCCCACAAGTGTCCCTTTAGCTCCACCAGAACGTTTTTTTGGCGATACCGCCAAATTCGCTGCTTTTATTAGCCAATGTCAGCTACACTTTATGTGCAAGGCTAGTTGTTTTCCGACCGACCAATCAAAGGTGGCTTTTGTCATATCGTATTTGGGAGGGTCAGCAGCCAATTGGGCCATACCGTTAATAGAGAGGAACTATCCCGTTACATGATTATACGACATTCAGGAGAGAACTGAAAAATCTCTTCGACAAACACACATTTACACATTCAGCGGACACAGAATTGTTGTCCTTAAAACAAAGGAGCTTTGTGCCTATATAACTGCCTTTCAAAGATTAGTAGCAGAAGCGGGCTGGCCAAACGAAAAACGTAGTGCCTTGTTTTATAAGGGATTACGTGACAACCTAAAGGATGCATTACCCCAAGTAGTAGACCCACCTGAAGACTATCCAGACCTCATAGATTTGGTAGTAAAATTAGATCACAGGATGCAAGAAAGAAAGAGAGAGAGAGAGAGGACGTTCTGATCACAAGCCTGTTTGCTGTTGGCGTGGTGCAATGATACATTTAAGATTGATGTGGCCAATGTTCACTTAAAACATCGTAAGAACCTTTTAGGTAAATACACAGAGTATACAAAATTATTGCACTTTGATTTCTATTGTTGCATATTATTCCTCATACTTTCCTCCTAGCGTCTGTTTCCATCTTGAGGGTACCAACCCGAGGAGTCCTGTTTTTTCCCTGCCTTCCCTTGTTTTGTTCCCTCCATACCTCCGTTGTGTTCTAGGGTTTGATAAGACACAACTGCTGTAAGGGGGCAAGGGTTGGGCCTATCTTCGGTTCCTGGCACTCCTGCGGAAACGGCTACTGGATCCTTACACACAGGAACACTAAGGGGCAGATTTACAAGCGCCTTGCGGCACTTTTGCATCACTTTTCCCATATTAAAAGTGACGCAAAAGTGGCGCCTGGGGATTGTAAATCTGCCCTTAATTGTTTAATTCTGTTCTCTGAAAACGTCTCTGTCTCTAGGAGTAAATTCGTTTGTGTACTCCAAAGCTGCGCTCTACATCCATCAGCTGCGTTTGTTAGCCTGTTTACACATACAAGGGCAAGGGCGTCCAACATAGGTATGCAGGAACTTGCACATTTTCAAAACAGGTCCACACAGTTTGACTGGTGATGTGGTTGGGTGCTAATATCTTCTAGTAGTTGTCAAATTCTTCACTTGGCCCATAATTCCATCCAGGAATTGATTAACAGTCTGTTGTCGTTTCTGACAAAAAGGGTACCTTTGCAGGGTTGAAAATTCTGACTGCTTTGAGATAAACATAGCCTGTTTTGCCATCCTCCATCATGTACTTAGAAAGCTTTGATGAAGCATTGACAAAAGGCTCCTGGGTCTTTTCCAGTAGTAGTTGTTGCTGTAAAGACGTTTTAGCACAACAATAGCAAAAAATGTGGCTACCTCTGTCACATACCAGTTGAATGTGTGACGGAAGATTGAGCTTCAGTTTTTCAATGATGTCAACAACCTCAGTGGACACGAAAATCTGTGATTGGAATCCGTTTTAGAAGTGTTGTCAAGACTTGACTTTTCTGATGAGAGTGCAAGTTCCACTTGCAACTTCATATATTTAATTTCACTTGCAAGCATATCATTAAAGGAAAAAAATATATATGATTAGCTACATTTGTAAAAACAGTATGTGAAATAAGCCTTTCAAAGTAAACCTGTATTTTTGTACAAGAATGCATTGATTCAGTTTAGCAAAATCTCACTTTTAAGCTGGTCAGTGCGGGCACTATCTGGTAGAGCAGGGGTTTGGGGGCATGGTTGCTTTCCTGGCAGGATTTGTGTGCTTTAAGTGTTGCAGGTAACAGGATTTCCTTCTGATGGGAAGTGAAAACAGCTTTTGGAACATCTTTTTACATGAAAGTGTTAATGTGAAAGACTTCTGAAACACCCCTGCATCTAAGTACGTTGTGTGAGCTAAACATGTGATGTGGATACAGTTTGCAAGTAGACCCCTAATAGCTGAGGAAAAACAAATGTTCATGTATGATGCATTATCAGTGCCAAATACACAGACACCATTGAAATCAATACCATACTTAGTCATGGTTTGACCAGCTGGCTGTGCCACAGTGCTGGGATTTACTGTACTTAAAAACTTGGTATCAAGAAAAAAATACCTAATGAACCCAATATTTTTACATGTTGGTTAAGAAAAGCAAAGACGGATGGGTGGTTTGCCTTTTCTAAAAGGTACGTCATACTCAAGAAACACCTATACAAAATCTTTAATGATTTTCAATTTGGTGTTTCTTACCACAACAGTAGTTTGCAGGGAAGACTATGGTCGTTTGCTAACCTCGAGAACCAAAGCCTGTCCCTCCCTTTTTTGTGCTATTTGCTCAGAAGGTTGTTCTTAATTGTTTAATAAAGGCTATGTTCTAAAACAATATTGTAGGGAGTGCAGAACAAATTTCCCTCATCTGTATGCAAAGTAGCTACAAACTCCTTGCTGCAGTCTGATGCACTGATGAATAAAGCAACTTTAGAGCGATTGTGGTTGAAGGTTGTGTGTTTCGGAATAAACAGTTCTATCTCCAGAATATAGCTTGCCAAGCGGTGCTGAAAAACTAGTATGCCATTGGGCGTTCTGTTTATCAAGCATCAAACACAGTCATCAGGAACCTTTGTCCCTTGTTATATGAGAGATACCCTGGTAACATGTTTGAAGGGTGTTGTACTCTCTGCTAGTTCATTTAGCATAAGTGTTTGACAACACTGTATTGATTGGATACGTACTGCTTTCCAGGCTTTATGTAGAATGTTAAGGGTTGCCTGGATGCTCTATCACTGGGTTCTATGTATTTGAAATGATCCAGAGAGCAGTTGGAGCCAGCTGTGTGCAACCGACTCACCTGTCTGCTGTGTAGCTGTTTATGAATAAACTTGACTCATCTCATCTGCTGTCTAAAGAGTTTATTACTACAATTTTGTGGCGACGATTCGTGCTACACAGCCACACTTCGGACTCAGCATGCACCTTTCAATTTGTACGTGCGTTTCAAGTAAAGATTGGAGGCGTATTAAGGCGGTAATACTGTTCCTTTTACAAACCATCATATGACTTTCGTATCTACTCACCACTCCATTTCAATTTTCAATATTCAACCGCTCTTCGAACCCTTCTGACAGTCTACTCTCTTCGCACGCATTCAATTTCTTCTGGCCATATTTTTGGGACTTACTTCGTCATTGATATCTTTCGGTACCATCAGTTGGTGAGAAAATCAATTTCAGGTGTCTGGCAGCTTCAAATAATCGTGCAGGAGTAGACGCTAGGTCTACTCTCTATGGCCTAGCTTTGTTAAAGCACGCGCACCTATCTGCCTGATTTGCCTGACCTTTACCTCCTCACGCTTCTCCACGTTGTGGACGAAAATTACAGCCGACTCCATCTCAACAACCAAACGTGTTCAGAGTGTTGCCTGTCGACGTTATGACACACATCACAGTGTTCATCTTCATGACAACCGAACGTGTTGCTTAGTGACCTTCGCAAACAAGCATTGCTCTCTCATCTCTTTATACTGCAGCGAGTAGCTGATTGCGTTGGGGATAATTTCGCGGATTACATGACAGTGATCCGCACTTATCTTCAACAATTACCTGTTTTCAAAATTTTATTGACTTGTTCTTCATTTACAAAGGAGTTTTGTTTGGTATATAGAAGCAGATTACATGACGGTGATCCGCACACCAGTACATTTTCAATAACTACTTTTCAGTAAGTTCATGGACAATTTCATCTTTTCAAAGGCAGATTACATAATGGTGATCTGCACACCTATTTTATTTTCTTCAGTGACGGATCTTTTCACGGGGATTCGCATACCTGGTTTTCAATTGACAATTTTCCTTGCTACAACAACCCTGTTCACAGCTAGTTTGTATTTTGTGTGGGTTTTCTTCTTTCCTTTTTCTCATTTTCTTGATTAGGCTTTTATGGTGCAATCTGTAACTCCCGCTTTTCTTGAATCTCCAGGAGACCCTTCTGTTAGATGGAAGGTTTGGTTTGATTCTTTTCAAATATACCTGGCAGCAATTTGTGCTTCTAGGTTCAGTAATGAACAGAAAAAAATATCTTCTTCACTCTCTGGGTTTTGAAGGCAGATCTATCTTCAAGTACCTTCCTGAAATTGTTCATCTTCCTGGGGATGATGTCGATGACTACCAGGACACTATTACAAAACTTAAAACAAGGTTTGACAAACAACCCAGTCTGATGGTCTTGCAACATACATTTTTTAAGAGGCAACAAAATGAAAGTGAGGATGTTGACTCCTATATATCTACATTTCGTAATTTAGCATCTGTCAATTCGAGACGTTTACAGATCAATTGTTCAGGGATCAATTTGTCTGTCATTGTAGAGACAAACAAACCCATCAGAAGCTCCTGTCTCTAGCTAATCCTAACCTGGAGGAAACTATCAAAATAGCTAAAAGCATTGAGACTTCTAAAGTGTCTTTGAAAGAACTAGAGGATAAGCATGTCTATCCTCTCAAAGTTGTCACTAACATCTCTAAGAGCAAACAAAGTGCATCTCGACAATCTTCAATTAAAAACTTGACAAGCAGAAACTCTGGCCCAGGGAGAAGTGTATCAGACGTCCACAATATGAAACACATGTGTTACCAGTGTGGTAATACTCAAGGGAGCGAAGTGTGCAGGTGCCAAATTAGTTACGGTAAGAAAATAGGGCATTCTGCAAAGGTTTGTTTAAAAAAAAAAAAAAATTAAATGATCAGAAAAGGTCTGTTACATGCGTATTGGAGTCAGATCACGAATCTGATTCAGAAATTATTTCATGAGTTACTGAATGTATTGATCATGTTTCAAATGTTAATGATCCCATAGAATGAGTTGATCCCATTGTTGAGATTTGTATAGGAGGTAAACTACTAAATCTGCTGGTAGATTCAGGCGCTAGAATCACTGTTAACTCAAAGTTGTTTTTCGAAACGTGGGGAGACAGACTGCTTCAACCTCCTGACCGCTCTCCCATTTCATACAAAGGTCGTAAAATTGACCTCATGGGGTATTTTGAGGAGGAGTTAATTTTCACAGATCGGAAAATTAGTGGCAAGACTTATGTTGGTGTCAAAGGGTTGTACATTCTGGGCTGGTACCACGAAGACCTATCTGGCATGATTCTCAAACATGGATGTTCTGAACAAGTTCTTGTAATCTCTAAAGAGCAAAATTGACAAGTGAAGAGTATTTGCCATCAGTTTTTTCTGGTGGGATTGGAACAATTCGTAGTTTCAGACATAGAATTGTTGTCAAAGATGTAGCCTCTCCAGTCAAACATAAATTAAGGGCTTACCTTTCAGTGTGAGAGACGATCTTGAGACAGAACTTAAGTCCCTGTGCGATCATGGGATTATCGACCAACAGAGTCTTCTCTGTAGCTTTTGCCTTTGGTCGTCGCACGCAAGAAATGTGGTAAGTTGAGTGGTCCTTCAATAAAGAAATCTGGGTCGACTCTTACCCACTACCTAAAATTTGGTATCTATTTTCAAGTGTTAGAGGGTCTCTGTATTTTTTAAAGCTGGATCTGGCCAGCCCAGATCATCAGATCGATCTAGACCCAGAGTCACGTCCTCTTTCTGCATTTATATCACCTTTGGGCACATTTCAATATAAACGGATGCCTTTCGGGCTTGCGTCGGCGGCTTCCGTTTTTCAACGGGTCATGCAAAACATGTTAGGTGGCATCGACAGGGATCTTGTGTTTCAAGAAGATGTACTCATACACACTAAAGACATTCCATCGCATAATTCTCTGTTAAAAGAAATGGACATTTTTAAGGATCGTGGGGTGGTAGTGAAGTCAGAAAAGTGCAAGTTACTCTGTGATGAGATTGAATATTTGGGACACCACATTTCTGGAGAGGGAATTCGACCCAGACAAGGACTGTTAGATGATATAACTCATGCCCCTGCTCCTGTGGAGCAAACAGGAGTCATGTCTTCACTTTGGTTACTAGAATATTATTCAAATTTTATTCCCAACTATGCCTCCATAGTGCGCCCATTAGTGGTCTGCTCAGGAAAGGTGTTTATTATTTCTTGGTCAGATCAATGTGCATCAGATCTGAGTAATGTTAAAGAGTATCTTACCAATAGTGGTGCCATTAAACCATATGATCCAGAGTTACCATCCTGTATTACAGTTGATGCAAGTCAGGTAGGACTGGGGGGTGTTGACCCAAGATTCCCACAGTGGTGAAAATACTGTTGCTTTTGCATCTAGTTATGAGGAATGGTGGGGGGGGGGACTTCAGTGCTCGGTTATAGAAAAGGAACTTGTCCGGTCTATGGGCCATTGAAAAATTCCATCCCTACGTCTGGGGAAGGCGTTTTTTGTTAAGGACGGACCATAAACCACTCAATATACTAAGTGCTGGCACCAGTAAATGCTGCTCTCCGAGAATTCTCAGGATGGTGTCTCGCCTGATGCAATACCACTTTGATGTTGTCCATGTTTCTGGAGGCAGAAATGTCAGGGCGGATTTTTTATCCCGGTTCCCCATAAGGGAAGGGAGTCTGATGTCACAGATTGTGGAGGATTCAGATGATTTTCTAATTGCTTCAATTGGTTTACATGAGAAAAGTCTTGGCACTAAAGAAAGTTGGGTGAAGGCTCTAATGATGAAGTTCTCCAACAAGTGAGCGAGTTTGTCAGATCTCTGGTTGGCCCAGAGAACGTACTCTCCCTCAATATGTGCAATCTTACTGGAAAGTTGAGTCAGAAATTTCGAAGGAGGGTTGGGTTTTGGTAAGAGCCGACAGACATGAGCCCTAGCAATAATACCTCTGAGACTCTGGAGGAATGGGGATCATTTGGATCAACTCTTACTGAGCGACAAGTTTGTGACTGTTTTTGGTGGCCCTCCATGGACAGTGATGTGAATGACTGTCAATATGTGTTCCATTTGCCGGTCAGCTGACAAGGGGTTGAAGGTAGCCACTCCACCTCTTCTCCCTATTGAATGCCCTTCTGTACTTTGGTCTAAATTGGGGTTAGACATCATGGGTCCTCTAGAAAATTTATCTGGGGATTTCGTTTTATTATGGTGTTAATTGATTATGCATCAAAGTGGCCTGAGTTAGTTTGCGAAATAAGTTTTCTACTAGTGCTATTTCTTTTCTAAAGGATTTATTTTATGAGGGAAAGATTTCCTGAAACATTAATGACAGATAACGTTACAGTTAACCAGTGCTGTTTTTGAATCTTTTTTTAGTCATGCAATGTCAAACATGTTAAAAGTTCTCTTTACCATCCCCAGTCCAATGGACTTGTAGAACGTATGAATAGGGTCGTGGGAAGACTGCATCAGGTGGGCAAAATCTTCTAATTGTGATGTTATAAACTCCATAAATAGCATGCTTTGGTTCTATACACTCCACAACCAAAATTTCTCTATTCGAATTATTGAGAGGGAGAAAAGCGGATACCAGTTGTAAGCCTGCGTGGATGAATAAGTAGTTTAGGTCTGTTCCTGATGTTGACAGTCTTATGACGGTGGTAAGAGAGAATGTTTCGATCAACCAACTCGAACAACAATCTTGGTTTCATGAGAGGAAGTCTGTAAAAACTGTGCCTGTTGTGGGAGATCTTGTGCGTGTGAAGTCTTCTACACATGTGAAGTGAGAGCAAGTTTGGTCCACCCATTTTGGTCACCCAGGTGGGAAAGAATGCTGTACAGGTTGAAGAAGGTAATTGGTGGAATGTTGGAAAAATTGTAAAAGTTAAAATGTTGTTCCATTTACTTCAGATTTGCCTGTTTCTCACAAGACTGTTGGACCTTATCAAGTTTCCCTTAGAAGGAGCACGGGGTCAAGAGCAATTCCTAAAAGATATCGAATGTGAATTGGTGTTTCATGTTCACCCTCTATTATTGTTAACTTTGTAGTTTTGCTTTTTTTCTTTTGTTTTTTATTGAGAAGAGAGGGTATGTTGTATTCGCTCCTGGTTCATTTAGCATAAGTGTTTGACACAACACTGTATTGATTTGATATGTACTGCTTTCCACGCTTTGTTATGTAGAATGTTAAGGGTTGCCTGGATGATCTGTCACTGTGTTGTATGTATTTGAAATGATCCTGAGAGCAGTTGGGGCCAGCTGTGTGCCACCGACTCTTGTAGCTGTTCATGAATAAACTCGACTCATCTTATCTGCTATCTACAGAGTTTATTACTACAAAGGGTAACCCTTGTTTCAGATACACACAAAACAAATGTGCGGTACATACAAAAAAGTTACTGATTAACTGCATGTTCTACGAGTACAGAATCTCAAAGACACTGATGGTGAATGCGAGCCTACCTTTTATAGTAGAAATCCGTGTGATGTGGAGCTTGAACTTGTGTTTTCTATATTCCATCGATGCTCGGCAAATAGCCAACAGGTGTTGTGCATATTCAAAGTTAGGCAGGAGAAGCGGATACTACCACAGTACGTGGAAATAAGGTGCAATTAAGTGTGTTGCCTGTGGTTCTACAAGTGAGCTGCATTACAAATAATCCCAAATTCTAGTTCATCCAGTGCTCCATTTGAATTGTGTGGGCCTCAATTCTGGCATCACTGTCCAAAAGAGGCTAGTGACTGTTTCATCTGTCTAGGACCTAGACAGATGAAACAGTCACTATTTTTTTTCTTCTGCTAATCAATCCACAAAGTTCCATACTATACCATAATTCTAGTACTAATCCTCATCCCCAATGAGGATATCTTCAGGTCTACTCATAGCTTGCTTCTCATTGAGGATATACCCCCACAGATCTATAGTTCACCCTTGTATGTGGCAATTATCTGCCAACTTATGTTGGAAAGTAATGAATGAGTAGTTTAGGTGCTAAACGCCATTCCATACAAATAACTTAGCTAGTGACAAAACCTTTATTAAAACATATAAATACAGTAAAAGTGCATAAACAGTCCCATTAAGTCCAAATTGCTTTCATTTTAATAGTCCAGCAACGGCGGCAAGTCAACAGATGTTTCAGCCGGCGAATACAAGAAAGGAAAGGGCAGGATATCTGAAAGAGATGGAGCAGAAAGAGCAATTTAGTTTTCAGAAGCTTTGCAGAATCCATGGGCATAAAACGTTCCGTTATTCCAGTCACCTGAAGACACTTCCAGACCCCTACAATGCTTCATGCCATGCCTGCAACTCAGCAGGTTATTGAAATAAGATTAAGTGTGGCATACGTAGTTTGTGACAGCGTGCAGAACCTGAAAAAACGTAAAAGGCTTTTGCAGTACAATGCAAAAAAGGATTCCAAAACCAAAGGTTCAGTGTGTAAGATCCCTATGCAGAGATAGTCCTTGCATAAACCTTAAATGACAGCAGCATAATACATTTTACTTGACACATTAGCAATTACCAGCTGGTCAAGGGGAATAGGGAATTTTTAATTAGTGGGCAAGAATTAAACAAAAGCAGCTTAAGGTGCATTTGAAATGGCGAAAAGGGGGCTCTTAATATTACCAACCTGACTCCCATGTGAATGAAGAGGGTTTCAGAGGAGATGGCATCAGGTTGACATGTCGATCAAACCTTTCCATTGTCTGGAGCGATACACCAGCCAAGCACAAGTGACTCAGTCTGTGCTCTTCACGAACATCAAAACACTCAAAATCTACGGCAATATACAGAGATAACAAGTTAAGATAGGCTGTGGAGACGTACACAGACCTACTTGTGTTCAGTTGCCTTCAACTGGCTACGACTCCCATTACCGATTACAGATAGAGACTCAAACCACTCTTTCATATAAATCTACTGTGCCAGAAGTACATGCTTACCAAGTGGATTATAGGGAATGAGTTTCTCAATTTCTGGATATTCCACCTCAGAATGTTTTCTTCCATTCTGTGAAAAAAATAAAGAGGTTTAAACTTTGAACAAGCAATCTATCATTTGTCTATGAAGTGGCCAACCACATGAGACGTTAACCCCTTCGAGGCTGATGACGAGCTGGGCTCGTCATGGTGTAGCCTCCTCGCACACTGATGACGAGCCCAGCTCGTCATGTAAAGTGCGTTTTTTAAAAAGTCAGCATTCCATCAGAATAAGAGCAGCGCGCATGTGGTTAATCCATATTTGAACAATCACAGTTTAGTGCTAGATAGTTAGCACATTTTTACACTAAACTAGTTCAAATGAAGCCTGGGGAATATGGTAGCAAAAGCTCCCATATGTTCATAACTCCCAATCAAGTTTTGCATTCTCATCTACACTCTACAATCACTACAAAAGTAAACATTGAGTTTAAGTAAAATCGCACTGGTAAAAAAAAAAAAAAAAAAAACTCTACACTACAGAAACCGATGTGTCTCCTTTGTTGCAATGCACCCCAACGCCCTTATTTATTGCCAATTAGAAAGTGGTAGCACAGGGATGGATCCATTCAGACAGCAGCCTGGCAGCAAACCAACAAATATTGGTTGTATCTGGAAATAATGGTTTTATCTGGTATCCACTTTTTACAAGGGCCTCAAAGGACATCTACATGTTCTTAACAATTTGTTATTCATTAATTTCCCCAGTTGTGAAAGATTTTAACACTCCTCCTCTCGTCGAGGTCTTACAATTGCAAAGTGCAGTCAGCACTAACCCCTGTACCATTTGGTAAAAGGTACCTCACTTTTTGGTACGAGGCTTCACCCGTACTTTACCTTGGATGGCAATTGGAGTTCAGTAACTGAAGATTAAAAACAGTCACACGGGCGATGAACTAGAGCAGTCCCATCACAGCAAAACCATTGACTGGCTAGGGACAAGGCATTGTAGTAAAGGAGGAGAATAGGGGGCTGAAATACATAGGCTTCCAACAAAGCAAAAGCAATAGAGCCCCACCTCCTTAAACCCCCCACCCCTAAAAAAAAAAAAAAAAAGCGACCTCACAAAACAAACACCTCAATACAAATTGAACGTCAAATCTGCTCTGTAAGTTGAAGGTGCTAGCAAGCACCAATTGGGCTTTTGTAGATAGTTCTAGACGCCTTATTCTACTAGGAAAGTAAGGGTCCACTTTCAAAAGTGTGGCCAGAGTGCATGGATCTTACCATACCCAAGTTTAACTCACAACTAAAGTGGGCCTTTGCTATCCCAGGAGAGCACAGGAACCATGTGAAGCAACTTTGTTATCTAAAAGTAGTGCTCCTGTGCAGGTAGTCTTGGGGCAAGAATAGTAAATGTGAAAACCCAGTAATCACAGATTGTGTTAGTACTAACACAACCTCAATGTGCCCCTTTTCTAGCAGATCTGACGATCAGTCCATATCACACGCGCACTCCTTGACTATTAGAGTCCTCCAGAAAATGAGCCGGAGTAGTGAACTCCATATTGTACAACAGTCCACAGTCTGGGAACAGTTTGCTTTTTTATGACCGGAGTGATACATAAGTTGTGTTACTAATAACTGCATAAGTGAACAAATAAGTGACGTTGAGTCCCACTTGACCCACCTTTAGTTACATATCCAATCCACCAAACCTCAAGGCTAGCAAACATAGCAGCAGTAAGAGGGCCTGTATCAAGTTGGAAGTCTCACTAGAATATAGATTAAAGCACAGGAGGGAGGGATTCTGAAATACCTTAGCAGAAGGCTGTTGTAACCTTGGCTTCGCCATTTTTGTTTGTGTGCCAACAGGAGCGTTGCCAATGTTGATAGTGATGTCAGCGAGACCTTGCCTGGCTACTGGAGAAGCCTTCAGTACCTTGCCAAGTCGTAGTCCCTGCATTTGAGGTCGCTCAGAAAACACCTTTGCTAAGAGAAAAGCAGGTTACGTTTTGGAGTTCAACACCATGAACTGTCATTCAATCTGATACAGAAGGGTAACATCCCTACCTAGGGTAAAATAACAGTCCTCCACAATACCAAACAATATTCTTAACATTTGAAAGTGGGAGCTAAATGATGTTAACTGAAGTTTAATGTAGCTCTATGATGCATGCAATTATAACTCAGTCTAGCAGCAACATTTACAGTAGCGCCAGCATAATACAAATGGCCTACAGAAGGGAGTGCAGCACAGCTATCCATCTCAGACTTGTCTGAAAGGGAATTTAACTTTGAGGCAAACAGAAATTACCACAGTCTTGGAGCCATGTGCACACTCATAGTGCAAACTGTATAATATTACTCTTGCTGTCCCAGAAATAAAAAAATTGGAAGTCACCTTGTGTGTTGTAATACCTACAGTTGTGTACTCCTCAAGGAAGTAGAAACTTTCATTTCAGTGAACCAACTAAATTGACAAAGCTTACTGGATGCAGATGGCAGCCTCAAACGATCCTTCGAACCACCATTTGTACTAGCAAAGACATTCTCTTTGTCCACGTAGATCAGAGTAGCCATCTATCCTGGTTTAGAACACAAATACAAGTCCTGCAAAAGAAACAAGATGGTCACTGGACAGGTTTTGTACCCAAGTATTGCTGGAGACTGAACAAGAAGAACTGTTAGTGGAGAATAATAAGAAAGTCGAACTGTACAACAAAAAACTAAACAAAATTAGAGTAAAATTGAACACACAACTTTACCATAATGACAGAATTCCAATAGGAAGGGAATCCAAAATATGCATTGTTAAAAGTTTTAAGTAGAAATGGCGCAAAAAAGGGGAAAAAAAGCAGAAATGACAGTCAATATTCACTGAAGTCCAGGATGCAGGTACACAGAGGTTGACTTCAATGGATACTTCAATCAGGTTAAGAGATTTTATCTTGTGGATTGGTCCTTCAAGTCACAAACCACCACAAGAGTATGCTTCTAAAGCCCCATGGGATCTCTGGTGGCAGAGCTGTACACAGACTTTCAGGGTTTCATGCAGGGGCCAACAGCAGGGTCCAGTTGCCACTGTTCTCTTGTAGCTTGAACAGGTCATCTTTATGACCCTTTGAGTCAACTTTTGTCCTGGGTAAAAGAAAACCGGGCCAGATTATTATTAATTTAGATTTATAATGCGCGCTATCACCCAGTGGTCTCTAAGCGCTTGTCAGAAGGGGCACACGAACTGGGAAGATGAGAAAGGGGTCGTTAGGACATGCCCCATGCCTCCTGGAAAAGGACTGTTTTGAGCTTTTTCCTGAATGGTAGTAAACTAGTTTCCTTGCGCAGGCTCATTGGTGGGTTGTTCCAGGCTACAGGAATTGCATTGGAAAAGGCTCGCCCTCCTAGTGATGATAGTTTGAAACATGGCTCCTCTTAACAGACAGCAGTTGCAGTTTCAGTCCCCTTCTGTTCTTTCACAGGTAAAGAAGTATTTTTAAGTGTGCGCATGAGATGCCACATTTATTCCTGGTATAAGGTAGTGGGTGGTATGACTCCTAGGAACACCCTAACCAACAGGGAAACCTACCAAGGCTAACCCTCCACACTTTGGCCGTTTTGAAATTGATTAAGTCTTAAGCCACACTGATCTTGGGCTCAGAGTCTTGGGGGATGTGGGAAGTGTACTATGATAGTGTCCATCCACATCAACAGTAAAATACAGTTTGAGGCAGCCACTCCATCTATAATAAACCCAGAGACAGATGTCGGATAGGACAAAGTAGGGTCCTTCAGCATAAAGACTGGACATATTAAATAAAAAGCATTGTCTAGGCAACCTGTTCTCTCCCTTTCAAGTATAAGTGGCACATCAGACCTGTCAAGGTGGACTTGACACAGCTGTCAAAAGTAGGCACACAGTCTCCCTGCAATTCGCCAAGCTCAAATAGGTTCTCTGCCCATTAAGGGCAGCCTACGGCTTGACCCTGGGAGGCATTTCAGACCTATTCAAAGGCTAATGCGAGCTGGTTCAAGATTATGCTAATTGACGTTCTGATCTTCAGGCAGATAAAAGATAACTTTCTAAAGGTACATTTTTATCATAATCTATCATTTAATTGCATGTTTAACTACTAAAAATAGGCGTTTGATTATTTTCTACCTAGTCCGTTTCCCGATACAGTATTAGTATTTTAAACATCTGGGGTGCCACCAAAAAATGCTTTTGGGTACTAGTCACTAAGGAAATGTTAAGATAACATTTCTGCAGGTCCTACTTTTAAATACCAGGCATCCCGCCTTGTGGGTGACAAGGCCTACATAGGGGAGTTACAATTATTTAAATAGGAGGTTTGGATCGGTCAAAATGGTTTATTTTGACAGGTCCAAATGCAATTTTAACACTGTTCCATTAAGGCTACAATGGCAGGCCTGAAGAAACGTTTACACGGTCACTGTAGTGGATTGAATAAATGGTAGGACCAATAGAATTATGCAGCAGGGTTGAAAAAAAATGATGTGGAAATAAAAGGCTTGCTCAGCAACAGGTGTGGCGTTTATAGTGACTTTTGAACCAGAAGCAAATTGGTTAAAATTTGCAGCTTATGCAACAGACTATGGATTATGAGGCAAATCTATAATTATGCTAAAAATGCCGCAGCTGCAAAATTGCATAAATCCAGGAACCCTGATAAAAGATGCTGCAGTCCAATAGTGGCATTTAACTTCTACGCAGAGCACTTTAACTACTAAACATTATAGGCAAATCAAATATACCAATTCAACCAGGCTGTAGAGGGGAGCAGAGGCACTTTGCCACTACTTAGCAGGGTTGAGTGCAGAGCTCTAAAGCCAGAAAAACTATAAGGTTGCTGCAAAAGGCAGGGGCAAAAAATATAACCGCAAGGAACACAGAAAAGGTGGATTTCCTACAATACTTAACCACTACCAGCCACTCACCCCCTCAGTGAGGCTTCTAAATAGTTACCCTCATAGGGAACACTGTGTTGCCATTACTCTGAATGTACACCACAAAATAAATGTTCAGACAACATTTTTGTAAATGCAGAGGCCTACACATAGGACATGGGCTCTACTATAACTTGCTTTATCTTAAGGTGAAAACACATGTAAGCCAGTAAACGTTTTCACTCATTGAAGTCTCACAGCCCACAGGTCTGGCTTTCCAGTCATGGAAAGATTTCAATAGAGCCAGAAGGAACAGCTCTGTTATTTCAAGAGCCATGCACAGCAACATTGAGAACTAAAATAAAGTAGTTGATGCGGACCCTGTGAAAGTACTTAGGGTGTTCAGCTATCCCTATCAGCTTGCTGATTAACTGACAATACAACTTAAAGTCCTAAAAGCATACCACAGACCGGCATGGTAGAAATCTAAAAAAGTGGCATCATTGACAAAGTAGTCACACACACACACATTGGACAGAATGTTTTGTTACTGTGCCTCCCCCCTTAAAACCCATTTGGCATGTTACTAACATGGAATCTTCTGGAGGCACCTGCACTTTCGTATATCTTACTTACCACCATTGAGGAAAACCATTGCGCTCTCATCGTCACTCATACTGCCGCCACCACATTTTACCTGTACCTACCCAAATAGTCTTGACGTGCCATATTATTAATTCTACCTATAGACTTCTGAAAATAGAGTCGTTCTCATTGTCCGTATGCTTCATCTGCCCATAGATCTTAGAATGTGCATTATAATGACAACTACACATTTACTACTCCCTTGAATCCTATACTGTGCCCTTACTGCAGTCTCACACACATCGCATTAACCACTACAACTAGTACGCCGAATAAGCAGGTGTTGCTTTTCCTGTATTATCGGTAATGCACGCGAACGTCCTACAGGATTGCATCTGCACTATAGAAAAGCACTGGCAAAGCCATGTCGTCTCACCTTTGGGACACATTGGCTTTGTAAATGCCCCTTTGCAACGCTGTACAGAAAGTATCGCATCATTTTGTAGGTTCTAAGAGTGAGTAGCGGAAGGATAACCCCGTTAGGCTTGAGCTAAAAACTAACTAAATGAAACAAACCAAACGCTCACTCCAGGCCTGTAATCTAGTTCTTAGCTACCCAACAATGCACCCGGAGAACTCACTCAAGATGCCTATGGCCCGTGGAGCGACAAAATTCATACCCATTTCCACTTTGTATTTTTGTACAGTGCGTCATAAAAGGTAGAGAAAATCGCATGTGCCAAAATGTTAAATAAAGCGTTTAATGAACTAATAAACCGAACGTTTAAATCAGGGACTGTTCATACAACCACCAGACTTGACACCTGGTGGCTCCTAATGTTCAATTGATAGAAACACATTTAAGCAGACGGTAGAAAACACTTTACTACTCCGCTTAAACACCGACTTTAAACCCAACAAAAACGCTTCAAACAGCTTTCAAAAGTGTCAAGCCTAACACCACATAACAAACTGCTTATAGCGAGAATTAGAAAACAAAACAAATAGAACATTACTCACGCTTTTCAATCGAACCTTACACGTTCAACACTAAGCATAGAACAGCCAGCCCGGGGCATTTAAACCGCACCCCGAATCGCTATTGGTGATTCTTCAACGAATGTTATGTTGCCGTTAGTCTGTTTTCACAGACACGCCCACCGCTGGGGAGAGCAAGATAGACCTACGGGAAGAAGGCAGGGTGTGGTTGCACTTCAATGCGGTTTGATGAAGATAGCGGGGCCTTTTCTATTGTGAAATAGCCAGCTTGAAAATGAGTTGGTTTACAACATACATAGGCGTTTGTTTAGAATGTATCACAATAGCTATGGTCAGCAAGAAGCCAGACAATGGAAGTGTGGCACAATGGTTAGAGCGGCAGACCCTGATGCAGAGGTCTGGCCCGGGACCAAGGTTCAATTCCCCGCCTCGGCGGGTCTTGGGCTCAAAATTCCACCGACTTGAGAATTCTCACCTCGGTGCCTGTTCCAATCATGGAGTCCCACTCTGCAACTCTGGGCAATAGCTTGCTTAGTCTCCACAACGGCCCCCACAACGCTGAGGATGCCTGGCCTCCACCTTGGGGGTGCCCAGGAGTCCACAGCAGGTATTCGTACAGTAGTGCACTATACAAGTATCAATTTACATTACGTTTAATTGTGAGGTATGTTTGACATCTCTAACTTGTCCAAATTTAAAGAAAATGCACATATTGCAAAAATGACACACTATAAATATTTGTATTTCATAATCGTTCTTTTTTTTTGCCAGTGAAATCTAACCGGCACCGAAAAGGAAAACGCACATCTCGGTTAATTCCACGAACTAGTACGTCGGCATTCCGATTTCTTCTTTGAATTGTCAATGCGTGTTCTTAAAGGCTAAGGTCGCGCCTGATGCCTAGCTGTGGCTCAGCTCGAAATCCTCTTTGAGATTCGCGCCCATAATGAACCGAACTTTCATATAGGCTCGGCCTACCAACTCCCCTTCTGCTACCCACGACGAGGGCCAGAGCTGCCGAATTTGGTGAGGCAATGGGATCCTGGGTTCGAGTCTGTTGTCCGCTCTACATCCTGTGATTCTAGACAAATCGCTCAGTCTATCCAATGCACCTTCCTTATGCAGTTGATGTGAAGAGCTCCACTACCTTTGGAACGAGTTTGTTCCAGGGCCGGACTGAGAACCAAAACCGGCCCTGGCAAAGTGCTCGGCTGCCCCCCCTGGGGGTGCGACCAAGCTCTTTGGCGGGGCCTGTTTTCGGCCGATTTTGTTACAGGGCCGCTTTTGCAGCTATGCCGCAAAAACGGCCCTGTAACAAAAACGGCCCCCTGGGTCCAAAACCCGCCCCCACCCTTGCGGCGCACCGGGGGATTGCCCGGTGCCCGCAATGGCCAGTCCGGCCTGGTTTGTGCTATAGAAAAATGCACAAACATAGAACAGAATTGAATAGAATAGGGGTAGAAAAGGTTTATTGTTTCAGTTAATTAAAACCATAACAATACATTTTGTAAAATCAGACACTACGAATAAAACTTTTTGGGATAGGTGGTTAAATAACATCGCTTTACCATCCCTGCAAACAGCAAAAAGGGTCTATCGAGAGAGGGAGATTTCAGAGGAGGAGGAGGGAAGAGCAATTGCTCATCTGAAGAAGGGGAAAGTGGCGGGTCCGGACGGGTTACCCGGAGAATTATATTGAGGGTTATGTCCTGCCATAATTCCAGCACTGACTACCCTCCTTAATGGTATTCTTTTGAGAGGGGAGAATCCGCCTGACTCTTGGAATGATGTACGATTGTTCTTATTCCAAAGCTAGGTAAAAATCCTTTGGAGTGTGGATCCTACAGGCCGATTTCCCTTCTAAACAATGACTACAACATTTTTACATCCATTTTGGCATTAAGATTGGGGGAGGTCACCTCGGCACCACTCCACTCCCTAAAAACTGTGTAAAAAATCTGGGAGTCTGGATGGATGCTAACCTCAGCTTCCAGTCACACACTAAAAAGGTAGCAGCCACCTGCATAGGTCTCCTAAGGAACCTCAGGCCTATACTCGGACTCTTTGACTCAAAGTCCCGCCAGCTAATCGTCCAGGCAACCATCTTGTCACGCCTGGACTATGCGAACGTCCTCCTCCTGGGAGCAAACAAAGCAGAAACGGCTAGGTTCCAACGTATCCAGAACGCGGCGGCTAGAACGCAGGTCGGTCTCCCACGCAGATGCTCAGCCAGAGCCACCATCCGCAAGCTCCACTGGCTGCCGGTGGAACACAGAGTTAAATTCAAAGCTCTTACTACGATCTTTAAGATTGTCAAACAGGGAAGCCCCCCCCTGTTGCGAAACCTGGCCCGACCCTATGTTCCTGGCCGTGATCTATGCTCCTCTAACCAACTTCTTCTGGAAATTCCCAGAACTAGGCTCTGTCGCACTGGAGGTCGCTCCTTTAGCGCTCTCGGACCCAAACTCTGCAACGATCTCCCGATCAGCATACGTTCCATAGACAGTCTCCCAGTCTTTCGCAAAGCAATCAAGACCTACCTCTTTCCTGTTCTCTAGGGCCCTCTCTACTCCCCCGTCTAGTAGGTGTGAGCATGTCTCTCAGCGCCGGGACGCCCCATTGCTGGGGTAGCTGTTGCGCTTCACCAAATCCAGAAAAATAGGTAATTGGTTCGATAATCCACCAAGATCAAAGGGGCTTTATAAAGGGACGCCAGCTGGCTGACCACACTCGAGATTTGGTAGGGGCATTTGACATTGCAACCACATTTTCTCTTCCATTGGCTACCTTGACCTTAGACGCCACCAAAGCCTTCGATACGGTCAACTGGCCCTATCTGGTGGAGGTGATGAGAAGGTTTGGGTTGGGGGAGGTCTTCTGTCAGGTTAGATTGCTAGTTAATGGCATTTTAGCGGACCCAATAAAAATCACCAGAGGCACCAGACAGGGCTGCCCGCTTTCCCCTCTTTTATTTAATCTTTACATAGAGCCGTTTGCCCAAGTTTTAAGAGAGGAAGCGGATATCCCCCCTTTTGTATTTGGTGAGTGGGAGAAGCGAATTGCTCTTTATGCGGACGACATCTTGGTCTACACGTCCGACCCGCAGAGAGCTTTCCCGACAGTAATCAAAAAGGCAGGGGAATTTGGGCAATTCTCTGGCTATGACATCAACGCCAGCAAAACAGAGATCATGTGTTGAAACGTCCCTAATGTACAGTTAACAGTAGCAACATCAATGAGGTACCTGGGTATACGTATCACCCAAGAAATAGGAAACTTGGCACAGACCCACTTAGATCGTGTTGCCACGGAGTGCAAGAAACTTTTGAAATCTTGGTCATTTCTGCCACTCTCCATTTTTGGGAGAACAAACGTAGTTATTTTTTTTTTTTATATTTATTATAAAATTCCCCCCCCCCCCCACATTTTTCCAATTGATCCAATACATTTTTACAGTACAAATATAACATACACATAAAGACCATCACTAGAGAGAAAGAGCAACAAAAAGTCGAACACAAAAAAAAACCAACAAAAAAAAAAAACAGGGAAAAAACAGATTATAACGCCTATTTCCCCCTATTCTTCCATTGCTCCATAAGAAACCAAATCCTACCCCCCAATGCTCTTGCCCTTCTGCCTTTTTTATCATAGATGGCTTTCTCCATATTGTATGTGGAGAGAAGTCTTGCTATCCATGTCTGGAATGTAGGTGCCGTCTTATCTAGCCAGGCCCTTGCAATAATAATCCTGAGGACTGCCGTGACCATAAACAAAAATTCTGGGTATTCGGTATTATCCCCTACCCTTACCCCTAGCATTATCAGCTCATCTGTTAATTTAATCTTCAGCCCCAAGGAGCCCTCCAGAAATTCTTCGATTGCCTGTTTTAATGTATAGAGTTGTGGGCATTGTGCAAACATATGTGTAATATTAGCTCCATTTGAGTTACACCTTGGGCAGGCTATTCCGGTGCTTCCCCCCACTGGGCAATTCTAGCCGGTGTGTGGTACAAATAATAGACTGTTTTATAGTGCTGGGTTTGTAACGTCGCCGAGCACAGCACAGACCGACCTAGGTCTAATGAAGCTTGTAAACCCTCAGGGTGCGCCCCACTTGTTCCACCCACTTATTGGCATATTTTTCTCTATCATCTGTTTTTAGCACATAGAGCTCTGCCTACAGTTGCCTAATCATGCCGTGTATGCTATTCTCCAGATAGTCCATAATCCTACAGTGTGATAACCCTATTGGACCACCCTGCTTCTTATGAAAATAGCTCCTCACTTGAAGGTATTTAAAAAAATTGTTACCTGTTATCTTAAATCTCGTCTGAATGTCCTGAAACTGTAAGAACACCCCTTTTACATCCAACAAGTCCCCTAATTTCTTAATCCCCTTAATCCCTGAAGACATCTGCAGGAAGATCATTGTTTGTATACAGCCTCAAATACCTATTGACTCTGCCAATTCCTAGCTTTTTCCCCACAGCCTTCCAGATTCTATATACCGCACTTAGGGTCTTGAACCTAGTGTGTTTGTAGTAGGCATACTCCACTGTGTTTAGTAGGGCATTCTCTGCCTCCTTCCCCAATGCTGCTTCATAGATGTTCACACAGCCCTCTCTCTCACCATTCTGGACCCTACCACCTAAAAGCCCTTGAGAATATTGAAGGGCAACTGCCCAATAGTACAGCCTAAAATCGGGCGCCCCCCAGCCCCCCTTCTGTTTGCCACCGTTACATGACTTTTTTATGTATTTGTGATATGAATAACATTGTTTGCCACCGTTACATGACTTTTTTTATGTATTTGTGATATAAGTATATGATTATTGTTCAACTGTGTTGTTTGTGTAATTGTTGTTTTATTATGTTTTTTTATCAAGTGTTTTTAATGTGCATAAGTATACACATAATAAATGAAATCTAGTTTTTTAATTATTTGGTTGTGTGCCCTTCATACAATTTCTCCCTTTTCGTGTTGATATTATGCCATTTCATTTACACCATCATCTTTTGGGTCCATGTTTAGGGCTATGTTAGGGGGAGTAGACATCCCATCGGATGGATTTCTATTTAAGTTTGGAGACATGAAATACTTCAAAAAAGTCAGATTATAGACGTTACAGTCCGCCATAACAAATTGGGTCCAGATCAAAAAGAAAGTCGGGTTACATTTACTCCAATTTTGCTCCGGTGTGGGACTCTCCCGGGCTGCTACCTTGTATGCAGGACAGTTTAGCAACCCCGTTAAAGGAGGCAGGGATACTTAGATGGGGAGAGTTATTGGTGGACGGAAGGGTACAAGATTGGGAGGTGTTGAGGGACAAGGTGGGTGTGGCCCTCTCCAGGTTTAAATACATACAGCTGGACAGTTGGGCACGAGCAGTAAATAGGAGTGGACCCAAACTGGGAAAATACAGCCAGTTAGAACAACAATTGGTAGAAAAGCGAGAAGGGGGTAAAGAGGTGGCAATTTGGTACTGGTGCATGGTGGAGGAGGCGGACGGGGATTTCGCCTTGCCAGACAAGCTATGGGGAAATGAGTTGGCCTTCCAGTGCAAGGACCTATGGATTAGATCCTTTCCTTTCCTCTATAAAATAGTGAAACCAGCTTGGTTAAGACGCAATCATTTGTTTACTCTGCATCGGGCCTATCTCTCACCACTAAGGCTCTCCAAGTTTCTTTCAGGGAAGAAGTGTAATAAGTGTAATCTGGTGGCAGCCTCAGACACATATATGTTTATGGATTGTCCTGCCATTAAGTTGTTCTGGGAAGAAGTAAAGGTTACCTTCGATTCGATTTTAAGTATATCGTTGAACATTACTCTTCAGCTAATAGTTTTTGGATTGGAGGAAAATGTAAAAGGACAGGCAAAGTCTTTTCTTTTCTATTCTATCATCCTGGCACGTAGCTTGGTTAATGTCATTGCACGAAACCTCAAAGACTGACTTGGCTAGATCATGTAGCAAAATAAATCTGTCCTTTTGGGATTTGTTAGTAAACTGGAGATAGGACGACCGGGTTTTTCTTTTTTCCCACGGGTCCGAGGATTATGTCGATTAGTCTCCAGAAGACTTTGGGAAGTACCCTCCCCCGTGCGTAATCCCGGGTCTGTCAGGTTGAACACCGTTGGCTGGAGTCTCTCAGTTTCCCGCTTAAGAGGCTGGTCTCCCGCCCATCATCAAAAAAATAAAATCGTGTCTGGAAAAGGTCATGAAGGAGGATAGACCACTAAAGTACCTTAAGGCAGACACGTGTGGTGGTTGGCGTGTCTTTTGTGGATGGAGGTTATGGCAAATGAGGACAAAAATACAAAAAAACTTTTGGTGTTTTCCAACTTTTTTTTTCTCTAAACCATAAAACTTTCCGTTTCAAGTGCGATTATTTTTAAAATATAGTCAGTCTAACATACACAATGTACTATTATAAAATGGATCGGAAGCATTTGTTGGTCCATGGGAAGTGTTCCTCTGAATGTTCTAATGTTGTTCTATGTTGTATTCAGGAGTACACTCCACTTTAGAGTTGGCTGACCTGTTTCTTTTTTTGTGAGCAGGGCACAAGGTTACATTTTAGTGCATGTGTATGAGCTAAGAAAAACTTTATTAGTTGGCAATTCAATGGAGTGTCAGTTGAGTCTAAGGTTGCCATAATTGCCGATCTACACGTTCTTATGCCTCTGGAGTTCATGGATTTTTTTAGAAAGATGCCTCGTGCTTGGGATAAGTTTGGACAAATGCAGACAAGATGAATGAAGTCCTCCTTACTACTCCCACATAGTCTGGAGTCTTTGGGCCTGTCGTGTTCTTATCTAGGACCCTAATTAGATATTCCCGATTTATGCCCTTGTGAGGTTATAATTAATAATGTCCTGACAAAGGCATAAGAATCAGATTCATATTCTGTAATAGCCCATGCAGTCAAAAGCACAGCATTGCTACTCCCATCGACTCCTAGGAAGCACAACGGGTTCTTTAAACAAACCAAGCCTCCAGCAGTCCGGGAAAATCCCACCTGCTTTTGTTTTGATTTGAACAAGAACTTCAGAAGTCCTGCAAGAACTGTTAGTTCTCGGTGACGTCTTATGTCCAACCTTACGTCAAACCTGGCACCTTTTCAGGTATAAAATACCAACAGTTGCCTTAAGCAAACACACAGTGTTTTGGAGCGGCCATCTACTTGCCCGAGAGCCCAGCTGATGCGAGTGCCCGCGGAAGCCGCCCTTCCTGTTTGACGCACTGAGAGAGACGCTGTCTTTTTCTCCAGCCGAGAAAATCCAGCTCCGGTGTTTCCAGCCTACCCTTGCAGGTTGCTGGGATATCGAGTCCTGAGGAAAGAGATACCAGACCTCCCACATTCTATTACCAAGGTACGGAGCTGATTAAACCCTTAGGAGAATTCTTGTTGCAGATTCTTGGCAAAATTATATTAACCAACTTAACTTAACACTACTACTTACTTGTCCCTTCCCACGTATTAGGCTTAGGTCAGGTACACCAGGGTAGGCTTAGTTAGAAGCACCAGTTGAGCCTTTTAGCCAATGTATATATGTATGTATATATTTTAACCATTTTAAAGTATCATATGGCTAAGAAACCGTATCAATGCTTTTACAGTATTATTTCATAATACTACTTTTACTGTACGCACTTTACTTTACTTTAAGTATTGCAATTGTGGCAATTCATTTCTCTTGCATGAGAAGGAAGACTGCTCAATAAATAAGACCTTTTTATTGAAAACGCCTGTCTCTCCATTTCTCTGCATTCTGGTGAAACTAAGTATGCACTGCTGACTGAGTGAAATATTTGTCTATTGTTTTCACACGACTCTAGAGATATACTCCTATTCTGGGGGAAAAAAGTTGTCATGTTTATGCGGTTGTCGGAAACTGAATCCCTTCTTGTCTAAGCCAGGGAAGGTTCCCCCTCCCTCTTCATTCAGGAAAGTTCTAGTGACCTCTGAGCTAGCTGGCGCAAACCTAAATGAAGTTTAACATAGTCAGTAGAGACCTAGATGACCTCAGTCCTACGTCTACAGTGCTGATTATGTTATTCCAGTGCGCAGAGCCTATTGGGAAAATAGGACCTACACTGCATGGCACCCAACGTTTGGTAAGGCGGTAATCTAACGCAAGACAATAGAGTAACTCAGTTGTGCTTTTTCACACAGAAACCTTTTCCAGTAAAAACTCCAATAGACGTCTGGAGTGGGTGAAAGGTTAATATCCGCCGGAACTTAGTAGAATGAGAATCCTATGTATTAGTTTCTGGTTTTGATCAACGTTGAAGGATACAGTGTTCCAAAATATTGTGCACCTAATCTTTGTTTCCTTGAAACTCGATCTGCAACAGAAAACCTTCAGTCAGTTAAAATGTCAGAAAGTGACGACGAAAGGGAGCGATTAAGACTAGCAGCTCAACTGTTAGAGGAAGACACAAGTCTCCATGAAACCAAACCAAATGCTAAACTTATTCCGGTCAATCTAAGAAGAACTATAACTCTAAAACTTATAGAAAATGGGCTGACACCGCCAAGTGGTACAGTCATATTCGTGATAGAGGCACACGAATATCGGCAGACAGGGGTATTCTATTCATGGATACACTTTCCAGCAGCACATGCCACGACAAAAGACTTCCAGTATTACAAAATAGAGGAACCACCCGATGAATACACTCCTTTCGAGGAGATTGAGATTCCACTAAAATACCAAGAGCACCTGCTCTGGTTTAAAGGCACCCAAAAACATAATAATCACATCACCAGGCTCGGTCCACTAGGTAGACCAGAAGAAACGGGTCCGGTCCTATGTAACTATGCAACACACCCAGACTACGAAATAATGTCAAGCGAACATCTCTGGGGATTGTTGCCCTTCACGGAGAGAGATAGACACCTGCAGTTCTTTGAATCCTTGACCAGCGCTACCTTTCGCGACACCCGCTTCGCGGGTGCCGCTCATTTGCATATCCTCCGTGCCTTGCTGGTGTGAGCGGCTTCACAGTCGGTGAAGAACCAACGCGCTCCCAGGTTGTGGCATTGAGCGTTGATTGCGCGTGGAGCCGACCGGAGGACTGCGAGGACCAGCAGCCTCAGCTGACACAGCTGGTGCCTCTTCCCCCGGCGGCCACGCCCCCTGCCTTTGTGTACTTAATCCGCCCCAGCTCAACCGCGACGCGGGACGCGCACGGGTCGGAGCACGGGGCGAAGACCAGGCAAAGAGCGGGCCGTTTGAGGCCGTTCGAGTCCGGGCCCCTTCTCTTCGCCTGCCCGACCAAGACTACTGACACCTTGAGAAATGTGTACACGGGAAACAAGAAGTAAAACATCTTCCCTTGCTGCAGCCGGAGCGGTTAAAGGCCCTATTGACACCTACTTTGCCAAGGCTGGCTCACTCCTGATTGAGGAGATCCAGGTCCTGGAGCGAAGAATATCACAAGAAATAGATTGGGTAAGGAGATCATCTATGGGACCCATGGCACTAGCCAGAACCCCAGAAAATTGTTCGGGTAGGCCTTTCACGCATAGCTCTGATCGGGTACCATGCCACCTCACGGACACCTTAACAACCAGTCCAGAACTCACTATTGATGTTCCAAGTGATCTAGAGGACATGAGCCTTATGGTTTTACCCACCACCCAAAATACCCAGCCTATACCATCGCAGAACACAGAGATAGCTTTAACTGCAGAACCCAATAGCGATAACAATAAGGGAGCCAGAGAGGGGGCCATTCCAAAAAAGAAGCAAGGTCCACAAAACTTAGAAGAACCTAGGTCCAAAACTCCCAAATCCAAACAAGCTAGAGGTAAGGGGAGGAAACTAACCGCCCTTGTTCCCACGGTGGAAAGATCAGGAATGTCAACCACTTCCAGACCACCCAAATTAACCCCACTTCCACAATCTACTGACAATGTCCAATTAGACACCTCCACAGACGACATCACTTTGGAGGATATATGTTCACTGCTCAGGTCTCTATTAAGTCCCCTTGAGGCGAGACTGACTAAGATAGAAGCAAGATTAGTGAGTATTGAAAAGGCAACTGTGCAACTTGCCGACGCTAGGAAAACTGACAATAGTGGGACCAAAATATCAAAGGAGGGTACAGGCTTTAAACCTGTCAAAGGCAATAATCTTCAGGCTGTAACAAACAATAAACCATCAGACTCAAAACCTAAATCTACACAATCAGCAAGTATCAATGCACCACAACCCACAGTTTCACACAAAGCCCCGACACCCACACAGCAACCAAATACTGCTACTCCTAAACCTGCCCCTTCATCAAAATCAAATCCTACGCCATTGACAAAAACTAAGCACGACCCCCCACTCGAGGGAGAGAAACCACATACCAAACGAAAATTACAGTTTGTAAACCTCCCACCAGAAGCAGCCCCTTACACCGTTGTTTTGGTTGGGGTCCCTGAACTCGACCCCCCCACATTTGAATCATACACTTCACTCAAGAATAAAGTGATAAACTGGCTCTCGGTAAACAGACCACTTCCGAGAGGAACAGCGAGTGATATTTCTACGACCAAGAGAGTAGCATGGGTGGGGCATACTAGGAAATCCATCAGAGGAGACTGTATTCTGGTCTCCTTCAGAGACCCCAACACAGCTGCATATATCTGCTCCAGTGCTGCTGATGAGGACTTTGGCAACACCATCCAAACACTTCCCCTCTCATTTTTCTACCCCTCCAATTTATATAACTCAGAGGATCACAGGTGGGGACACCACCAAGAGTTATTGGAGGGTTGGGAAACTCGCCCCAGAGAGACCAACAATTACCCTTCACACAGGGGAAGACCAACTGAGTACTTCCCTGGTCACGGGGATGAGGCTGGGTGGGAAACCGTCACTAGGAGGAGGAGGGGGGGTGGTGGCTATAGGAGGGGAATTTCCGGGCCATATAGAACTCACTACCCTGCCTACCTAACAACACAAAATCGATATAGTAATTTAGATATGGTAGATTGACAGGTGGCTAGAAAGGGGAATGTTGCCTCCACAACCTCCCCAACTGTCAGCAATACACTTAAGGGTGCCAATATTTGACATGAATACATCTATACTGGCGGATTCATCGACAGCAAGCTCAGGTGAACCGATTCAGACTTCAGGCATGACGAACCCTTCCTTACCCACTGCTTGTAGTCCATTGGGTTTGACCCATCCCTCTCCAAACCACAGGGACCACCCCGAGCCCATCGATATCGTTGTGAGTCCGCAACGTGTCCAATCATTACACATAACAGTAATTTCGTGGAATGTGGCAGGGCTCTCTAGTAAATTAGACTGCTCAGAGTGGAGCTCCTATATTAGATCCAAAAACGTAATACTCCTACAAGAAACCTGGGCGCGAGAAACAATAGATTTACCTGGCTTTGCCTCTTTTTCTAAAACAGCCAAGTGGGGGGGAAAGGGGAGACCATCTGGGGGATTAATGATAGGGGTAGCAACGGATCTAGGCTGCCAAGCCTCCAACTTGGAGACCGCTTCCGACGATTTGTTGGCTGTCTTACTAGAATGGCCTGACTCATCGAAGCTACTAGTCATTAATATCTACTCCAGGCCGACCCAAATGCACAAAGAGTCGCCCACTATAGACGAGCTAGCTAGGTTCTTAGAGGGCACTCCGTGTGATCTCGCCTGTCTGGTTGGGGGCGATTTTAACTCCCACTATGAACCTCTGCCTGGATTGCGTGATGGTCCTTCCCTAGATGAAGATTCCTGCTGGCTCATACCAGAGACGGCGGCACCACCCCCAAGGGCTTGGACCCCCCTAGCCCTACAAATAAATGCCCTTACTCTTAATCTTGGTCTCAGGGCATGTAATGGCCGTTGTAACTCGGATATACCAAGTAACCCCACTTACAACAAACCTGGTAGTGAATCCAGACTTGATTATATTATGGTCAAAACTTTTATGTGGCCAGCAATAGTCGACTTTAAAGTGTGCCCAAGATCGGATAGTGACCACAACTCCCTGGAACTGACCTACTCCCTTCCCGGGAACGAGGACATGTCACAGGGATCTGGCAATGACAAGTCGGGCCTCCTACTTGAAAACAATCGTAGGAAGGTAAAGTGGGAGAAGCTGGCTAGCAGCACGGACAAAATACCCTGCCTTTATGAAAGGTTAATCCCATTATTGGAGAGTGCCTTCCACCTAGGCACTAAAGACCAAGATGAAGACACCAGAGGAGAGCTAGCACTAATCCACAAAAACATCATTGACTCCCTTGAACAAGATTTGTTCACAACCTCTATGAAAAGGAAGGGCTACAAGCCAAAAACCTCATGGTACAACGCCACGTGTAGGAAGGCCAAGGCCCATTTGCTATTAAGGGACGCCTTAGCAGGGAAGAAATCCGTGATAGGAGAAATAAGTATAAATCCCTTCTAGTGAATGCTAGGGCGGAATGGGACTACGACTATTGGGAGAACCTTGTGAAAGCACTGTCAACTAGAGACTCACGTAAATTTTGGCGTGTAGTAGCGAATGGCACGGTTGAGTTATCTTCAGCAATAGAGCCCAACATAGCCCCCTCAGTATGGCAGGCCCACTTTGAAGCGCTGTATGCAGAGGGAGGTGGGGATCTTAGTAGTGAGAGACTTTTAATTAAACCTACCCTCTCAGGGGCCGTATTCACTGAAAAAGAGGTGAGGGAGGCCATTAAAGGTCTAGCTGCTGGAAAAGCCCCGGGATTGGATGGGGTCCCGGGCGACCTGTTTAAACAGGAACCAGCGATCTGGGCACCGTACCTCACACTAATATTTAATGCCATTCAGGGGGGAATGACTGTGCCCGATACTTGGAGGGGAGCAGAGGTAGTCCCAATTTATAAAAAGGGATCCCCCCTGCTCCCATCCAACTATCGACCTATCAGTCTGATTGACATATCCCAAAAACTTTTTGGCAGACTGATTTTAAATCGTTTGCAAGCGTGGATTCAAGAAATGGACATCCTGTCCCCATACCAGGCAGGATTCTGGGAGGGTGTGTCCACCACAGATCAAATATTCAGGCTACACCTGCTATATTGGAGAACTGCGGTAATCGAAGGCGGCAGTCTTTATACCATCTTTGTAGACCTACGCGCCGCCTTCGATTTGGTGCCTAGAGCAAGGTTGTGGAGAGTCATGGAAGAGCTGAACGTCCCCGCAGATATCTTGGCAATCCTGATGAGACTTCATTGTAACAACTACGCCCGCGTAAGGTGTGGCAAAGGTGGCAAACTAACCGAAAGGTTCCCCGTTCGCAGAGGTGTAAGACAGGGTTGTGTGCTCGCACCCACCCTGTTTTGTATCTTTGTGAACGGGGTTGTTGCCCACCTAAACAGGATTGCCAATTCTGACGCCCCAAAGTTGACTGGCAACAGGGTGCCTGCAATTATGTTTGCAGACGACACCCTGTTGCTGTCTAAATCCCCGATGGGGATCCAACGCATTTTGGACGGCTTCCTAGACTTTTGCTCTGACCGGGGTCTGGAAGTGAATCCCCAAAAAACAAAATTCATGATTCTAAATCCCAACTCCCGAAATAGAGCCCCTCCCAAGCTAGGCATGGTTCAACTAGAACGGGTGCATAATATCGAATACCTGGGGATTACTATAAACGAACACTTAACTTGGACATCGCACCAGGCCAAAGTGACCATCAAACTGGCACAGTTGGCGGGTGGCACTTTGCGCCTGGCAAATAAATCAAGTTATCGACCACTTACCCCAATTATTCATATATATAAAACACAAGCCAGGGCAGGGGTTACATATGGGGGTGAGTTGTGGGGTTACACCCAGCATTCCAAGCTACAGTCCACTGAGAATAAATTTTTGAGACAGGTAGCTGCCCTCCCCCAGAGCACCCCATTATTACCACTCAGATTAGACCTGGGAATTAAACCCATAACAGAGGAGTTAGGACTCAAACCACTAAAATTCTGGAGGCGTTTGTGGTGTAGCCCAGACCTCGTAACTTACAGAGAGGAACTACAGGAATTCCTGGAACTACGGAACATAAAGAGGATTCCTTGGCTGACCTACGTCAAGGGAAAGCTCGAGGAAATGGGTTTCCCGGAATTATGGACAGATCCTTCTAATTCATGTACCAAGATTCCAAAAAAGGTACTCGCGAGTGCCTATTATGCCATGATGCTCACTAGAGCCTCTAATGACACTCGAGAGGGGTCCCTGACAAGTTTATTCCTGAAAATGAAAGACACCTATTCCCTCGAAAAAACTTTAGATGAGATTTCCCCAGCACTAACAAGGAAATTGTTTTTACAATGGCGCTATGGATGCCTTCCTCTAGCTTCGTTTACAGCGTCCTGGACATCGTGCTCCACCGTATCATCTTGCCCAATGTGTGCACACCCGAAGGAGGACGATATGCACGCGGTCTTCTTCTGCAAGGGCTACGAGCGGAGGAGGAAATACTGGTTAGTTCCGATGCTCAGGAACTTGGGATTTAGATCTTACCAAACCGCTTATAGAGTCTTAAAATCAGACCTCTCTCCGCCTGTAGTTTTTGCACTTTCAAAATTTTTAACTTCCTTGTGGTTCACCCGAAGCCGAATTATGAAAAGACTGGTATAATGGACACCACCAGCGGTTCTTTCCACTGTCTTACCCAATATTTAAACAAATTCTCTTAAATTTGGATCACATTATGTTTAATAAGTTTTTAATTGTACATATTGTTCTGTATCTTTTATGATCTGTGATCGAAATAAAGATTTTTGAAATGAAATGAAAAGAATTAACAAAGGCATATAGAGAATTAGTTCATTTGGCAAGGGATGACATAGAGAACCTCCAGAAACTAAAGGAAACAGACATAGCAGCCCAACCATTGGAACTTGCCAGAATCATAGGCAAATCCTATGAAGAGCTATGAAGAGATAGTTTGGATGGGAAACCGATAAAACCCCAACTAACTGAAAGTCCTGATTTTTTTTTTTTTAAATAGTTTAAAAACTCCAAAAAAGGGCTGGGAAGGTAATAAACAAACCATTCCCAGGGAAAAACGTTTCCAGTCCAGAGGAAGGTCTCCTCAGCGTAGAGAGAGATCTCCAGGCCGAGAAGACAACAAGTCTCCCCAAAGGGAACCCTCTGAAAAAAGATACAACCTTAGAGATAGGGATAAAATAAGAAAACCAGACAGATATCAAGATGTTGATACACGTCCCTCTAGATCATGGGTACTCACAAACTTTCTCTCAGGGGCCAAATATACAGTGTGGTTTGTGTCCGAGGGTCGCACCAGTGGGGGTGGGGTCAGTGGGGAAGGGGGCGGGGCTAGAGCATAAAAAAAACCTGTGACCATGAGGTTGATCATAGGTCCCTGCAGCCGACGCCTTCGTCCACTGAGCCACCAGACCTGGCATACACATCTCTCTCTTTCTTTCTTTCTTTCTCTCTCTCTCCCTCCCTCTCTCTCTCTCCCTGTCTCACTCTGACTGTCTCACTCACTCGGACTGTCTCACTCCCTCTCTCCCACCCTCTCTCCCACCCTCTCTCTCTCCCTCTGTCTCCCTCCCTCTGCCTCCCACCCTCCCTCTGCCTCCCACCCTCCCTCTGCCTCTCTCTAACCCTCTGCCTCTGTCCCACCCTCTGCCCCACCCTCTGCCTCTCTCCCCCCACTCTGCCTCTCCCACCCTCTGCCTCTCTCCCACCCTCTGCCTTTTTCCCTTTCTCTGCCTGCCTCTCCCTTTCTCTGCCTGCCTTTCCCTTTCTCTGCCTGCCTCTCCCCTTCTCTGCCTGCCTCTCCCCTTTCTCTGCCTGCCTCTCCCCTTTCTCTGCCTGCCTCTCTGTCTGCATCTCTCCTTTCTCTGTCCGCCTCTCTCCTTTCTGCCTGCCTCTCTCCTTTGTCTGCCTGCCTCTCTCCTTTGTCTGCCTGCCTCTCTCCTTTCTCTGCCTGCCTCTCTCCTTTCTCTGCCTGCCTCTCTCCTTTCTCTGTCTGCCTCTCCCTTTCTCTGCCTGCCTCTCCCTTTCTCTGCCTCTGCCTGCCTCTCCCCTTTCTCTGCCTGCCTCTCTCCTTTCTCTGCCTGCCTCTCTCCTTTCTTTCTCTGCCTGCCTCTCTCCTTTCTCTGTCTGCCTCTCTCCTTTCTCTGCCTGCCTCTCCCCTTCTCTGCCTGCCTCTCTCCTTTCTCTGCCTGCCTCTCTCCTTTCTCTGCCTGCCTCGCCCTCCCTCTGTCTGCCTCTCCCTCCCTCTGTCTGCCTCTCTCCCACCCTCTGTCTGCCTCTCTCCCACCCTCTGCATGCCTCTCCCTTTCTCTGCCTGCCTCTCCCCTTCTCTGCCTGCCTCTCTCCTTTCTCTGTCTGCCTCTCTCCTTTGTATGCCTGCCTCTCTCCTTTGTCTGCCTGCCTCTCTCCTTTCTCTGTCTGCCTCTCTCCTTTGTATGCCTGCCTCTCTCCTTTGTCTGCCTGCCTCTCTACTTTCTCTGCCTGCCTCTCTCTTTTCTCTGTCTGCCTCTCTCCCATCCTCTGACTCTCTCCCATCCTCTGCCTCTCTCCCACCCTCTGCCTCTCTCACACCCTCTGCCCCTCTCACACTCTGCATGCCTCTCTCCTTTCTCTGTCTGTCTCTCTCCTTTCTCTGCCTGCCTCTCCCCTTCTCTGCCTGCATCTCTCCTTTCTCTGCATGCCTCTCTCCTTTCTCTGCATGCCTCTCTCCTTTGTCTGTCTGCCTCTCTCTTTTCTCTGTCTGCCTCTCCCTCCCTGTGTCTGCCTCTCTCCCACCCTCTGCCTCTCTCCCACCCTATGCCTGCCTCTACCTTTCTCTGCCTGCCTCTCCCCTTGTCTGCCTGCCTCTCTCCTTTGTCTGTCTGCCTCTCACTTTTCTCTGTCTGCCTCTCCCTCCCTCTGTCTGCCTCTCTCCCACCCTCTGCCTCTCTCCCTCCCTCTGCCTCTCTCCCACCCTATGCCTGCCTCTCCCTTTCTCTGCCTGCCTCTCCCTTTCTCTGCCTGCCTCTCTCCTTTCTCTGCATGCCTCTCTCCTTTCTCTGCCTGCCTCTCCCTTTCTCTGTCTCCCTCCCTCTGGGACACGCGCCTCAAAACGCCTTCCCTGTCGTCCTCTGGTGCTCTATGTTGGTCCCATGGTTGTGATGTCACTGAGGACCAGGCAGGGGGTTGCGTGGCTCTCGGTCTCAGTTGAATAGGCTTGTGTCCACTGCGCACCCTGGTCCCACCTGTTAGCTTGTTGGTCTGGTGGGGTTAAGTAGCAGCCCCCTCCTCCTCACTCCTCACGTTGCTGGTGTGGCCCCCTCCCGTGCTTCAAAGGTACGAGCAATGATGAATCACTGCTTCACAGGAAGGCACGCCACTGAGATGCAGGGAGCACTTCCGTCGGGCTGGGACATCCCCCGTATTTTATGCCTTCTTCTATTGTACGACGAGGAGGGATCCCACTGCGCTCGCACAGATCACACTGTGCCGTCCAGATCCCCAGAGTGCAGCTGCGAGCTGAGCTCTCTGACCAGGAACTGCTCCAGCACCACCCTCCTCCCCAGCGGGCCCTCAATATCCTTTGTGCTCACTGGTCTTGGCGGGGGGGGGGGGTATGCTCCCTATTCTCCCCCGACCCTCGCTTCATAGACAGCATCACGGAGCAGCATAGAGGACTGGGCCACCTCACCAGCCAGCATGCTGAAACTATGACATTTCACAATTCAAAACCCTACCTCTGACATTCACGTTTTGAAAAATGAGCATGCTTTTCTCAAAGTGACTTTACCCGGAACTGGCAACTTTAATACATTTTATTTTTCATTATCTGTTTTTAAAATATGCATAACTATGTACTTTTCTTACTCTTAACACTTTTTGAATATATTTCAGGAGCTAAGCATACCAGTGAGACATACGATGTTTAGTTAAGAACTTGTGCATAAACACACATATACATTTTAATTTCTTATGATAATATGTGAGTGTTTTATAGCATGTATTTTCATTTGTATTTTCACACGAGGTAGAGTTGTTTCCTGCCACTCAGAATATATCAATTATGACTGTGCCTTGTAGAAGCTGATTACGTGACCTGGGTTCTTAGACACTGGTCATTTCAATGGAAAAAAGTTTACGGCTTTTAGGGAGCAGGGGGTCTGCATGGATCTGCATCGTAGAGCCCCCCCTCAGGGCGATCTTCTCCCAAACGACCCCGCCTACCAGCTGCCCTGGCTGAGGCAGCTTCCGGGACACACACAGCCGCACTCGAGCAATTAACAGGTCTTTAAAAGACCATTTGCATGTTAATGGGTTTTGTTGGAATTTCACCTCTTCTTAGGCCCCTGCAGCTCGACTCAATCACTGGAATCGCCCTGGCCCCCGCAGCAGAGTCTCTCAGAGTTGCGCTGTTGAAAGACTCAGTGTTTGCAGACACTCTAAACATTTTTTCCAAAAACACGGGTACAATGTCAGCAAGGTCCGCGGGCCGCAAAGGAAGGCTTGACGGGCCGCCAGCGGCCCGCGGCCGTACTATGAGTACCCGTGCTCTAGATCATTCTCACTGAATCCTTCTCGATCTTCCTCACAGAAATCGGAAAGAAGAGGACGGTCAAAACACAGAGAAGAGCACGCCAAGTTCAAAGACAAGGAACCTGCTCATCAAAGTAAAAAATTACAATTTCCCAGAAAGAAGGTAGCAAGTATTAAGATTAAACATGCCGAGAATTCTGAGGACACAGCTGAAAAACGGAGAGTGGGCACAGACAATGCTAGACAGCGGAGCAGAAGTGACCATAGCTCACAAGACCCTGATGAATCTTCTGGAGACAGTGGACACGAATGAGTACATTCAAGTGGAAACTGCAGACACACGAGTTAGTGTGCCCCATAAGCTATATGAAATAACACTACGTATAGAGGGAGATAAAATGAGAAAAATGAAAAGTCTCTTTTGGGAAAAACTTTCAAAAGGCTATGAAATTCTGTTAGCTGAGAAAGACTGGCCACCAGAGTTTGTCAGAGAGTGCCCTCATGGCGAAGAAATGATTATGCCTGCCTTCTCGAATCATATCCCGATTCATAAAAAATACACATATGCAAGGAAATGGGCAGTAGCCCAAGCTCCTGCTTTGTACAAAAATCATGTAGGATGGGATGAGGACTCACCTCATCACAAGATCCAGTTAAAAAATCAGCCCACTGCACAAAGGCAGTACTCAGTTAAACAAGAAGCTAAAAAGCAAGTCAGGGAAATCTTAGATCAACTTGTGTACCAAGGGGTGATCGAAACATGCACCTCTCAAATGAACAATCCTTTGTTTCCTGTCTCCAAACCAGACGATTCGTATCGTCTAGTTTTGGACTACAGACACCTTAATTCCTGTCGTAAAACATTTGCAGTACAAAACTCACATAGTGCAGCACTAATGAATAACATTGTGCGCAAAAAATATAAAACGACATTAGACATCTCTAATGGATTCTTCTGTCAAAACATTGCACCAGAAAGCAGGTATTTGACCGCCTTCTCAATATTTGGATCGCAAAAACAATTTTGCCGACTCCCACAGGGATTCAAGAATTGCCCAGGATTATTCTCAGCAAGGGTAACAGAGTTACTACAAATATATGATGATGAATCATTATCATATGTCGATGACATCTATCTCACAGATGATGACCTGGAGACTCACTTAAAAAGGGTGAACACCATAATACTTGGACTCGCCTCAGAGGGTTACAAATTCAACTTTAAAAAGTCACAAATTGCCCATCTAACTGTCCTATTTTTAGGTTATGAATTATCAAGTGAAGGCAAAAGCCTGACAAACAATTTCTTAGAGAAATGTGCTGTACTCCAAGCACCAAAAACGCTGAAGAATTTACAATCACTACTAGGTTTCCTGAATTTCTGAAGAGAATGCATACTAAATTATGCTGAGAGGGTTAAACCTCTCTATGAATTAATAAAACCAGTTTTCAAACAAACCAATTGGACTCAGAAACACACAGAAATTTTAAGATCACTACAAACAGACATGTTAACTAAAACAAAATTGCAAACACGTGAGAACACATGCAATCTTGTAATCCGAGTCATCCCAGGAAGATGCGGATTCACATACCTGACCTCTAATGAGAGAGAAACGGTACCTATAGCTTACAAATCACATTTGTACACTGAAGCTGAAATAAAAGTCAGCTCCACAGAAAAAATTCTAACTGCGGTTAAAACTGCTGTAGCTAAAGAAAGAGCCCTAGCCCAAGGCAAGAGAATAACTGTTTTTTCAGCACAATCAGCCCTTGAGGCGTTAACAAGTCCATGCAACCTGGTTAAAGGAATATTAGATCCAGAATGGATAGAATGGGAAACTTCTTTGGCTACAGAAGATGTTAAATACTATTTTGACCCAAAACTGAAAAAACTAGATGATCTAGTATATGAACGGGGAATATCCTCTGCCAGCTGAAATTCTGCCTCTAGAAAAATATACCTGCGTAATCTATATGGACAGATTCGCACAACACTTTGATGAAGAAAATAAATCCTATGATGCAGCGTGCGCGATTGTTAAATGTCGCTGGCACTCTGGTAGATTCAAACCAATGATTACCAAAACGGAATCACTCAGGATATGTTCAGCTCAGCGAGTTGAAATAAGAACCTTAAAGATGGCGCTCGAAAATGCGGATCGCGAATTCCCCACACTAATAGTTTGGGATTCTTATTTCTGCGTCAAATCCTACAACAGTGACATGCAGACATGGGTCAAAAATGGTCACAAAGATGACACAGGTGCCACAATAAAGCATAAGAGGCTTTGGGAACAGGTAGTTCTTTTACAGAAAGAACTACGAAAGACTCACGTGATACACGCATTGAGTCATCGACGTGATGGCGTTCACGTTGCAGGGAATTCATTGGCTAACACAGCCATAGCGGAAGCGGCTCGCCCGGGTTCCGTAGCCACTGAAAAGCTTTCAGAAAAACACATAGATGGGGAAACCATACTAGCCGTAAAAGCCTCATTAAGAGGCGACTATTCAGCATTACCTCTCAACTATCCACTCAGTAATACATACATAATTGATGCAAACTCTGTTCCGTTTGCTCGAATCCCTGGAGTGGGGGATAGGGTAATTCCAAACACGAACAGGAGAGTCTTCCTGATTGAAGACGCACACATGGGACTGGGTCTAAGGCACCAAGAAATAGCAATATCTCTAAAAGAATTACAATCAGAGTACTGGTGGCCGGGGATGAGCCTGCAATGTTTCAAATTTGCAAAGGATTGTCCGGACTGCAACAGATATCGCAGTCGTGAACCGACCGGAGTAATGCCAGGACCCTTTTACTAGAAAGCTTCAGGCTATCTTTAACGCAGAAATCCAGTAGGAGAAATGCGTCCCCATAATAATTAAGACAGAATTCACTTAAAATGTAGACCACCACACTAGGCTGACGCCAGAACTGTTATAAAAGATTTGAGAGTCTTTATCGACACATACGCAATTGGTATGCTGCATTCTGATCAGGGTCATGTATTTAGCTCTCGAGCTTACAAAGAGGCCATGAACAGTATGGGCATCGCATTGCGGTATTCTAGTCCCTTCCATCCTGAGGGAAATGCGGTTGTGGAAAGAAAAAACCGGGACATAAAGCAATCTATAAAGGCGAGGGTATTAGGTTCAGGTGATGGGTGGGTCAAACATTTAACAAGTGTCCAACGTAGTCTTAATAATCTGCCAAGAAACTCTCTAAAAGGTCTCACTCCATACGAACTATTGTTCGGAACTAGAATACTTATTCAGGACTTAGATAGTCAAACTTCAGTGGTAGAAGAAAAAAGCTTTGATATCAAAGATCGTTTGGCTGTTTTAAAGGATCTAAATGAAAAAAGAAAAAACCTGAGTAACATAAAGTTGAAACAACAGTCGACATCCACTGAAGAAAAACCACCTGTCCCAGCAAGACCTGTCTGGATTCCAAAGATTGGGGATCTGGTCAGAGAAAAGATCGCGGTAAAGAAGGAATTTGGGCCTTCATACAGAAAAGCAGTACCTGTCTTAGCTATCAACGGAACAAGATCAGTAGTACTACCGCCTCTTGCTGGTAAAAAGGAGAACCGAGTTGTATCCATCGACCTGGTAAAACCACAATCACGTGGCCAATAATAAGTAGTAGGCCCAGTGGACTTCCAAGAAATAGCAGAATACCAAAGTTTGCTACAATCCAAGAGGCTAAGGCTGAAAGACTAATCAAATTGGAGAAATCAGTAATGAATAAAAAAGGACTGTGCAATAACGCCATGGAACTAGTGCCTCTTGAAACCCAAATTATACCAATTCGTCAAGAAACAACAATCTACAATGATGTGTCCTCAGACTATTCTAATGAAACAAAGAAAAATGCAAAAGCAAATGAAAATCCGGAAGCAATTCCTACAATTGATAGAACTGCATCAGGCTACTTCATCAACTTCGACAATTTCTCCGAAGACCCAAGCGAACATGAAGAAACGCCTCCAACACAAAGTTTTAAAAACAAAGTAATTGAACTTTTCCACCAACTGAAAAAGACTTACCTAATTTCACCATGGATTGAATTTTGGATTGTGTTAGGTGTACTGTTCCTCCTGCTTTGGCCCATCATGGTTATATGTTTGGGGAGATTCATTGAAGGAAAATATAGTACAATGGACAAAGCAAGTCAGAACATCAACTTGGTCCTAAAGCCACACACATCTTCTCACATCGAGAAAAGAGAACTGTCATCAGTGAATATCACAGCCATCCCAATACCCGGTGGGGTAGCATGGGACAGAACTGATTATGACATTTTGGGCCCGGTAGAGCTTTTAAAGTATCTCCACCAGCTCAAGTTTTCGTTAAGTGATTTTGTGACACCGAGTACCTTCTCTGATGATTGGGACTTTGAAAACATTAATAATATGATGTCAGATTTAGTAATGTCAGCCAAATTTACAGAACAAGATTACTTGCAGGGTTCATCCAATTATGAAGAGCTTTACTGCTACAACCATTATGGTGATCACTATTTGCATAAAAGTGCTCAGCCTAGAAATGTTTTATCTTTTAACTAGTGGGAACACTGTCCTACTCCACCAAAAGGAAGTTCAAAAAAAATTTCTGATAAATTCCAATACTTCTCAGGGCATAATAACAGTGACCCAAAAACGTTTAATTTTAAAATATCAAATAGAACAGGAATGAAAACAATGTTGACAAATACTAAATTGATTTATTCAGAAAAATTCTATGACAAAATGTCTAAATTAGGTTTTGAAATTTGGAAAAACACCATTGAAACAAAAACAATCTGGGGTTCTAGAGATTGGAAAGTACAAGGCCTAGAAGCACTGTTTAGGGCCTGCATGATCCCAGAACAAATTATATTCCTGAATGACACAATTCAAAAAACTACTTGTCTTGGCCTTGCTAAGATAAAAGACATGAACACACCGTCTATTCCAAAACCCATGCCTGATAGTGACAGCACTACTGATGTGGAGATAGACGTTTCTAATATTTTATACCAAAACAGAACAAATACTGATTGGAAAAAATGGTTGATCTGGTTAACAGACACAAATAACTGTCAAGATAGATTCCTGAATAAAACAAAGGGGTTCAAAATGACCAGACCAGACCCTAGATATTCCCAGAGACAACATCCAGGGATAGTTACAACATACAGTGTAGGGAAACTATGCCTTGAGTGGCTACAAAGATCCACACTGGCTGAAATTAAGCAACACTTGACTTTACTTAAAGACGGTGCTGACTTGCGTGATTTCATAATGGGACCACGCAAACAGCGTCAAAAACGTTTCATAGCGGCCGGTATATACGCTGCATACAACGAAGCATGAAAAATAATGCAAATTGAGACAGCAGAAAAAATACGAGAAATTGATCGTATAAATTTGGAAAAATCACTTTCTTTCGTGAACAATGTGTTAACCACTCTGTCTTCCAGAATATATTCACTGGACAGTATTGCATCATCTGCCTTTGACGTAATAGAGCAGGACTTACTAATGCTACAGCATGGTCAGTCCCAATTACGTTCTATTGTACAGCTTGGATGGACGTTGCAAAATTTGCGTTCAGGCTACGTACCATGGTGTTTAATCAACACAACATCATTATTCGGTATCTTTAACCTTACTGATAAACAAATCAGTTTGGCACAAAAAGGAGCAGATTACACAATCCTGAGCATTGAAAAACTCGAGAGATTACCATTGACAATGTCAGAAAGACCTGTCATTGAATGGATAATACATGGAACGATTACAATTCCGATAACAACTTTCCAGTTTAATTATTGTCAAGAGTATATACCAGCAGGCCAGTATGAAAGGTTGGGTAAAGAATCCATCAAATCAACCTGGGACTTACCTTATACACACAGATGTTATAGTGAAGGAAACAAGGAGGTATTTCTTAGTGGTAAAAATTGTAAAAAATCACTAAGCGGTACACTTCTGTGTCAGGGTATTAATTTGCATGGAGCCTGCGAAGGGTCTTTAAACAACCTTTCATGTCACCTGCATGGCACACCTGCAAAACAGATAGAGCCATTTTTTAGACCACTTTCGAATGGTAGTTACATTTTAATAAGTGACCACAGCTGTTGTGGCCTGCTGCCAGGAAAAGCCTATCTGACAACTGCAACTTCCAGGGCCATTTGCTGTATGCAAGTATTGTATCCACATAGCAATCCAGATATGGGGGCTGCGTTATGGCCTCGGTTGAATATCTCTTCTATTCGAATTGATACTTTAAGCAAAATGAAGTCTATTCTTTTACAAACAACTGTGCCTCTAACGTCATCAAAAGAAACGTATGAACTGCAAGTTGCAAGGACGACAGCAGAGATACATACCCTTTTATCAACAAATTGCCCCATACATTTCGTAGAAGTGTTAAGTCAAATCTTAAACATGTCTGATACCAGTGGCATCGCATATGTATTTAAGACAATTGTTTTGGGACTGTTAACACCATTTGAAACAGTTCTGGGCATCTTCCCGAATTTTGTCCATTCTGTCTTTGGCGGCCTACCCTTGATCTTCGGACTCGTGGCAGGAATTTTATTTTTGCTTCTTCTGCACCGATATGGCAAGCCAATCCACAGGCAAGACTCTAGCAATGATGGAAGAAACGATCCTAGCAATATGATACTGAGACCGTATCACTAAGGTCCTCGGATTGGCCCGGCTAGGAGATCTGAGTACAACTTGGTTTCTTTCATTCAGACCGATCTGGCAAAATTGCATCATACCTGTGCTTCAATGTCTGCTATGCGGAGAAGAATGCGTGTTGGACATCTGTCTTACACTACAATCAGCAGTACCAATGGATATCGATACCTTGCAAGGTCCTGTAACGACTCATGCATCGTGTTGTCCCCAGCGGCTACCAATTCTGATGACGGCATTCGTTGAGACTTCCCCACTACGAATAGGTGGCGGCGAAGTACGAGAGGAAAGCAGCACCAAACAGGTACAGCCTTCTGTGAGCATTGCTGATCCAACCATCGATGATAGCAATCACGCAGAGAACTGCACAGTGGCAGTATTTTCAAACTTGGTCGAACTTTCACCTGAAGCAGTAGACCAATTTCTTGCAGGTCTGTCTGAAATAATGTTCTCTCCAATCAACGAGAATAACTCTTAAATAAAAAACAATGAGCACACAGCGTTCCCTGGACTCTGAATTCGTCCTTCAGTTTTTTTTAAACAAAGCTACAGAAAATATTTGGAACTTTTCCCCTGAAAGCGAAATTATTTTGCCCATACTTTCAAAATATTTACCTTTTTTTTTTGGCACATGGTACTCTGCTTAAAGTAGAACTTTTCTTAGAGAACAGAGCTTCTATTTTAGGATACTAGAGACAATATTTTACCTCAGCCTCTAGCAGATATACATCAATTTGTATAAATATGTGATGAAATGGTCTCGACCTTCTTTTCTGTATTTAGAGCCATTTCATGTATAATTTTCGCAATTCGTTCAGCTGATATATATATGCATTCATCTGAATGATAACACTGCTTGAAAAGCGTACAGTACAAATACTCATTTTCCCTGTATTTACCGTATACCATTTCAAATGCAAAATATGTATTTTGGGGTGGGTCGGAAAAAACACATGCGCCTTTGAATGTTTAATATTGCTTAGTTTTTAGTAATGATGGACATCAATTTGTGGTGTGGGTGTTGTGTTCTTATCTAGGACCCTGATTAGATATTCCCAATTTATTCCCTTGTGAGGTTATAATCAATAATGTCCTGACAAAGGCATAAGAATCAGATTCATATTCTGTAATAGCCCATGCAATCAAAAGCACAGCATGGCTACTCCCATCGACTCCTAGAAAGCACAACGCGTTCTTTAAACAAACCAAACCTCCAGCAGCCCGGGAAAACCGACCCTGCTTTTGTTTTGATTTGAACGAGAACTCCTGAAGTCCTGCAAGAACTGTTAGTTCTCGGTGACGTCTTATGTCCAACCTTACGTCAAACCCGGCACCTTTTCAAGTATAAAATACCAACAGTTGCCTTAAGCAAACACACGGTGGTTTGGAGCAGAGCGGCCATCTACTTGCCCGAGAGCCGAGCTGATGCGAGTGCCCGCGGAAGCCGCCCCTCCTGTTTGACGCACTGAGAGAGACGCTGTCTTTTTCTCCAGCCGAGAAAATCCAGCTCCGGTGTTTCCAGCCTACCCTTACAGGTTGCTGGGATATCGAGTCCTGAGGAAAGAGATACCAGACCTCCCACATTCTATTACCAAGGTACGGAGCTGATTTAACCTTAGGAGAATTCTTGATGCAGATTCTTGGCAAAATTATCTTAACCAACTTAACTTAACACTGCTACTTACTTGTCCCTTCCCACTTATTAGGCTTAGGTCAGGTACACCGGGGTCGGTTTAGTTAGAAGCACCAGTTTAGCCTTTTAGCCAATGTATATATGTATGTATATATTTTAACCATTTTAAAGTATCATATGGCTAAGAAACCGTATCAATGCTTTTACAGTATTATTTCATAATACTACTTTTACTGTACGCACTTTACTTTACTTTAAGTATTGCAATTGTGGCAATTCATTTCTCTTGCATGAGAAGGAAGACTGCTCAATAAATGAGACCTTTTTATTGAAAACGCCCGTCTCTCCATTTCTCTGCATTCTGGTGAAACTAAGTATGCACTGCTGACTGAGTGAAATATTTGTCTATTGTTTTCACACGACTCTAGAGATATACTATTATTCTGGGGGAGCAAAGTTGTCATGTTTATGCGGTTGTCCGAAACTGAATCCCTTCTTGTATGAGCCAGGAAGGTTCTCCCTCCCTCTTCATTCAGGAAAGTTTCCAGTGACCTCTGAGCTAGCTGGCGCAAACCTAAATTAAGTTTAACATAGTCAGTAGAGACCTAGATGACCTCAGTCCTACGTCTACACTGCTGTTTATGTTATTCCAATGCGCAGAGCCTATTGGAAAATAGGAACTGCACTGCAGGCCTGTCATGGACCCAAGTTGGCTGGTCCATGATGGATGGGAATTTACATAGACGTAGGGCCATTAGCTGTAGTTTTCTGTGGACCAGGAACGTAATTGTTAAGTATGGAGCTGGAGTGAGTTATTTGTAATTGGATATTATCATCCAAGCATGTTTTCTCGTGCTAAAAGTGGTTTTGTCCGCTAGCAGCGAGTGGAATTTTGCTGATTTGTTAATGGCTTGCTTAAAAGCCGGGTAAGGCAGATTCGTTTTCCAGAGTTCTCTTATGCAGGTGTCTGTTAAGGCTTTTTTAAAGAATTGATTGTATGGGGACTTTGCGTCATTTTCTATTTCGTCCCACAAGGCCTTATTCAGTTCCGAGGCTGCTATGCTTTGTTTCAAGCTATACCAATGCTTCAATCAATCATAGCATTTGTAAAGCACACTACATACCAGTGAGGGTCTCAAGGCGCTGGGAGGGGGGGTGGGGGGAGCGGGTTGGTGCTGCTACTGTTCGAAGAGCCAGGTCTTGAGTCTCCTGAATGCTTGATGGTTGCATGCTTCCTTCCCGGCGTTTCATTTTTTACTCCAAATTCTAATCTGGTCTGCGCTGGTGAAGCTTCCTGATCAATTTGGAAGACTGATTTGTAGATTGCCATCTGTACTTTGTTAAGCAGGTCTGCATCTTTCCCATAGAGAGCTGTGCTGCCATATGATAGCTTAGGTAGCATTTTGGATTTTATTGTTGCCAGTAGGGGTTTGAATGATGGCCCCTTAAGCTTTTTTGATAGGGACCTGAAGGTGAATGATAGAGCGTTTGCTCTCTGGGAGATGTAGGCTTTTTGCTGCTGGTGATTGTGATTGTCAAAGTAAAATCCCAAGTACTTGTAATTTGGCACTGCTTCTTTTTACCTTCCAATTGGATATGTTGGTTAACAGTCCGTCGTCTGGTGATGCGCATTGTTTTACATTTTGTGGTATTCATCTCCAAGTTCTTATTGGCTATAAATTCTGACAATCCCACAAGTGACCTTTGTAGGCCAATCTTGGTTAGGCTCATCAGTTCGACGTCATCCGGGTAGGATAAATGGATTAGAGGTAAAGTGCCTAAATTTGGGTGGATGAGATATGATCTTGTAGAGCCTTGGCGCGAGGCCTGTCATGAAAAGATTGAAGAGATGAGGGGCCAGGACACAGCCTTGCTTAAGCCCTTTGCTGGTTTTAATCTTTCTTGATAGCCACGCTCCATCTCCCAGTTTTACTTCCATCCATGTGTTGTAGTATAAGAGCAGTAATCCTCTGAGTATTTTATCCGGGACATTCCAGCTACGCAGTTTCCCCCATAGAGTATTGCGGTCTTTGCTGTCGAAGGCCGCCTTTAAGTCGATGAATCAGAGATGCAGCTGCTGTTTCCTTCGTATATATTTATCGGCTAACAGTTAGAGTGATAAAATGATTGTTATTGTTCCACACCCTTTCCTGAAGCCTCTTTGATTAGGCGGGATTCGTTTTGTACTATCGGACCAGCTAGTCAGATCTTCAAGGAGTAGTGATGCGTAATACTTCGGGTCTACATCCAAAAGTGCTATCAGCCTGTAGCTTGCTGGAGATGTTCTGTCCCCACCTTTGAGGAGGGGTGAGATTACTGAGCCCTGCCAGCTTGACGGAATTTGATTTTCTCTCTCTACCTCATCAAACAGCTTTTTTAATCTTCCGCTCCAGAAATCCGGGTCAGATTTAAAAACGATTGGGGGGGGATGCCGTTTGGACCTGGGGCCCCACTGCCACGGCTCTTCCTTAGTGTTCTTCTTAGGTCTTCCTCACTGAAACCTGGGTGTCTGAGTATTTCTGCTATCACGTAGCTCTCCGTTGATTGTGCCTCTTCTAAGTAGTGCAGTGCAGAACGTTGACCCTTGCCTGGTGGTTGATCTGCTCGGCTTTCTTCTCTCAGGTGTGCTTCTTCTGTGCAGTACGGTATGTGTCGTCCACAGGTTAGGGCACGGGTACTCATAGTACGGCCCGCGAGCCTGCAGCGGGCCGGCAAGCCTTCCCTGGCGGCCCGCGCAGACATCGTACCCGTGTTTTAAATTTTTTTTTTTGAAGAGTGGCAGCAAACACCTCAGCAGTGCGACTCAGAGACTCTGCTGCTCTGTGGGGGCCGGGCGATTCCTGTCATAGTCAGAGTGGGGCTGCAGGGGCGCTAAGAGGTGAACAAAGCCTCATTAACATCTGAATGGTCATTTAAAGACCTGTGAAGTGCTGGGATGCGGCTGTGTAAGTGGGTGTGCCCGGAAGCTGTCTCAGCCCGGGCACACACAGGCAGGGTAAAATAAAGAGGGTGACAGAGGAAGAGGGAGGGAGGTAGAGGGAAGGAAAGGGAGGGAGACAGAGTCAGGGAGAAGGAGAGCAATGCAGAGCGAGGGAGGCAGACAGAGGGAGAGCGAGGGAGGCAGGCAGAGCGAGGGAGGCAGGCAGAGTGAGGGGGAGCGAGGGAGGGAGAGCGAGTGAGGCAGGCAGAGTGAGGGAGAGCGAGGGAGGGAGAGTGAGGGAGAGCAAGGCAGTGCGAGGGCGAGGGAGGAAGACACAGGGAGAGCGAGGGAGGGAGAGCGAGGAGACAGGCAGAGCGAGGGAGAGCGAGGGAGGGAGACAGAGGGAGAGCGAGGGTGGGAGACAGAGGCAGAGCGAGGGAGATAGGCAGAGAGAGGGAGGGAGAGCGAGGGAGGGAGACAGGCAGAGCAAGGGAGAGCGAGGGAGGGAGTGCGAGGGAGAGCGAGGGAGAGCGAGACAGGGAGAGCGAGGGAGGGAGACAGAGGCAGACAGAGGAAGAGCAAGAGAGGGAGACAGAGGCAGACAGAGGGAGAGCCAGGGAGGCAGACAGAGGTAGAGCGAGGGAGGAAGACAGAGGCAGACAGAGGGAGAGCGAAAGAGAGCGAGGGAGGGAGACAGAGCAAGGGCGGAGACCTCAGAGTGAGGGAGACCTCGGAGTCATGGAGGGGGAAGGAGAGAGGGATGGGGAAGGAGAGAGAGGGAGACAGAGGGAAGGAGGGAGAGGGAAGGCGAGAGAAGCAGAGGGAAACTCTGAGTGAGAGGTAAACCGAGAGAGGGAGAGGGAAACAGAGAGAGGGAGAGGGAAACACAGAGAGAGGGAGAGATAGACAGAGAGAAAGTGAGACAGTCAGAGTGAGTGAGACAGAGGGAGTGAGACAGTCAGAGTGAGTGAGACAGAGTGAGTGAGAGGGAGTGAGACAGTCAGAGTAAGTGAGACAGAGGGAGAGAGAGGTAGAGAGAGAGACAGACAGAGAGAGAGAGAAAAAGATTGAGGGAGAGAGAGAGAAAGAGAGACAGAGAAAGAACGACAGAGAGAGAGAGATGTGTGTATGCCGGGTCTGGTGGCTCAGTGGACGAAGGCATCCTCTGCAGGGATCTGTGATCAACCTCATGGTCACAGTTATTTTTGTTGCTCTAGGCCCGCCCCCTCACCCACTGACCCCACCCTCACCGGTGCGGCCCTCAGACACAAACCAAACTGTAAATTTGGCCCCCGAGAGAAGGTTTGTGAGTACCCATGGGTTAGGGGGTGTTTGTTCTTTGTGTTTATTTATTTTATTTATTTATTTATTGAACTTGTATTGCGCACAACTACCCACAATGGGTTTCCCGGCGCCAGGGATAGACTGTAGAAGAAAAACAAGCAGTAGCTAAGAGAAAAAAGAAACAGAACTGAAGAACTTAGAACAGAAAATCTTCAATTTTTTACGGAAAGCAAGAAGACTAGTTTCTGTTTTTAGCGCCAACGGGAGAGCATTCCACATCTTAGGTCCTAGATATGCGAATGAGCGGCCTCCCATTTTTGCCAGTCAGATCCTAGGAATCACAAGATTGCCGTTGTTGGATGACCTAAGAGAGCGGCCAGGCTGATATGGCTGGGCAAGATTTTGCAGGTAGGTGTTGCCTTCTTGTTATTGATTCGTTGCTCCAAGCATGCCTTGGGCAACTCTTGCGTTCTCTGCCCCATTCTAGATGTTTCAGCAGCGTTGTGTCAGTGAATCTCTTTGTTATTAGTGCGGCCCAGTCAGCTTCTTGGACATTTGATGTTATTGGGTTTGAGGGATGGTAAAGCCTGTTGATTATTCTCCAAAATGCACTTGAGTTGGTGTTTTTTGCCGTGCAAAGTAGTTTAGCCCAAAAATCACCCTTCAGTGTTCTTTTGTATTCCTACATTGTCGTTTTGTATTTTTTCTTAAGATTCTGTCTTTGGTCCCAGTCTGTGTATGTCGTAGTTATGTTTTTTTATTGCTCTTGCGTTTTTCCGTATTTCTAGCTTTGGTTTAACCAGTACACTCGGGAATGGCATATTATGTATTGATGCCCGTGCTTTTTTATGAGAAACAGACATAATTGTTGTTAACTCTTCCGTAAAACTCTCCCAGTTTTGAATCTGGTTATCTGTGTTTGTTTTGCTTTCTATTTTTATGCCCTGAACTTTTGCTTAAAGGTCTTCAATGTTGCCCATTGTCCACTTCAATCATTTCAAGTTGGTTGAGAGGGAGCTGTCTTCGAATATCTTACTGTTTTGGTGTTTAATAGGCTTCAAGTTGAAATAAATATGCTGGTATGAATGATCACTTTTTGTCGTGAATTCAATTGAGAATTGCTGTAAGAAGGGCAATAATGGAAGTGATACTACTGTGTAGTCAAGTCTTGATGTTGTCGACCCTCCAAGATGAGTATACTGTGGAGGATAATCGCCTGGAGTTCTACCATTGAGAATCCGCAGGCCCAGATGTTCCAAGGTTATTACCAGATGTTGCCCTGCTGGTTCATGGCGCTCTGTTTTGAGCTGGTATTGTGGTGTCACATTTCAGAATTCATTGTCTGCAGCTAGCTTTTCGTCCTCTTCTGAAGTGTAGATTAAATTTGAGTTGAAATCACCTGTTAAGATGATTTCCCAGGAAGCGTTGTTTCATATGACGTTAATTGTAGTTACTAGCTGGTTTAACTGGGCTTGCTTCTCTTTCACGAAAGGGTGTACAAAAGTGTTCACTAGTAGTACGGGGCCACTCTGCCGGTAAAAGACAGTTTTATTAGTTGCACGTTTGGCCCGTGTGGGGCTATTTGCTCTGATCTGATGTTGATGTCTGTTGCAATGTAAACTGATAGCCCCCCTTTTGGACAGCCATACTTGCTTTTTTTTCTGCTGAAGTGAGTATACCCAACAAGTGGTAGCTCCTCTAGTGCCCATGTCTCTTGTAGGGCGATAATGTTGCATGATGCCCAATTACGGAGGGGCCAACCGTCTTCTAGCCATTTCGTGGCCCCGTCGTTGTTGGTGTTTGTGTTGCGCACTTTCCACTTGTCGATTTGGTGCTTGATTCGATGTGTTGTGATGTAATTGATGACAGTGGTCATTTGGGCTGATTATTCTCTTTCCCAGTTTCTCCCTTCGTGTTGCATTTGAACGGGGGTTCCCTTGTATGGACTGCATCTGAACCTCCCCCGTGGACAGATTCCCCCTTGTTGTTTATATTTACACTTCGGCCTCCATGGTGTAGTAGAATCTTTATATCAGCGGTAGGGGGTGGACTCTTGCCTGTCCCAACTAGGAGTTTCCGGATGTCATTGCCTTCAGGGGTTTTTGTGGTGTTAGAAGTTTCCTCTTGGTTATATCCTGGGTTTTCAAACTGGATTTGGTCTTTATTTCCTCGTGCCGTACTTTGTGTCTTGCTTTGTTGGGGGTTTGATGTTTCTTTGCCTTGTGCAGTACATGTTGTCCCTTCCTTCTGCTTTTCCAGTTTGGTGTTGGGTTTGGGCCCTTACAGCGTAGATTTTTTGTTTTGCCCATCCTTTTTATGTTGTAAGCTTGTCTCAGTACTATGTCGGCGAGCTATGTGTTTGCTTTTCTGGAAGGTGGCCATGTTTCTTTTATGGGCTCTTTTATCCGCGACGCGCTCTGGGCGAATATTGCTCTCTTGATTTGATGTATTGTCTCTCTGTGTTGCGTGGCCCGCACTCGTCTTGGGGCTTGCTGCTCTATCCTTTCTGTCTCCTGTGGACTCCACTGTACTGTTCGTAAAGTGGTCACTTTCTTCCATTAAGTGTAAGTCATCCCTTCCTTTTTTTGCTAGAAGCTGCTTATACTTAATGAATACTTAATGAATATTTTTGTCTGACATTGAAACACAGTGTCATGCTTGCCAGCTCGCCTGCCAGTCCGAGATCTCCCACAAAGATGGCCGCCCGATAGTGCGCATGCGCGAAGGAGGTCATGCAGAGTTTAAAGCCTGACTTCCCCATTTCACGGCGCTTCGCGCTCTAGTGTCCCCGTTTTGTTTCGTTGCGTCACTTCCGCAGAGCCTTTCTGAGATTCACCGTGTTTACAATCGAGCGTCAGACTCGACTGTCTATGTCCGCTATTCCTGGCATTTTCTGTTCCTGTAACACCTTCGGGGATTCCTTTGCTCTTTACCCGGATCATAGCTGTTTATCCCCCCACTTCGCCTTCGTCCATAGTATTTCGGACGAACCCGATACCTTAGGTGTTCCTTTCCTCCCCTTGCCTGCTTTCCTCTCTCCTTCCCATCGGAGCTTCAGCCTGCGTCTCCCGGTTCCACCCATCGGCCGGACCTGAATTCCGTCGATTGGCCGGACTTGTGGGGAGCAGGTGTGGGGTATCTCCCGGGGATTGGAGCTGGGGTGGTCCGCTTGGAGTGTCCCTTCTATCCAAATATATATTTTCTTTGGACTTCTTGGTGCTTACGGAGACTGGCATTCGTCACAACACCCGAGAAGAGAAGACTGGATACGCTAGACCAGAAAAAACTGTTAAACAAGACAAGTTCACTTCCTCAGTTAAACCCTTGTACCATAGGGTAGTGGCAGTTCTTTTGCTGTTGGCGTGGTGTAGAGATTCATTTAAGATTGATGTGGCCAATGTTCACTCGAAACATCGTAAGAACCTTTTAGGTAAATACACAGAGAGTATACAAAATTATTGCACTTTGATTTCTATTGTTGCATATTAATCCTCATACTTTCCTCCTAGCGTGTTTCCATCTTGAGGGTACCAACCAGAGGAGTCCTGTTTTTTCCCTGCCTTCCCTTGTTTTGTTCCCTCCTTTCCCTCTATACCACCGTTGTATTCTAGGGTTTGATAGACACAACTGGTGTGGGGGGAAGGGTTGGGCCTATCTTCGGTTCCTAGCACTCCTGCGGAAACGGCTTCTGGATCCTTCCAGAGCGTGAAGTCTACGTTGTTTTTTTCCGCCCGAGAGCCATGACCCAAGTAACCATGGTAGACTTGGCCAATATGTTGGGTAATCTACAGTTAGAGATCCAAGCCTTGTCTAGTAGAGTGGATGCTTTACAAAGAGAGAGACGGGCAGGTTCAGAGGTGGGAGGAGCAGGTTCCAGTTCTTCCACCCCTGTCATACATATATCCAATCCCACAAGTGTCCCTTTAGCTCCACCAGAACGTTTTTTTGGCGATACCGCCAAATTCGCTGCTTTTATTAGCCAATGTCAGCTACACTTTATGTGCAAGGCTGGCTGTTTTCCGACTGACCAATCAATGGTGGCTTTTGTCATATCGTATTTGGGAGGGTCAGCAGCCAATTGGGCCATACCGTTAATAGAGAGAAACTATCCCGTTACATGATTATACGACATTCAGGAGATAACTGAAAAAGCTCTTCGACAAACACACGTGTACACATTCAGCGGACACAGAATTGTTGTCCTTAAAACAGGGAACAAAGGAGCTTTCTGCTTATATAACTGCCTTTCAAAGATTAGTAGCAGAAGCGGTCTGGCCAAACGAAAAACGTAGTGCCTTGTTTTATAAGGGATTACGTGACGACCTAAAGGATGCATTACCCAAATAAGAAGACCCACCTGAAGACTGTCCAGACCTCATAGATTTGGTAGTAAAGTTAGATCACAGGATGCAAGAAAGAGAGAGAGAGGACGTTCTGATCACAAGCCTGTTTGCTGGTGGCGAGGTGCAATGATACATTTAAGATTGATGTGGCCAATGTTCACTCGAAACATCGTAAGAACCTTTTGGGTAAATACACAGAGTATACAAAATTATTGCACTTTGATTTCTATTGTTGCATATTATTCCTCATACTTTCCTCCTAGCGTCTGTTTCCATCTTGAGGGTACCAACCCGAGGAGTCCTGTTTTTTCCCTGCCTTCCCTTGTTTTGTTCCCTCCTTTCCCTCCATACCACCGTTGTGTTCTAGGGTTTGATAAGACACAACTGGTGTAGGGGGGAAGGGTTGGGCCTATCTTCGGTTCCTGGCACTCCTGCGGAAACGGCTTCTGGATCCTTACACACAGGAACACTAAGGGGCAGATTTACAAGCCCCTTGCGCCACTTTTGCATCACTTTTCCCATATTAAAAGTGACGCAAAAGTGGCGCCTGGGGCTTGTAAATCTGCCCTTAATTGTTTAATTCTGATCCCTGAAAACGTCTCTGTCTCTAGGAGTAAATTCGTTTGTGTATTCCAAAGCTGCACTCTACATCCATCAGCTGAGTTTGTTAGCCTGTTTACACATATAAGGGCAAGGGCGTCCAACATAGGTATGCAGGAACTTGCACATTTTCAAAACAGGTCCACACAGTTTGACTGGTGATGTGGTTGGGTGCTAATATCTTCTAGTAGTTGTCAAATTCTTCGCTTGGCCCATAATTCCATCCAGGAATTGATTAACAGTCTGTTGTCGTTTCTGACAAAAGGGGTACCTTTGCAGGGTTGAAAATTCTGGCTGCTTTTAGATAAACATAGCCTGTTTTGCCATCCTCCATCATGTACTTAGAAAGCTTTGATGAAGCATTGACAAAAGGCTCCTGGGTCTTTTCCAGTAGTAGTTGTTGCTGTAAAGACGTTATAGCACCACAATAGCAAAACATGTGGCTACCTCGGTCACATACCAGTTGAATGTGTGACGGAAGATTGAGCTTCAGTTTTTCAATGATGTCAACAACCTCACTGGACACGAAAATCTGTGATTGGCATCCGTTTTAGAAGTGTTGTCAAGACTTGACTTTTCTGATGAGAGTGCAAGTTCCACTTGCAACTTCATATATTTAATTTCACCTGCAAGCATATCATTAAAGGAAAAAAATATATATGATTAGCTACATTTGTAAAAACAGTATGTGAAATAAGCCTTTCAAAGTAAACCTGTATTTTGGTACAAGAATGCATTGATTCAGTTTAGCAAAATGTCACTTTTAAGTTGGTCAGTGCAGGCACCATCTGGTAGAGCAGGGGTTTGGGGGCATGGTTGCTTTCCTGGCAGGATTTGTGTGCTTTAAGTGTTGCAGGTAACAGGATTTCCTTCTGATGGGAAGTGAAAACCGCTTTCGGAACATCTTTTTACATGAAAGTGTTAATATGAAAGACTTCTGAAACACCCCTGCAACTAAGTACGTTGTGTGAGCTAAACATGTGATGTGGATTCAGTTTGCAAGTAGACCCCTAATAGCGGAGGAAAAACAAATGTTCATGTATGATGCATTATCAGTGTCAAACACACAGACATCATTGAAATCAATACCATACTTAGTCATGGTTTGAACAACTGGCTGTGCCACAGTGCTGGGATTTACTGTACAAAAACTTGGTATCAAGAAAAAAATACCTAATGAACCCAATATTTTTACATGTTGGTTAAGAAAAGCAAAGACGGATGGGTGGTTTGCCTTTTCTAAAGGTACGTCATACTAAAGAAACACCTATACAAAATCTTTAATGATTTTCAATTTGGTGTTTTTTACCACAACAGTAGTTTGCAGGGAAGACTCTGTGGTCGTTTGCTAACCTCGAGAACCAAAGCCTGTCCCTCCCTTTTTTGTGCTATTTGCTCAGAAGGTTGTTCTTAATTGTTTATTAAAGGCTATGTTCTAAAACAATATTGTAGGGAGTGCAGAACAAATTTCCCTTATCTCTATGCAAAGTCGCTACAAACTCCTTGCTGCAGTCTGATGCACTGATGAATAAAGCAACTTTAGAGCGATTGTGGTTGAAGGTTGTGTGTTTCGGAATAAACAGGTCTATCTCCAGAATATAGCTTGCCAAGCGGTGCTGAAAAACTAGTATGCCATTGGGCGTTCTGTTTATCAAGCATCAAACACAGTCGCCAGGAACCTTTGCCCCTTGTTATATGATAGATACCCTGGTTACATGTTTGAAGGGTGTTGTACTCTCTGCTAGTTCATTTAGCATAAGTGTTTGACACAACACTGTATTGATTTGATATGTACTGCTTTCCAGGCTTTAAGTAGAATGTTAAGGGTTGCCTGGATGCTCTATCACTGGGTTCTATGTATTTTAAATGATCCAGAGAGCAGTTGGAGCCAGCTGTGTGCAACCGACTCGCCTGTCTGCTGTGTAGCTGTTTATGAATAAACTGGACTCCTCTCATCTGCTGTCTAAAGAGTTTATTACTACAATTTTGTGGCGACGATTCGTGCTACACAGCCACACTTCGGACTCAGCATGCACCTTTCAATTTGTACAGGCGTTTCAAGTAAAGATTGGAGGCGGATTATGGCGGTAATACTGTTCCTTTTACAAACCATCATATGACTTTCGTATCTACTCACCGCTCCACCATTTCAATTTTCAATATTCAACCGCTCTTTGAACTCATCTGACAGTCTACTCTCTTCGCACGCATTCAATTTCTTCTGGCTATATTTTGGGACTTACTTAGTCATTGATATCTTTCGGTACCATCAGTTGGTGAGAGAATCAATTTCAAGTGTCTGGCAGCTTCAAATAATCGTGCAGGCGTAGACGCTAGGCCTACTCTCTATGGCCTAGCTTTGTTAAAGCACACGCGCCTATTTGCCTGACCTTTACCTTCTCACGCTTCTCCACGTTGTGGACGAAAATTACAGCAGACTCCATCTCAGCAACCGAACTTGTTCAGAGTGTTGCCTGTCGACGTTATGACACACATCACAGTGTTCATCTTCATGACAACCGAACGTGTTCCTAGTGTTGCTTAGTGACCTTCGCAAACAAGCATTGCTCTCTTATCTCTTTATACTGCAGCGAGTAGCTGATTGCGTTGGGGATAATTTAGCGGATTACAACAGTGATCCGCACTCATTTATCTTCAACAATTACCTGTTTTCAAAATTTTATTGACTTGTTCTTCATTTACAAAGGTCAAAGAAATAGTTCGGCACACCATAAAATGTTCAATGAGCAATATCAGAGAGGTCAGTAAAATATATCAGTAAGCCATTATGTATTCTTTTCTTTCTTTATTTTCAATCTTCACAAAGTAGCCAACGCGTTTCGTCCAAAGGACTTCTTCAGGGCGAATTGATGGGATGTAGTATAGTATACAGGATTTTATCAGTTGGAACAAATTTCTCCAGCTATTATGATGGCACCCGTCTCCAGATGCTGGGATGGCAGCTATCCTTTTATTTTTGTGGTAGATTGAACAGGTTTTTGAAAGATGAATATGTTCCAGCGCAAAGGGATATCAAATGCGCATCCGCACAGGTGATGAGTGTTCACCTTCGCCAGGTTGGTCTTGCGTGTTGTCTCCTCGGGTGTCGTCTCGTAAAGTGGTTAAGTGTCTTACCCTATACCCTGTTCTAGTGTCATAAATTCATTTACAAAGGTGTTTTGTTTGGTATTTAGAAGCGGATTACATGACGGTGATCCGCACACCAGTACATTCTCAATACCAACTTGTAAATTCATGGACAATTTCATCTTTTCAAAGGCAGATTACATAATGGTGATCTGCACACCTACTTTATTTTCTTCAGTGACGGATCTTTTCACGGGGATTCGCACACCTGGTTTTCAATTGACAATTTCCATTGCTACAACAACCCTGTTAACAGCTAGTTTGTATTTTGTGTGGGTTTTTTTCTTTTTCCTTTCTCATTTTCTTGATTAGGCTTTTATATTTAGGTTGGATAACAGACATGCAATTTGTAACTCCTTCCACTTTTCTTGAATCTCCAGGAGACCCTTCTGTTAGATGGAAGGTTTGGTTTGATTCTTTTCAAATATACCTGGGAGCAATTTGTGCTTCTAGGTTCAGTAATGAACAGAAAAAAATATCTTCTTAACTCTCGGGGTTTTGAAGGCAGATCTATCTTTAAGTACCTTCCTGAAATTGTTCATCTTCCTGGGGATGATGTAGATGACTACCAGGACACTATTACAAAACTTAAAACAAGGTTTGACAAACAACCAAGTCTGATGGTCTTGCAACACACATTTTTTAAGAGGCAACAAAATGAAAGTGAGGATGTTGACTCATATCTACATTACTTATTTTAGCGTCTGTCAATTCGAAACGTTTACAGATCAATTGATCAGGGATCAATTTGTCTGTCATTGTAGAGACAAGCAAACCCATCAGAAGCTCCTGTCTCTAGCTAATCCTAAGCTGGAGGAAACTATCAAAATAGCTAAAAGCATTGAGACTTCTAAAGTGTCTTTGAAAGAACTAGAGAATAAGCATGTCTATCCTCTCAAAGTTGTCACTAACATCTCTAAGAGCAAACATAGTGCATCTCGACAATCTTCAACTAAAAACTTGACAAGCAGAAACTCTGGCCCAGGGAGAAGTGTATTAGATGTCCACAATATGAAACATGTGTTACCAGTGTGGTAATACTCCTCACCAAAAGGGAGCGAAGTGTCCAGGTGCCAATGTAGTTACTGTAAGAAAATAGGGCATTTTGCAAAGGTTTGTTTAAAAAAAATGTCAATGATCAGAAAAGGTCTGTTACATGCGTATTGGAGTCAGATCACAAATCTGATTCAGAAATTATTTCACTAGTTACTGAATTTATTGATCATGTTTCAAATGTTAATGATCCCATAGAATGCGTTGACCCCATTGTTGAGATTTGTATAGGAGGTAAACCACTAAATCTGCTGGTAGATTCAGGTGCTAGAATCACTGTTAACTCAAAGTTGTTTTTCGAAACGTGGGGAGACAGACTGCTTCAACCTCCTGACCGTTCTCCCGTTTCATACAAAGGTCGTAAAATTGATCTTCTGGGGTATTTTGAGGAGGAGTTAATTTTCAAAGATCGGAAAATTAGTGGCAAGACTTATGTTGGTGTCAAAGGGTTGTACGTTCTGGGCTGGTACCACGAAGGCCTATCTGGCATGATTCTCAAACCTGGATGTTCTGAACAAGTTCTTGTAATCTCTGAAGAGCAAAATTGACAAGTGAAAAGAGCATTTGCCATCAGTTTTTTTCTGGTGGGCTTGGAACAATTCCTAGTTTCAGACATAGAATTGTTGTCAAAGATGTAGCCTCTCCAGTCAAACATAAATTAAGGGGCTTACCTTTCAGTGTGAGAGACGATCCTGAGACAGAACTTAAGTCCCTGTGCAATCAGGGGATTATCGAACCAACAGTCTTCTCTGTGGCTTTTGCCCTTGGTCGTCGCACGCAAGAAATGTGGTAAGTTGAGTGGTCCCTCAATAAAGAAATCTGGGTCGACTCTTACCCACTACCTAAAATTTGGGATCTATTTTCAAGTGTTAGAGGGTCTCGGTATTTTTTAAAGCTGGATCTGGCCAGCCCAGATCATCAGATAGATGTTGACCCAGAGTCATGTCCTCTTACTTTATTTATATCACCTTTGGGCACATTTCAATATAAACAGATGCCTTTCGGGCTTGCGTCGGCAGCTTCGTTTTTCAACGGGTCATGCAAAACTTGTTAGGTGGCATCAACAGGGTTCTTGTGTTTCAAGAAGATGTACTGATACACACTAAAGACATTCCATCGCATAATTCGGTTAAAAGAATTAGACATTTTTAAGGATCGTGGGGTGGTAGTCAAGTCAGAAAAGTGCAAGTCCCTCTGTGATGAGATTGAATATTTGGGACACCACATTTCTGGAGAGGGAATTAGACCCAGACAAGGACTGTTAGATTATAACTCATGCCCCTTCTCCTGTGGATAAAACAGGAGTCAAGTCTTTACCTAGGTTACTAGAATATTATTCAAATTTTATTCCCAACTATGCCTCCATAGTGCGACCCATTAGTGGTCTGCTCAGGAAAGGTGTTATTATTTCTTGGTCAGATCAATGTGCATCAGATCTGAGTCGTGTTAAAGAGTATCTTACCAATAGTGGTGCCCTTAAACCAGAGTTACCCTCCTGTATTACAAGTCAGGTAGGACGGGGGGGGGGGGTGTTGACCCAAGATTCCCACAGTGGTGAAAATACTGTTGCATCTAGTTATGAGGAATGTAGTGCTCGGTTATAGAAAAGGAACTTTTGTCCTGTCTATGGGCCATTGAACAATTCCATCCCTACGTCTGGGGAAGGCGTTTTTTGTTAAGGACGGACCATAAACCACTCAATATTTTAAGTGCTGGCACCAGTAAATGCTGCTCTCCGAGAATTCTCAGGATGGTGTCTCGCCTGATGCAATACCACTTTGATGTTGTCCATGTTTCTGGAGGCAGAAATGTCAGGGCGGATTTTGTATCCCGGTTCCTCATGAGGGATAAGGGAATGGAGTCTGAGGTCCCAGATTGTGGAGGAATCAGATCTTCTAATTGCTTCAATTGGTTTACCTGAGCAAAGTCTTGGCACTAAAGAGAGTTGGGTGAAGGCTCTTTCTAATGATGAAGTTCTCCAACAAGTGAGTGACAATCACTTGTTATCAGTTTATCCAGGCTGTGTCCTTCGAACACTAAGCAAATAATGGTTTACCGTTATTGAATATGAATTGTAATGCTTTTCCAAAAATAACTTATGCTCTTTTTTAGCTCAGGCTTCTCTTTATTTTATACTTAATGCATATTTTATTTATCTCCTCTTTATTGGTTTGTTCTAAATGTGTTTAGTTTCTGTCTAGTGATGTTTGCCTTATTATTAACTTTTAATTAGTTCTTTTCGCTTTAAACTCTGTCTGACAGCTTAATATGTCTTTTATGATTTGATAAAAATCGAAATAAAGACTTTAAACCTGAACCTGAGTGAGTTTGTCAGATCTCTGGTTGTCCCAGAGAACGTACTCTCCCACAATATGTGCAATCATACTGGAAAGTGGAGTCAGAAATTTCGAAGGAGGGTTGGGTTTTGGTAAGAGCCGACAGACTCATGAGCCCTAGCAATATTACCTCTTCTGAGACTCTGTGGAGGAATGAGGATCATTTTGGATTAACTCTTATTGAGTGACAAGTTTGTTACTGTTTTTGGTGGCCCTCCATGGACAGTGATGTGAATGACGTTGTCAATATGTGTTCCATTTGCCGGTCAGCTGACAAGGGGTTGTAGGTAGCCACTCCACCTCTTCTCCCTATTGAATGTCCTTCTGTACTTTGGTCTAAGTTGGGGTTAGACATCATGGGTCCTCTAGAAATTTTATCTGGGGATTTCGTATTATTATGGTGTTGATTGATTACGCATCAAAGTGGCCTGAGTTAGTTTGCGAAAGAAGTTTACTAGTGTCATTTCTTTTCTAAAGGATTTATTTTATGAGGGAAGGATTTCCTGAAACATTGACAGATAACGGTAATGTTTACCAGTGCTGTTTTTGATTTTTTTTTAGTCATGCAATGTCAAACATGTTAAAAGTTCTCTTTACCATCCCCAGTCCAATGGACTTGTAGAACGTATGAATAGGGTCGTGGGAGACTGTATCAGGTGGGCAAAATCTTCTAATTGTGATGTTTATACTCCATAAATAGCATGCTTTGGTTCTACACACTCCACAACCAAAATTTCTCCATTCGAATTATTGAGAGGGAGAAAAGCGGATATCAGTTTTAAGCCTGCGTGGATGAATAAGTGGTTTAGGTCTGTCTCTGATGTTGACAGTCTTATGAAGGTGGTAAGAGAGAATGTTTCGATCTCCCAACTCAAACAACAATCTTGGTTTGATGAGAGGAAGTCTGTAAAAACTGTGCCTGTTTTGTGGGAGATCTTGTGCGTGTGAAGTCTTCTACACATGTGAAGGGAGAGAGCAAGTTTGGTCCACCCATTTTGGTCACCCAGGTGGGAAAGAATGCTGTACAGGGTGAAGGTAATTGGTGGAATGTTGGAAAAATTGTAAAAGTTAAAATGTTGTTCCATTTACTTCTGATTTGCCTGTTTCTCACAAGACTGTTGGACCTTATTAAGTTCCCCTTAGAAGGAGCACGGGGTCAAGAGAAATTCCTAAAAGAGATCGAATGTGAATTGTTGTTTCATGTTCACCCTCTATTATTGTTAACTTTGTAGTTTTGCTTTTTTTCTTTTGTTTTTTATTGAGAAGAGAGGGTATGTTGTATTCTCTCCTGGTTCATTTAGCATAAGTGTTTGACAACACTATTGATTTGATATGTACTGCTTTCCACACTTTGTTATGTGGAATGTTAAGGGTTGCCTGGATGATCTGTCACTGTGTTGTATGTATTTGAAATGATCCTGAGAGCAGTTGGGGCCAGCTGTGTGCCACCGACTCTTGTAGCTGTTCATGAATAAACTCGACTCATCTTATCTGCTATCTACAGAGTTTATTACTACAAAGGGTAACCCTTGTTTCAGATACACACAAAACAAATGTGCGGTACATACAAAAAAAGTTACTGATTAACTGCATGTTCTACGAGTACAGAATCTCAAAGACACTGATGGTGAATGCGAGCCTACCTTTTATAGTAGAAATCCGTGTGATGTGGAGCTTGAACTTGTGTTTTCTATATTCCATCGATGCTCGGCAAATAGCCAACAGGTGTTGTGCATATTCAATGTGAGGCAGGAGAAGCAGATACTACCACAGTACGTGGAAATAAAGGTGCAATTAAGTGTGTTGCCTGTGGTTCTACAAGTGAGCTGCATTACAAATCATCCCAAATTCTAGTTCATTCAGTGCTCTATTTGAATTGTGTGGGCCTCCATTCTGGCATCGCTGTCCTCCTAGACAGATGAAAGTCACTATTTTTTTTTCTTCTGCTAATCAATCCACAAAGTGCCATACTATACCATAATTCTAGTACTAATCCTCACCCCCACTGAGGATATCTTCAGGCCTACTCATAGCTTGCTTCTCATTGAGGATATACCCCCACAGATCTATAGTTCACCCTTGTATGTGGCAATTATCTGCCAACTTATGTTGGAAAGTAATGAATGAGTAGTTTAGGTGCTAAACGCCATTCCATACAAATAACTTAGCTAGTGACAAAACCTTTATTAAAACATATAAATACAGTAAAAGTGCATAAACAGTCCCATTAAGTCCAAATTGCTTTCATTTTAATAGTCCAGCAACGGCGGCAAGTCAACAGATGTTTCAGCCGGCGAATACAAGAAAGGAAAGGGCAGGATATCTGAAAGAGATGGAGCAGAAAGAGCAATTTAGTTTTCAGAAGCTTTGCAGAATCCATGGGCATAAAACGTTCCGTTATTCCAGTCACCTGAAGACACTTCCAGACCCCTACAATGCTTCATGCCATGCCTGCAACTCAGCAGGTTATTGAAATAAGATTAAGTGTGGCATACGTAGTTTGTGACAGCGTGCAGAACCTGAAAAAACGTAAAAGGCTTTTGCAGTACAATGCAAAAAAGGATTCCAAAACCAAAGGTTCAGTGTGTAAGATCCCTATGCAGAGATAGTCCTTGCATAAACCTTAAATGACAGCAGCATAATACATTTTACTTGACACATTAGCAATTACCAGCTGGTCAAGGGGAATAGGGAATTTTTAATTAGTGGGCAAGAATTAAACAAAAGCAGCTTAAGGTGCTTTTGAAATGGCGAAAAGGGGGCTCTTAATATTACCAACCTGACTCCCATGTGAATGAAGAGGGTTTCAGAGGAGATGGCATCAGGTTGACATGTCGATCAAACCTTTCCATTGTCTGGAGCGATACACCAGCCAAGCACAAGTGACTCAGTCTGTGCTCTTCACGAACATCAAAACACTCAAAATCTACGGCAATATACAGAGATAACAAGTTAAGATAGGCTGTGGAGACGTACACAGACCTACTTGTGTTCAGTTGCCTTCAACTGGCTACGACTCCCATTACCGATTACAGATAGAGACTCAAACCACTCTTTCATATAAATCTACTGTGCCAGAAGTACATGCTTACCAAGTGGATTATAGGGAATGAGTTTCTCAATTTCTGGATATTCCACCTCAGAATGTTTTCTTCCATTCTGTGAAAAAAAAAAATAGGTGTAAACTTTGAAAAAGCAATTTATCATTTGTCCCTGAAGTGGCCAACCACACGAGATGTTAATCCATATTTGAACACCAATCACAGTTTAGTGCTAGATAGTAAGCACATTTTTACACTAAACTAGTTCAAATGAAGCCGGAGAAATATGGTAGCAAAAGCTCCCATATGTTCATAACTCCCAATCAAGTTTTGCATTCTCATCTACACTCTACAATCACTACAAAAGTAAACATTGAGTTTAAGTAAAATCACTGGTAAAAAAAAACTCTACACTACAGAAACAGATGTTTCTCCTTAGTTGCAATGCACCTCAACGCCCTTATTTACTGCTAATTAGAAAGTGGTAGCACAGGGATGGATCCAGCCAGACAGCAGCAAACCAACAAATATTGGTTGGTTGTATCTGGAAATAATGGTTTTGTCTGGTATCCACTTTTTACAAGGGCCTCAAAGGACATCTACATGTTAACAATTTGTTATTTATTACTTTCCCCAGTTGTGAAAGATTGTAACACTCCTCCTTTCGTCGAGGTCTTACAATTGCAAAGTGCTGTCAGCACTATCCCCTGTACCTTTTGGTAAAAGGTACCTCACTTTTTGGTACGAGGCTTCACCCGTACTTGACCTTGGGTGGCAATTGGAGTTCAGTGACTGAAGATTAAAAACAGTCACACAGGCGATGAACTAGAGCAGTCCCATCACAGCAAAACCATTGACTGGCTATGGACAAGGCATTGTAGTAATGCAGGAGAATAGGGGGCTTAAATACACAGGCTTCTAACAAAGCAAAAGCAATAGAACCCCCCACCCCTAAAAAAAAAAAAAAAAAAAAGCGACCTCACAAAACAAACACCTCAATACAAATTGAACGTCAAATCTGCTCTGTAAGTTGAAGGTGCTAGCAAGCACCAATTGGGCTTTTGTAGATAGTTCTAGACGCCTTATTCTACTAGCAAACTAAGGGTCCACTTTCAAGAGTGTGGCCAGAGTGCATGGATCTTACCATACCCAAGTTTAACTCACAACTAAAGTGGGCCTTTGCTATCCCAGTAGAGTACAGGACCCATGTGAAGCAACTTGGTTATCTAAAAGTAATGCTCCTATGCAGGTAGTCTTGGGGCAAGAGTGGTAAATGTGAAAACCCAGTAATCACAGATTGTGTTAGTACTAACAACCTCAATGTGCCCCTTTTCTAGCAGATCTGACGATCAGTCCATATCACACGCGCACTCCTTGACTATTAGAGTACTCCAGAAAATGAGCCGGAGTAGTGAACTGCATATTGTACAACAGTCCACAGTCTAGGAACAGTTTGCTTTTTTATGACCTGAGTGATACATAAGTTGTTACTAATAACTGCATAAGTGAACAAATAAGTGACGTTGAGTCCCACTTGACCCACCTTTAGTTACATATCCAATCCACCAAACCTCAAGGCTAGCAAACGTAGCAGCAGTAAGAGGGCCTGTATCAAGTTGGAAGTCTCACTAGAATATAGATTAAAGCACAGGAGGGAGGGATTCTGAAATACCTTAGCAGAAGGCTGTCGTAACCTTGGCTTCGCCATTTTTGTTTGTGTGCCAACAGGAGCGTTGCCAATGTTGATAGTGATGTCAGCGAGACCTTGCCTGGCTACTGGAGAAGCCTTCAGTACCTTGCCAAGTCGTAGTCCCTGCATTTGAGGTTGCTCAGAAAAAACCTTTGCTAAGAGAAAAGCAGGTTACATTTCGGAGTTCAACACCATGAATTGTCATTTACTCTGATACAGAAGGGTAACATCCCTACCTAGGGGAAAATAACAGTCCTCCACAATACCAAACAGTATTCTTAACATTTGAATGTGGGAGCTAAATGATGTTAACTGAAGTTTAATGTAGCTCTATGATGCATGCAATTATAACTCAGTCTAGCAGCAACATTTACAGTAGCGCCAGCATAATACAAATGGCCTTCAGAAGGGAGTGCAGCACAGCTATCCATCTCAGACTTGTCTGAATGGGAATTTAACTTTGAGGCAAACAGAAATTACCAAAGTCTTGGAGCCATGTGCACTCTCACAGTGCAAACTGGACAATATTACTCTTGCTGTCCCAGAAAATAAAATTTGGCAGTCATCTTGTGTGTTGTAATACCTACGGTTGTGTACGCCTCAAGGAAGTAGAAACTTTCATTTCAGTGAACCAACTAAATGGACACAAAGCTTACTGGATGCAGATGGCAACCTCAAACGATCCTTCGAACCACCATTTGTACTAGCAAAGACATTCTCTTTGTCCACGTAGATCAGAGTAGCCATCTATCTTGGTTTAGAACACAAATACAAGTCCTGCAAAAGAAACAGGATGGTCACTGGACAGGTTTTGTACCCAAGTATTGCTGGAGACTGAACAAGAAGAACTGTTAGTGGAGAACAGTAAGAAAATCTAACTGTACAACAAAAAAACTAAACAAAATTAGAGTAAAAATGAACACATAAAACTTTACCAGAATGACAAGATTCCAATAGGAAGGGAATCCAAGATATGCATTGTTAAAAGTTTTAAGTAGAAATGGCGCAAAAAAGGGAAAAAGCAGAAATGACAGTCAATGATCACTGTAGACCACGATGTAGGTACACAGAGGTTGACTTCAATGGAGTGCGGGTTGGATACTTCAATCAGGTTAGAGATTTTCATCTTGTGGCTTGGTCCTTCAAGTCACAAACCACCACAAGAGTATGCTTCTAAAGCCCCATGGGACCTCTGGTGGGGGGGGGCTGTACACAGGCTTTCATGGTTTCATGCAGGGGCCAACAGCAGGGTCCAGTTGCCACTGTTCTCTTGTAGCTTGAACAGGAGGTCATCTTTGTGACCCTTTGAGTCAACTTTTGTCCTGGGTAAAAGAAAACAGGGCCAGTCCTTCATGGCTCCTCTCATGAGACATACAACAGTTCCAGTCCCCTTCTGTTCTTTCATAGGTAAAGAAGTGTTCTTAAGTGTGCACATGGAGATGCCACATTTATTCCGGGTATAAGGTAGTGGGTGGTATGACTCCTGGGGACACCCTAACCAACAGGGATACCTACCAAGGCTAACCCTCCACACTTTGGCCGTTTTGAAAATGATGAAGTCTTAAGCCACACTGATCTTTGGCTCAGAGTCTTGGGGGTTGTGGGAAGTGTACTATGATAGTGTCCATCCACATCAACAGTAAAATACAGTTTGAGGCAGCCACTCCATCTATAATAAACCCAGAGACAGATGTCGGATAGGACAAAGCAGGGTCCTTCAGCATACAGACTGGACATATTAAATAGAAAGCATTGTCAAAGCAACCTGTTCTCTCCCTTTCAAATATAAGTGGCACATCAGACCTGCCAAGGTGGACATAACACAGCTGTCAAAAGTAGGCACACAGTCTCCCTGCAATTCGCCAAGCTCAAAGGAGTTCTGCCCATTCAGGTCAGCCTACGGCTTGACCCTGGGAGGCATTTCAGACCTATTCAAAGGCTGGTGCGAGCTGGTTCAAGATTATGCTAATTGACGTTCTGATCTTCAGGCAGATAAAAGATAACTTTCTAAAAGTACATTTTTATCAAAACCTGTCATCATTTAATTGCATGTTTAAGTACTAAAAATATGTGGTTTATTATTTTCTACCTAGTCCCATTCCAGATACAGTATTAGTATTTTAAACATCTGGGGTGCCACAAAAAAAAATGCTTTTGGGTACTAGTCACTAAGGAAATGTTAAGATAACATTTCTGCAGGTCCTACTTTTAAATACCAGGCATCCCGCCTTGTGGGTGACAAGGCCTACATAGGGGAGTTACAATTATTTAAATAGGAGGTTTGGATCTGTCAAAATGGTTTATTTTGACAGGTCGAAATGCAATTTTAACACTTCCATTAAGGCTACAATGGCAGGCCTGAAGAAACGTTTACACGGTCACTGCAGTGGATTGAATAAATGGTAGGACCAATAGAATTATGCAGCAGGGTTGAAAAAAATGATGTGGAAATAAAAGGCTTGCTCAGCAACAGGTGTGGCGTTTATAGTGACTTTTGAACCAGAAGCAAATTTGTTAAAATCTGCAGCTTATGCAACAGACTATGGATTATGAGGCAAATCTATAATTATGCTAAAAATATCGCAGCTGCAAAATTGCATAATTCCAGGGGCCCTGATAAAAGGTGTTGCAGTCCAATAGTGGCATTTAACTTCTACCCAGAGCACTTTAACATACTAGACATTATAGGCAAATCAAATATACCAATTCAACGAGGCTGTAGAGGGGAGCAGAGGCACTTGGCCACTACTTAGCAGGGTTGAGTGCAGAGCTCTAAAGCCAGAAAAACTATAAGGTTCCTGCAAAAGGCAGGGGGAAAAAATATAACAGCAAGGAACACATAAAGGTGGATTTCATACAATACTTACCCACTACCAGCCACTCACCCCCTCAGTGAGGCTTCTAATTAGTTACCCTCATAGGGGACACTGAGTTGCCATTACTCTGAATGTACCCCACAAAATAAATGTTCAGACAACATTTTTGTAAATGCTGAGGCCTACACATAGGACATGGGCTCTACTATAACTTGCTCCACCTTAAAGTGAAAAACACATGTAAGCCAGTAATCGTTTTCACTCATTGAAGTCTCACAGCCCACAGGTCTGGCTTTCAAGTCATGGAAGGAACAGCTCTGTTATTTCAAGAGCTATGCACAGCAACATTGAGAACTAAAAAAAAAAGTAAGTTGATGCGGAAAATGTGTGAAAGTACTCAGGGTGTTCAGCTATCCCCATCCACACAACTTAAAGTCCTAAAGGCATACCACAGACCGGCATGGTAGAAATCTAAAAAAAGTGGTATCATGATAAAGTAGTCACAAAAAAAAAAAAAAAAAAAAAAAAAAAAGTGTAACACCTACCTTTTCTGACATTGGACAGAATGTTTCGTTACTGTGCCCCCCCCCTAAAATTCATTTGGCATGTGACTAACATGGAATCTTCTGGAGGCACCTGCACTTTCGTCTATCATACTTACCACAATCGAGGAAAACCATTGCGCTCTCATCGTCACTCATACTGCCGCCACCACATTTTACCTGTACCTACCCAAATAGTCTTGACGTGCCATATTATTAATTCTACCTATAGACTTCTGAAAATAGAGTCGTTCTCATTGCCCATATGCTTCATCTGCCCATAGATCTTAGAATGTGCATTATAATGACAACTACACATTTACTACTCCCTTGAATCCTATACTGTGCCATTACTGCAGTCACACACACACATCGCATTAACCACTACAACTAGTACGCCGAATAAGCAGGTGTTGCTTTTCCTGCATTATCAGTAAAGCAAGCAAACGTCCTACAGGATTGCATCTGCACTATAGAAAAAGCACTGGCAAAGCCATGTCGTCTCACCTTTGGGACACATTGGCTTTGTAAATGCCCCTTTGCAACGCTGCACAGAAAGTATCGCATCATTTTGTAGGTTCTAAGAGTGAGTAGCGGAAGGATAACCCCGTTAGGCTTGAGCTAAAAAATAACTAAATGAAACAAACCAAACGCTCACTCCAGGCCTGTAATCTAGTTCTTAGCTACCCAACAATGCACCCGGAGAACTCACTCAAGATGCCTATGGCCCGTCGAGCGACAAAATTCATACCCATTTCCACTTTGTATTTTTGTACAGTGCGTCATAAAAGGTAGAGAAAATCGCATGTGCCAAAATGTTAAATAAAGCGTTTAATGAACTAGTAAACCGAACGATTAAATCAGGGACTGTTCATACAACCACCAGACTTGACACCTGGTGGCTCCTAATGTTCAATTGATAGAAACACATTTAAGCAGACGGTAGAAAACACTTTACTACTCCGCTTAAACACCGACTTTAAACCCAACAAAAACGCTTCAAACAGCTTTCAAAAGTGTCAAGCCTAACACCACATAACAAACTGCTTATAGCGAGAATTAGAAAACAAAACAAATAGAACATTACTCACGCTTTTCAATCGAACCTTACACGTTCAACACTAAGCATAGAACAGCCAGCCCGGGGCATTTAACCGCACCCCGATTCGCTATTGGTGATTCTTCAACGAATGTTATGTTGCCATTAGTCTGTTTTCACAGACACGCCCACCGCCGGGGAGAGCAAGATAGACCTACGGGAAGAAGGCAGGGTGTGGTTGCACTTCAATGCGGTTTGATGAAGATAGCGGGGCCTTTTCTATTGTGAAATAGTCAGCTTGAAAATGAGTTGGTTTACAACATACGTAGGCGTTTGTTTAGAATGTATCACAATAGCTATGGGCAGGGCCGGTCCTAGAACTTTTGGGGCCCCGGGCGAAAGGGAAGATGTGAGGCCCCTCTAATTTGCATGTAACATCACAAGAAGTGACCACAGAAAGTGACATTGCGGGACTATTGATCTTATTTGGGATCACTGAAGAGACCTAACGTGGATATCAGTAACAATGACAAAAAGATAAATATACAAATGAAATACGTCCATATATTTTGAAATACGTCCATATATTTTCAAACTGTATTAAATGGATTACATTTGTCACATTGGATGGAAAAGCTAGTTCCAGGTCTTAGAAAGATGGATTTTGACTTATTAACTGACTTATTTACAATATGTGCACTTTGTGATCTGCATGGTACATGTTCTTTGCAGCAGGCACATTAATCCTCTGCTCTACCTTTCCACGAGTCAAAACTTCCACTAGACTAAACTTCGATCTCTCTCAAGGAGGAACATTAATCACTGGACTGATCATGACATTTTTATTGTTGCTGAAAATTGCTGGAGGCCAGGAAGGAGGCAGCAAGTGCTTTTAAAAACATAATATACTTGCAAAGATGATGCCCCCACCTGAAGTGAGTGCTCAGTGCGATGTCACCGGTCCCACCGCCCTAGAGCCTCCTTGCTCAAGGGTCCTGTGACCTCAATGACTGGGTCACTGACCATCTAGGGCATGGGAACTCACAAACTTTCTCTGGGGGGGGGGGGGCAAATTTACAGTGTGTTTTTTGGCCGAGGGCCGCACCGGTGGGGGTGGGGTCAGAGGGGGAAAGCAAAAAATAATTGTGACCATGAGGTTTCACACAGGTCCCTGCAGCAGATGCCTTTGTCCACTGAGCCACCAGACCAGCATACCCACATCTCTTTCTCTCTCTCCTTCTGTCTCCCTCCCTCTATCTCCCTCCCTCCCTGTCTCTCTCTCTCTGTCTTTCTCCCTCCTTATCTCTCTCCTTCCCTCTGTCTCTCTCCCTCTGTCTCTCTCCCTCCTTGTCTCTCTCCCTCTGTCTTTCTCCCTCCATATCTCTCTCCTTCCCTCTGTCTCTCTCCCTCTGTCTCTCTCCCTCTGTCTCTCTCCGTCTGTCTCCCTCCGTCTGTCACCCTGCCTCTCTCACCCTGCCTCTCTCACCCTGCCTTTGTCACCCTGCCTCTGTCACCCTGCCTCTGCCCCATCTCATAAAAACAAAAGTAGCGCTTCACTGGTAAACTCTTTAAAGTGGCGCTAATGTGCTTTGGGTTTGAATAAAATCAATGTTGCCACTTTTTTCGATCCACACTGTCTTGCTTTAGGTATTTTTCAATTTTAACCTTTATTTCTGTCCGTCCCGAGGGAGCACATTTAAAGTGAAAAATGTCAGAAAAAGACAACCTTTCCAGCAAGCATGGTTTTTTTGGTGGGGGGACAAAGAAAGGAAAGAGGGAGTATTGGCTACAGGGCACAAGGAGGGGGGCCCCACACCTGGATCTTGCTCTAGTGCCTAGAGGCCCAGGGAAAGGGGGCCTCCCTCCCCTGGGCCTCCAAGCAGTATAGAAGCATTTCGTAAAACACTAACGTGACAGTTCTACATCCATTTTAAATGCACATTCCAATAAAAAAAATAGGCGATACAAAAGTAAACACGAGCCAGTTGATCTGGCTGCTCCCTCCTCCCCTCACCCACCTCTCCTTACCTGTGTCTGGCTGGTTCTTCTAACAAAGGGGGCCTTCTGTCACCTAGCAACAAAATGCAGAAAGGCAATGGCCGGTACTTAGCAGAGGTGTTGCCTCCCCCTGACACTGTGAGCACACATAATTGCTCGCCCAGTTGCGGTGCAGTCCCTACATTGTTTGTCCCTTCCCCCCCACCCCTGTGCACCCAGGAATGCCATCACACCCTGACAGCAAGGTCAAGACACCTCGCATTTGTAATTTGATTGCGTGGGGCAGGGGGCCCTGGAGGTTAACTGGGAAAGCGTGGCCTTTCACGGTGAAGCAGGGGGCCCCCTGAGCGCGAGGCCCTGGGCGGCTGCCCACACTGCCCATGCCTAGCGCCGGCCCTGGCTATGGGCAGCAAGAAGCCAGACAACGGAATTGTGCAGAAGTGTGGCACCCTGATGCAGAGGTTTGGCCCGGGACCAGGGTTCAATTCCCCGGGTCTTGGGCTCAAAATTCCACCGAACTGATAATTGTGAGGTATGTTTGACATCTCTATCTTGTCCAAAGAAAATGCACATATTGCAAAAATGACACACTTTAAATATTTGTATTTCCTAATCGTTCTTTTTTTTCCCCAGTGAAATCTTCCCGACACCGAAAAGGAAAACGCACATCTCGGTTAATTCCACGGTTGCCAATGCGTGTTCTTAAAGGCTAGAGGTCGCGCCTGATGCCTAGCTGTGGCTCAGCTCGAAATCCTCTTTGAGATTCGCGCCCATAATGAACCGAACTTTCATATAGGCTCGGCCTACCAACTCCCCTTCTGCTACCCACGACGAGGGCCAGAGCTGCCGACTTTGGTGAGGCATGGGATCCTGGGTTCGAGTCTGGTGTCCGCTCTACATCCTGTGATTCTGGACAAATCGCTGAGTCTATCCAATGCACCTTCCGTATGCAGTTGATGTGAAGAGCTCCACTACCTTTGGAACGAGTTTGTGCTATAAAAAAATGCACAAACATATAATATAATAGAATAGGAATAGAAAAAGTTTATTGTTTCAGTTAATTAAAACCATAACAATACATTTTGTAAAATCAGACACTACGAATAAAACTTTTGGTGTTTTCCATCTTTTTGTTTTTCTAAACCATAAAACTTTCCATTTCAAGTGCGATTATTTTTAAAATATAGTCAGTCTAACATACAGAATACTATTATAAAATGGATCAGAAGCATTTGTTGGTACATGTGAAGTGTTCCTCCGAATGTTCTAATGTTGTATTCAGGAGTACACTCTACTTCAGAGTTGGCTGACCTGTTTCTTTTTTTGTGAGCAGGGCACAAGGTTACATTTTAGTGCATGTGTATGAGCTAAGAAAAACTTTATTAGTTGGCAATTCAATGGAGTGTCAGTTGGGGCTAAGGTCGCCATAATTGCCGATCTGCACGTTCTTATGACTCTGGAGTTCATGGATTTTTTAGAAAGATGCCTCGTGCTTGGGATAAGTTTGGACAAATGCAGTCAAGATGAATGAAGTCCTCCTTACTACTCCCACATAGTCTGCAGTCTTTGGGCCCGTCATGGACCCAAGTTGGCTGGTCCATGATGGATGGGAATTTACCCAGGCGAAAGGCCATTAGCTGTAGTTTTCCGTGGACCGGGAACGTAATTGTTAAGTATGGAGCTGGAGTGAGTTATTTGTAATTGGATATTACCATCCAAGCATGTTTTCTCGTGCTAAAAGTGGTTTTGTCCGCTAGCAGTGAGTAGAATTTTGCTGATTTGTTAATGGCTTGCTTAAAAGCCGGGTAAGGCAGATTCGTTTTCCAGAGTTCTCTTATGCAGGTGTCTGTTAAGGCATTTTTAAAGTATTGGTTGTATGGGGACTTTGCGTCATTTTCTATTTTGTCCCACAAGGTCTTATTCAGTTCCGAGGCTGCTATGTTTTGTTACAAGCTATACCAATGCTTCAGTCAATCATAGCATTTGTAAAGCGCACTACATACCAGTGAGGGTCTCAAGGCGCTAAGGGGGGGGGGGGGGGGGATGCTGCTACTGTTCGAAGAGCCAGGTCTTGAATGTCCTGAATGCTTGATGGTTGCATACTTCCTTCCCAGCGTTTCATTTGTTACTCCAAATTCTAATCTGGTCTGCGCTGGTGCAGCTCCCTGATCAATTTGGAAGACTGATTTGTAGATTGCCTTCTGTACTTTGTTAAGCAGGTCTGCATCTTTCCCATAGAGAGCGGTGCTGCCATATGATAGCTTAGGTAGCATTTTGGATTTTATTGTTGCCAGTAGGGGTTTGAATGATGGCCCATTAAGCTTTTTTGATAGGGACCTGAAGGTGAACGATAGAGCGTTTGCTCTTTGGGAGATGTAGGCTTTTTGCTGCTGGTGATTGTTCCGATTGTCAAAGTAAAATCCCAAGTACTTGTAAATAGGCACTGCTTCTTTTTACCTTCCAATTGGATATGTTGGTTAACAGTCCGTCGTCTGGTGATGCGCATTGTTTTACATTTTGTGGTATTCATCTCCAAGTTATTATTGGCTATAAATTCCGACAATCCCACAAGTGACCTTTGTAGGCCAATCTTGGTTAGACCCATCAGTTCGACGTCATCCGGGTAGGATAAATGGATTAGAGGTAAAGTGCCCAATTTGGGTGGATGAGATATGATTTTATTGAGCCTTGGTGCGAGGTCTGCCATGAAAAGATTGAAGAGATGAGGGGCCAGGACACAGCCTTGCTTAAGCCCTTTGCTGGTTTTAATCTTTCTTGATAGCCGCGCTCCATCTCCCAGTTTTACTTCCATCCATGTGTTGTAGTATAAGAGCAGTATTCCTCTGAGTATTTTATCTGTGACATTCCAGCTACGCAGTTTCCCCCATAGAATATTGCGGTCTACGCTGTCGAAGGCCTCCTTTAAGTCAATGAAACAGAGATGCAGCTGCTGTTTCCTTCGTATATATTTATCAGCTAACAGTGAGAGTGATAAAATGTTTGTTATTGTCCCACACCCTTTCCTGAAGCCTGTTTGATTAGGTGGGATTCGTTTTGTACTATCGGACCAGCTAGTCAGATCTTCAAGGAGTAGTGATGCGTAATACTTCGGGTCTACATCCAAAAGTGTTATCAGCCTGTAGCTTGCTGGAGATGTTCTGTCTCCACCTTTGAAGAGGGGTGAGATTACTGAGCCTTGCCAACTTGACGGAATTTGATTTTCTCTCTCTACCTCATCAAACAGTTTTTTAAATCTTCTGCTCCAGAAATCCGGGTCAGATTTAAAAACTATTGGGGGGATGCTGTTTGGACCTGGGGCCCCACTGCCACGGCTCTTCCTAAGTGTTCTTCTTATGTCTTCCTCACTGAACCCTGGGTATCTGAGTATGTCTGCTATCACGTAGCTCTCCGTTGATTGTGCCTGTTCTAAGTAGTGCAGTGCAGACCATTGATCCGTGCCTGGTGGTTGAACTGCTCTGCTTTCTTCTCTCAGGTGTGCTTCTTCTGTGCAGTGTGCTATGTGTCGGCCACAGGTTAGGGGGTGTTTATTCTTTGTGTGGCCTTCACGTTATTGATTCGTTGTTCCAAGTATGCCTTGGGCAACTCTTGCGTTCTCTGCCCCCATTCTAGATGTTTCAGGGGTGTTGTGTCTGTGAATCTCTTTGTTATTAGTGCGGCCCAGTCAGCTTTGGACATTTGATGTTATTGGGTTTGCGGGACGGTTTAGTCCGTTGATTATTCTCCAAAATGCACTTGAGTTGGTGTTATTTTCCGTGCTGAGTAGTTTTGCCCAAAAATTATCTTTCAGTGTTCTTTTGTATTCCTACATTGTCTTTTTGTAGTTTTTTCTTAAGATTCTGTCTTTGGTCCCTGTCTGTGGATGTCGTGGTTATGTTTTTTTATTGCTCTTGCGTTTTTCCGTATTTCTAGCTTGAGTTTAACCAGTACATTCTGGAGTGGCATATTATGTATTGATGCCCGTGCTTTTTTGTGATAAACAGACATAATTGTTGTTAACTCTTCCATAAAACTCTCCCAGTTTTGAATCTGGTTATCTGTGTTTGTTTTGCTTTCTATTTTTATTCCCTGAACTTTTGCTTAAAGGTCTTCAATGTTGTCCGTTGTCCATTTCAATCATTTCTAGTTGGTTGAGAGGGAGCTGTCTTCGAATATCTGTAAGAAGGGCAATAATGGGAGTGATACTGCTGTGTAGTCAAGTCTTGATGTTGTCGACCCTCCAAGATGAGTATGCTGTGGAGGGTAATCACCTGAAGTTCTACCATTGAGGATCCGCAGGCCCAGATATTCGAAGGTTGTTACCAGAAGTTGCCCTGCTGGTTCATGGCGCTCTGTTTTGAGCTGGTATTGTGGTGTTCTGTTCCAGAATTCATTCTCTGCAGCTAACTTTTCGTCCTCTTCTGGAGTGTAGATTAAATTTGAGTTGAAATCACCTGTTAAGATGATTTCCCAGGAAGGGTTGTTGTTTCGTATGGCGTTAATTGTATTTACTAGCTGGTTTAACTGGGCTTGCTTCTCTTTCACGTAAGGGTGTGCATAAGGGTTCACTAGTAGTACGGGGGCCGCTCTGCTGGTAAGAGACCGTTCTATTAGTTGCACGTTTGGCCCGTGTGGGGCTATTTGCTCTGATCTGATGTTGATGTCTGTTGCAATGTAAACCGATAGCCCCCCTTTTAAACGACCATACTTGCAGTTTTTTTCTGCTGAAGTGCCTGTACCCAACAAGCGGTAGCTCCTCTAGGGCCCATGTCTCTTGTAGGGTGATAATGTCGCATGATGCCCAATTACGGAGGGGCCAGCCGTCTTCTAGCCATTTCGTGGCACCGGCTATGTTCCATGATATTAAATGGAGGATGTCTTGGATGTTATTCGTTGGCTGTTTTTGGCAGGGTCAATTGTCTTTCTCCTTGTTCAGCGTTCCAGCTAACCAGCTCCAGTAGTCAACATCATCTTGAGTATTTTCTTGTCTTCCTAAGTTGTCCACACTGTGTTTTGCCGGTGGTGGGATGTGCCCTCTTGCGTTCCGGAGTACTGAGTGTACCTGCTCCTTTCTGTCTGGCGTGCGTCTCGCTTTGCCCTTCATCACCGATGGTTCCCTGAGTGGACCTGGGTAGCGTGGTTTCACCGGTCTTTAGAGTCTTATGCCCCATGTGTCGAATATTTTCTTTGAGGACATTATTAGCTGTGTAATCTCCTACATTTGCCATGTCGTAAGAGTTTGTTCCAGTGTGGTGTTGTTTTCTTGCTTACAGAATTCCACTGAAAGTAAATGCGCTGAGTTTAGGTGTTGTGGCCCTTGGATGTTTGCGAGAAGTTTAAGTATATTGCCCCTGTTTAGAATGTTGTGCATCCCCTGTGTTTCATATTCCGGGGTAAATAGCAGTTGTTGGAGGTGTTGTTCGTCCTTCCTAGTCCAGCTTCCGGCACTTGTTTCATGTTCAGTCCTACAGTCGATGCTAGCTTCGTGACGAGGCCCCGTCGTGGTAGGTGTTTGTGTTGCGCGCTTTGCACTTGTCGATTTGGTGCTTGATTCGATGTGTTTTGATGAAATTGATGACAGTGGTCATTTGGGCTGATTATTCTCTTTCCCAGTTTCCCCTTTCGTGTTGCATTTGAACGGGGGTTCCCTCGTATGGACTGCCTCTGAACTTCCCCCGTGGACAGCTTCCCCCTTGTTGTTTATATTTACACTTCGGCCTCCATGGTGTAGTAGAACCTTTAAATCAGCAGTAGGGGGTGGACTCTTGGCTGTCCCAACTAGGAGTTTCCGGATGTCATTGCCTTCCGGGGTTTTTGTGGTGTTAGAAGTTTCCTCTTGGTTATTGCCTGGGATTTCAAACTGGATTTGGTCATTATTCCCTCGTGCCGTATTTTGTGTCTTGCTTTGTTGGGGGTTTGATGTTTCTTTGCCTTGTGCGGTACATGTTGTCCCTTTCTTCTGCTTTACCAGTTTGGTGTTGGGTTTGGGCCCGTACAGCGTAGATTTTTTGTTTTGCCCATCCTTTTTATGTTTTAAGCTTGTCTCAGTACTAAGTCGGCGAGCTATGTGTTCGCTTTTTTGGAAGGTGGCCATGTTTCTTTTATGGGCTCTTTTTTTCCGCGACACCCTCTGGGCGAGTCTTGCTCTCTTGATGTATGGTCTCTCTGTGTTGCGTGGCCCGCACTCGTCTTGGGGCTTGCTGCTCTATCCTTTCTGTCTCCTGTGGACTCCGCTGTACTGTTCGTAAAGTGGTCACTTTCTTCCATTAAGTATAAGTCATCCCTTCCTTTTTTTGCTAGAAGCTGCTTACACTTAATGAATACTTAATGAATATTTTTGTCTGGCATTGAAACACAGGAACACTAAGGGGCAGATTTACAAGCCCTTTGCGCCACTTTTGCATCACTTTTCCCATGTTAAATGTGACGCAAAAGTGGCGCATGGGGCTTATAAATCTGCCCTTAATTGTTTAATACTGTTCTCTGAAAACCCTCTCTGTCTCTCGGAGTAAATTAGTTTGTGTACTTCAAAGCTGCGCTCTACATCCATCAGCTGAGTTTGTTACCCTGTTTACACATAAAAGGGCAAGGGCGTCCAATATAGGTATGCAGGAACTTGCACATTTTCAAAGCAGGTCCACACAGTTTGACTGGTGATGTGGTTGGGTGCTAATATCTTCTAGTAGTTGTCAAATTCTTCACTTGGCCCATAATTCCATCCAGGAATTAATTAATAGTCTTTTGTCGTTTCTGACAAAAAGGGTACCTTTGCAGGTTGACAATTCTGACTGCTTTTAGATAAACATAGCCTGTTTTGCCATCCTCCATCATGTCCTTAGAAAGCTTTGAGGAAGCATTGACAAAAGCCTCCTGGGTCTTTTCCAGTAGTAGTTGTTGCTGTAAAGACGTTATAGCACCACAATAGCAAAAAATGTGGCTACCTCTGTCACATACAAGTTGAATATGTGACGGAAGATTGAGCTTCAGTTTTTCAATGATGTCAACAACCTCAGTGGACACGAAAATCTGTGATTGGAATCCGTTTTAGAAGTGTTGTCAAGACTTGGCTTTTCTAATGAGAGTGCAAGTTCCACTTGCAACTTCATATATTTAATTTCATCTGCAAGCATATCATTAAAGGAAAAAAATATATTTGATTAGCTACATTTGTAAAAACAGTATGTGACATAAGCCTTTCAAAGTAAACATGTATTTTGGTACAAGAATGCATTGATTTAGTTTAGCAAAATCTCACTTTTAAACTGGTGATTGCGGGCACCGTCTGGTAGAGCAGGGGTTTGGGGGCATGGTTGCTTTCCTGGCAGGATTTGTGTGCTTTAAGTGTTGCAGGTAACAGGATTTCCTTCCGCTGAGAAGGGAAAACAGCTTTAGGAACATCTTTTTACATGAAAGTGTTAATATGAAAGACTTGTGAAACACCCCTGCAACTAAGTTCGTTGTGTGAGCTAAACATGTGATGTGGATTCAGTTTGCAAGTAGACCACTAATAGCTGAGGAAAAACAAATGTTCATGTATGATGCATTATCAGTGTCAAACACACAGACATCATTGAAATCAATACCATACTTAGTCATGGTTTGACCAGCTGGCTGTGCCACAGTGCTGGGATTTACTGTACTTAAAAACTTGGTATCAAGAAAAATAGACCTGATGAATCCAATATTTTTACATGTTGGTTAAGAAAAGCAAAGACGGATGGGTTGTTTGCCTTTTCTAAAGGTACATCATACTCAAGAAACACCTATACAAAATCTTTAATGATTTTCAATTTGGTGTTTTTACCACAACAGTAGTTTGCAGTGAAGACTCTATGGTCGTTTGCTTACCTCGAGAACCAAAGCCTGTCCCTCCCTTTTTTGTGCTATTTGCTCAGAAGGTTGTTCTTAATTGTTTATTAGGCTATGTTCTAAAACAATATTGTAGGGAGTTCAGAACAAATTTCCCTCATCTGTATGCAAAGTAGCTACAAACTACTTGCTGCAGTCTGATGCACTGATGAATAAAGCAACTTTAGAGCGATTGTGGTTGAAGGTTGTGTGTTTCGGAATAAACATGTCTATCTTCAGAATATAGCTTGCCAAGCGGTGCTGAAAAACTAATATGCCATTGGGCGTTCTGTTTATCAAGCATCAAACACATAGTCGTCAGGAACCGTTGTCCCTTGTTATATGATAGATACCCTGGGTACATGTTTGAAGGGTGTTGTACTCTCTGCTAGTTCATTTAGCATAAGTGTTTGACACAACACTGTATTGATTTGATATGTACTGCTTTCCAGGCTTTGTTATGTAGAATGTTAAGGGTTGCCTGGATGCTCTGGCACTGGGTTCTATGCATTTGAAATGATCCAGAGAGCAGTTGGAGCCAGCTGTGTGCCACCGACTCTCCTGTCTGCTGTGTAGCTGTTTATGAATAAACTTGACTCATCTTATCTGCTGTCTACAGAGTTTATTACTACAATTTTGTGGCGACGATTCGTGCTACACAGCCACACTTCGGACTCAGCATGCACCTTTCAATTTGTACATGTGTTTCAAGTAAAGATTGGAGGCGGATTATGGCGATAAGACTGTTCCTTTTACACACCTTCATATGACTTTTGTATCTACTCACCGCTCCACCATTTCAATTTTCAATATTCAACCGCTTTTGGAACTCTTCTGACAGTCTACTCTCTTCGCACGCATTCAATTTCTTCTGGCTATATTTTGGGACTTACTTCGTCATTGATATCTCTTGGTACAATCAGTTGGTGAGAGACAATCAATTTCAGGTGTCAGGCAGCTTCAAATAATCGTGCAGGCGTAGACGCTAGGCCTACTCTCTATGGCCTAGCTTTGTTAAAGCACGGACGCCTATCTGCCTGATTTGCCTGACCTTTACCTCATCACGCTTCTCCACGTTGTTGACGAAAGTTACAGCCTACTCCATCCCAGCAACCGAACGTGTTCAGAGTGTTGCCTGTCGACGTTATGACGCACATCACAGTGTTCATCTTCATGACAACCGAACGTGTTCCTAGTGTTGCTTAGTGACCTTCGCAAACAAGGATTGCTCTCTCATCTCTTTAAACTGCAGCGAGTGGCTGATTGCGTTGGGGATAATTTAGCGGATTACATGACAGTGATCCGCACACTTATTTATCTTCAATAATTACCTGTTTTCAAAATTTTATTGACTTGTTCTTTATTTACAACGGCGTTTTGTTTGGTATATAGAAGTGGATTACATGACGGTGATCCGCACACCAGTACATTCTCAATAACAACTTGTCAGTAAGTTCATGGACAATTTCATCTTTTCAAAGGCAGATTACATAACGGTGATCTGCACACCTCTATTTTATTTTCTTTTTTCTTTTTCTTCTTTCTTCGGTGACGGATCTTTTCACGGTGATTCGCACACCTGGTTTTCAATTGACAATTTTTTTGCCACAACAACCCTGTTAACAGCTAGTTTGTATTTTGTGTGTTTTATATTCTTTTCTCTTTTTCTCTCATTTTCTTGATTAGGGTTTTATATTTAGGTTAGATAACAGACATGCAATCTGTAACTCCCTCCGCTTTTCTTGAATCTCCAGGAGACCCTTCTGTTAGATGGAAGGGTTGGGTTGATGCTTTTCAAATATACCTGGGAGCAATTTGTGCTTCTAGGTTTAGTAATAAACAGAAAAAAATATCTTCTTTTTCACTCTCTGGGTTTTGAAGGCAGATCTATCTTCAAGTACCTTCCTGAAATTGTTCATCTTCCTGGGGATGATGTCGATGACTACCAGGACACTATTACAAAACTTAAAACAAGGTTTGACAAACAACCCAGTCTGATGGTCTTGCGACATACATTTTTTAAGAGGCAACAAAATGAAAGTGAGGATGTTGACTCATATATATCTACATTACGTAACTTAGCGTCTGTCAATTCGAAACGTTTACAGATCAATTGATCAGGGATCAATTTGTCTGTCATTGTAGAGACAAACAAACCCATCAATAGCTCCTGTCTCTAGCTAATCCTAACCTGGAGGAAACTGTCAAAATAGCTAAAAGCATTGAGACTTCTCAAGTGTCTTTGAAAGAACTAGAGGATAAACATGTCGATCCTCTAAAAGTTGTCACTAGCATCTCTAAGAGCAAACAAAGTGCATCTCGACAATCTTCAACTAAAAACTTGACAAGCAGAAACTCTGGCCCAGGTAGAAGTGTATCAGATGTCCACAATATGAAACACATGTGTTACCATTGTGATAATACTCCTCACCAAAAGGGAGCGAAGTGTCCAGGTGCCAATGTAGTATGTAGTTACTGTAAGAAAATTGGGCATTTTGCGAAGGTTTGTTTTTTAAAAAAATTCAATGATCAGAAAAGGTCTGTTATATGCGTATTGGAGTCAGATCATGAATCTGATTTAGAAATTATTTCACTAGTTACTGAATTTATTGATCATGTTTCAAATGTTAATGATCCCATAGAATGCGTTGATCCCATTGTTGAGATTTGTACAGGAGGTAAACCACTAAATCTGCTGGTAGATTCAGGCGCTAGAATCACTGTTAACTCAAAAGTTGTTTTTCGAAACGTCGGGAGACAGACGGCTTCAACCTCCTGACCGTTCTCCCGTTTCGTACGAAGGTTGTAAAATTGATCTTCTGGGGTATTTTGAGGATGAGTTAATTTTCAAAGATCGGAAAATTAGTGGCAAGATTTATGTTGTTGTCAAAGGGTTGAACATTCTGGGCTGGTACCAAGATGGCCTATCTGGCCTGGTTCTCAAACCTGGATGTTCTGAACAAGTTCTTGTAATCTCTGAAGAGCAAGATTTTGACAAGTGGAAAGAGCGTTTGCCATCAGTTTTTTTCTGGTGGGCTTGGAACAATTCGTAGTTTCAGACATAGAATTGTTGTCAAAGATGTAGCCTCTCCAGTCAAACATAAATTAAGGGGCTTACCTTTCAGTGTGAGAGACGATCCTGAGACAGAACTTAAGTCCCTGTGCGATCAGGGGATTATCAAACCAACAGAGTCTTCTCTGTGGCTTTTGCCCTTGGTCGCTGCACGCAAGAAATGTGGTAAGTTGCGTGTTCGTGTGGATTTGAGGTCCGTCAATAAAGAAATCTGGGTCGACTCTCACCCACTACCTAAAATTTGTGATCTATTTTCAAGTGTTAGAGTATCTCAGTATTTTTCAAAGCTGGATATGGCCAGCCCATATCATCAGATAGAGCTAGACCCAGAGTCATGTCCTCTTACTGCATTTATATCCCCTTTGGCCACATTTCAATATAAATGGATGCCTTTCGGTCTTGCGTCGGCGGCTTCCGTTTTTCAACGGGTCATGCAAAACATGTTAGGTGGCATCAACGGGGTTCTTGTGTTTCAAGACGATGTACTCATACTTACTAAAGACATTCCATTCCATCGCATAATTCTCTGTTAAAAAAAGTAATGGACATTTTTAAGGATCGTGGGGTGGTAGTGAAGTCAGAAAAGTGCAAGTTCCTCTGTGATGAGATTGAATATTTGGGAAACCACATTTCTGGAGAGGGAATTAGACCCAGACAAGGACTGTTAGATGATATAACTCATACCCCTGCTCCTGTGGATAAAACAGGAGTCAAGTCTTTACTTTGGCTACTAGAATATTATTCAAATTTTATTCCCAACTATGCCTCCATAGTTCGACCCATTAGTGGTCTGCTCAGGAAAGGTATTATTTTTTCTTGGTGAGATCAATGTGCATCAGCTCTGAGTCATGTTAAAGAGTATCTTACCAATAGTGGTGCCCTTAAACCATATGATCCAGGGTTACCCTCCTGTATTACAGTTGATGCAAGTCTGGTCGGACTGGGTTGTATGTTGATCCAAGATTCCCAAAGTGGTGAAAATACTGTTGCTTTTGCATCTAGAGTTCTGAGGAATGGGGAACTTCAGTGCTCCGTTATAGAAAAGGAACTTTTGTCCTGTCTATGGGCCATTGAAAAGTTCCGTCCCTATGCCTGGGGAAGGCGTTTTTTGTTAAGGACGGACCATAAACCACTCATCAATATACTAAGTGCTGGCACCAGTAAATGCTGCTCTTCGAGAATTCTCAGGATGGTGTCTTGCCTGATGCAATACCACTTTGATGTTGTCCATGTTTCTGGCGGCAGAAATGTCAGGGCGGATTTTTTATCATGGTTCCCCATGAGGGATAAGGGAAGGGAGTCTGATGTCACAGATTGTGGAGAGGAGGATTTAGATGATTTTCTAATTGCTTCAATTGGTTTACCTGAGCAAAGTCTTGGCACTAAAGAGAGTTGGGTGAAGGCTCTTTCTAATGAGTTTGTCAGATCTCTGGTTGGCCCAGAGAACGTACTCTCCCTCAATACGTGTAATCTTACTGGAGAGTTGAGTCAGAAATTTCGAAGGAGGGTGGTGTTTTGGTAAGAGCTGACAGACTTATTCCTCCACAGAGTCTCAGAAGAAGTATTATTGCTAGGGCTCATGAGGATCCTTTGGGATCAACTCTTACTGAGCGACGAGTTTGTGACTGTTTTTGGTGGCCCTCCATGGACAGTGATGTGAATGACGTTGTCGATATGTGTTCCATTTGCCGGTCAGCTGACAAGGGGTTGAAGGTAGCCACTCCACCTCTTCTCCCTATTGAATGCCCTTCTGTACTTTGGTCTAAGGTGAGGTTAGACATCATGGGTCCTCTAGAAATGTTATCTGGAGAATTTTGTTTTATTATGTTGTTGATTGATTACGCATCAAAGTGGCCTGAGTTAGTTTGCGAAAGAAGTTTCTTCTACTAGTGTTATTTCTTTTCTAAAGGATTTTTTTTTATGAGGGAAGGATTTCCTGAAACATTAATGACAGATAACGGTACACAGTTTACCAGTGCTGTTTTTTAATCTTTTTTTACAGTCATGCAATGTCAAACATGTTAAAAGTTCTCTTTACCATCTCCAGTCCAATGGACTTGTAGAACCTATGAATAGGGTCGTGGGAGACTGTATCAGGTGGGCAAAATCTTCTAATTGTTGCCCAGTGGCGGGTCCAGAGGCGATGTAGGATGTGGTGGCTATGCAAGTCAATGCAGCAGATCTACGCAGCAGTGGAGATGCATCGGTTCTGTTCAGGGTTGCGCCGTGCAGTAGAGATGTGTCAGTCCCACTCGATCCACAGAGCCTGGCAAAGCACCTTAAACCCATTTTCGAAGGGTTCAGGACTTGGGAGGCACCACTTGGTAGGGTAGACTCACAGATGACAGAGTCCTGGCGCAGATGCAAGGTTGTTGGAAGCCTATTATGTTCCTGAGGCTTCAGATCAGTAAGCTAGCCAACTAGCCTTTGGAGTCCCTCTGTGTTATGGGTTCAAGAGATGCAGGTCCAGTCCTTCTCCTCCAGGTACGAGGGCAGCAAGTCAGCACAGCACAGCAGGAGTCCAGCCAAGTGCAGTCCAGCCTAGTGCATTCCATCAGAGTAGCAGTCCTTTAGCAGCACCACAAACATTCTTCTAGGCAGGGTGTCCGCAGATCCAGAAGTGAACTGGAGTCATGGTGTTTGAGGTTCAGTATTTATACCCAGCTGTGCCAGTGAAGTGGGGGAAGAAGCTTTTTGAGGCATGCTGTTGAAGTGCTCAGATGCCCTGCCTTCCCTGCCCTTGCTCCAGATTAACTACAGGGGGTATGCTGCCCTTTGTGTTGAGACAGGACACAGCCTATTCAGGTGTAAGGAGGCTGGGCCCAGCTCCTTCCTCCTATCCTGCGAGTGATTGCCTATCTAGTTACACCTAAGCTCCAATTGTGTTTGTCTGTCTAAGAGGAAAACAAGTCCCACTGCCAACTACACCCAGTTATGTAACAAGAGACAGTCTACAGGTACCAAATGGCTAAGGCACAAAAATGCCTACTTTCTAAAAGTGGAATTCTCAGAACTGTAATTTAAAATCCAACTTCACCATCATTTAGGCTTTTTAATTAGGATTCCAGAGATACCAAACATGAACCAGGTATCTCTTGCCATTTGGAAATTACACTTATATAACGTAATAAGGCAACTTTAATGTTATCCTATTGGCGAAATAGTCCTTTCAGTAGTGAAAAACAAATTTAAGAGCGTTTTTCACTACCATGGCATGTAAAACTTAAAAGGGAATATCCTGCATTTTAAATATAATACACCCTGTTGTCTGGGCTGTCCAAGGTCTATACTTGGGTGTCTTATATGTATTAAAAAGTAAGATTTTGGGCATGGCAACAGGTTTATTTGGCCTGGTCAAAATGACAGTTTAAAACTGCACACACAGGCTCTCAATGGCACACCTGCGACATATTTAAAGGGCTATTTCTGTGCTGTAGGCCGACTAGTAGCATTTCATTTAAACACCCTTTACATTTAATACCACTTTACTAGCGACTTAAATTAAAAATGCCAATTGGTGATACGCCAATATTACCATGCTTAGAGGAGAGAGCACAAGCACTTAAGCACTTTAGCACTGGTTAGCAAAGGTAACGTGCACAGAGTCCTAAGGCCAACAAAACAAATTCAGCAAAAATTAGGAGGAAGACAAAAAGTTTGGGGTTGACCTTGTTAAAAGGGTCTGTCCCAACCCAACCTCCCTCCAGCCTAAAGCCAGGGGAGAATAATTAATACCTTGATGGACTTCCCAGCTTAGGCGATAGAATGTGGAAAATGGATATATACTACAGAGGCACATGTCAGTTCAATGCCTTTCTGAATTCAGTTTGAGCCCTCTGCCTACACTATCCCGAGCCAGTGACCGGACCCATGGGGAACCCTTCTCATCTGTGGAACCCATCTGTGCAGCACCTAACTGTAACTTGCTCACAGATGCATCCCAGTAGTCAGACAGTACCACCATAGCCAACAAACTGATGTGGCCCTTTCCATCCCTTGGATCAAATGTCTGTCCCCAGCCAAAGGAAAACTCTGCTCATAAAGACAGTAACCAACAGAGGCAACTTCCAGCTGCCACTGTAAGGAGCCAGGCCACAGGCTATCTACTGGAAGGTGAAGGTTTTCAGCAGGTATAGTATTAGGCCTATTTTCCGGCCTTGGGGCTGGCAAAGAGTTCCCCATGGGCTCCGGAGTTTTGTCTGACCTCTGAGGTGTCTCAGAGTGGGGGACAGTAGCCTCAGGTGTTGCACCCTACTTCCACTCTACCTGCTGCCATTTCAGGGGTGGTATCCTGACACTGGCTAATCAATCCAAGGTTTGTACCCTGAGGCAGAAAAGGAGACAGTGGCGAGCCCTCCCTCACCCTTCCCCTCCACCTGGACTCCCCTACCATCTGCTTGGAAGACAGAACTGTCAAGATGCCCTTGGCAGTCATCTGTCTCATTGCAACTACCACTGTGGACAACTCATCCCCCAGCTCACAGTGTATGGGCATCTGGGCCTAACTATGAATCTCCTCTGGGTCACTTCCCTACTCCACTCCAGTAATACGAGGGTCATAGTCCTGTCCATGTGCCTGAGTTACCCTAGGCACTTGGCTGATGTACTGCTCTGGAAAAACTAAACTTTCTACTATAATGGTCTGGCTAGCTCTGGTGTCCCTCAGAGCAGAGACTGGTTCCCATTCACTTCCACCTGGTGGAAGTGGTGACTCCCACCCTCAGGGATCACCAGCTCACCCTCTGAGTCCATCTACCAGCTAAGGGATATCAGGGCATGGTATTTGACCTTTCTCTGGGGACAAGATAGCCCTAAGGACATATTGGCAAACCCTGTAGCAGTCCCACCAGTGGGTGGTTTCTTTGGACAGACAGTGTGCCCCTGCTTGTGTCCTCTGGGAGCACTCTAAGCAGTGGGGTTGGAAATGGGGCGCCCTGGGCCACCACTCTTCAGAATGGGCCACCACTCTCCAGAACCACCCCCTGTTTCTCAGATGTGGCATGGGGACCCTTTTCTCTCCCTTACTCTGGGACTTGTTTGGGTCATCTTTATCCTCCCAGTCACTCTGCTGGGGGGCATCTGAATCACCCTTCTTGGGGTCACTCCCACTTAACTTTTCAGACACTCTGGTACCGACCCAGAGGCCCGCCTCCTCAGCAAGCTTCCTGGGATCAGTCGGCTTGCTGCCAATTAGGTACTGCCACAGCTCTGGAAAACAGGTACTGATCATCTCAAGATAAAGTTGTACAGCCCAACATAATCATTAACCTTGCTGCCCCTCACCCAGATATTCAGTGCCTTGCTGTCTTAATCCAATAAGTCTCCCAAAGACTGATTCTACATCTTCTGACTGACCCTGAACCTGATGGGCTATTTGTCTGGGGTGAGGCCAAATTTAGTGGCAATGATGGCTTTCATGGGATCATATCTAGTTTGGTCCTCCACTTCTAGTGTAAGCAGTGTCTCCCTCCATACTGGAGGCATGTGTTTCCACAAGCCACTCCCCTGGAGTCCTGTGTACCTTTAGAGCTACCTCATATGGGGCAAACCACTTTTCTACGTTATCCCCTACCACATAGTTGGGCACCAGATATTTGGGTATGCGGACCTTCTTGTCTCCTTCACGCACTGTAATTATTCTGCCTCCATCACTGATGGACTATGTGTGTCTGGCCTTGAAGTCCAGCTCCTTAAAAGTAAAAGTTTAAGAGCCAGTAACAACTTTTTCTCACTCAAGGCCCTTTCAGCCCCAGCCTTCTTTTATTCTGCCTCCATGGCCAGTTTCTTTACTGGAAATCTGAGTTTGGCCATCTCGAGCCTAAACTCTTTATCCTCCCTCCTTTCCGCCAGCTCTTCTGGGGACAGGCAGTGGGAAGATATACTGCTGCCTGCCCTGGTATGTAACTACAAATCAGGGGTCAAGTAATCCCATTCAGTAGGCTGCTGGCCCTTGATACTGAGATCCCCTCTGTGCCTGCCCATCTCATTACCTCCTATAGTTGCTGTAGCATGTGACTGGTGGACTTCCACCAAGGCCCTCAGTACCTTTTGCAGTTTCACCTTTTAGTTGGTGCTTTTGTTGGAAGTCCCCTCTCTTTACAGAACTCCTAGGGCTGGGAAAAGGGTAGGACTCTGTGATTGCCAGCTCAAACTCAATGCTTATAGAGGTGGATTTAGGCACTGCAGGTTCTGGATCCAGCAGAGTGCCAGTCCTTTACTAGCAAAGCTGGAAGAGTATCCACAAGTCCAGAAGTGTACTCAGGCCTCGAAAAATCTACTCGCCCAATCGCAATTGCAAGTAAAAGTTTATCAGTTTTTTAGCACCTACTAGTCTCACCTGGCGAGTGAATTTAGGCTGGAAAGGAGTTCTGTTCATTCAGAAAGTGAATGAGCAATAAAGATGCCATTAAATCTTGTTTTATCTTGACACATTTGCTGTCTGTTGAAAGAAAAAGTTCAAATTGAAGTTTGCCTTTTTACTAACTGCTGTTTAGAAAATGGGAGTTTATTTTTCTCTCTTTTACTAGAGTAAGAGGTTTTGTCAAGTGAGCTGTCTGAAGATGTCAGTTAATCTTCTCTAACACATCACATTTAAATAAATAGCCTGTTAATTAATATTACAAAGAATTCAAAATAAATCGGGAATTATGAAACCACATTTTTTTTGGAATTAAGAAGTGTGATGCACTCAGAGTTAAATAGGAACTCTGTTTCCAAATATTATTGTTTGTTCTCTATAGTTTTATCAGTAAAACCACATGCTAGTTCAAAAGTTTTGGGCCATTTCAATGTAAAATGTGCTGAATACCAATGAAAGTGTGCTACCACTTCATGCTTTAATTATGTATTTATTCAAACATGATTTGAGAAACATTCCTGCTCCCGCCCTGATGACAATGCTGTTAATGAACTAAGAGGCATGTCAGGGGTCATGTGTATCCTGTGGCTAGATTTGTATTATATATGAAAGCAAAGGTTTAGTCTATTAAATCAAACAAAAGAGTTTTTTGTACGGCAGATATGTTGAACTGGCACATTTGAAGATGCTCTTGTATGTGATAATGAAGAAAATGGCCGCCAAATGAATTAAAATAGTTCCCCGCGCTCACATAATTAGAAACTCGTTCATGGGTCAAGAGCATTACAAATGGGTCTAGTAGAATATTTAAGTCACTAGACCTGCAAGTGTAGTAACATTTTTATGATTTTTGAGGCCTTTGTATTTAAATGGTGGTGTCTGAGGTACAGTATTTATACCCAGTTGTGACTTTGAAGTGAGGGTGAAGCTTCTTGAGGCATGCCTTTGAAGTGCACCGATTCCCTGCCTTCCCTGACCTGGCCCCATACTAGCTAAAGTCTTATGCACTATGCATAGCATATGCACTATGCAGCCCTTTGTGTGGAGATGGGACACAGCCTATTCAGGTGTAAGTGATACTGAGCCCAGCACCTCCCTTCCAGGCAAAACATTTGGGAGCGACTATGTAAAAAGGGCCTGGTCCAACAACTTACCGTCAGTTCCTTTAGCCAGAGGTTTGAGTAGAGTCCTGGAAACTTTCTACTCCTTTATGTGGTGGAAATTGATTCTTCCCAAACTACTGCATCCCTTAGTATGTGTGTCCTGTTTTTTGTAAAAGGGCATGCCTGCTTTACACATAGGTAGCAAACTGAAAATGTGATTGGACCTGCCTCCACTAAACGCTCCTGCAATTAGTGTATTCATATTTTGAAGTGGTGCAAAGTTTTTTTTTTCACAACTGCTTTTATTGACTGATTAGGCATAGCATAGGCACAGTTCTCCACAGTCAGGAGGACACTGTCAAATGGCAATCATATAGCAAGGTGTATACATAGCCTAATCGCTCAAATCGCCCCCCTCCCGCACCCCCTCACCCCTCCAACCACCCAACACCCCGACTACCCACCCCTTATCCCACCCTAACCCGATGCACGTGATCACCTTCAACCGCAACACATGAATAGAGTACAGCAAGTATCGAGTGTCCTCCTAGGCCCGGAGGTCCCCATCTGCAGGCAGTCCATCATCCAAGTCAATTGGGGGCTCCAAGGTTAACCCTCTATAGTCTGCCCACCGCTTCCAGATCTTGTAATGTTTCCGGGGGCAGCCCTGGCTTCAAACACTGGTAACTCTAACCCCATGAGATAATCCAGGCCAGCTTTCCAGGCGCTCAGTGGAGGAGCACGTTCACTCTTCCATGCCCTCGCCAGATCTCGTTTGGCCACTACCAGACCCAACAACAGAAGGTGACGCTTGTAGATGTTCCCACCCACATTCTCCAGGATATGCAGAAGACCCAGCCTGGGCCTACGGGGAAGGTCCCACCCCAGCACTTCCGACAGACAATTCCATACACCATTACAGAATCGGGTTAGACCCACACAGGACCACAACATATGTAATAATGTGCCTCTCTCAGTCCCACAGCGCAGACACTCCGGAGTCGCAATGAGGCCAGCCTTCCACAGTCTCTCTCTGGTGTAATAGGCCCTATGTAGGTATTTGAATTGTATGAACCGGAGTCGCACTGCTATGGCAGCCCCACGGGGGGATTCCAGGGCCTCCCTCCAGTCATCCTCGTCCAATGGACCAATGTCTGTTTCCCAGGAGTCTTTCAGCAGCAATAGGGAAGAGGAGCAATGGGTGACCAGCGTTTGGTATATTTTGGAGACTTTCACTGGGCTAAATTCGAGAAGCTGATCCAAACCAACCAGACTAGGTGCAAGCGCATGACGGAATTGTAGGTATTTAAAGAATTGGGTTTTGGGCATACTAAATTCAGTGCTAAGGTCTTGGAAGGACTTGAGTGTAACCCCGGCGAGAACATGACCGAGCGATGAAATTCCGATAGAGTCCCAGCCACCAAACCCCGTCAGCGAGGCCAGTGCGGGGAGCTGTCCATTGTTCCATAGTGGGGTTTCCGCCGTCAGTCTACCCCGCCAGCCCATACGGCGCAGTACTTGTCTCCAGATCATGAAGACCACCTGTGTGACCTGCAGTAGTCTCCTCCGTCGCCCGGCCGAGTACAACAGCGTATGTAACGTGGCGTCTCCCATCAACACGCGTTCTAGTGCGTATGCAGGGTTATTGCTATCGCCGTACCACCACTCGTACAGAACCAATAGGTGGGAGGCCTGATAGTAGGACAGGAGGTCTGATGTGGCCAGACCTCCACAATACGTGGATAAGAAGCAAGTCCGCAGCTCCACCCTGGAGACACCCCCCGCCCACAGAAAGCGGCCCAGTACCGAATTCACCCGACGGAACCACTGTGGTTCGATCTTATGTGGATGGTTCTGCAGTTGGTACAAGAGGCGCGGGAGGGTGACCATTTTGAAGATCCCAGACCTACCGTAGATATTGAGAGGCATGTGAGACCATATTTTGATGTCCGATTGGACTCTATCCCACACAGGCAGCACGTTGCGCTCCCATCCGATAGCGGCGGACTCAGACAGGAAGACTCCTAGGTATTTCAGACCCCCGACCGCCACCCGCAAGGCCGATGCCCAGGGGTATACACCCGTCTCCCCGCCCAGCACCCATAGGGTCGACTTGCGCGGTTGAGAAAGAGTCCTGACACCTCTCCAAATATGCGCATTATTTCCAATATTCGAGGGCCAGATTGGTTAAGATCAGTCATAAAGAAAAGGACATTGTCCGCATACTGCGCGATTCTATCCGAGAGTCCTGCCCCCCACGCAAAGCCACGAAGTTGTGCGTCGATGCGCAGCCAGGTGGCCAGTGGTTCCATGGCCAGCGCAAAGAGGTAGGGGGACAGGGGGCATCCCTGTCGTGTTCCCCTGGCAATCGAGAATTTCCCTGAAATCGCTCCAAACACACGCACCGATGCGGTGATGTCCGTGTAAAACAGCTTGACATAGGAGATAAACTCTGGGCCCAAGTTGAGGCGTGGCAAGAGGGCGAACAGGTACGTCCAGCTGACCGAGTCGAATGCCCTGTCGATGTCTGCTAGTAGTAACGCCGCCCTTTCCCCAGTGGCCCCCATAGCGTCCACCGCCGCCTGTGCACGTCTGATGTTGTGTCGTGTCGCCCTATGCGGCATGAAGCCCGCCTGATCCGGATGGACCAGGTCTGTGACATATGGGAGAAGGCAGTTTGCCAACGCTTTGGCCAGTAGCTTGGCTTCAAAGTTGAGCAGTGATATGGGGCGATAAGACTCATGTCGGTCAGGAGGCCTACCGGGCTTCTGAAAAACTAAAATTTCAGCATGGCGCCAGTCCGCCGGCAAGCTACCTTGTTCCCGCGCCGCCTCCAACGCCCGCCTGTAGTGCGGTCCCAGCTGTAGGTGGAATTTCTTATAAAATTCACAGGGGAATCCACTCGGCCCGGACGCCTTACCCGTGTTGAGTTGCCCTAGCGCATCCCCTAGCTCCTCCGCCGTCAAGGGGAGGTCCAGGGATTTCCTGGCTTCGTCTGAGACTGCACGGGGGGGCAGGTCAGCAATGAACTTGTCTATCGCGGCTGGCGGGAGACTGTCTTGGTGAGCATGTTGCTCCGCATAGTAGTGAGCGAAGCTCGCCGCCAGAGTCGGCGGGTCCGTTATGGCAACTCCCTCACCATCGGTGAGGCCCGGCAGTGTGATTGGCTGTAAAGTGTGTTGACATAGCCTATGCAGCATGGTGCAGGACTTATCGCCCCACTGGTATATCCTGCTCCGCGTGGCTAGCCACGCCTGCCTAGCCTCGTCCATTAAAACCGAGGCGTAGGATTGCTGTGCTTGCAGGAGCAGTCGTATCGTCACGTCGTCTCCTTCCCCCTGACACCGTCGTTCTAACACCTCCACCCGTGCCGCAGCCGCGACGATGGCCTCTCGACGACGGGCAGCAGTACACCAGGCTATGTCTACGCCCCTCAAAGTGGGCTTCATGGCCTCCCAGACCGTCACCCCGTCCGCTCCTTCGACCAGATTCTCCTGCCAGTAGTGGGCAACTACGCTGCGCATATGTTGTGTATAGTCCACCTGTTGGAGATGCCACGAGGACATCCGCCACCGGAATGGCTGACGTTTCTTGCGCAATTCAATCCGCACCACAACAGGGGAGTGGTCGGATAGTCCCCTAGGTTGAATTGTGGCCTGTCTTACCCTATCAAGGAAAGCTCCCGGTACGAACACGCAGTCCAGACGTGAGAAGGAACCATGCACAGCAGACACATGCGTATATTCACGCGTCATAGCATGCAAGTGTCTCCAGGCATCCACCCAGCCCAATCCGTCCACCATCGCTCTCAGCCGTGTAGGGGAGGCGGCTGCTATAGTCCCCTGTAGCCTCCTGTGGTCCAGGCTCACGTCCACAACATAAATTCCAGTCACCACCTATCACGGCCAAGGATTCCGGGATCTCAGCCCACAGTTCAAATAGTCTCTCCGCCAAGGACCATTGTAAAGGGGGGGGGGCATACACACTACCAAACACCACCGGTTCTGTACCAATCATGCCCTTAACAAACACATAGCGACCTTGCGGGTCAATCCATTGATGCTCGTGGGTGTAGGACAACCTCCGATGGATCAGAACAGCCACTCCCCTCGAGCCCCTGGAGAACCCAGCATGAAATACTTGTTGGTAACCAAATCTCTGCAGGCTAAGCACCTTTGTCCCCATCGTGTGCGTCTCTTGTAATAGCATCACATCAGCTGAGTCCCTTTTACCCCATCGCAGGACTGCCCCACGCTTAATTTTGTCCAACATTCCCCTGACATTCCAGCTTAAGATACGCATAGAGTCCCCAGCGAGTTCCTGCCTTGACATATCAGCCATAGTCCTGGTGGAAAAATCTTAGAGGACCCCAGCACCCAGCCCAGGTACTCAACACTATATACGTCACTGCAGCAGAGATCACGTGCACCCCCTCCAAAGCACCCCCCACCCCTGTCACTCCCTTCCAACTCTGCCCCCCCAACTCCCCAACACCCATTCCCCACCCCCCTCCCCTATACCTCATGGAACACTGAAGTACCTGTCGTGGCATGGGGATCTTCGGGCCCAAAACAGAGCGCCCAAAGCCAACCATGCCAATGGATCCCAACTATACCCACCAACCAAAAAGACCATCCCTCCGGGCCACCCCCTTCCGTGGGGGGACTAGGCAGCCCTACAAGTCAGTACCCCGAACCCCATTGTACCACAACTTTCTGAGCTCAAGTTGAGTGAGGCAGCCAGACACCAACAGTACTGTTCCCATGATCCAAACCAAGGTCCAGGTCGCACAGCACCAGATACTCGCCGCTCGGCCGATGAAGCAGTCACGTAGGGCCCTCTGTGGAATCCATCAATGGATAAGCGCTAATTGAGGAGAGCTGGACTCCCACAGGGTTCAGTTCTCTTTCCCCGATTGATCGGTGTCGAGCTGCATCTCATCCGGTAGGCCGCTGCGGGAAAGGGAGCGTTTCCGTGACCGAGATTTCCTGTGTCGTTTACCCCTGGCAGCAGAGTCACCCCTCTCCTGCGATGATCCATGCGACGGCCCAGAGCCCAGGCCCGGTTGGGCGTTCGGCCAGAGTCTGACCGTCTCATCCGTCCACCTGAACACAGCTTCCGGGGTATCAAAGAAGTGGGTTTTGGACTGAAAAACTACTCGAAGGCCGGCTGGATACAGCAATGAATATTGGATCTTCAGTCCATGCAGTTTGGCCTTCGCCGCCAGAAAGGAATGACGTTGCTGCTGTACCTGTTTGGAATAGTCCGGGAAAATCATAATCTTGTGATTATCGAACAGCAGAGACTCCTTCGCCCTCGCCTCCCGCAGTATTGTGTCCCTGTCGTGAAAGTTCAGTATTTTGGCTATAACCGGCCGAGGTCGTTCTCCCACGGGCGGCTTCTGCGTCAGGGCCCTGTGCGCGCGCTCCACCACAAAGCAACGCGTCAGGGCGTCCGGGGGAAGCCAGCTCTCCAGCCACGGTGTCAAGAATCTATCCATGGGCCCCTTCTCGCAATCCTCCGAAAAACCCACGAAGCGGAGGTTATTTCTGCACGCTCGCCCTTCAGCATCCTCAACTCGGAGCGCCAGCCCTTTTTGAATCTTGTCCATCTCGGCCACTTTCTGTTTCAAGGTGCTCACATCACCCTCCACCCCCGTGATCCTGGTCTCGGCCTCCGTGATGTTAGCGACTGCGTTTCGGAGATCCTGTTGCAGCAATGTCACATCAGCCCCCACCGCACCGATTTTAGCGTCCAACATGTCTCTCGACTGGGTGATGGCCGCCATCAAGGCCGCGTTGTCAGGCCCCGTGCTCTGGCCACCCCCGGAGGCGCCGGGTCCCCCACTGGGTCCAGTAAACTTGTCGATGGGCCCCTGCTTGGCGGAGCCACTTCCACCCCCGCCTCTGGTCATGTCTAGGATGTTTAGGTGAGCTGCTCCGTGCCAGTGGCAAATCCTACGCTTACCGCAGTCCAAATCCAATGTCCACTAGAATGGCCGTGGCCTACTGAATCCGAGGCCGGGGGGACTCACTGGGCGCTACGCCGCACCATGACCGCCACCACAAAGCTCCTCCAGGATCCAGGCACCCAACCAGCAAAGGCCACAGTTGTTAGCCGGGCCGGGACCACGGCAAGGCACCCGAGGCCGCAGGCAGGGTGCCCCAGCCCCTCCGAGGATGGTAGCTCTAGACCCGGTCCCTCGTCCCCGGGGATCGCGACACTCCAGGCCCCGGTTTCCAGGCCCCACACCTGTCACCACCGCCCTCACTGCCCAGGCCGCCTGCACACAGATCTGGTGGGCGAAAGGGGCACAGCAGAGCATCCAAATGTTATGCGCCCAGTTAACACTATTTCTCTGGGCAACTCCGGGGGACAGCCCCAGGGACGCCCCCCGGAAAAGTTAGGTCCCGGCTCAGGATGGTCAGAGCAGGCCCCGGGGTCCGCCAGCCGTCTCGCCAGCCCAGCCAGCACCGGAGCACCTCTCAGTGGGTCGGAGGCACCGCTCCTCGCCCCAGGACTCAGATCGCCTTCCGCTGGGGGCTGCACTGCGTGGGGGGGGCCACTCACCCAGGCGGTCGGGCAGATCGCGTCTCTCCCGAAGCAGTGCGTGTGCCGATGGTCATACCGGTAGGGCTCTCACCCCCGTCCGCCCAGCCGCCGTCCGCTCCCAGCCTCGATGCGGCTATTTTTCTTTTTCAACATGGGGGATCCCACTTGAATCTCCAGCCGATGTAGCCATCTGCCGACACCCACCCACCACAGCTCCCTCCGGCGCCGGCACTGTCACTGCCGGCCGATGTTCGGATCTTCCGGCCGGGGTCTGCCAAAATCGAGGCCCCGGCTCACCACGTTGCATGTAGGCCCGGAGGCGCCGCTGCCGTCAACCTCACCGGCCCGGGACCAGGGAGCCAGATTTTAACATCGGAGGGTGCACCCCGTCTTCCGCTACCGCAGCAGTCGTTGTGTGGCAAATTTCAGGTCCGGGGGTCAGGATAAGTGTGCAAATGAATGTCGGGCTGGCGGGAGCTCTAGTAAGCCACGTCCGCCATTGTCGCCCTCGTAGCCACGCCCCCGAATTGGTGCAAAGTTTGATCAGAAAAAAAAGAACAATTTTTTTCCAAAGAGAACAGGGTAAGGCTCTGGCAGAAAGGAGCTAAATGAAGATGAATTACTTTAATAGCTAGACTCAATGATTTATGTGCACAAAGGAAAGAACCAAAGTCAAAGTTTTGTTGTTTTTAATATAATATATTACTTTTTACCGGGAACAACACGTCTCTTGGTGTTTTTTTGCGGTAGCATTTCATTTACACTCAACAGAACAAGTGTCTGATTTCATTGTCATTTACACAAAGTTGCGGTGTACATTACTACCATCTTTGTACAAAATATGTGTTTTTCTGCTAGTGGATAAAAATGCTGGCATATCTCTGCAATTCGAGAGAGACACTTGATGGAGTTTATGTGAACTGTGTGTTTAGAGCAAATAGGCTATTTTCTGTGAACTGTGTGTTTAGAGGAAAAAGGCTATTTTTTATAAATGTCTTCCCGGTCAAAGGATTTTCCATTGTCTGTTTTTTGCTTGTTATGAACAGCAGAACTATCTTTAATGTATCCCTAGCTAAGAGCTTTCACATTGTGCTCACTTGTTTTCTGTTTGTGAACATATGCTGACATTTTACACCTGAAAATACCAATAAAAGAAGAGCCTATGACTTTTTGAAGCATTTTTCTTATTTGTACAAAGTGTTGCCTTCTGTAATTTTGTACATATAATGAAGCCGGGTTTTTAGGTCTCGCACCTAGCGTTGCAGTGCGCAGCAGCAGCAGCAGCAAGAGACTTCTTGTAGGGGGTTTAAAAACTAACCTAGTAATCGCACACGCTTGTGCTTTTTGTTTTCTCCTATGCTATTGGCCTTTGCATGCGTCTTGTTAACAAAGATAGCATGCAATTGGCCAAAGGCGGGCGCATTTTCTCCGCCCATGGCCTATTGGTGTCGGTTACCCGCACGGCCGCCATGTGGTTTCAAATATTGTGCCCAGACACGGGCGCGATAATTGAAACCAGATGTCTCGCTGTGGCGGGCCCACCACTCTTTGGACCATGGAGCGGCCTGTACGGCTCCTAGTCTTTGTTGATACGAGTCGAGCTGTAGTGTGAAAGCTGCAGATAAAGGAGTTGCCAACATCTCATGAATAGCACACAAACAGCTAGGGTGTCAGGAGATAATTATTTTTTTCTAAGATTATAGGACAAAGTTTGAGAACTGGACAAACGTATTTATGTGCACTGTTAGTGATAACGCATTGTCTATGCTGAAACCCAAATATTTCATAGATGAAGAGGGAGATAGATGGAAAAGGGATATCATCGACATTTTTGTAAGTTGCTATTCCATCCTTTAAATCATGAGAAAATTACTATGATTGTCTTTTAATACTGTCAAACCTAGCTTTCCTGAAGCTTTAGTGGCGCCCAAGGGACTAAAGACCCTTCCTCACGGTTGCATGAGCAAGTCGCCCAAACTCAAAAACAATCTTCTGGGACACATTTTAAAGACTAGCTAGTATGGGGCACCACCTAGTGGCGATTGAACTTACCGACCACATGATGAATCTAAATTACGATGTGATGAGAACCACCTGAGCCTGCTGCCGCCTGATCTGGGCTGACGCCTGAGTGATCATCGCAAAATGCGGGAACACATAGGCCTGCTCCTGAGTCCAATCTTGCAGAAAAGCGTCTGTGGCCACTGCGAGCGGATCCGGCCTACAACTGAAAAAACGAGGAACTTGATGGTCCAACCTGGAGGTGAAAAGATCCACTGAAAAAAGACCCCAAAGGTCTTGCACCATTGAAAACACATCTGGATGTAACTTCTACAGACTGGAATCCCTGAAGTCCCGCGATTGCCAATCTGCCACCTGACTCTCCTGTGTAGAAAGATATTCCGCGGTCACCGAAATATGATGGCCGGGGCAAAACTACCACAGGTCTGTTGCAAGATCCGAAAGCACCTTTGAACGGGTGTCCCGATTAATATGCAGAGTTTGATCCTGCGGAGACCACGATCCTCCTGTGGCAAAATCTTCACACCTGGCGCCCCAACCTGGCCTGCTGGCGTCTGACTTGATAACCAGGTCTGAGGTTGAGCCGAAAATCGCTCTCCCATTCCAGGCTTCCATGTGAGAGAGCCACCAACTAATCTCCTCCCGTGCCTCCTCCGATAGGGAAACTGTATGGGAATAAGTAAGCCCCTTCCGCAAATGTTTTGCTTTTAGACGCTTCAAGGCACAATAGGGCAGCGGCCCCGGAAATATGGCCTGGATGAATGCTAACAGAAGGCCCACTATGCAGGCGATTTGCTGGCGCGGAACTTTCTCCTTAATCAAAGTTCGCTGCAGCTCATTCTGGATCTTGAACAACTTCCGTAAGGGAAGGCTGAGAGTTGTTTCGGTAGAGTTGTTGTGGGGATTCTGCTCATGCACAGAACTATGCACAGGAAACCAGGACCTCAGTGTATTGTGGTGTACCAAAAACTCACCTCAGTACCCAGAACCCCTATCCGACTAGTATTCGTGTCTCATTAGCTCTCTGTCCTACAGCGAAGCTACCAATGATTAGACAACCCAGAACATGCGACTAGGGGGACTCTCAGGAATGGTGGGAATCAAGAACACTTTCGTTTTTATTCTCATAGCAGTCCACAATGAGAGTAATCAGTGATGGGAAAAGTTTAAAATGTTTATTTTAACAACGTGCTCTAAGATGCAGTATTTTGGCAACATAAGCAGGCATATGATTAGGAATAAAACAATCAGCATTGATCCAATTCCATAATACACAAAGGGAGAAATCATGTTACAGTGATAGTGGAAACAAGTCATATAGCACCTTGTGAACCACACTCCCCTGCTAGGAACTAGGTTTTATAATAAAAGAAGGTCTCTTAGGTTTGAATGGGGAACTCCATACCTCCAAGATTAGCAGAGGTGAATCACATCACAGGATCAGCAAAGCTCTCTGTCACTGGACAAGGTTTTACTCCAAGTGCCCAAATCATGCATGCAGTGCAATATTAAAGGCACTAGAAATTCTGTGGTTGCAGCTGTGTGTGTTGTGTCTAGAGAGTGGGCCGGTCAACCTTAATAAAAGCATACATTGTTATGGTGACCTTGAAGGCTTCTGTAGTGTACAGACTATGGTCGCGATGTAAGTCTAGGGACGTGGAAAACAGAGCGTTCTCATGCGAGAAAAATCAAGCAGTTTAACTTACAACAACAGTTATATGTAGTGTTGTGTGCAAAGGCTGCAAAGTGGCAAAATGGCATTTAAACTTCTAATAAGCTTATGCTAACATAGCCATAGTGCAAGCAGGGCCCTGTCTTCACTACACCCTCCCCTGATCGAACCACGTACAAGAAGGGAAGCAATTTAGGAACACAGAGTTCAAGTTCGAGTGAGACAGAACCAAGTTCAAAATTTGCCAAAACGGATAATTAGGAGTGAGAAGTTCGAAGTGGTACGGAAAAAAGTAAAAAACCCAGGAAGGGCGCAACACTGAAGATCAAGGAAGAAATAGTAACTTTTTTAATTGAATACTGCAGGCAGTGAAGATGGGCAAGTACCAATTTAGTCCATATGCGTGTATGCACAGTATGTTGCAACAGCCTCCAAGAGGAAGTCATTGTTATCATCAGAAAATAATTCACCCGTCCAATTTAATAAATGGAAGTAACATACATGTTGTTCGATAGCTGGAGCCTCTAGCACCATCAGAGGACAACTTGCGTGTTCTTCGAGATAACTTCATGCCAGGAAGTCATGTGCATAGATTACAATTCTGTAGGTCTCCATGCGCCGCTGCACAGGATATAATCCCAATACCAGAACAGTCCAACTCATGAGCCACTAAGGTACTCATCAGTTGATCAAAATCTGGAGCAGGAAACACCGTTTTGCAGAGACACAAATCCAGAGCCTATTCAAAACAGTAATCCAGGCAATGGAAAACATGTTGCACGCAAGTAAAGTATGAGAATCGGAATGATAATCCATATGCTACACATAAAGTGGCCAAAGGTAGCGTTCTATAGTATTCAAGCATTCGGTTGGCCGGGGCATGCTGTCTTGTGACACAGATTGTGCAGCCATTTCTGAGCAAACAAATCAAAAGCAGCCAAGGCGAGAATCAATGGTAATCCGACGAAGATGCTGGAAAAAATTGCCAGTAACGCAGTTGTTGATGAGGCATTGAATAGAGTGTGAATCAAAGCGCCAAAATGAAGTTGTTGATCAGTATCTAAAAACGCATGCACCTTGGTGCGGGTGTTAGCTATGTGAAGGACAAATGTTTCACATGAACAAAAAGAGCGATTTCTTTCTGGGACATTAGAGCCCTAATTCTACTCATATTGTTGAACTCTTTCAAGGTCGGAATGGAAGGCCAGATGGACACATCGAGTCTCCCATGCAGGGTTGGGAAAAGCACATTCGTTGTAATTTGACATTGTCATTGAAGATGTACCTGTTATTCCTGCGACCAGGAAGTGAAGGTAAAATGACTGTTCTTGTACTTTGCAAGCCAAGCACAGGAACTGGTGCACGATATGAGGGGCCGGACTCCTTCTTGTTCTCCACCTTCTCATGGACCAGGTCACCGACTCGAGGTAAACAGTCAACTACCGGAATCTGAAGTGTAGCATCAGATGTGGAGGGCAAGTGTTCCTTTGCAAGACTGTCACAAGTCTCTTGTAGGTTCTGTAATATAGCAGAATGATCATCAGCTTCAAAGGGTGTGGCAGACGCCACCGTGTCTAGACCCTCAAGGTCCGGGACAAACATTTGAATGCCAAAGAGCATTTTGTATGGGGTCCGCCCACCCAGAGACGTTCTAGGAAAATTATTAAGTGCACACCCAGAGACCTTCTATGAAAATTATTAAGTGCACGTTGAAAGCTATACAGATGGGCCAGCCAGTTTCTGCCAGTACCTAAAACCCTAGCTGTCAAGGATTGCTTTAAATCACAGCTCATCCGCTCCATAACATAATTGCGCTCTGGTCTGTATGGAGATGAAAAGTTGACCTGCACCCCCAAAGACCTCATGGCTTCTTTGTACGCCTTAGAGGCGAACGCCGGACGCTGGTTGGAATGGAGGGTGCTACTAGCAAAAATTCTCACAAAGACACGCAAATACCTGATGACAGTTCAAGCATCAGCGCTGCGTTGTGACCAGACCCATAAAAAGCGAGTGCTCGAATCCACTGCAACTAAGATGAACTTATACGCAGTATCTGAAGAGAAAGGACCGCAGTGATCTAAACAAACACACCCAAGTGGTTTATTAGATATGTACAGCTGTGTTTGTGGTGGACGCGCAGCAGTCGAAGGTTTAATCTGCTGGCAAATGTCACAAGTAAGGTCATATTCATGAGTCAGTTTGTACAATCCGTGCCACCAGTAACGTTGCTGAAAGATAGATACAGTCGCTGAGACGTCGGGATGAGCCAAGGCCATGCCCTCGTGAGCAGCTGTTATCAAGGAAAGTCTGCGGTCCGCTTTGGGAATCAATCTGTCACCAACGTTGTTAATTCTCACATAGGGAACTTTATCAGGACTTAAATGATAAGAGTATTTAGAAGGGAAACCTCTAGGGTAATTACCTCTCTTTTCTATTGCAGCAATGGCTGCCAAGATGTCATCAATTTTACTTTTGGAACGTGTAACTGCTGCTACTACATAAGTTGCCACTACTGTCTTTGCTGATTCGTCAGCAAGACTGTTACCAACAGTGTGTACTCCTACGCACTGGTGACCAAGAGTATGAATTACATTCACGAGAGTCAGAAATTCTTTAAGTTCTGTGACTCGGACCCAAAGCATTTTGTGTTTGATTGTGATACTTTTGGAATCTCGATATTCATTCTGAGTCCAAAAGAATGAATTGTCATTGATAGACTGAACACAGTAGTCACTTACAAAAAGAGTAGTCACACAAGAATCAGCATAATCCAGTGCAAGCACCAGAGCACGTAGCTCTGCCCACTGGGCGGTACAGTCCCCTAATGTCTGTGTGTGCCCGAAATCGGACTTGAACTCTCCATTCACCGTGGTACCCACCACTATTGCACAGGCCGCTGAAAAACCATGCTTAGATACCGTCGCTGGTTGCGCCAAACCGTCTGTGTAAATGATACAATGGTAATCCTCGAACGGGCGCAAGGAAAAAGGAGAAGGATGAACAAATTCATACTGTAAGTACTCCTGAGTCTACAATGAAGAAAGATAAACGTGACATCCGGAGACGTCAGTGATGTGGCTCATTGTATCCAGCGTGGATGCAAAGCTTTAGAATTTGGCACACTGGCTCTCGTCACTGCCTCATGGGCAGGATAAGGTGTAACAACAAACATGTGTTTCCCCTGCGACAACGCTCTCTCTTTTAGAATCGCCATCTGCACTGCAGTCAAAACTTTTTCAACAGAAGAAAATCGCATTTCAGCCGAAGTGTATAAGTGTGACTTGTAAGCAATAGGAACTGTGTCGCCTTCATTAAACGTTGAGTATGTGAACCCCACTGCACCTGGCACAATTCTTATTACCAGGTTTGTGTGGTTATCATGTGTCAGTAAGTATTTAGATTCAAGAAGATCAGACAGCAAAGATTGCAGTATAGGTGAATGTTCCGGCAGCCAGCAGTATTTGGTAAAGTTGGTTGTATCAAGGCATATAGCGGCTTGATATGCTGGTCATAATTGGGAATGTAAGTACGACTGAAATAAAAAAAAACAGTAAAGATTGTAGTTTTTTCAGAGTTGTTGGAGTGCGCAACTATGCGTACTTCTCCAGGAAGTGAGGTGCTAAACCTCGACCTTCATTGTTGAGCTCATAGCCCAAGAACAACATTGTGTACTCTGCAATGTGCGATTTTGCAAAGTTGAATTTGTAACCGAAGTCTGCAAACATAACAATGATGCAGTCAATGCGACACAGCTGTGGCCATAATTCGTCGTCTGTGAGATAAATATCTTCAGCATACAAGTACGCATCAGGGTCAATTCTCTCCAACAGAGAGACAACACGCCCGGGCTGGTTTTGTAGCCCATGGCTAATCTTTTGAACTGTCTCTGTTTTCTGCCAGAAGTGAAAGCTGTCTATTGACTACTAAGAGAGGACAGTTTATGGCTAAAAAAGCCATTGGATATGTCAAGAAGATAGCATCCCCTGAGGCGGAAGCCGGGAGCCTGACTAGCGAGCACTTTTAACATTTGAGAGTCACTATTTGTGTGTGTTGATTTTAAAACCCACCTTACCTGCAACTCACGCTCCTGACAAAACCCGCGCAGCGGATCCTAGCGCTGCCGCGGGAACATCAACAAACAGCATTTGCCGCCATTACCGGCGCACCCTAGGGCCACGCCCCTTTTCAGAGGCCACGCCCATCGCCCTGACCATATAAAGACGCTGAATCCTAGCATCATTCAGAAGATAGCATCTCCTGAGGCGGAAGCCGGGAGCCTGAGGCGGAAGCCGGGAGCCTGACTAGCGATCACTTTTAACATTTGAGAGTCACTATTTGTGTGTGTTGATTTTAAAACCCACCTTACCTGCAACTCACGCTCCTGACAAAACCCGCGCAGCAGATCCTAGCGCTGCCGCGGGAACATCAACAAATAGCATTTGCCGCCATTACCGGCGCACCCTAGGGCCACGCCCCTTTTCAGAGGCCACACCCATCGCCCTGACTATATAACGACGCTGAATGCTAGCGTCATTCAGAAGATAGCATCTCCTGAGGCGGAAACCGGGAGCCTGACTAGCGAGCACTTTTAACAACTGAGAGTCACTATTTGTGTGTGTTGATTTTAAAACCCACCTTACCTGCAACTCACGCTCCTGACAAAACCCGGCAGCGGATCCTAGCGCTGCCGCGGGAACATCAACAAACAGCATTTGCCGCCATTACCGGCGCACCCTAGGGCCATGCCCCTTTTCAGAGACCACGCCCCTCCTTGCCATCCCCCACACTCTATAAATTATGTGCATGTTCCGAACGCGCAGCTGGCGAGCGCAGCGGGCGCGACGTTTGCGTGCCGAAGCCGCGCCTAAGGCAAGCCCGTCTGCGCCCGTCCGCGCCATCTCCGGGCCTAGGGCCAGCAATGCTGTCAGTCCTCTACCCGCTCAGAGACTAACGTGGACCAGGTCACAGCTTTTAGACCTAGGTAAGATATCTTGCACTTCCCCCTACACCATGCAACCTCCCTTTACCTAGCCCTTTCCTGTACAAATGTCACAACTGCCCTTTCTCTCTTTGTCCCTACTGGAGTCGCCCCCATGACCCCGCAACTAGTCAGCCCTCACCCACCAAAACTTACTCTATGGGATTGGTGAACTGTCGCTCCTTACCTTGCCACGCCAGTGATATTTGGCTATTATTGTCCTCCACATCCTGGGACGTATTATTTCTAACTAAGACCTGGATTAAAGACTCCTCCAACCCAGACATCTCTCTTGCCGTACCCACCGGTTACCGCTTTACTGGATTAAGCTGTGAAGGCTCCAAAACAGGTGGAGGAATCACAGTAATCTTAAAGAGTCACCTGAAAATCACTCCTAGAAAAATTACGAACATAAAGCCCATTGAAGCACTATACTTCTCTGTCACGGACTCCACCACAGCCATTTCTTCGGGGATCTTGGTCTACAAACCCCGAACACCCCTCAGTCTGCCATTTCTGAACTACTGCCAGTCACTGCAGATCTGTCTATTAAACACCCCACTACACAGTACTGGGAGACTTCAACTATCACGTTGATGTAAGTAGCTGCAACGCGCCACTTATCTCCTAGAATCCATGCAAAATATAAATCTGACACAAAGAGTAAAGGGCCCCACACATGCCGCAGGACACACCCTTGACCTTATCTTTTCCAACTGCGAGAAGCTAAAAACCCTCCCATCCTTACCTCTGACATGGTCTGATCATTTTTTAATCCCATTCGAGGTATCTTCAACTCAAATTGTCAAGAAGGAGTCTGCCATTAGAAAACAAGGCAGAAAATGGCACAAGATCTCATGTACTGCCCTAGAGCAACTATATTATAACAGCCTAAACCCTCTCCCTGACGATCTCAACGAAGCGGTTCTTATACTTAATAATGATCTCACGACTGCTATTGAGAAAGTAGCCCCCTTACAAACCCTCACCTCCCGCAGACAAAAACCTTTAGCCCCCTGGTTCACTCAGGAACTAAGGGAACACAGAAGGAGGTATAAAAAGATGGAGCGACAATGGCGGCAGACCTATGACCCAGAAGCCAAGGCTCTTTACAGACAAGCCTTCAAAGAGTTTCGCAAACTCAAACGCAACTCCATGAGCACCTATTTCGCAGAAACTATTGCCAATGCAAAAAACTCTACCAAAGCCCTCTTTAACATTGTTAAAGATTTTACTAATCCCAGTGCTCTGTCTGCCCCTCAGTCCGCTCTTATTCAATGTGTATCTAAAACCACTGGCAAAAGTGGTTTAGTCCTGGGGAGCAAAGTAATCTTTTACGCTGACGACACCCAACTAGTGTTCTCCTTCAAAGACCACTCCGAAAAATCATTCCACAACTTTCGCCACTGCATGATGAATATCGCTTCCTGGATGTCTGCCAATAACTTAAAACTTAATACAGATAAGACTGAAGTCCTATTTTTTAATCAGAAATCCCCCACACCTTCCATTCTCTGGTGGCCGACTGAACTCAACCCTCCCCCGGAACCAGTCCCAGCTGCCCGTAACCTAGGCTTCCAATTTTACACTGCCATCTCCTGCAAGACTCAAATGAATAAAGTCACCTCATCTTGCTTTGGAAAGCTCCGCATGATAAAAAAAATCATCCCCTACCTCCCACAAAACTCTCGTAAGACAGTAGTCCATGCCCTCATTACCGCTCATTTGGACTACGCAAATAGTCTGTATGCAGGTGCCCCGGCGTACCTCATAAACCAACTACAGAGAGTCCAGAATGCAGCGGCCAGGCTGATTTGCAACATCCACTACCGCCACTCCATTTCACCCCATCTGATCAAACTTCATTGGCTCCCAGTGAGACTACGCATTCAATTTAAAGCCTTAATCCTGGCTTTTAGAGCTCCTAATGATCGAGGCCCTACCTACCTGCGTCGTAGAATGAAGTTCTCACAAGCACCCCGAAACCTCAGATCCAACCATCTCCGCCTTATGATCTGCCCCCGTTTCCGCCTGGCACGCACGGGAGGAAGGGCCTTTGCAGTGGCCACCTCCAAACTGTGGAACCAGCTTCCTATAGAGCTAAGATTCCTGACGTCACAGCCTCTATACCCAAAAAAACTCAAGACCTGACTTTTTTCCCTCATCTAATCTACCCACTCCCTTCCACATCCCTCTGACCCTTTCGAGATAATGTCTTCAGCGCCGGGACACCTCCGTTGGAGGTAGCTGAGCGCTCTATGTTATGTTATGTTATGTTAACTTTATTTTTGTATAGCGCACGGCTACTCCAACGGAGTGTCCCGGCGCTTTATGGTGGCAGCTCCTGAAAACATAACAAACAAAAAAATCCAGAAAACAGCTAGACAGTACAACTAAAGAGTAAAAAGCCAAGTTTTAAGGCCTTTCCTAAAGGACAACAGATTGGAGGTGCAGCGTAAGACCAATGGCAGAGTGTTCCAGAGCTGGGGCACTCTCAGACCAAATGAACGCCCCCCAATCCGAGCCATCCTGACTCGAGGCACCACAGCAAGAGACAGAGAGTTAGAATGCAGTGCTCTAGTAGGACGATAAAAAGCAAGCCTACGTTGGAGATATTTAGCTCCCAGACCGAAGAGGGCTTTATGGGCCAGGGTCAGTGCCTTGAAAATTATCCGCTTACGGATAGGGAGCCAATGGAGTGACTGTAAGAGTCCGGCCTCTCTGGCTCGCCTGTGAAGGCCGAAAATGGCACGCGCCGCAGAATTCTGCACGACCTGTAATCGCTGCAGTAAATAATCCGGGAGACCTAAATAAAGCACGTTGGCATAATCCAATCTGGAGCCGATCAGAGCTTGCACCGTTATCTTCCTGTGCTCTTCAGAGAGCAGAGGAAGGAACCTCCGGAGCATCCTAAGGATGCCAAAACATGAGCCCGTGAGGCCGAGAATCTGAGATCTCATCGTCAGATTGTTGTCGATCTTAACTCCCAGGTTTTTAGCCACCTGGGATGCCTGGGCTGGGGGGAACATATCTGCCGGCCACCATGCCTGCCAATCAGGCTCCGCGGCACAGCCAAAAACAGCACCTCCGACTTTACAGAGTCACATTTAAGGCCGCACCGCTGGAACCAATTGAACACCGCCCGAGACAATCCCGAATGCTCTCCTCATCCAGATCCTCCCCTTTCCTACATGTGAAGAGAAGCTGGTGTCATCGGCGTAGGAAACGATCTGGGCCCCGTAAGACTCCGCCAGTGCCGCCACAGGGGTCATAAGGATGTTAAAGAGAGTTGGGCTCAACACAGAACCCTGCGGAACTCCGACTCCCAGTGGCGGCATCTCAGCAGAACCCGGGGGGACCCAGACCGTTTGTCGACGGCCAGCTAAGAATGATGTAAACGAGCTGAGCACCGTCCCCCTCAGACCGATGTTATATAGTCTGGTAAGGAGCCCCTCATGGGGGACGGGTAGAAGGCCGCCGACAGATCAAGCATGACAAGCATGGCTTTGCCTCCAGAATCAAGAACCTCCCTAATAGCCTCAGACACTTCTAACAACGCCGTCTCGGCACTCAAATTGGGCTGGAAGCCAGATTGATACGGGTGCAGCAGATTGTTGGACTCCAAAAAAACTGAGAACACACTATGAACGTGCTTTTCCGTAATTTTTGCCAACGCTGGAAGCAGCGATATAGGCCTATAATTGGCCGGCGCCTCCGGGTCTAACCCCGGCTTTTTAAGAAGGGGGATCACCATAGCCCGCTTCCAGGCCTGCGGGAACATCCCTTCCCTCAGAGAGCGATTCAGGAGTGGATTGATCAGAGGGTTAACCACATCGGCCATCCTCGCCAGAAATTTGGCCGGAAAAGGGTCTAGCGGTGACCCAGATTTAAGATTCGCCAAGAGTGCCAGAGATGCAGAGAGAGAAATTGGCGGATAGACTGACAGGACCGAGTCAGGAGTAGGTACAGAATCCAACTCAACCCCACTGCTGAGATGAGCTTCCACTGACTTCCCCAAAAAGGAGTCCTGGATCGATTTGATCTTATCAGTAAAAAACTGAGCAAGGTCATAAGCCCAAGACTCAGAGGGAGAGGCTTGAGAGAGATTGGATCTAGGGGTTATGAACTCCCTAACCACAGTTAAGATCTCCTTGCAGGAATTCGAAGCTGCCTCAATCCTCCTTGCATAAAAGTCCTTTTTCTCGCGAAGGATATCACGGTGGTAGGCTTTAATAGCAATCCTATAGGCCAGTCCCGCCGCCGGGTCATACTGGGAGCGCCAAACTCTCTCGGCCACCTTACACTGCCGGCAGGCAGAAAATAGCGCTTCCGTGAACCACGGAGCTGAGACCCGTTTAGAAATAGCCCTAGGCGCCCGCACCGGGGCAAGATCATTCAGCCTATCCGTCAGCCACAACTGCAATGAGTCCACATCCCGGTCTAAGTCACCTGCAAAGGGACACGGATGCTCAAGAAAAGCCTGGGCCAAGGTCTCGGGAGTCACAAGATGGAGAGCCCTAGAAGCAGACCCCTGTGGTCTGGATGAAGTACCATGCAACTTCTCTCGGCCATGAATACAGAACCTGGCAAGCATATGGTCAGACCAGAGCACCGGAACAAGCTGTATATCCTCCAGCGGCACAGTGGAGAAGACTTGATCCAGAGTGTGACCCTTGTCATGTGTGGGGCCAGATAGAAAAGGCACCAGACCCAGAGAAGTCGTGATGTCAAATAGCTTAGTCACATCAGGATCCTCGCCCTCATCCATATGGAAATTAAAATCTCCTGCCAGCACGCAATGCTCCACCCTCAAAGCTAACCCTGCCACGGCGGCTTGAAGATCGTCAAAGAAAGATCCCGCCGGGCCAGGGGGTCTGTAGACCAACAGCCCACTAACAGCCTGATGGGGGGCAAGAGTAATAGAAAATGCCAGGGACTCAGAACCTGTAATCGGTTATATCGGAATGATGGAACAGGTGGCCCGCTTGTTAACAACAAGAGCCACCCCACCTCCCCTCCCCTTCAGTCTATCCTGACGGAAGATGTTATACTGAGATGGAATAGCCGTCAAGATATCCGGATTGGTTGATTCACTCAACTCTACAAACTACTAAATAAATAAATAAATAAGTGTGGTCTTAAACCGTTTTCTCACAAGACTATCAACCAGGGCAAAACTGTGAGTATTCAGTACCGCACAGGTCCGACAATAAGAGTTCAAAAGCCGGTAATCCAATACTAGGCGGTACGACCCATCAGGTTTGGTTACAGTGAAAAAAGGATTATTCATGGGTGACGCACATGTTTCAATCACACCTTGATATTCCAATTGATCAAGGATTTCTGCAACAAGAGCTTTCGCTTCTCGCCGCATGGGATATTTGGGTTTGAGGCTGTGGCATAGACCGCAATGGAATCTCATGTCTGGGTGAAAGTTTGTCCCATCCACATTGAGTACGGTACAAAGCTGGTGCAAGCACCTTAACCCACTCTTCTGCAAAATTCGGCGCCTGCTCCTTCGGCACTGTGTGTGCAAAAATAGGAAGGATTACCTCCTCCCCTCTCGGAGCGGCCAAAACTAAAGATGGGGCCAGTCTGCCTCAGTTAACAAAATGTCATATGTAGAGGTCAGATTTTCCCCAAAAATCTGTTTTATTTTACGTTGTATGCCACCTTCACTTAAAAGGACTATTTCATATAGTCTATCAGGGGGAGCCACTCTAGTGTCAGCAGTCTCTACTTTAATGAACGTTTCAGTTGCTGTCGCCTTCAGATACGGACGCAGTGCTTGCCGCACTACTGTAACCTCCACTACTCTGTCGAGCAGTGTTAGCGCCCATGTCAGATTCCGAAGCTGTGTTCTCACTATCCGTGGCATACCTTGCGGTTAAGGCCGCAACTTTCTTTTTCTGAAACTGAGGGCTTTGACGTTGAAAGTAGTCCTACTTTCCTGTCACGTTTTAGTTGCCTTAGCTGTTAGGACTACATGTCCCAGAAAGCCTGCTGGGTAGTCTGTCTTCCCTCTCTGTCCTTCCTTCTGCTTACTGCTTCCTATATCTGCCCCTCCCAGGAAGCATCCGGTGCTTGTCACCTGAGTAATAGCGGTGTTTTATGTTCGTGGAAGCTGACTAGCAAACTTGTGGGTCTGAGGATCTTGTGGAGTTCGGACCCGTTACATCTTTTAACGGACATATTCTGGATTGGATTTCGAGTGCCGGGAGCCGCGCTGAGTGAGATCAGCGCCAGGAGCCGCGCTGATTGAGATCAGCGCTGGGAGTCGCGCTGAGTGAGATCAGCGCCAGGAGCCGCGCTGAGAGAGATCGGCGCTGGGAGCCGCGCTGAGAGAGAGGCGCCGAGACTGTAGAGCTTTGACATGAAGTTTCCTGACCTCTGCAGTTACAGAGGACTATTGTGATAGGCGTTAGTGAGGTAACTAACGTGAGAGCCGTTGCGAGGCTCTCAATACTTTTGGATTTGTTTGGACCTTGGAACTGCGGAATGCCTAAAATACCACAGAGCTGTTGAGAGGCTCGGACTGGAATCCCTGCGCATAGAGCCAGAGGAGACTTCGATTATAAGCTAAGTATTTTCCCAAGTTATCGACGATTGGTAACTGAAAGCTAGGGTTTAACTTTTCACACAGTGGATTATTTTGAACTCCTTTTACTTTATTTTTACCTTTTTGTGACTTTGTTGCTCAGAGGCTTGTGGCAGCATATCTAAGTGAGTGGGTCATTATACACCTAAATTATTGCTGATGCTTGGAGGGGTAGGGGGTGTATTTATGAATGTTCCTTGTGTCTCTATGCAGGAAACAGATTGCAGACCTCACTTGCAGCAGCTCTCCAAGTACCATGTGCTGTAGATGGTTTCTGGCTGCCAGTCCTTTATATTTTATCTCTCCATTTTTTCCCTTCCCCTGGTGAGGTCCTCCCTGTTGAGTGTATACTGGTATGACTCACATGAGGTGCCGCTCCTAGGGAAGAGAGAAACTAGATACATCATCGCTTCTGCTGTACCTGCTTTATGAGGTTAGTCAACCTGCCTTGTTTGTGACAGAGTGACAAGCCCAAGTATATATACAGCCTGAGCGATGGATACCAATACAGTATTAACTACTGTATTGGAGACCCTTACAGCGTTAAGGATGGAAGTAGACGCATTTAGAGGGGAGAATCAGGAGATGAGGAATGAAATGGGCACCCTCAGGCGTGAGGTTGCCGGCTTAACCAGATCTAGTCCAACCAGTTTCAGAGGGGCACATTATATTAGGGATTATACTTTGCCACCTCCCTCACAGATAAACCCTCCCACAACCCAAGGGGTGCAATGCCCTACTATGATTCAGGTTATTCAACCAGTGCAACTGCCATTGGCACCTCCAGAAAGGTTCTTAGGGGACCCTAAGAAGTTTGGCACGTTCCTAGGACAGTGTAAGTTATACTTCATGTGCAAGCCCACTGTCTTTCATGATGATTCAGCGAAGACAGCTTTCATGCTCATTTAGGGGGTAACGCAGCAAGTTGTTCGTAACCTCTGATAGAAAGAAAAGATCCTGTATTATCTAATTTTTATGAATTCTGTGAGGAAATGCGCAAATTGTTCGACTGCGAGGCACATATGCTTTCCTTAGACAAGGAGCTAATTACACTCAAACAGGGATCGCAAGACCTTTTGTCCTATATACCTTATTTCAACCGTCTTGTTATCGAAACTGATTGGCCATCTGCAAAAAGGGTCTCCTTGTTCTATCAAGGATTGAGAGGGGAATTGAAGGATGTTCTGGCCCAGGTGGTGAACATGCCTACCACATGTGGGGAGCTTATACATCTTACCGTACAGTTGGATCATAGACTACTAGAAAGGAATGGCGATAAACATCGTTACGAGCTGAGATTACCGGCATCCAGACCTAGAACTGTAATCGAAGGTTCCTCGTCAATCGATACTGCTGAGCCTATGCAGATAGGAGGGGTCAGAGGCCCTTTGAGTCCTGAGGAACGTAACCGAAGACGCAATCAGAAACTTTGCATGTACTGTGGGAAGTCAGGCCATTTCATCAAAGACTGTAAATCCAAAACCATGAGTGTTAGAAACATTCCAGTAGTGGATTATCCCTCTAGTACGTTGGGAAACGAACATGCTCAGACAAGTTAGAGACCCCTTTTTTGAGCCAAGAAGATATGAACGAGGTCTACCACGCAGTAGCAAATACCATGCAATCCTCAGTACCCCACATGAATGTGTGTGTCACCATAAAATGGCCAGGAAACACCAGCCAATCTAACATGCGCGCCCAGTATCTATAACCTCAGTGGGTCCTGGTCGTCCAACAGCGAGAGCGGTGTAGCCCCACCAGTAGTGGAAAAACGAGTGGCAGAACGGTTATGTTTTTTTTCAGAAGGGAAAGTTGTTTAATGAGTCTCTCGGCCTGTGGTGGTCCCAGTCAACGCTGCCAAGTTTTTATAGAGGAATCGCCCCTGGTGTCATGTGTTGCTCCAGTTCAGGTTTTCCTCAGTATTCTGAGACTTGTAGTCTTGTTTATTTCATTCTGAAACAGGACTACAAGTCGCAGAATTCAAAGAAAAAATATGGACTAGAGAAGCGCGACACATGGACCTGGGAAACTTGGCAGCTATGTTTATTTATATACTCTTTTAGAGAAGGTATGCTCTCTTATTGTTGCAAAGTAACTCCATGTCAGTATGCAAAATGTTATGGGCCCATTTGGTAGCTGGTAATATTGTCTGTGAAAAAGCACAATTTAAAAATATGTGTACATACAGCATTTCAGTCTGTTTCAAATAAGTAGTAAAATATTAGCAGAAGAATATGCAGGTTTGCATCTCAAATGGCAACCTCACAATAGCCTGCACACCACCTGTATCCACTAAGCCTTCCCATGGTAACAGACACAGCCTCAAGTCATCTTTGACAGTGGCAAAATGTCTATTAATTGCCATGACTTGAGCACTTTGTCCCTCTCGCCCACAGGATCCATGCAATGCACACATGTTCAAGAATAAAATAAACACCTTCTGTGGAATGTGATTTAATTTCTTGCAGACCTATGGCAGGATGCGATTGCCCTCAGGACTAGGTGTCTGGAGTAGCTGGAGACATCTCTCAGCAGCCTAGGCTGGGCTCTTCTCTTGGCTCTTGAGCAGATAATGCATCTCTACAGCAATTGTTTGCAGAGGAAGGCATTCATTCTTCCAGGGGACAATGACATCACTAAAATATTTCCAGGGTGGCTCAAGCCCTTAAGCCCCGTAAACTAGCACACTTTTACACAGGGTTCTCGAAGTTGGTCATCCCTGATTGATTAGTTAATTGTTGGAATTTTCAAAGTGTTATGGAGCGCACCTTGCACCACCTTCCCACTTCTTCCGCACCCCACAAAAATAGCTGCTTACCCACACTTTCTTTTTACATTCTATCTATTTGTTCCCACATTCTTGCAGAGCAGCAAAGTTAATAGGCATTACCATTACCCATCTCGGGTCCCAATTATCGATGGCACAGTTAATTTTGATATGTGCAGTAACTCCTCTTATCGCTAGGACAGCCAACTCCTTCAAAGTCATTATAGACACTTATTTATTTATTTATTTATTTTATTTAAAAGGTTTTATATAGCGCTACTGGACCCAGGAGTATCAGAGCGCTTTACAGACAGATAAACAAAATAAACATCTTGAAACAAAATAAAAACAAAATTACAGAGTGAATAAAATCTAGCATGGGATAAGGCAATTCAGTTAGACGAGGTAATTGAGGAAAGAGAGTAATTAAGGGATGGGTGAGGGAGATGAGGACGGTTAAGAGATTGGAGAGAAAATGAGGACTGAATCAAGATAGAGACGTTAGGTACCCCAATATTTGTTGAGAAGAAGCAACTTGAGCCTTTTTTTGAAGAGAGGGTAGGAGGGGTTGCAGCGAAGATCTTTGGGGAGAGAGTTCCAAATCGTAGGGGCATTACCAGAAAATGCACGTGATTGTGTCTTTGTACATTTGAGTCTCGGGGGGATGAGGACAAGGGCATTAGTGCTTCTCAAGGACCTGAAGCAACTAGCTTTTTGTAGTTTGTCAGAGAGGTAAGAGGGGGTGTTTTGGTGAAGGGCTTTGTGAGTAATACATGCCATCTTGAAGGTGGATCTACCTTCAATTGGGAGCCAGTTAAGGTTTTTGAGGATAGGAGAAATGTGATCAAATCGTTTACAATCAGAGATAAGTCTGGCAGCCAGGTTGAGGACCGATTTGATCGGGGCAAGGTGGACTTTTGGGGTGCCTACAAGGGTGGCGTTGCCATAGTCAATTCTGGAAAGTACAAGAGATTGGACAACAATTTTGAAGTCATCCGCTGGAATGAAAGGTTTGATTTTTTTACGGTGCAGAAGGGAAAAGAGAGCACCTTTAGCAGCATTTTTAATGTGAGGGATGAGAGTTAGATTCTTATCAATGCTGATGCCCAAGGATTTGACAGAGTTAGAGGTGGAGAGGGAGCAGTTGAGAGCTTTGATATCATTGATCCAGAGTTGAAAAGGCAGAGAACGGTTTTTGGGAGTGAAAAGGATGACTTCAGTTTTTTGGGGATTCAGTTTGAGATGATTAAGATGGAACAAGGCTTGGACTTTATTCAAGGTATTATGAGGAGAAGGATGTCATGGTGGGATTTGATCTTGTAGTATAGTTGTGTGTCGACAGCATAGAGGTGGTAACTGATATTAGCATGATTGAGAATAAGGGTGAGTGGTTCCATGAATAGATTAAATAGGGTTGGGGAAAGGATAGAGCCTTGTGGGACCCCGAGTGAGACAGGTTGGGGTTTGGAGAGGCAGTGACTGAGTTTAATTTGTTAGGATCTGTTTTGGAGATATGAGGTGAACCATTGGTGTACAGTGCCCTTGAACTCAAAGCGTTCTTTGAGAGTATTCAGAAGGGAGGGATGGTGAACAGTATCAAAAGCAGCAGAGAGGTCGAGGAGGATAAGGAGGGAGGATTCGCCTTTGTCAAGAGAGCGATGAATATCATCAGCGATACTTTGCATGGCAGTTTCAGTGCTGCATCCTTTTCTAAAGCCAGATTGGAAAACTTTGAGGAGATTGAAGGAAGTGATATGTTTGTCTAACTGGGAAAGAACACATTTTTCAAGGGCTTTGGAGAGGAAGGGAAGATTACGGATAGGGCGTGGATTGTTAAAGTCATTAGGATCAGCGGTGGGGTTTTTGAGGATGGGAGAGATTTGACCTAGTTGAAGGGATGCTGGGACACAACCAGTGGCAAGGGAGGAGTTGATGATATTGGTCCAGGTGGGGGCAATGATGTGTTTGAGTTCCTGAACCAACTGGGCGGGGAGAGGGTCATTGGTGTGTGAAGATGGTTTGAGTTTAGAGATGATATTAACCCCTTCAATGCTCATGACGAGCTCAGCTCGTCATGAGGCACGGTTGAGCTGTGCTGATGACGAGCTGAGCTCGTCATGAACAATGGTAATCAAAGGCTCTCAGCACAGGAGGGGAAAACCATCAGCAGCGATGGTGTTAATGACCGCCCTGCTGCCTCCAGAAGCGGATCGCTCCCCCTGCTCCTCCCGTGGTATCGTACCTGCTTGCTGCATACTGCCTCGCTATCAATTATATTTGCTCACCTAGCTACGCCGCGCTCTGCACAGCGGCTGTGCCTTGCTATCCATTTTAATTTAATTACAATTGTGGTGTTCTCCGTAATTTTGCCTGCACAGCGCTTAGTAGCCTGAATCTCGTATAGCGCTTTCCTTTGCTGTCCTGCACTATTCTTGCCCTCATAGCGCTCCAGTGTCAGTATTGCCCTCATTGTTGGGAACCCTCGCAGCATTTGTTGACCAGAGCGCCATTTGGTGTTTATTTTCGGCCCGTCCCAGACCCTCCCTGCACCTCGCTCCCGCCTCCCACCCGCCCCTCCCACGCTCCGCCCCCTCCACTATCCATTTATGGACAGATGGTCCCAAGCGCAGCGTCCACGCGCTACGGTCTCGCCGAAGGTGCGCCAAAGGTAAGCCCGTCTACGCCCGTCCGCGCCTGGACCGCGCCCAGTGCCAGACCCCCTGCCCCTCGCGCTCCCCAGCCCTCCCGCATTAGCTATGATGCCGCCACCCTCCTAGCCCTCAACCCCGGTCGCGCCCCCACCTGCGTCCAAGCCGCTCCTGGACACACCCATGGACCTTTCTCCTGCTACTCCTGCAAATTCAGCAGCACCGACAACTTCTCCGCTACGACCACACCACAGATTCCCGACCCCAACCACCTACAATGCATCCTTCTCAACACCCGATCGGTGCACAGGCACGCCATTGACCTATGGAACCTACTAGACACCTTCTCTCCAGACGTCGCCTTCCTTACGGAAACATGGATGAATGCTTCCTCCGCACCAGACATCACCATTGCCATCCCTGAAGACTATAAGATTACCCGCAAAGACCGTACCAGCCACACAGGAGGAGGAATCGCTATCGTCCATAAGAAATCTATCCGCATCTCAACCAGCTCTGACGCCAACCTCGCCAACTCCGAACACCTTCACTTCCAGATCCAAATCGACCCCAAAACAACACTCAGAGGCACTCTCCTCTACAGACCACCAGGACCCCGCGCAAAATTCAGTGAAGACATCACGGACTTCATCTCTCCACACGCGCTCCCCTCCAAAGACTATATTCTTCTGGGAGACCTCAACTTTCACCTTGAAAAGTTAAACGACCACAACACCACCACCCTCGTGGACAACCTCGCCAACCTCGGACTTAAACAACTAGTCACTTCCCCCACCCACATCGCAGGTCACACACTCGACCCCATCTTCACTTCCAGCAACCACGTCTCCTTCAGCCACACTACGGATCTCCTATGGACCGACCACAGCTGCGTTCACTTCACCTACAACAAGCCGAAACCCATCAACCACTCCCAACCTACCCTGCAAAGAAACTGGAACAAAATCACCACGGACCAAATCTCCGCATCGCTCCTTCGAAACTCCCCAGCCCTCTCTTCTAACGCCAACGAAGCCGCCGCCAACCTCACCATATGGTTATCCAACACCGCCGACACCTTAGCACCACTGAAAAAACGTCAAAGCAAACCTGGCAGCAAGAAAGCCTCATGGTTCAACGATGATCTCAAGAAGTCCAAGAAACTCTGCCGCTCCCTTGAAAAGGCCTGGAAAAAAGACCCAACCACCAGCACCAAGGACGCCTTCAAAAGCGCCACCCGCACTCACCACCAACTGATCCGAAAAGCCAAGAAAACAGCATTCAAGGATCGACTTGACAACAACGCCCACAACAGCAAGGAACTTTTCAACATCGTCAAGGAATTTTCCAATCCCTCGGCCAACTCCAACGACATCACCCCCTCTCAAACCCTCTGCGACTCCCTAGCCTCTTTTTTCCACAACAAGATTGCAGACATCCACAACAGCTTCGACAACCAACCCGGAAACCAACCCACCCTACCATCTGCTGACCATCTTCCCCCCGTGAACACCCTTAATGCCTGGAATCCAATCTCCACTGAGGACACAATCCGCCTGATGAATTCCATCCACTCAGGATCCCCCACAGACCCATGCCCTCACCACATCTTCAACAAAGCAGACTCCGTCATAGCACCGCACCTTCGAGACATCATCAACTGCTCCTTCAACTCCGCTACCTTCCCAGAAGACTGGAAACACGCTGAACTCACCGCCCTTCTGAAAAAACCAACAGCGGACCCCACCGAACTCAAAAATTACCGCCCCATCTCGCTTCTTCCATTCCCGGCCAAAGTCATCGAGAAAGCAGTCAACAACCAGCTCGCCGCCTTCCTCGAAGCCAACAAATCCCTCGACCCCTCACAATCTGGCTTCCGAGCAAAACACAGCACTGAGACCGCCCTCATCGCAGCAACAGACGACATTCGAACTCTACTGGACAATGGAGACACAGTCGCCCTCATCCTCCTCGACCTCTCTGCAGCATTCGATACAGTCTGCCACAGCACCCTTCTACAGCGCCTCAGAAACATCGGAATACAAGGAAAAGCACTTGAATGGATCACCTCCTTCCTCTCCGGAAGAACACAGAGAGTCCGCCTCCCACCATTCAAGTCCGAGGCCACCGAAGTCATCTGTGGCGTACCACAAGGATCCTCACTCAGTCCCACCCTCTTCAACGTATACATGAGCCCCCTCGCGGCCATCGCACGCCAACACAACCTCAACATCATCTCCTACGCGGATGACACCCAACTGATCCTATCACTCACCAAAGACCCCAACACCGCCAAAACTAACCTACACGAAGGAATGAAAGAAGTTGCCGAATGGATGAAACTAAGCCGTCTGAAACTGAACTCAGACAAAACAGAAGTCCTCATCTTAGGTACATCCCCCTCTGCCTGGGACGACTCCTGGTGGCCGGAAGCCCTCGGAAAAGCACCCATCCCGACAGACCACGCACGGAACCTTGGCGTCATCCTGGATTCTTCACTCTCAATGAACAGACAAGTCAGCGCCGTATCCTCTTCCTGCTTCAACATTCTTCGCATGCTCAGAAAAACATTTCGCTGGATCCCCTCCGAAACAAGGAAAACAGTCACCCACGCTCTGGTCACGAGCCGACTGGACTACGGAAACACCCTCTACGCAGGTACCACCGCTAAACTCCAGAAGAAACTCCAACGAATCCAAAACGCCTCAGCCAGGCTCATACTAGACATCCCACGCAACGAACACATCTCTGGTCACCTTAAAGACCTCCACTGGCTACCCGTCAATAAGAGGATCACTTTCCGACTGCTTACCCACGCACACAAATCACTCTACGACATCGGACCAGACTGCCTCAACTCTCGACTGTCCTTCTACACCCCCTCCCGCCAACTACGTTCTTCCAGCCAAGCCCTCGCCAATGTACCTCGCATCAACAAGACCACCATGGGAGGCAGATCCTTTTCATACCTGGCTGCTAAAACATGGAACTCACTCCCCGCTTACCTTCGCCTCACCCAGAACCACCTAGCGTTCAGAAAGCAGCTTAAAACGTGGATATTTGACAAATAATCCTCCTCCCCTTCCTAAGCGCCTTGAAACCCTCTGGGTATGTAGTGCGCTATACAAATTTTATGACTTGACTTGACTTGACTTGACAGTAGATTGAGATACTGGACAAAATTCCTTCCAGGAAGTATTGTTTTTGGTAAGGGTGTCTTTAAAGATAGCGTCAGGGTGGAGTAGAGTAGGGAGGGGTGGAGAGGGGTGGAGTAGAGTAGGGAAGAGTAGAGAGGGGTCGTGGCATGGAGGGGCAGAGGAGCAAGGTGAAGTAGGAATGTTAGGGAGGTGTTGTTGGCTTAGGGAAAATTGGGATGGGAGAGGAGGAGAAGAGAAGGATAGTCCAATCGAGTTTACTTTATTCCAAAAAAAGCTGGCGATTTCTTTGCATCTTTCAACAGTGGCTGTTATTCTTGGGAGGGCCAGAGAAAGTTTGTTTTTTAACAATGCTGAAGAGTTCTCTGGGACGGTTTTTAGCCTGGTCAAGTTGTGAGCGGAGGAAGGAGGCTTTTTCAGCGAAGATGTGCTTCTTATATTTGGCTCTGGCATTTCTAAGGAGTAACAGGTTATCAGGAGAGGGATGATTCCTCCATGAGCGTTCAGACTGTCTGAGGGTCCGTCTTTCATTATTAAGGTTGGAATTAAACCAGGATTTGGGAGGTATTTTTTTGTTGTTGTTTAAGTTTGATCGGGGTGATTTGGTCAAGCGCTTGAAGGATAGAATTATTGTAATGTTCAGTTAGGTCATTGGTGCTGAGAGAGGTGGGGGGAAGAGTAAACAGGTTTGATAGAGGATTCCAACTCGCCAGGGGGAATAAGGTGAAGATTACGAGTATGTTTCAAGGGTAAAGTGCCGGTAGGGGTGGGGAGAGTAATAGAGCAGTTCAAAGTGAAGAGGATAAGGTGATGATCAGACCATGATCAGACCAATCGACTGGAAGAATCGTTGAGAGAGAGGCCAGATCCTTGCTCGTCATAATAGCATCAAGGGTGGTGCCTTTAGTGTGAGTCGGGGATTGGCAGAGTTGAGTAAGGTCAGTAATGTCCATGATATCTTTAAGGCGGATAACAGACGGGTCGTCGTTATTATTTCAGTGGATATTTTAGTGGCCAAGAAAGAGGTTATTGGAGTGAGTGATCAAAGATTGAGTGACAAGATCAGACAGCTCATCGGTGAAGGGGATGGGATTGCCGGGGGGATGATAGATAGTATGTAAACGGATGGTGGAGGAGCCAGGGGCAGTGAGATCAACACAAAGGTATTCAAAGGAAGAAGGATCCTGGAGATGAACTAGCGTGAGATTAAGTTCCTTTTTAAAAATTAGGGCAAAGCCACCTCCTATTTGCTTTACTCTGTCTTTCCTAATGATGGAGTATCCAGGAGGAATGAGCAAGTCAAGGATAGGAGTCGAGTGAGGGTTGAGCCAGGTTTCCGTAAGGAATGCAATGTCTATATTTTCATTGAGAATGGTTTCCGCAATATCAGTTGCATGGCAAGATGCGGATCGGCAGTTAATCAACATGCAATAGAGGGGTGAGGAGTCAAGGTCTTGAGTGGGGGGATCAGGGAGGATAGAGGTTCGTTGTTGAGGGAGTCTAGGTGACGTCGGGAAAAGGAGTCGACTCGTTCCTAGGAGGACAGGAATAGTAGACTGCGGGAAAGGGGGCCTAGAGGACAAAGAGGGCAGGGGGGAGACAAGGGGGTTCGGGGATAAGTTAACCTCCAGGGATATTGGGTAAGCAACATGTTGAGAAGAGGATATCTTGGAAGCCGTGTAGGGTTGGGGTGTATTGGAAGGGTCAATGGATTTGGGTGGGGTCAGGGAGTTTGTAGGGAGGAGGGCGCCATGAGAGGAGTGCTCAGTGTTACCAGTACTAGGAGAGCTGTTGCTGTAGGAAGTAGGAGGGGAGCTGATGATTTACTGTCCAGAAGTTTTGTGTGACAGCCTAATGCATTCGGTTTGTTGTAGTCTTATTTTGCTGTCAATACAAATGGATGTTCCAGAGCCACCTAAAAAAGAATAGTTAGAAAACAGTAGTACTGCTCTTTGGTACCCCCGTTTTCTCTGGAACAACGCATAGTGGCCTACATCTATGGTCGGTCACCTGCCAGCCCAGTCAATCATGCTGAACAATTATATTATACAATGCCTGTATCTCATTTAAGCCTCAGATCTCCACCCTGCTTCCTAGCTTTGGGCGCCTTGCAGAAAATATTTCCTCTTCCCCTGAGTCCTCCTGTAAAGAAGGTTACTCAGCCAATATTTTTTATCATGGATTGATTACAAAACCTCTATCTAGCTGTTGCCTAAATGCTGCAGCCAGGTTAGTCCATTGTCAAAAACGATATTGTTCAAGAGCCTCCACATGTTTCTCAGAACAGTTCCTAACATGAATACTTTTCCTCCATCATAGATTTCATTGCTATGATTCGCAGATCTACGCCCGTTTTTCTCTTGATCATACGAGTGCTAAACAAATTTTCATTGGTGGTTAAAACCTGTTCACATCTTTCCTCCAAAATACAGGGCTGGACTGGTCATAGCGAGCATTGCACAACCTTTTCACGCATTATCACTGCAATTATTCCGCAACGATTATGCACACCACTTTCCTGGTTTTAAGTATCATTGCCATTCTGTTAGATGCACAAGTTATATGTGTTCATGAATTGGGTCCGTATTTCACTGTCTATGTAACAATTGACGCCCCACTACCATGGCGTTAGACACACGTTGTTTTCACGTCTAATTAGTAGTCTTAGCATTTGTGGTGTAGACTGCACGCAGACTCCCCTTACCCCTATTACATTAACACAGGTGTGAGATACCGTAATGTGTTCCACGAGTGGTTCGGGCATTTTACTGATAGCCCCTTTTTCCTCCACAGTTATCAGATCGTATTGGCGGCTCCTTATTAATTATTTCCACCAGCTGGTAAAGACGGAAGTTACGTTTTAAACAGGTATGTAGGGAATACCGTTACTGACATCCATTGTGGCACAGGACCCTGTACCACATATGATTAATGTTCTGCATTATTTTCAGACCACAATCCCTGGTTGTGAGACGGAGGTGTCGGCTGACACCTCCTGAAAATTGCTGCAAGTTGAATACCCATATACTGGGACCTAAAGTCATTGGTAAGCATGATGTTGCTATTGCACCTTGTGCTTTTTTCGTGCCAAGTACACACACCACTTACTTATATAATTATTGTTAAACAGGCTGTCATTGTTCTCCCCCCTGTCCTGATGAAGACTCGCCTCTGATGCATAATCTACTGCACAGTTGTCAAGGGTCGAAACGTTGACGTTACTGTCTCAATTAGTCCACGCAATTTCCCTGACTTGAACATGAAATCATAATTACTGCTGGGATTTATGTATTTAGTTCTGGACTTGCAAGCTATAACATTTGTTTTATATATATGTTATTAAGTCACCTTTGCACAGCACTTTGACCCATATCACTACCAGTCACTAATTGTACACCATAACCAGTGGTTTCTTCGCCATATGTGTTTTATGTCACAGACAGCCATTTTTATTGATTTGCCTCTATACTAATATGAAGTAAAGAAAACCTTTTTTGTGCATAAACAATTTGTTTTTCTTGGTGTGTTACTTGGATATATGCGTGAGACATATTTTCTTTTAACGTATCAAATACCTAGCGCAAATCAGTTGATCTACCCGACAGAGCCACATTTTTCTTTAGCGCAGTTACCAAGGTTCTGAGGGTTACTGGGTTACCCCATTATCTTTAATGGCGTAGCGGACATTGGGCGTTTCCCCGTTGGGCCAGCAGGGTGGGGGGTCGGTTTTGGACCCATGGGGGGGGCGTTTTTTTTATTGGGGGCCGGTTTTGCAGCATAGCTGCATTATCGGATCCCTGCAATTTTTTCCATGCGTAATCTCTCACTCCCGCAGCCACTCCAACTCAATTGCCAGGGCCGGTTTGCGTTCCTAGTCCAGTCCTGCCAAAATACATTCATCCCTTTATGGTATCAATAACAATTTGGCTATAGACAAAGCCCTTGTGAGAATGTGCCTCTTTTGCAAGGTAAGCCTATCCATTTTGCCTGTTTTTGATGTAGTTTCAAATGTAGTGCACAGGGTCCTTGTCAACCAGGTGCCCTGTCCCAGTGCTCCTTCCCCAAAAGAAACTTTCAGTTGGTACTTCTGCTCCCTGTAAGTCCCTAGTAACTGGTAGTCAGAGTACCTAGGGCCTGAGAGCTGAAGAGGGTCCCTTGGGATCCTCATCACTGGGACCATGCCACTGCCCTTGCAGCCTGCATGCCCCTATGAGGGACAAAACAACAAAGTCAACATGTTACTCTGTCTGGGTGCCATGCCAGCTAACACTACCTGGCAGCATAGGTAAGTCACCCCTCTAGCAGGCCTTACAGCCCTAAGGCATGGTGCACTATACTACAGGTGAGAGCCTATCTGCATGAGCAGATATGCCTCTACTATATTGGGCACCATTTCCCAATATTTTAAGTACCTGTGAAACCATAAGATGGGAACTCACGACAACTCAAGTTCCACAGCACCATGATGACTTTACTGAAAATAGGAGAGTTTGGTACTAAACTACTTATTTTAATAAATCCACACTAATTCCAGTGTGGGATTTATTGTACCATATAACCAGAGGAATCACCTACCAACCCCTGGGTCAGAGAGCCCCGGCTCGGCAACCAGAAACAATGCACAAATCCTGGGAAGAGATGTCATTATGCTTCCCCAGGATGGACCAGTGCTCAAAGAGGGAAGCTTTAAAGGCCTGCCACCTTTGTAAGGCGACACCAGCCTTTGCTGCTAGCAGTAGATGGCAGCCCCTGGTTTACATCCCCCTTTTGGGCTGGAACACCAGTGGGAAGATTCATGAGATAGGTGTGCCCCTAAGGTGGAGGGAAGCAAGGTAAAGCACACTTTTTAGTCCCCACCATCTTGAGGATGAGGGACCTCTCCAATCAGGGTTAGGACTATGCCTCTTCCCACAGGAGGGCAATATAATAGAAGGTGTAGTCACCACAGGTAAGGTGCCCTGCCTGCTACTACTCTAAAACGCCTCCTAAATTTAGTATTTAGGTAGCTACCCAGACATGGACAACCTAAGAAGCAAGAAGACACCCTGCAGCAGACGCTAGAAGATGACAACTGCCTTGGCCTTATCCCTACTGTGCTGTCTCCTGCTTCCACAGAACCTGCGACCTGTCTTGCAGCACAATCTCCTAAACCCCTGGAAGGTCTATTGCCTTCAATAATTTTCAGAGGATAGCAGACCTGTTCAGAGGAAACAGACTTCAAAGACTCTGGATCCAGGCGGATCCGCGATGTCAGCCTACTCGGAATCAAACACCCACGGCCCGAGTCTGAGTGGCTCACCTGTGCAGTGAAGTCTCCCCAGCGATCCTGACCTTGTGTCCAGCGTTGGCAGTCCTCTCCTGCCCTCCACGACGGTTCTGTTAAGAAGATTCTGATGACCAAAGACACCTTAGCCACCAAAGCCCCTGGGCCTTGGTGAGCTGAAACGATGGTGCCTCTATGACCCCATACATCCCAACCTACCTCTTCTGTCGTTCTTTCTCTTGCGACCTCCTGTGGCATGCCTGCTGCCTCTTTGTCATCAGGAAAATCCTCATTGAAAAGCACCGAGCGCATGATGTCAAATTTGCACGTGGTTCCCTGTGCCGCTGGTGGTGTGTGTTTGGTGCTGCTTTGTGCCCCCCTGCCTGTGCTTCTGCAACCCCCCACAGCTTGGCCCCTTTCAACCGATTCACTTACCTGCAAGTAGTGTGGTTCCAGACACCCCCTGTCTCCATTGGAAAGCATTGGGTTGAGCTCCAATTTTAACCTCTGGACCCAGCTGCCCCTGTGCCGCTGCTGGTGCAGTTTTGGTACATACTTGACCCCTGGCCCTTGCTGACTTTTGGGTTCCGAAGCCCGAAATGTAAGTTTGGTACTCACCAGCAATATTGTTTTCTCCATAGGATAACATTGGACAGTGTGGAAAAGTTTCTAAGGGTCGATTTTTGAAAGTGAAAAGTAATTTTAACTAAAGCATATTTGCCTGATTTACCTGATTACTAAGGTCTGGGTCTTAAAATGCAAAGTATAGTTTTATAAAATTGGTCTGGATCTCCTTCTTGAGTCTTATCTTTTATTGATCATGTGTGTTTAATTAATGTCTTACACTCCTCTGTGTTAGGGCTGAGGCTACTCGTCCACACTACCACTAATAGAGCACTTTTGGATTTGTATTGAGCCCTGTACACTTTTGGGGAACCCCTGGACTCTGTGCACATTATTACCATCTAGTGATATCATATACAGAGCCAGCTTCCTACAGCCCTTAAGATAGTGTATTTCACTCCTCAATCTTCTAACTTTGCTACATACTTCTGAACTGTAGTCTAGTTTATTACACCACGATACTCTTGGAACATAGAGAATAGAGTTCATTCATTAGTTTATACTTTGTAGGATCCAGGCTTTTATTTACTTCTTAAAGAACAGTTTGGCACAGGGCATCGATGCCAGAAGGTGTGTCTTGATAGTCCTTCAGCTGCTGGCAGAGTATTACAATGAGATTGGCGATTTCCCTGTCATTCTTCAAGATATGCAACGCTCCACAGTTCTGTTGGCTTGAGGCCACAATGGTGTGATTTTCCTTTGATAGAAACCTCCATATTTATATAGCTGAGAATCAGTGAGCTCACAACTGTATTTATTTTAATAAAACAAATCTGTGCACACTTCGTGGTGTGTGCTACACTTGTGCAGTCATGAGTATGCAGCAGCTACTTAGACGTTGCTGTGCACACAATACCACATTTCACTAGGTAACAGATAACATCCAACAAAACACCGTTGGGAGACCACTGAGTAAACATACAACACAGCTCAGACAATTCATTTTTTTAAAACCAATTTTATTTATTTTTTAGAAGTACATTATACACTACAGTACAGTATGGTAGCACAAGTAATCAATGCACAATGTTCCAATGGATCAGAATATCATATACAAAAATATGTGTTCTTTCTTTTAAGATATCTTTAACACATAATGTGGATAACACTAAAAGTTCTAAATGTCCATATCTGAGTCTCCTGAATGGGGGAGATATGTGTGGCACAGGGCAGATATCTAGTACGGCACATGTATTACTATCCACAGCAGTCCAGACCATGCTCAGAAGGGGTGTGAGCGGGATGGGAGAGAAGGGAGAGTGCTCCAGTTATGGCTCTGAGAGTGGGAGGGAACACATTCATGCCTCGGTTCCAAACCTCCCCCATGTCCCCTCAGAGAGGACCTGTAACTCACACACAAGGATATCCCACTCTATTGCAATGGGAAATTCACGAAGGCCCCTGGCTCCTCCCCACTCAATGCTGCAGACTCGGCTCTGCACCACTTCAGCGTTGCCGCAAACCAATATCGCATACCAGGGAGACAGGCATCCTTCCATGTCATGGCAATAGCTTGCTTAGTTATAATTCGGTCCAAGTCAGTAGAACCCTAGGATCCCCACCTCCATGGTGCGGAGATCTATTCTGCCCATAACCATCACCAGGGCATCCAAGATTGCCCCTCCACCCCCTCTCCCCCTTAAGAGCTGTGCCTCTGGACAATTACAGAACAAGTGTACCTTGTCAGAATTACTAAAATCACATCTGGGGCATGCAAACTCGCTCCCACAGATTCATTGCAGTCGCTCGGGTGAGATGGGCTCTGTGCAAAATGTTGTGCTGGATGTATTGGAATTTTGTGTTCTGGGAACATTTAAGGGGATTTATAAGTGCCCTATCCCATTCTTTAGGGGTAAGCTCTCGGCCGGTGGCCCACTCCTAGTGTAGTCTTGTGGGCTGTATCAAGTCCTGTGAGGTGGGCGCTGGATGCCATCGCAAGTGTGAATAACCTGATAAGGCGCCCATCACATGGATCACAACAGCAGATGTGTATCACGGTCCCAGTCTGTGATGTGCCAATGCCACTGTAATTCGGCCAGCGGCATATTATGTGCTAGGAAATGACCTGGGGGGATACTCTGGTGTTTGCATAAGTGTTCAAAGGGCTCAGAGCACCGTCCTGGAACAAGTTCTCAGTGGGTCCACTCATTCTGTCTCCCAGAGTTCTAACCCATCGCTACCAAGCAAGTCCCTGAAAGGTTAGGTGGATTTCAAACATGTATGGCACCTGTGCTGGAGTTAAAAGGGGGCTTCCGGTATATCTAGCATATACTATGGTCAAAAGCGTATTAGAGCGTGGGGAGAGCTTGTGTATCATTTGAGCGGCTCGGTCCAGCGAAGGTGAGCCCAGTTCAGCCAAGTGCTGGTCTGCGAACCAACATGAGTTCAACTGTGCTGCCAGGTAATAGTGCTCGAATTTGGGGACTCCTAATTCTCCTAATGCAACGGGCGGTTGGAGCTTCCTCAGTGCGACTCATCTGTGCCCCTTGTTTCAAATAAAGAATCGCAGCATTCCGTGTAGTGCATGGGATATGGAGCTTGGTATGCTGACTGGTAGATTTTGGAAGTAGTATAAGAGTCAGGGGAGCATCACCATCTTGGAGAGTAAAGTTTGCCCCTGGACCGTAAGAGGTTATGTGCTTCAAAAGGTCATCTGCGGCCTTAGGGACGCAATTGCCCTAGTAAGATTGCTGTTTATTATATCTTAGGTGTCATGGTATATGCAAATACCGAGGTAACAAAGAGTGGAACAGCTCCCATCTCACCTGGTGGGGTCCCACCATGAAGAGCTGTGGCAGGCATGTCAAACTCACTGGGAAGAGACAGGTCTTGGCCCAATTTACTCCCAACCCCAAAGCGTTCTTAAATTGTTCAAGCACCAGTTTGATGCTTCCAAGCCCCTGTCTAAGGTCCCAGATCTAAAGAAGAACGTAATTCACGTATAGGAAGACTGCATGTAGTTTGGTTCCAAGATAGATGCCCCACTCCTGCCCAGCGCGTCTCAATTGCTGGGTTAATAGTTCCACTGTCAATGCAAATAGAAGCTGTGACAGTGGCGCCCCTGGTGCGTACCTTGACTGATCCCAAAGGGGGCCAAAATAAGCTGTCCCCTGGCAGTGGTAGCTGTGTATAATAGGCAAATGAGGCGGAGCAGCATCATTGGAAGCCCCAACCGCGAGAGTACCGCAAAGATATATTCCCAACCTTCTATATCAAAAGCACGTTCTAGATCTATCACTGGACAGTTGGCGAAAGGCCAGTGTATGTTCAGAGAGGTCGATCGACCAGGAATAAAACCATTCTGGTCTGCGTGCGTCAAGTCAAGTCAAGTCAAAAGCATTTGTAGCGCGCACATATCACATCCAAAGAGTCTCATGGCATGTGCAGAACGGCTCTGACTAGAGGGCTGAAAAAGACTTAAATCGCAAAAAGCCAGGTCTTCACCTTTTTGCGAAAGCAACTGTGTTCAGAGATGACACGGAGGTTGAGGGGCATTTTATTCCACGAGGCGGGTGCAAGGAAGGAAAAAGCGCAACCACCATTGCTGGATGTTTGTATACTTAACGGGGTGAGCAAGGAGTTGTTACTAGATCTTAGTTCTCTTCGAGGCAGATACCATGTTAACTTTGGGGAGCAGTATTTTGTACCATTTTCATACATATGTTTATGGACCAAACATAAGGTTTTAAAGAGGATTCACTTTTTCACCGAGAGCCAGTGGAGGCTTTTCAGACAGGGGGCCGATGGAGACCCACGCGGTAAGTTGAGGACCAGACAGGCTGCGGTGTTCTGAAGGACCTGGAGCCTATTCAGATGGTGCTCGTTTATGCCTAGTAGGAGCGCATTACCGTAGTCCATTCTGTTTATGATTAAACCCTGAACTAGAGGTTTCCTTGCCTCCACAGGGATCCAGTTAAAGACCTTTATTAAGCTTCGCATTAGTCCAAAGCAGGTGCCCATGATGTGATTGATTTGGTTCCCCATGGATAATTTATTGGTTGCCAACAGTGTTGGCATATACTCCATCAGGAGGCCAGCTATGACTTTGCTGTATATCTTACAGTCTGTGGCTAGCATTGAAAGAGGACGGTATGATGTTACCTCGAGTGGGTCCTTGTCAGGTTATAGCAGTAATATTATAAGAGTCTTGTGAAGTGTCGGTGGCAACTGCTCCTCCTCCAAGGCAGCCTGAAAAATCTCCAATAGTTTAGGAATCAGTATACCCTCGTAGGTCTTGTAAAACTCTGGCATAAGGGCCATCGAGGTCAGGGGTTTTGCAGAGGCTAACCCCTGCATTGCTGCCCGCAGCTCTCCGTTATGGGCTAGTGCAATTCCTTTTGACCCGCTCTGTGGGACCACTACCTGCTCTTAAAAAACGTTTTCCACACCATTCCCAAAGGAGAAGGGGTCCTGTTAGACCTGGCATCATTGGCGTGGGTCTCCCTTCCATTTTTGCTGTTGCCTCATGTATTTTTGCTAGTGTTAGATGCTTTGGGCACCGTGCCACTGCTGCCCAGTGCCACAGTGCAAGTGCTCACGGTTGTAAATTGATGTATGGATTAGTGGTTCCATGATTGGATGTTTGGTTCACTTGTCAGACCCTAGTCTAGTGCACTGAGTGTGCCAGGGCGTGTAATCCAAATGCTGCTGGTGGGCCTGCAGCACTGGTTGTGCCACCCACAGAAGCAGCCTTGTAAAATGTGTCCAAGGTCTGCCATTGTAGAGCTTGCGTGCAGTCTGGTACTGTCATGCTGACTGGGCAAGTGCACCCATTTCCCAGTCCCTAAACCTTCCCTTTTCTTCATATCAGTCACCCCTATGGTAGGCCCAAGGGCAGGGTGCATTGTAAGTATAAGGTAGGACAAGCCCTGATGTGTGTGGCATGTCCTAATAGTGAATTATAGCCATTTTCGTTTTTCACTATTGCAAGGCTACCTGTTCTCCAAAGGCCAGAACGGGCTGTTAGATTAATTACATTTTATAATCCTAATTGTCTCAGAGAACATGGTGGAAATTCGTGTTTAGTATGCCTGAACTCAGAATAATAAAATACATATTTTAGTAAAGTTTATTTTAATATTCTGTGCTTGCAAATACCACTTTTAGAAAGTAGGTGTTTGCTTGACTAACCATTCAAACCTGCCTCTGCTAGGTTGTGTATTCTTATGTCTGGTTTTGTGAGTGACAGGGCCGGGGAATTCCCAGAGACAGGCTGAGTCTTCCAGTGGTGAATAGAGAGATCTGCATCTAGATGGGAGGGAGGAGTTGCACCTGGACCTTGAATAGGGCTGTGCCTGCCTTCCACAATGTTGGTTCTACCCTCTGGGGAGCGGCTGATGTTTCTGCCCTGCACACTGAAAGAAGAGAAGGAGTCCTGTAAACAAAGTGCTCCAGGACTGTACTTGCCTTCCACAATGCTGGCTTCATCTCCTGTGGGGCGTCTGATGTTTCTGCCCTGCACTGTGAAAGGAAAGGAGAAGTCTGGTAATCAGAGTGCTTCAGAACTGGTTTGGACTGGGCAAAGGCCCCTCTCCCCTCAGAGAACAAAGGATTTTGGGGTATAAATATTGGGTCCCTGATCCCATGAAATTAGATCACTTTGGACTACAAGAAGAAACCTTTACTTTACTGCTGTTTTGGGCCTTCTGAGGAACTGCATGTCGCAAGGAGCTGGAAGCGCGGCTCAACGAAAAGAAGCGTGCCGCTGTGCCTGGCGTCGCAACTCCGAAGGAGGGTGCCGCCGCTGGTACTGTCGCACTGCACCGCATTGGAGAGAAGCGTGCCGCAATGAGGAGGAAGCGTGTCGCCGTCACTGCCGTCGCAACTCCGAAGAAGGAGGGTGGAGCCGCTGGAGCTGTCGCACTGCACCGCATCAGGAGAAGAATCTCGCAACAAGGTCGGAGCATGTCGCCATTGCTGTGCCTGCCATCGCATCTCTGAAGGAGGGTGTCGCCGCTGGAACTGTTGCATTGCACCGCATCGACCAAGAGCACCTTGCATCCCCGAGAAGCGCGCCGCAGTCGGAGCTGCTGTTGCCGCATCTTGGATGTCACCGCTGTAGTTGTCGCATTGAGCGGAAGCTTCACGCATCGTGGGAGAAGAGCGTCGCCGCTGGAGCGGATCCCGTCACATCTTGGATGTCGCCGCTGTAGTCCATGCATCGAACCGAGAGCTTCTCGCATCCCCGAGAAGCGTGCCGCATTTGGAATATCTTCACGTCTTTATTTCTTTGTATCTGAACTTTGACGCATTTCCCATCGCTGCGACATTGCTTGTCATGGAAGCGCAACGCAACCTAAGGTACATTGAAGCAGAGTGTTGCATCTAAAAACTGAACTGAACTAAGCTTAAATCTACCATCTTAAAGTAATCATAGTGTGTATTTTTGTCGTTTATGATCTTGTGGTAACTCTATATAAAGTTTACTTATTTTTGATATAAAACCTGTGTGGTGTCCATTTGTAGTGTTGTCACTGGGTTACTGTATGTGGTCACAACTGCATAACTTACAACGCCTCTGCAATAAGCCTTGACTGCTCGCGCCACTCTACCTAGAGGGTGAGTAGGGGTTATTTTATGAGTGTAATCCCCTTATACTGACTAGAGGAGAGGGTCCCTAATTGTCACAAGTACCTACCTGTGCCATCTAGAGACCCCCAAATCTAACATTGTCAGTCAGCGGTGAGGATTCTGGATTTGCATTTGTGACTCATGTACAGTGATTGGTGAACACTATTTAGTGAGTGCAGACCATAACGATACCACATACTTTTTGGTAGATTCCTTTTTGGATTGCCTATTTTTGAAAGATGTCTGATTCAGTCTCAGTAGAGAGAGCAGAATCTGTAGCCTCCCTTAATTGTGAATGGAAAGAGGATAGGCTGGAATGCTACACAGTAAAGCAACTGAAGTACTTTTGCAAGAAATTCAAGGTTTCCACTGTTGGGTGCACCAAGAAAGAAGAATTCTACAAGTCGCTGAGGGCCTGGGTGAAGCAAGGAAAACTCCTGAGATTGAGGAGGATGATAATGCAGAAGTACAACAGGGCTCAAGAGGAAGGAAGGCACCTTCCCCTGCAGGTAGCATTGGTTCTAACAAAAGTCTGTCTCCAGAGGAGTTGGAGGACACAGAGAGATCAAGAAGGCACGAAATGAAGATGACCAAGTTCAAGGTGAATAGGCAACTGGAAATAGAAAATAGAAGATTAGATCTTGAGGAAAAGAAAATACAGTTTGTGCATGAAAAAGTTTTGAGGGAGTTGGAGTTTAAAACCAACAGTTTAGAAGTTACTCCCTCTGGTAGCAGCATGCTGTTGGTACATTCAGAAAGTAGAGTGTATATTCCCAAGGATGTGGTGAAGGAGTTTTACAAAAATGATATTGGTCAGTGGTTCAGAGCCTATGAGGTAGCCATGTCTTCCCACCCTGAGAGAGATTGGGGAGCGGGGTTGTGGGGGAGGTTCCTTAGTGAGGGGCGGGATACATTGTTAGACTTGCCTTCTGAAGTCCACAATTCATACATCCACGTGAAAGAAGCATTGATGTCTAGATATGGTTTGACACCTGAGCTCTATAGGCAGAGGTTCAGGAAATGCAAAAAGTTAGAAAACAGTACTTGGGTTGAATATGTCACTTTCTTTTGCAGAGCATTGGATGGCTGGGTAAAGGGCAACAAGGTTAATGATTTTCAAGGTCTCTTTGGTTTGATTGCATGTGAGCACTTGTCTGATAATTGTTTTCCAGAGCTGCGCCAGAATCTGATAGATAGCAAGCTGACTAACCCTAGGAAGCTTGCCGAGGAGGCGGACCGCTGGGTCAGTACCAGGGTCCACAAGGGTCACGTGGGAGACTCAGCCGAGCAGAGTTCCCGAGCTAATTGGGGCGGAGAAAGCGGCTGGAACAATTTGAGGCCTAGTCTCGGCGTGCGTAGGCGGGGCCTCGATTTTGGTAGAGTCGGGACGGGCGACTTTGGCGCTGACCTCTGACCCCGGCTGTTGGTGCCGCCCCGATTGATCAACTCGGCGCCGGAGCAGTGGGTAGGAGCTTTGCTACACCCTCCGCTCTCTGAGTGGCTGCACGAGTGGTGGGGGCGCCAAGAGACAGCGGCGGCCTGTGCGGCGGCCTGGAGACCGGGGCCTGGATTTTCGCGATCCCCGGCTGCGAGTGGTGGGGCCCGGGGCCGGCCCGGACAGCGACTTGGGCGGCCCCGCCTGCAGCCTTGGGGGCAACGCTGGTGCACCAACTGGGATCCCTGACTTGTGGCCGACTGTGGGATCCTGCTGGCGTGGCACCTGGCTCCCGGGAGAGCTCTGGGACGGCGGCTGGAGTGTAGCAGCATGATCCGTTGAGTACCTCCAGCCCCCGTGTGTGTAGACATAAGACTCAGAGACAGCAGTTGCCTGCCGGCGTGGGACCCGAGCTGTGGGTGTCGGGACCCCCATTATTGAGGAGCCTGGACGCGACTAACCACATCCAGCCTGAGACCATTGGATGGAGGGGTAGGAGACCCCTGGAAACCTGGGACAGGTGCTTGGGAGGGGGCTGGTTGGCGACAGGAACCGCACGAACAGAGCGGCATAGCCGGATGGGACCCATGCCACTTATCTTGATGCGCATTTGGAGCTGAGTGACGACCTAGGGCGCTCCGGGCATTGGTGGAGGACCACGCGGCGGACCCGTATACCCTGGGGCAGAAGCACCGTCGAGGGGACGTAGCCCTGCTGGATCCTGGTTGTGCAGCTGCTCGTCCTGAGGAGCCCTGCCATCTGCTAGTGGGAGGCTGCCCCCCTATACGACCCTGTCATGACCAGAGGCGGAGGAGGGAGTGGGTCCACCAAACAGGGGCCCATTGACAAATTTACCGGACCTAGCGGGGGGCCTGGTGCCTCCTGGGGTGGCCAGGGCGCAGGACCCGATAATGCGGCACTGATGGCGGTGATCACCCAATCTAGGGACATGTTGGACGCTAAAATAGGAGCGGTGGGGGCTGATGTAACCTTGCTGCGACAAGATCTTCGCAACGCAGTGGCCCGCATCACGGAGGCAGAATCTAGGATCACTGGAGTGGAAGGCGATGTGGGGACATTAAAGCAGAAGGTGGCTGCGATGGAAAGAATTCAAAAGGGCCTTGCGCTCCGGGTGGAGGATGCAGAAGGACGGACGCGCAGGAATAACCTTCGCTTTGTGGGCTTTCCAGGGGGCTGCGAGAAAGGACCCATGGACCGATTTTTGACTCAATGGCTGGAGAGCTGGCTTCCCCCGGACGCCCTGTCACAATGCTTTGTGATAGAGTGCGCTCACAGAGCCCTGATGCAGAAGCCGCCCGCCGGGGAACGACCTCGGCCGGTCATAGCTAGAATATTGAACCTCCACGACAGGGACATCATCCTACGGGAAGCAAGAGCCAAGGAGTCACTCATGTTCGAAAATCATAAAATCATGATTTTCCCAGACTATACTTCACTGATACAACAGCAACACCACTCCTTCATAGCAGCTAAGGCTAAGCTGCGTGGTCTGAAGATACAGTACTCCTTGCTTTATCCGGCCCGCCTCCGGGTGATCTTTCAGTCGCGGACCCACTTCTTCGATACCCCGGAGGAGGTCTTCAGATGGACTGATGAGACGGTCAGGGTCCGGCCGAATGCCCAGCCGGGCTTGGGCTCCGGCCCGTCGCGTGGATCGTCGCAGGAGAGGGGTGACCCCGTTACCAGGGGTAAGCGACGCAGGAAATCTCGATCAAGGAAGCGCTCCTCCTCTCGCAGTGGCCAGCTTGATGAGACACAGGTCGATACCGATCATTCCGGGAAAGAAAATTGAAAACTCTGGGAATAAGATTATCCGCTGGTGCCGCTGGCCCGCCGAGGGGATCACTAGAGCGCGGCTCGCAACTGCTTGGTCAGCTGAACATTGAGCATAAGGCGAGGATACACATCACAGACTATAGCTGGGCTTCCCTAGGCTTGTGATAATGACACTGAGTTGCCACTGCCTTACATGCTGGTGCTAGTGGGAGGTAGCGGAGTGGGGTTTGGGGTGCTGTTTTATGGGGCTGCCTGGTTCCCCCACGGGTGGGGGTTGGCCCTGAGGGGGGGTTCTTTAGTTAGAGTGAATAGTTGGGATCCATTGGCATGGTTGGCCTTGGGTGCTCCGTTTTGGGCCCGAGGTTCCCCATACCGCGACAGATACTTCAGGGTTCCGTGAGGTATAGGGGTGGGGGGCGGGGGACACGTGAGGGGAAGTTGGGGGGACGGTGTTGGGGGGGGGTGAAGGGGGGGGGGGGTCTGGGGTGGTCAGAGGGGTTTGCACGTGATTCCTAATGCCTTGCAACTAAATGTGCTGTGTGCCTGGGCCAGGTGCTGGGGTCCTCAGAGTCCTGTCCAATGTGACTATGGTTGATGCACCGATTCCTGGACTCCCTGGAGAGTCCATGCGAGTACTGAGCTGGAATGTCAGGGGGATGTTGGACAAAATTAAGAGGGGGGCGATCTTGCGATGGGGTAAAAGGGAGGCTGCCGATGTATTGCTGCTACAGGAAACGCACATGATGGGAACAAAAGTGCTTAGCCTGCAGAGATTTGGTTACCAACAGGTCTATCATGCGGGGTTTTCCAGGGGTTCGAGAGGGGTAGCCATTCTGGTTCACCACAGGTTGACCTACATTCATGAGCGACATTGGATTGACCCACAGGGCCGCTATGTTTTTATCAAGGGAATGGTGGGTGCTGAACCGGTGGTGTTTGGGAGTGTGTATGCTCCTCCCCCATTACAGTGGTCCCTGGCTGAGAGGCTATTTGAAGTGTGGGCGGACATCCCGGAATCCCTGGCTGTGTTGGGAGGCGACTGGAATGATGTAATGGATGTGTGCATGGACCGCAGGAGACTGCAGGTGACGATGGCGGCTGCTGCCCCTACCCGACAGAGCGATGGTGGAAGGGTTGGGCTGGGTGGATGTTTGGAGACACATGCATGCCACAGTGCGAGAGTATACCTATGTTTCTGCCGTGCATGACTCCTTTTCACGACTGGATTATGTTTTTATGCCGGGGGCATTCCTCGATAGGGTGAGGGAGGCGGGGATTCTGCCTAGAGGACTGTCCGACCACTCCCCTGTTGCAGTCAGGATTGAGCTGCATAGAAAGCGTCAACCGTTCCGATGGAGGATGTCCTTGTGGCACCTTCAGCAGGTTGACTATATTCAGCACATGCGGGGTGCGATCGCCCACTACTGGCAGGAAAATCTAGTCGAGGGTATAGATGCAGTGGCGGTCTGGGAGGCCATGAAGCCTACGCTGAGGGGCATAGACATAGCACTGCTCCCCGTCGTCGACGTCGAGAGGCCATTGTTGCGGCCGCGGCCCAAGTAGAGCTGTTAGAACAGCGGTGCCGGAGAGGGGGCGACGATGTGGAGGTGCGGTTGCTCCTGCAGGCGCAACAGTCCTACGCATCTGTTTTAATGGACGAGGCTCGACAAGCATGGCTGGCCACGCGGAGCAGGATATATCAGTGGGGAGATAAGTCCTGTACTATGCTCCATAGATTATGTCAACACACCATGCAACCAATTACATTGCCGGGTCTCACTGACGGAGAAGGTGTAGCTATAACAGATCCGGCAGCTCTGGCAGCGAGTTTTGCCCGCTATTATGCGGCACAATATGCTCAACAGGACTGTCTTCCGGCAGATGCGATTGACAAATTCATTGCAGACCTGCCCCCAAGGGCAGTTTCAGATGAGACGAGAAAATCTCTGGACCTCCTCCTCAAGGCGGAGGAGCTGGGAGACGCGTTAGGGCAGCCCAACACAGGGAAGGCACCCGGGCCGAGTGGCTTTCCATGCGAATTTTATAAGAAATTCCAACTCCAATTGGGGTCCCATTATAGGACAGCGCTGGAGACGGTGCGGGAACGGGGTAGCTTGCCGGCTGACTGGCGACACGCCAAGGTTGTCGTTTTTCAGAAGCAGTGTAGACCCCGGGACCGACATGAATCATATCGCCCCATATCCCTGCTCAACATCGAGGCTAAATTGCTGGCTAAGGCGTTGGCAAATCGCCTCCTCCCATATGTGGCGGACCTGGTCCACCCGGACCAGGCGGGCTTCATGCCGCATAGGGTGACACGACACAACATCAGACGAGCGCAGACGGCTATCGACGCCATAGGGGCCCCTGGTGAGCGGGCGGCCCTATTGTTAGCGGACATAGACAGGGCCTTTGACTCGGTCAGTTGGACATATCTGTTTGCTCTCCTGCCTCACCTCAACCTGGGCCCGGTGTTTATCTCATTTGTTAAACTGCTATACACCGATATAACTGCCTCAGTGCGGCTATCCGGGGCGATCTCGGAGAGATTCTCAGTTGGCCGGGGGACCCGGCAGGGATGCCCACTGTCCCCTTATCTCTTTGCGCTGGCCATGGAGCCTCTGGCCTCTTGGGTATGCATCGACGCGCAGCTTCGCGGCTTCGTGTGGGGCGAAGGACTCTCCGACAGAATCACACTCTATGCGGATGATGTCCTCTTCTTCCTCACGGATCTAAACCGATCAGGCCCCCGAATCTTGGAAATTATGCGCGTATTTGGTGAGGTGTCAGCCCTTTTTCTCAACCCGCGTAAGTCCACCCTTTGGGTACTGGGCGGAGGAGTGAGTAGGTACTCCTGGGCATCGGCCTTGCAGGTAGCGGCCGGGGGACTGAAATACCTGGGAGTCTTCCTGTCCGAGTCCGCTGACATTGCATGGGAGCGCAACGTGTTACCAGTGTGGGAGAAGGTCCAAACAGACATCAAGAGGTGGTCCCGAATGCCCCTCACCATATTCGGTAGGTCCGCGATCTTCAAAATGGTCGCACTCCCGCACCTGTTATACCAACTGCAGAATCACCCACATCGGATCGAGCCCTGGTGGTTTCGTCGGGCCAACTCGGTTTTGGGTCGCTTCCTGTGGGCTGGGGGCGCCGCCAGGGTGGCGTTACGGACATGTTTCCTGTCCACGTATTGTGGGGGTCTGGCCACATCGGATCTCCTGTCCTATTATCAGGTCTCCCACCTCTTGGTTCTAAATGAATAATGGTATTTCGATAGAGGAGACCCTGCATACGCCCTTGAGCGCTCGTTGATGGGAGACACCACGCTGCACACGCTACTGTATTCGGCTAGGCAACGGAGGGGGCTGCCACGTGCCACTCAGGTGGTCTTCGTGATTTGGCGACAAGTACTGCGTCGTATAGGCTGGTGGGGTAGACTGACAGCGGAGACCCCACTGTGGAAGAACAGACAGCTCCCCGCACTGGCCTCGCTGACAGGGTTTAGCTGCTGGGATTCGATCGGGATTTATTCACTTGGACATGTTCTGACCGGGGTCACTCTCAAGTCCTTCCAAGAGCTTAGCACTGAATTCCATATGCCCAAGACCCAATTCTTCAAGTATCTGCAATTTCGCCACGCGCTCGCACCTAGCTTGGTTGGCCTGGAACAACTACCAGAGTTTAGTCCAGTAGAAGCAAAAATGTTCATGGGGGACCTTGGGGATAAAAAGGTGTCTCAAATCTATCAAACGCTAGTCACTCATTGCTCCTCTTCTTTGCTTCTGTTGAAAGAGACCTGGGAAAAGGACGTTGGCCCCATGGACGAGGACGACTGGAGGGAGGCTTTGGAGTCCCCGCATGGGGCTGCTATTGCAGTGCGACTCCGATTGATCCAGTTTAAATATCTGCACAGGGCTTACTATACCCGGGAGAGATTGTGAAAGGCGGGCCTGATTGCGTCCCCGGAGTGCCTGCGCTGTGGGACTGAGAGAGGTACGCTGATGCATACGGTATTGTCTTGTGTTGGTCTGACTCGATTCTGGAATGGTGTTTGAAGCTGTTTGTCGGAGGTATTGGGATGGGATCTCCCCCGCACTCCCCAGCTGGGACTTCTACATGTCTTGGAGAACGTGGGTGGGAACATCTACAAGCGTCATCTTATGTTGTTGGGTCTGGTGGTCGCCAAGCGGTACCTGGCGAGGGCATGGATGGGTGAGCGGGCTCCCCCACTGGGTGCCTAGAAGGCAGGCCTAGATTACTTCATGGGGTTGGAGCGACCTGTGTTTGAGGCCAGAGGATGCCCCCGAAAACATTATAAGATCTGGAAACGGTGGGCAGATTACAGGGGTTTGACTCTAGAGCCTCCAGCAGACCCAGATGATGGGTTACCTACGATGGAGGACCTTCAGGCCTAAGGAGGCACTCGACGACTGCTGTAACATATTCAAATAATGAGGCTTATTGTGATCACGTGCATCGGGTTAGGGTGGGATAAGGGGTGGGTAGCTGGGACATTGGGTGGCTGGGGTGGTGGGGGGGGAGACGGGAGGGGTGTTCCTTTCAATTGATTAGGTTTGTAATAATATTGAGACATGTCTTGCTACTTGGAAGTACCCTCCTGATTGTGGAGAACTGTGTTTATGCTTTGCCTAATCAATCAATAAAATCAGTTGTGAAAAAAAAAAAGTATTATTAATCACATAGGCGAAACCTATTGCATTTATCAATGCTTGTTACTTTAGGTGTTGAGAGAGTAAGTGATTTGTCCAGAATCACAGAATGTTGGACCGACGCTGGGAATGGAAACTGGTTTGCAACTTCTAAGTCAGCAGGTTTGTCTGTAAAACCAGCTCCTCTCGTTTAATAAAAGCTTAATAAAGGTTGGCTCAGAGGGAGGCCTATGCAAATACACACCACGAAGCCAGGAATGATTGTCTTACTTCACCCCTCCATAGCCTCAGGGCGATGGCCTTGTAGGGGAGGGGTCAAGGAAAAGGACACAGCTACTGCTGCTCGGGTGGGGGCTGAGGTGTGAATGGCCCATAGCCAGAAAATCCTGCCGCCCCATCAAGGCCCCTGCATAATCCCACTCTTCTCCAACCTTCATTGCCTGAATGTGATGGCCTGGCAGGAGGAGGGACAAGTGAAGACTACTTTGGGCCAAGCCACAGAGTGGGGGGCTGATGTAAGAATGGACCAGCTATTGGAGCAACACCTGGCCCCCAGTACGGCCGATGGTCATACTAGCCACCCTCGCTCGCCAACCTTCGATTGAAGTACTATGGTCTGGCAGGGCAGGAATGAAACGGAGGCCCTTAAAATACAGCCAACGTGTCACTCTCAGGCACCAGCACTTCGGCCAATGCTCAACTGCCCAATCCGACCCTGCCCACTACATGTGTCTCCTGAAGTAATGTGATGTGTATTGCACACCTGCTCGAATATTGTTAAACTAAATGCCGTTTATGTGCTGTTCCGATTCCCCATATGTTCCATGTGAATACATTGAGGTTCGTCCTAGGGCTATGAAAACTTGGGGCTGGCGGGTATCCCTGTGCCTATGGATAATGTGTTTCATGTTCTGCATAACCAAGGAATACAAATTTCCCAACTCCCCTCTCGTAGGCGCCAACGGGCGGTCACCCAAACATTGAATCAGCAGACCCATTTCATGGGAACTCTCTTACTAGAATCTCCTACAAGGTTCCTGGCATGGAGGGAGTGGATAGGACCACTTAAAGGAAGGGGCGAGGTGGCCAGCGGAAGATGGCAGCACCCTAGTTACTATAATACAAAGCGAACACATACCTGAGGAAGAAAATAAAGAAAACAAATAACAGGTCCCTTAGCCAACTACACTGCTAGTGCAGTTCGACCCATTGCAATACCAACATTTTGCAATAAGTACAATACTCGCCAGCATTTATGCAAGAAGGCAGGAATTCACCAGAGTGCTCCATTAAAACATTAACAGCATAGCTACTAACAAAATGACATTGAGTCAAATCACTAAATCTGCTGTTTGTGGGTTAATATTTGGTAGTATAAGTGAGTCAATGCTGCTGTGTGAGACGACTGATCCAGTGTCCGACTGTGAGTCATCAGTGAGCCTGAGGGGTAGGGGAGAGCGGCATTCTGTTGCCAGGAGTATCTGAAAGAGACTATTGGTTATGGATATCTTACCTTAGATTTACCCCCAGGCGTCAGACTGGATCGGGAGAATGTTTCTTCAGCAGTACCCCTGCACGTCATTAGGTGGCGTTGGTCGACTCTGCATTCTTAGTTGGCATTGTGATTGCCGGAATGACATCTCGGTATCTACTTAGAAGCTGCCCCTGCACGCTGCCATCAGTTCTTTCTTTTTCTGCGCCAGCCAGTGCAGATCTGGAGTGAGCGGTACCTCTAGTCACTTTTTGACTGTCTTTGTTCGACTTTCGTCCACATCTTTTTTCGAGTTGTTCGACTCCTGGTGCACAGGGATATCAAATTGGTGAACCGGCTTCAAGCCTTGTGGCTCCTACCACAAGCTGATGTCCGCAACGGACCCACATCTAGTGTGCCTCTGATGTCTGGAGTGCCACCACGACCCGAAGTCGTCCTCCGACTGTCAGGCCACTGCCCTGAAGTCTTTACGGGAGCGGTCCTGAAAGCTTCTGGAGACCCTGCAGGGGGCTCCGCGCCCACTGATGTCCCAGTCGAGAGAGAGGTCGCAGAGCCATCACCACCACTCCAGGTCAAAGTCTTCGGGTAAGTCGAAGCACAAAAAGAAAGCGAAAAAGCACAGTCGCTCTTTGAGTTCTCCCTGTCCTTAGGCCGACACGGGATGCAGAACATAGTTGTCCGGCTCCGCCCACGGAGTGTGTTGGGTTGACTCCAAGCCTCCACCTCTTCCCGGGAGCCGGAGCAACCCCAGCCCAACTCCGACGTTTTTACGAAGGCTTCCGCTCCATCTTTGAGCAGCCAGACTCTGACGGCACGCCATCGGGCCCCGTGGACTCGGCTGGGGATTCTAGGCCTTCGACGCTGCAGGGCCCCCAGGAATCCAGCCCTGAATCCGGATTGGCGCCGGTCAACCTTACAATACCTCCTCCAGCGCCGAATCCATTGGCTAACCCTCCGCCCCCTCTGACGCCGGTTGTGTCCCTAACCTACGTCGACCCCAGCCTCCCCCTCGACATGGACATGGAGTCGGACCTGCGTCGACCAACGTCGGTACCAGTGCCGACTCGTACTTTAGTACCTCTGTTCCCCCCGGGTGTTCCCTATCGCCCTCAGTGGCTACCAGAGGAGGGTGAGGGGGACTGTGACGGGTCTGTGGACCCCCTGGCAGACCAGCTGGAAGAACTAGATGGAGAGTGGAGTTGGGTGAGGCCAGTGGTCTGGATACTTAACCAGACCATGGCAAGCTTTCTCCCCCTACCGTGGTTACGGAGGAGGGGGACTGCTAGGATATGGTGTTGCGCAGGGCGGTGAGACCTGGAACCTTGAGCTTCCTACGGTGGTGATCAGGACTGACCTCCTGACCGAGGTACTTCAACTCGCAGCAGCCTCTTCAGAGCCCCTGCTGCCGTTCAATGAGGGCCACACAGACATCCTTCTGGGCACTTGGTCCAAGCCCAGCACAGGGGCTCCTGTGGATAGGATGATTGCCTGACGCCACCGCCTGGCCCCATGTGACCCCATTTTCCTCTCCCAACACCCTACTCCTGAGAGCTTGGTGGTCCAAGCCCCCACTTCCAAGGGCCAAGTGACATGTGTTCCCTGCTCTGCTGCTCCACCTGATAGGGAATTCAAGAAGCTGGACCATCTTGGGAAGATGTTTTCTTCCGCCAACTTAGGACTGAGTTTGGTGAACACTGCATGTCTCTTGGCCCGTTACTGCGATTTTGTGTGCTGCCACAGTGCCCGTAGGTAGCCCGGGCCATGCTCACCCATACGTTGTTGCGGGTAGAGACGCAGTGAAGTTCGCCAAACTATGTGAACTGGACACTGCCAACTCGCTAGGCAGGACAATTTCAACAGCGGTAGCCCTGAGACGCTATGCCTGACTGATGTCCACTGGCTTATCGGGTGATGTCCAATCAAGTTTTGGACATTCCCTTTGTTGGCCATCGCTTTGTTGGTGGCAAAGCGGACAACGTGCTTGAGCGTTTTAAGGATTCCAGGGCTACGGCCAGATACTTGGGCCTTGCTACCACCTCTCGCCCCATGCAGTCAGCTTTTCGCCCCTTAATGTTTGGCCCAGAGCCACAGGCCTGCGCAAGCTGTCCAGCCTCTGTGCGGCCGGGGACATGGGAGCCAATGTCGTGGGTCACCAGCACCCCCTCTGCAGCAGCCTCCTAGTCCGACTTTTCAGGGCCACCAATTGCCGGTGGGCGGCAGAATTCCCCATCACCTCCTCCACTGGTTAAACATCACATTGGACAGGTGGGTTTTGCAGATAGTCAGAAGGGGCTACTCCCTCCCCTTCAAGACAACCCTTCTTCCATGCTGCCTGCCTTCCATCGCATGTCGGAGGATCACTTGGCTCTTCTCTGTCAGGAAGTTATGGCTCTCTTGGCCAAAGGAGCCACCAAGCGAGTCCCTGTGCCAGAAGTAGGTCCTGGTTGTTATTCCCACTACTTCCTGGTACCCAAGAAGGACAAAGGCCTGCGTCCTAGCTTGGATGTCAGGGACGTCAGCGGCTTCCTCCGAAAGGAGATGTTCAAAATGTTAACACTGGCTCAGGTCCTGTCTGCCCTCGAACCTGGGGCCTGGATGGTAGCGTTGGACTTGCAGGGTGCCTATTTTCATATCCCCGTCCTGCCTGCCCATCGCCGTTACCTACGGTTCATGCTAGGCCACAAGCATTTTCAGTTCACCGTGCTCCCCTGTGGCCTTACCTGCTGCCCTCAGGTGTTCACGAAAGTAATGGCGGTGGTCGCAGCACATCTACGCCGATCAGGGGTTCCATTCTTCCCCTATTTTACGACTGACTTACTATGGTAGACCTCCTGTATTCGCTGGAGCTCACTATGAACATGGCAAAGTCACACCTAATTCCCTCTCAGAAGCTCCTTTTCATTGGGCGGTTCTGGACACAGCACAGTTTTGGGCCCAGCCTCATAAGCAGCGAGTCTGGGATATTCGGGCTATGATACTGATGTTTCAGCCTCTATCCTGGATTTCTGTCAGACTGACTCTGAGGCTGCTGGGCCGTATAGCTTCCTTCATCCTGCTGGTGGACTATGCTAGGTAGCATATGCGGGCTCTGCAGTGAAACCTGAATGTACAGTGGGCACAGCATCAGGGGAATCTTTCAGATTGCGTCCATATCTTGGAGGGCACTGCACACCAATTGCAGTGGTGGCTAACAGACGAGGATTGGGTCAATGGTAGATCCCTCTCGCTTCCCCAACCAGAGTTCTTAGTGGTGACGGATGCATCACTTCTGGGGTGGGGCAGCCACATGGGAGGCAGAGATCACAGGCCTCTGGTCTCTGGCTGAGTCCGGGCTTCACATCAACCTTCTGGAGCTCCAGACTTGCACTAAAGGCATTCCTTCCTTCTGTCAAAGGAAGAGTAGTACAGGTGTTCACTGACAACACCTCCGCCATGTGGTATTGCAACAAACAGGGTGGGGTCATAGACTCTGTCAGGAGGCACTTTGTCTCTGGAAGTGGCTGTACCATCATGACTTGTCCCTGGTGGCTCAACACCTGGTGGGTTCCCTGAAAGGCAGGGCGACCGAAATCAGCCGCCGGTGCATGATTAATCATGAATGGCATTTTCACTCGGAGGTGGTGCAAGGTCTCTTTCAGGAGTGGGAAGAGCCTTGGTTAGATCTATTCTCCACCGAAGAGAAAGCGCAATATCAGCAGTTCTGCACGTTTGAATTTCCAAGGCGGCACTTGCTAGGCGACGCTTTTCATCGCAAGTGGAGTTGCGGTCTTCTATACGCCTTTCCGCCTATACCATTGCTGCCCAGAGTGCTGAAGATCAAGCGCGACCAGGCCCAAGTCATTCTTGGGGCTACGGACTGGGCACAAAGTGTCTGGTATCCTGAGCTCTTGAACATGGCCATCGATCCTCCGATCAGACTGCTCCTTTGGGAGGATCTTCTGTCGCAGCAGCAGGGGACTAACCAAACCTGTCTAGCCTACACCTCCTTGCTTGGAGATTGAGCAATGTTAGTTGACAGCTTTCAACCTTCCTCCTGAAGTCTGTAACGTTATCTTGGTAGCCAGGCATCCCTCCACCAAAACGGTATACGCCTGTTAATGGAACAAATTTGTGGCATGGTGCACAGCAAAGGCTGTGGACCCCCTTTCTGGCCCTCTTTTAGAGGTTCTCCTCTTCATTCTTTCCTTGGCCCAGCAGGGCTCTGCTCTGGGCAATCAGCCTTTCTTCGCCTTCCAGATCAACCTTCTCTTTTCAAGCCCCCTATTGTAAATCGATTTCTTAAGGGCATTACTCTCCTGTTTCCTCCTATTCCTTTCGTAATGCCCCAGTGGGACTTGAATCTTGTTTTGACTTACCTTATGTGCGCTTCTTTAGAGATGCTACATAACTGTCCTCAGACTTTTGATGCTCAAAACTGCCTTTTTGGTTGCCATCAGCTCTGCTCGCAGGGTGAGTGTGCTTCAGGCTCTTTCTTCGAAACCTCCTTTCCTGGCTGTTCATCCGGACAAGGTTGTCCTTCACACTGGGCCTTCCTTTCTTCCCAAAGTGGTTACCTCTTTCCATATAGGACAGACCATCACTTTGTCCACTTTCTTCTCGCCCTGCATCCTTCTGAAGAGGAGGAGAGGCTCCACCATCTGGATCCAAAACATGCGCCTTCATTTTATCTGGATAGCACAAAACAATTCCGGGTGGATGATCAGCTGTTTATTGGCTATGTGGGCGCCAAAAAAGGTCGGGCCATGCAAAAACGGACCATCTCTTGTTGGGTCGTTCTTTGCATTAATATTTGCTATTCCTTGACAAAAAAGAAGCCTCCAGTAGGGTTGCGCGTCCATTCTACCAGGGCGACGGCAGCCACTACTGCTTTGGGACGTGGTGATCCCTTTCATGACATCTGTCAGGCAGCCATGTGGGCTTCATTGCACAGGTTCACTAAACATTACTGCCTGGACAGCCAAGTGTGGAGAGACTGCTTCTTTGGCCGTTCAGTTCTCCAGGACTATCTGGTGTGAACCTAGTTCGCAGATCCACCGACTGGGTTGGTATTGCAGGGCATCTATTCTAAGGTAAGGAATCCATAACTAATAGTCTCTTTCAGATGAACAAGATAGTTACCTTCGGTAACGATATATCTGTAAGAGACATCTATTATTTATGCATTCCTTACCACCCCACCCATCTCCCCCCTTCTGCGAACTGACTTCTATGGTAAGGGACTCCCTTTCAGGGCCCTAGTTTTGTGCACTAGTGGTCAGTGTCTTGCATGGCTCTGCGCTTCTGGCGTGGAATGTCGCATGAAGAACGGACGTCAGCGCGCAGGGGCGTCTAAGTAGATACCGCAACGTCATTCCGGCGATCACAACGCCAATGACGAACACCACCACCTACCGACGCACAGGGGTACTGCTTAAGAAAATGTATCCAGATGCAGTCTGACTCCTGGGGGTAAATTGAAGATAAGGAATCCATAATTAATAAATGTCTCTTACGCATATATCGTTAATGAAGGTAAGTAATCTGTTCGTCACGTCTGTCAATGTGTGCTGCTGCTGGTCTAGCATTTGCTCTAAAGAGAGCGCCCCTTCTGCATGAGACCTCGCCTTCCCCCGATCTTGCTATCTCAAAGTGTGTTACTTCTTAGCCTTTCCAGGCTGCTGGGCCAGCGTGGCTGGGGCTTAGGGCCTCTGTTTTACCTAGTCCCATGCCTCCATCGGTTCTGTGAAGAAATAGCTGGTTTGGTCGGCTATCACTTTAAGTTTTGATTGGTATAACAATAAATACTTGAGGTCTAATTCCCTTCAGATGTTTATTAACACCCCAGAGGATGTTTTCTGACACTGCAACATCAAATTATAGTCTGGTAATATAAAGATGTCGGCATTTTCATACTGCAGGGGACCTGCACTCGGGACCGATTTCATTATAGCCTTTGTGTCTTTAAAGTTCAGTAGGCGAAGCACTACCGGTCTGGGGAGTGATCCCGGCGGCCGCTGCCTTCCTGTGACCCTATGTACTTTGTCTGCCTAATACAGTGGAGAGAGAACCAACGGAACCTCCCCCTGAGCAAGTCGCTGCTCAAAGAAGGAAACTGGATCTGAGCCCTCCACTCCCTTCAAAAATCCCTCAGCCCTCAGAACCATCCGCCCTGTCCCCAAACTCCCACACCTTGGTCATTAATGTTCAAAATTGGCCCTCAAGATCTCTTACATTGGGTTGCAGTCCCCCGAGGGTGTCTTCCACCTGTGTGACTTGGCCAGCCATCTTCTTCTGGTCATCTTGCCGTATATTCAGGTCAATTGCCACAGCATCTATGCGATTGCGTAGGTCTTGATGCGTTGTTGAGAGGGCTACCAGAATGTGGTTGACTTTTTTACTTGAAGAGGGTTCCCCTTTCTCACACCTCTGCACATCAGGGGAGTTCACTCCTTGGCGTCCCAACAAAGGTGGTCTGGGTGCCCGCTTCGCCATGTTTCACCACCATCACAGCTCAATCAGATCGCCCAGGATGATGGTGGCGGGCAATGGCGTAATCGGTCCATCTGCCGTCCACACAGACGTGATAAATTCCCAACTCTGTCTATCAGTGTGGTCGCATAGGCCTCCTGCCTCTATACAGGATCCACTTTCCAAAGATAGGCTATAGAGGGTCTATATCACTTGTAGCAGAATTGACGTCAGTGAAGGGGGTGGAGAAAGAGAGTGCAGCGCCCCTCCACACTCCGATCCTCACTCCAGTTGCCGCCCAGGGCAGCCCAAAAGCAGCGCTTCCATTGCTGTACACTTTGTAAAAACCAGCCACGCCACACTATAGCGCCAAGTAAGAACCTATACAGGAAGGTGTATTTCACGGTCACATTCCGCCCCCGGGTATTGTCACTCACCACTGTCCATAGGCCCGTTGATCAACACTGCTGCCAGCCACTGCGACTGCCGGCAGGATCACCCACCCACGGTCCACGCTGGAGCAATTAGGGCAGCACTACTGCCAGGTCTCCTCAGCTTCTACGGCGCTCCACCCATCTGCACCTTCTCCCAACGGGGGGCTGGAGCTCAAGTGCTGTAGGATGCCACCAGAGCCACTTCGGCTGACCCATCCCCTAACACCTGCACCATGTCACAATGGGAACTATAGTTAGGCAGGTGGGGCTGTCCTTAGGCCTTGTGCCACCAGAGCAATTCAGCCTGGCTCACTCAGGTCTCTCTGGTTTCAGCACACCAAAATGTGCCCTGTGGGCGCAGGTGTGATATGGCGCCCTCAAAGAGCCACCACGAGCTCTGCAGGCACTCCACTTCACTCAAGGCCCACAGCGGAGGCAATGCTATGGTTATAAGAAGATGGCTGGCTCAGGATCGTAGTTTGAGATTCGGAGTATATTAAGCTTGTGTCCACCATCTTACAGCAGTTGGCCACGCCCCACAGATCAGACAATTCATATAGTTTTTTATTTTTTGTTTATAACGTTTTTTATTGATTCTTATGCAAATTACATAAACAGCATCAAAAGGCATGTTACTTAATGACAACTTAAACAACCTGTGGCTGTACTGTACATTAACACAGTTATCAATATTCAATTGTTACAATATAGTGATACATCATACACTTAGGTGGGGAAATGCATGCTTAATGTCCAGCATTGTCAAGGGACTCATCCTGTTCAGTTGAACGCAGATATTGCAACAGGGGCTCCCAAATGTCTTTAAGCCTGGAGGAGGTAGGCAACTCCTCTGCATATATAACGCCAAGTTTTCCTGGCAGTACACCAGATCTTTGAGCCATTGTGCAGTCGATGGCCCAGCTATGCCCTCCCATGTCATCGCCACCCGTCTTTTGGCTAGGAGGAGAGCTATCCTCACAAATTTACCTATGCTACCTTTCAGGAACGGTACGAGGCCCAGCAAACACACCTGTGGAGAGCACTGCAATTCAATATTAGCCACATTAACCAGTTTACATATCACATCAGCCCAGAACACTGTCACCCATCTGCATGCCCAGGCCAGATGCCAGAATTCAGCACCCAAATCTCCGCATCGCTTACATGCAACAGTATCTCTAAGCCCATAATTTAGCAGTTTGTGCAGAGTGTAATCGGCCTGATGGAGGTATTGGAAGTGGATTATTTTTAGGTTGTCATTTGATGTTAGTGCGCTGGTCAATTGACAGCAATGCTCCCATTCCTGTTGTGTGTCTAGGTATGCATTCCATTTCTCCAGACTCCCATTGTGTGGTGGGATATTCTCATCCCTGGCAGCTTGGTAGAGTTTGGTAATAAGTTTATATCTCGTTGGGCTAAAAAGCAGGGAGTGCAGGGCCTACAGCAACGGGGGTTCTGTCGGGAATGTATGGTAGCGTGCCTGCAACGCTTTTTTCAATCTATGAAAACAGAAAATGAAAAACGGCGTCTTATTCAGCACATAGCGGAGGTCATCGTCCTTCAGGAAAGTGCTGTCGGGCTATAGGTCCTGCATTTCGTCAATGCCGGCTAGTTTCAGGGTATGCATAGCACCTGTTGCATGTGTCACCGGGACGTCGGTGTGGAAAGCAATTGGTAACAAAGGGGAATAAAGTGGTAGTTTCCCAGCCATACGGCCTAGCGCCTTCCAAGCTGCTATCGTTGTGTCAATCGTGTTGATTTAAGTGTGTGGCGTGTTCCAACGGGTGTGGGTCAGTATCGAACTTAGAGGGATGGGATGTGCGTCACCGTCCTCTACTGCAATATGTGGGATAAAGTAATGGGAGTTGTACTAATAGTGTGCGTATGGTGCGTGCATAAATAATACAGGTATGTGTCGGGTACACTGAAACCCTCCTTCCTGCAATCCAAAGTAAGTATCTCCCAGCTGGGCTTGTTCGCCTCCCCAAATCAACCTGATGCGCACAGAGCGCACTGGTTAAAAAAAAAAATTGGGTAGTGGTATCAGTATGTTACTAAAAAGATATAAAAACATGGGTAACATAACCATCTTAATAAGGGCGATACGATTGGCCAGCGATAGTGGGATTGGCCAGCGATAGTGGAAGTTTCACCCACCAATCCACCTGCTGCCCCAGTGTCGTACAAGCAGTGCCATAGTTCGCACAGAGGACCGTTCCAGGATCATGGTGGACCCAAATCCCTAGGTACTTTACAGGCTCCGCCAACCATATGAGTAGAAAATCAAGCTCATGAGGGAGGGGGTTCTCGATCTGGCAAGCCTGGGTGGCAGGCAGGCCCCAGCACTGGCCCCAAACACTGCAGGCCCCAGGGGCCAGCGGAAAGCTAAATCAACAAAACCCGCGCCAACTGCTGGAATGTAGGTTGAGGACAGTCCAGCCACACACCCCCAGTCACCACAATGGGCGGTCGGCAACTCTGCTCCACAGAATTCTGTCCAGTCTTCTCACGGCCACATCTAGCTTCATCTGCAGCCTCAGCCCCTGACGAGGCGGAAGCCGGTGCTATCAGGGGCTGAGCAGGCCCCACTGCATATCGCTGCCAGGCGAGGACGGACCTGTCCACATCTGCAGTCTCCTCTGCAGTGCAGGTCCGAGCGGCCGAGATTCCACTCCAGGGCGCCCACCAATACCCACGACCTCTGCGATGCTCCCACCCATCGATAATGGAGCCTCAGGACTGCAGCGATGAGTTATTAGTGTGTGTGGGCAGGATGGCGGATGATGAGGCCTGACTGCACGGAGCACATTCAGCTGGCATCCCCCATGCTGGCTAGCCAGACCAATCCCCAATGTAAGAATAATTGAACATACCTAACACTACATAGTGCTGTAACTGACTTCAGCAGATTTGTTATATGAAGCACAACACATACAACGAAAAAACTTCATAGCGTACAATAATACATGACATAACATTTAACGGGAAATATAAAGAATACAATCGAAATAAACACTGTACAGAGTGGAGTAATAAACATTTCCAGACACAGCACATAAGATATGTTACATTACATAATTCTTATATCTCATTGGTGTTATTTAAGTTCTTATCAGTTTGTGATAACCACTCTGTTCACCACTCATCTCAGGATTCCTCGCCACATCCACAGCCACACCCAGCGCCTGATTTTCAAACTACACTTTGTAGTACTACAAAACGTCCTAAAAAGTGTACGTTTTGACTCTACTTGTATGTGCCGAGTTCGCCTCCCTGACTACAGAGTCTCCGCAATTATAAGTATAGGTTTTAGTAGTGAATGTGTTGAGAATCCTAAATCTACATCGGGTGAGCTATTGAGAGGAGGGAATGATAGCTCAGGGGCCGGGGCATCTGGGCAGAGGCCAATAACTCTACATCTTCCACCCAAATCTATACCGTATGTAGTGGTTTGGGGGAATGTTCTGGTGCTTCCAATGGGCGTCTCAGAAGACTTGTCAACTAAAGAATAACATCTTGCTTTGGCTGTATTCCAACATAGCACTGGAATTAAGGGTGGAGAGATTCAGTAACATTGTGTGTAGAGTTAAATGGGTTGGGAGATCTAAAAAAAAAAACTGCGAAGGAAATTGTGTCATTATCAACATTAATAGACCTCATGTGGCAGAGAGGATCCTTATTGCGGCTAACCCAAGTAACCCCAGAGGCCCTGTTTCGACCATTGTGGCCCTTCCCGTGGGGCACTTTTACAGACACCCCTCCCCCCCCAGATATTGTAACACTGCTTAGAAAGATGAACCCTTGGAGGTTCCCTGTTTATGCTCAGACTGGTCGGCAGTTGGAGACTCTCGATATACCCCTTTCTAACAGTTTTGCCCCACTGGGATCGCTTGACACTTGTGATTGACTTCTTGTGGTTGATTCAGTGGAGCCGTTAATCCCTAGACATCAGATGATTCCTGGTTCTCCAGATGATGGGATTGTAGGATGGCAAGGCCTGTAAATGTTTATAATTGAACATAGCAGAGCTGGCAAGCAAGTTCTGTGGCTGGACTTTATTTATGAAAAGATTTGACATAATATGCCTACAGAAAACGTGGTCAATGTAGAAAAACGGTGGTCCTGGTTAAGTTACAATTTATATAATAAGTCCAGTATTTACATCAAAATAGCGCTACCTCTGGTATCGTAGCGCTGCTCCCCCACCTCTGCCATACTTGAAACTTATTTTAATTGAGTCTACACCCGCTCCGCTGCGTAGCGCTCTGCATTGCTTTGTATGCTCTGTATAGTTGTACTGTGAAATATCCGCATTGCCTGGCCTGTTTAGCATTTTTCCATTTGGGAACGCTCCGCATTGCTTTCATTGTGTTTTTAATTGATATTGTGCCCGTCCTCCACCGCCTGCTCGCATTACCCGGTCCTGTTGTTGTCTCCTCGTCCATTTTGTTGTGCCTGCAGACCGTCCCTCCCCCTACGCCCCTGCCTCCCAGCTCCCCCTCCCACGCTCCGCCCCCTCCACCTCTCCACTTATGTCAGATGCACCAACGCGCAGAGTCCACGCGCTGCGGCCGCGCCGAAGGTGCGCCAAAGGTAAGCCCGTCTACGCCCGTCCGCGCCTAGTGCCATACCCCCTGGCCCCCGCACCACCCATCCCTCCCGCATTACATATGACGCCTCCTGCCTCTTAGCCCTAAATCCCGGCCGACTCCCTAACTGCTCCCAAGCCGCTCCTGGACACACCCATGGAGCCTTCTCATGCAACTCCTGCAAGTTCGACGGCACCAAGTCCAACCCCACATTCACGAATACCAAACAGAGATCTGACACCAACCACCTAAGATGCATCCTGCTCAACACCCGCTCGGTCCACAGACACGCCATCGAACTTTGGAATTTACTAGACACCATCTCTCCGGACGTCGCCTTCCTAACAGAAACATGGATGAACGCCTCCTCAGCCCCAGACATCACCATTGCCATCCCAGAAGGCTACAAGATCATCCGTAAGGACCGCACCAAGCAAACAGGAGGAGGCATCGCCATTGTCCATAAGAATTCTATCCGCATCTCAACCAGCTCAGACGTCAACCTCGCTTGCGCCGAGCACCTTCACTTCCAGATCCATACCGACCCCAAGACCACACTCAGAGGCACTCTCCTCTACAGCCCACCGGGACCCCGTGCACAATTCAGTGATGACATCACTGACTTTATCACCCCACACGCCCTCCCCTCCGAGGACTACATTCTACTGGGAGACCTCAATTTTCACCTGGAAAAGAGCAACGACAACAACACCACCACCCTTCTAGACAATCTCGCCAACCTTGGACTCAAACAACTTGTTAACACCCCCACTCACTACGCAGGACACACACTCGACCCCATCTTCACCTCAAGCAAACATATCTCCTTCAGCCACACCACAGCTCTCCATTGGACGGACCACAGCTGCGTTCACTTTGTCTACAAAAAGACCACATCCCACAACCATCCTCAACCTACTCTGCGAAGAAACTGGAACAAAATCACCATCGACCAGATCTCCTCATCGCTTCTTCAACACCCCCCTGCCCACTCTTCGAACCCCAACCAAGCAGCCATTAACCTCACTCAATGGCTAACCAACAGCACCGACAACCTAGCACCTTTGAAAAAACGTCAAATCAATCCAGACCGCAAAAACGCTTCCTGGTTCAACGATGATCTTAAGAAATCCAAAAACTATGTCGCTCCCTTGAGAAGGCCTGGAAAAAAGACCCAAACTCCAGCACCAAGGACTCCTTCAAAAATGCCACCCGCACACACCACCAACTGATCCGGACTGCCAAGAAAGCCGCACTTAAAGAACGACTAGACAACAACGCCCACAACAGCAAGGAATTATTCAACATCGTCAAAGAATTTACCAACCCCTCAGCCAACTCCAACGACATCACTCCCTCTCAAACCCTTTGCGACTCCCTAGCTTCGTTCTTCCACAACAAAATCGCAGACATCCACAACAGCTTCGACAACCAACCCGGAGACCAACCCTCCCAACCTTCTGCCATACCCTCACCCCCCATGAACATCCTTAATGACTGGAACGCTATCTCCACTGAGGACACCATCCGCCTGATGAACTCCATTCACTCAGGATCCGCCACAGACCCTTGCCCTCACCATATCTTCAACAAAGCAGACTCCATCATAGCACCACACCTCCGAGACGTCATCAACTGCTCCCTCAACTCCGCCACCTTCCCGGAAAGCTGGAAACACACCGAACTCAGCGCCCTCCTGAAAAAACCCACAGCTGACCCCACCGAACTCAAAAACTACCGCCCCATCTCGCTCCTACCATTCCCGGCCAAAGTCATTGAGAAAGCTATCAACAACCAACTCGCCGCCTTCCTCGAAACAAACAATTCCCTCGACCCCTCACAGTCCGGCTTCCGAGCCAAACACAGCACTGAGAACGCACTCTTTGCAGCTACAGACGACATTAGAACTCTACTGGACAATGGAGACACAGTCGCCCTCATCCTCCTTGACCTTTCCGCAGCCTTCGGCACAGTCTGTCATAGCACCCTCCTACAACGCCTCAGAAACATAGGAATACAAGGAAAAGCACTGGAATGGATCACCTCGTTCCTTACCGGAAGAACTCAGAGAGTCCGCCTTCCACCATTCAAGTCAGAGGCCACTGAAGTCATTTGCGGCGTGCCACAAGGATCCTCACTCAGCCCCACCCTCTTCAACGTATACATGAGCACCCTCGCGACCATCGCACACCAACACAACCCCAACATTATCTCCTACGCTGATGACACTCAACTGATCCTCTCACTCACCAAAGACCCGAACACCGCCAAAACCAACCTACATGAAGGAATGAAAGAAGTATCCGAGTGGATGAAGCACAGCCGCCTGAAACTGAACTCAGACAAAACAGAAGTCCTTATCTTAGGCACCTCCCCCTCCACCTGGGATGACTCTTGGTGGCCAGAGGCCCTTGGAAAAGCACCCATCCCGACGGACCACGCACGAAACCTGGGCGTCATCCTAGACTCCACACTCTCGATGAACAAACAAGTCAACGCTGTTTCATCATCTTGCTTCAACATTCTTCGCATGCTCAAAAAAACATTTCGCTGGATCCCCACCGAAACTAGAAAAACGGTCACCCACGCACTGGTCACAAGCCGCATTGACTACGGCAACACCCTATACGCCGGTACCACCGCAAAACTTCAGAAAAAACTCCAACGCATCCAGAACGCATCAGCCAGACTCATACTAGACATCCCACAGAAAGACCACATTTCTAGCCACCTGAAAAACCTCCACTGGCTCCCCGTCAATAAGAGAATAACATTCCGCCTCCTAACCCACGCACACAGAGCTCTCTACGAAATTGGACCCGAATGCCTCAACACACGACTTTCCGTCTACACCCCTTCCCGCCAGCTACGCTCCTCCAACCAAGCTCTTGCTGCTGTACCTCGCATCAACAAAACCACCATGGGAGGAAGATCCTTCTCCCACCTGGCAGCTAAAACCTGGAACTCACTTCCCACTCACCTTCGCCTTACTCAGAACCACCTAGCATTCAGAAAGCAACTTAAAACTTGGATATTCGACAAGTAAATTCCCACCCTCCCTCAAGCGCCTTGAGACCCTCTGGGTATGTAGCGCGCTATATAAATTATTTTACTTGACTTGACATGACATTTTGTGCCTGCTACCCCCAAAGAGGGCGGGTTACCCAAGGGGGATTTGGTAGTCTAAGTTTCCTTAGCAGTGCAATGTAGACCGGTTGTGTTGCCTACTGATACCTTATGTTTGCAAACCTGGTCATTTTCTTGTTGGTCAGGTAAACTGCAGCTTCTGAATTTCTATAACGCTACATCCTCCATTTCTGATCTTTGTAATATTTCTGTGTCTGGCTTCATTTTAAGAAACCTGAATATTTTCCCGCTTGCTATAGTAACTTTAATCATGTAGGAGATTTCTACATCCACTTATGTGGGGACCCAAGTATGATGGGTCCCAGAGACATGGGTTGCCCTCGTTTGACAGAAGCGCATCTAGAACATACCAGTCAGGGAGACCCTCTCAACTTCCTAGGGAATGAGTTTGATCTAACCTCGGCCATGTGTAAACTGGACCAAGGCAGGAAACCCATTAACCTCACCTTTACAGGGAGGGGATGTGAATTGTTTATTGACTTTACTTTTGTCTCAACCCCTCTTTTTTAATTTATCTCGGATTTCTCAATAGAAGGAAGTATCTACAGTGACCACAATCCCTTGTGTATTAAGACTAGTTGGCCTCCATTAGCCAAAACCAGGGGGCAGGGGTTGGGGGGCATACTGAAAGTTACTGATGGGGGCAGAAGGCTCCGGTGGGCTCAGATAATCCCTGACCTTTTTTTGAGCCCCTATCAGCTATATGCCATAAGGAGTTGGCAACCTGCACAGCCCCACAGGCGGAGACGGGGAATGTCCTTGTGGCTTTCACAGTCATTTCCTGTACTATAGTAGACCTACTTAAGACCTCGCCCCTGCTGCACCTGGACCAGGCTCCAAGATGGCCAAATTCAGATTGCTCTCGTGCATCAAGGAAATTGAGGGAAGCACTAGGTACCAAACCAAGGGACCCAGGTTTGGTACAGGCCTGTAGAAGGCTGTATAAAGCAGAACTAGCAAGACGCAAGGCCGAATTGAGGGAGGAGGCCTGGAGCAAGCTCACAGAGGCAAGTACCTAAAGAGCAGCTCCAAGTTTTGGTGCATGGTAAATAGCCTTTTTGTGGCAGCAGGTGCTGCAAATGCTCATGATGATCACATTACAGAAGATGAATGGGTAAGTCACTTCGAGGAAATGTTTCAGTGCCCGGTAGATGCTAGTGCATCCTGTGGAGTAGGAAAAGGGAAATCTGCTTTAATAATTACAGATAAGGAAGTAAGGAAGGGCATAGTGGGTTTGTCCAGAAACAAGGCACCAGGACCCGACTGGAAACCCCCTGACCTTCAATCTGCAGTTGTGGGTGCCAGCTCTCACCTCAATTATTAATGCAGCTCTCAGAGCTGACGCTCTGGGTACCTAGGCTACATCCACTATTGTTCCAGGTTTTAAAAAAGGCAACAGAGATAGCACTCCCTGCTTTAGGCCAATCCCTCGGCTGGACTCAGTGGTCAAGGGGGTTGGACGCATTTTATTATACAGGTTGACCAGTTGGGCACATGAAAATAACATCCTAGCAGGTGTTCAATATGGTTTATACCCTGGTAGGTCAATAGTGAACCAATGTTTGAAATTCTTCAAAAGTATACAGTTATCTGTCCTTGTACCATCTATCTGGTCTTTATGGATTTGTCATCTGCGTATGATTGTGTTAATAGAAGTAAGCTCTGGCAGACTTTGTCAGCCATGGGGGTGGATAGAGATATCCTTCTCTTTTTACAAGATGTCCATAGGGACAACAAAGGCTGTGGTACATTATATACATTATACCAAAGATCTCAAGGTCACTCAACAGTTTCCAATTCAGAGAGGGGTTCGGTAGGGTTCTATACTGGCTCCTTTTCGGTTTAATTTATATATTAACAATATGGAGAAGGTAATAGTGGAGACAAAAGTGGACTTCCCCCAGATAGGTTTGGGTGGTCTGCCAGTACTACTGCACGCTGACGCCCTCCTCATAGCCGGGGCAGCGAGGGGCTGCAAACGTTGTTTAGCTCCTTTGTACAATTTATGGAAGATCAGGACCTGCTAGTTAACAACTGTGAATCGTATGTGATGCAGGTGGGACCTAGCTCAAGAAAGTCTTTTACCTTTAAGGTTGCGTCCTTACCAGTCCAAAACATTAGTGTTTTTTCTTATCTGGGGGTCTCGTTGGACGCTAATTTGAACAGGGGGCCTTTAAAGAGCAGAAAGAAAGGGTATTTTTACAGGTATAGGCTGCTATTTTTAACTTTGGCTCCCACCTAGACAGGAGACCGATCGGGAGACTACTGCAGATTTATTGGGCCAAGTGTATTGCCATGGTGGTGTATGGTAGTGAATTCTGGGGTTATATCACTCACGATGATTTACAAATAGAAAAAACAACTTTCCGAGACAGCTTTTAAGAGTACCCCAGGGCACTTCCACCTGTATAGTATAAGAAGAGCCTGGCATGGACTATCTTTCGGACCTTGAGGCCTTCCGCCCTCTTTCACTATGGATTAAAATTTGGCCTGGTGACAGGACCGATCTGAACAAAGAGATCTTAAAGGACTGCATGGCCCTTGACCATGCTCATTATATCCCTTGGCTCAACTACATACAGGAATGTTTCAGGCATCTAGGAAGAGCAGATTTATTTTGTAACTCGGAATCAACCAGCAGGAAGGACCAGGGCTGGGTTAAGGAGACCTTTTTTAGACCGCAGATATCAGACAGTGAAGATTGTGAGCTAAGGAAGCTCAGTGTACGTAGATTTACTATTTTGGAAACAGTGCAATTCATTGAACCATATCTTTTAGGGCTTTCCGGCTCTTACAATAGTTTTTTATTGACCAGGTCATGCTTAGACCTCTTTCTTCATCTTCTCGATCATCCACGTGGGCGGAACAAGGGTCAGAGCATGTTACCCAGCAGCTGCGACGGCAAGTCCCCACAGGATATCCTCCACTTTTTAATGTTTAGTAGTTACTATGAGCTACAGAGGAAGACCTACATTATCCCTCGTTCAAAAAAGGCTAATTTTAGCCATGTGCATCCTGCTTTTATTTTTTAATTAATGCTTTCAGGGAACTCTGTATTTGATGTTCTTAGTTTTTTAGCATCTGCTGCAGGCTCAGTTCCAGCTGTGATTAATAGGGCGATTATGATATTCCCCTTTTTGCTTTGTATTTATTTTTTATTTTTAATATTGAGTATTTTTAGTTAGGCAACGTAATATGTGGCAGACGTTTTATAGACATGGTGCTTTTGTATATGCATTGTAAACTTGACTATAATAGTTTTTTTCAAAAGCTAAATAAAGTATTATTATTGTTGTTGTTGGCTGAAGTTTGGGCTCTTTCAGATGAGGTGGATATACTACTAAAGATACTATGCTGTTTAAGGCCTGTGGCCTTTTTACACTGTATATGTTTACAAAGTGTGCAGCTGTCTTAATGTACTGGGGATTTCCAGCCCAACTATGGGGAATGATTCAAGCATGTGAATATATAAAAGGTACAACGTTGGAGGAGCTTATTTTACATATTACACATTCAGCGAAATCCACAATTAATGATGGAAACATGAGTGCGCCACAGAAAGATTCACTCACTGACAAGCTCTCTGTGAAAGCCTCTGGCACATCTCAAAAGCCCTAATGACGAATAACAAAAAACCTGCATCTCCAGTAAGGCCCTCTTGGTCCAACCTTGTATTTCCATGAGACTGCAATCCAGCTCCATTCCCTTTAGTGTTTCATAATTCTGGAATTGAAGGAATTGGTACACGTAGTAAACTCCAATGGTACTTCTGGCTCCCCTGCTGCAGCTTGCTTGCGCCTGCAACACCTCTTCAAGGACATTCTCTTATGCACATCAGGAGCTTTCCCTGCGAGAGACATCCTCACAGTCATTTTCCATTCTGGCCCATTCTTCAATGACTTCAAGACTTGTACATCAAAGTATAACTGCAGTAACAAGATGTAGGTTCTTCAGACCCATCAAACTTCAGACGGAATGCTGGTTTACATATAGTAAACAAAGTTCTTTTGGGAGGAGCCATCATGTACTAATCGGCGTTTTTGAAGAACAAAGCTTATCTGACTTCCTAACTGAGCACAGGCTTGGATGTAGCACACAAGCATTATTATTTACCATTTGTGGTAATCTTAAATCAACAGTTGACGAGAACTAATTTCATGCACCCCTGTTTGACAAATACATTTGAGACAGTTCAACTTTCATTCTTACTATACAGACATTGTGATGTTGAATTAAAAGGGATTGTTTTTGACTTCATCGCTTCATACCTCACACAGACGTCAAGTAGTCTCCCTATCGTTCATTATGGTCTTTATCCTTCAAGTTCAGTACAGGTATCAAACAAAACTCCATAACCACTCTCACCATCAAAACCTTCAATCTTTCCTGATATAACTACTCTGATGAAACATAGAACAAAGATCATCTTAAAACCATAAAAGCATCCAGCGGAGATGCTTGCACCTGTGGCACTGGACATCCCATAATCATGTTTAAAAAAAAAAACTTAGGAAAAATGAGATGCTCACTTGGGAATCATGGTCCACTTTATACTCTTGCAGCCTTAGGAACCGACCTTCTTTGAACTATTGCAGCAAGGTAAAGAACCTTGGACTGATTATGGCACAAACCTCTCCCAATTCCTTATATGAACCAGGTAGTGACAACATGTTTTCTCCTACACCCTGGGAAGATATAACTTCCCTTACCCGAGTTCATTCATCAAGTCCAAGCTGCAATCATAGCCCCACCCCAGTAACATTTAACAAACTACACCAGTATAGTACAATGGATCTCCAAAATCAAGATCTTATCACATTAGACAATCACTGGATGCTTGTGGCTATGCAGATCTACTTTAACACCATACTCATTACACGTTCATTCATTTCACATCATGCCATTCATGGTGCATGACTAATTTGTTTGCATTCAAATCCTCACAAGTACTCACCGAGAAGCCTGCGCAGATCAAGAATGGTACTATTTAAAGGTTCACAATTTCCACACTGGTGGAACCTCTTATTTCCATACAAACTGCCAATCTCTAGAACAGTCTCCCAACATAAATTAGAAAACCACAAACCATCTGCTATTCTAAAGAGCTAAAATTGAACCTTTGCTCATTACCTTCATGTACCCCAACAAGCCATATTATCTTCACTGTTCAGTGATCTGACAAAGAATACTTAATGAACAAAACAACAACTGATTTACTGAAATTAAGTCAGACCCACCAGAGAAGATATTAGTTAAGTGGCATCTTATCACTCTTATACTGCTATACACTGTAGACATGAATGAGGTTAGTATCTTATCCGCAGTTACAAGACAGGAGCATCCGCTCATGATTCACAAGGCACTGAGAAATCATGGAAACGGACAAGTGAGCAAGGGTTATAGGATAGAAGATCGACAGCATAACCTAGAGTTTTCTCAGGACCGTGGATGTCGTGGTACACTGAGAATCATCCTTAAGTAATAAAATTACTTATTATGTACCAAGAATGGTCTTTATTATTTACTTAAGCAGTCCTGATTTGGATGATATGACAAGAAGAAAATCAGTTTTCAGCAAGTGGCAAAACAGTCATAGTTGTGAGAGAAAGTAAAGGGTCAAGTCTCAAAGTTTTTTGAACGACACAAGTACGTCTTAGTCTGGGAAACAACAGTATAGTTTGGGGAATGTGATTATATACATAGGGGAATCAGTTCAAATGTTCAAGGAACAGTTTGTGATGTTGATTTACTGCCCCAAAAAGGATGCCATAGGATCATCTGGTCTTGGACGTTTCATTCGATATGCCTCCATCTCCTCCTCAGTGGGCTCTTTGGACTCATATATGCTGTTGTATGCCCTCTTCCGCTCATCTATTTGAAGGAGCTCTTGCACGTGCTTAAGTCGGGCCTCCTCAGCGTTCAGAGCCTAATGTCGAAAGGAAAAACGAACAAGTTAAAAACAGTAAAGCATAAAAAAGGATACAAGTTCTGCAAATGTTTGAGATAATCTGAAACAACGTTTTAAGTTTTCAATCAATAACCGAAAGAACAAGTTACTTACCTTCGGTAACGATATATCTGTAAGAAACATTAGTTAGTGTTAGATTCCTTACCTTAGAATATCCCCAGGCGTCAGTCTGGATCCGGAAACTTTTGCGTAGCAGTACCCCTGCGCGTCGGTAGGCGTCGTCTGCAGGCGTCCCCTGCGGCTCCGCGTCCGTCGTTGGCGTCGTGCGCCGTGATGACGTCGCTGGAGTACATAGACGCCGCCTCCGCGCGCTGACGTCAGTTCTTTGCACACAGCATTTCCGCGCCAGAAGACGCAGAGCCATGAGAGAACCAACACTGGTGCCATGTAAAAACTAGGGCCCTGAAAGGGATGTCCTTAACCCTAGGTATCAGTTCGCAGAACGGGGAGGATGGGTGGGTTCGGTAAGGAATCTAACACTAACTAATGTTTCTTACAGATATATCGTTACCGAAGGTAAGTAACTTGTTCATCTGAAAGAAACACGTTAGTGTTAGATTCCTTACCTTAGAATACATACCCCAGCAATACCAACCCCGGTGGTGGGTCTGCAAACCAATACAAAAACTACACCAGAAAGTCCTGGAGGACAGAACGGCCAAAGAAGCCATCCCTCCGGACTTGACTGTCCAAGCAGTAGTGCCTCGCAAAGGTGTGCAGCGAGGCCCACGTAGCCGCTTGGCAAATGTCCTGCAAGGGGACTCCCCGGCCCAGGGCAGTGGTAGCCGCCGTGGCCCGAGTGGAATGGGCCCTCAGCCCAACAGGAGGCTCCTTCCGAGCCAAAGAGTAGCACGCTTTGATGCAGAGGACGACCCATCGAGAGATGGTTCGTTTACAGACCGCCCGTCCCTTCTTCGCACCCACGTAGCCAACAAACAGTTGGTCATCCACCCGGAACTGGCGTGTGCGATCCATATAAAATGAAAGCGCACGTTTTGGGTCCAGACGATGGAGCCGCTCTTCATCCTTTGAAGGATGCGGAGGCGGGAAGAAGGAAGGGAGGGTGATGGACTGCCCGATGTGAAAGGCCGAAACAACCTTGGGCAGGAAAGAAGGCCTAGTCCTCAGAACCACCTTATCAGGATGAATGGACAGGAAAGGAGGTTGGACAGAAAGAGCCTGGAGCTCACTCACTCTCCTGGCAGAGGTGATGGCAACCAGGAAAGCCGTCTTTAAAGTCAGGAGACGGAGAGGACAAGAATGAAGGGGCTCAAAGGGAGCACACATTAGAAAGGTCAGAACCAGGTTCAAATCCCACTGAGGCATCACAAACGGAACAGGTGGAAACATGTGAGTGATGCCTTTCAAGAATCGAGTTACAATCGGGGATTTGAACAAAGAAGGCTGATCAGGAAGCCTCAAAAAGGCTGAAAGGGCAGAAAGGTAGCCCTTGATAGTGCCCAGAGCAGAGCCCTGCTGGGCAAGAGAAAGAAGAAACAGAAGAACCTCCGAAAGAGGGGCAGAAAGAGGATCCACAGCCTTTGCTGTGCACCATGCCACAAATCTGTTCCACCGACAGGCGTATACCGACTTAGTGGAGGGACGCCTGGCTGCCAGAATAACATCACAGACTTCAGGAGGCAAGTCAAATGGCCTCAACTGTCGCCGCTCAATCTCCAAGCATGGAGGTGGAGACTGGACAGGTTCGGGTGGAGGACCGTCCCCTTCTGCTGCGACAGAAGGTCCTCCTGAAGGGGCAGGCGGATCGGGGGACCGACTGACATGCTGAGTAGCTCGGGATACCAATACCTTCGAGCCCAGTCCGGAGCCACAAGGATAACTTGGGCCCGGTCGCGCCTGATCTTCTTCAGCACTCTGGGCAGAAGTGGTATAGGCGGAAAGGCGTATAACAGACCGCAACTCCACTCGCGCCGAAAGACGTCGCCGTGCGAGAGCCGTCTTGGAAACTCCAACGCGCAGAACTGATGACATTGCGCGTTCTCTTCTGTGGCGAATAGATCTAACCAAGGCTCTCCCCATTGCAGAAAGATGCCTTGCGCCACGTCCGAGTTCAGACGCCATTCGTGATCCATCGAGCACCGACGGCTGAGTTCGTCCGCCCTGGCGTTCAGAGAACCTGCCAGGTGTTGAACCGTCAGAGTCACGCCCTGACGTTCCAGCCATTGCCAGAGGCGCAGAGCCTCCTGGCAAAGGGTCCACGACCCCACTCCGCCCTGTTTGTTGCAGTACCACATGGCGGTGGTGTTGTCGGTGAACACCTGCACTACACTCCCGTTGACAAAGGGGAGGAATGCCTTCAGTGCCAGACGAATCGCCCGCAGCTCCAACAGGTTGATATGGAGCCGGGACTCCGCCGGAGACCAGATGCCTCTGATCTCTGCCTCTCCCAAGTGGCCACCCCAGCCCTGGAGGGACGCGTCCGTCACGACAACGTGCTCCGGTTGGGGAAAGGAGAGGGACTTGCCCCTGACCCAATCGCGGTCCGTAAGCCACCACTGCAGTTGCCTCGCAGTGCCCTCCGAGATCAAGACGTGGTCGGACAAGTTGCCCTGATGCTGGGCCCACTGAAACTTCAGGTCCCACTGCAGAGGCCGCATCCGCCACCGGGCGTGATGCACCAGAAGGATGCAGGAAGCCATCAGTCCCAGCAGCCGCAGCGTCAACCTGACCGAAACTCGGGATAGCGGCTGAAAGATGGGAATCAAAGCCTGAATATCCCGAACCCGCCGTTCCGGAGGATAAACCCGAAACTGCGCCGAGTCCAGAACCGCTCCGATGAAAAGGAGCTTTTGAGAGGGACACAGGTGTGATTTCGGCACATTGATGGAGAACCCCAGGTCGTGCAAGAGGTCTGCCGTCATCTGAAGGTGGTGGACAACTGTCTGGGGCGAGCCCGCCTTCAACAACCAGTCGTCTAGGTAGGGGAAGACTGAAACCCCTAACCTGCGCAGATGGGCTGCGACCACCGCCATCACCTTTGTGAACACCCGTGGGGCGCTGGTAAGGCCGAAGGGAAGCACGATAAACTGAAAGTGCTCCAGGCCTACCGTGAACCGCAGGTAGCGCCGGTGGGCCGGCAGGACGGGGATGTGAAAATAGGCGTCCTGCAAGTCCAACGCTACCATCCAGTCTTGTGGGTCTAGAGCAGCCAAGACCTGAGCTAACGTCAACATCTTGAACTTCTCCTTCCGGAGGAAGCCGTTGACGTTCCTTAGATCCAAGATAGGACGTAGGCCCCCCTTGTCCTTCTTGGGCACCAGAAAGTAGTGGGCATAACAACCACGCCCTACTTCTGGCCCAGGAACGCGCTCGATGGCCCCCTTGGCCAAGAGGGCCGTAACTTCCTCCTGCAGAAGCGTCAAGTGGTCCCCCGACACACGGTGGTTCTGCGGTGGCATGGCTGGAGGAGAGGTCTCGAAGGGGAGGGAGTAGCCCCTTCGGACGATTTGCAGCACCCACCTGTCCGAAGTGATCGTGCGCCAGTGAGCGTGGTGATGGCGAACCCTGCCACCCACTGGCGTCACATGGGGCCGAAAGCACGGACTAGGAGGATTTTGAGGTAGATGCTGGGGGGGAGGGTGTGGTCTGACCCCGCCGCTGTCCCCGACCGCCACCACGGCGGTTTCCACGGCCGCCACTGCGTTGAGATGACTGTTGCGGCGCGTGGCTGGCAGCACGTGTGGGGGCGCCCCTTCCTTGGCCACGAAAGGGGCGAAACGAACCCGGTTGCTGACGCTGGGTCGAGAGACCCAAGGACTTGGCCGTGACCCTGGAGTCCTTGAAGCGTTCCAGCGCGTGGTCCGCCTTGTCACCGAAAAGGTGACAGCCATCAAACGGCATGTCCATCAACGTATTCTGGACATCTGCCGAAAAATTGGCGGATCTCAGCCAGGCGTGACGACGAATCGCCACCGTCGTTGACATAGCTCTGCCCAGCGAGTCGGTCGTATCAAGACCACACCTTATTGAATATTTTGCTGCATCTCGGCCCTCAGCTACAGCCTGACCGAGTTTTGCCCGCACCTCCATGGGGCATTCCGGCAGCAGTTCCGCGACCGTATCCCACACAGAGTGGGTGTAGCGGCCCAAGAGGCAGGCGGTGTTGCAAGACCGCAGGCCCAAACTAATGGACGAGAAGACCTTTTTGCCAAATTGGTCATACCTCTTGGATTCCCGGTCGGGCGGGGCCGACAGGAATGCGGACTGGGAGGTCGAGGCCTGGATCACCAGACTCTCAGGAGTGGGGTGGGTAGACAGGAACTTGGGGTCGTCCGGACAAGGACGGTGGCGCCTGGCCACGTTCCGATCAACAGGCGCACCTGAAGCGGGCCTGGACCACGTGCCCAACAGAACGTCCGACAAGGCTTCATTAAACGGCAGCAGTGGCTCCTGTGGGCATGACTGCGGTTTGAAAACCTCGGTGAGGATGTTAGGCCTCACGGCCGCGACGGGGAGCTCAAGGTGTAAGGCCTTGGCAGCCCTCATCAGCACCACAGAGTAAGCAGCTCCCTCCACCGATGCCACGGAAGGAGGAGAGATCAAACCAGGGTTAGGAGAGTCGTCCAGACCACTGGCATCCCCCAAGTCACCTGTCCAGTCCGGATCATACTGGCACTCTCGTGACAGAGGGTCCTCGGACCCCTCCCAACCTTCACCGTATTCTTCATCATCTCCGTATTCGGAGTCAACGACGTAGACCGGCTCCTCGGGGTTCATGGGCCCCATCGGCGCCGGACCCCCAGTGCCGCCCGAAGCCGGCACCGAGGAACCGGCGTCGCGCGGAGGCGGAGCCGCGGGCAACCCCGATGGAATCGGCGCCGGGTTGGATGGGCGTCCATCCGGCGTCGACCCCGAAGGCCCTAGCGGCGCCGGGATCGGCGCCGCCGGCGGCGCCGGGATCGGAGCATCCGACGGCGTCGAGGCAGGGTCAGCAGAACCGCTAGGGCCCCCGGACGGGTTCACTGGGCCCGCAGGCGCCGTGGAACCCGCCGGAGGAGACAGGGCCCTCATGGCCATGAGGAACGCCTCAATCTCCTCAGGCGTCGCACCGTGCCCAGGGACCTGAGGGTATGGGGCAGGCCGCGCCGGCGACTCTCGCGGAGCCGCGGGGTTGGGGTCACCCGAACCCCCGGCCGCATCGCGCGAGCGTCGGGGGGAGTCGGGGGTGCGATGACGACGCCCCGACTTCTTGTGTTTCTTACCTGACGAAGATGACGAGTGGTGTCGGCTTCCGGAACGTTCGGCGCGGCCCCGCGACCGCTCCCTCGAACGCTCTCTCGACCTCCGGCCGGACCGGGACCGCTCCCGGTCCCGACGTGGGGCCGACACCCGGAGCTCCAATAGCTTGCGGGACCGCTCCCGTCTAGCTTTGCTGGTGAGGGCCCGGCAGTCGACGCAGGAGTCCACGTCGTGGTCGGGGCCCAGACACCGGAGGCAGAGGCGGTGATGGTCTGTGACCGACATCGTGCGTTCACAGTCATCACAGTGCTTGAACCCAGGCATCCTAACAGGCACAAAGTGATAATAAATCGAAAAACTTGGTCAAAAGACCGGAGTACTGCTCTTCAGATCTGCGTCCACTGGCGCGGAAAAAAGAAGAACTGACGTCAGCGCGCGGAGGCGGCGTCTATGTACTCCAGCGACGTCATCACGGCGCACGACGCCAACGACGGACGCGGAGCCGCAGGGGACGCCTGCAGACGACGCCTACCGACGCGCAGGGGTACTGCTACGCAAAAGTTTCCGGATCCAGACTGACGCCTGGGGATATTCTAAGGTAAGGAATCTAACACTAACGTGTTTCTTTCAGATATGTCAGACAACGATCTAACCAAATATTTTTATTAGGACATTATGTATGTAAAAATTAAGACAGCATTTACAACTAAAGGGCCTTATTTTTGCTGCTGCGACAATACATAACAACATTTGGAATTTGCAAGCCAAAATGATTTACTGTTGAGTAATCAATAACAGACAGGTGTGCCTTGCCCAAGGTATCAGCACGTCACTGGAGACTTGTGCAGTCAGAACTAAGAGCCCAACAGAGCAGCCTTCCCCTACAGCGCAGAGTTGGAACTGTGCATGTTAGAGTCAAAAGTGGAAAAAAACTGTTGCAGGGATTTATCAACAGGACTTTTTGAAAATCGCAGACAATGGTTATGTGTTTAATTGCAAACCTTCAACAAACGGCAAATAAGGAAGGGACTCGCAATATGGGTTTCAACTGCTTTGTGTGCACATATTTCAAATATTCAGGTTATAAATAGCATTTTACAACATTAGACTGAAACCTGCAATGATCACGGATAGTTTACACCACTGGGATGGCTACTGATCAATCTATTGGAAAATTGCTGTTTATAACAGTCGTAGAGGTGGCAGGAATAGTTACTAGGCAAAAAATCTAAGAAGGTATGTGGCCCACCAAGATTCTGTCTGACCTACATAAAGGTGAACTAAGTACATGAGCTTTGGTGTATGCCTCTATCATTGCATTTGCGAACATGCAGCTCCCTGGGTGTAAAAAGCAAAGTGTGCTTCGCTTTAAACAAGTGAGAGCAAAATGCTCTTGCTCAAAGTGGAACACACTTGTTTGCTATGGGATGCAGCTGACCGCCATCCCATGGCAAACCACAAGGTCCTGTGGGTGGGCACCCTGGGACATTGCAGGAGCCAGCCCTGGGGGGGTGGGGGTCGTGGCGGTCCCAAGGGCCAGTGGTCCCAAGGGCCCTTCCCATTTAGAAAATTGCCCGGGAGGTGGTGGTCCCTGGGGCAGTGGGGGGCACGGCCCCCCCCCCCCCTCGCATTTAAGTATAGTAGCCTCGGGGAGGTGAAAACACATAAAATGAATTGTAAAAAGTGGTGCTAGTCATCGTGAACAAGGCTGCGACTGACAGCCGAAACGTGTTGATGAATATTTAATTTCCGGAATAAAATCCAGTGAAACCCTCAGGAGTGCCGACATTTTGTAACAGAAGGTAGTTTAAAACATATATACATAGAAACCCATTCCTGTTACTTTTAAAACAAGTGCTACCAGCTATTAAACTAGACATTTTCCATTAAACAGGAGTGCAGGCTTCTTCTTGATTCGGAGAGGAGTGTTTTAGATATTTAAATGAGAGGTGCGTGATATTCGCCTTTTACGTGCACCACCGGAGGTTAGGATGCAAACCAACAAAGCCACACCAAAGATTTATACTAATGTTGGCTAGCACCACACTGGTTCATGCCGATTAAAGGCTGTATTAAGTATTAAGTAATTTGTAGCATAATGATTAATGAAAGGATCATTTTGCGTAAACATAACCATGCACTATATAATCGAATTTGATGTATGCTCTTGAATAGGTAATGAGCAACTTCAATATGGCGCCTATGCTTGCTATGGGGTAATTGTCCCTTCTTTACTTCTATGTATGTGAATAATGCTTTATTAACATGCTGTCTTCGCTGTGCCATGAACACCGAAGAAGGCTCCGTGCCGAAACGAGTTTGTTTACAGGCTGCTAAAAATAAAAAGTTTACAAGCGCCCCCCAAGAGTGCGGTAATTCTTTTACAAAACAAAGAATCTGAGCGAGAATATATATATATATATATATATATATATATATATATATATATATATATATATATATATATATATATATATCTCGAAGCTCCGCAAGTCTGCAACCGGCAACAAGTTAGCAACAAATCGGCACTCACAGCAGAGGTTTAAACCTAAGTAAGGTTTATTTTGCGCAAAATTAATCCAAACCAGACGCGTTTCAGCACTTGCCTTCGTCAGTGTCAGCTGGCGACGGCAAGGCGCAAGTTAAATCAGGCATAATTCATTGAAACAAAAAACGGATCATAATACAAATCAAAGCGCCATCTTGGAGTGATGAAATAACGCTATTTACAGTGCAAAGAATAAGCTTGCTCGAGCAATGCGTACATAGCTGTGCAATTAATCATCTTCAATCATGTCTGTTAATGAAAGTATATGTTTCAAAACATTAAGTCCTGGATGGGCGATTGTTAATTACAAATTGTACCTGAAAACATAAATCAGCATAAGAGTCATTGCTCGACTGAACATTTCCAAGTTCGTATACAGTCCAAGTAACCTAATCCCCATATTCTCCACAAACATGGCAATGATTGAGGCCTGGATGGCCGTGATTAAACACAAATTAAATACCAGGATTTACATTGCCATACCAAATTACCCTAAATCAAAAGAAAGGGGAGGAGGGGGGGGGGGTTAATCTGTAAACCAAATGATATCAGCAGCATTTCAGTATTGCTTGAGTTTACTACAGACAGTGACACAGTTCAGGATTCGGGGATCGTGTTTATAGGTGTGATAGTAGCTCTTCCCCTGCATTGAGTCCTCCTGGTGACTTGGTTTGGAGGTCGATAATGTATCGTGACTCCAAACGTCTAAGCCGCCGTTTCAGATCTCCACCCCTAATGTCTTGAGGGATGCAGTCTAAGCTGAAGAAGCTAAGTTGAGTTCTATCGCTGTTATGGTGACTCGCAAAACGCCGGGCCATCGGATAGCTTTCATCTTTATTAGCAATGGCCCGTTGATGCTCTAAGATCCTGAGCTTAACTGCTTTCGTAGTGCTTCCTACGTACATCCGTCCGCAGGGGCACTTCAGGCAGTATACCACAAATGTGGTTGAACAAGTGATGAACTTGTTAATTTTGATCTTAGATTCCCTATGTGGCACCTGATAGCTTAATACCCTCTGGCTATTACTGCAGGCCTTGCATTTCCCGCATGGGTACGAGCCATGCATTGCCTGCAGTTCTCCTTTCGACCTGCCCTTCGGTAGGTGGCTAGTGGCCAGTCTGTCTTTTAGTTATCTTAATCTTCTAAAAGTTATCATGGGATGTTGCTGTAGGTCCTTCCCAATCACATTGTCAGATTGGAGGATCCCCCAATTTTTGACCATGATGGCTCTAACTTTATTAGCTGTCACTGAATAGTTGGTAATGAGTCTTATAATGCCACTTCCACCTTTGGGAATATCGATCTTTTTATCCTGTAGGAGGGTATGTCTTTCAACTTTCTCTGCCTTCTTCTCAGCTTGTTGGAGGGTAGATGCAGAATAGCCGCGAGATATAAAGCGTCTCACGCTTTTTTGTGCGGCCTCTGCATAATCTCTCTCCAGAGAACTGTTGCGCTTAATCCTCAACAGTTCCCCGTAGGGGATACTCTTAACCAGGGAGGTCGGATGGCTACTGCGTCCGTGGAGGATAGAGTTACCCGCCGTCTCTTTTCTGTAGAGGGCGGTCTGGATTGTGCCTGAATCAACGAAAACCCTGAGATCTAAGTAATTAACCTCTCTCTTACTCATTGAGCAGGTAAATTGCAGGTTAAGGTCATTTTGGTTAAGAATCGTAATGTACTCTTGTGCTGAGAGCTCAGACCCCCTCCAAATAAGGAAGAGGTCGTCAATGTACCTTCTCCAGCATATCACATTGTCCACCCAAGGGGTTTTATCATCTGCCCAGGCCACCTGCTTCTCCCACCAGCCCACGAAAAGGTTCGCGTAGCTGGGGGCGAAGCAGGTGCCCATCGCAGTCCCCCTTACTTGCCTGTATCGTTGATTCTGGAAGATAAAAATGTTGGTATTTAAACAAAAAGATATAAAGTCCAAAGTCATTTTACTGTGCTCCAGGTATCGGGCGGGTCGAAGATTCAAAAAAGTCTTAACTGCTGTAATTCCGTCATGGAGTCTGATGCTCGTATAGAGGCTCGAGATGTCCATAGTGATCATCAATAAATCATCCTCCCATTCCACGCCTTGCATTTGCCTCAAAAAATCTTTGGAGTCCTTGGTGTAAGAACTTAGCTGCGAAACCCATGGGGCCAAGAATGAATCGATGAATTTCGACATTTTTTCAGTTAATCCACCGATGGATGACACGATAGGTCTCCCTGGTGGTTGCGTGGCGTGTTTGTGGATCTTTGGGAGGTGATAAAAACTCGGTAGTTTCGGTTGTTTATTCTGTAGGAATAAGTATTTCTCCCTGCTTAGTATTCCTTTTCCATACCATTGTTCAACAAGGGAGTGGTAATCCCGAATACTCTCCTGATACTCTCGTTCCGTTGTAGGCATGTAGTTATTGCGGTCTTGTAATTGACAGAGGGCTTCCTTACAATACTGCTCACGACTCTGGATAACAACATTCCCGCCCTTGTCGGAGGGTTTATCACTATAGAGTCGTCCTGTTGCAAGCTAGTGATTGCTTTCCGTTGTTTAAAAGAAAGGTTCCAGTTGATGTTCTTCTTCTGTGATTCTTCGAGTTTGGAAAGCCTCTGTAAGTCTTGGTTCAAAGCTTCTGAAAAAACATCCAATGCATCCATTGGTGTCTGTGGGAGAAACCGAGAGGTTGGCTTGAAAGTACTAGGTTCACCAATCTGGGTTATGCCTATGGACGTACCCCTTCCAGCTGTATCGATTGACGGTGCAGCTTGACTCAATCCTTCTTCCAATAGGTCTTCAAGTACAGCTAAACCCTCTAGATCACTGATGCTCTTCTCAGTAGGATCAATGTGAGCTGTATATATATATATATATATATATATATATATATATATATACTCCAACATCAGCTCACTACGAACAGATTGCCCGGACACCTTTTCTGTGCAATTAAATAAAGATTTATTGGCAACAACAACGCGTTTCGGCGGTTAAGCCTTGATCACGCATATATATATATTATTATATATATCTTAAACACTCAAACATTTTTAAAACACTCCCAGTAAGTGGATGATGTGACCACTGATGCAATCTGAGATTTCATCAGTGATGTCACTGACCAGGTCATGTGTGATGTAATATGTGAGGTCATAAGCGAGGGCGCAAGTTCTAGTTAGCTCTGCTAACTAGAACTGCTGAATTTCACTGGTTTTGTACAAGTGAAATCTGAGCCTAACTACAACATCCCTCTAACCTTTGATTTTTTTAAGTGAATTTCAATGCGTTATTTAACGAGTAGTCGCATTTGCAGACTGGTAGAGAAAGGGGGCTGGGCCTCTGACCAGCTCTCAGGAATGCTGCTGTGTTGGACTTACTGAAGGGAACAGGAGGACTTCTGGGCCCCCAAGAATCCTTAGCATCCAAGGATGCATCCCACAACCAGCAGTGCACGAGGAGACCTGTTTTGCAAAGAGGTGGAGAAAAGGGTTGTGGCCTCCAAAGATCTCTCAGCAATCCCGCTGTGTGGGACTGGAAGGAACAGGAGGACTTGTTGGCCCCTATGGACAGGCCTCTGAAGCCAAGGGGACTTCATGCCATCAGCAAAAGTAGATGCTTCTACCATTAATGGGGCAGAGATCTAAGAATACATCAAAACAAAATGGTTACTTAGGTTACTTACCTGTAGGAGTAATTTTGCGGCTTGAAGAATTTTGTGGATTCATATGCTATGCAGTATTCTGCAATCTAGAAGTTGGGTCCAGAATTTCTTGTGTATAGTAGACCTTTTGTTTTGTTTGGCATCAACAACCCCACCATTTGGTGCTTGTTCCATGTGACCTCAGACACCCTTCCCGGAAGCTCCATGCTTGGCCGCTATCTTCAGATTTTTAGAGTGTGCTCTTGGCTTGCCTTCTAGTTGAAGGCCAGCTTTTTTATGACATTTTGATTGTCTGTGTTGTCCATTTTGAAAGTGTACCTTTTGTAACTGTTTCTCCTGTGTTGTTTTGAAATTAATTCAATAGTTGTTTCCCTTTCCTGATGTTAATTGTTTTATCTATGTAATACATATTTGCCTTTCGGGCATCCAGAGTATGCAAAGCTTTTTTTGCTTGAGTCTTTGGATTTTGGAAAAGACTTGGAATTTGTAGTGTTTGGTTTATGAAACGGAGCTATGACCTAAGAAAGGAATTGAGTTTTAGTTACTAAGACTACTCTGTCTTTATCTATTTGAATGTACGGTTCCTGAGACTAGCTGGCTGATCATTCCTGAGGCGGAAGCCGGGAATGCAACATCGTGTCTATTTTAAAATTGTGCTTCTTTGTTTTTAACATTGTGTCCTTGCTACTTTTGCACATACCTTCACTCGGACTTTCCCACCGCAGCCGATTAGGTGCTGTCGGGTGGGGATCTCTCTAGCCGCCATCTTAGCTGAGGATTGGGTCGGGGGACTAGTTGCTCGTCCCTTCCGCCCTCATTGACTTAAGAGCCACGCCGCTGCCTACGCGCGCAGACTAGCTGGCTGATTATTCCTGAGGCAGAAGCCGGGAATTCAACATCGCGCCTATTTTAAAATCGTGCTTCTTTGTTTTTAACATTGTGTCCTTGCTTCTTTTGCGCATACCTTCACTCGGACTTTCCCACCGCAGCCGATTAGGTGCTGTCGGGTGGGGATCTCTCTAGCCGCCATCTTAGCTGAGGATTGGGTCGGCGGACTAGTTGCTCGCCCCTCCCGCCCTCATTGACTTAAATGGCCACACCTTATCGGACGCGCAGCGGACGAGCGCAGTGGGCGCGCCAAAGGCAAGCCCGTCTGCACCCGTCCGAGGCCGACCGGGGCCAGGGGCCTTAAACCTTACATCTTCAGCACCAGTAATAACATCCTATAGCTCTTGTAAACTCCACGAGCTAAGGTGCAATGCCCCTAAACCATGCAACCACTCTTGGCACCCAGCTACCCCCTAGACCACTTGCTCCTCGTGCGGCTTTCATTTTAAGGGAGCATCCCCTAACAAAATTCTCCTGATTAAGTACAAGATGTTCCTTCTAAACTGTAGATCCCTTGTAAAACACTCCCTAGAAATCCACCTACTTATTTAGGATCTCGATACAGATATCGTTTTCTTGACTGATACATGGCTTACTGATGATTCTGAACCAGACCTTGTCCAAGCCATTCCCCTTGGGTACCAAATAGCTCGCCTAGATCGTAAAACTGGGAAGGAGGGGAAAAGCCATCATCTTCAGGGACACGTTTCAGTGCCGTAGTTCTCACCATCCAATTCCGGATTGTGAAAGCCTATCATTTGCTGTAGATTTCTCCCCTACCTATACGTTTTCGGGAATTCTTCTATACCGTCCCCCTGGAACCTTAGGTGACTTCGCCTCCAACCTCCCTCCCATACTAGCTTGTCTAGCGACTACGCCAGACAATTTCACTCTTCTGGGGGACCTCAATATCCATTTTGACGACACCTCCAATCCCAGTTCCCTTCACCTGCTCAACAGTCTAGCGGCCTTACAACTTACCCAGTTAGTAGCCAATCCTACCCACATGAAAGGCCATCTCCTCGACCCCATCTTTACTAACTGTCCTGAGCTGGAAGTCTGTACTCCTTCCCCCATCTCATGGTTGGACCACCATTTAATCTCCTTCGCCTGGACGGCTCCTAACTCACACCTACCGCAACAAACTAATATTTCTCTACATAGAAACTGGTCCAAACTACCTCTGGATGAATGGCGGACGACCCTGGATAACACCAGACCCCATAACAACCCAGACCCCACCTCAGCAAACGAGGATTTTAACAGCTGGATTTCCAAATCCTTAGACTCTGTACTCCCTTTAAATCGCATGGAATCCAAGAATAGCTCTAAAACTGCCCCCTGGTACTCCCCTGTACTACGTGAATTAAAATCCAAATGCAAACGTCTGGAAAGGAAGTGGAGACTAGATTTTACCCCCGCCAGTAAAAATAACTACAGAGATTTGCTCAGGACTTACAAAAGGGAGATTAAATCGGCCCAATCAGTCTTTTTTGCAGAGAAAATCAACACAGCAGCCTCATAACCAAAATAAATCTACCGTATTGCATAAACCCTCCTAAAACGCTGAGAGCAGCCCCTCGACCCTTCCAATGCACAAGCCCGCTGTAATAATTTAGCTAAGTTCTTCTCTGAAAATACTCATATTATCTATTCCTCTTTTCCGCTCTTCCCTACTTCTGCTCAAATCAGCAACTATCCCCTCCACTGATATCCACCGCACCGCTTCCCTGCAATCCTTTCCTCCTCTCAACCTCACGATATTAAATTCCATACTACCTCTGGTAAAATCAGCCTCCCCCAATGACCCGGCCCCTCCACGCACTCTGAATATGGTAAATGACAAAATTTTCACAACGGTACTCAACCTACTTAACTCCTCTCTAGCCACGGGCTCAGTTCCACCTCCCTGGAAATGCGCTATGGTTAAGGCCCTTCTAAAAACACCAAACCTTGACCAGACAGACCTAAAAAACTATAGGCCTATCTCCCTACTCCCCTGGATGAGTAAAATACTCGAAAAATATGCCAACACCTCACTAGTAGACTTCATCGAGTCTAACCACCTGCCCGATGACTCCCAAACTGGTTTTCGCCCCATGCATGGGACCGAAACTGCGCTATTGGCAGTGACGGAGGAGGCACGGAAGATCTTGGACCAGGGAGGATCAGCGGCCATAATCCTCTGGACCCAAGTGCCGCCTTCGACACTGTCAATCATAGCGCACTTCTCCTACGGCTTGCAAACATCGGGATCTCGGGTAAGGCTATATCCTGGCTTGGATCCTTCCTAACCGATCGTTCTTTTCAAGTACTTGAGGGTACCTTCACTTCCCCAAGTAAGCCCCTTCTCTGCGAGGTTCCACAGGGCTCGTCCTTGAGCCCAACACTGTTTAATGTCTATATGGGGCCACTAGCTGAGGTAGTCCGTCCATTCGGAATCAAAATCCTCACATACACGGACGACACTCAGCTAGTGGTGTCCCTCAACCAACTAAATACAAACCCTTAGGGCCTACCTGGAAGAAGTCACCAATTGGATGACCCGGTCATACCTCAAACTGAACAGCGATAAAACCAAGCTAATGCTCTTAGGCAACCCTTCCCCATTAGCTCTCAAGGCACTCTGGCCTCCCTCACTAGGTCCACCTCCCACCCCTAAGGAAAAAATCAAGAGCCTAGGAATATGGCTTGATAAATGCCTCAACCTAAACGCCCAAGCCACTAAACTATGGGCGACTTGTTTTGGCCTACTCAGGCTAATACGAAAGATCCTTCCTTTATTGCCCTTCCAAGCCAGGAAAATAATGGTCCAAGGACTTGTCCTTTCCACACTGGACTTCGGAAACGCCCTGTACCTAGGAGCCCCCTAATCCACCCTCAACACTCTCCAGATTGTACAGAATTGCGCGGCACGTACACTTCTCCAAATCCCCCGGCGTCTTTCGGTAAAGTCCGGTCTGAGGAACCTCCACTGGTTGCCAGTTAGACGAAGAATTGAGTTCAAGACTCTCTGTATTTCCCATCGAGCCTACTGGAAAACTGGACCTCCCATCAATCACTCTCTGATCACTGCATAAAACCCCGTAAGACAACTCAGATCATCAACCTCCTTCCTGGTGACAGTCCACAGGATCAAAAAAAACAGATGTGGAGGCCGGTTCTTTTCATACAACGCATCAAAGCTCTGGAACTCCCTCTCCCTCAATCTGTGCACAGAACCGAATCTACTGTCCTTTCGCAAGCAGCTAAAAACACTGCTTTTTTCTCACCTTGATTAACTTTCTTCCCTACCACCAGCACCAGTCTGTAGCGCTAGAACGCCTTAGGGTAACTATCGTGCTCTATAAATTTTCTTTTCATTTCATTCATTTCTGTATGGTGAGCGCTTGAAATTAATTTACTCTGAGTCATAGCTGTTACAAAAAAATGCTGCTTTAAATATGATCAACTTTAAACTTGCCTTAAAGATTTCATTACAAGACAGGAGGCTACATTATGCATTAATCTTTTTAATGCAGCTCACAGCCGCTTACATCACAAAGGTTAAGAATAGAACTAAATGACATAACAGTGTCCATAAAAGGCGTGTGCCAAGATAAATCAGCCTCTTTTAAATGCGGCTCACAACAGATAAGTAACCTCTTACAATCCTTACTAACTTTATACCAGTTTGCCAGCTATGACTGTACTTTTATTCTGACATGATGTCTAACTTTATTATTGAACTGTTTACTGTCATTATTAGCAAATGAAAATGTCTATTTCCACGTTTTTTACCTGCTTTGTTGTGTGACTCGTTCCCAACCTTCCCCTCGATCGCTGCCTCTCCCCACGATCTCCCCCCTTCATCCCCTCGACTTCCAATCTATGGTTGTCGCGTGTCCTCCCAAAACCGACCGTTTTTCCAGCCCCGCGTTTTCCTGTGCAAACCCTCTCCTTTCCTTCGTCATCCATAGGATTATTTATTACCGGCGCTGATACACTCGCGCCCCTTAAACGCGAACAGACGCGATCTTTAATAGTATTTATCTATTTACCGGCGCTGATACACTCGCGCCCCTCAAACGCGAACAAACGCAATCTCTAAATCCCTCCAACGCGAGTCTGAGGAATGCACCCTAGCAACGGCGGCGCGAAGCGATACGCCTCCTAAGTGCCATTCCTCCGTCGCTATGCATCAGCTGCTCGAGCGCTTCGGTTATTTTACCGACTGCCCTACGATCAGCTGTTCCTCCACTGCAAGTCCTTCGGTAGCATTTCTACGCGTCAATACACCAATTCTAGCGCATCAGCTGCCTTCTTAGGCTTAAATTCCCTACCTTTTAATCGGCATTAATAGTTACTGGCTCATTTTACTGGCTCATTTAAAAAAAAAAAAAAAAACTATATATCTATTACTACTTTCAAATTACCACTATTTAATTCAGCTTAAGCTTCCTGCCCTTGATATATAAGCATAAAAAATTAAAAAAATATATATATATTAAGGGAGCTAATTCCAAACCCTGTAATCCTACTTACCTGTCATTTCTGATCTAGAATCAGATGACGCCATGGCAAGCTCCCCCAACCATAACTCTGATAATTTCAAATCCTTCCTTCAAAAGGAGATGAGGACCTGTATGTTAAATACATTCCGTGAACTTATGTCCAATAAAAGGTCCCTCTTACCTGATGATGACACTTCAGACCTGGAAGCTGATCACTCCAAATCTACCAAAAAAATTAAACACTGTATGAATACCGATGGAGGTCGCGCTACCTCATCCGAGATGGGAGGTCCAAGCACCTCTAAAGGCATGGGAGGTCCAAGCACCTCAAAAGGCATGGGAGGTCCAAGCACCTCAAAAAGCATGGGTGGCCCAAGCGCCCCAAAAGGTAACGTTGCCCATAGCGGCATGAATTTAACAAGCGCCAACTCTAGTTCAGAGGAAGACTAATTCTCCCTGGATCCTGAGGACGAATTCGTCCTAAACCTTGACGAGCAAAATACCGATGAATGGGATTTTAACCCTCACTCAGAGGCGAACTCCTCCCCCTCGTCAAAGGACGCGATCCTTGATCCTCTCGGTGCCGAAATGTTCTCCCCAGAAAACATCTCCCACCCTAACAGCAAAAGGTGGTACCCCCACGACCATGTAGCTAAGTTCGTCACTAAATGGCTGAGAAACTCTCTTCAAAGAGAATCTCGCAACACCATGAGATATGAGTGCCAGACTCCCAATCTAGACCCCGACTTAATCAAGTTCCTATTCAAACTACGCAAGGACAAAAGAAAAGGTCTAGAAAGAGCCCTTAAAACATGTCAAGACTACCTTCTTGACCTTCTGGGTCCCCTACCCAGAATCCTAGACCTCGCTGAGGAATCACATATCTCCAACACACCCCTAGACATTAACCTGATTAAAGGTTGGAGCCAGAGAGCAATTGTACTACTGGGTAATGCCAACTCCTCCCTCAATATTGAAAGGAGAAAATCTGTCCTCATCAGAATCAACCCCAAACTCGGGGACCTTGCAGAGAAAGAGCCAACAACTAAACCTAATGGCCTCCTCTTTGGACAAGATATGATCAAAACCCTTGGCAAGTAAGTGGCGACCTTTACAGCCTTAGACAAAGCCCAAAACAACATGAAGCGTGTTTTTGGCCAGGCCGGTGGAAGAGGCCGTTCTTCCGGCCGTGGTAATTTCTGGCCTTTCACCTACGGAAGGAAGAGGTTCATCCGGTAGAGGTAGAGGCTTCTACCCCTCCAACTCCAGACAGTACTTCCCACAAAGAGGAAGAGGCTCACGCGGAAGAGGCTTTCCCGCTCATGGTGCTCCCAACAACACCACCTCAAGTAAGTGCACCCCTTTCTTCTTCCCCTCCAAAAGTCGGCGGCAGACTAAAACATTTCCTTCATGTTTGGGAATCCCTGACCCAAGATCCATGGGTTCTAGAAACAGTTCAGGGCTTCAAAATAGACTTCACAGAGATTCCTTTCCAATCTACCATTCCCAATCCTATGACTCTTTCTCCGGAGCATCTAGAAATTGTCAAAGAAGAGGTTTCCTCTATGTTAAAGAAGGGCGCAATAATAGAGGTCCCTTGGTCTCAAAAAAATTTCGTGAGTACCCTTTTCCTAGTCGAAAAGAAAGACAAGGGTTGGCACCCAGTAATAAACCTTCGAGAGGTAAACAAGTACCTCGTCTACCGTCATTTCAAGATGGAGGGCATCCATCTGCTCAGAGACCTTCTTCTCCATGGAGATTGGCTAGTCAAATTGGACTTAAAAGACGCCTATTTTACCATTCCCATGGCAATAGAACATCAGTCCTTTCTCCAATTCATCTGGGACAATCGCCTTTTTCAATTTCAGGCCCTCCCTTTCGGTCTTTCTTCCGCCCCTTGGTGTTTCACCAAAATCATGAGAACGATAGTCTCCATCCTAAGAGCCAGGGGTATTCGTCTCATCATTTATCTAGACGACATACTAATAATGTCCCAATCTCACTCTCAAATTCTAGAAGACTTGCAAACCTCTATGAACCTCATAGAAAGTCTTGGGTTCATTATAAACAGGGAAAAATCAATCCTTTTACCCTCCAAATCTCTGGAGTTCCTCGGCTTCACCGTGGATACTTCGACCTGTCTTCTCTTACTCCCCAAGAAGAAGATTGCCAAAATTCGGAAAGAAATCAGATTTGTTCTCAAACATCACTCCTTATCCCTGAGAGAACTAGCCAGACTCCTTGGTCTACTCTCTTCCTCGATACAAGCTATCTTCCCTGGCCCCCTCAACTACCGTGCTCTTCAGAGAGTAAAAGCCAAAGCTCTCAGATCTGGACTTTGGTATGGAGACCAAGTCTCTCTAGACGAAGAAGCCAAACTGGAACTTTCCTGGTGGCTGGACAATTTGGACGCCTGGAATGGAAGAGCTATATTTGGTTCATCTCCAGACTTCGTTCTAGAGTCAGACGCCAGCCTTCACGGTTGGGGTGCTCGTCTCCTCGACCAGGACACTGGTGGTATATGGACCCCTTCGGAATCTTCCCACCACATAAATTTCTTAGAAATGACAGCCGGGCTCTATGCTCTGATGAGCTTCAGACAATCTCTCCAAGGCAGATCCGTCCTCCTGAAGATGGACAACGTCTCCGCAGTCTCGTATATCAACCGTCTTGGCGGTACGAAATCTGCCGACCTTTCGGACCTAGCCAAGAAACTCTGGATGTTCTGTCTGGAACACAAGATTTCCCTGAGGGCCGAATACCTCCCCGGAAAATCCAACCTCTCCGCAGACTGGAACTCGAGGTTCCTAGTAGACTTCAGCGATTGGAAACTCAATCCAACCATTTTCAATTCCCTGTCCGACCTTTGGGGCCCCTTCGATGTGGACCTTTTCGCAAGTCGCTTGTCCTCCCAACTTCCACAGTATTTCAGTTGGATGCCAGACCCGGGTGCTCTCGCTGTCAACGCTTTTCTCCAACCTTCGGCCCCTCTCAGACCCTACGCCTTTCCCCCCTTTGCCATGATTCAGAGGGTTCTTCAGAAAGTGAGACAAGAACAGTGCTCCCTGGTCCTGATAACTCCTTTCTGGCCGTCTCAAGCATGGTTCCCCACAGCCTCGGAACTCTCTTACGACATTGCTCTCCTAATCCCGGCCTCTCAAGGTCTCCTCCTAAACGCAAACGGAGAAGATCACCACCTGGTTCTTTCAGGGAGCCTGAACCTTCTTGCTTGGAAAGTGTCAGGCAATCTAACCAATTGTCTGGACTTTCGTCATCTGCTCTTACACTCCTCGGAGAATCTTGGGCACCTGGAACACACTAAAGATATAATAACATCTGGAAAAAATGGTCTAGTTGGTGCTTGGAAAGGGACTTCGATCCCGTGGAAGCTCCTATCGTTAATTTAGTCAATTTCCTTGCGGAACTTTTCGACAGTGGCCTCTCTTATAGATCCATTAACTGTTATAGGTCTGCCATTTCCTCAGGTCACTCTATTGTCAACGGTAAAACGGTAGGTAAAAACCCTATTGTTTGTAGGGTCCTTAAAAGTATCAGACTTAAAAGACCACCCAGACCTAAATATCAATCTGTTTGGGATGTTAAATTGTTACTTGACCTTTTTTGCTCCTGGCCTGATAATTCCCTTCTTAACAGAAAATGTCTTTCAATTAAACTTGCCTCTCTTCTTTGTTTAATCTCCTGTCGCAGAGTTTCAGATGTTAAAGCTTTGGACATCTCCAATAGATGTTATGACATGTTCGGTGTTAAATTTGAAATTTTTAGGAGAACTAAGACCATGTCTGACTTTATCTTCTATCCACGTTTTGATTTTTGTAAAAAGCTCTGTGTGGTTGATTGCATGAAGGAATACGATTCCAAGATGTCTAATCTTCGACCCCCTGATGCAAATCAACTCCTCGTTTCCTACGTTAAACCCTTTAAACCCATCTCATCCTCCTCTATCGCAAGGTGGGTTAAATTGGCTATGAATTTCGCTGGTATTGACCTTTCAAAATTTCAAGCTAATTCACTAAGAAGTGCAATGGCCAGCAAATCATACTGGTCAGGTGGTAAGTTGGATACTATCCTTAAAGCTGCTGATTGGTCTAATGCTTCTACCTTCGCTCATCATTATTGTAAAACAATTGAACATGTTTCTGATGTTGTGATTCAAGGCTACCAACATGTATAATGTAGCCTCCTGTCTTGTAATGAAATTGCGATTCTCCTATTAACATGACCAGAGAATCTGGATTTCATTAAAGACATAGAGGCTAACATTATCCCTCCCGTCCCTCCCTTGAGGGATATTGAGGATTAATTTGGTTTACAATGTTTTGAATGTTTCTTACCTTTAACCTTGCTTTTCTTTGCTTCTGAAGGTTTCCTTGTGCCTTTCCTGACTTGCCTTATTTTCTATCAGACAATTCGAATTGATGACCCGCATGGATTTTACAAGTTTCAAGTATACTCCCTTCAAGTTTCAAGATCTGTTCTTCGTTCAAAGCATTCTAAAAGAGGCTGATTTATCTTGGCACACGCCTTTTATGGACACTGTTATGTCATTTAGTTCTATTCTTAACCTTTGTGATGTAAGCGGCTGTGAGCTGCATTAAAAAGATTAATGCATAATGTTAGCCTCCGTGTCTTTAATAAAATCCAGATTCTCTGGTCATGTTAATAGGAGAATCGCAATTGGTTTGAATGGTACCTTCATTAACTGTATGAGCACCACATTGAGATTTCATGTAGATGTTGGTGCCTTCCTTAGTGGTTCTATTCTTCTAACCCCCTTCTAAAAATCTTTTGATTACTGGAGCAGTGAACAAACATTTTACTATGTAGCCCCTTGCGTAAGCAACTATTGCTGCTAAATGTACCTTTAGTGAGTCATAAGTAAGACCGTCTAACAAATACGTTGAATATATAATTGCTGCCCTGTTTTGAGGCAGATTATGTTTTTGGCACCAATATGTGAATCATTTCCTTTTTTGCACTGTAATATCTTCTAGGTGATGCTTTCCTTGCTTCGCTGAGCATTGCCATTGTTTTTTCAGGTAGTCCTGAAAGGCCATGTTATATGTCCTCATGGGCTATGCTGCTAGGCTCAATGTGTTTGGTTCTGGATTTAAAACTCTTCCCCTTTCCATGGAAAGTAGTTTATGAATGGCAATCTTTCCATATCTAGTGCCATCTCCGTCAGATCGGAGTACCAAATATGTCTTGCTGCTGTGGGGCTATTAGTATGAGTGTCATCTGTGACTGTCTGCACTTTTTTTTATAACTTGTCAGTGCAGTGGTAGGTCCATCTCCATATTTGTTGTGCCATCTTTGATAGGGGAGAATACTTTGTTCCCTCTTGCGTAAAGAGACAAAACTATGTTGTAGTATTGCCCGTTTGTATTTGTATTGATTTACTCCACAACTGTTGTTGATAGGCTTTTAAGGCTAGGAACACAGTTTTTTAACTTTAGAAGGTTTAAATGTTGTACTGTTTCCTAAGGATGCCATACTCCTCTTAGATCAAGCTTCCCCATGTGTGCTCCCCATTTTACATCTGAGGTGTGTGTGGAAATGGTCACTGTTGGAGCTGTAGTCATAACTGGTATTCCTGAAGTAATTTTTATTTTGTTCCACCAACTCATCTCTTGAATTTTCTGCATGACAACCACTACATCCTCCTAGCTCTCACTTGTGACCACTGCCTCTGTATACATTCTTGGATTTGTCTCATGTGAAGTCCGCATGTGATATTAGTGGGATGCCTTAAGCCACCATCCCCAATAATTTCCAAACATTACTCACTGTTAGAGACTGACCCATCTGGTATCAGAGAGCTTCTTGTGTTATAGCTATTACCGTCTTGTTGCATGGGTAAGATTTCCCCAGAATTGTCTTTATCTTTGTTCTTTTGAAGAGTTTCTGTTGTTTTGGTGAAGACTTCTCCATAATTATTGTGAATCCAAGTCTGTGTAGTGTTGTCCTCACTGTCTTTATGTATTTTTTGCTTGTGTGCTGAGTTCGGTCTTACCATCTAATCGTCTAGATGTGGAAAGATGTGTATGACTTTTCTTCTCAAATGTGCTGCAACAGCTGCCAGGCACCTAGTGAAAACCCTTGGGCCAGACTTTATTCCAAAGAAACAGGCTCTGTATATGATATATCAAAAACCTGATATAACGTGCAAAGCGTCTATGGTTTCCGTTATGAGTGGACAGGGGCTTACTATGCATTCTCAAAGTGATCTGTTAGGGGTAGTGTGGTCAAACAGCCTTAGACTGAACACGGATGAGGCCAAAACATCTGCAAATACACATAATGATCAATAAATGACAACAAGAAGGAGATCTACACAGAGGTCTAGTGTAGGTCGCAGTGTCTTGTCTGGTTTTGGAACCAGCAAATATGTTGAGTAGACGCCTTGATTATTCTCTCTCGCAGGCACTCTTTCTGCTGCTAGATTTTGTACCAGTTCTTTTACTTCCTTCTGAAGATATGTTACCTCTTCCTTTAAGTGCTTTCTTTGCTTTGACTAAAGTGTTGGTGGGTGTTTTTCCACTCTATGCAGTAACCGTGTTGTATTTTATTGAGCACCCACTTTTCTGAAGTTACTTCACTCCACTCCTGGAGGGAGGTTCCAATTATTACCCCACTGGTGTTGTGCGTGGGTGGAACTCCAAACTTAAGGAGTCACTTTGATGTTGTCGCTGCCCTTCTTGATGGCAAGCTTCTCCCTCTTGTTGGCCCACGAAAGGACCATTTTTGTGGTATTTGAATCTACCACTGATGTGATGTAGACTGAAGCTGGTTTGTGATCTGTAAACCTTGAAGCAGTGTTCCTGTCTGGAAACCATCTTTTCCTGTAGGTTTTCTAGATGAGCGGATTCCTCTTTTTGTTGGACCATTACATTGGCCCCAATTGATGTAGCGGAATCCTAATCTTTTTTAATTTGTTGCACGGTGTTGTCTGCTGCTTTGGCAAACAAAGGTTCACTGTTGAATGCACTATTGACAATGTTGGCTTGCACCTCATTCTTGAAGCCCGATATTCTCAGCCAGGTATGACATCTGAATGCTGTTACTGTCACAATCTCTCTTGCTGCTGAGTCTGCAGCATTAAGTGCTGACTTTAGGCATGTGTTTGGAATGCCTTTCCCTTCTTCAGACAGGGTTTTCACTCTTTTTTTGATATTGTTCAGGCAGGTGTCTCATTAGTTCCACCATCTCTCCAGTTCTGATGAGCATATCTGTTTAGGAGAGCATTTGAGTCCGCTTTTCCTCCATGTTGTAGCGGCTCCTCTTTTTATTTTTCTTTCCATCATATCAATTCTTAAGCTATCTCTATCTGGAGGTGGGCCAAAGGTGTTAGGAATATTTGCCTTCTTCCTAGCAGTAGATACAATGATTGAATCTGCCACTATATTGCCCTGGATGTATGCTGGATCTTTGGTGGAGTGTTTGTACTTTTTCTCCACCCTAGGAGTTACTGCCCTGCATGTTGCTGGCTCCATAAAAGAAAACAAGTTACTTACCTGTAACTTTAGTTCCCCAGTATTGGTAACTTTCATATATTCCCATGCTTTTGTATCATTCCCCGTCGTCAGAATGGGAGTCTCGGTAACAAAAATAACATAGCAGTAGGTACAAAAGAGAAAGAAAAAGGCCTAGGCCTCATTCCCTTTTGTAGCATATCCGCCAAAAGAGACCAAACTAAGCATCAGCCAATCAGAAGAGCCTCACCCCAGAGAACCCTCCTGCAGGAACATCAGAGCCTCAGATTTTCGTAGCCATTGTGTAACAGTAACCACATCTGCTGAAGGCTGAGCTTTCCTCGGGGAGGAGGGTGGGCACATGAGAATCAATGAAAGTTACCAATATTGGGGAACCAAAGTTACAGGTAAGTAACTTGTTTTCTTGCCCCAGTATTGGAACTTTCATAGCTTCCCATGCTTTTGTATCAGAGTAGCTAGCCATAAGCAATAAAGCACATTTTGTGGCATAAATATATATAAATATCTCAGTATGCATAATTTCATAAGAGAATACGTAAATACACATTGCAATAGCCATCATTACTCACCTTAGATACAAAATGTGCAGAAAAGGAAGGAGGGATGGTAAGGAAAGCTCACCAATCAGTGGAAGAGTTCCCCAGGACTGCCGGGCCCACAGCAGTGTCCTCCTTCTTCAAGGATTCCAAGCAGTAATGCTTCGTAAAGGTGTGCACGCTGCTCCAAGTCGCAGCCCTGCAAATGTCTCTGATGTGCACTCCCGCGAAGAGAGCAGTCGACAAAGCCGCGGATCTTGTGGAATGTGCTCTAATCCTGTTGGTCAGCGGCTTACCCGATGTCGAATGGCAATAGAGAATGGCACTGGAAATCCATCTTGCAATACTTTGTTTCGAAAGTGGGAGGCCCTTCTGCTTCCCTCGCAGCCTCCATGGACGGAGCCTTTAGTAACCAGATAAGGGAAGTCCTGAAAGTGATTTTTCCGCAGAAAAGCTGCCACCGGTGCCAGCACCTTGGTGAAGATTCTTGGGGCCGAGCGAAGTCCGAAGGGTAAAACCCTGAATTGAAAGTGGCTCTTGGCTACTGTAAACCGTAGAAACCTGCTGGGTGAATGGGTATGTGAAAATACACATCCTCGAGATAGAGCGTGGCCATGAAATCCCCTGGAATGATGAGACATAATATGTCTTGAAGCGAGACCATCCAAAAGGATTGGGAAATGAGATAGGTGTTGAGCTCCCTGAGAGCTAAAATAGGGTGCCATTTCTCCAGCGTACTCTTTACCGGGAAGAACCTGGAATAGAAACTCTCCCCTCTTTGTGATAAGGGGACCAGCTCCACAGCTCCCTTTAAGAGCATCTGATGAACCTCGAGCTGCAGGAGATGCAGATGTTTTGACGGAATGGCAGCAGGGGGCTTGGATGGTGGGATTTGTGTGAATTCCAGAGTATGGCCCTTTCGAATGATGTTTAGCACTCAACGGTCTGATGTTATCTTGGACCAGTTGTGAAGGTATTGAGATACCCTGCCCCCTACAGATGGTCTTGTGGAGGTGGGCACAGCAGGAAGAGCAAGGACGCCGCTATTGCCTCTTGGACGTATCACATCCCTGGCGATTCTGTTTCCCTCTAGTATTCGATCTTGAGAAAGTAGAGGTTTGACCTTGTTTCTGATGATAGGGCTGTCGGTATTGTTGAGATGCTGACCCATATGACGAGTACCGCTGCTGCAGGTATGAGCCTCTGTATGTAGTACTCTTGCCTCTGGCACCCTTGAACGGAGCCTTTCGGTATTGAAGTGTACCAAGAGACCTAGCCGTCTCTGTATCCTTCTTAATGTCTTGGAGAGTATCATCTATATGCTTTTCAACAACGCCTCTCCATGGAAAGGTAGATCCACGATTTTATTTTGGATCTCCGGCCTGAACCAAGTCGTTCTAAGACATCCCTGGCGACGAAGAACCGCTGCCCCAGCTAGTGAGCGAAAAGCCGTTGTGGCGATGTCCATGGCACAATCAATTATCTCCATTGATGTTGCTTCCCCCTCCTGTAGAATCTTCTTTGCCTCACCTTTCGCCTCCTGGGGTAGTTGATCTAAATAAGGCGAAATGTCACACCATAACTGGCGATCATATCGGCCCAGTATCGCCAATGCATTCGCTGCCCGCACCAGAAGACTAGCCATTGAAGAGAATCTTTTCCCAGCATTATCCAGTCTCCTGACTTCCTTATCAGGGGGAGTAGTCAAAGTAGCCGATGGGTTGCGGGACTTCCTCTGTGCAGCCTGCGAAATCACAGAGTCTGGTTTTGGGTGCCCAGTCAAAACCGCCGGACCATCCTCGGGCGCCTTATATTTCTTTTACAGGCGCGGTAGGACAGGGACCACCGTAGCCGGGTTCTTCATAGCCTTCAGACCTTCTTCCCATACATGTTGTACAAGCGGGATAGATCTAGTCACCTTCTTATATGGCTCCTAAAAGTCATATAGAAAACACTCCATGGCAACAGACAGCATAGGTAGCTTAAATCTGTCAGATGCCCTTTCCATTAACTTATGGAACCCCTGCTATCCACCGGAGGGGAGTCCACAGGGTCTGGACATGGTGACGCCGGGTCCGGGATTACGTACTTATCCCATTCTAAGCCCTGATTAGGCCTGCCATCGAGATTCTGATCATCAACCGAGGAATCATCCTGTATGTCCAGTGCGTTGAAGGTACCTGTGGAGCCGGTGTTTGCGGCAGGGAGACCACCTGAGTCGGCAACTCTGGAGAGATCATCACTGGGGTCGTAGGGGCAGCCAAGGCTTGACTAACCATAGTAGCAGCAGGTGGAGAGCACCTTGATGTGTAATCATGCAACATGTTATGGAGATCTTGTAAGAGAGGTTGGAACAGACACCATCTCTTGGCTTGTGAACCCCTGTGGTAGAGAAGAATGTTGAAAAATACATTCCTGAAGATATTCTCCTTCCGAATCCGTCTCCTGACATTTCACCAGCAGTTGGGATGGACTGTGTGCATACCCAAACGATTCCTGATCTTCATCATCTGAATCTTCATCATCCTCCTCTAACAACAAAGCGGGAAACCCTCCTTGGAGACGTCATGTCTGAAGTAATCCTTTTCAAAGAAATAGTAATGTTCTCGGTCAACGACAGTATCGTCGACGATCCCGTCGACCATGGAGCTGTTAAAGGTAAACCTGCGGTTGTTGACGTCGTCGACGGAATAGGTACCGTCGACGGACGAACTGTCGACGACGAGATGGGTATCGACGAGACGAGACCACTGACACTCCTGCCGTCGTCGTCGTTAATGTAGTCGTCGTCTAAGCACTCGTTGACGACACCGTCGTCGTCACCACCGTCAACGAAATTTTCGTTGTCGCTGTCGTCGATGTTCCCGTCGACGTCGCTGTCACCACCGTCGACGGCAACGATCCCGTCGACGGCACCACTTTAATCTTGGGCTTTGACACCTTCGTCGACGGAGCCTTCTGCTACGTCATCGACGACTTGGAACTCCTGTCCGACTCCTCAGAAGACTGAGAAGATGGCTTTTTGAAGACTTAAGCAGTCTTCATCTCAGTGGACGGTGTAGATGGTCCCTCCCTCTCCTTTACACCGTGGTGAGGAGATTCGACTGGACCCTGTCTCTCAGACTCGCGGGGGGCCTTTTTTGAGGCCTTAACTGGACGCTCCACAGAAGGTGAAGGGGAAGCCCTACCCATTTTGACTGACCTTCTTGAAGATGAAGCTGAAGAGGACTCCTCACTGTCGCTGGAGACTGGGTCTTTCCTGGACTTCAGTTTCTGGAACCAGGTGAGGAGCCAACCCTCACGGTCCCGGAGGGTCTTGGTAGAAAAGGTGCAGCAGATCTTGCAGTCCGCAGCCTTATGATCTGGGTACAAGCAATATATACAATCTTTATGCCTGTCCTCAACAAATAACCTTTTCTTGCCACAGGTGGAACAGGGCTTGAAAAGGGCCTTCTTCTTCTCCTTATCAGACATCCTGGAAGGGACAGCACACAATTCTGAAGAAAAAACTGAAGAAAATCCTCAAAAGAGTAGAGATTGAGAAGAGCTCAAAGGAGACTACCTAAGCACAACGTGCGGTAGAAAATCTGAGGCTCTGAGGTTCCTTCAGGAGGCTTCTATGGGGTGAGGCTCTTCCGATTGGCTGATGCTTAGTTTGGTCTCTTTTACAAAAAGAGGCGGATTTGCTACAAAAGGGAATGAGGCCTAGGCCTTTTTCTCTCTCTTTAGTACCTACTGCTATGTTATTTTTGTTACAGAGACTCCCATTCCGACGACGGGGAATGATACAAAAGCATGGGCATCTATGAAAGTTCCAATACTGGGGCAAGCCTCTTTACTTTGATTCATGATGGCTGGTAGCGTAGAAAGGACATGGACCTTGCTCTGTTATGGTATCAATGTTTTCCAGCATGATACAAGTCTGTACCTTTTAGTGCACCCCATACCTTTCTGCTTCTTTTTTTTAGACCAGTTGACTATACATGGCCACACATCACCTGAAGGCAATCGTCTTAAAAGATAAGTGTTGATGGCTTCCTTGGGAGAATCTACCTCGAGATCCTGCCATTAGTCTTCAACACCTTCAATTTCCTTGGCGTCATGATAAAGACTCTGTCCCTCTGTCTCCTCTTATTCGTAAAAGAGCTCTTGTTCTTCTTTCTGAGGCTCTAGTTCCTCCATATCCTTCCCCCAAAGACTTCAATAGAATGCTGAAAGCCTGTACGAGGTATTGAAATCTTTCTTTTTTTGTAGTATAGCCACCATTTTATTTATTTATTTATTTAAAACTTATAATGCGCAACAGCTACCCGCAGTGGGTTTCCCGGCGCAAGGGATAGACTGAAGAAGAAACAAGCATTGGAAATGCAATAGGTCTCGCATTAGGAAAGTTTGAGCTATTGGTATTGTAAATGACACTTTTTTATTTATGTGTTGGTTTTGAAAGTAGCAAAATTAATAGCTTTGTCAGTTACAATGTCAATAGTTTTAACTTTTGCAAATGTGACACCTATAGCATTTGTAATGCAATGTGTGTTGTATTTACGTGACTTAGATGTATTGATATTACAAATAACATTGGCTTTTAATTTTGTAAATAATTAATACTTAAATAAAAGTTATTGTAATTTATAATGGCAATAGCTTAAACGTTTGTAAATAACTTTTGTGAAGATTATGTTCAGTGTATTTTATTGTGACGACAATCCAAGAACATTGCATTTGCACCTACACACACAGAGCCACACACATGTAGATGTGGTGGTGGTGGATCTGGGGATATGGTGGTGGTGGATGTGGTGGTGGATGTGGTGGTGGATGTGGTGGTGATGGTGGTGGATGTGGGGGTGGATGTGGGGGTGGATGTGGGGGTGGTGGTGGATGTGGTAGTGGTGGTGGAGGTGGTGGTGGTGGTGGTGGTGCTGGAGGTGGTGGTGGTGGTGAATGTGGTGGTGGTGGTGGAGGTGGTCGATGTGGTGTTGATGTGGTGGATGTGGTGGTGGTGGATGTGATGGTTGTGGATGTGGTGAAAGTGGTGGTGGTGGTGGAAGTGATGGTGGTGGGTGTGGTGGATGCGGTGGTGGATGCGGTGGTGGATGTGGTGGTGGTGGATGCGGTGGTGGATGAGGTGGTGGATGAGGTGGTGGTGGATGCGGTGATGGATGTGGTGGTGGTGGTGGTGGATGTGGTGGTGGATGTGGTTGTGGTGGTGGATGTGGTTGTGGTGGTGGATGTGGTGGTGGTGGTGGATGTGGTACTGGATGCGGTGGTGGTGGATGCGGTGGAAGTGGTGTATGTGGTGGTGGATGTCATGGTGGATGTGAAGGTGATGGATGTGATGGTGGATGTGATGGTGGATGTGGTGGATGTGATGGTGGATGTGGTGGTGATGGTGGATGTGGTGGTGATGGTGGATGTGGTGGTGATGTGGTGGTGGTGGATGTGGTGGTGGTGGATGTGGTGGTTGTGGATGTGGTGGTTGTGGATGTGGTGGTTGTGGTGGATGCGTTGGTGGATGCGTTGGTGGATGAGGTGGTGGATGAGGTGGTGGATGAGGTGGTGGATGCGGTGGTGGATGCGGTGGTGGTGGATGCGGTGGTGGTGGATGCGGTGGTGGTGGATGCGGTGGTGGTGGATGCGGTGGTGGTGGATGCGGTGGTGGTGGATGCGGTGGTGGTGGATGCAGTGGAAGTGGTGGATGTGGTGGTGGATGTGGTGGTGGTGGATGCGGTGGTGAAGTGGTGGTGGATGTGGTGGTGGTGGATGTGGTGGTGGATTTGGTGTATGTCATGGTGGATGTCATGGTGGATGTGGTGGTGGATGTGGTGGTGGATGTGGATTTGATGGTGGATGTGATGGTGAATGTGGTGGTGATGGTGGATGTGGTGGTGGATGTGGTGGTGGATGTGGTGGATGCAGTGGTGGTGGTAGTGGTGGATCGGGTGGTGGTTGTAGTGGATGCGGTGGTGGTGGATGCGGTGGTGGTGGATGCGGTGGTGGTGGATGCGGTGGTGGTGGATGTGGTGGTGGTGGATGTGGCGGTGGATGTCATGGTGGATGTGGAGGTGATGGTGGATGTGTTGTGGATGTGGTGGTGGTGGTGGATGTGGTGGTGGTGGTGGATGTGATGGTGGATGTGGTGTTGATGGTGGATGTGGTGGTGGATGCGGTGGTGGTGGTAGTGGTGGATGGGGTGGTGGTTGTAGTGGATGTGGTGGTGGTGGGTGTGGTGGTGGTGGTGGGTGTGGTGGTGGTGGTGGTGGATGCGGTGGTGGTGGATGCGGTGGTGGATGAGGTGGTGGATGAGGTGGTGGATGAGGTGGTGGATGAGGTGGTGGATGTGGTGGTGGATGTGGTGGTGGATGAGGTGATGGATGTGGTGGTGGTGGATGCAGTGGTGGATGTGGTGGTGGTGGATGTGGTGGTGGTGGATGTGGTGGATGTGGTGGAAGTGGTGGTGGTGGAAGTGGTGGATGATGTGGTGGTGTTGGGGGATGTGGTGGTGGATGCGGTGGTGAAGTGGTGGTGGATTTGATGGTGGATGTGGTGGTGAATGTGGTGGTGATGGTGGATGTGGTGGTGGATGTGGTGGTGGATGTGGTGGTGGATGCGGTGGTGGTGGTAGTGGTGGATCGGGTGGTGGTTGCAGTGGATGCGGTGGTGGTGGATGCGGTGGTGGTGGATGTGGTGGTGGTGGATGTGGCGGTGGATGTCATGGTGGATGTGGAGGTGATGGTGGATGTGTTGTGGATGTGGTGGTGGTGGTGGATGTGGTGGTGGTGGTGGATGTGATGGTGGATGTGGTGTTGATGGTGGATGTGGTGGTGGATGCGGTGGTGGTGGTAGTGGTGGATGGGGTGGTGGTTGTAGTGGATGTGGTGGTGGTGGGTGTGGTGGGTGTGGTGGTGGTGGTGGTGGATGCGGTGGTGGTGGATGCGGTGGTGGATGAGGTGGTGGATGAGGTGGTGGATGAGGTGGTGGATGAGGTGGTGGATGAGGTGGTGGATGTGGTGGTGGATGAGGTGGTGAATGTGGTGGTGGTGGATGCAGTGGTGGATGTGGTGGTGGTGGATGCAGTGGTGGATGTGGTGGTGGTGGATGTGGTGGTGGTGGATGTGGTGGTGGTGGATGTGGTGGTGGTGGAAGTGGTGGTGGTGGAAGTGGTGGATGTGGTGGTGGATGTGGTGGTGTTGGGGGATGTGGTGGTGGATGCGGTGGTGAAGTGGTGGTGGATGTGGTGGATGTGGTGGTGGATGTGGCGGTGGATGTGATGGTGGATGTGATGGTGGATGTGATGGTGGATGTGGTGGTGGATGTGGTGGTGGATTTGATGGTGGATGTGATGGTGGATGTGGTGGTGATGGTGGATGTGGTGGTGGATGTGGTGGTGGATGCGGTGGTGGTGGATGTGGTGGATGCGGCGGTGGTGGTGGATGCGGTGGTGGTGGTAGTGGTGGATGGGGTGGTGGTTGTAGTGGATTTGGTGGTGGATGTAGTGGTGGTGGGTGTGGTGGTGGTGGGTGTGGTGGTGGTGGGTGTGGTGGTGGTGGATGCGGTGGTGGTGGTGGTGGTGGATGTGTTGGTGGATGTTATGGTGGATGTGGAGGGGATGGTGGATGTGTTGGTGGATGTGGTGGTGGATGTGGTGTTGGTGGATGTGGTGGTGGATGCGGTGGTGGTGGATGTGGTGATGGTGGATGTGGTGGTGGATGCGGTGGTGGTGGTGGATGGGGTGGTGGTGGTGGTGGATGCAGTGGTGGTGGATGTGGTAGTGGTGGATGGGGTGGTGGTTGTAGTGGATGTGGTGGTGGTGGATGCGGTGGTGGTGGATGCGGTGGTGGTGGATGCGGTGGTGGTGGATGTGGCTGTCATGGTGGATGTGGAGGTGATGGTGGATGTGTTGGTGGATGTGGTGGTGGTGGTGGATGTGGTGGTGGTGGTGGATGTGATGGTGGATGTGGTGTTGATGGTGGATGTGGTGGTGGATGCGGTGGTGGTGGATGCGGTGGTGGTGGTAGTGGTGGATGGGGTGGTGGTTGTAGTGGATGTGGTGGTAGTGGTGGATGGGGTGGTGGTTGTAGTGGATGTGGTGGTAGATGCGGTGGTGGTGGTAGTGGTGGATGGGGTGGTGGTTGTAGTGGATGTGGTGGTGGATGTAGTGGTGGTGGGTGTGGTGGTGGGGGTGGATGCGGTGGTGGTGGATGCGGTGATGGATGAGGTGGTGGATGAGGTGGTGGATGAGGTGGTGGATGAGGTGGTGGATGTTGTGGTGGATGTGGTGTTGGATGTGGTGGTGGTGGATGCAGTGGTGGATGTGGTGGTGGTGGAAGTGGTGGATGTGGTGGTGGATGTGGTGGTGGATGCGGTGGATGTGGTGGTGGTGGTGGATGTGGTGGTGGATGTGGTGGTGAAGTGGTGGTGGATGTGGTGGATGTGGTGGTGGATGTGGCGGTGGATGTCATGGTGGATGTGGTGGTGGATGTGGTGGTGATGGATGTGATGGTGGATGTGGTGGATGTGATGGTGATGGTGGATGTGGTGGTGTTGTGGTGGATGTGGTGATGGTGGATGTGGTGGTGGATGTGGTGGTGTTGGATGTGGTGGTTGATGCGGCGGTGGTGGTGGATGCGGTGGTGGTGGTAGTGGTGGATGGGGTGGTGGTTGTAGTGGATGTGGTGGTGGGTGTGGTGGTGGTGGGTGTGGTGGTGGTGGTTGATGCGGTGGTGGTGGATGTGGTGGTGGTGGATGTGGTGGTGGATGTCATGGTGGATGAAGAGGTGATGGTGGATGTGTTGGTGGATGTGGTGGTGGATGTGGTGTTGATGGTGGATGTGGTGGTGGTGGATGCGGTGGATGTGGTGATGGTGGATGTGGTGGTGGATGCGGTGGTGGTGGTGGATGCGGTGGTGGTGGTGGATGCGGTGGTGGTGGTGGTGGATGCAGTGGCGGTGGATGTGGTGGTGGTGGATGCGGTGGTGGTGGTGGATGGGGTGGTGGTGGTGGATGCGGTGGTGGTGGATGTGGTTGTGGTGGATGTGGTGGTGGATGTGGCTGTGGATGTCATGGTGGATGTGGTGGTGGATGTGATGGTGGATGTGGTGGTGGATGTGGTGGTGGATGTGGTGGTGGATGTGGTGGTGATGGTGGATGCGGTGGTGGTGGATGCGGTGGATGTGGTGATGGTGGATGTGGTGGTGGATGCGGTGGTGGTGGTGGATGGGGTGGTGGTGGTGGTGGATGCAGTGGTGGTGGATGTGGTAGTGGTGGATGGGGTGGTGGTTGTAGTGGATGCGGTGGTGGTGGATGCGGTGGTGGTGGATGCGGTGGTGGTGGATGCGGTGGTGGCTGTGGCGGTGGATGTCATGGTGGATGTGGAGGTGATGGTGGATGTGTTGGTGGATGTGGTGGTGATGGTGGATGTGGTGGTGGATGTGATGGTGGATGTGGTGTTGATGGTGGATGTGGTGGTGGATGCGGTGGTGGTGGATGCGGTGGTGGTGGTAGTGGTGGATGGGGTGGTGGTTGTAGTGGATGTGGTGGTGGATGCGGTGGTGGTGGTAGTGGTGAATGGGGTGGTGGTTGTAGTGGATGTGGTGGTGGATGTAGTGGTGGTGGGTGTGGTGGTGGTGGTGGATGCGGTGGTGGTGGATGCTGTGGTGGTGGATGAGGTGGTGGATGAGGTGGTGGATGAGGTGGTGGATGAGGTGGTGGATGTGGTGGTGGATGTGGTGGTGGATGTGGTGGTGGATGTGGTGGTGGTGGATGCAGTGGTGGATGTGGTGGATGCAGTGGTGGATGTGGTGGTGGTGGATGTGGTGGTGGTGGAAGTGGTGGATGTGGTGGTGGATGCGGTGGATGTGGTGGTGGATGTGGTGGTGGATGCGGTGGTGAAGTGGTGGTGGATGTGGTGGATGTGGTGGTGGATGTGGCGGTGGATGTGGTGGTGGATGTGGCGGTGGATGTGATGGTGGATGTGATGGTGGATGTGATGGTGGATGTGATGGTGGATGTGATGGTGGATGTGGTGGTGATGGATGTGATGGTGGATGTGATGGTGGATGTGGTGGTGGATGTGGTGGTGATGGTGGATGTGGTGGTGTTGTGGTGGATGTGGTGATGGTGGATGTGGTGGATGTGGTGGTGGATGCGGTGGTGGTGGTAGTGGTGGATGGGGTGGTGGTTGAAGTGGATGTGGTGGTGGGTGTGGTGGTGGTGGGTGTGGTGGTGGTGGTGGATGTGGTGGTGGTGGATGTGGTGGATGTGGTGGTGGATGTAGAGGTGATGGTGGATGTGTTGGTGGATGTGGTGGTGGATGTGGTGTTGATGGTGGATGTGGTGGTGGTGGATGCGGTGGATGTGGTGGTGGTGGATGCGGTGGTGGATGCGGTGGTGGATGCGATGGTGGTGGTGGATGCGGTGGTGGTGGTGGTGGATGCAGTGGCGGTGGATGTGGTGGTGGTGGATGCGGTGGTGGATGGGGTGGTGGTGGTGGATGCGGTGGTGGTGGTGGATGTGGTGGTGGATGTGGCTGTGGATGTCATTGTGGATGTGGAGGTGGATGTGGATGTGATGGTGGATGTGGTGGTGGATGTGGTGGTGGATGTGGTGGTGATGGTGGATGCGGTGGTGGTGGATGCGGTGGATGTGGTGATGGTGGATGCGGTGGTGGTGGTGGATGCAGCGTTCCAACCGTCACACAGCTAGTACTTGTGGTTTAGAACAACAGGCATATGAACTTCGATTATTTCAAAAGCCAATTTCCAACATGAAAATATTACCTTGTCTGACACCGACTCTTCTCACTGTGGTAATTGTAATGCCGATAGTTAAACAGCGCGCAGGCTCCTGTAATTATGGTTGAGCACGTTTGGCCCACACCTGAATTGCTTACTTTTTCCTCATAAGCAAAAATATCATGCAGTGCTGTCCCTCTCCCGCTCAGACGCTGGAATTCCTAGATTGTATATTTTGTTTGAAGTTGACAGCCGTCTGAGCTAATAGCAAACCTCAGAGCAAGATCGGACAGACTCCCAGCCGGATTCAAAGAAGGGCATGGAGAACCCCAGCAGGCAACTAAGGTTATTCGAAAGGGGCTAAGAGACGTTTTTATGGGTCGCTGCATCAGCACTTCTACTTGGAAGCATGCCAACAGAAGGTTGGTTGGGAACATTGAGCGCAAAAGTGGATTAAATGTCCAAGGTCAGGGGTGACCAGAACTAAAAAAAACAGTGTTAAAACCCTCACTGAGGAAATCGGACAAGCTAAAGCTGTCTCGAAATGCAAAGTGCAACAAAAACGTTCCCATAAATGTGAGGTCTGCTGCTATTCTCACATTTAGATCTACAAGGGGCTTAAAAATCAGGTACACTTAATTCAGTTCCCAAATGAAGAGCCGCAGATCAAAATAATCATTTAGAGCGAAACAAGGAGAAACACGAGAGACGGCCAGCGGCCGTCAAAGTGAAAGTACGTCCGGCTGAGGGAATTGCTGTGGGGAGGGGGGATGAGAAATGCGACACGGCGGTAAAGGGAGGGGGCGGAGCGGGGATAGCGGCATGAGGGTGTGAAGCAGCAGGGGAGGAGTGCTGCTGGCGATTGACTGGCGATTTGATGATGTGCACGCGCATTTTAGGTCAATGCGCTTGCGCATTGACCTAAAAGCCCACGGGCACAGCATCAAATCGCCAGTCAATCGCCAGTCTAGGTAAAGCTTATTTAAGCCCCTATAGAGCTTCGCCAGCTATGCGCATGCGCACAGCAGGCGAGCCCTAAAAAGGACATTACAACAGCATTATTAACAGCTAAAACGGCCGGAAATCTATTGGAAGAGTAAAGTTTTTATTATTTTGCGGAAGCAGAACATGTTAGTCTCAGATTTCAGAGCAATGGGAAGCACATTCCAAGATTTGGGGCCTAGATGGGAGAAAGATCTTCCCCCCCATCTTCACAAGTTTAAATCTTGGAATGACGAAGTCACAGTTAGCCGAGGATCTTAATGTGCGGCTAGGCCTGTACGGTTGAACAAGGCTCTGAAGATACAGAGGGGCTGAGCCCTGCTTAATTTTAAAAAGGTAGCATAGGGCTTTAAATTTAATGCGGCCCGGGATCTTGAGCCAATGTAGATCGCGAAGAGCCTGAGTGGCCGAAGATCTCCTCGGGATGTTACATAAAAGTCAGGCTGATGAGTTCTGTACTACCAGCAGTTTATTTATGGTCGCAGCATCGGCACCAAGGTAGAGGACGTTACCATAGTCCAGACGAGATGTTACTAACGCCTGGACGACGGTTCTCCTAGTGGCATATGGCAACATCCAGAGAATTTTCTGGAGCCATCTCAAGGTGGAAAAACAGATGGCAGCCACATTGGTAGCCTGTTGCCTCGTAGAGAGCTTGTAATCTATGAGGAATCCAAGACTGCGAACCACGGAGACCGGTTGGGGGAGGGGACCCATGGCATCAGGCCAGTGTTGCGGGCCCCAGAGATCTTTATGTTTCCCCAAGATGACAATCTCGGTCTTCTCACCGTTTAGCTTGAGGAAATGCCTCTGCATCCACTCAGCCACTTGTGACAATCCAGTTTTCAGACTAGACACGCAGTTTCCTTCAGTGCTGGAGAGGGAGAAAACAATTTGTGTGTCGTCGGCGTATGAAAAAAAAATTGTTAGCCCAGCATCCTCTACGATGGAAGCTAGACTTTTGATGTAAATATTAAATAATAAAGGGTTGAGAATGGACCCCTGAGGGACGCCATACGCCGAAGGACAAATGTCAGATACGGCTTTCGTGGAGAAGACCTGGAAAGTGCGTTCACTTAAAAAGGAAGCAATCCAGGCCAATGCGGGACCATCTACTCCCAGGGACTGGAGAGAGTTCAATAAGGTGGAATGAGACAGGGTATCGAACGCCGCACTCAGATCCAAAAGGATGAGGGCAAAAGTTTCCCCACGATCGATACCGTGCCGTAACCTCTCAGTTACCCCGAGTAGCGCAGTCTCAGTGGAATAATGCGCACGAAAGCCGGACTGAGAAGAATGTAAAAAGTCCTGATTTTCCACAAGATGGGTAAGCTGAATGTTCACGTGCCTCTCCAACACTTTAGATAGAACGGGCAACAGGGATATCGGTCTGAAATTGGCGAGGTTAGACATATCAGCTCCGGCCTTTTTTAGGAGAGAGACCACCATTGCGTGCTTCCAATCCGGTCGCACGTGGGACTCATTTAAGGAGGCATTCAAGAGTCTCATGAGAACTCGCCGGGATTCGAGATCCAGCAGCTTTAAGATCTTTGCACGTACCGGTTCACGCGGTGAGCCAGATCTTACGCTGTTCAGGCAGGAGGCAAATGAGGTGTCACCATAACTGCTTCTATTCTTTTCTTGCGTTCAATTTCGAGTGCACGTTCTTCGGAGTGAAGAGTAGGTGGTTTTCTCTTTTTTGACGTAGAAGATTCGGCTGCTGTTGGCAAAGCGGCTATCTTCTTTTCATTTTCTCAACTTCATTAGTTGTTTGATGTTGCAAGCTTTTTCAACACTTATCCCATCTCCTGCATTCTCTTAATGGGGGATGGGAGCCAAGAGGAACTTTGTGCTCCGTCCTGCCTTTGTTCTGGGATGCCCTACTACGAAGACTGTTTGAAAGGCAGTGTAATAACCTCACTGTGAAATGTGATCGCTTTTCACGCCTACTTTCCTCCTTTCTATTTGCAACATTATCAATCATATAACTTGACAGACATTTTATGAACACTGCAGGATGGTAAAATAAAAAATATAAAACAGACCTCATAACATCAAGTCGTACACTACAGATTTGTCACTTAGGTCAGATCACAGAGGCTCAAACAACACATTCTTCTAAGGTTACAGAGACCTTACATGTTCTTACAACAGACACATTACCTAGATTGCATGATTTCATAGCCTGTGGCATTGGAGAGAAGCACTATGTTTAGTGATAATAAGCTTTTAGCACATTTATTTTGTCTGTAGTGGAGTTTTGGGAAGTTTCCAATTTTCTTCCTTTGTGAAATTGCAAATCTTCGGCTTTGCAATAGCAAATAGAATATCACATTGTCAGATCATTTACACTATAATAGAATTCAGCTATGCTGCAAAATGTAAACAGATTATTTCTCTGCAAGTAATACATTTTGCTATGCTTTTCTATACAGAATATTTTGATTCCTATGTAGAAACTAGAAAAAAGAGAGGCTCTCCAGAAATGTTTGCAAAGGTTTGAAAAATAAATGCAAAGGTTTCGAAGGGAAAAAAAAAGAAATCACTGCTGCATTCCCCCCCCTTCACCAATAAATTATGCCATATCATGAACAATTCTCCAAACCAACATGAATCACCACTCCTATCAGCTTAAAACATTTAGTAAATTCTTGCATTTTTAATATGCATTCTTTCTTTCATAATTATGAACTTACATTTTTCAGCAAATGTATTTATTCTGTCCAAAGAAGCATTCTTGTATTTTAGTAAATATATATACACATCTGTCCAATTTTGCCATTATGGGCCCGTTCATTTAGAACGTAGGTTAGCTATTTGTTATTTTAAGGTACTTGGGACTATAATAAGTTGTGGCTCTCAAGGTTAACATGTCCCATGTAGCACTCGGGTAGCGTTGCTAAAGGAAGAATTTTCACTGATCTCATGTACCTCTTCTAAATTTCTCATTAATGTGACATTTGCCATATGAAATTCTGATATGTCTTTGAATGATATTTTATCATTGAAGTTCATGTTCCAGATTAAAGCAAATCAAAAGATAAAGATTAGGGAATGGCAGTTTTTAGGAGATACTTTGCCCTGCATAGGTTTTGCCTCTTATAAAACGGTTGCTGAAACAGCAAACAAAAGGTTACATTAGAAGGCAGAATGATTGCAATAATAGGGGATCTTTCGACTGAGAGATTCCTTTTAAATCAGTTACTGAAAGCTGGAAAGAATGAATATTGAACACTGTGTCCATTTTTGGGTTTTGAACCTAATCTATGCCAGTTCTACATACTTTTCATCATAGTTATTATGCCCAATATTTATGAAGAATATTATAAATCACTGACCAGATGCTTTGACGCACATCATGGCTCCTGCTACTAATTTAACAACATTCCAATGTATTTAATATTTGTTTATGGATAGTCTGTAACTTTTTTTTAATAACTTTTGTAGATCTCTTATGAGGTCATGAACAAAATTAATATTAAAACACAAACTTATTAAAAAGATTACATCCTGAAAAGGGCGCAATAATAGATTTAGACTGCCAGGATATTGCGATTTTACAATAACATTGCAAAATCGCGACTTTTGTAAAAATCCTGCGGTTTTTTTTGTTTTTTTTTTTACAAAAGTGCCTGCAAAATTAGAGGAAAAAAACAGACTCTCTTTACTGGGTCTGCGTTATCACTGAGACAGTAATTGGAGGTTGAGCAACAGACTAGCAGGCAGCAGAGGTGATAACGTGCTCTGCCGTCTGCATTTAAAATGTGCAATTAGCCTGCGACTCCTTACCTGCTCTGAATGTGCCTCTACCTCTCTCCTGTGCATCCCTAACCTCCCCCATGCCTATTATTTTTATGCTTTAAAAAAATATATAGGCAACTTGCCCAGGGGCATTAGGCAGCATTTCCTCTCTTCTGCCACACCTCACTCTCCTGCTGTGGCTATGACTCCGGTCTTGTCCCCCTCTCACGACTAATCTGGCCCTCCTAACCCTCCCCGACTCTTATGCCTTCCCATACCTCAAAACTTCTTGAAATGCCGGCTGTCTGATACAAGAAAGCTCAGGTTTTATAGTTCATTCCGCACATCCTCCAATTCGAGGTGCTGTGCTACTGGAGACTCAGGAATTGCAGACTGTGACATAGTACAGTCTTCAGGAATGACCAAGCACAAGCCGTGTGGTATTTTTGTGGCATGCACATTTTCTGTCTACCACTGAAAAACTTTGAATTTCGAGGTTTTGGGGAACACATTTTGCATTTTTTGGCAGCAAAATTTGTCATCTAAAGCCGGAAAATCCCGGTGGGTCTGTATATTGCTTTCTAATTGATTCGAAACATAATCTACGATATATATATGACCAAATAAATATCTTGCCCATTAACTCAGTGTAGTGCTTCACATTTTTTTGTTTGGTCCATTTGTACTTTTCCTTTTATATTTTTAGTTCTTGAGTGAGGTTTCGTTTCAGATACAGACATATATATAGTTCTCTTCTTTTTTAAGGGAAGTCCAGGTGCATGTATGCATGTACAAATCTTGCATTTAATTCTCCTTGTGGTTATGTTTTATTGGCTAAGTAACAATTGCCTCAAAATATTTAATAAAGAGAAAAATAAATACCCTAATATGTACATCTCTTAGTCCAGGGATTTTAAATAGAATGATAAAACCCCATTTAAATGTTTTTTTTCGATTCTCGGTCCCTCTGATGCAAAGATGTAATATATTTTACAAAGTATGCAATAAGAAAATTGGTTAACGCACCTTTTTCAATTTCTCTCGCTTGATGCGCTCTTCATTGTCACTGTCCGAATCTGTGCTCTTCTTGTGCTTCTTCTTCTTCTTTTTTTTCTTCTTCTTATCTTCGTTCAGTTTGTCCAGATGCATCTGAAAAAGATGGTGGTGTGTTCAGACTTCTGTGTAGAATACATGTATTTGCCTGCTTCCTAATACAAAGGGTTAGCTGTTGACCTACTGCCCATTTCCTCTGTAATGCAAGCTATGTAAATGTCTTGTCCTCTATGGAGTCCTGGAGGATTTGCTCAACTACTTAACCTAGAGCATTTCCCCATTTAAAATAAATACAGAGGGGTGATGCGTAATAGCTCCTCTGTCAGCCTTCAAGCACAAGGACGTCAGCGCACCATACTAATACTGGTACGGTGACGTCCTTCATCTCCGAGATGAATGTTGCACTGACTTCATTCATCCACCGGACATTGCGGCTTGAGCTAGTTCACCCTGCCATTCATAGGTTCTGTCAGGTAGATCACCACCAAGAAAATCCATTGATGGTCCAGTCATTTCCAGAAGCGTACCGCCTCCTCCTTGCAAAGAGACCAGATCCCATAACGCCCTGCTTGTTGCAATACCACAGGGCGGTAGTGTCTGTAAGCACCTGCACCAGCCTCCCCTTGATGGAATGAAGGAAGGCTTTCAACTCTTAAGAGGATGGCCCGCAGCTCCAGGAGCATGAAATGGAACGGAGTGCCCGCCGGAGGACCAGAGGCTTCTGATCTCCACCTCTCCAAGGTGCCCGCTCCAAACCAGAAGTGACACATCGGTCAAACTGTCAGTTCTGGGTGGGGTAGGGAGAAGGGCCTGCAGCTGACTAAATCACTGTCCAGTAACCACCACTGCAGATCATGTGCAGTCTCCTCTGAAATCTGTACATGATCAGAAAGGTCTCCTTGATGTTGGGCCAACTGAGACTTTATAGCCCACTGCAGTGCCCGTATATGCCAACTGGCTTGCTTAACCAGCAGGATGCAGGACTCCGCCTCAGAGACAACCTCACTGAAATTCAGGACAGCGGCTGAAAGATTGGGATGATAGTCTGAATGTACTGGACTCTTCTTTCTGGGGAAAGCATGAAACTAAACGGTGTCCAGAATGGCTCGTATGAAGGGGAGGGTCTGAGAGGGAGCCAGGTGCGAATTTAGAACTTTGATAGTGAATCCCAAAGATGTGTGGAGGCTTGCTGTAGGCTAGAGGTGGTTGGCGACTGCCTAGGAAGAGTTCGCCTTCAACAGCAAGGCGTCTAGGTAGGGAAAGACTAGGATCCCTTACCCCTGAAGATGTACTGCCACCACTGCCATCACTTTTGTGAACACCAGAGAGGTACTGGTGATTCCAAAGAGGAGTACAGTGAATTAAAAAAAGATCTTGTCTCACCATGAACTAAGGGTAGCGCCGGTGGGTCTACAGGACAGTCCTATGTAAACAGTAATCCTGTAGGTCACACACCACCTTCCATTCTCCAGGGTGGAAGACAAGACCTGGGTAAGCATCCCGACGTTGCCCTAGCAGATGAAGGTGTTGAGGGCACAGATCTGAAATAGGACAAAAGCCTACGTCCTTCTTGGGCACCAGGAAGTAGTTGGTGTAGCAACCACAGCCCACTTCTGATGCTAGCACCAGGTCAATAGCCCCTTTGCAAAAAGTGCTTGCACTTACTGCCACAAAACAGACAGATGGTCCTCCATCAATCGATCTGGGAATGGTGGAAGGAGCGGCAGAGTGGCCAGAAAGGATAAAATACCCCTTCTGGATGATCTGCAAGACCCACTTATCCGATATTGTGGTCTACCACACTGTCAAGAATAGTTGGATACAACCTCCAACCCAGTGGCTGTGATCCACTAGCGAGGTTGGACACTTAAGCCCAGGGAGTGTGTGCCAAAAAAAAATTATATCCAAAAGGGATGACTGAACATCAGCTGAAAACCCCAATGACTACAGCCAGTGATGGTGACATATAGAAACTCTTCAAATTGCGCATCTGGCCATGCCACATCTGTCCTGTTTAGCTTGGGTGAGGACAGGTTGAAGGTCTTCTGGGACATCTGGGAAGGATTTGAGCTACCAAACCCCAAAGAGCATAGCAATAGCGGACCAGCAGGCAACTGACATTGATGGACAAAAGGCGAAACTGGTGGAAGAAAATACCCACTGTACCCAAAGGTTTCTATCCTTTTGGACTCCCTATGAGGGGTAGAAATCGGAAAAGTGCTTGGATTAGGCCAGCTAGTCGATGCCTGTATCACTAAGCTTTTAGGAGAGGGGTGCTAAGGCAATGAGTCAGCCCACTTCAACCATTGGATAACTTCACTGTGAGCAATGGCATTCTATAAATACTACTTGGGCTTTCAGACAGTTATCTTTATCCACTGGTCTATTGTTGCATCACTGGCATTTATAGTTGGCCCACTACAGCATACCTCAAAGGACAATGGCTTAGCCCACTTCAGTCATTGGCTAACTTCACTGTGAAGAATGATGTTCTTCTGTTTCACAAGGAACACATCCTAACACAAAGTAATTTCATTCAGGGCCAGGGACTACTAGGTTAATATGTGCTTTGTGAGATTGAATAACACATTACTTACCTTTGGTAATGCCTTATCTGGTAGTGACTATCTAGATGCAGATTCCTTACATTAGAATAAACCCCAGATGTTAGACTGGATCTGAACATTTTCTAGCAGTACCCCAGTGTGTGGGTAGGTTCTATTTTTGTCTCCTTGCTGGCATCGTTTGCGCCAAAGTGACATGCATGGTGGCTATGTAGGCGCCATCCCAGCATGCTGACATCTATTTCTTTTCATGACTTTTAACACCAGAAGCGCAGGGCCATGAAGAATCCTGGCAACTGATAAGGCCCTCAGAAGGGTGACCCTTCTGAATCAGAACACAGAGCAGGGAGTATGGGAGGGTCGGTAAGGAATCTGGCAGATCGACAACCTACTAGATAAGATGTTACTAAAGGTAAGTAATGTATTCATCTGATAGAGACTTCTAGCTGCAGATTTCCTACCTTGAAAAAATCACCAAGCAATCCCTTCCCGGAGAAGATTCTGCAAAATGAATCAAACTAAAAAGTCCTGCAGGACTGAATGGGCAAAGTGCCAGTCACTGATGACCTGACCACCGAGACATTAACGCTTGGTGAATGTGTGTAATGACGCCCTCGTTGCTGCAAGATAGGGACTCAAACGAAGTGGCTGTAGCTTTGTCTCTGGTAGAAGCACGCAAGCCCAAAAGACGTTGTTAATTTTGTTTATGCAGTAAACACTATTAAATGGGCCCGAAGCCTCAACAACAGTATTTGTATGGTAAAAAATCCACTTAATTTGAAGCAATGCAAACTTCAGTCAATGGGGTGGAAGTACCAGCTCTCCTGCTCCTCCTGGAAGCCGTACAAAAAGGGGTGGTGATGGACGGAGCATCCGAACCAATCAAACACTCACACCCAGTCAACAGATCTGGGTTTAATCCATCACCGTTCTTTAGCCCACTCTGCCACCCCAGTTCAGACATGGCCATATGCAAATTAGTCTGACCCTGTGCTTCATGGAACAGTCCAGCCCGAACTGCCAAGCCATGCCTTCCCTGGACTGAAAACAAGCTTCCGAGGACCGTTTTCTGGCATTCCAGCCGTCTTCAGCCCGGCTTGCTTCAATTCAGTGGCAAAGTGAGCAAGGGACTCACGTCTGAGCATAACCTGCCAACCCATGGCGAACAAAGCGGTACAATCACCACCCCCTTTTGTACCGCTTTGTTCGCCATAAGAACGGCGATGGATTAAACCCAGATCTGTTGACTGGGTGTGAGTGTTTGATTGGTTCAGATGCTCCGTCCATCACCACCCCCTTTTGTACCGCTTTCTTTGCCACAAGTTGGCAGGGTATGCTCAGACGTGAGTCCCTTGCTCACTTTGCCACTGGATTCAAGCAAGCCGGGCTGAAGACTGCTGAAATGCCAGAAACCGGTCCTCGGAAGCTTGTTTCGGCTCAGGGAAGGCATGGCTTGGCAGTTTGGGCTGGACTGTTCCCATGAGGCACAGGGTCAGACTGATTTGTATATGGCCATGTCTGAACTGGGGTGGCAGAGTGGGCTAAAGAACGGTGATGGATTAAACCCAGATCTGTTGACTGGGTGTGAGTGTTTGATTGGTTCAGATGCTCCGTCCATCACCACCCCCTTTTGTACCGCTTTGTTCGCCATAAGTTGGCAGGGTATGCTCAGACGTGAGTCCCTTGCTCACTTTGCCACTGGATTCAAGCAAGCCGGGCTGAAGTCGGCTGAAATGCCAGAAACCAGTCCACGGAAGCTTGTTTCCGGTCCAGGGAAGGCATGGCATGGCAGTTCGGGCTGGACTGTTCCCATGAGGCACAGGGTCAGACTGATTTGCATATGGCTATGTCTGAACTGGGGTGGCAGAGAGGGCTAAAGAACGGTGATGGATTAAACCCAGATCTGTTGAATGGGTGTGAGTGTTTGATTGGTTCAGATGCCCCGTCCATCACTACCCCCTTTTGTACCTCCTGGAAGCCAGCATACCTTCGATTTCAAAGCAGAAAATGTGAGAAGACTATATTAAAAAAAGTGCCTTCGAGCAGTGAGGATCACATATGAATTTATGAAAGATACCCAACCAGAAAAAATGGAATAACAAGTAACACATTTTCTCTCCAGCAAAGGATCTTTTATATATTCACATGCTTAATGCACATTCACATGCAGGTTTTGGAGGACTGCCTAACTCACTGCTGGGCGAGTCGGCTTCTGTGTTTACATCAAGGCTGTATGTAGTGCTTCATGAACGTGTTCCTTCTCCTCTAGGTAGCTGCACGCCTGATAACTTGCAAGGGTACATCAGAGTATAATTCAACAGTCTTAGACACGTTTGTTCTTTGTTGTGTCAGAAGGTGATGGAGGCAGGGAGCCATCATGCTGTCCTGTTTGGACAAGGGTTGATTTATTAAACCATGTATTCAGAGGGCACCTCAGAGATGCCCCCTGAAAACCTACCAACCCTGGTATGGTCTCCGTCCGGCTGTAGTCAGCCAGTCCCCACCAGACATGTTTCCGGACCCCTGGGTACAGAGCCTCTGCTCTCTGGGACCAGAAACAATGCACATATTGGGCAGAGGTGAAACACCTCCTTCCTCAGGATGGGCCAGTGTTCAAAGGGGAAGCTTCTAAGACATGCACCTTTGCAGTGCGACCCCACACCCTCTGCTGCTAGCAGGAGATTGCAGCCCCCGGCTTACACCCCCACATTGGGTAGGAAAACTTAGGAGAATAGGAGGTGTGCCCACCTCTTCCAACTCCACCCCTAAGGTGGGCGAGGCGAGGAGAAGCACATCTTTCATTCCTCGCCATCTTGAAGATGGGAAGACCTCTCCAATCAGGTCTAGGTCTATTCCCTCTCCCACAGGAGGGTGGCATAATAGAGGGTGTAGTCACCCCAGGTAAGGTGCCCATCAGCTCTACCTGCTACTCGCCTAAAACGCTGAAAAACATAGTATTTAAGTGGCTTCCCTAAACCTGGAAAATAGATCTGCAACGACCTAAGGAGAAGGAAAATGCTACTTACCAGTATGCATCTGTTCTTGGCATGTAGAGTTGTAGACCCGCATACTTTTGCATGGATCGCAATCTGTTGTTGGGCTCGGATGTTTGCACTTTGTTTTGGTAGAAGTGTTTGTAGTCGCAAGATAGGTGACTCCTCCTCTGGTTAGTAGTGAGCATGGGCATCGACTCCATCCTTAGATTGTTTTGCCATGAAGGGTGATGATGGAGTTAGTTAGATACATTACACACCGACATCTTTCTATTTCTAAGTAAGATAGTACTGCAACACATATAGGTGTCCGGGAAGGCGGGTGGGCGTTTGCAGATCTACAGCTCTACATCCCAAGAACAGATGCATACTGGTAAGTAGCATTTTCCGTTCAAGGCAAATGAGCTGTAGCTCACATACTTTGGCATAGACTATACAGCAGTTCCCCTGTTAGCGGTGGCTACCTGTATGCGTTGCAGTAGTTTGAAAAAGTGTTCTTAGTACAGCCTGGCCCACACTAGCTTGTTGATTTGCCTGCACATCTACACACTAGTGTTTTGTGAAAAGTGTGCGGTGTACACCATGTTGTGGCTTTGCAAATGTCATCCAGGGGGATGTTTCCTAAGAATGCCATGGATGCCCCTATTTTGCGTGTGGAATGCGCTTTAGGGGGAATGGATAAGGTACGTTTTGCTTTTTAGTAGCATATTTGAATGCATTTAACGATCCACCTAGCAATTCCAGCTTTTATATTGTGCCTTTGATACAGGCACACTAACAAGAAAGCCAGCTGGTTCACTGCGGACCTCCAGACCTCCAAGCAAACCTGCCACACACTAGAGAAGAAATGGCACAGCGAACAGACACCAGACAGCTACGTAGCCCACAAGAACGCCATCCATAGACACCATCACCTCATCAGATCCACCAAAAGAGCCTCCTTCAAGAACCTACTCGACAACAACGCGCACAATAGCAAAGAGATCTTCAACATCGTGAAGGAACTCTCCAACCCCGGCTCCAACACCAATGACATCCCACCTTCGCAAGACCTGTGCGGCTCCCTTGCCACCTTCTTCTATCGCAAGATCACAGGCATCCATGACCGCTTCAACGACCTGACCGCCCTGACAACCACCGACACCGCAGACCCCGTGGCCACCTCCCACATCGATCCCCTGCTCACCTGGACCAACATAAACAACAACGACATCATCAAAATCATAAACACAATCCACTCCGGCTCTCCTTCAGACCCATGCCCACACCACATCTACAACAAAGCTAGCGTCACCAACACACCCCATCTCCGCAAGGCCATCAACATCTCCTTCCGGGAGAGCTGGAAACACACTGAGATCAACGCCTTACTCAGGAAACCGAAGGCGGATCTGAGGGACCTCAAGAACTTCCGGCCCATCTCCCTGCTACCGTTCCACACGAAGATCATCGAAAAGACCGTCAACAGACAGCTGACCCGCTACCTAGAGGAGAACAACATCATGGACCCATGCCAGTCCGGGATCCGCAGCAACCACAGCAATGAGACTGCCCTTATCGCCGCCACCGATGACCCAGGGAACTACTGTACAATGGTGAAACCGCGGCCCTCATCCTCCTGGAACTATCTGGCACCTTCGACACGGTCTGCCACTGCACCCGCCTCCACGATGCAGGAATCAGATACAAGGCTCTGGATTGGACCACCTCCTTCCTCTACGGCAGAACAAATAGTTTCTTACCTGTCGGTGTAGTTTTGCAGCTTGAAGATCTTTCTGGATTCACTATGCTGTGCATTATTCCGCGATCTGGTGGTTGGGTCCGGATTCGTAGTCTTTTTTCTCTTTTTTTTTTGTAGCCCAGGTGGGCGTCGACGTCCCACCATTTGGTGCACCTTCGTGACGTCGGCACGCTTCCTGCGGAAGCTCCCACCCTTGGGCGCCATCTTCGGATTCTTTTTTCTTTTCTCCTTTGTGGTGAATCCATGGCTATGTGTATTAAACTTTCCTTCAACGTAACTTTCTTCACGTATATATGTCTTTGTTAAACGTTCCTATCTTGCTCCATGTCCTTCCACCTTCTCCAGCCTCATCTTTCTGGCGGAGGTGGGTGGGTTCGCTAGTGAATCCAGAAAGATCTTCAAGCTGCAAAACTACACCGACAGGTAAGAAACGATTCGTTTTGCAGCGTGAATCTTTCTGGATTCACTATGCTGTGCATAGATTTCGTAGCGGTTTTGTCACTCATGTGGCGGCTGGGTGGAAGATGAGCGTTGGTTGTTAAAGATATGTTGAAGCACTCTTTGGCCCACTTGTGCTTCCTTGTTCATCTGCACATCTACGCAATAGTGTTTAGTGAAAGTGTGCACTGAAGCCCATGTTGCCGCCAGGCATATGTCTTGGATGGGCGTGTTTGCCAGGAAGGCGATCGTTGCCCCTTTCTTTCTGGTTGAGTGGGCTTGTGGTCCCTCCGTGAGCTCTTCACCAGCTTGCATGTGGCAGAGCTGTATTGTTTTGGCAATCCATCTTGCTATGGTGTTCTTAGTCACTGGTCTACCCAGGAGACTCCTTGCGAAGGACACAAAGAATTGTTTTGTCTTCCTGTGTTCTTTCGTCCTTTCTATATAGTGCATTACTGCCCGCCTTGCATCCAGAGTGTGGAGCGCCCTCTCCGCATTTGACGTGGGCTTCTGGAAGAAGCTAGAAATCTGGATACTTTGGTTCATGTGGAATTTAGATACTACCTTGGGCATGAAATGTGGGTCTGTCCTCATCACGACCCTGTCACTGTGTATTTGTATGTACGGTTCTTGCAGCGTCAAAGCTTGTAGCTCGCTCACTCTGCGTAGCGATGTTATTGCTACTAGAAAGGCTGTCTTCATTGTCAGCATTTGTAGTGACGCTTTATGGATGGGTTCAAACGGTGGCTTCATGAGTTCCGTCAGTAGAAATGCGTTACTTACCTGTAACAGCAGTTATCCAGTATTGGTGTCTTTCATAGATTCACATGCCTGAATCATTCCCCGTCGCCGAGACGGGAGCCTCCGGTACATAAAAAAGTAATGTCCTAAGGACATACATAGAGAATATAGGCCGAAGGGCCTCCCCTTTTGGGGCCTTTCCACGTCCTTATGTAAAAAGGACCGAACTCTCATCGTTAGCCAATCAGCTCCGACCTCCCTCTAGAACCTTCCCGGGAGGAGCCTCAGTCCCTCAGATTTTCGTACGCACCCAGCTAGGGTGTCGCATTGTAGACATAGAGGTACGTGAGTCCTTACCGGGGAGGCGGGAGGGGTGCATGTGAATCTATGAAAGACACCAATACTGGATAACTGCTGTTACAGGTAAGTAACGCATTTCTTATCCAGTATTTGGGTGTCTTTCATAGATTCACATGCCTGAATCAGAGTAGTTAGCAGTTACACATGCATAGTGGTAAAGCACATTCCCACAACCAGCAGGCCTGCATAAATCACAGACAATGTGAGAGAAACATGGTAATATACAGTCATGCATATAGCAGAGATAAACAAAGACCATGAAGAATGTGCATACCTGGATGGCGGGACGAGGTAAGGCTCACCTTATTGGAAGAGATGGCGCAGCACCGCTTGTCCCACTGCAGCGTCCTTCTGCAGTTCGATGTCCAGGCAGTAGTGTCTGGAAAAGGTGTGCGGGGACTTCCAGGTCGCCGCTCGGCAGATGTCCAGGATCGTCACTCCAGCGAAGAGCGCCGCTGACGTTGACATCGCTCTGGTAGAGTGGGCAGCCACTCGGTCCGTCAAAGGCCGTCCGGCCTGATCATGGCAGAAAGCAATCGCTGAAGAAATCCAGCGGGAGATGCTCTGTTTCGTCAAGGGCAACCCCATGCGCGGGTTGCTGTAGGCTACAAAGAGTTGAGAAGACTTTCTGACGTCTTTGGTCCTGTCCAAGTAGAATTTGAGACACCTTTTAAGGTCCAAGGAATGCAGCGCCCTTTCCGCTGCCGTGGAAGGGTTCGCAAAGAACGACTTGAGGACAATTGGTTCGTTCAGATGAAAGTCCGACGGCACCTTAGGGATGAATTTAGGGTTGGGCCTGAGTACCACTCGGTCGTGCCTGAATTGGAGATACGGTTCCTGAATAGACAGCGCCTGAAGTTCGCTGACCCGTCTGGCTGACGTCAGGGCTAGCAGGAGTGCCGTTTTCCAGGAAAGATGTTTGAGTGAGGCCCGGTGTATGGGCTCGAATGGGTGTTTCATGAGTTGGTTGAGCACCAAGTTCAACTGCCAGGTTGGAGGGACTTTCCGAGGCCTCGGAAAGGATCTGTAGAGCCCTTTCAGAAATTGCTTTATCAGTCGACTGGACCATAGGGAGGATCCAGATGGGGTCCTGGTGAATCTTGAAATCGCAGCCAGATGAACCTTAATGGAGGCGTGAGCCAGCCCCGATTGAGCCAGGTGGAGGAGGTACGGTAGCAGCTGTACCGGGGTGACCCGGAGGGGGTGTAAGTCGTGTTCCGAACACCACAGGCAGAACCTCTTCCACTTCAGCGAGTAGGTTTTGTTCGTGTTGCCCGCCCTCGCTTTGGCTAGTACTGCCCTGCAGTCCTGCGGGATCTCTAGGTCTCCGAACTCTCGGTGCTCAGGAGCCAGGCCGATAAGTTGAGCGAACGGAGGTTCGGGTGGTGTACCTGGCCTCCGGACATCGTTAAGAGGTTCGGGTGTTGTTGCAGGTGAATCGGGGGCCTGATGGACAGGCGAAGCAGGTCCGAGAACCAATGTTGTCTCGGCCAGTACGGAGCAATCAGTATCAGGGTGCACGGTTCCGTCTTCATCTTCCGGAGGAGCCTCGGTATCAGTGGGAACGGAGGAAAAGCGTACGCAAACACGCTGAACCAGCCGATGGAAAAAGCATTTCCCAGTGACCCCCGTTGGGGATGCCAGCTTGCGTAGCTTTGGCATTTGGCGTTCTCTGCCGTCGCGAAGAGATCGATCCTCGGGGTCCCCCATTGCGAGAAGACGTGGGCTACCGTGTCGCCGTCCAGCTCCCATTCGTGGGAGAGAGAGGTCTGTCTGCTGAGGGCGTCCGCGATAGTGTTGTCCTTCCCGGGAACGTACTCCGCTTTGAGGGAGAGTCCGTGCGCCACCAACCAGTTCCAGATTTTTTGCGATTCTCGTGAGAGAGAGAGAGATCGCGTTCCCCCTTGTTTGTTCAGGTAGTGCATCGTCGTGGTGTTGTCTGTTTTGACGAGCACCGGGGAAGTGCCGATACGTGGCAGGAAGGCCTGCAGAGCCAGATACACTGCTCTCAGTTCCAGCAGGTTGATGTGTAGTTGTTTCTCCTGGGCGTCCCATTTTCCGCTGACGCGAAGGTCCAACAGTACTGCTCCCCAGCCTTCCAGTGAGGCGTCCGTCGTGATGACCAGTGGTGCCGGTGGCAGGAGGAACTGCAAGCCGGCCGTCAGGTGAGTTCGGTTTCTCCACCACAGAAGGGCCTTTGTGATGGCCGGTGTGATCGTGAGAATGTCCTCGAAGGAGCCGGAACTCTGTTTCCATTGTCTCGCCAGCGCCTCCTGCAGGGGACGCATGCGGAGCCTGCAGTGTGGTATGAGGAGAATACATGAAGACATCATCCCTAGCAAGGAGGTGAATGTCCGTACCTTGATGCGAGGCTTCTTGGCCACCGCCGCGGCCAGGGACAGTATTTTGTTGGTCCTATCCTCCGAGGGGAAAGCCTTCGCGCGCTTCATGTCTAGGGTAGCCCCTAGGAAGGTGATCCTCGTTGAAGGGGTAGTGCAGGATTTCTTGAGGTTGATCGTCAGACCCAGCTGTTGAAAAAGAGCGCTGCAGGCGTTGGATGAAGCCGTCGTGCCTTCCGGGGAAGGCGCCTTCACCAGCCAGTCGTCCAGGTAGGGGAACACCTGGTGACCCCTTTGCCGCAGGAAGGCTGCCACTGGCGCCAAGCACTTCGTGAAGATACGTGGTGCGGATTTGAGGCCGAAAGGCAAAACCTTGAACTGGTAATGTCTGCCCGCTATTTCGAACCGTAGGTACTTCCTGTGCCTTACGAGGATGGGGATATGGTAGTAGGCGTCCTGTAAGTCCAGGGAGACCATCGAGTCTCCTCTTTCCAGTGCTCCCAGGATCTCCTGGATTGTGACCATCCGGAAGGATTGACTCCGCAGGAAGGCGTTGAGCGCCCGGAGGTCTAAGATCGGCCTCCACTTGTCCCCTTTCTGTTGGACTAGGAAGAAGTGGGAATAAAAACCCTTCTCCTTCTGGGACTTTGGGACTCTTTCGATGGCTCCTTTGACCAACATGGCGGATACTTCCTGGAGAAGGAGGTGCAGGTGTTTGTGAGCACGCTTCAGCGGAGGAGTGTTGGGAGGGGTGTTGACCAGTTCGAGGGAATGTCCAAATTGAATTATTTGTAGTACCCACCGATCCGTAGTGATTTTTTGCCAATTTTTGAGGAAGTGGGTCAGTTTTCCCCCAATTCGAAAGGATTGAGACGGTGGTGGGACTGGCTGGAGTAAATGGTCACTGGCGGCCGCCAGCGCCCTTCTTGGCGGATTTGCCTCTGAAGGACGACCTCCCGTAGGACGACTGACGGGACTGTTGTTTGTGCTGGGGCTGGTTCCTGTTGCTGTAGGAATAGGACGACCGATTTTGGTAGGAACCCCTGTAGGAGTACTGACCTCTGGAGCGGCCCCCCCGAAAGGATTGGTTCCGGGACTGGAGGGAGCCCAGAGCCCTCGCCGTATCGGTGTCTTTCTTGATGGCCTGGAGCGCTTCGTCTATCTTCTCTCCAAAGAGGAATTGACCATCGAACGGCATGTCCAGCACCTTAGATTGGACCTCCTGCCGAAAGGACGTTGCTTTGAGCCAGCCTTGGCGGCGGAGCACGGCAGCCCCGGCCAACTGGCGGAATCCCGTCATGGCTGCGTCGATGGCGCAGTCGATAATTTCTGCCGCGGAGTTTTGTCCTTCCGCTAGAAGAGCTTTCACCTCGTCCTGGACCGCGGCTGGCAGACTTTGTAGATAAGGAGCTATGTCTTCCCATAGCTGGCGGTTGTAGCGGCCAAGGAGGGCGATGGAATTCGCTACCTTGATGGTCATGGCGGACGTGGTAGAGAACCGTTTGCCTATGGTGTCCAGCTTCCTCCCTTCCTTGTCAGGGGGCGCGGACAGCGGCGAGGAAGGGTTGCGGGATTGTTTTTGTGCCGCCTGAGTCACAACCGAGTCTGGTTTGGGGTGGCCGGTCAGGCAGGCAGGTGCGGTGTTCGGGGCCTTATATTTCTTGTCTAGGCGCGGAACCACCGCAGGCACCGAAGCAGGCGTGAGCATCAGCTTCTTGCCCTGTTCCCACAGAAAGTCTATAAGTGGAATAGACGTGGCCAATTTCTGGCTGTGTTCCTTGAAATCATGGAGGAAGCATTCCGTTTCCGCGGATTCCACTGCCATGTGAAACCTCTTTGCAGCTCTGTCCACCAGTTTGTGGAAACCTCCCACGTCCGCCGCCTCAGAGTGGCGCGGTCGCGGGGATGCCGGGGCAGACGAATGGTGTGATGACGCAGCATCGGCATCGTCGTCTCTGGGGTCCGAGGCGGCGTCTTGCACCTCGCCTTCCTCTAAGTCCGTCTCCTCCTCCTCGCTTTCCGATGAGTCCTCCGCCTGAGTTTGCGGTCGAGTGCGAGGTTGGGGTTGGTTCCGAGGACGGGCCTGGGGAGCGGAAGGTTGCGAGGCCGATGGTTGCGCTTGGGTGACCGGCACCTGGGTGCCGCTGTCGGCGTCCGGGAACCGTTGTTTATAGTCCTGCACCAGGGATTTCAAATCGTTGACCAGAGACAGTGGCAAACAGATCATCGGGGTGTTCACCGTGTCGACGTTCAGGGAGCGCCCCTGATATATAAGTTCGTCCCGGATCTCGTGGACGTCCTGGTGTTCGTCGTGATCCTCCTGTTCTTCGTCTGACTCCTCACTCTGGAGTGTCTCCTGTTCTTGCTCGGGTGCCAACTCCACCGTTGGGTGAACCGAGGGCGTTGGAATCGAGTGAATAGAGACTTCGACCAATCTCGATTCTTTCCAAGATGGCGCCGGGGTCTCTTCCGACGACGTGCGTGAAGATGGCGCGCCCGCCGGATGTGTTGGTGACTTGGGCACCTCCGTTAGGGTCGATGGCATCAAATTTTGCGGGGATAAGAGTTTCGCCGTCTTACTGGTGGTAGGGCCTTGGACTTGAGATATCGTTGTCGAAGGCGTGCCTTTTGAACTTGACCTCGACCGTTTAGGTGACGATCCTTCGGTATGAGATGTTTTCGGCGAAGGCGTACCTGTAGATTTAGACCTCTTAGGTGACGAAGACTTTGTATTCGTACTGGATGAAGGTTTCAGAGGAATGGTCGAGGAGACCGGTGCGCCCGAGGACGCAGTGGCGGTCGTCGTGGCCGTCGCGGAGGGCGATGAGGCCGTAGTGGTCGACACAGTGGTCGTGACCGAGGTGGTCCGCTTAGTAGATGGAGCGGGCTTCTTGAACCTCGGGCCATCCTTAACAGACACGGAGGAGGTGGTGGAACGTGCCTCCGAAGGTTTCCTGTGCGCCTTCTTAGGAGGAGTGTCTGTCTCTCCAGGGGACTGCACCCTGGGTCTCTTCTTGGAGACTTTGGAGGTCGCGGAGACACTACCCTCGGAAGATTCCAGAGTGTCTCGGACCTTAAGCCTGTCGAGCCATTCGCGGAGGCGAGTTTCCCTTTCCTTAACAGTCTTCTTTGGGAAGGCTCTACACACCCTACACTTGTCAGTGACGTGGTCAGGGTACAGGCAATATAAGCACAGGTCGTGCTTGTCCTCCGCTTGAATCCGTTGCTTGCCGCAGGAGGAACAGGCCCTTAGAAGGGCTTTCTTCTGCGAGTCCGCCATGGACGAAGCTTTCTTATCAGATTCCGACATGTAGTCGAAGATAGGATATATATCCTTTCCGTACAAAGTGTACTTCAGCGAAGTTTGAGACTTCGAAGCCAGGAAAACCTGAAGAGCTCAGGTTGGAGACTCCCTAGCACAACGTGCGGTAGAAAATCTGAGGGACTGAGGCTCCTCCCGGGAAGGTTCTAGAGGGAGGTCGGAGCTGATTGGCTAACGATGAGAGTTCGGTCCTTTTTACATAAGGACGTGGAAAGGCCCCAAAAGGGGAGGCCCTTCGGCCTATATTCTCTATGTATGTCCTTAGGACATTACTTTTTTATGTACCGGAGGCTCCCGTCTCGGCGACGGGGAATGATTCAGGCATGTGAATCTATGAAAGACACCCAAATACTGGATAACCACGTTCAAGTTCCATGCCGGCGGCGGCATCCTCTTGGGTGGCGCTATTCTCTTCGCTCCTTCCAAGAACCTTTTCACTACTCTGGAAGTGAAGAAACTTCTCCCTGTTTCTCCTCTTGTGTATGCCACAATCGCTCCCAGGTGAACCCTCAGCGAGGACGAGCTTAGTTTGGCTTTGATCAGGTGCGTGAGGTATCTGAGTACTGTAGACTCTCTAGTCAGTTTTTTCTCCAGGTTTTTCCTATGGCACCACTGCGTGAACCTCTTCCATTTCTCCCCATAGCACTTCCGTGTGCTGGGTCTCCTTGCTTCTCTCAGCACCCGAAGTGTGCTCTCTGGTAGTTTTAGATGTGCAAACTCTAAGTCCTCAGGAGCCACGCTGACAGGCAGAGGCTTTCTGGTTCTGGGTGTAGAACTTGTCCCCCTTCCATGGAGAGAAGGTCTCTTCTTTTTGGGAACTTGTGTGCTCTGCCCTGCGACATCTCCATAATCTGAGAGTACCAAGTCTGCCTCGCCCATTGGGGAGCCACCAGGATGAGAGTCATGTTGCTCGACCTGCACTTGTTCAGGACTCTGGGGATCAGTGGCGTCGGTGGAAAAGCGTAGGCAAATTTCTTTGACCAGCTTATCCATAGGGCATTCCCATGGGACATTGGTTCCTGTTCCCTCGATGCAAAGTGTTGGCATTTTGCATTCTGGCGTGTTGCAAACAGGTCTATTGTTGGTGTGCCCCACCACCTGAACAGGTTCTCTGTCTCTTGGTTGTTCAGTTCCCATTCGTGGGAAACCGATGCTTGCCTGCTGAGCCAATCCGCTTCCACATTGTCCTTCCCTGGCAGGTGTATGGCAAGCAGGTCTATCCTGAGTGGGATCGCCCATCTCCATATTTCTTGAGCCAAGCTCGACAGAGGGAATGACTGAGTCCCCCCTTGCTTGTTGTAAAACATCGTTGTGGTGTTGTCTGTCTGTACCACCCCCCTTTTGTTGTAAAGGTGCTTTTGGAAGGCCTTGAGGGCCAGCAACACTGTTTTCAGTTCCAGGTAGTTGATGTGCTTGACCGCATCTCCTGGGTTCCACAGACCCCTCACTCTGAGCCTGTTCATATGTGCGCCCCATCCTTTCTGGGATGCGTCTGTGGTGATGGTCACAGTTTGGTCCGGTGGCGTTAGAGGCTTCCCCATCGTTATATTCTCCTTCGTCCACCATGTCATCTCCTCCTGCACATTGTGCGTAACAACCACTAGATCTTCCCAACTTCCTTCTGCTTGTGACCATTGCTGTTGCAGCCACTCCTGTAGTGGTCTCATCTTTAGCCGAACATTGGGGACCAGGTGGATGCATGACGCCATCATCCCCAAGATCTTGCTCACCGTCCTCACTGTCAGAACTTGCCCCTTCTGGTAGTGACGTTTCTCCCTCAGCAGGCTGAGTGTTCTCTTCTCGCTGGGTGTCACTCTGCATTCGACCGTGTTGATCAGGGCTCCCAGGAAGATTTTCACTTGTTCTGGGTCCATGGAGCACTTCCTCCAGTGGATGGAGAAGCCCAGGTTCGTGAGCGTTCTTGTGACCTGTTCTGCGTGGGCTTTGCACCTCGTGTAAGAGCTTGCTTTCACGAGCCAGTCGTCCAGGTAGGGGTACACGTGTATACCCTCCCTTCGTAGGTGTGCGGCCACCGCCGCGAGGCATTTGGTAAAGACCCTTGGCGCTGACTTGAGCCCGAAAGCCAGGGTTGTGAACTGATAGTGGTCTTTGTTCACCTTGAATCTTAACATGTGTTTGTGTTTCCTGTTCATGGGGATGTGCAGGTATGCGTCTTTTAGGTCTATTGTGGACAAGTAGTCCCCGGGCCTTATTTGTGGGATGACCTCTTGCAGGGAAGTCATCTTGAACTTTTGAGTTTTTACGTAGGTGTTCAGGAAGCGTAGGTCCAAGATAGGTCTTAGGCTTTCGTCCGCCTTTGGTACTAGGAAGTAGTTTGAGTACACCCCCTTGTTCCGTTCTCTGTGCGGGACTGGTTCTATGGCCTCTTTGAGGAGCAGTTCTTGAGCTTCCTCCTGGAGCAGCTGCAGTTCTCTGCCCTTGTGACCCCTTCTCTTTGGCCTTCTGTTTGGTGGATATCTTTTCAACTCTATGCAGTATCCGTGTTGTATAATGTTTAGTATTCACTTGTCTGTGGTTATTTTCTCCACTTGTGTAGAAAAATAACCACAGACAAGTGAATACTAAACGTGTAGAAAAAATCTCAACCTTCCCCCTACTGGTGTTGTGTGTTCTCTTTAGCCGTGTCCGTGCGAGCCTCTCCTTAGCTGTAGGTGGCTCTCCCCCCCGGAGGCTTTGGGTGGGTGAGCGCCTCCCTCTTCGTGGAGTCACTTTTGGGGGGATTGATCACCACCTCTCCGTCTCTGGCCCGTCCGTTTCCTCTCCCTCGAAAGGACTGGCCCCTATTCTGGGAGCTCCAATTCTGCCTCTGTTGACCCTGGTGCCATTGGTTGTCACCCTGTTGACCATGGTGGTGCGACTGATGCGAATGTGATTGCTGGTTTCCACCTCTACCATTTGGTCTCCTCGTGGGGGTGCCTCTCCGCATCCCCCTGAATTGTAGGGCTCCCATTGATTTGGCTGTCTCATTGTCTTTCTTCAGCTGAGCCAGTTTGTCATCCACCGATGCTCCGAACAGCGTCTCCCCATTGAAGGGGGTGTTCAGGATGTTGTTCTGTACTTCTGCCTTGAAGCCTGATATTCTGAGCCAGGCTTGCCTTCTCTCAGTGATACCTATGGCCATCAGTCTGATTGATGTTTCTGCCCCGTCTAGGGCCGTCTTCAGGCATGTGTTTGCTATGTCCTTTCCCCCCTCCACGAGGTGGGCTGCCCTCTGCCTGTACTCCTCAGGCATGTGTTTCAGCAACTGGCTCATCTCATCCCAGTGCTGATATTGGTGTTTATTCAGGAGTGCGTTGGAGTTCGCCATCCTCCAATGCATAGCCGCATTCCTTTCTATTTTCCTTCCAGTGAGGTCCATCCTCCTGCTTTCCTTATCAGGTGGTGGGCCAGATGTGGTTGGCACGTTGGCCCTTCTCCTGGCCGTTGCCGCGATAATAGAGTCAGCTGCTACGGTGCCCTGGATATAAGGGGGGTCCCCGGAGGAGAACTTGTATTTCTTCTCCGTCCTCGGGGTCACTGACCTGCATGTAGCCGGTTCCTTGAAGGCTTCAGCTCCTTGTGCCGTGACGCTCTTCAGCATGGGCAGGAAACTGCTTTTCGTCTGTGAGGGGAGCAAGGTTTCCAGCAGGAAGTCTGCCTTTGTCTGTTCCTCCTCCAAATTTACATTGTAGACTGTTGCAGCCTTCTTGACGACTTCATAGTAAGCCCCGATGTCGTCTGGCGGCGAAGGCCTCGACGGATACGTCTCCACAGGTTCCTCGGGGTTATCGGCCTCGAGATCCTGCCATTCTTCGTCTAACGACGCCGAGGATTCTGAGTAGTAGCTCTCGCGGAGGTAATCTCCCTCCGAGCGGTAGAAGTCCTCCTCTTCCCCTTCATCCGTGGGGTTTGGAGTTTTCGGCGGCTCTTCGGCCTCGAAATCCTCCTGCAACTCTACCTCTTCGGCTGCCGCTGCGGTGCTCGAGGCGGCAGTCGCAGTCTTCGAGGGAAGTTCTTCATTTTCTCGTCGAAGTCTCTCTTCCTCTGGAGCATACTCTCCATTTCGGCCTCGAGCCTTCTTCTCTTTTTCTCCATCTCTGCCGTCGAGCTTCTCGGCTGGTCTCTTCGACGGTGCCTTCGACGTCGAGGCCATTTTGAGCGTCTTCTCGCTCGCGGGTCCCTTCTCGAGGGCCTGCTTCGACGACCTTTGCTTTTCGCTGGTCTTCGCCATCTGGGAGTCCTTTTCGAAGGATCCGCTGGGCCTTTCGGAGGATGCAACTTCGGACGTCGAAAATTTCGTCGCCGGTGCTCCTTTCGAGGACTTAGCCTCTGTTTTTCGGGGTTCTCCCTCAGGCTTTCTAGGCCCTGTCTGGGTTTTCGGGGTCGTAGACTCTCCTACCTTTTTTGAAGGTCTCACATTGGTCTCTACGACCGTGAAGTCATCTGGTCCCTCGGCGATGTTCTCCTCTTCTTCGGAGGAGGCACCCAGGTCGTAAAGCGTTGACGTGGTCCCTTTCCCTTGCATCGTCTGGTGGGCCACCCTCTGTCTCTCTCGAACTCTCAAAGTCTTCGGCGTGAAGACTGAACAGGCGTTGCAATCCTCGCTGGAGTGGTCGACCGGCAGGCAGAGGTTGCAGACCGGATGCTGGTCCTTCTGCTCGTACTTGTGGTGGCAATTACGGCAGAACTTGAATGGAGTGTTGTCCATGTGCTCGGTCAGGGGGTCCCCTGTCCGCTCTTTCCCCTTGGCTGTCGAAAACCTCGATGTTTTCTTCCTCCTTCTCCGTTCTGGCTCTAGGAGGTCTTCTTCTCCGACCTTCCTCGGGCCTTTTTCTTCCAAAAACGTGTGTATTTCCTTCTTTTCTCCTGAAACTTCTCCGGAGCTTCATGCGACGATCCAGACCCAACGGCGGAAAAAAGAATCTGAAGATGGCGCCCAAGGGTGGGAGCTTCCGCAGGAAGCCTGCCGACGTCACGAAGGTGCACCAAATGGTGGGACGTCGACGCCCACCTGGGCTACAAAAAAAAAAAAAAAAGAGAAAAAAAGACTACGAATCCGGACCCAACCACCAGATCGCGGAATAATGCACAGCATAGTGAATCCAGAAAGATTCACGCTGCAAAACCCAGAGCGTCCGCCTCCCCCTTTCCGCTTCCGATCATCTGTGGGGTACCACGGGGATCATCCCTCAGCCCGACATTATTCAACGTCTACATGGCACCGCTCGCCCACGTCACCCGACCTCAACAAAGTCTCCTATGCCAACGACACCCAGCTGATCATCTCCCTCACCAAGGACCCTCTCACCGCCAAAGCCAACCTCCATGAAGGAATGAAAGCCGTCGGCGAGTGGATGAAGAACAGCCGTCTGACGCTGAACTCAGACAAGACAGAGATCCTCATCCTCGGATCCACCCCCTCAGCCTGGGACGACTCCTGGTGGCCGTCCACTCTGGGAACAGCACCTACACCCACCGACCACACACGCAACCTGGGATTTATCCTCGACTTAACGCTCTCCATGACCAAGCAAGTCAACGCCGTCTCGTCCTCCTGCTTCAACACCCTCCGCATGCTCCGCAAAACCTACAGGTGGATCCCCACCTACACCCACCGACCACACACACAACCTGGGATTTATCCTCGACTTAACGCTCTCCATGACCAAGCAAGTCAACGCCGTCTCGTCGTCCTGCTTCAACACCCTCCGCATGCTCCGCAAAATCTACAGGTGGATCCCCACCGAAACCAGAAGAACGGTCAACCAGGCCCTCATCAGCAGCAGGCTGGACTGCGGAAATGTCCTCTACGCAGGAGCCTCAGCCAAACTCCTGAAACGACTCCGCACGCCTGATCCTAGACATCCCTCGCCACGGCCACATCACACCACACCTGAGAGACCTGCACTGGCTTCCCGTCAAAAAGAGGATCACCTTCAAGCTCCTCACCCATACACACAAGGTGCTCCACAACACCGGACCGGCACACCTCAACAGACGACTCACCTTCTACATCCTGAACCGACAGCTCCGCTCCGCCGACCTCAGTGGAATTCTGGGAGGAATTATTCTTTTAAGGCATTCCATGAATGCTTTGATGAGAGGTACTCTAAACAATGATACGTGTTGTCTTTTTTGTAAGTACGCTGCTATAGGAGCCAGATGTAATCGTATACATGTGTATGCCAGATTACATCTTTGTAGATGCAGGAGATAGCAGATAATATTTTGAGTTGAAGAATCAAGTAGATTGATTATGTTGTTATTGCAGTAAATAACACATATTTTCCATTTAGCTGCATAGCATGCCCTAGTGGTAGGACGTCTAGCTTCTTTAATGACGTTCATACAGTCTGGTTGGAGATTGAGGTAATCAAACTCTAAGACTTCAGGAGCCAGATTGCTAGGTTCAGTTGAGCTGGTTCTGGATGTCTTCTCCCTCCATGGTTCTGTGTGAGAAGCTTTGGGGAGAGGTGAAGTTTTTGGTGCAGAACTACTGAGAGGTCTAGCAGTGTCGTGAACCATGGTTGTCGGGCCCATGTTGGAGCAACGAGGATCATTGTGAGAGACTGTTGCTTGAGTTTGCGCACCAGTAACGGAATGAGCGGGAGAGGCGGAAAAGCGTACACAAATCTGCCTGACCAGTTCATCCATATTGCATTGCCTTTGGACAATGGGTGTGGATACCAGGAGGTGAAGTTTGGGCATTTTGTGTTTAAATGTGTGGCGAACATTTGAAAAAACAGAAGAAGAACTTGTGAATGAAGTTAGCATTCGTGAATCTGCTGTTGTTGACGACTGAGCAGATCCGCAATTTGATTGTGTATCTCAGGTAGATGCTCTGATAAAAGGTATATATTTTGAGAAATGGCCCATCTCCAAATCAGCGACGGCTCGTGGAGGGAGTTACGGTGGGGCAGGAGGGTGGGGAGGGGGAGGGGCAGAGTGGAGGTTGCTAAAAACCGGCATATGGATAATTGCAGGTAAGTAAACAATTTAATTTATAAAACGAATTTCGTAGCTCGCACTGCATTGCATTTTGCGATGCAAGGCGCACTACGAAATTCGTTTTATTAATTAAATTGTTTACTTACCTGCAATTATCCATATGCCGGTTTTTAGCAACCACCACCCTGCCCCTCCCCCTCCCCACCCTCCTGCCCCACCGTAACTCCCTCCACGAGCCGTCGCTGCTCCAAATGCACAGCGCTAGGCGTGATCGCTGCAGAGAGTGTGTTCCCCCGTTTTTGTATATATAGTACATTGCTGTCATGTTGTCCATCCGGACGAGGACAGTTTTGCCTAGGAGATGTTTCTAAAAAAGACTTTAGGGCACGAAATATGGCTAGTAACTCCAGGTGATTGATGTGGAGGAGTTTTTGTTGAGGGGTCCACAAACCTTGAATGGTGTGGTTCAAGAGATGAGCTCCCCAGCCGGTGAGCGATGCGTCCGCTGTTAGTACTATTAGTGGAACGGGTCTAAGAACGGCCGCCCTTTGGAAAGATTTTGTGTGTTCCACCATTGAAGAGAGCGAAATGTGCCGCTGTCTACCAACACTAGATCTGTAAGATGACCCTGAGCTTGGTTCCACTGTTGTGCTAGACATTTTTGTAACGGACGCATTTGGAGTCTTGCGTAAGGGACAATTAAGATGCAAGAGGCCATCATCCCTATTAACTGCATAAACACTCGAGCTGGTGGCGAGTGTTGTGTTTGAAATTTTGTTATGAGGGCTTGCACGCTGGCTATCCTGGCTGGATCGGGGTATGCTAGGGCTTTGAAAATATCTATTGTTGCACTCAGATACTGTTGGGTGTGGGATGGTTGGAGATGTGACTTGGTGAGATTTATTGTGAATACTAAGTTGTGCAGCAGCTGGATTGTGTTGTGTGTTTGTTGTACACAACTGCTGCATGACTTGGCTTTTATGAGCCAGTCATCTAGGTAAGGAAACACATGAATGTGTTGTCTTCTTAAATGGGCTGCTACCACTGTGAGACCTTTTGTGAAGACTCTGGGTGCTGTTGAGACCCCGAATGGAAGGACTTTGAATTGGTAATGTTGTCCATCCACTATGAGCCGTAGGTATCTCCTGTGAGCACGGTGAATAGGAATGTGGAAGTAGGCATCCTTGAGATCTAGAGGGCAAGGAAATCGCCTTGGATGGAGCAGTAGGAGAACAAGTAGTAGCGTGACCATGTGGAAGCAGCCGGATTGTATATACAGAGTTAACAGTCAAGGGTCTAATATTGGCCTGAGTGAGCCGTCCTTTTTGGGAATGAGGAAATAAAGGGAGTAAACCTATGTGCCTTGCTTTGCTGGTGTAGAGGAACTGGTTCTATTGCATGTTTTTGCAAGAGAGAGAGAACCTCTTGCTTGAGAAGCGTTAGATGTTCTGTGGACATTGGACGTTGTTTGGGAGGTATGTGTGGGGGGAGGGGGGGATAAGTACGTTGCAGGCAGTAACCATACTGGACAATTTGTCTTACCCACTTGTCTGTGGTGATGGAATTCCAGACAGGTAGGAAATGTGATAGTCTTCCGCCAACCGGAATGGAGTGGTCTGGGGGGTGGAGGAAGGTCACTGTTTTGTGGTGGCGGAGTTGCGGGTATTAGAACCACGTTCTCTGCCCCTGTTGTTATTGCCTCTGTAAGTCCCTCTAAAATATACTCTGTTAGGGGAAGTTTGAGTGGGGCTTTTATAAACGAAAGAAGTGTCTGTACCAGTGGTCTTGGAGGCGTCCCTATAAGAGGAGCAACAGAAGGAACCTCTACTAGTTGTTGCTTGTAGAGTCCCCATTAATTTAGCTGTATCGGTGTCCTTTTTTTATCTTTTCTAAAGATATGTCCACAGTGGGTCCAAACAAGTATTCCTGATCTAAGGGTGACTGAGGATGGTAGACTGCACCTCTTGCTTAAAGCCAGATATGCGCAGCCACGCATGTCTACATAATAACACGCTTGTTTTAATTGTGCAGGATGCAGTAGCTGCAGCATCCAGGGCGCATTTTATTGAGGTGTTCGTGATTAACTTTCCCTCTTGTATGAGATCATTCGCTTTGGTCTTGTACTCATCTGGAAGATGTTGCATGAGTTTTTCAAGTTTATCATAGTGAGCCCTGTCATACCTTGCAAGTAACGCTTGTGAGTTAGCAAGGCGCCAGAAGTTTGCTGCCTGAGACGCAACCCTTTTACCTGATGCGTCTAGGAGCTTTGATTCTTTGTCTGGTGTAGGGGCATCACCTGCGGTTTGGGAATTTGCCCGTCTGCGGGCATTTGCCACTACCAATGAGTCCAGAGGGAGTTGATCTTTGATGTAAGCTGGATCGCTTGGAGCTGGCTTGTATTTTTTCTCCATCCTAGGATTAAGCACCTTAGCCCTGACAGGATCTTTAAAAACCTCAGGGGCATGTTTAATCATCCCCTTGAGTATAGGGAGAGTATTTGTAGTATTTTGTGGCTGGGAGAATGTCTCTAATGAAAAATCGTCCTCTAGAGGGTCTGAATGGAGTTGAACCCCATGGTATTTTGCACCTCTATATATATCAGTTGCGCAAATCCTACATTATCATCTGGGGAGGATGGTCTAGAAGTATATACATCTAGCTCAGGCACATCTGGGACATTGTAGTAGTCCCAAGAGTCTTGAGGTGGGGTAATGAGTGTGTCATCATCTGTATCTGTGTGATGTGGGTCTATTCCCTCATCCTCATCCCTATATCCTCATCATCCTCTTGTGGTGCAGGTGAAAGAGGAGGCCCTGAAAGTGTGCTGGAGAGGGTATAATGTTTGCTGGTCGTGGAGATAAAGGCCTCATAGGTGAGGTTGATGATCCTTTTTTCTTAGAGGGTATCTCAGGAGTTTCTGAGGTGTCCAATTTTCTCTTTTTAGGTGGTATGGAGGTGACGTGGCCAGTAATGGGGTCAATATGGAGTGTTCTTTGCTTAGGATCTGGTGAATCTGGATGGGAAAGTTCTTTGGATCCGCTGTCTTTTTTGGGCGCCGAGGACTTCGGCTCCGAGTGGTGTTTTGGCCTGTCTTCCTTAGCTTTAGGAGGGGTTGTCTCCTTTAGCTTAGGTGGAGTTTTCGACTCCGAGAATTTTTTTTTTTCCGGCTCTAAGGACTTGGGTTAAATTTGCTTCGGTGCTGAAGAGTCTTTTAGTTTTGGTATCGGTTTAAGTACTAAATATTCTGGGGCCGACGGAACTTGGTTTTATGTTTCGGTGCCAAAGATGATTTTTCGGCACCGTGGTGTGGCTGACTCAATCACGAGCTGCCTGAGGGCTTTGTGGGCTTCGGAGCCGGGCACGGAGGCGGGGCTTCTTAAAACTTGTCTCGGTGTCGACACAGACCCGAAGGTGAAGGTGTTACCGGAGCCTTTTGTGTTTTCAGGGTCGGGCGTCAACTTCAGTACTCAAGCTCGGTTGCCCTGGGGTAATCGTCTGGTCTTCTGAGTCTGAATCGTCGGCTTCGGAGACGCTGGCCTGTTCATCTCCTGTCTCTGGTTCCGGATCTTCCGTGCCTGCCTCAATAATGTCTTCTGGCGCCGAAACTGTTAATCTGGAAATTTTGTGACATCGAGCCCGGCGATCACGTATGGTCTTCTTACACCTGAAAGAGTTACAGGGCTGGCAGTGTCGACTCTCGTTGTTCTGGCGAGAGACAAAGGTTGCACACCTCGAGGAGATCTGTGTGTGGGAATGTAGCCCCACACTTGCATTTTTTAAATGGAGTCCTTTCCATATGCTGGTTGATGGCGGCGATCAGCCCAATGGCCCACGTCGACGACTGGACTCGAAAAGTTCTTTAGAACTGGATACCCGCCGAGAGAAATCACGATTGAAACAATACCGTTGATCGGTGAGTGTTTTGTACGTCGAAGGGGAATCGAAACAACGTCGACCCGGATCGCAGCAAATTACATCCAAACTCGATAGCGGAAAAAACAATCTAAGGATGGAGTTGATGCCCATGCGCGCTACTAACCAGAGGAGTCGTCACCTAGCTCGTGATTACAAAGACTTCTACAATAACAAAGTGCAAACATCCGAGCCCAACACCAGATAGCGATCTATGCCCAAGTATGTGATCTACAGCTCATATGCCTTGAACAGAAGACATCCCTGCAGAGAAGATTGAAGATGAAGACTGCCTTGGGCCCGGCCCTACTGACCTCTTTCCAACTTCTGCCAACCTGCAACGTGTCTTGTAGCCAGCGACCTCTGAAAACCCTGGGAGGACAGCTGCCTTTGAAAAAGTCTCCAATCTTCTGAGGACAGCGACCCTATACAGAGGAAAGGTACTACACAGGTTCCGGATCCAGCAGATCCGCACCTCCTGCCCACTCTGTACCCACACCCACAGCCAGAGTCTGAATGCCCCACCTGCCCAGTGAAGTCTCCCCAACTATCCTGACCTCGAATCCAGTGTAGGCTGAGAGCTCCTGACCACAACGATGACACCTGCAGCCTAAATCCAGAGGCTTCCCTGACTGCAACCGGCTCTGGATAAGAAGATTCTAACTAAAGGCACCCCTGCAGCTGAAGATCTTGGGCCTTGGTGAGCTGAACAGAAGGTGCCCTTGCGCTATCCCTACACCTCTAATTAGCTCTGCTGTCATTGGTCTCCCTATTACAACCTCCAGTGCAATGCCTGCAGCCTCTTTATCAAAAGAAGAAACTCCACTGAAAAGCATTGAGCACCCAACATGGACTTTGCTCCTGCACTCGTCCATTGGTGGTGTATGTTTTGAGCTGATTTGTGGGCACCCCTATTCTTGCGCTAACCCCCAAAGCTTGGCCCCCTGCAACTGATTCACTTACCATCAAGCACTGTGGCCCCAGGCACTCCCAGTATCCACTGAAAAGCATTGGGTTTAACTCAGACTTCGACCTCTGCACCCAGCTGCTCCAGTGCCACTTGTGAAGCAGTTTTGGTACTCCCCTGACCCTTACTCCTTGCTGACCTTTGGGCCCAAAGACTGGATTTTTAAGTGTGGGTTTTACCTGTTAAACCGCATTATTGTGTTCCTCATAGAACAACATTAAACTGCTTCAAAAATATTCTAAGTGTCAAATTTTGAAAGTGAAAAGTATTTATTTAAAAACGTACTTGCCTTATTGCCAGGATATTAGTCTTAAAAAAAATAAAAGCAAAGCTTATTTTTATCAAATTGGTGTGGATTCCCTTTTTGAGTCGTGTGTCCATTATTGGTCCATGTTGTGCAACATCTGGCGGCGGCCTTCGACACTGTTCCCCACGACCTTCTCCTGAAAAGACTCTGGGAGATTGGCCTGAGGGGAACGGTGTTCGAATGGTTTCAATCTTTCTTGGCAGACAAACGATCTTGGCTCCCTCTTTCTCCGCCCCTATGCCCCTATGCCGCAGCTTGAGGTGGGGGTCCCGCAGGGCTCCATACTCAGCCCCTCTCTTTTTAACATCTTCATGACACCGTTAGCGGCGCGAGTAGAGGAGCTAGGGGCTCAGATCGTCTCCTATGCGGATGATACACAGCTCCTGTTCACTTGTGACTGGGGCTGTGACTTCGATGGAGCAGCCATCCGGAAGTGTCTGGAGTTTGTGTTTGATTGGTTCGGGAAAAGCGGCCTCAAATGCAACGGATTTGTCTGAGATATTGTTTTTTGGTTGTCCTGCCGACCCGAGATGGAAGCACTGGTGGCCTTCGGCCATGTTCCCCCCTGCCAGCGATTCTGTTACAGCTAAGAATCTGGGCATGCTGGTTGATAACACCCTCTCCTTCAAGGCCCAGGTAGCTGGCCTGACGGGAAAGTGCTTCGCCATCCTAAGGATGTTGAGAAAGTTTCTGCCGTACCTATCTTTGGAGCACAAGAAGATTACGGTGCAGGCCTTGATAGGCTCACGCCTAGATTATGCCAACATCCTTTATCTGGGTCTTCCTGAATATCTGCTGACCCGCCTGCAGGTAGTCCAAAATTCGGCAGCCAGGGCAATCTTTGCTCTTACCAGAAGAGCCAGGGCCAGCAACCTTCTTGTTACTCTGCATTGGCTGCCGATTCGTAAGCGCATCTCCTTTAAGACCTTAAACCACAGCTTTTAAGGCGCTACACAATTTCGGCGCTGGCTATTTGCAGAGAAGGGTCAACTTCTATCTCCCATCTAGACCCTTGAGGTCGGCTGCCCAGGCCAATACAATCGTGCCGGCAGTGAGACGTGTTCGTTGTGGAGGTCGCTCTTTTAGTTACCTGGCCCCCCGTCTTTGGAACACTCTGCCCTTGACGTTGCGAACGTGCTCCAATCTGTCTACCTTCAGAAATGGACTTAAAACTCATCTTTTTGCCCTGTAAGTAGATCCTGTTGATTTTTAGTGCCTCTTTGGCTGTCTTGTTAGTTGCTGGTATTTGTGTAATGATCTATAGCGCCAGGACGCTCTTCGGAGCAGCTGAGCGCTTTACAAAACCCCAGTAACATAACATAACATAACCCTCCTCTGTGTTTGGCCTAAGGCTGCTCGCCCTCACTACCACTAATAGAACACTTGGGTTTTACACTGAGGCCTGTACACTTTTGGGAAACCTCTGGACTCTGTGCACAGTTTAACCACCTAGTGAGCATACCATATACAGAGCCCGCTTCCTACATTATTGAACTTAATGCATCTGCATACGTCTAAAGGCGGCAATCTTTCTGCTGACATTGTTAGATTCAGAAAGAATGAACATAGTATGACAGATCTGAATTTAGGGTTGGTTCACAAGATGACTCTGCCCCTTGTGAATAGGAGAAAGGGGTCTTTGACAGTGAATGTTTGCATTGCATTATCATTTATTGTCTCTCCTACAAATTCCAGAACGTAGGGGGACATCTAACTTGCATGCACTTGAACAGGCGAAAAAGTGACTGGCATGGAAAAAACTGTTGAAGGTGTAATCTAGGACGATAGAGTAGTTAATGTTGGCGCTGGGAGCAAGGGCATTTGTCGAATATGATCTAGACATAGGCAGTGCTGTCGTAGTCTATGGAGGTCTGGTTGTCAATATTAGTCACAAACTCGAAAATGTCGCTGTCGGGGATGGTGGTTGGCCATTGACGTTATCAACAAGGATATGGTCGTTGACTGCATCTTCACAGACGCCCACAAGTCCTGTACATTGGTGACTATGGAAGCATTGTCAACAATGGTTGAGTTTTCTTTGACATGGATGGATTAGTTACTTACCTGTAATCCTAGTTCTCTTCCAGGGGTATCCTCGTCAAAGTCATAAGCATTAGAATATTCCCGCCCATGCGCGGGACGCCGGAAACACATACATATATATATATATATATGTCCAACACCTTCTCCAAACGAAAGAAGCGAGACCCACTTGAGGATTGGATATGGAGACTTTATTTAGCTGCTCTTGCGGCGTATGCATTTCGGCATCCCGCCTCGTCAGATAGATATAGATATAGATATAGATATAGATATAGATATATATATATATATATATATATATATATATCTATCCTACTGGCGGTCGCCAGTAGGTAGTTATAGTTAGGACCTAGTTTCCATAGGAAATCCTCAACATTCTATTTGGAATAACTTTATAACTTTGGCCCTGGTTGAAGAATCTTAGCGAATTTCTCAAAGAAGATGGCTCGGTCCGCTGTGCTCCTTCCCTAAAAGTTTGGGGGGGATTGGTCAAGTGGGGGCTGAGATAAAAGGGGGGTCCCAAAACGTGTTTTCTCCATGTTATTTTTCATAGGACCTTTAGACTCGGCTACAGGTCGAACGGTTGAATGGATTTATAAGAAATTTGGCAAAACTGTACAGTCCGGCTCGCAGATTACGCTTTTTTTGGAATGGTGTAAATCCGTTCAGTAGTTGCTGAGGAAATTAAAGTTAAAGTCAATTATATATCTATACGCGCGCACACGTGCGCGCACCCAAACGGCTGCGCGCGCGAGCGGAATTTTGTTGCGTGACGTCTGTTAACGTTCGATTCGAAGGAAATCAGGAAGTGTTGACCGCCATTTTGTCATTGCGAGTAAATATATTGTTGATTTCAAAGCGTTGGAATATGAAAAGGGGAGAAGGTAGAGATTGTTTTGCTGCGTAGGTTTTCTCAGGGTGTGCAGTAAGGCCCTTAAACGCGAAAATATATATATATTTTTTTAAAAAATGTTGCGTGGTGCGCGCACTCGGTCGCGCACACCTTTTTACAAGAGTGTGAAAATGGAGATAAATCAGAAGTTTGAGTGCTTAGATATAAGGTGGCTCTGAAAAGAGCCATTGTGTTAATTGAGTGTTTTCTGAATTTATAAGTAAGTACCGATGCAGAGCCTGATGTTGCAGAGGAAGATTCTGTTTCCCTCATTCGTGAAATGAACTCCGTTTTTCCTATAGACGTCTAGCATGTGGTATCGCAAGTTGTTGTGGTAAATAGAACCCATGCTATAATCTCTGAGGAACGCAGAAACAGATTTATTTACATGTCTCCTTGCTTTCTCAAATTGTGCACAATGGTGATTGGACCAATTCCATTTCTGTCTTTGGCATATATTGGAATATACCAAGGCAGATCGAGGAAAAAGTGTCATCAATTGTCGAAAGGTGTCTTTTAGAAGCATTTCCAGACCTACCCCAGTGATTGTGCCTAGATCGTTCCCACCACAGTGCACAATTATAAGGTCTGGTTCTGGGAGATGCATAAAAGTTTTCACCAATGGAATCAATTGGTGACATTTCAATCCTCTTTTGGAAATCCATGTTATGTGTACATTTGGTAAGCTGAGGTTGCAAATTCGTCTGCTTACTGCATATTTTTCACTCCAGTGAATATAACTGTGTCCTTTTAGCCAGACCTTCATTTTCAAGGGATTTGTAGTCGTCCTCCGATCGGTTCTGGAAGTGGAATGGTAGTTAGAAGTTGAAATTCTAAATAAAGAAAAAGGAAGAGGCTGGGTGTGGTTTAAAAAATAAAAATGATTGGTTGATTGTAAGAAGTGGAGATTGAACAGTACGTTGCATGTTAATGTTTATGTTAAACGAAAAGTACTATTGGGTGTGAAAAAAAAAGACATGTAACAGAGCTGTGGATTGGCAGGTGTTTCTGGAGGGAAAACAGTGTTGTTACTTTGCTGTAGAACGTTGAGATATGAACTTTTGACCTGTGCCTTCAGCCAGGTGCAGAATGAGGTGTTACCATGGAAACAGCCAGAGATGGCAGTGGGTGATGGGTGAGTTTTATGTGACATTGAAAATATTGTGAGGGAGAACCAACTGAAATGTAATTGCTTACGTTACGCGCTCCGCATTGCTTCCGGGAAGCTGCGCTTCGCGCCTCGCGCACCGTAGCACTTCCGGGTGCGCTAACGCGGCGCGTCATATGACGGATTACGCAAGAAAGCGATACGTCGTTGGGGCTACACCGGAACTGATCGAATTGGTAGTCTACAGTGTTTCTGGATGTTTCAGACTGAAGCTGGCGTCAGCATGAGAGCACCTCGTGGCTACGTCGTGGCCATTCCGCGAGCAATCATGGCAGTCGCTCCCCACCGGAAGTCTGCAGGAGTCGGGGGCCTCGGTGACTCTTGTAGAATCTTCAAGGCTGACGGGACGCTTTTGGGAATGGGGCTCATGCCCTAGCAGTCAAGCGTCCGAGTTCCAGGGTTGCCCAGAGCCATCCTTGCAGGCCAGGCCCAAGTCTGTGGAGCCGACCGCCATTTCCTGAGCTCCGTGGCAGCCGCCTGTCGCTGTATCGGAAGAGTGGGTGCAATTCAGCCGGATGGCGGGTGAGACGGTGTAAATGTGATGGTTGGACCAGGGCACCGCAGGACGTGTCTTCAGGTCAAACGGATTGTGGGACAAGGTCCAGAATGGAAGAGGCATTAAAACGCAAGAAGTTCCGCCTGACCCCGGGAGCCGGCCGCCTATGTCGTGGGCGATCTCAGGCCATACCAGGGGAACAAGACTTGGGGAGGGGGCAGGAGCCAAGCGCCCCCTCCGAGTCCGCGTTTCTTGGACCCTGAAGTATGGCACTCAACATCCAGAACTTATGACATTTGTGCAAGGCAGGGACATTGAAGCCTCTCAGGGACCAAGCATATCCAGAGTCCTTCCTACAGTAGGTGGTGGGGGTGGCGGCATTAGCAAGGCATCCCCCCACACAACTTGTCGGACATGACCTCTGGATGTACTGGGTGTTCAATTTCAGAATTGAAACTACTAAGAAGCAATTAGAAGTGTTGTTTTCATGTTGCAGTAGGTTCCATGTAAATAGTTATTTAATACAACGTTTTATCCTGTTACTTTGCTGGTGTGTTGTATATATTTATAATATTTGCATAGTGTTTGTCGTTATTTTGGGCGGGGTGGGTGGCGGAGCTGAGCTGTCTTGCAGCCATCATGGCGTCGAGCTCGGTTCCTCTCTCTATATTCATGTTTTTTCTAACGATTTATATGTTATAGTTTGCTAGCACGATACAGCGGATAGTCCGCATTTTATATATATGTCCTTTTTAAAAACTAAATAGAGTATTGCGACTTTATGCTTATTTGTGAACAGAGAATGACCCAAAGAGAACCAATTTTGAACAATCATAGGCTATTGGCAGTGGGCAGAGAGGCCATGACACAGAAAATGGCTGTTACTTACGTGCATGATGGGGCCTAAAAGGGACTAGATGGCGTGGCCACTGTTTCGCGACTTTCACTTTACTTTTAACAATGGCTGTGGTGAACATAAATGAACGCCGCTTATGTATACCTAATTGTAGTCATTTTCCACAAAAAAGCTTTTGATATTTGCTATTAAAAAACAAAGAAAAACACTGAAAAAACCATAGGTTATAGGTTATTCTGAAGTCCATCTCTGCACTGCATGGAGATACAGGTCGTCGATCAGAAGATGTGCTGGCCACCTCTAATGGTAATAGCGTGGCCAGGGCTCTTGTCGTTGCCTCTGCAAATTGCAGAGGGTGCACTTGTTTGACATGCCGCACCATGGTATGTATGGAAAATAAATATTTTTTTGCTGGATTTCTTCTTAAGAGAACCAAGTCACATATCGTGCAGGTTACTTTTGGTGCATTCACTTTCTTTTGATCTTCAGAATAAGTGAAAAATTGCCAGATGAAAGATTTATTTTTTCTTATTAAAGGTAGTCGATCATTTTGGTCAGATTCGGAAGATGAATGAGATACGGTAGCCATTTCACCAAAGTCTTCCAAAAGATGTAGGACGTTGTTGTCTCCTGAGAGTAGAAAAGATAGTGAGGGAAGTGGGTGGAGTGCTGCGTGTAAATTCCAGAATTGAAACTATTAAGAACCAATTGAAAGTGTTGTTTTCATGTTGCAGTAGGCTGCCATGTAAATAGTTATTTAATAAAACGTTTTACCCTGTTACTTTGCTGGTGTGTTGTGTATCTTTATAATATTTGTCGTTATTTTGGGTGGGGTGGGCGGCGGAGCCGAGCTGTCTTGCAGCCATCATGGCGTTGAGCTCGGTTTCTCTCACTAGTTTCATATTTCTCATGAGGGGTTGTTCCTAATTTTTCTATTTTAGCGAGGTCAAAAAAAGATCTCATCAGTGGCCTACTGATTTTGCTCGATTCCTTTTGTTTTTTCTAACGATTTATATGTTATAGTTTGCTAGCACGATACAGCGGCTAGTCCGCATTTTATATATATGTCCTTTTTATTAGGGTTGTCTTCCGGTGGAGTCGGACGATCTACCTTTGATAAACGGTCCGGGTTGAACCAACTACCATCATGATTTTGTATATCTTCTGAGCTGGATTTAAGCGCACAATTGTTAAAGTATGAAACGTTGTATATTTCTAAAAAAAAATACCAAGGTGTGTACATCCGGTAACGCACGAAAGTTTAAAAAGACATTCGGCTCCATTTACTGAAAAGTTTCATAAGAATAAAAAAGAAGTCTAGGTACAGTCTCTTTGACGTACTATAAGTTCTTTGAGGGGTGTATGAAGAATTTCAATAAGTTCAAATCGCAACGTTTTCACGAAATATATAGGCCTGTGCGCGCACTCGGTCGCGCACGAAAGCCTGGAAATGCGATATTCATTTTATTGACAACTGTTGCCGAGAGTGCGCACACCGGGTCGCGCACGAAAGTTTAGTAAGGCTATTTTTATTTACAGACACATTTTAATGTGTTTAAAAAAAGGCAAGGTACAGACTTTCGAATTCTGTATTGCTTTACAAGGAGTCTCTATGGAACTTGAACAGTGAAGAAAATGGCTTGTTTTCGAAAAAAATATTGCCAGAACTTTATTGCCAAAAGTATAGGTTGCATACACGAAATTTTTCTGAATTAGCATTTTAAAAACCAATGAAATTCACAGAAAAAAACCATAGGTTTTACACACGTTATAGTTAGGAAGTAGCATTTAAAAAACCTATGAAATTCACTGAAAAAACCATAGGTTTGACACATGTTATAGTTAGCTGGAAATTTTACTGACATAAAACCAATGAAATTCCACGTTATAGTTAGTTGGACTCACTATAACTTGCGGGTGCAATGCACTGCTGATGACGTCACATATTACATCACTCATGACATGGTCAGTGACATCACTCATGACATCACTGATGACACCATCCAGTGAATATGTGTCTTTCTGAAAAATAAATATTAGTGAGTAATGTTTAAATATTTAAATATATATATTAGTGTTTCACTTTGTGTATAAGTGGCTACATGTGTTGGTAAGTAGCTACATGCGTATGTATATGGGTTATTAGATGTTTCTCTTAGTATCAGTATGAGTGTCTATATGGTTTGGTGGGGGTATTACTTAGCACATAGATGCATGAGTGACTGACTCTCTGTTTGTATGTGTTTTGAAGACAGCATATGTGCAGGACTGTATGGGTGGATGAGTGTTTATATGTGTTTGTTAGTGAGTGAATGACTGTCTCACTAGTGTCTTTATCAGTAACGACATATGTTTTAATCTAGTATATGTGAATATTGATGTATATAAGTGAGTATATGTGAGAGTAAGAGATTGAAAGAGTTCATGTTTAAATAAGTATGTGTTTCTATAAGTGATTGTTTAAGAGAATAAATATGTGTAATTTTCAATAGAAGTAAGGTGGAAGTGTGCGTATAAGTCTCTATTCAAATAAATGGATGTTCAATAGTTTATTTGCACGTGTGAGTATGTCTGTGAGTAACTTTTCGATGATTGTCGGTGTGTAACAGGATGTATAGGTGTATCATTTCATATGATGAGTGAGTATATGTATGAGTGGATGTGTATATAGATGGTGGAATTACTTGTTGTAACTGATATGGGTATCTGCATTTTTTTTTTAAATTTCAGTTTCTATTTTTTAATATGTGCTTCAAGGATTACATTACAGTGAAAGGAGGTCTGTCACTATGTCACAAGGATGGTGTCATCAGTGATGTCATGAGTGATGTCACTGACCATGTCATGAGTGATGTAATATGTGACGTCATCAGCAGTGCATTGCACGCGCAAGTTATAGTGAGTCCAACTAACTATAACGTGGAATTTCATTGGTTTTATGTCAGTAAAATTTCCAGCTAACTATAACATGTGTCAAACCTATGTTTTTTTCAGTGAATATATATATATATATATATATATATATATATATATATATATATATATATATATATATATATATATATATATATATCCCAATCCACAAAAGAGCTGGATTGTGCTGTAAAGAATTTCCACCATATATATATATATATATATATATATATATAATATATTTGCAGCCCAATCCACAAAAGAGCTGGGTTGTGCTGTAAATAATTTCCACCATACATGAAACATATGCATTAGAAACATGAAAAACAACACCAAAGATTGTTTTGAAACTGTTTTAATGCTTAAAAAGCAGTAGAAATTCTTATTATATCCTGAAAGCATAGAAAGCTCCCAGGCTGCATTGCAAACACGCAGTCTAAAAAGACTGAAACGCTAACCTGTAGCTGCATGCTACAAAAAACTGACACCGTGCCTTTAAGGCACTCATGACCCCCAGTATCCCATCATGCCTCAGGGGTGACAGTTGGATCAGTTGTTCTTTCCGGCTCCTTCAGGAAGGATCCTGGTTACACAGCTCCCCTCTTTTTCTGTTTCTGACAGAAAATTCTCTCAGTTTTCTACATTTTTAACCTTACTTCGACGTTTTTCAACTAGTCAAGTAGGTTTTCTCTTGTTGGTTGGCATTTTCATCTTGATATGCCTTCCCTTTTTGACAAATGCCCTTCTTGTGGCAAGAAGAAGGCAAAGACGGACAGCCATGAGGTATGCATCCTATGCCTACCTGAAGACCATGACCCAAGGACCTGCCCTCACTGTGAGTCCCTGTCAGCAAGAACTTTGAAAGACAGGGAGAGAATTCGAGTCTATGGCCTAGCCCATAGGTCTTCTAGAGGGAGGTCACCAACCAAGAAGAGCTCCAAGAGTTCCAGAGAACCTTCAAAGGGCGAGTCTTCTTGTCCTACAGTTTCAGCGTCGGGCTCGGCGCTGAGAAAGGAGCAACCGGTGGGTCATTCTTCTAAAAAACAACGTTTATCACAGTCGACGGCGGGCTCGCCGTCAAGAAGATCAGGTATGTCGTCGTCGAGATGTCCAGACCCTCCGCCATCGTCAACTCGGTGACGATCGGCGTCGAGAGATAAGACCCCTCCGCCGTCGTCAACCAGGCGACGACCGGCGTAGAGAAGTGTGACTCCTCCGCTGACGTCAACCAGCGACGTTCGGCGTCGAGGGGTAAGAAGCCTTCGCCTTCGTCGTCGTCGTCACGACGTTCGGCGTCGAGAGCTGGCTCACCTCTGTCGTTACAGGCTAAGCGACCGACGTCGAGAGCCCCAAGTCCTCCGCCGTCGACAACCAGGCGTCGATCACCATTAAAAACAGGGCACCTGAAGCCAAAACAGCACCCTGCACCCGGCCGCCCCTGTGCCGCTGTGGGTAAATGTAAAATGTAAATTGATACTTGTATAGCGCACTACTCACCCGCAAGGGTCTCAAGGCGCTTGTATGAATACCGCTGTGGAACCCATCCTGGCTTTCCCTGTGAGGCGTCCACTCCTGGGCACCCCCAAGGTGGAGGCCAGGCATCCTTAGCGTTGTGGGGGCCGTTGTGGAGATTAAGCAAGCTATTGCCAAGAGTTGCAGAGTGGGACTCCATGATTAGAATAGGCACTGAGGCGAGAATTATCAGGTCCGTGGAATTTTGAGCCCAAGACCCGCCGAGGCGGGGAATTAAACCCTGGTCCCGGGCTAGATCTCTGCATCAGGGTCTGCCGCTCTAACCATTGAGCCACACTTCTCCACTAGGTGCACTTTGGGTGCTAACTTGAAACCCCCCTTTACCCTGAGCTTAAGTCCAGGAACTTTGCTCCCTAGACCCTGTGGCCTGCTCATTAGTCGCCACCAACCGGAGGTCCCCTATCCCCCATTGGATAACATTGGGCCTCAGCACTCTGCACCTGGCAGCCCTAGTGCCAATAAGGGTGCTTTGAAAGTGCATCCTTGACCCTGAGGGAACCCTTGTTTTAACCTCAGAAATTTGCCCCTCAAGACCGTTTTCTTACCTGCAAAACGATCACCTAATTTTCCTCCATAGGATTGCATTGACTGTTTTCCTCTAAAAAAAAAAAACTTCTAAGCGGGGTAGGTGTTTTGTATAGAAACCTAAGCAACTGTGTCTTAAAAAAACAGCTTTACGTACCTTTTATCTAGGAAATGTCCCAGTGTGATATCTAGGCATTTGACACGGAGTAAGAAAAGTAATCAAAAAAGTAATCATACAGTAACTGCAAAGTAACTGAAAAGTAATCACCTTGTTTCTAAATAATTGACCTACTTGTATTCAAAATAAGTACATACAACTGCATTAAACTGTATTGTTTTTGCAAAGTTTTATTTCACTTCCCTGCACCAGGCCTGGCTTGGTTCTAGAAATAAAATACAACTAAATAATATTTTTTTTTTACAAACAAGTCTTTGCCCGAGTGTGTACAATAAATGCTTAATACCACTCTCTGATAAAGTCTTGCTGCTCGCCCACACTGCCATAAATAGAGAGTAAGGTATTATCTACTTTAGCCTCTACCTACCTTTGGGGATCCACTGGACTCTGTGCACACTATACCTTACTTTGGTATAGTATATACAGAGCCAGCTTCCTACACTCGGGCACGTAGGGACACCATTGGTCCAATTCAGGCTTCGGGCCTGGGTGTCTGTTTAAGTGCTGGAGTCACTTGCGGTTGGGGGGGCCTGCAGAAAGAGGCTGCAGGTGGCAACTGCGAGTCCAGTCTGGCCAGACCCAAGGAAGGGCTTGGGTCTCAGGACCCTGTAGGCAATGTCACCGCCCTCGGACTTGGGCAATGAGGCAAGGGTGCAGAGGCACTTTGAGGTGTTGGGTGGCGGGGTCGGGGACTCACTCTGCCTTTGATTTTGCAGAAGGGGAGCCAAACAGAACAACTGGTCTGCTCTTGATGTGGATCTCACTGCCCCTGAAGTCCCTCAACATGCAGGTCGATTTTCCTCGGCAACGGTGTCCTGACTGGACACAACAAGCCGCGGTTGCTGCAAGGGGTCTGGTACCCCAGGTATTGGCACTGCGCAGCTCCGGTTGGTCCTGGCGTCCCCACACTTAGAGAGAGGATGGTTCTGAGATGTAGGAGCATGGGAGCCTTTTCCTGGGCGGCAGCAGCGGCAGTGCTGGTGAGCAGCAGTATAGTGAACTGGACCTTGCTTCTTTTGGTGTCTGCGGCTGCAGGTGAGTAGCTCCTCTACTCTAAGCGATTTCTCTGGCTATGTATGAAGCACAGGCTTTACACCAGGTTTCTTAGAGTTTGCACAGCAGCAGGGCAAATTGGTTTCTCCACGAGGGTTGGGTGCAGCAGGCAGGCGGGCATGGTTGACTCCAAGTCAGTCGTGCTCCTCTGTTCTCGGGTCAGCAAACTTCTCAGTCCACTTCTTCTTTTGGTCTGTCGAATCTGAAGTCCTTTCCAATGGGCTACCTACCTTTAGGGTGAAAACACCCCCTATATAACCACTGGGAAGTGAGCACAGCCCTGACCAAGAGGACCTAATTCCACCAAAAACCAAGATGGTGGAATTTTCCAAGTCGTGTTCACTTCAGGTAGCCCACCTTAGGAGTGGAACTAGCCTGAGGGCGAACACGCCTCCTCACTAGCTCATTTTCCCACCTATCCTGGTGCCAAATGGGCCCTGGGCAGGGGGTGGCGTTTCCCCTGTCCGAGTTGCATATCACAGGTGGTGGAGGCCTTTGAAGCGTTCTACTTTGATATGCAAATTACCACTAATCCTGCTTGGTGGAAGTGACAAAACCTCCTGCCAGGGCAAGCTTTGTTTACAACCTCAGAGAACAGGAGGCTGTCAACTCCAGGGGTCAGAAACACATCTGTGGTGGCAGGCTGGACAGGGCCCGTCAGCCAACACACTAGTGGTAGGTAGGTTTTCAGGGGGTACCTCTACGGTACCCTCTGGGTGCAGGTATCAATAAATCCATCACTGGAATCAGTGTTGGTTTATTAATACGAGTTGTTTGATACAAAATACCATAGGTTCCAGTGAAACCGTTATGTAGCTGGGAAACTCATTTTGACTAGTGCCCAGTACATACCTTACGATGTCTTCCCTGTTCATTTGTACTGTCAGTAATTGAACTGGCCAGCACAGGAGCATATCTGTTCATGTAGATATGCCCTCACATGCAGGGCTGTAAGGCCTGCTGTACGGGTGATTTACAAATATTACATGCAGTGTTAGGGGACATGGCACATAGGGTATGCGCCATGTTGTGTTTTCACTTTTTAGAGCACCTTGTCACACAGCCTGCAGTGGCAGTCTGCCTGAGTTAGGTGCTGGGTCCCTTAGAGTGGACAATATATGCAGCAGCTCTTAGGGACCCTCTTTAGTACCTATGCCTTAGGTAACAGGGGTACCACTTACTAGGGACCTACAGAGGTGCTAAAGACCTGGTCAATTGGGGATCAATTGACCAGTGAACTTATTTTCGGGAAAGAACACTGACACTGGGAACCTTGTTACCAGGAACCCAGTGCACTTCAGTCAAAGTTGCATCAAATACCAGGCAAAAGTGAGGGGACTACTGCAACAAAACCCCAGTTTCCTACAGCACTTTGAACCTTGGCCCCCTACAACCATAAGTCCAGAAGGAGACCTCAAGAAACCGACTGTAAATAATTGTATGCAACATATGCCTTTTTCCCATAGGAAGGCATTGCTGTGTAAAGAAGCATTTAAGTAAACTGTTTTCTTACTGTAAAATTCAATATTCAAAAAAGTGCTTACTTGATAACTAAGCTCTTGGTATCAACATTTATATAAAAATATGACTTATTTTTCTAAATTGGTCTCGTATTTCTTCTTGAGCGTGTGACTTATTTATTGCCTCTGTGAGTACAACAAATGCTTAGCAATACCCTCTGATAAGTCTAAACTGCTCACCCACACTACCACAAGTGACCATTAGTGTTATCATTTTTACCTCTGTAAACCAATAAGGGTTGCCTGGACTCTTTACACAGTGCACCTCGGTTTGGTCCACTATATAAAGAGCCAGCTTCCTACATCGATGATCTTCTTGTGGAATTCTAGTTTGTGAGCTAAACATTATCTGCGCCAGCTTGTCACCCACGTACAACGTGCACGATCGCCATTTTAGGCATCATGGTCTCAATGTCCACGATCGATCACCAGCGCGCCCCTCTGACCCAGCAAGCATCCTCCGCGCAGCCTGGCTCCCCCTCCCTCCCCCTCATGAGCATAACCCTTCTGCATGGCCCTGTCCTTGGGAGTCACGCCTGCGCCTGACCAGCATCTCCTCTCCTCCCATGAATGCCCCTCTGTTTATAAACCTTCCCTCCGCGCTCGATTGTCCACGCGGCATGAATACCCCTCCTTTGATGACCTCTTCCCCCGTGTCCAGCTGCCCACACAGGTCCGAGGCCATCGCCTAAACCGGGAGATATCATTTACTGCCCCTTATTGTATGAGGTCGCTCTCCTTCAAAGGACCCTCTATTGATCCAGGCCTCCCCACCCCCTGTGATATGATCAGGCGCACACATCCTAAGACCCGACGGAACACTCAGCTGCGTGATGACCCCCTCCTCTTATCAGCAGGTTGAGGACCTCTATTGTGGAAGTATATGGGGGGTGGGATTGACACGAGGATTACGGGGATGCCTTTTTCCTGGCTTCACAATGTTCTGATTATAATAAAGAAAGGTCACATGCCATAAACCAGTGTATAAGAGGCCAGGCCTCCGAGAGGCTGTTAGAGCACCTCGAGACGATACCTTGTTGTCTGATCTGATGTGTTCTGCTCCGTCGGAATAAACTTCTGTTTCCTGCCTTCTGGTCTCCGGCGCCTGCCTCATTGCTTGGTAATTTGAATGGTACAAGGGCGGTTAGCGCCGGGCAAATCTTGAGAAAGGTCCTAGCCCTACCTTTTTCTACATTCTGAAGCGAGATATGACAGCTAAGTGTACCTTAATGTAACAAGTAAGGAAAAATTTCTTCTGGTGTAGATAACATTGGGTGCACGCCTGACCGTTGGCACCAGATAAATTAACGTTTTTATTTAAGACAATAAGGAATATGCTAGTTACCAGTATGCATCTGTTCTTGGAATGAAGGGCTGCTGACATTCATATCTGTGCATAGATCGCCGCCTAGTGTTGGGTCCGGATGATTGCACATTGTTGTCCTGGAAGAGTCTTCGAAGTATCACGAGATAGGTGGCTCCTCCCCTGGACTACAGTGCGCATGGGCATCCTCTCCATCCCCAAATTGTTTTTTGCCATTGTGGCAGAGATGGAGTGTAATACTGAAAGTGATGACCATGCCTGAAAATGATTCTGAGAGCTGCAGCTGCGACAGGCACCGGGGAAGAGGGCGGGCGATATGAATGCCAGCAGCCCTTCATGCCAAGAACAGATGCATACTGGTAAGTAGCATATTCCGTTCGAGGCATGAGGGCTGCTGAATTCATATCTGTGCATAGAATAAATAGCAGTTTCCTCCTTACCGCGGGTGCCGGTGCCAGCTGCAGCAGTATGAAAGAGAGTTCTGAGAACAGCCTGTCCTACAGCAGCTTGCTGCTTGGAGTGTACATCTACGCAGTAGTGTTTGGTAAATGTATGTATGGTGGTCCATGTGACTGCTCTACATATGTCTTCTAGAGGAATATTACCCAGGAAAGCCATGGAGGCCCCCAACTTGCGTGTGGAATGCGCTCTAGGGGGAACTGTTAATGTGCGCTTAGCTTTCTGATAACAGATCTGGATACATTTAACAATCCACCTGGCTATACCTGACTTGGAGATAGGGTTGCCTTTATGTTGTGGAGAGAATGCAACGAACAGCTGTTTAGTCTTTCGAAAGTCTTTTGTTCTGTCGATGTAATACAGGAGAGCTCTTTTGACATCCAAGGTGTGCAGTGCTCTGTCTGCCACTGAATCTGGGTTAGGAAAGAAAACTGGCAGTTCTATATTTTGGTTAAGGTGGAACTGCGAAACCACCTTTGGCATGAATTTAGGGTTGGTGCGAAGCACCACTCTATTTGCATGGATTTGCAGGTAGGGTTCCTGAATTGTGAGGGCTTGCAGTTCACTGACCCTCCGCAGCGATGTAATAGCTATTAGGAAGGCCACCTTCCAGGTGAGGAACTGTATTTCACAGGAATGGAGTGGCTCAAAGGGCGGCCCCATGAGTCTGGTGAGAACGATATTTAAGTTCCAGACTGGTGAAGGGGGGTGTCTGGGAGGGATCACCCTCTTAAGTCCTTCCAAAAAGGCTTTAATGGCAGGTACCCTGAAAACGGAAAGGTGCTGCCTGTTTTGAAGGTAAGCGGCTATGGCCGCCAGATGGATCCTGATGGAACTGTATGCCAGGTTGCATTGGTACAGATGCAATAAGTAACATATGATCTTTTGCGTAGATGCGTCCAACGGATTAATGTTATTGTTGGAGCAGTAAATAACAAACCGCTTCCATTTGGCTGCATAGCAGGCCCTGGTAGTGGGTCATCTTGCCTCCTTGATGATGTTCATGCACTCAGGAGGCAAGTTCAGGTATCCAAACTCTATGACCTCAGGAGCCAAATCGCAAGGTTCAACTGTTGGGGATCTGGGTGCTGAATGTCGCCATGGCTCTGAGTGAGGAGGCTGGGAGTGAGGCGCAGCCGTTGGTGAGGCACCACTGAAAGTTCCAGGAACGTGGTGTACCAAGCTTGCCGTGCCCACGTTGGAGTTTGCGCGCCACCAGAGGTATGAGGGGGGCTGGCGGAAAAGCGTACGCAAATCTGCCTGACCAGTTTATCCATATCACATTGCCCTGAGACTGCAGGTGTGGGAACCTGGCAGCGAAGTTTGGGCATTTTGCGTTCTCGCTTGTGGCGAAGAGGTCGATGTCTGGATGACCCCACTGTTGGAAGTACAGATGGAGAACCGACGGGTGGATCTCCCACTCGTGCATCTGATGACTGTGCCTGCTGAGCAGGTCCGCCATCTGGTTGTCGACACCAGGGAGATGCTCCGCCATGAGGAAGATGTTCCTCTGAATGGCCCACTTCCACACGCTCTGGGCTAAGTGAGACAGCTGCGGGGAGTGCGTGCCTCCCTGCTTCTGGATGTAATACATGGCGGTCATGTTGTCCGTCCGGACTAACACGACCTTGTTGCACAGGTGCAACTTGAATGCCTTCAGTGCCATGAAGATCGCCATGAGTTCCAACACATTGATATGCATCCGTTGCTGTTGTGCTGTCCATAGTCCCTGCACTGTGTAGTGGAGGACATGTGCTCCGCAACCCTGGAGAGATGCGTCCGTCGTTAGCACTATCTGTGGGACAGGCTCTTGGAACGGTCGTCCCCTGCAAAGGTTTTGTGGGTTCCACCAATGCAGAGAGTTGTAAGCACGACCGGTCACCAACACTAGGTCTTTTAGATGGCCATGAGCCTGGTTCCATTGACGGGCTAAGCATTCTTGAAGGGGTCGCATGTGCAGCCTCGCATGCGGGACAATAAATATGCAGGATGCCATCATGCCGATCAGTTGCATGAAAACCTGCGCTGGGAGGGATTGCTGAGGTTGGAACCTCCGGATGAGCGTTTGCATGCTGTCGACCCTGGCTGGGTTCGGCTGCGCCGTGGCCGACTGGGTGTTTAGTGTTGCCCCCAGGTACTGTTGCACATGGGCTGGCTGCAGGTGAGACTTTGCGTAGTTGAGAGAGAACCCCAGACTGTGAAGGAGGTGAATGGTCCGCGACATGTCGCGGCCGCACTGCATGGCAGATTTGGCCTGCACGAGCCAGTCGTCCAGGTAGGGATACACGTGAACACCTTCCCTGCGAAGGTGCGCTGCCACAGTCGCTAAGCACTTGGTGAAAACTCTGGGAGCAGCAGTGACCCCGAACGGCAGAACCTTGAATTGGTAATGCTGACTGTTGATTGTGAACCTGAGATAATTTTTGTGACTTGGGTGAATAGGAATGTGGAAATACGCATCCTTGAGGTCCAGGGTGGCTAGGAAGTCGCCCTGACGGAGCAGCGGCAGGACTTGTTGTAAGGTTAGCATGTGAAAGTGCTCCGAAAGGATGTATTGGTTGAGGGGTCTGAGGTCTAGAATGGGCCGCAGGGACCCGTCCTTTTTTGGAATCAAGAAGTACAGGGAGTACACCCCGGCACCCCTTTCCTCGGCAGGCACGAGTTCTATGGCTCCTTTTTGCAGCATGGAGAGTACTTCTTGCTGCAATAAGAGCGAGTGCTCTGCGGACATAGGACGGTTTCTTGGGGGTATGTTGGGGTAGGGGGGGGAGGTTAGTTCTAGACAATAGCCGTAACGGATAAGTTGTCTCACCCACCTGTCTGTTGTGATGTTTTCCCAGAGTGGCAGGAACTGCTGGAGTCTCCCCCCGACAGGTGTTAGATGGTCGGGGGCAGTGACATGAAGTCACTGTTTGTTGGGAGTGGAGGACCTGGCGTTGTTATTGCCGTGGCCTCTCCCTTTGGCGTTGTTCCCACGGTATCCACCTCTGGTGTTTTTAGTGTAGGCAGATTGCGTGTTGCCCTTGGCGTACTGTGAATGCTGTAGAGCCTGTCCTCTTGTTGCTCCCCTGTTACCGGAGCGATGAAAGGAACCGCCCCGAAACTGCTGTGACTGGAGAGCCCCCATGGATTTCGCTGTCTCAGTGTCTTTTTTCATTTTCTCAAGTGTTGTGTCAACTTCGGGTCCAAACAGGAAGTCCGGATTAACCGGCTGATTGAGAAGAGTAGTTTGGATCTCGGATTTAAACCCTGAGATGCGCAGCCATGCATGGCGTCGCAGCATCACGCTAGGATTGACTGCCCTCGCTGCAGTGTCTGCTGCATCCAGTGCGCATTTGATTGACGCATTGGAGACCAGTTTACCCTCTTGTATAACCATTTCAGCTGCCTCTCTGTACATATCAGGCATGTGCTGCATTAATTGTTCTAGGGTGTCGTAGTGCGCCCTGTCGTACCTAGCCAACAGGGCCTGTGTATTGGCTATTCTCCAAATGTTAGCGGCTTGCGCTGCCACACGCTTTAAAGATTTTGGACTCTTTGTCCGGAGGGGGAGCGTCACCAGTTGATTGAGAATTAGCCCTTTTGCGTGCATTAGCCACCACGAGGGAGTCCAAGGGGAGCTGGCCTCTGATATAGGTTGGGTCCACTGATGCAGGCCTGTATTTTTTGTCGATCCGGGGATTGATAACCCTGGCTTTGGTTGGCTCCTTGAAAATGGCTGTGGCATGCTTGAGGACCCCCTTAAGCATGGGCAGAGTCTTGGTGGAGCGTTCAGATGTGGAGAAGGTATCAAATAAGAAATCTTCATCCACTGGCTCAGCATGCATTTCGACGTCATGGTTGAGGGCTGCTCGCTCTATTAATGCATTGAATGCTGTAGTGTCCTCAGTTGGTGATGGTTTCACAATGTAGGACTGAGAGTCTGGAGCGGTATGGGGGTCATCAGGGTCATCGCCTTGATCTCCTGCTCCTGACCATTGATTTGAGACATCCTGATCAGTGTCAGTGTTGTAAGAGAAGGCCATTTGGCCATAGTCCGCATTCAAGTCCTCCTCATTCTGTGTTGGAGACTGAACAGTATGGTGCGAGTAGTCCTGAAGAGGTTCAACAAGAACCGGAGAGGTGGTGGAGACCATCTTCTTTTTGAGGGGAATCCTGTAACCTTCCAAGGGATGTTCAGGCGCGATCTTCCGCTTGTGGACGGTAAGCCTGCCCGACTCAGAGTCAGGTTGCCGTAAGAAGGCTCATGATAGATAACCTGTGCATGTGAGGACACTTTCGCCATTTTGGAAACCTCGAGATGCTTTGGACGGACCGTGGGCGGAAGGCCAAACTTAAGTGGCGTCGATTCCGCATGCTTCGAACCTGAAGCGCTCGTTTCGGGTTTCTTCGACGCCTGTGTAGGCCGCTCGCTTGACCGCGTCGAATCGAGCTCCCGGCGCAGTGCACCTCCATCCTTGGACGTCGACGACAATGTCGGGGCGTCCTTGGCCGTGGCTTCGACCCTTTTCGCCAGCCCAGTCTTGAGTCCTGAGAGGGGTGGCTGTAGACCTTTTCCCAACGGAAGTCCTTTGCCCTTCTCGCCATGTTTGGTCGTCGACGCGGGCACCGACGCAGAGGCCTTTGAGGCGACGTTCTTGGTGGGCGAGCCCTGCTTCGATGTCCCAGTCTTGGCGCCGACAGGTATCTTCGGCGTCGAAGGATCGTCGACAACCTTCGAGGTGGTCGTCGACGTCGAACCGACCACCATTTTGAGTAGTTTTGGTTTCGATTTCGGCTCCGTTTGATTTGGTTTCGATTTCGCTGAATCGACCGATGGCTCCTTTGAAAGGGTCTTAGCCTGGCTATGTCGTGGGGCTGTAGACCGAGAGGATGGATCTTGGCTAAGGCCTTTCGGCGATGCCTCGAACGGAGCCGGAGAGGGCTGAATGTTAATGATAGGCCCCGGAACTGCGGGCGGACTCGGTTCCCCACCGGAGTCGTCATCAACGGCCGCAAGGGCCTGATCGTCGTCCCCTACCTTGACGACGTCTTGGTCGTGGACGAACTCCCCATCTTGCTCGTCCACCTCGAAATTGGAGTCCTGCTCCGACGCCGGTTCCAACATTTCTTCGGGAACGTCGTCTTCCGCCTCTTCCTCATCCTGGAAGAGTTCCTCGTCCCCGGCATCGAAGATGTTTGCAGGTGCTGGAGCCGACCGCTGGGCCGACTGCCTCGCCGCGCGTCGAAGTTTAATAGTCTTTTTTGAGCGGAACCTTGAGCAGGCGAAACATTTCGACTCGTCGTGGTCGGGGGACAAACAGGTATTGCACACTGGGTGCACATCTAAGTTCGAATATTTTGAATGACAAACGGGGCACCGCTTAAACGGGGTCCGTTCCATCGTCGATGTAGTCTGGGCCTGTGTTGTCGAGAGAATCTTCTTTCGACGCCGATCGAAGAACCGAAAGGGCCAGGCACCGAACGATACAATACCGACGCTATGAAGGCCTTTTGGCCTTAGGAATAGAAAGAGTACAAGTTATTTAACTGGAGTTGAGATTAGACATCCGAACCCAATGGCGGAAAAAAACAATCTGGGGATGGAGAGGATGCCCATGCGCACTGTAGTCCAGGGGAGGAGCCACCTATCTTGTGATACTTCGAAGACTCTTCCAGGACAACAATGTGCAATCATCCGGACCCAACACTAGGCGGCGATCTATGCACAGATATGAATTCAGCAGCCCTCATACCTCGAACGCCTTGTTGCTACTATCTGCTCTAGCTTTGGCTAGAATATCTCTGCATTCTTCTGGGAAGTTCAGGTGTGCAAACTATTTTAAGTGTAAGGTTCTTAGGTCTGGATGAAGTACTTGGTCTTGGTTTATCGTCAGCAGAGACAAAAGTGGTTGCAAATGGATGTGCCGTCTCTCTGATAGGAGAAGTAGCTCTGTGAACCAATGTTGCCTTGGCCATCTCAAGCTATGAGCATCATCCTGCAGGGCTCCGCCTTCTTCTTTCTGAGAATCCTTGCGAGGAGAAGGGTCGGAGGAAAAACATAGGTAAAGGGGGCATTCTTTGAACTTACCTGTACTGGTGGGGAGCCGTGAGGGGAACGGCAGGGCAAACCTTCCACATATCCAGCCGTGAGGGGAACGGCAAAGGCAACGGAGCGAGCGGACCACCTGGGAGTCTCCTGACCAAGGCGGGCAGTGAACGCCTACACTTCCCAGCAGCCCCGGGTCCTGGCGCGCTCGTGACGCTCCCGCTGCGCCTGGAGGCGCCTCAAGACCGCGGAGCGCCGAGCGGGCCGGGGGGCATTCTTTGAACTTACCTGTACTGGTGGGGAGCCGTGAGGGGAACGGCAGGGCAAACCTTCCACATATCCAGCCGTGAGGGGAACGGCAAAGGCAACGGAGCGAGCGGACCACCTGGGAGTCTCCTGACCAAGGCGGGCAGTGAACGCCTACACTTCCCAGCAGCCCCGGGTCCTGGCGCGCTCGTGACGCTCCCGCTGCGCCTGGAGGCGCCTCAAGACCGCGGAGCGCCGAGCGGGCCGGGGGGCATTCTTTGAACTTACCTGTACTGGTGGGGAGCCGTGAGGGGAACGGCAGGGCAAACCTTCCACATATCCAGCCGTGAGGGGAACGGCAAAGGCAACGGAGCGAGCGGACCACCTGGGAGTCTCCTGACCAAGGCGGGCAGTGAACGCCTACACTTCCCAGCAGCCCCGGGTCCTGGCGCGCTCGTGACGCTCCCGCTGCGCCTGGAGGCGCCTCAAGACCGCGGAGCGCCGAGCGGGCCGGGGGGCATTCTTTGAACTTACCTGTACTGGTGGGGAGCCGTGAGGGGAACGGCAGGGCAAACCTTCCACATATCCAGCCGTGAGGGGAACGGCAAAGGCAACGGAGCGAGCGGACCACCTGGGAGTCTCCTGACCAAGGCGGGCAGTGAACGCCTACACTTCCCAGCAGCCCCGGGTCCTGGCGCGCTCGTGACGCTCCCGCTGCGCCTGGAGGCGCCTCAAGACCGCGGAGCGCCGAGCGGGCCGGGGGGCATTCTTTGAACTTACCTGTACTGGTGGGGAGCCGTGAGGGGAACGGCAGGGCAAACCTTCCACATATCCAGCCGTGAGGGGAACGGCAAAGGCAACGGAGCGAGCGGACCACCTGGGAGTCTCCTGACAAAGGCGGGCAGTGAACGCCTACACTTCCCAGCAGCCCCGGGTCCTGGCGCGCTCGTGACGCTCCCGCTGCGCCTGGAGGCGCCTCAAGACCGCGGAACACCTCCCGCCCCGCGGGACGCGCGCGGGACGGCGACGGGCGAAGCCCGGGCAAAGGGCGGGCCCTCTGTGGCCCTCAGAGGCACAAGGAGGACGGGACGGGCCACAACACTTGGCTCCATCACAGAGGCAGGTACAGAAAAATACCTAACCCCTTCCGCTTCCTATTGTCATTTGTTCCTGACCCGTCCAGTTTCTATTTGGGAGCTCTTGTTGTCCTAAAAATATGTCTTTCTGGGAAGACCTGAATGCCTTGTGTGGCACTAACTACGCCCCTATCATATCAACTCCACCCACATCTGGCAGGAATATTGACCTTATAAACAGCTCTCCCCAGGAACTACCTTTATTGCCTGTAATGATTCCCACCCAAGTTAACACGCTGTCCCAGGCCCTAATCACCAAAACGAACATTGAGGAGATTCCTGCTAATGTTGATCAAATGTCCTGTAGCCCCTCATCACCCCCCGCTATTTCAACTGTTTTTACGCCACAGAAGGTGGGGGCCACATCAAATGATTTTGCTTCCCCCTTCCAATCCACCCTATTGGCCCACATTGAACGATTGCTGAATGCGGCCCTATCACCCCTGGTCACAAAAATTCAGGACCTGGGAGAAAGGTTGTCCAGCGTGGAAAAAATAGTACAAAGGATTAACTCACCAAATGTAAATACTGCTCATTCGCCTTCCACCAACCATGAGAACCCTAAGGCTATAGAACACAGAAAAGCACCACCATCAATCGATCCCCCTACCAGCAAACCCATCCCAAAAAAATGTAACTCTTTAATAGCACCTAGGATCCCTCATGAAAGAAGGCATCGAATCAACTTACCCCCTGAAGCGGCCCCCTATGTGACTGTTCTCTCTGGGGTGCCAGAGCTTAGACAGGGCAAATTTGAAACAAATCAGGACCTTCTGCACAAAGTCATCTTCTGGCTCAACAACAATAGACCGCTGCCACCTGACCTACATGGCGGAATTGTTAGCGTCAGGAGGGTAGGATGGTTGGGCACGTTGCCCAAAAACTGTCCAGGAGATCTGATTTTAATTAAATTCAAACATAGGAACACTGTCCCCTACCTAAGATTCTCTCAGCCCAGAACAGAAGATGGCCCTATTTGTATTTGTGACCTGTTTGACTTTTATCCTGGCCCCAGAGTGTAGAACTATAAAACCCATTGAAAGGGGGTCCCTGCGTACCATGCGCTTTTATTCTAGATTGTCTTAAATGGTCTAATTTATTTCCCTTTTATTTTAAGCTATCCTTGTTAACTGCACATTAGAAAAAGATATTTATGGAATCTGGTTTTAATAATAATTATGTAACCTGGTCCTGTGATTTTTTTTTGGTTGATTAATTTAAATGTATCCCTAGAATGATACTGGTGATAACAATTGTCGTTCTTTAAATGCTGCTGTTTTTAATTGTGCCCTTAACAGTGTGTTCAACTATTTCTTAAGTAACTGATGAATTTTAAATTGAAATTCTATGTCCTCTTTTTTTTCATCATCGTGTTTTTAAAATACTGCATAATAATGTACGCTTATATGATATTTCTTTGTTAAATATCGAATAAAGCTTATTTTGAACCTTTGAACATAGGTAAAGAGTCCTGATAATGCGATGGAAAACGCATACCCTCACAACCCTGGTTGCACAGAATTGACATTTATAATTTTGAGAGGTTGCAAACAGTTCTTCATTTGGTGTGCCTCATTGATGGAAAATTTCCTCTAGGGCTTCTTTATTGATCTCCCATTCATGGCAGGTGTTTTTCATTTTGCAAGTCAGTTATGACATTTTGCTTTTCAGGCTTGGGATCTTGTACCACCTTGCTGATTGATAATAATGCATGGTTGTGGTGTTGTCTGTGTGGATGAGCACTACAGACCTTTACATTCTCTGAAGGAAAGCTTGTAAGAGTAGGTGTACTGCCTTGAGTTCCAGAACGTTGATATGTAGAAGTAATAGAGATGAATCCCATTTGCCACTGACTTGCAAATCTTGGAGATGAGCTCCCAACTCTCTCAGGAAGCGTCTTTTGCTATTACCAAGCGGGAAACTTGGGGTATGAACATTAGGCCTGTAGAGAGATTCACCTCTCGAATCCACCAAGAGTGCAGTACGCATTCACGGAGTGACACAAAACTATATCATCAAAAGCCACTAGCGTTTGGATCCGCTGTTTGTTCAGTTCTTGCAATTGCTGCATCCGGAGGCATGGGAACGGTACCAAAGGAATGCATGAGGACTTCATTCGTAGCAAGGATTTGAACTGAAAGTCACTTTTTTCCTTGCATTAAATGGGCCAAGTCCACCAATCTTGTTCATCTTTCTGGAGTTGCATATCCCTTTCTCTGCACTATCCAGTGTGGACCCCAGGAACATAATCCTTGTGGACAGCTTAAGGGCTGATTTTTATAGGTTCAATGTAAGGCCTGGTTTTTTGAAAAGGCGTAAGCATGCCTTAGTTGATCTCTGTGCAGATTGATGGAAAGGTGCATTGACCAACCAGTCATTGTGAGATGGGAATAACTGGTGTTTTCCTTTGTTAGAAATGCTGGTACTGGAGCTAGACAGCCTAGTGAAAATACAGGGTGCTGATTTCAGGCTGAATGGGAGCACTTTGAACGAATAATGACTGCTGGCTACTGAGAACCTTAACATTTTTTGATGGCCTGGATAAATTGGGACAGAAAATAAAAATCTTGTAGATCTAATGTAATATAATCTCCCTGGTTCAGAGGCTGTATGATATCTTGAGTTGTGACCATGCCAAATGTCTGTTTCCTGGGATATTTGTTCAATTTTCTTGAATCTGGGAAAGGTCTCCATTACCCTGACTTTTTCTTGACCAAGAAAAAATAGGAGTAGACACCTTTTACCTTCAGGTTTCCAAGGACTCATTCTATTTCCCCTTTGCTGAGTGAGCACGGTCTGGACTTCTATCCTGAGAATATGAAGATGTTTTGGCAGAGTCTACTGCAGAGGTGGTTTTTGAATGAATTCTAGTGTGTGACCCAATGTCGTTCAATCCAATTCCTATTTGTCTGTTATTTTCTTCCATTCAGGAAGGGGATTGGATATTTTGCCTCCAAGGCTTGCCGGACGAGACAAATTGTAGCCAGTGCCTGTAGTCCATCACTGTCACCATTTTTTTAAATAAAGTTTTATATAGCGCGAACAAGATCCCGAAGGATATCAGAGCGCTTTACAATAGGCAGAAAGAAAGAACAAGGGGGTAGTATGAACATCAATTGGCAAACAGCAGCAAAAAAAGGAAGATAATACAGTAAACAGGTGTCTGCATGTGAAAAAAACAGAGGAGATGATCCATTATAGCTGGAGGTTCCAAGGTGAAAAGAACAAAGTCAAATGAGTTGGATGTGCCTCCTCCCCTTACGGTAAGAATTTGCTCATTAGGAATCTGATTGCTTCCAATTTGAACGCCGTCGTCGAGGAGAGGCTGCGTACTTCCTTTGACCTTGCCTTGTGGACCCAGCTTTCATTCCTGGGTTTACCTTGTGTAGGTTGCTTGAGGAGGTTGTCACTGCTGGAATTGTGGGCAAAACTGTTGTGACCCAGGTTGGTATGTTGGATACCTGTATGGTTGGTAACCTCCTCTGTACAAAAAGTGCCCCATTCTCATACGCCACGAAAAGGAATTTTTCATTACCTAAATATCTTGCGGTATTTATATCAGACTTTATGGATTGGAAGGCCTCAATCTGTTTAGGTAAGAGGGATTCACTATTATATTGCAGGTCTAAAATTTAGCTTTGCACCTTTGGTCTAAAAAATTGGCTTTCAACCACACCTCCGTAAGACTGCAGCTCCTGCTAGCTGTCAAACCTGTGGGCGCAATGTCCATGGCTCAAATCAATGACTTCTGAGGAGGCAAGTGCTCCTAGTAGGATCTTTTTGGCCTTTACTCTGACACCTGGAAGACTATCTATATATAGTGCCACATCTTTATTTATTTATAAAGTTTTATATAGCGCAAACAAGGTCCCGAAGGATATCAGAGCACTTTACAATAGGCAGAAAGAAAGAACAAGGGGTTAGTATAAACATCAATTGGGAAACAGCAGCAAAAAAAGGAAGATAATACAGTAAACAGGTGTCCGCATGTGAAAAAAACAGAGGAGATGATCCATTGTAGCTGGAGGTACCAACGTGAAAAGAACAAAGTCAGACGAGTTGGATGTGCCTCCTCCCCTTACGGTAAGAATGTACTCATTATGAATCTTTTGGCTTCCAATCTGAACGCCGTCGTCGAGGAGAGGCTGCGTACTTCAGGTGGCAGAGAGTTCCATATCTTTGGGGCGGCCCTGGAGAAGGCTCAGTGACAAGTTCTCTTTTTGTTAAGGACAAGAGGTTTCAAGAGGAATGTAGAGGCGCTTCTTGATGCCCTCTCACCACAAGATAGTTCAAGTTTTTGCACCAGATACGTAGGAGTATTGAGATGAAGGGCTTTGTGCACAAGGACTGCAATCTTAAGCTGAATTTGGGCTTCAAAGGGTAGCCAGTTGAGAGATTTAAGGACTGGGGATATATGCTTGTTTCTTTTGGCACCCGTAACTAATTTAGCAGCGGTGTTCAGTGATGCCCTGAGTTGGGCCAAGGCATATTTGGGTAGGACACAAAGAGTAGCACTGCCATAGTCTAACCTTGGCAAAACAAGCGCTTGGACCACCTGCTTGAAATCACTTATAGGCAGGAAAGCTTTGATTTTCTGGGGGTTCTCAACAAGTGGTTTGCACCCTTACATACATTGCTGATATGAGACTTTATATTCAGGTGCTTGTCTAAGGTGACCCGAGCGATTTGGCTGAGTCAATGAGGATCGGAGTGCAACTGAAAGCAGTGAGGTGAGACAGCCAGAGATCTAGCTTGGGGATGTGGATCCGTGAGGGGAGGATGGAGGGGGGGACGAGGGGGTGGGGGAATGAGCATGAACTCTGTTTTGGAGGCGTTGAGTAGGAGATGGTTTCAGTTAACCAATGTTGCGTAAACGTGAGTATCGAGTTAGGTGAGATGATGCTTTCCAGGGATTACATTTTCAGATACAGTTGTGTGTCGTCGGCATACATGTGGAAGAGAATGTTCGTGGAGTTTAGTGCGTTAGCTAGAGGTTCCAAGAAGAGGTTGAAGAGGATTGGTGAAAGGGCGGATCCTTGAGGGACCCCATGTGTACTGGAGAGGGCTGAGAGAGAGAATGATTTGCCTTGACTCCCGATCCGAGAAAACCATTCTGTTTTGTAGGATGAATAGTAGGATGTCATGATTAACTGTGTCGAAAGCTGAGGAAAGGTCAAGGAGGATCACTAGGCAGGATTCCTTTTTGTCTAGTATTTTCAAAATGTCATCCATAACGAGTGTGAGGGCCGATTCGGTGCTGTGTCCCTTCCGAAAACCAGATTGATGCTGGTCAAGAAGTTGGTAAGTCTCGATGTGAGCACAGAGTTGGGATTGTAAACATTTTTCAAGAAGTTTTGCTAGAGTGGGGTTGTTGGAGATAGGACGGAAATTATTGAGATCGGATTTGTCAGCATTGTTTTTTTTTAGAATGGGTGAGACCTGGGCAGCTTTTAGGCAGTCAGGGATCGAGTCTTGATAAAGAAGCATTTACAATCCTGGTCCAGGTGGGGATGAGAGCGCTCTTGATTTCCTTGAAGATGGCCGGAGGCAACGGGTCACTGAAGTGGTTAGACAGGTTAGTAATCTGGGGAATCTGTTTTATGTCACTTTCACTAAAAGGGGAAAAGGTGCCCCAAGACGCATTGTTCTTGGCTATCATGAAGGTCGAGTTGCACTTTTCAGATACGTCATGGGGTGAGGCAGCAATCAAGGAGGGCAATTGCGCCTTCTTAGAGGCTAGGTCGATAGTGATATCCATATCTTTGATTTAAGAGGTTGAGCCTTCTTCAACACCACCTCCATGTTGAAATAAAAGAGGATGCTGGGATGGTCCGACCAATCAAAAAGGGGTGTAGATTCTAAGGTGATGGTCTGTTCTTTGGAGATGATGAGGTCTAGAGTTTCACCTTTAATGTGGGTTGGTTGGTCACAGTGTTGAGTCAAATCTTGATAATTTAGAAATGATTAAAGGCAGGATACCGCATGGTCATTGGGGTTGGACCAATGCAGGTTGAACTGTCGGTCTTCTCTTCCAAGCATCGCCAATGAATTTACTGCGCGTACCGTTAATGCCGACATTGAAGAGAAGCGATTTCCGATGCTGGCCAGTAGCCTTCCCTCCCTATCAGGTGGTGCGATATTGGAGCCGATTAATTATTTGAAAGGCGCTGGGCCGCTTGTGTGACCATGTAGTCTTGTTTCAGGGGTCCAATCAGGCATACTGGAGAATCTTCTAGACCAGTGTTTCCCAAACTGTGGTCCGCGGACCCCCAGGGGTCCCCGACACATTCCTAGGGGGTCCGCAGGCAGCAGTTTTAAAAGCACTGCAAAGTATCTGTTTAATTAGCTGTGTTCAAAGAACAATAAAAGTGTCAAGATAACAACAGTGATTAATGTCCCTGCTGGAGAGACATGAGTTTTGTCCAGTGGCAGCTTTTACTGAACTAATGTAGCACAGAGGGTTAATATGCCTACTGCAAAGAACTTGTATCATGTATTTTCAAAAACAGTATTTTATATGGAAACTGTCATCAAACAGCCGCTTGCAAACTGCAAGTACAAGTTAGTTTCTTATGTTTTTTCTCAGTCTTTCATTATCCTGATGCTTCTAAAAAGGTTTATTTGGGTTGAAATACATTTTTATTATTAACCCCATGGCTGCTAAGGCAATTCCCCTCCTGTGCTGGCGATTTTATTTTTACATTGTTTTATGACGAGCTGGGCTCGTCATCAGTGTACGAGGAGGCTACACCATGACGAGCCCAGCTCGTCATCAGCTTGGAAGGGGTTAAAGCCAATGCTAACCACTGTGTTATGTTCTGAATCCTAACTTTGTGCTTCTCCAGACCAAGCACTCTTTAAAAATGCCTACCAGTATGGATGACATGTGTATCCCACACATTGTAGTCCCCTTTGTATTATGTAACATTTTCTATACACCGATTGACACATATGATTCACTGTCTCTAGATGTGTGTGATGTAAAGTGCTCTGACATTCTACAATAGTATGAGAGATGCTATAAAAAATGAAATACACGTGACAGAGCGGGGCTATGGAGAGATGAGAAGCACTGTTGGAGGGTGATACTGGGGGAATCATTGAAGAACCCCCAGAAAGATTGTCACATTCTTGTGCATAGTCAGGTATTCATTTACTATTCTTTAAAAGCTAATACAATTTAATATATAATGATAAATGTGTTGTGGAATGCACCATTATTTCCTAAATTTCTTAAGGGGAGAGCCTCCCAAAGCCCCCTTTGTAGGGGTCAGGCTCAATCACTGCACTTGGTGTGCACCGTATGGGCACTGGTCTGAAATCATTTGCCAGGGCTGCTTTGGGTTTCCAGTCTGGCCCGGGAAGGAGCAGGAGCCTCGTACTGCGAAATAAAGCCAAACATTGAAAAGTCACGGAGATGCAGCACCAACCTTCCCATTAACTTTTTTTGTTTTCTTGCAAATTCTTTCAATATAAAATACAACAGAAGTGGCGGATAGTGTCACTAGCCTTCTTGGCTTAACAGCACACTTCGCCCCTTCAGAAACGCAGGGCTGCACCATATTTACAAGAATATGGTGCAGCTCTGGCGCTACACTTAACAGGGGAAGATTGTTTATGTACAGGAAGATCCCCCTTCCTGCACAGAAAAAATCTTGAAATGTAATTTTGTCACTTCTATGTGTGCTGCTTAATGCAGCACACATGGAAGTTACAAAATGTCATTTTTTTTTTTAAGGTTGTTGATGTGCAGGAAGGGTCACCTTCCTGAACATAAACAATCCAAGGCGTTTTGAAAAAACAAAGAGAAATTAAGCATTTCCCCTTGTTTCGCCAAGTTCAGACCAGGTTTTCTCTGGTCTTAATTTTGGCGCTGCTTCCCATTTATGCTGCCCTTGTAAATAGGGGGCAGCGTCAAAATCAATGGGTGTTGCAGGGGAAACGCCCATCGGAACACCCACTGCCCACCCTTTTCACGCTAAGCATTGGGTGAAAGGGGGTCTTAATTGCAAGGCACCGTTAAGCCACTTTAAGTGGGTTAACGTTGCCTTGTAAATAAAGCAAAGCCCCTATCGCCACGGGAACATCTCAAAAAGTGATGTTCCCATGGTGATAGGGGCTTGTAATATGCCCCATAATCATTAGTAATTTGAGTATTTGTTTTGTGTGCACACGTGTGCTAATTTTTTCTGAATTACTGTTTTAATGTTTGAAATTTAAATCCTACAAATTGCTTGGGGGTCCCCGGCTTCCAGTGGTGGCTCAATGGGGGTCCTCAGGGGTCAAAAGTTTGAGAACCACTGTTCTAGACCTTATACTTATTATCTAGATGTGGCAACATTGCAGCCCCTGTAGCTGGATTTTTCATTGTTCTGATACCTCCCGCCAATATGTAATCAACAATAGGGATAGCTTGGACAGTTTTACAAAAGGTTTCTTTAAAATAGTATAAGAAACAGTCAGATTGCTTTGTTGGCATTGGAAGGTCAAACCTTTTTGCCGTGTTCTCTAGGAGATTATGGAAACCTCCTATATCTTCCGGCGGGGAATCCGTAGGTGTTGGTATTGGGGATGACTGAGTCAGAATGAGATAATGATCCCACTCAGTGTGGATATCTCCAAGTTCCCCTTCTTTCCTGTCTTCATCAGAGAACAATCTATCCTCCACTAGCATGGTTTTGGATTGTGGTGCATGCATTTAGGAGGCAGCTTTTGGGATATTTTTTTGCATTTGCATAGTGGAAGGCTGCACCCATGGAGTCTGAGAAGGCACGGTAACCTGCCTAGGCGAGGCAACTGTAGTTAGGAATCGCTTGTGGTAATCAGCGAGCATCACTTGTAGGTCAGTCACACATTGGGAGGCATATCACATCCTCCTGGTATTGTTGCTGTGGATATGGCTGCAACTGATCTAAATAATGTAGGCTTGCTTGCTGAGGCGGGTAATGCTCCTTGCCCGAATACTCCTCTTACTCCTAGTCATCATCTTGGTGATACTTTACATGCAGCTCTAATGGACAGTGTGCCACACCAAAAGAGCCATCATCATTAGTGTCATCCTCATCCAGCAGATGACTAGGTGGCAAGAATAATACTTTGTTTGGAGATGTATGCTCTCGCCTAAAAGATACTGTTTTTTCCAGATCCTTTTTTCTTCCCTTGTTTTGTCTCTCATCGACGAGTTTGCTGGTAGCAGTCTGACCAGCACTGTAGATGTAACTAGCATGACTGTCAGCTGTTTCATCAGCAACGTAGCAGGGACCAACTCAACCATCTACTGTATTGTTGATGTAGTTGTCGTCGTCTGAACAGTCCATGATCACTGTTGTTACCGTTGTCCTGGTCGATGCTGTTCCCATCAAAGTAGATTTCTTTGTCGATGGTGTGCAAGTCGGTGATTTCTTTGTCAATGGTGCAGACAACAGTCTCTTGAACATGTGAGAAACCTGAGGAGAAGGTGTAAAAGGTTCAGATTTTGAATTTTCCTGATGAAATATGTAGCTTGTGAGAATGCCTTTCAGAGGTTCTGTGCTCTCTATAAGATCCATGGTGGGTCTTTGTTGAAGATGTTTTGGGAGGCTTGTGTGGTAACCAAACTTCTGATCTCTCCCTCTTTTGAACCCCTTTGGTAGATGAGGAAGAGTTCTCACTGTCTTCCGCTGAAACAGGATCTTCCTTGGCTTTAAGCTTTTGGAGCCACAACAATAACTTAACCTTCCTGTCTTTTAGGGGTTTTGAAGAAAAAGTATGGAAGATCTTACAATCCTTTACCTTGTGAGATGGGCAGAGGCAGTATATGCAGTCGCTGTGTTGGTCCTTCAAATGCAGCTTCTTCTTTCTAAAGATTCAACATGGTCTGTGAATACCTTTTTTTTTTTTAGCCAGTTCTGACCTTGTACAGTCAGATCTGAAGCAGATGATCACTGGTAAAATCTCTCAGAAGGTTGGATAGCAGGTTGAACTGAGCAGAGCTCAAGAGAGACTCCCTCACACGACGTGCGGTAGAAAATCAGAGAGACAGAGGCCTCTGAGGGGAGTGTTCTAGAGGGTGCTCCTACCTGATTGGTTGAAGTTTAGTCTCTTTTAAATGCTAGAGATATTTTACTAAAGCCAAGGCTTTATGGTCTTACCAAGTTATGTTTAACATTACACTGCGTTTCTAGTTTTACTGTGGAACTCCTACTACTATGACAGGGAATGATTCAAGAAATGTGAATCTCTGAAAGATCAAATACCAGAGAACTATACAACTTTCCAGGTTCACTTATGGACTTCACAGCTATTTCCTCTACAAACAGCAAGTAGGTAGATCACATAGAAAAAACATAGTAATTATAGTCTGTCAGTTAAACAGATGCAAATCTGTTTATTTTTTTTAACAGATTGGCTTGTTCCTGAAAGTTGGGGAGATGGTACCCTTCAAACTTTTTGTGGATGTCATTTTTAGAAATAATAATACAAGGTTTTTGAATAGCACCTTCCCATTAAAATAAACAAATACAATGTTACAATACTTGGCCCAGTGTTCCTTTATAAAATCCAACATGTTGGAAAAAAGGACACAAGTATGGTGTTGATACTTTTGTTGGAAAAAGTTATTAAGGCTTAAGCACAAAGTGCTCCAATATCAAAAAATGCTCAGCAATTAAAAAGCAGTTAATGGGTTAAAAGAGGCAAGCAATGCTGACATCCTGCATTAAACTTTTAAAACACTATCAAGCAGCACTTTGATATTTAGAATTTGAGGTAATCAAGCCATTCCTAGCAGATTTGCAGAACCAGTAAATCAGTAATCACACCAGAGAGGGCTGGCACCAAGGAAAAGCAAACGAAAGGGGTGGGGGTTAGCGATGAATGGATAGCTTACCTCAACAAGAGTTTTTGGCTTGGTCATTATCTCATCTGCTACAGGCTCATCTTCTAGTTCACAAATATCGGTACCCTGTGTTGAAGATACAGTCATTATAAAAGGGACTTTTACTATTATACGATTGCTTCAATGTTCTAAATCAGAGTTAAAGGATTTCAGAGTATTCCTGATCAGTCAGGATGCTGGGACAATGGGTTGCAGTCGTAATTATTACCTTTAAATGAGTTAACAGCGCCAGAAATTTAGAAGTCAGTCACACTAGTGAAGGTGAAAAGTATGTAAGCAGGATTTTCCAAACTTAATGAGCCAGGTAAAAGGTTCTTCTTTCCTTGATTTCTCCACATTAGTAGAGTTAGGTGAATACCAAAAGGCAATTGAAAGCACAGCTGAAGTCATGGTCCTGGGCTGGTCAGACGACATTTTGTAAGACGGTTATACATACATATATACATATAACATATATATACACATACAGACTGAAAAAGCCAATGGCTACATAGACGTTATAGTTCAGCTCAGATTTTACTCGTAGAAAAGCAGTGAAATTCCGCAGTTATGATTACCTAAGCTAACTATAACTCATGCCCCCGCAATGTACTGCTTATGACCTCACATATTACATCACTCATGACATGATAAATGTCAGCACTGATGACATCTCTGATGATATCAAGTCACTGTCAGTGTTTTTAAGAGTTTATGGGTGTTAAACATATATACTAACCTACTACAAAAGTTAAATTAGTATTCTAGGTGTACTACTACTGATTGATAGTATTTTAACATATATTATGTGAGTGGCTATGTAACTGTATGTATCCTTGTGTGTACATATGGGTGTGTGATTTGCTGTATGGGTGTATAAGTGGGTGTGTGAGTAGATGTGTAGGTGAGTGAGATTGCGTGTGAGTGGCTGAATTAGTGAGTGCGTGGGTGGGTCTGTCACTGGCTGTATGGGTGAGTGAGTGGCTGTATGGGTGAGTGAGTGGCTCTATTGGTGGGTAACTGGGTGTGCACTGACTGCATGGGTGAGTGAGTGGGTGTCTGGATGGATGAGACTGGATGTGTAAATAGCTGTATTGGTGAGTGAATGGCAGTTTGAGTGGATGTTTGGTTAAGTGAGTCGGTGTTTGGTTAAGTGAGTCGATGGGTGGGTACATGTATTGGAGAGTGACTGTGAATGGGCGACTGACGTATGAGTGAGTGCTTGTATGGATGTGTGAATGGGTATGTGGTTGTGTAGGTGTGTGAGTGCTTGTATGGGTGAATTAGTGGCTGTGTTGAGAGGCTGTGTGGGTGGGTGTGTAAGTGACTGTGTAGGTGAATAAGTGAGTACCTGTGTGGATGTGTCAGTGTGTGGCTCTGTGAGTAGCTGTATGGGTGAGTGAATGGTTGTGTCAGTGGATGTATGAATGAGTGGGTGAATGAGTGTCTATGGAGGAGTGAAAGGGTTTTGAGTCCTGGTATGGATCTGTGATTGGGTATGTGAGTGGTTGTGGGCATACAAGAGGTTGTATGGGGTTTTAGTGTGTGTGTGTGAGTGGTTCTGTGGATGATGTCAACAGCGATGTCATTTGAGATATCATCAGTGATGTCACTGACCATGTTATGAGTGATGTAATATGTGGGGTCATAAGCAATGCATTGCTGGGGCGTCAGTTATAGATAGCTCAGGTAACTATAACTGTGGAATTTCAATTGTTTTGTATGAGTGAAATCTGAGCCTAACTAGAACGTCCCTGTAACCCTATTTTTTTCATTTGTAAGGTTTTTCAAATTCTATTTCCTAACTATAAGGCCCTCGTCACCTTTGTTTGAGCACATTTCTATATGTTTTTTAACTGGTAGTTGCATTTGCAAAGTGGAGGCGAAAGGGGGAGGGCCTCCAACCAAATCTCAGGAATCCTGATTTGTCGGACTGACTGGAGGTAACAGGAGGGCTGCTGGGCCCCCAAGAACCCTCAGTATCCAAGAGGAGTTTATCCCCCAACCAGCAGTACACCAGGAGGTGCGTTTGCAGAGTGGTGACGGAAGGGGACATGGCATTTGAAGTCCTCCCAGCACTCCTGCTGTTTGGGACTAACTGGAGATAACAGGAGGGCTAGTTGGCCCCCAAGAGCCCTCTGCAGCCAAGAGGACTTCATTCCCCATCCAGTTGTGCACCAGGAGGTGCATTTGCAAAGTGGTGATTTAAGGGGGTGGGGCCTCAGACGACTTGTGGTGCTGGGCTTTTTTTACTACTTTTTACAGGAGGGGGCAGTGTGCCCCCTTCCCTGGGCTCCTATGGATCCCAGGGAGCCATCCCCTGGGGCTAGGACATTATGAAATGGGGGAGGGGGACCCGCTCCCTGGCAAATTTCGGCTGGAAGGGACCCCGCCCCCAGCATTTGCAATCCCCATGGGAGGCGACCTCTGTTGAGGGTGCCCTGGTCTCACCGGGGCATCCACTGAGCAATGATGTGGGAGCCGGAACTGTTTTTACAGATAGAGAGCTGCTAACATGCGGCTCACTGTTTGTAAAAGCAATTGTGCCACGCTTTGAACAAGCAGAGAAAAATGCTCTCACTTGCTGAAAGCGAAGCACAGTTTGCTATGGCTTGGCAAGAGCTGTAAAGCTCTCGCCAAACTATAGCAAATAGATGTGTTGGAGTGGGCACCCCGGGACATATCAGGAGCCGGCCCTGGTGGGGGTGGGGGGTGGTCCCCAGGGCCATGTATGGCTCCAGGAGGTGGGCCAGCAGCCCCACTCCATTCTTGTCATTTGCCCCGGGGAGGTGATAAGTCTCCGGGTCTGCAGGTGGGCCATGCAGCCCCCATGCATTTACTTTTACTTAAGTCCCAGGGAGGTGACAGTACCCTGGGCTGTGGGGGCCGTGTTGGTCCTCCCGCACTTCTATAAAACATTGCCCTGGTGAGGTGGCGGGCTCCAGGGCTGCAGGGGCCTGCGCGGGCTGCTCGTAGTTCAATTATTCATTTCCCCAGGAAGGCGTACGGCCCGCCACGCATACTGCTACATATCCCCTCAGGACTTGCCCCATTCGGGGCTTTTTTAAATCAATTGCGTAAGCACGCGCTTATGTTCTACAAAGAAGTTTACCACAAATTCATTGTGACCTCGCAGTAAAAGACTATGGCATGGGACAGGATATTCCTACCCTGCCCCTTTTATTTTATTTAACTTTTTTGGGGGGTTTGGGCTCGGTGAAGCGAGTCCCAAGATGGCTGCTAGCACTTCCTTTTGAAGTGTTGGCAGCCAATTAGAGCTGTGCATTTCCCTCCACAAGCTCGTCTTTTTTCGCTAAGGCTTGGTGACCACAGATATCACTATAATTTTCAACCTACATTTCTCCAGATTTACTGAATGGATTTATACCAAATAAAACAAAGCACAATCTACGGATCAAAATCTAGCCTTCTGCCAAATCTGGTGTAATTCCATTCAGTGGTCCGGGCTGTAGCCGTGAGTGTTGACATGTCCTATGGGAAACTAGCAATGCAAACGCACCCTTTTTTTAACCCCGTTTTTTTAAATCCCCACTTCATGAATCGCCCCAAAATTTCTGTGTGCAACAAGAATCACTGGAGCACATTCTCTTTGAAAATGTTGTGAAGATTCATCAAACAGTGCCAAAGTTGTAGGCAAGTCAAAAAACGCCTGTCTTGTGGAAAAATGGTTATAACTACCCTACTGGTGACCATCATTCTGCCAATGCAAAAACTGATGTAGATCTACTCCGTTTGGTCGTAGGGTAACAAGAGTACCTGTCGCACTATGATAGCTACCATGGTTTACATGGTTTGATAGCAACCTCTCCCAATAACTCCTCAAATGGGAATCATTCACAAAAAAAAGCAGCATTCAGATTACATTTATAGAGCCAAGAGCAGTGAATATGTATGGCTTTAAACACATAAAGGATCCATCCATATGCTTTTAATTGCATAAACATTACACTTGTAAAGCAAACTTTCAGCTATGCATTTTAGGTAGCATTTATATGAATGCTTGTTTTAGGTCAGCCAGTACGTATTGAATAACATTCTCCAAACACTTACAGCGATTTCTTTTCCAGCTTCTCCAGTACAGTAGGAAAACTTGACAAAAGAGTGGCAGCAGCCATAGCCCCACCGGAAATCTTTCCAATACGAGCCCCATATACACTGAAATACAAAAAGAAGAACTACAATGAATTTTGGTACAGCTTTTAATCCCAGACTTCTCTTGCAAACACTGCTTCCCCTCAGACAGTAATGCCTGGAGAAGATACATGCCTTATATTTCTCGGTCTCTTGAACAGTAAAAAAATGGAGAAGAGGGCACTTGTTGATCCATTTTAGGTCGAACCTATATACAGCATGTGCACTGTATGCTGTGGGGCATTTTGTGGCTCCTCAACAAAACACTAGAACTTTGACCCCTCCCACTGTTTACTACTGGTTGACTTTCATGGTCACTCTCGATTGCCTCTTTCTTATTCATGTCCCAATTTGTCATTCTTGTGCTTGTCCCTTTCAGGAAGCATTCCCTCTTAACCGTCGCTTTGATTGACTTGTGTACTGATTACCTCCTGGTGCTCTTCGTCACCAGTGCTTCTACCCACTCTCCTCCATGTTCTGCTCACTGGTGTGCTGTAAGAAACTGACTCTATATATACTACACCAAAATGAGGTATAGTGTGCATAGAGTCCAAGTGACCCCAGAGGTAGGCAGAGGTTAAAGTTAGATAGAACCTTACTCTCTAATTGTGGTAGAGTGGTCGGGCAGTATCAGAGGACAGTGTTAAGCATTTGATGTACACACTCACTCAGCAAATTAATTCACACACTCAATAACTGGACTCTATGCCAATTGGGTTTGTATAAAAATATATATGCAGTTGTTTTATTTTTAGAACCAAGCAAGCCTGGCACAGGTAAGCATTAAATACTTTTCAGTAATAAGTTACTGGATATAGAACAGTTTGAAAATGCAAGAGAAATTGTACTTTGTTTGATTTACAGAGGATGCAATAAATTGCAGCACTTTAGCAAATACAGTACATTGAAATGAATAGGCTTTTTTAGTAAATTACAGGTAAGTTACTTTTTACGTTACTTTTCTAACTCAGTGCTGGATACCTAGATTCAGCACTGGGACATTTCCTGGAAACAGATAAGTAATTACGTTTTGGTTATCCGCATGATTTTTAAAGAATATTTTTAGATTTCAAAACGCCACTGTGTTTTTGATGAAAAACAGTGCATTGAAATGAATAGACTTTTTCAGTAAATTACAGGTAAGTTACTTTGTATGTTACTTTTCTTACTCAGTACTGGATACCTGGATTCAGCACTGGGACATTTTCTGTAAACAGGTAAGTAAATACGTTTTGGTTATATGCCCGATTTTTAAAGAATATTTTTAGATTTAAAAACTCCACACTTAGAAACGTTTTGGAAGAAAATTGTCAATGTTATGCTAAGGAGGAAAAACAGATTAACAGTTCACAGGTAAGTAATTAACTGTGGGAGTTAAGGTTCTGGGGGTAATCTCAGGGGTCCCACAGGGTCAGTGATGCACTGTTGCACCCTGAGCAGCACTAGGGCGGCTAGGTGCAGAGTGTTGAGGCCCAATGTTATCCAAGGGGGATAGGGAGCCTCCGGTTGGTGGCTGCTCGCAAGCAGGCCACTGGGTTGTGGAAGCAAAGCTCCTAGGGTTAAGGTCAGGGCAAATGGGGAAACAAAGTAGCACAAAAGGTGCACCCTCAGCAGCACTGGGGCGGCCGGGTGCAGGGTGCAGAGTGCTGTTTCAACATCGGGCGCCCTGTTGTTTTCTATGGCCAATTGCCACTTTGCAAAAGCACTGCAGGCAGGGAGACGAAGGACTTCTGGGTGCGACCACCAATTGAAAAGGAAAGTTGGGAAGTTAAGGGTTGGTTAGGCACCGTCGGTTTGGGCACACAAGGCCGTGGGGCGTTGGGTGCAGGGGTGCCTTTTGGGGTCGGATCTTCTTACCAGCTCCTGGTCGAGGTTAGGGGGTCCCTCTGGATTTAGGCTGCAGGTGTCGGCTGAAGGCTTGAGGCAGGTCAGGGGTCACTGGATCTTGGGTCAGGATCGCCGGGGTGACCTCCTCATGATGTTTTTTCCATCGAGCTAGGGCAGGGTTCGGCGGGTGCAGAGTGGGTTGGATTCGCGGTCTCTGGCTGGTGCCAAAAGCTGCAGTTTGAAAAAAATCCGGTGTTCGCTGGAGATGCAGTCTTTAGAAGTGAAAGCAGGTAGGTCCTCCAGGTTTCTGGAGGTTGCTGGCTGCAGGACACACTGGGATCTCACAGTAGCAGGTTCGAGGGGGAGACAGGCCGGTAGGGCTGGGGCCAAGTTAGTGGGCGTCGTCCTCTTGTTAGCTCTGCACGGCTCTTCGGTCCTTCTTCTCATTTTCTTCCTTGTCTGGATCTGAGGAAGCAAGGTTCAGGGTGCCCCCTAAATAGGTAGGTAAGGGCAGGGACCAATGGGTCCCTTCCCTGGGGTGGGTACACCCCTATCGTGCCACCCTCCAGTGGGAGGGGGGCAGGACCCTGTTCCTGGTTGGCTAGGTCCCCCCAATATTGCCAGGATTCAGAGTTGTGCTTCACCTCGCCTCCCCAACCTTAAGGGTGGAGTTGGCAGAGCTGGGCACACCTCTTTCACTCACTTGTTTTTCCAGCTGGCTCTCCTGTCCACAGTGGGGGGTAGAACCAGTGGGGACCAGTTGCTGAAAGCAGCAAATGGTCTGGGGAGGCACACGAAGGCAGCATGCCTTTGAAGATTCCCTTCTCGTGAACCCTGCCCATCTTGGGGGAGGAGGCTTGGCACCTAGTCCCAGGATGTGGATTGTTTCCGGCCCCCAAGAGCAGCAGGCTCTCGACCCAGGGGTCCAGAAACATGTCTGTTGGTGGCAGCCTAAGCAGCCACTCAGTCAGGTCACTAGGAGTTGGTCCAGTTTCAAAGGGCATCGCTAAGAGGCCCTCTGTTGTGCATTTTACATTAAATCCCACACTGGCATCAGTGTGGGTTTAATGTGCTGAGAAATTTGATATCAAACTTCCCAGTTTTCAGTGCAGCCATTACGGTGTTGTGGAGTTCGTAATGACAAACTCCCAGCACCATATACTCTCAAAGGCAGCACTGCACTTACAGTGCCTAGTAATAGACTTGGGCCCTGTAGGGGTACAGGGCTCATGCACCTGTGCCCTCACCACTGCCATAGGGCACCCAGCTAGAGGGGTGACTTTGTTCTGCACCAATCCACGCAGCCTGCAAAGGCAGTGTGTGAGTGTCGGGCTACAGGGCCTCCAAGGCTGGCACAATAAGTGCTGCATCCCTTAGAGGCGTTCTCTGGTCACAGTGCCCTGGGTACCTGTGGTACAATTTACCAGGGGTTGACATGTGGCCAGAGATGCCAATTGGGTTTAGGCTTCAATGCAGTTTTAGGGAAGGAACATAGGCCTTGGGTACCTGATTAGCAGGAGCCCAGGGAACACTCAGTCAAAGAACATCAGCAATTCAGCAAAAAGTGGGGGCATACCATGCAAGAAAGAGGGCACTTTCTCACAAGTGCTTCTACCCATTGACTCCCAGGGCCTTCCGCGTTGCTTACCCATATGTTGCTTTATCACACCCATACTTGCCTTTGTTGCTTTACCCTTCCACTGTATTGAGTTTGCTTTCGAAATTCTTCCTGCCCTCCACAATATTGCTTGTATTTTATAGGAAAGGGATTTCTTTAACATCCTCTTTCACTGCCTTATCCTTTTTCTACCCCCATGCATTTACTCTTTTGCCATTGAGAACTCTTTGATCAGATCAGAATCAATGATGCATGCGTCTCTGTGCAGAGGCGCAAATATGGACAAGCTGAAGTAGTGTGGCTCACTGGTTAGAGTGAAGTAGTGTGGCTCACTGGTTAGAGGCGGCAGACCCGAGAGCAGAGGACGGCCCGGGACCAGGGTTCGATTCCCGGCGCGGCAGGTTTCTGGACCAGGGTCAGCGGACTCGATAATTCTCTCGCCTCGGTGCCCACTCTGATCAGCGATCACACTCGGCAACTCTGGGCATTAGCTTGCCTCATCTTCACTAACGGCCCCACCAGACCGCCGGGGATGCCTGGTCTCACCCTGGAGATACCCATTAAGGGACCATCTCTCAGGGAAGCCCGGAAGGGTTTCGCAGCGGTCGAAGCGCCTTGGGACCCTACGGGTAAGTAGTGCGCTATATAAATGCCTATACATTTACATACACACACACAAGCTGGGAAAGCATGGAGGAGCAAGAATCTTTGTTTATGCCTCAGTGCTACTCGCACCCTAGTCATGAGAACTCTCAGAGAGGATTCTAGAGATGTGACACGCTGTTTCTGCATGCTGTGTCTCTTCCCTACTGGAATAAGGGGCATCCTATATGCCTCTCAGCCGGATGCGCTACAACACTACTCCAACACTCGGCCCACAAATAGCCTTGTTCAAAGAATTCATCTGGAGGAAGGGCTGAAAGGTGTCTGGGGTGAAAGAAGTAACTGTGAGTATTGTACCAAGTGTGGCATGGCATGCATTGTTGGCATGCATGATTGTTACAGATGTCCAGGGTGATAGTCAACACAGAGTATGAACAAGTTAGAGGTGGAAAAGCTAGGCATGGTCATAGTCGTGCCTGGGAAAATATATGGCTGAACCGTCAATTGCTATATGGGACTGACAAGCCAAAATAGAGTCTTAACAAGCATGTCTGGCACTTTCCCTCTCTAAAGAATGAAAAAACAATCTGCTAAGTGCATTTCTGATTAAACATTTAGTTGTAAGAAAACAAGTTACTTACCTGTAACTACGGTTTTCCAGTATTGGTATCTTTCATAGATTCATATGCCTGAATCATTCCCCGACGTCGAGGCGGGAGTCCCACAGTAAAAATATATACAATAGCAGTGCCTAAAAACTTTCTTGTAGTAGGCTGGAAAGGCTGAAGGCCTAGCTAGGCCCAAAACTTAGCAGCCTATCTACCTCATTATGTTAAAAGACCTGAAATACTAGCCTCAGCCAATCAGCTGTCCTCACCCTCTAGAACCTTCCCACCCCGGGCAGTTCTCCTCAGATTTTCCCAGCACAAGTGAGAATAAGTATCCATAAAATAGAACTGCCCTGCCGGGGAGGAGGGTGGGTGCATGTGAATCTATGAAAGATACCAATACTGGATAACCGTAGTTACAGGTAAGTAACTTGTTTTCCTATCCAGTATTGAGGTATCTTTCATAGATTCACATGCCTGAATCAGAGTAGCAAGCAGTGACATCACGTCTGTTGTTAGAGGAAGGTGGGAGACAAAATAAATCGTATACACCCCCACACAACCTGGAAGGTTATAGAGCACAAACTTGTTTACATAACATATGCATCAAAAACCTTCATAAAGTACATCACAGATTAGGACAGCGTTAGAAAAGAATAAAACATCATGATAAAATACATATGCTTAAAACAGTCAAATGAAGAAGAAAAGACTATAAAGAGTCTAACCTTAGTGAAGAAGATGCTGCAGCACCGCTTCCCCAACTGCTGTATCATCATGAGTTGCCGACTGCAGATAGTAGTGCTTTGTAAAAGTGTGCACACTTTTCCACGTAGCAGCTCGGCAAATGTTCTCCAGCGTCACTCCAGCGAAGAGGGCCGTGGACGCTGACATTGTTCTGGTGGAATGCGCTTTAACCTTTCTTGCCAAAGGTTTGTTAGCTTTGTCATGACAGAAGAGAATGGTAGATGACAACCATCTAGCTATAGTTGCCTTTGTTACAGCTTGACCCAAGGTGGCTTGACCATAAGCAACAAAAAGTTGATTAGATTTGCGTATGTCCTTTGTTTTTTGAAGATAAAACTTTAAACACCGTTTCAAATCTAGGGAATGTAAAACTTTCTCCGTCGGAGTTTTAGGATCCGGGAAAAAAGTTTTGAGCTTGACAGGTTGATTGATGTGAAATTGGGTCGGCACCTTTGGGATGATTCTTGGGTTGGTCCTAAGCATCACAAAGTCTCTAGAAAACTGCAAGAATGGGTGTGCAATTGTGAAGGCCTGTATCTCACTGACTCTGCGGGCAGAGGTGAGAGCCAGTAAAATCACCACTTTCTAAGTTAGAAACTTCAGCTCCGCTTTATGAATAGGTTCAAAGGGCCTTTTCAGAAGTTGGGACAACACAATATTAAGATCCCATTGAAGAGGATGAGGCCGAACTGGTGGAAAAGCTCGGAAGAGCCCTTTAAGGAATTGTTTGATCAAATTGATGAACATAAAGATGGTTTGTTGGAACACTTTCTGAATCTGGATATTGCCGCCAGATGTACCTTAATGGATGAGAAAGCCAGTCCTGTTCTAGCTAAGGACAGCAGATAAGGAAGAATGTCCTCAGGTGGAGCTTGGAGTGGATGAACATTATTTTCTCCACACCAAGAACAGAACCGTTTCCACTTAAAACGATATGTCCTGATGGTACTTTGCGCATGGGCCTGTGATAAGATTGCCCTGCAGTCTGAGGAGATGTTAAGATCCTTGAACTCTAGGAAGTCAGAAGCAAGGCGTGCAAGTGCAGCGACTGAGGATCCGGATGGCGGATCTGGCCCCCTTCCCTTGTTAACATGGACACTGTCGGTTTGAGACGAAGTGGGAACTGCTGAGAGAGTAGAAGAAGTTCCTGAAACCAATACTGTCTTGGCCAACGGGGAGCAATGAGGATGAGAGTGCAATGCTCCCTCTTCATCTTTTGAAGTACTTTCGGAATGAGTGGGATCGGAGGATAAGCGTATGCAAAGATCCCGGACCATCTCATCAAAAGGGCATTTTCCCTTGATCCCTGTTGAGAAAACCTGCTGGCGTAAAACAGGCATTTGCGGTTCTGTCGCGTGGCAAAAAGATCCAGTGTTGGTGTTCCCCATGTTTGAAAGATCTTGTCCACTTGTTGTTGCTCGAGTTCCCATTCGTGACAGCTCATGAAAGTCCTGCTGAGGTTGTCGGCTAGAGAGTTCTGAATACCTTGTACATGTTCTGCTCTGAGGGATATGCCATGGAGTATGGCCCATTTCCACATTTCTTGAGCTTCCAACGACAGGGTGAGAGACTTCGTTCCTCCTTGTTTGTTTATATAATACATGCTGGTGGTATTGTCCGTGCGCACCAGCACTGACGAATTCGCAATCCTTGGAAGAAAAGCTTGTAGGGATAGAAAAATGGCTCTCAGCTCCAAGCTGTTTATGTGTTTCTTTTGGTACTGACGAGACCATCGTCCTTGAATCTGAAGGTCCTGGAGGTGACCTCCCCAGCCTTCCATGGAAGCGTCTGTTGTAAGGATGAACTCCGGTATTTCGTGAAGAAATGCGAGGCCGGGCGACAGGTTGTGCGCCCTCGACCACCAAAGAAGGGCTTGCTTCATCTTGGATGTTATTTTGATGCGATCGTCGAATGATCCGTCGACTTGCCTCAACTGTCGAAGTAACTCCTTCTGCTGTGGTCTCATCCTGAGTCTCGCCATAGGGATGAGGCTGATTGCAGACGAGCACATCCCCAAACGGGAAGCAAATGTCCGAACCGAAACTGACCTTCTTGCAAATATTTGTTTTGCCAGCCTTAATAGTTTGTTTTGCCGTTCCTGAGTCAAGAACTCTTTGCACTGGCATGTGTCTAACACTGCTCCTAGAAAAGTCAACTCCTGACGAGGTTGAAGCTGAGATTTGCTGGAATTGAGGGTCAGTCCCAGATTTGAGAAAAGAACTCCTGACCACCTCCATCGTGGTTTTTCTTGATGGTCCATTTAGTAGCCAGTCGTCGAGGTATGGGAAAACTTGTATTCCCTGTGACCTCAGCATGGCCGCCACCGGAGCCAAACATTTGGTGAATATTCTTGGTGCCGATTTCAGGCCGGATGGAAGCACTTTGAATTGAAAGTGGACGCCAGCCACTGCAAATCTTAGGTATTTGCGATGTTTTGGGTGAATAGGAATGTGGAAGTAGGCGTCTTCCAGATCCAGAGAAGCCATAAAGTCCCCTTTGTTGAGACAATGCAGAATGTCCGTTAGCGTCACCATGCGAAAACTCTGCTTCTTCAGATATTTGTTGAGTTTGCGCAGATCTAATATTGGACGCCACTCTCCTGAATTTTTCTCTACGAGGAAGAAGCGAGAATAAAATCCTTTCCCTTTTTGAGAGGCAGGAACTCGTTCTATCGCATTCTTGCGTAGCATCTTTAAGGCCTCTTTGAATAGTAAGTGAAGACGAGGGGGAGGAGGACCCCTGGGCGGCACTGTTGGTGGTTTCTGTAAAAACTCCAGAGTGTGTCCATTCCTGACAAGATCCAGGACCCGCTGATCCGAAGTTATTTTCCGCCACTGTTGGTAAAAAGCAGAAATTTTGGCGCCCACGGGGAGGGGAGGATAAATGACTGACGTCCGGCAAAGCTCAGCTCATTGGTGCTTGTTGGAATCACGCCCTTGATTGTTTGAACGCCATTTCCCTCGCCGACGAGAGAAACTACCAGAGGCAGGTTGTCTGTAAGATGACTGATAGTACGGCTGTTTGTACTGGTACTGCTGATTTTGCTGGTTGGAATAGTTCCCTCTGGAAGATATCCACGGCTTCTTGCTCCTCTAAAGGACCCCCTCTTGTATTGAAGGGTACCTAGAGATTTGGCAGTGTCCGAATCGGTTTTAATCGCCAGTAAGGCGTCATCGATGTGTTTCCCAAAAAGTGAATCCCCCATCGTATGCCATGTCCAAGATCTTCATTTGGACCTCAGGTCTGAAGGTGGTAGCCTTAAGCCAACCTTGACGCCGAAGGACTGCTGCTCCTGCCAATTGTCTAAAGTTGGTGTTGGAAATATCAAGGGCACAATCAATGATTTCCTATGCCGCCCTTTCACCGTCAAGTACGATTCGGCGTACTTCCTGCTGACTATCCTCAGGGATCAGATCAAGGAACTCAGACAGATCTGACCACATCTGCCTATCATAACGGGCCAGAATAGCAAGTGAATTAGCTGCCTTAATGGAGGCCGCTGCATTAGCAGAGAACTTTTTCCCAATTGCATCCAGTCTCCTGCCGTCCTTGTCAGGAGGTGTCGAAATTGGAGTGGCAGGGTTTTTGGACCTCTGTTGTGCTGCCTGAGATATGACCGAGTTCGGTCGAGGGTGTCCTATTAAGCAAGATGGAGTATCAGAAGGAGCTCGATACTTTTTTCAATTCTTGGAAGGACTGCCGGAATGGAAGCAGGCGTTTTCATGATGTTGAGGCCCTCCTTCCATATGTAATCGATAATAGGTATGGCTCTGGTGACTCTGCGATACCCTTCTTTAAAGTCATGCAAAAAGCAGACTGCTCAACTGTGACAGACAATTCAAATCTACTAGCAGCACGGTGCATAAGATTGTGAAAACCGCCAATATCCTCCGGCGGAGAATCTGACGGGCGTGGAATAGGAGGTGAAGGCATGGGAATGACATAATCATCCCACGGATCCCTAGGTGTATGACCCGGCAACTCGCCCTCTTCCCTGCTCTCATTATCATCCTGAGAAGAGGTATCAGTGTCAGCTTGAGGTGCAGGGTCAGCGTCCTGCCTTGGTGACAACAAAGCTTGCGGTGAAGGAGGCCTTGGTATGTCAGCCTGAACAGGCTGCACAGAAGGTGTAACTGGAGCTGGAGGAAATCTCTGGCGATAGTGTGCCAGCATTGCTTGTAGATCTTGGATCAAAGTAGGTGGGAGATGACTTGTGTCCTCTGAACGAGAGGGTCTTGCCTGGGGCGAATGGTATGGCATTGACAAGTCTTCATTCGCATAATGATCCTGGTCATAGTCCTCATCATCCTCCTGATATTTGATGTTCAATTGTGAAGGGTGACGGGCAACCCCAAAAGGTCCCTCATCCTCTTCGCCGTTATCAGATTCCACATCCATATAGGTCTCCAAAAGATGTGATGGAACCAGTGGAGAAATGTGAGAGTAGTCTCTCTGATAAGTTTTAATTTGAAAATGAGTATATTGCATCCTCTTTGGAGGTGTGTCGTGCAGAAGATGAGCTGATGACAAAGCTCTCATATATGACATTTCCGTAGACGGAGCTGCCGTCGACGGTATGGATGTTGCCGTCAACGAGACCGTCGACAACGGTGTCTTCTTCTACGAATCCTTCGTCGACGAGGCCGTCAATGGTGTCGTCGTCGACGAGGCCGTCGATGGTGTCTTCGTCGACGAATCCTTCGACGACGAGGCCGTCGATGGTGTCTATGTCGACGAATCCTTCGTCGACGAGGCCGTCGATGGTATCTTCGTCGACGTGGCCGTCGTTGGTGTCTTCGTCGACGATTCCTTTGTCGACGAGGCCGTTGATGGTGTCTTCGTCGACTATTCCTTTGTCGACGAGGCCGTCGATGGTGTCTTAGTCGACGAGTCCTTTGTCAACGAGGCCGTCGATGGTGACTTCGTCGACGAGCCCGTAGATGGCTTCGTCAATGGAACTGCCGTCGACGGGCCTGTAGATTTCGTCGACGGAGCCTTAGTCGACAAAGCTGAAAGGATCTTCGTCGATGGGGCCGTCGACGACGGGACAGTCGACGATGATTTCGACATCTGAATTTTAGCAGACACCACAGGAGAAGTAATAGCTGAAGTGGTGGTCGTAACAGAAGAAATTGAAGAGGTAGAAGTAGTAGTACTCACAGTGGACAGTCCTGAAGGAAGTGATGCACTCTTTGAGGGTTCTGAGACTCGTTGAGAGGATTTAAGTTTTTTCTTCCTCTCAGGAGAAGAGCTCTCTCTGGATCTGGCTCTCTTGCTGGAGGTAGAGGCCTTGTCCTCATCATCTCTGGAAGATGATTTTAACCACAAAAGAACCCTTGCCTCTCTATCCCTGATGGTTTTTGAAGGGAAGGTACGGGAAATTCTACAATCCTTCACAACATGTGAGGGGTGCAGACAATAAATGCAGCCAGAGTGCTGGTCGTCCACATGGACCCTCTTCTTAAAGCAGGTTCCACAAGCCTTGAAAGGAGCCTTCTTTTCAGACATTTTGAAGAGAAAAAGACAAAAACTGAGTAGGCACTCAGGGAGACTCCCTTACACATGAAGTGCAGTGAAAATCTGAGGAGAACTGCCTGGGCTGGGAAGGTTCTAGAGGGTGAGGACAGCTGATTGGCTGAGGCTACTATTTCAGGTCTTTTTACATAATGAGGTAGATAGGCTGCTAAGTTTTGGGCCTAGCTAGGCCTTCAGGCTTTCCAGCCTACTACTAGAAAGTTTTTAGGCACTGCGATTGTATACATTTTTACTGTGGGACTCCCGCCTCGACGACTGGAATGATTCAGGCATGTGAATCTATGAAAGATACCCCAATACTGGATAATAAATGTTACTTCATACAATGAAATAAACTGATGTACCAAAGTGAAAGAGTGATGAAGACATTATTTTAGTCCGAAAGGGTCTTGATCATAGTTTCCCTTTAGTTTACTGCATGATGCCATGGTTCTTTCTTTGACTCTTATAGCTGATCCCTGGAACAGTTCTGCTTTTAGCTGCTCTATGAATTTGCTGGCTTGACAGAATTGGTTTATCACTTACCCCTCGCATAACAAAGCAACTAAAATGGCAAACGTTCTGATTATGATGCAGCTTAGCCCAGGTGATCAGCAGATGGACAGATTTCTTTGTCGATGATAAAAAACTGCCTCTTACACATTGCTGTGGAAAAAATGTACGACTTAGGAGGTGGAGTCATTATGGTCATCTACCAAATACCAACCCCCATGGTCCGTGAGTGCTGTCCTCTTGTGTGCTTCTTCGTCTGTAAACCAACTCCATGTTGCTCTTTCCCTTATGTGCTGCTATCCCCAACTTCCCCAATCTATCTTTTATTTTATACCCCAACCCCTGACGCTTCCTCCTGCCTGCTTCTCCTTTACAGACCGCGCTTTGCAAGCGTTTACATTTAGTTTTTTTAATTTGCATTTTTTGGAGGACATGGCAGCAGCCATTTGATGCCAGGCTCTTAGCCTCAAGAAAGGTATTTTTGTGCACTTAAAATTTCTTTTTCATTTTTAAAAGTTTTTTTTTTTTAGTCGTGTCTGCCATTTTAGTTCCGTCCATAAAAATAGACACAAAAAAAAGAGCATAGTGCCAACATCATTCTGTAGGCATCACGCATGTGCGTGCATACATCATAACACATGTGCGTGCCTACAAAATGATGCGACCAGCAGCAATGTCATGGCACCTTTTTTCGCTAATAACACACAGCAGCGGCAAGAAGCATACGCACAGCGAAAAAAGTTCTACAAGGCGAGACATATTCACTTTACCAATGCTTGCTTTGGCTTTGTATGGTACTGATGTAACAATCTTACAGCTAGATATAACGATCAGCATCTTGCTGCATAGCGGTGCCTCTTGAAAAAGTTACCATGTGTACAAGGCAGAGCCACAAAATGAACCAGACTGTTGCTCTGGCTGACCATCACAACACATCCCAAAAAACGTCTGCCATGTCCTAGGGATGACGAAATGCTAAACTAATATTTATCTATCATATCATGAAAACTATTTAAACAATCTCTTTAAACAGATGTGTTAGAAGGCTGGTGCTTCAAATGTATTCAAGTATAGTAAACACAATTCCAAAAGAGAGAGAGAGAGCAACTCAAACATGCATGTCATTAGTACCATCAGCAATGCAATGCTCACATTTCAATACTGTAATAAGCTCCTCAAGATTAAAAGTCATGAAGTACTGATCACCAGACAGGACCCACCAACCTTTCAAAGCTCTGAGTGATTTGTCAAATACAAATATTTTTCAACAGAAAATACACATAACTAACTATTTTGGGGAACCTACATTAGAAAAACAGACCACAAATTGTAATTGAATTTATATAGTGCTTACTACCACTGATGAGGAGTCAAATCGCTTTTTGACGAGTAGCACGCTACTTCGTAACCCAGAAAGGATTAGTGGTGAAATAGTATAAGGAAATATGAAATTAATTTGAGCTGTGGATATGTGAGTGTTATTTGGGTTGAAAAGGATAGTGGAGGGATAGAAGAGGGAGGGGTTTCATTTATATAGCGCTTGGTACCCCTGATGAGGCATCAAATACCTTTGAGGAGTAGCACGCAACTCCACAACCCAAACAGCAATAGTGGTGAAACAGTATAGGGAAATATGAAATTAATTTGAGCGGTGGACACGCGAGTCTGTTAGTTGGATTGAAAAGAATAGTGGAGGGATAGAAGAGGGAAGAGTTTAGAAAGTGTTTATTTGTAGATCATAGCAGCAAGAGCAGGTCTAGGATGAGCAGGGGGAGAGTCATAGGGAAGAGTTTAGAAAAGCTTTTTTGGGAGATCTGAATAGTAAAAGAGGTTTGAGATGATGCAAGGGAGGAGTGGAGGTGGGAAGAGTCTAGAAATGGTTATTTTGGGGATAACAGTAGTCAGAAAGTGGAGGTAGAGGAAATATTGAGAGAGGTATGGAGTAGAGACATGGTAGTGCACTGAATTAGGAATAAAGTAATACATATAAAGATACATAAGTGCATGGAAGGGGTGTATGTATACTTAAGGATATGGATATATATATATATACATCGGCACAATATATATATATATATATATATATATATATATATATATATATATATATATATATATATATATATATATATATATATATATATATATATATATATATATATTACCTACTGGCGATAGCCAGTAGGTATATATAGTTAGGATTTTTTCTCTATGGAACTTTTGAAAATTCTATGCCTAATAACTTTGGCGTTTGTGGACGGAATTGGCTGAAATTTTCAGGAAAATGGCACATTTTGTTTCTGAGCAGCTCCTGGAAATTTGGGGGGGGTTCGTCAAGGGGGGGCCGAGAAAAAAGGGGGGTCCCAAAACACGTTTTTCCCATGTTAATTTCCATAGGGCGGTTGGCCTCACTTTTAGCCCGAACGGCTGAATGGATTTCCACGAAACTTGGCAAAATTGTAGGGACTGTTAGCCCGATGTGCCTTTGCTAGGTCTCAATATATGTGCTTCAGTGAATTTTGAGAAATTAACGTTTAAATCAAGATATATATCTGTAACAGCGCTCCGGGCAGCGCTCCGGTTCGCGAACTTTTCGCGTATCGGAACTTTGCAAAGCGAAGCTGATTGGCTCTCCGGTGTCTGTCAACATTCTAAACAGTCCGGAGCGGCCGCCATCTTGTCTCTCGGTAGGATCGAGAGACAAGAGGAGGCCAAAACAAAGGGGGAAATGAAGGAAAGGGGACAAGGTAGACCCCTTCTGACCCCCTAGGATTGATGAGGGGGATATTATAGAGCCACGCCGGGCCCAAAAAAAAAAAAAAAAAAATCCGATTTTTTCGCCGTAGAGACGCGTCTTGGTACGCGAACCGGGCAGCTAACCGGGAAGCTAACCGGCAGCGTAACGGGAGTCGGAGGAGGACCTGATTGGCTGTCAACATTGTAAACAGTCCGGAGCGGCCGCCATCTTGTCTCTCGGTAGGATCGAGAGACAAGAGGAGGCCAAAACAAAGGGGGAAATGAAGGAAAGAGGGCAAGGTAGACCCCTTCTGACCCCCTAGGATTGATGAGGGGGATATTATAGAGCCACCCCGGGCCCAAAAAAAAAAAAAAAAAATTCGATTTTTTCGCCGTAGAGACGCGTCTTGGTACGCGAACCGGGCAGCTAACCGGGCAGCTAACCGGGAAGCTAACCGGCAGCGTAACGGGAGTCTGAGGAGGAGCTGATTGGCTGTCAACATTGTAAACAGTCCGGAGCGGCCGCCATCTTGTCTCTCGGTAGGATCGAGAGACAAGAGGAGGCCAAAACAAAGGGGGAAATGAAGGAAAGAGGGCAAGGTAGACCCCTTCTGACCCCCTAGGATTGATGAGGGGGATATTATAAAGCCACGCGGGGCCAAAAAAAAAAAAAAAAAAAATCCGATTTTTTCGCCGTAGAGACGCGTCTTGGTACGCGAACCGGGCAGCTAACCGGGCAGCTAACCGGGAAGCTAACCGGCAGTGTAACGGGAGTCTGAGGAGAAGCTGATTGGCTGTTATCATTGTAAACAGTCTAAAGCGGCCGCCATCTTGTCTCTCTGTGGGATCGAGAGACAAGAGGTGGAAAAAAAAAAGGTGTAAATGAATGAAAGGGGTAAGGCAGACCCCTCCTGAACCCCTAGGATTGATGAGGGGGCTATTAAAGTTCCCTGGGGGGGTGAAAAAAAAAAATGCGATTTTTCGCAGTAAAGGTGCTTCCTGGTACGTTAACCGGGCAGCTAACCGGCAGCGTAACGGGAGTCCGACATATTGTGTTTTTTGAACGTTTGTGATATGTGCACGTGTGGATTTTGTCTAATTAAGGTTAAAAAAATATATATATATCTTTAAGCGTGTTCTGGCGCGCTTACGTTTTGGGTTTGGTTTGCGCTGCAGAGACGATATGTCACGGTTATGCGATGCATCATGAGGCGTCTCACGGGCTACGTGATACGTCACTTAATAAAGAATATATTTTACAGCTATAGATATTAGCTTTTAAAAAACCTATGAAATTCACAGAAAAAACCATAGGTTATAGACCATATATAGTTAGGAATTTGCATTTACAAAACCTTGAAAATTCACTGAAAAAACCATAGGTTATAGACCATATATAGTTAGGGATTAGCATTTAAAAAACCTTATTTTATTTGCACAAAACCATTGAAATTCCATATATAGTTAGTTGCACTAACTATATATCGCGGACCCGCAATCCAATGCTAATGATGTCACATATTACATCATTCATGACATGGTCAGTGACATCACTGATGACATCACTGATGACATCTCAAATGACATCACTGATGACATCACTGATGACATCTCAAATGACATCACTGATGACATCACTGACATCTCATTTGACATTACTGATTACATCACTGATGATATCATTTATGTGATAATACATCTTCAGACTCTAATATAACCTTAGATACACTCAGTGTAAACAGGCACTCACAGACTGTCACACATCCATGGAGTTACTCACACACCTAGTCAGTCATGCAAAGAATCAATCACACCTCCATTTCCTCAACTATACAGTTATACACACCTTACTTATTCAAACATATACTAACACATATTTACTCTCTTATACAATCCTTGATACAAGTTCACATTGATTCATACAGCCACTCTCACATTCACTGGCTCTTATGTTCAGTTATTTATATATGTCAACTCTCACATGGAGTGTGTTTTACATATGTACTTACTTTGACATGTAGAACTGAGATATCCATTCACTCACCAATATACTCATGCACACAGTCAACTGTCCATACAGCTGTTTCTACATGCACTTTTGAACCCATACACCTAGGGAATCAACTGCTCACACATCTATGCACAGAGTTATACACCTCCCAGCCACCCACACACATACTCAGTCTCCCATACAAATACTTGGGCAACCATTCAATAACCCATATAGTTACTGATATAGCTACTGATTTAAACATGCAGCAGTTTACAGAAGAACATAAATAATGATTGCCAAATTAAGACACTTTAATCACTAACCCATGCACTCAGTGAGACACATTTAATCATTCTCTCATACAGTCAGTCATGCACCTACTAAATCCTTCATCCAGACACTTATACATCCACTCATTCTTCAATATGTAAGACATATTTTAACTTTACAGAAACATACAGTCACTGGGTGTTGTCATCAGTGATGTCATCAGTGATGTCATTTGAGATGTCATCAGTGATGTCATCAGTGATGTCACTGACCATGTCATGAATGATGTAATATGTGACATCATTAGCATTGGATTGCGGGTCCGCGATATATAGTTAGTGCAACTAACTATATATGGAATTTCAATGGTTTTGTGCAAATAAAATAAGGTTTTTTAAATGCTAATCCCTAACTATATATGGTCTATAACCTATGGTTTTTTCAGTGAATTTTCAAGGTTTTGTAAATGCAAATTCCTAACTATATATGGTCTATAACCTATGGTTTTTTCTGTGAATATATATATATATGGTGTGAATAAAATCTGAACTTAAGTATCCAGTTGTGCCGCCCCCCTTTGTTCAAAATTAAATTCGGGGCTTGGATCCAGCTCTTGGGTAGTGCACACGCTGTCGAGCGCTCTCTGGCGTTGAAGGATCACTTTGGAGTAATATATATATATATATATATATATATATCTATACTGCAAGTTATTGTGCCGAAGTTCCAGCCCCCGCATGCCTAGCCTGTGATCAAGGGGAAACTCATCCCAGAAACACGTAAGGCGATATGGCAAACATTGTCACAGTGAATCCTGTTTCAAGTGTTGCTGCTGCCAGCTGGAAATAAAGGTTTAAACGGATGTTGGGTGCAGCGTCTTGAATTGCATGAGCAACTTGTTTTGGAATGTACTGGGGCCTGCTCTGCCACGAAGACACCCCACCGCTCGCAGAGCAGGTCTGTGTGTCTGGAGATCCCCCGACACACATGAGGAGCAACATACCTTCCTGTGAGGCGCGAGACAAGCAGCACACTTGCCCGGGTGAAATCAGTGGCCCTATGGTATCAGTATTTTCGGAGGGAGAGGAACAAGACATCCACTATGGACTAATACCGAACTACAACATCTACAATACCTAGCGTTGACACGCCCAGGCAGGCGGTCTTTAAAAACTTTGAATCACCTGCAAGTTATTGTGCCGAAGTTCCAGCCCCCGCGTGTCTAGCCTGTGATCAAGGGGAAACTCATCCCAGAAACACGTAAGGCGATATGGCAAACATTGTCACAGTGAATCCTGTTTCAAGTGTTGCTGCTGCCAGCTGGAAATAAATGTTTAAACGGATGTTGGGTGCGGCGTCTTCAATTGCGTGAGCAACTTGTTTTGGACTTTATATATATATATATATATATATATATATATATATATATATATATATATATATATATTCCCCAATAGTGAAGCAAATGTAGATGAATAGTTATAATAAAAATATATTTTTATGCAGTGACCTATATACATGTTAAACATAGAAAAAAATAACCATAAGTAATATGCACATTTGTTAAGCAGAGCTAATGAAAATCTATATATTTATAAAGAAGACTATTATACACATTTATACAAAGGAACACACATATCTAGGTACACATATCTAATCCAAAGAACTGCTTACATACAGATGGATCTGCTGTATATTTATGTTTGAGTATGGTGGTTATGTAGGGAAGAGTCAACTCTTTAAGTAGTCCTCTGATAAGGTAGTTGTACGTGGATCTTATGTTTGTGGTAACTTATGGTCACTTACTGATACACTAAGGTATACATTGTTACTTACTGTGTGGTTGTTGATGAGAACATCTTCCTCATATTTAGAACGAGCAATGGCCTTTTCTTGTCCCTTAATGACTGTTCCATGTCTCGAATACTCAACATAGTCTTCTGTCTGAGCCAATAACAGCTCAGCTGGAGGAGCATCCAAATGTTCTTCTCCACCATACTATAAAAGGAACAACAAAAGGCTTACTGAACAACGTATCTATCACACAATATCAGAGTGCAAACCCATTGGGATTCTGGTGTATTTCTGACATTAAAATGGACTCTTGTTCTTTCCCCTGGTTTCATTTAAGTGTTAAGTACAAACCTGGTTTATAAAAACAAAAGTGAGAATTTATTTTGCAATCTTAGTAATTTCTTATGCCATTTCCCCACATAAATATGTATGTCTAACAAACACTAACAGAATATACCTTTCCAAATGTACAGTGATGTATTTTTCCTTCACTCTCTCATTATCTTGTAGCATGAATAACGTGATGGGATTTCTTTTGGGTCATATTCAGACAGATCAGTCTGCACCAGTATAAAGAACACTTGAATTCAGTGGGGCCATGGTAGAGCCCGAGAGACCCATTATGTGGGTCAAATCAAAAGATTAGATGTTTTAGTTCGCGCTCTCATCTTGTAGCATGAGTAACGTGATGGGATTTCTTTTGGGTCATAATCAGACAGATCAGTCTGCACCAGTATAAAGAACACTTGAATTCAGTGAGGCCATGGTATAGCCTGAGAGACCTATTATGTGGGTCAAATCAAAAGATTGGATGTGTTCCGGAAGTAGTTACGAGACAAGAAAGATTTCACTTGGTGCAGAGGGCTCAGCAGAGGGTGTAGGCTGAGTGGTGATCTGCACAGCTGCTGTCATCATCATCCAAACAAGTGGGAGTAAGGAGGTGTAGGAAGCTGGGTTTTAGTTGCAGTAGCCCCCCCGTTTTTAGCCTGGTATTTGATGTAACTTTGACTGGAGTGCACTGGATTCCTGCTAACCAGGTCCCCAGTGCCAGTGTTCTTTCCTCAAAACAAGAAAACTGGTCACTTGATTCCCAGTGACCAGACCTTTAGCACCTCTATAAGTCCATAGTAAGTGGTAACTCTAGGGCATAGGTACTAAAGAGGGTCCCTAAGAGTCGCAGCATATATTGTGCAACTCTAAGGGACTCAGCACCAAACTTGTGTAGCCTGCCACTGCAGGCTGTGTGGCAAGGTGCTCCAAAAAGTGAAACGATGACATGGCACCCATGTCACCTAACACTGCATGTAATATTTTTAAGTCACCCCTACAGCAAGCCTTACAGCCCTACGGCAGAGTGCACTTTATTGCATGTGATGACATATCTGCATGAGCAGATATGCCCCAGTGCTGGCCAGTTCAATTACTGACAGTACAAGTAAACAAGGAAGCCATTTTAAGGTACACATTGGTCAAAACAAGTTTCCCAGCCACATTATGGCTTCACTGAAACCTATGGTGTTTGGTATCAAACACCTCGTATTAATAAACCTACACTGGTTCCATTGTTGGATTTATTAATACATGCACCTAGAGGGTACCTTAAAGGTACCCCCTGAAAGATACCAACCCAAAGTGTTCTGGTTGACGGGCCTTGTCCAGCCTGCCAACACAAACAAGTTCCTGACTCCTAGGGATGAGAGTCTACCTCTCAGGAGGTTAGGAACAATACATGTTCTGGACAGAGGTGTTAACACCTCCTCCTCGAGGAAGGCTGGTAAATCAGTATGTTAAGGCAGGAGGCTTCAAAGGCCTCTGTCGCCTTTGATATGAGACCCCAGGCTTCCCCAGACAGGGGAAATGCCACCCTCTGCCCTGGTCCCATCTGGCAGCAGGACAGGCGGGAAAGTTAGCTATGCAAGAGGCGTGTTACACTTCCAGGCTGGACACACCTCTAGGGTAACCAGTTTGAAGTGAACACGAAATTAGGAACTCCACCATCTTGTCTGTGGTGAAATTAGGAATTCTGGGACAGGGTGATGCCTTTTCCCCAGAGGAACTGGTCATCTAGGGCGTGTAGTGACCCCACGGGTAAGTAGCCCATTGTGTACTACCCCTCATTCCTCTTAACGCCCCTAAATTTTGTATTTTGGGGCCCTGATACCAAGACCTCAGATTTAGACGGACAAAAAGAAGAAGTGGGCAAAGAAGAAGACTGCTGACCTGAGAACCGAGGAGCCTGACTGACTTGGCGTCAACCCTGCCAGCCTGCCTATTGCACAGACCCTCGTGGAGCATCTGACTTGCCCTGCCGCTGTTCAGAATCTAAGAAACCTGGAGTGCTGCCAGTGCTTTGCTAATTTTCAAAGAAACTCCCTTGGAGTTGAGAAGCTACTCCCCTGCACCTGTGGGCCCTAAAGAAGCAACGCCTGGTACATCAACATGTCTCCAACAGGGGCTTCTGACGCAGCAGCCACCCAGGAAGGGATAGCAGTGCTCCTACAGGTTAGCTCTATCCTCCCTCCAAGTGTGAGGATGCCAGGACCGTCCGGAGCTGCACTGTACCAATACCTGGGGTACTGGACCCCCTTCCAGCAACCAAGGCTTGTTGTGTCCAGTAGAGACACCAAGACAAAGAAGACCGACCTGCACATTTAGGGACTTTAGGGACAGCGAGACCCACATTGAGAGTGGCCAATTTGTCCTGTTTGCCCCTCTGCAGCAGAAACAAAGACAAAGAGTGAGTCTACGACCACTGCCACCAGATGCCTGTGTCTGAGTCCAAGGGAGGTGACGGTGCCAAAGGGGTTCTCAAACCCACAACAGATGAGCCAATCCTTGGGTTTGGGCAGACTGGACTTCCAGTCGCCACCTGCAGTCTCTTTCTGCAGGCCTGCTTCAACCGCGAGAGACTCCGGCACCGAACCACATGCCAAAAGACATCACTATACCTGAGCCCCACATTCCGAGGAGAAGTGGACAAAAGGTTCCACACATGCCACATAGGGGAACCCCTGTGGGCTCCCCAGACTGGCCCCCAGTCCCAGCTTGCAGCCGCTTTCCAAACGGACCTCTCCTCATTGAAGTGAACGGGCAACCGACGCCATGACACACCTCTGCACCAGAACGCCCATGGACTGCTGTATGGGTGAATTATAAACATTGCATGCAGTGTAAGAGGACATGGCACACAAGTGAGTGCCAAGTCGTATTTTCACTTTTTGGAGCACCTTGTCACACAGCCTTCAGTAGCAGTCAGTGTGAGTTTGGTGCTGGGTCCCTTAGAGTTGTTCAAAGAAGGGGATTGGCCCAGCAAAATTGGGGAAGGAAGGTAGGGCCGATTATTGCTAGAGAAAAAGAATGTACCTTCACAACCACTTAGTTTGAAGAATTATTTTAAACAGAAATAAACGCAGATCAATACGTTTATCCTAGCCTTTGATTTTGGCTAATTAGTTTTTAATTATTCAACATTTTTATAAAAAGAAGGACATGTAATCAACTCAACAGAGAATCCATTTTAGTGATGTCCTACTGACAATACACATAACAACCGAAAATATCACAAATCAATTGTACATATTTAAAAAATATAAACAAAATTCACAAATCTTATCAACAACAACAACAACTATGACATATAGTGATCAAATCCCTTAGAGTGGCACAAACACTTCTTTTGGGCACAGGCTATTCTCTAGGAGGTTATTTCCAATGAGACAATAGAGGGGGAGGTCTATACTTACTACCACCATTCTTTAACTAAAGAACCCAGCTATTTATAATGGTACTAAAGACACAGGCCTAACAGTTACCTCACCTGAAATAGCCCTTACTCCTCTGGTTTCACCTAGGATACACTGGTTTGAGAGTACCAACCTGTCATGCACAATAGTGTGACTGTCACTGGTACCTCTCAGTGCAGTGGCTGGGATTCTATTCACCAGTGGGTGGTGGAAGTGTCTGCTTCCCTCTGGAATCTTCAACTCACATTTTGGTCCCACTTTCCAGTTCAAAGCTACAAAATCTTCCTCGTCTGAGGAATCATCCTCAAAGACTACACTAACAACCCATGGGGGGTTGTTTTTAGGGCAGGAGGGTCCTTGGTTCAGTGCCCTGTCTGCTTGCAGTCAAAGCACCAAGACTTATAAGGGATTCCAGGCCTTACCATGCTACCCACTTTTGTAAGGTGTCTTGGGGCCCACCCGCATGGTCAGGTTTTTGGGGGCCTACAGACGACTCCTTATGTTTATCTTTAGAATGGTCCACCTTTTTCTCTTGTGGGGGCTTCACAGCCCCTTTCTATTGGTCACCCCCGCCATGACTCTTCTTGGACAGTCTAGTCTTTACCCAAAGGTCAACCTTCTTTCCCAATTCCTGGGTGGGAGACTAAACCCAGGTTCACCAGTTATTGATGCAACTTTTTAGAAGTACAATTACTTAAAAGATGTCCCTTCATAAGCAAATTATAAAGCCCATCAAAATCGTGCACCTGACTTCTCTTCAACCAACCACCTAGTGCTTTCACTGAAAAGTCTACAAAATCTCCCCAGGAGTAACTCAAGAGTTTCTGAGTCTCCTTGAACTTAATTCTATATTCCTCAGTGGTGAGTCCAAAGCCCTAAATCAGGGTTCCCTTCATGAGCTCACAGAACTCATCGGTCTCATCAAGTGTCAGGAGTCTATCCCTACACTTTCCAGGAAACAGCTCCCAGAGTAGAGAGCCCCAATACTTCTGGTTGAGTTTCCTCATCCTACAGGCCCTCTCAAAGGCTGTAAACCATTTGGTGATATCATCGCCTTCTGTTTATTTAGGGAAATTCCTGATTTTATAGTCGAAAGCAACTTCTTTCTCCCTACTTAAGTTGTTGCTGCCACCACAGATGGTTCCTTTGTCCATCTCAATTCTTTCTTTTTCTATTGCTAAGAGTTTGGCTTCTAAGGCCAGTCTCCTGTTTAGTTTCTGAATTTCAGGATGCTGATTCAGAGCTTCATTTGGGATACTACTAGCAGTACTTCCAGGAGAGTTGCTGTCAGTGGGTGGATCTACAGACTCATCATCACTGATCTCTGCATCCTCTGGGTCATTTGTATTTCCACCCTCAGCCATGGCCCTATAATACTTAGCATGCAGGTTGAGCCTTTGTAGGTTTAGGCCCCAATGCTTGACAGAGTTTCTTAAGTTGCACCAACTTAAGTCTCTCGTAGGGAGCCAGGTTGAGCGACTGGGTACTACTGTCTGCCTCAGACATGATGTTTTAGAACAGTTGGAACCTTTTTAGTAAATTAGAAAAAATCTACCGGACTATATTTCTCAAAGGGCCTAGCTATCCAAGATACTTTTTTACATTTCTAAAAACCGATGACTGGGGGACTTAACTAAGACCGTAACAGATCAGGTTACAAATCTGGAATAAAATCAATCTATTTTAGAAATATTTTTGTCAATTGTGGATTCTTTAGTGGAATCACAATACTGGCTGAGTGGTACAGTAAGTCTTATATCTCACCACTTTATCACTAATGTAGGAAGCTGGCTCTTTATGTAGTGGACCAAAAAGAGATACACCGTATAAACAGTCCAGGCAAACCCCAAAAGAATTACAGAGGCACGTATGACACCCCAGATGCTCTCTTGTGGTAGAGTGGGCAAGCAAGTTAGGCATATTAGAGGGTAGTGCTAAACATTTATTGCACACACCAAGGCAGTAAATAAGAAATTCAAAGAATTCCAACACCAATTTATAAAAATAACACATACTGTTATATGAATTTAGATACCAAGATCATCAAAATCAGGTACGTACTTTTTGAGTAAATAATTTGGGGGGACGGGGGGGACACATGTGCTGCATTCAGGCACTTAACAGCGACTTACTGGACTGTTCTCCAAGACATAAGGCGAGTATGGGGCAAGGTCCAAGGCTACACCAACAGGTCACCTCGTGAGGCTCCGGGGCATCCGGGTGCAGAGGTGTGTCACGGTGGCGGGTGTCCCATTCACTTCAATGGGGAATGGTCCGGTTGGGATGAGGCTGCAAGCTGGAACTGGGGGACCAGTCAGGGGGAACCCTCAGGGGGGCTAGACCCTTGAGATGCTTGGGCATGTGGGGACACCTTTGATCCACTTCTCCTTGGGCTGTGGGGCTTGGGTGCAGTGGTGTCCTTTGGCGCCTGGTTTGGTGCTGTAGTCTTTCTTGGTTGGAGGGGGCCTGCAGAAAGACGTTGCATGCAGCAACTGGAAGTCGAATCTGGCCAGACCCAAGGATGGGCTCCGCTCTTTTGGATCTAGGGACCCCGTTGGCACCATCACCTCCCTTGCACAAGTGCCCTTGGGCGTGGATGCATAGGTACTTTGTGTCATCAGGTGACAGTGTTCACAGACTCACTCTTTGTCTCTGCTGCAGAGGGGCAAACAGGACAGTTGGGCCACTCTTGATGTGGGTCTCGCTGTCCCTGAAGTCCCTCAATGTGTTACTGGGTCTTCCTTGGTGTTGGTGTCCCGACTGGACACAACAAGCCTTAGTTGCTGCAAGGGTTCCAGTACCTCAGGTATTGATACTATGCGGCAAAGGTCGGACCTGGCGTCCTCATACTTGGATGGAGAACAGATTTGACATGTATGAGCACTGCAACCTCTTCCTTAGTGGCTGCTGTGTTCGTAGTCCCCGTAGTTCACGGGTCGGTGTACTGGGCGCTGCTTCTTTGGTGGCTGTGGCTACAGGGGAGTAGGTCCTCTATTCCAAGGGAGTTTCTTTGGCGATTGGCAAAACACTGGCAGCCCTCCGGGTTTCTTGGAGTCTGCAGAGTGGCAGGACGAGTCAGTTCATTTGGGGAGTGGGCAACTCCCAGTCCCAGAATTCCTAATTCCACCACAGACAAGATGGTGGAATTCCTAATTTCGTTTTCACTTAAAACTGGTCACCCTAGAGGTGTGTCCAGCCTGGCATTGTAACACGCCTCTATCATAGCCTAACTTTCCCACCTGTCCTGCTGCCAGATGGGACCAGGGCAGAGGGTGGCATTTCCCCTCTCTGGGGAAGCCTGGGGTCTCATATCAGAGGCAGCAGTTGCCTGGTTGGCAGGAAACCAGTGCAATTCAGTGAAAGCTGTATAAAATACCAGCTAAAAAGTGGTTGGCGACTACTGCAACAAAACCCCTGTTTCCTACAGGAGGGATATTCATTTACAAATGAAAGGGCTGCGCACAGACTATTACATGTAAGTAACATTTCCAATTTGCAGCATGTGTTTATTGCACGTTTACCGGCTGTGCATGAAGTGGCAAGCAGTACCCATGTGGTGCTTTACATGTGAGGATACGTATAACAGAAACAAAGCGCTTTAATTAGAGTTTGGCAGATAGGTTACACTAATATAACGGATATCCGGTCTGCCTTTTAACAAATACCTTAGTAAATAATGAACTTGTAATAAGACAGACGGTTTATAAGACACGTTTGTGACGAATTAACCGGTCGGCCAAAGTCAAAACCAGGCCCAAAGTTTTTACCACTCTCTCTGCAGAAATCTGCACCAAAGCCTAATTTATCCCTCAAAGTCTCTGCTGCTCTCCACAGAGGAGCTTGATTTTGCTTCTAGCCACAGTATGTTAAAAATGTAAAAGAAGCTACGTTATTGTATTGTGGCCTCCAATAGGAGGTAGGGTTGCATTATTCTAGTCATGTTTGACACCAAATAGAAAATTTGGGGGAAAACATGTAGTTTCCAAATGGAACACAATATGTCAGAAGTATGCACATCATGTGAATGTACAATGGACAGATGCTGAAAAGTGTTTTTATTTTTATCAGTTTTATGTATAATGTTCAACTGTCCAACCACTCTGGATGTGCCTTTGTACAGGGGTGGATATGTGATGCTTTATAAGCACAAACAGACCACTCTAAGTAAACGCTTTACAACATATGCTTGTGACCAAATATTGTCCTTAATTCCCTCATACCATTCTCTCTACATAAATGCTGAATTAAAATATATCGTCAATGCCAGGTATAATTACATAAAATATTAATATGGGAGTTGAGGGTGGGCAAAAGTTATGTGGAGTACTGTAACCCTCAATAAACCAATGACCTTGTTCTATATTGCTGTGGAAGATCAGAGTGATTATAGCCAAGGGTAGAGGATAACCTCTTAAGAGAGCACTGGTAAGAATACGAGAAGTCAAAAGCTGGGTGTATTGCTTGTGAAAGTGACTGAGATGTACACGATAATAAGAAGCACAATGATATACGGGGATGTCCCATTTTGGTTGCAAATTTAGCAATGGCTCAGAGGAGAGCGGAGGGCACACGGGCATACCAACACATAAAGGGCACCAACCCCTCAATTCTAATCCTCATCCCTGTAAGCATGATAAAGGATGGGAATCAAAATAGCCATTCTAAAAGACTGTGTTCTGATATCTCAGTTGCCCCTTTACTCAACCTGGTTCAGAAAGCCCAAATAGGCTTTTCACAATGGGCTGAGGACAGGTATGCTGGTATCTTACCTTATCTAGGATGGTCTCCTTCTGCTGCTCCTTGAAGTCCTCCTTTTTCACTTTGAAGGATTTATATAATACCTCCAGTTTGGTGGGATCAGCCTGTAAGTGAACTTCTGATCCTTTCTCATAGGCTTCCCAGGCAAATACTGAAAAGAAAAAAGGTGAAAGTTTTGGAGTTTCAAAGCTCTTTATTTATATAAAATGCAACACTGGAATTAATTAAACCAGAGGCAAACACAACCTTTGAACATTTATACTAAGTTTGCTTTAGAGAGTAGGATATTTTCTTGAGAAATGAGTGTATCTGAGGATTCTTGCAATACCGTGTACATTTGCACAAACAAAACAAATAATAAAACCACCCATGAGCAATATGGGGAAAGTATGCTTCATTTTGCTACATGCCGATCCATGCAGAATTCCTCATGAGGCAGTTCAGCTGTTCCATGCAAAGGAACTCGCTGCAGATTAGGTTTGGAGGAGGAAGAATTGATGAAAGGCAAATAGGAATCAAAATATTGAAGAACTCCTATGGGTAACATTTATAAAGTGTAAAATAGGGGCACCACACAGACACTGCACAATGCCGTGAGTTCCGTTGACTCCAGGTTTGAGAAAGCAATGTGGATTTCAGGTTATACCTTAAGAAATGAGAATTTACTGGGGATCAGTAATTTCAGGTCCGATTGTCAAAGTAATTCCTAATTTCTTCATAGATTTCACCAGTTATTTGGGCTAGCTGATTTTACATGGATATGAAAACCATCTACCATGATATATGCTAATGTTTAGGATTGCAAACAGGTTCAAATATATAGCATTCATTTGAAAATGACTGTATTTTACTCCCAGAGAAACGGGTCTTGGTTTTCTTAGGTATAGTTCCTTTAAAAACATGTTTGATCCTAGCAATAGTAAAAACTGATCGCTAAGCAGGGACCTTTCTGGAGGTAATAGTGGCAGGAGGGAGAACCTTCATAGGCATGTGATAAATTGCAGCTGATCATAGTAAAAATAAATTATCTGTTTTTTGATTGAGTGGGCTGGATAAGCTTGTTCCTTAATTCCCTCTCCATATATACCACTCAAATGTGTCTCTCTGCTTCTTTGGTAGACATGGGCTTAACACCTGATTATGGAACTGCTTCCTTCTTAATTTGCCTAGCTGTCTAATCCTTTAACAGCTGCGAAGGCAATTGAATTCACATTTTCTGTTAGTCGTCATTTTTAGATCTCGGCTCGATAGTCTCGAACAGACATGTTGTGTTCTATCCGTGGCCTACAGGCGGCCTATCTCCTTCCATTGGTATACTTCCGTTTTGCTCTCATTTTCTTTGATGCCATTCATCATGGCATGTTGGTGTAATGCCATCTTCTTGTGTTTTGCCCTCTCATAGAGCATAGAACAAGTTCCTGGTATGCGGAACAATTTCGTTTTTTATCATTTTCAAGCACCCCATAGGAGTACTTGTGATCAGGCCATCTCCCTTGTACACATATACACTATAGGAAAGTGCCCCTTTTTAGGTCTCGCCTAGCCATCCTGTTAGGGTTGCATGGCGAGATTAAAGTAAGGGCTCTGACAAATGCACCCAAAGGCGGATTGCCTACAGTGCATGTGAGCCGGGCGCATGCACATCGCAAACCATTTGGGAGCCTGTGCGCCTTGGCATCAGACTTCAAAGGAATCCGCTCCCCCGCCCCCGCATCAGACTTCAAAGGAATGCACTTCCCCAGCCCCCGCCACAGCAATGCCGCTAGTTTGTTTAGGATAATTTTGGGCTTCCTGGTTTGTGCCATGGTGTTTACTGTTTGTTTTGTGTTTAGATTCAGTTTCTGCTACCCAAACTCCTGTACTCATAGTACGTTTTTTTAAAATGTTGCACTCTTTTTCAAACCAATGCAGCTCTAAGTGCTGTAAATAGCAACTATTATTGTGACCTTGTTAAAAGCAACTCAAATTACAGACATCGCAACTAAATACACCGATGTCGTAACAATGCAAATCAGGATTGGCCTAGCTTGGATTTAAACTCTTGATCCAAAGATCGCAGCAGATGTCAGCGGCGATAATTGACAAATGGCTCAAACGGATTCCCATTTCTAAATATAGATTTAAATAGCAATCCTTGCGCGAACGCAAACTTGCAGTGGAACAGTTTTTCTGGCTGAAACGATAAATGTCAGAGCAGCACGTGTTGTTATAAAACAAGCCTAAAACCAATTCTCAACTGTCAGCACCTTGCTAGGGATGAGTTGAGATATCCTACATTGAAACAGTCAGTGGTGTAAGGCAAACTGACAACCCCCCCTTCCCCCCCCCCACCACCACCCGCCCGACTTGCATATATTCATGGGCTGTATAGCTCATCACCCCCCGAAGACTGGGGCCCCTCTGAAAGGTTGTCCTCCTCATCCCTGAAATCAACCTTACATTTTGAAAAATGGAGTTCCCTTTTTCCACATTAAAGATTCGCCTTTTGCTGTTTGAGCGCAAATCCGCTGTACCTATGTGTTCACTGAAAGTGTTTAGTCTCTAAACCGCATGCATTAGGTGCTCTTAAGTTTGTTTTATTCTGATTGCCAAAGCAGTCTCCTGTTAGGAGGAGGTTACAGCTTCCCTTCCTGTGTCTTTCTCATTGAAGGTCAGCTATGGCTTTGTTTTGGGAAGTATGCCACAACGTGAAATCTGCTATTCGATTACACTGCACTCAATGCTACATACACTCCAAACAACCACTCCAAACAATACCACTCAGCGCCACATAATTACACGCCACACAATTACACTCTACTGAATACAACGTACACTCCACACAATACCACTCAGTGCCACATAATTATATGCTACATATTTACACTGCGCTCAACGCAACATACACTCCAAATACCACTCAGTGCCACACAAATACACGTCACATAATTGCACTCAATGCAACATCCACTCCAAATACCACTCACTGCCAGATTACACGCCACATAATTACACTGCACTCAAGGTAACATACGCTCCAAATACCACTCAGTGCCACATAATTACACTGCACTCAATGCAACATACACTCCTAATATCTCTCAGTGTCACATAATTACACTTCACATAATTACACTGCACTAAATGCAACATACACTACAAATACCACTCCGTGCTACATAATTACACACCACATAATTACATTGCACTCAATGCAACATACACTACAAATACCACTCAGTGCCACATAGTTATATGCAACATAATTACACTGCAATCAATGCAACATACACTCCAAATACCACTCAGTGCCACATAATCACACTCTACTGAATGCCACACACACTCCACACAATACCACTCAGTGCCACATAATTATATGCTACATAATTACCCTGCACTCAATGCAACATACACTCCAAACAATACCACTCAGTGGCACATAATTACACGCCACACAATTGCACTCTACTGAATACAACATACACTCCTCATAATACCACTCAGTGCCACATAATTACACACAACATAATTACACTCTACTCAATGCAACATACACTCCAAATACTACTCAGTGCCACATATTTACACACCACATAATTAAACTGCACTCAATGCAAAATACACTCCAAATACCACTCAGTGCCACATAATTACACTGAACTCAATGCAACATACACTCCAAATACCACCCAGTGCCACATAATTACACACCTCATAACTACACTGCACTCAATGCAACATACACTCCAAATACCACTCAGTGCCACATAATTACATGCCACATAATTGCACTCTACTGAATGCAACACACACTCCAAATACCACTCAGTGCCACATAATTACATGCCACATAATTACACTCTACTGAATGCAACACACACTCCACACAATACCACTCATTGCCACATAAGTATATGCTACATAATTACACTGCACTCAATGCAACATACACTCCAAATACCATTCTGTGCCACATAGTTACACACCACATAATTACTCTATCTATTGCCCACACTCTATCGCCCTCACACTATCTATCTATCTATCGCCCTCACACTATCTATCTATCTATCGCCCTCACACTATCTATCTATCTATCGCCCTCACACCAGCTATCTATCTATCTATCGCCCTCACACTATCCATCCATCGCCCTCACACTATCCATCCATCGCCCTCACACTATCCATCCATCGCCCTCACACTATCCATCCATCGCCCTCACACTATCCATCCATCGCCCTCACACATCGCCCTCACACTATCCATCCATCGCCCTCACACTATCTATCCATCGCCCTCACACTATCTATCCATCGCCCTCACACTATCTATCTCTCGCCCTCACACTATCTATCTATCTCACACTATCTATCTATCTCTCGCCCTCACACTATCTATCTATCTCTCGCCCTCACACTATCTATCTATCTCTCGCCCTCACACTATCTATCTATCTCTCGCCCTCACACTATCTATCTATCTCTCGCCCTCACTCTATCTATCTATCTCTCGCCCTCACTCTATCTATCTATCTCTCGCCCTCACTCTATCTCTCGCCCTCACTCTATCTCTCGCCCTCACTCTATCTCTCGCCCTCACTCTATCTCTCGCCCTCACTCTATCTCTCGCCCTCACTCTATCTCTCGCCCTCACTCTATCTCTCGCCCTCACTCTATCTCTCGCCCTCACTCTATCTCTCGCCCTCACTCTATCTCTCGCCCTCACTCTATCTCTCGCCCTCACTCTATCTCCCGCCCTCACTCTATCTCCCGCCCTTACTCTATCTGCCCTCACTCTATCTATCTCTCGCCCTCACTCTATCTCTCGCCCTCACTCTATCTCTCGCCCTCACTCTATCTCTCGCCCTCACTCTAACTCTCGCCCTCACTCTAACTCTCGCCCTCACTCTATCTCTCGCCCTCACTCTATCTCTCGCCCTCACTCTATCTCTCGCCCTCACTCTATCTCTCGCCCTCACTCTATCTCTCGCCCTCACTCTATCTATCGCCCTCACTCTATCGCCCTCACTCTATCGCCCTCACACAATCTATCTATCGCCCCCACTCTATCGCCCTCACTCTATCGCCCCTCACTCTATCAATCTATCTATCGCCCCTCACTCTATCAATCTATCTCTCGCCCTCACTCTATCTATTGCCCTCACGCTATCAATCTATCTATCTTCCCCACTCTATCTATCACCCCCACTCTATCTCTTGCCCTCACTCTATCTCTCGGCCTCACTCTATCTCCACAGAATCACTCGGCACCACCACAGCATCACTCAGGGGCACCACAACATCACTATGCGCTACCACAGCATCACTGAATGCCACAGCATCACTCAGGGGCCCCACAGCATCACTCAGGGGCACCACAAGATCACTATGCGCTACCACAGCATCACTGAACGCCACAGCATCACTCGTCGCCACCACAACATCACTCAGCGCCACCACAGCATCAATCTGTGCAACCATTCAACAACAACTGGTTCAAATATGTTCTATCAATGTTTCAAGCTTCATTACAAATGTCACAAAAAGATGTTAATATTTCACTTCTGTTCTTGGATTTTTGTCACAATAAAATTCACTGAACATAATCTTCACAAAAGTTATTTACAAAAGTTTAAGCTATTGCCATTATAAATTACAATAACTTATTTATGTATTAATTATAAAAAAATAATTAAAAGCCATTGTTATTTGTAATATAAATACATCTAAGTCACGTAAATACAACACATATTGCATTACAAATGCTATAGGTGTCACATTTGCGAAAGTTATAACTATTGGCATTGTAAATGACAAAGCTATTAATTTCGCTATTTTCAAAACAAACACATAAATGAAAAAATTGTCATTTACAATACCAATAGCTCAAACTTTCATAATGTGAAACCTACTGCATTGCCATTGCTTGTTGACATGGTCACCTCCCACTTCTTGCCTGGTAGCTGATGCAATTTTGACAGAAGTGCACTGGGTTCCTGCTATCCAGGTCCCGATTGCCGGGTCATTTTCCCAAAAACTGTACAATTGTTCTCCCAAATGGCAATACCTTTAGCAACCCCTGTAAGTCTCTAGTAAATAGTACCCCTGGTACCTAGGGCAAGGAAGCCAAAGAGGGTTCCTAAGGGCTGCACCATGTATAGTGCCGCCCTAAAGGACCCCTTAGCACCATCATCCAAACAGCCATTGAATGGAATGTAGAACACATCTGATGTAGGCTATGATGCTGTAGAATGGCATCTGTGGGAGTGTTCTAGGAATGTGTCGTAATTATTTATCTGCTGGAGGCTGCTGTTGTTGAACTGAATTTTCCAATAAACTTCAAGCAAATTAAACTGGATTTGCATCAATTTACTACAAAGTTTGCGACAAGTTAGTCCTGCGCAGAGGGGAGGAAGAATATACAGCCTTCACCTCTGGAAAGCAGCTATATGCTGAAATAGCGCTATTAAGATACCTTGTCACCCTGTGGAATCCGTCAAACTGTGAGTTTATATGTCCTTAGGTCTATAAGACATGAGCTTTTGTCATTTTCCTTAATTTTAATTAACATAATATTTGTCTCCTAGCAACTTGTGCAGCCATTATTGTTGCAGAGTGCGCGCACAGCCTACCACACTATCTACCGCAGTTGTGCTTGTGACTGTTCTGTATTGTCGAGCATCAGCTTGTTACTCAGTTCTGACTGTGCTCCACATACGTTCAACTAAAGCCGAGTCATTTAGGCACAAGTCCAGCATGCGCAGTACTTTGCACCCTGTTTCATGTGCAACTGGCAATTATCTGCTTGATATGTGCACAAGCCTGTGTTACGCCCATGTATATCTAAAACAAAATGCGTATTTAAAGAGACAAGTGCTGAAACGAAGATATTGAAGGAAAAGCCTGTGCCAAGTTTATCAGAGCATTCAAACTTTGCTTTCGTAGTCCGCCACCATGTCCTACTGTTCCTGAGAGTCGTATTGTTGTGGGAAACTGAACAAGGACTCGTAGTATGTGCATAGAAATAGTAGACAGACTTTTTTCCCCAGTGGAATATAAAGTAAAGAAAAGACAAGCTGAAAACCTACATGCAAGAGTTGAAACTTCTGGAGCTGTTTTGTTGGTTTGGTTAATTATTTTAAATAATTATGTTAATTATTTTAAGTAATTATTTTAGTTAATTATTTTATCTTGTTGTTTCAACTGGTTATGTTAGATTGTTGTGTTGATTATTGTTTTGGCTTGTTAATTTGACATTTTTTGCAGGTATGTCCGAACAGAGTATGTATGACAGCACCTCTGAGTTCCTGGCCAGTTCCTGGTAAACCTTCTATTCCGTAGAAGCAAAGGAAAAATATGTTTTTCACTTATTTGTTAGCAATATGGGGGGAGGGGGGCAGATATGGCTCTATAAGCAAATAAGCTATTCTTTTGCATCATCTAGGTGTTCAAGGTAGAAGGATTTATGATGATTTGCCTCAAATATCGCTGTGCACGGGAAATGGTCTATCAAAGAATCTATACAACATGTCGCTGCAAATGTTGAAAAAACACTTTACACCTAAGGTGAATGTAGTGTTTGAGATACATACGTTTTTTTGCAGAATACAAGGGCAAGATGAGGACAATATGGCGTATGTTGCTTCTTTGCGTGTTTTAGCAGTGACATGTGATTTTCAAAATCTAGTTCATTCTGTAATAAGGGACCAAATAGTGAGGTGCACAAACAATAAAAAAGTAAAAGAGTAATTACTCGCAAAAGATCCTACTTTGGAAGAAGCCATACCAATTGCTAGAAATATGGAACACACAGCTGTATGGATGAAGAAGACTGACAAAGGAAAAGGTGGTGCAAGGACATTGGGAAAGGAGCTGCCAGTTGAGGTAAAGGAAGTCAGGAGAGAAAATTATAAGAAGCCTGGTAAAAGTGGTGAGTGTACCACCAAGAGTCGAAGAGAGGTGAACTGTAACGTGTTATAGGTGTGGGTCTCCTGAACACATCAGTTCTAGTGTTAGTTGTGGGGCAAGAAATGCGACATGTAGATCATGTGATAAAAGAGGGAATTCAGCAAAAGCCTGTAGGTCAAAGGGGAAAACACCGACCACGAGTGCCAAGGAAGTTGAATACAAGGACGTGGAACGCGAGGAGATCATTTTAACAGTAAATTAAATGGAGACTTCAACTCATGCAAGGAATTATGTGGAAAAAGTAAATGTAGGAATAGAAAACATAAAAAGTTTGACCATAAATGATGAAGATGGAATTGCTTTCCAAAAAGGCAATTGTGCAAGTGAAGTGAAGCTAAGAGAAGAAAGTATGGAGAAATTGGAAAAACCTCTTTGTGAGATAACCTTGGGCACAGCAAAGGTCAAGTTATTAGCTGATTCAGGTAGTTTGTTTACTCTGATATTGAAAGTAACGTACTAAAAGGAATTAGGTGCACAAATTAGGACTTTAAACAATCTGATGTGAGGTCTGTTGGGTATGGAGGCACAAAGATCAATATTGTAGGGATGCAATGGATGGATATAATGTTTAAACAGAATGGGGTGCATGGAAGGATCTATGTAACCAATGAAGGTTCAGACCTTTTGGGATGGTGACACCAGAAGGACTCCGTGACACCAGAAGGACTCAAACATTGTGTTTGACCCCAATGCCAACGAACCAGTCATGGTTGTGGAACAGGTGGTAGAGCATGTAACTGCAAAGGAGAGCAATGTAGATAATGAGTGGGTTAAAAGGCTTATGGAGAAATTTCCTCAGGTTTTTTTCTGGAAGAACTGTATGTGTTAAAGGGATTTTCTCATCGGATTATTCTCAAGAAACATGCCAAACCTGTTGTGCATAAGATGAGAACCATACCTTATATGATGAGAGAGCCACTCCAGCAAGAGTTAAACAAATTATTGAAGGCAAACATCATTGAGCCTATTGAATCATCAAAATGGATGCCTCCGGGTAACTATGCGCTTAAGAAATGCTACCCAATAGAAATGCTACCCATTGTGGTCGCTCCCAAGGATGGAAATAAGATTTGTCTATGCATTGACTTAAGGGGTCTCAATAAAAAAATATTGGTGTACAGGCAGCCAATACCGAACATTGGTGAAATGTTGAGCATGATGGGGGGAGGTGGCGTGTTTCGTGTTTTAGACATGTCTTCAACTTATCATCAGATAGATTTGCATCCTGACTCGCAACCGTTCACCACTTTTGTTACACCACTGGGAGCATTTCGAAACTGCAAAATGCCATTTGGAATGGCGTCTGCTTCTGCTGTTTTTTAAAGGATAATGCAAAACCATTTTTTAGGGAATGCAAAGGGTGTTATGCTTCCTGGATGGCATTTTGATTATGGAAAAATTGTTTGAAGATCATGATCGGTTGATAGAGGAAGATTTAAAAAGAATAGCGAGCCATGGGTTTACCATTAAGAAGGAAAAGTGCCAGTTGAGGTTGCGGCAGGCTAACTATTTGGGACATCGAATATCAGTTGATGGTATTAGACCTAAGGTAAGCATTGTAAAAAGTTAGAGAAGATGCTCCCCACCCTATCAACAAAGAACAGTTGAAATCATTTTTAGGGCTTGCTGAGTACTGTTCAAAATTTGTACCAAAGATTTGCAGATGTGGTGGAGCCTATGAGAGTACTTCTAAAGAAAGGAAGTGAGTTTGAATGGTGTCCTTTGTGTGAAGATGCCTTTATTAGTGTCAAAAAATCCCTCACCCATGCTCATTTACTGGGTCATTTTGAATCTGACAGAAAAACTATACTGATAACAGATGCTAGTAATGTTAGGCGTGGGGCAGTTTTAATGCAGGTAACTGAAGAAGGTGAAAGAATTATTGGGTTTGCAACACGCAGGCTACAATTTGCAGAACGATTATACTCTGCCATAGAAAAAGAGGCCCTAGCTTGTTGCTGGGGAATGACTCATTAGGTATTATTTGTGGGATTTGCCATTTGTTTTGAAAACCGATCATAAGCCCCCTGTTCATGTTTTCAAATGTGGTTGAGGTTTAGAAGGGAGTGTGATACCTCTAATTTCAAGGACGCTATTGTCTGTAATGGAATACAATTTTGCTGTAGAATATGTTAGTTGAAAAAAAATTTGATTGCAGATTGCTTGTCAAGAATGCCTGTAGAAGATAATTCCAGTATGCAGATTATGGAAGATCAGGTAGTTTGTGTTAATGGAGAGTTTACAATTGGACAAGAAGAGTGGAAGGAAGGTACTAAGGATGACAAGGAATATGAGGGACTGATGAGACTTATTGTAGGTGGCTGGAAGGATCTTCGTCAGATTGATGAGGAGGTAAAACCTTATTTAACAGTGAAGGATGAGCTTAGCATTCAAGGTGATAAAGTATTGAGAAAGGATCGCATTGTTCCACCTAGTTTGTTGAGTGCAAGGTTGATAAAGATAGTTCATGAAGGGCATTTGGGAAGGAGTTTGACGAAGAGGAGGTTGAGACAGTTTTTTTAGTGGCCAGGGGTGGATAAGGCTGTAGAGGATGTAGTTTGGGATTGTCATGCGTGTAGTAACAGTGAAAAGGTTAAAGTGGTTAGGCAGCCTCCTTTGAGATGCGTGGAATTACCAGCTCGGCCATGGGGAAAAACTGGCTATGGATTTTTTGGGGACCTATTGATAAGTTGGGAAGCAATCATCGCTTTGTGGTTGTATTGGTGGACCACCACAGTAAATTGTTCATATGTAAATCCATGGGACAGATCACTACTGGGAATGTAGTGACTCTTGTTGTTTGTAAGGAAAATTAGCTAATCAGGAGGCGTGTTCCTCCATCAGGCTAGTTTCACCCCTAAGGTGGGCTACCTGATGTAAATACAAAACTTAGAATTCCACCATTCTGGTTTTGGCGGAATTAGGCTCATCGGGTCAGGCCTACGAGTGAGAGGACACCAAGACCAACCGGAGCCGTACAGGACTACTACCCAGGGTACCAGACCCTTGGCAGCAGCCAAGGCCTGTTTAAGTCCAGTTAAGACAAGGTAGCCGTTGAGGGATGTCAGCACCATGGAGACCCACCTCGAGAGTGGCGCAGCAGTCCTGACCTTTGCACCCTCAACTGGCGAGACTGACGACTGGAAGTCCCTAGGATGCACAGAGCCCAGTCGACCGTTCCACTGTGCACCCGAGTGCCCCAGCCTAGGTACGGATTAACTGGCTGCGCACCCTTGTGTTCGAGCCCCCTGTTGGGAGCTCCCGGACTTCTTCCCAAGTCCCCCTCCGCAGCCCATTTCTAGGTGCCCCCCCTTTCGGTGTGAAAATTGCAAAAATACAGTTGATGGACAGAATGTAGAACAATGTCATACATTCACCCCAGTACAAGGATCTGGGCCTAAATCCATCGTTTTTTTGCACTCCACACCACCCTGGGTTAGACACTGGCTATATGCAAATCAGCTCTGACATTATCTACATTCTGTCCATCAACTGTGTTTTTTGCAATTTTCCCCCTTTCGGTGTAGGACACATAAACCGGACCAGCACCTCTTCACCCGTACGCCCCAGGGCAGGGAACTGCTGGTGGTACTTTGGATTTTAGCCCCCTACGACCTTTAGTCCAGAAGGAGACCCACAGAAAGCAACCATAAGAAACTATATACAACTATGCCTTTTCTCCCATAGGGAAGCATTGCTGTGTAAAGACTCATTTAAGTGAACATTTTACTCACGTGGTGAAAATCAATATTTAAAAAAGTGCTCACTTGATTACGAAGTTCTTGGTTTTAAAATTTACATGACATTTGGACTTAATTTTTTCTATACTGGTCTCAGATTCATTAGTGAGTGTGTCTCAATTATTGCCTCTGTGAGTACAACAAATGCTTAGCACTACCCTCCGATAAGCCTACCTGCTCACCCACACTACCACAAAAGAGAGAATTTAGTGTTATCATTTTTGCCTCTGTAAACCAATAAGGGTTACATGGACACTTTACACAGAGTGCCTAGTTTTGGTCCACTATATAAAGAGCCAGCTTCCTACATTGGTGGTTCAGCAATAGAATACAAGGCTTTGCATTTGTTGATAACACTTGTTCAGTAGGTGACTCAACAAAGTACATCCACAATTGAAACTAGTAAAAAATTATTATTATTTTTGTTGTTGTTGATTTTTCCAAACTTCTGTACTTGAACTGTTAGGGGCTTGCATAAGTTCCCCACTCAAATGTTTTAGCATGCCCCCTACAACCACGAGTGCCTCCTGCAGTGTGACCCCGCCTAAGAAACCACCACTGCAGCTGAGCACACCAGCCCGAGTTTCAGTGGACCAGCGGTGTCCCGACATACCTGAGCATCTCAAGGACTGAGTACCCCCTGTACGTTCACCCATACTGAAGTCCCTACTTACAGCCTCTTTGTAACCGGCCCGTTACCCATTGACTTCAATGGGGCACCAGACGATTAATTGCACCTCTTTACCCGATCGCCCCAGCTTTGACCTGTTGGTGCTGCTTTGGACCTTGCCCGATACTTACCTTAAGTTCAGAAGAACAGTCCCATAAGTTGCTGCCAAGTACCAATATGTAGTGTAGGTTTCTTTCCCATAGGATAACAGTACTGCTTTAAAAGATAAAAGTTCCAGTGTACTGCTGTACGCTGAAAAACTGACATCCCACCTAATGCAAGTGTATTTCTGTATACTTTCATACCTCAAAACAAAGTACTTACCCAATTAAGTAGTTCCTGGTGTTAAAAAAAACAACAACAAAAAATGTTACCTCCTATCTTTTTGCAAGATACCCAATACCAACTTGACTGAGTGTGTGCTGGGATCCTGCTAATCGGGTCCCAGCACCTGTACCTTTTTTACCCACAATTGGCCCACCACTGAGCCACCTTTAGGTCCCTTGTAAAAGGTACCCCTGGTACCAAGGGCCTTGTGATCAGAGAGGGCATCTGAGGACTGCAGCATGTATTAGGTCTTCCCAGTCCACTGGTGGATATAAGGGTAAACATTTTGATCCCTTAAAGGCCTGGTGTCGCAACTGTAGGAAGGTTGGACACTCTACTGGAGATGCTGCCTGTCCCAACAAAAATGCCCCGAGGCCCCCTCCAGTTTGCACTAATGTGACAAATCTCCAGATGGGCCAAACAGTGTTCCCAAAGCAAAACAGGGTTCAAACAGTAGCTCTTCTAGTCTCAGAAGGGGAGGGAGGGTTAGCCAATTTGGCTCTCTGGCCCCCTAACTTGAAAAAGTACTTACAATACTGTGAGAAAGTGCCATCTTTCTTGCATGGTATGCCCCCACTTTTTGCTGAATTGCTGATGTACTTTGACTGAGTGTGCCCTCGGCTCCTGCCAATCAGGTGCCCAAGGCCTGTCTTCTTTCACTAAAAACTGTATTGAAACTTAAACCCAATTGGATCTTTGGCCACATGTCAACCCCTGGTAACTGGTACCCTAGGTACATAGGGCACTGTGATCAGAGAAGGCCCCTAAAGGCTGCAGCACTTATTGTGCCACCCTTAGGGGCCCTGCACCCTGACACACACACACACACTGCCTTTGCAGGCTGAGTGTCTTGGTGCAGAATAAAACAAAGAGTTAACATGACACACATCCCTGTGTGCCATGCCCACAACACACTGCCCTGGCATACCTCAGTCACCCCTCTAGCTGGGTGCCCTATGCCAGTGGTGTGGGTACAGGTGCATGTACCCCTACAGTATCCAGGTCCATTCCTGGGCACTGTAAGTGCAGTGCTGCCACTAAGAGTATATGGTGCTGGGAGGTCGTCATCACGAACTCCACAGCACCATGATAGCTACACTGAAGACTGAGAAGTTTGGTATCAAACTTCTCAGCACATTAAACCCACACTGATGCCAGTGCGGGATTAAATGTACAATGCACGACAGAGGGCAACTTAGAGTTGCCCCCTGAAACTAACCCACAACCCGTGTCCTGACTTAGAGGCTGCCAACCAGAAGACATGTTGCTGGACCCCTGGGTGGAGAGCCATCCGCTCCCGTGGGCCTGCAACAATGCACATCCTGGGGCGAGGTGCTAGGCCTCCGCCCCCAGGATGGACATGGGGAGCTTCTCCAGGCCACTTGCTGTACTCAACAACTCACCCCCACTCTGGAAGGAAGACAGGCGGGAAAACCTAAGTGAGGAAAGGGGGTGTGCCAGCCTCTGCCAACCCCACCCCTCAGGTGGGGAGGCGAGGTGAAGCACAACTCCGGTCTCTCGCCCTCTTGAGGATGGGGAGCCCTACCCAATCAGAGACAGGCTCATGCCCCCCTCCCACTGGAGAGTGGCAGGATAGGGAGTGTACTCACCCCAGGGAAGGGACCCATTGGTCCCTGACCTTCCCCTACCTGTAACTCCCCTAAATTTAGTAGCTAATGGCACCCTGAACCTTCCTTCCTCAGATCCCGATTCCGAAACTACAAAGAAGAACAAGAAGAAAGAAGACCTGCCATGCAGCTGCTAACAAGAGGACGACACCAACTGACTTGGCCCCAGCCCTACAGGCCTGTCGGCCCTCGAAAAAACTCCTGCTAAACCCGGCGTCTCCTGTGGTCAGCAACCTCGAAAACCCCGGAGGACCTGACTGCCTTGCTCATCCAAAGACTGGGACCCCCACGAGCAGTGGTTCTGCTCAAAGATCTACAACCCCTGGTGCCAGCCAGGAACAGCAAATCCAGCACACTCTGCACCCACCGAGCCCAGACTGTGGCTGAGTGAACAAAGACCACGAGGATGTCCCCCCAGCCACTGTAACCAGGAATCCAGCACCGAAGGACCCTCCTCGACGCTCCCGACGATGCCTCCAGCCTCACAACCAGGGACCCCTCCAACCGCGATTAGCTGAGGGTAAGATTTCCCGACACTAAAAGACATCCCTGCACCCAGCGCCCCACGGCCCCCTGTGGCCAACTCCTGGGTGGCTACCTAACCTACAGCTTCCCAACTTACCTCTCGAAGTGGTGATCGCACCTGAAGAATCTCCGTCCCTGAGCTTGCAGCCTTTGTTCGTCTTGCAGCTTTCCCATTGAAATACATTGGGCGCCTGACGGCCCAAAAGTACCCTGCACCCAACCGCCCGAGTGCCACTGGAAGTGCAGCATTTGTCCTATTCTACTTCCCCACTTGCACTGTGTAAATGACCAGGAGCTCAGCTCCCACATCCGCTTGGCCTGCCTGCCAGCAGCCACCAACCAAAGGCCCCCTGCCCGCCATAGGCTAACAGTGGGCCTACACACTCTGCACCCGGCTGGCCCTGTGCCGCTGAGGGTGTAACGACTGTACCTACCTGACCCAGGGAGACCCCTGAGTCTGACCCCCAGAACCTTAACTCTGCCAGTCGAGTACTTACCTGAAAACCGATAGCTCACATTTTTTCCATAGGGTAACATTGGCTGGTTTTCACTTGGAAATTCTTCTAAGTGTCGAGTTTTGAAAACTTTGAAATATTCGATCAACAAAAACAAAATTACTCACCTGTTTCCAGGAGAGATCCCAGTGCTGAATCTTTGTGCCCAGCACTGACCATAAAAAGTAATTACAACTGTGATTTACCAATAACCTGATTTTCTTCCATAGGATAACATTGCCTGGTTTTTACCAGAAATTCTTCTGTCGATTTTTGAAACATACAAATATTCCTTAAAAATCGCCTGTGTAACAAAAACGATTTCTTTCAACTGTTTACAGGAGATGCACGAGGGCTGATTCCAGGATCCAGCCCAGAGTAAGAAAAACCTATGCAAAGTAATTGATATTGCCTTTTACTTAAAATTCCCATTGAGCTCAATGTTATTATTGTGTTGTTTATGTTGCATTTTGCAACAACTGTATCTATAGCAATTCTATTGCAGTCAAAAGTCTATTGCTCATTGAAAGTATTCAATTGCAACCTCTCATTCTGAGAAAGTATTTGTATATCTATGTGTGGTTCTAAAATAAAACAACAATATATTTTTATATAAAAAACCACTTGGCCTAGAGTTCAGTTCTTGGGTGTGTGAGACCATTTGCTGACTGAGTGTGTACAACAAATGCTTTACACTGTCCCCTGATACTGCCTTACTGCTCGACCAAGCTACCACTTTAGAGAGTAAGGTTATATCTAACTTTAACCTCTGCCACACCTCTGGGGACTGTGGACTCTGTGCACACTGTTCCTTACTTTGGTGCAGTACATACAGAGCCACTTTCTTACAAATACCCCTTAGTGAACAGGCCCAGAATAGAAGCTCTGAGGGATACAAGTGTCAATGTCACTATTGTGAGAGCTTCACTGGTTTCCTCAGAGCAATACCCGACTGAAAAACATATCCAATCACCAACGCTGACAGCGTCACTACTATCCATTCTAGGGTTACAGAGACATTAGGCAGGGGTGTTACTGGGCTGAAACAGGTAGTGGTCTCTGCAAAACTCAAAAACGCCTGTCTGCTTGGAAGTGACCTGGAGACCTCAGCATGGGCTGAGGCAGAAAGGAAGACACATGCAGCCATGCTGCATATCCCCAAGGCAGTGTGTCTGAGAACAAGAGCACACACTCTAGCTCAGGGTGAAAAGGAGTGTTGGAGCATGAAAGGATGGCTCAACTTCTCAAGAGGAAGGGTAACAAGACTGGGGGAGCAGCTTCTACATAGCAACACGCTCAGGACCCCTCTCAGGGAGAGGACGTATCATTCTAAGAGGGAATATGCCCCTGGAACTTGGACCTGCCAATGTTGTGCTCCTGGCTCCAGCGGAACCATCTAAGGAACAGCTGTGCTTGTGGCAGCAAGTCTGTCCTACTCTTCAGAGCCTGCCACAGCAAGCTGCCAAACAGGAAAAGGGAGATGTCAGTGGCTCCAACATGGTCTATTGGGAGGAGAGGCTCCTGTTCACTGAGGCCAGAGACCCCAAACCTGGTGCCACCAGGAGAGTGGCAGTGCCTCAACTGTATAGAGAGGTCTTACTTACTTTGGCACATGACACCCCCCCTCACCCTGCCCCCCTCACCCCCTCATCACCACCCCAGCTGGGCACCTGGGCCAGACTAAAACGTGGGAATAGCTTGTCAGACATTTCTACTCGTCCCAGAAAGTGAAGGAGTTTGTCAGCTCCTGTGTCACCTGTCAAGCCAGTGGCAAACCAGGTGGACACCCAAAGGCCCCCTTTAATTCACCTACCAGTTGTTAGAGTTTCCTTTGAAAGAGTTGGTGTGGACATAGTTGGTCCACTGGAACCACCCACAGCCTCAGAAAACAAATTCATACTTGTAGTAGTGGATCATGCTATCAGATATCCCGAAGCAATTCCCCTTAGAACTACTACAGCTCCTGAAGTAGCCAAGGCCCCCATTGGTGTATTCACCATCGTAGGGCTTCCTAAGGGGATGGTGGAAAACAGATGTACTAACTTCATGTCTGCATACCGGAAGCACATGTGGGAGGAGTGTGGAGTGAACTACAAATTCACTACACCCACTTGCTCTTGTAAAAGAAGGTTGGGAGAACCTTCTCCGTGAACCTAAACAAGATGTGGTGGACTATGTGCTAGGCCTTTGTTCCAGGATGCCAGAGTACATGGAAACGACATCCAAAAACCTTGAGGCCAGCCACCATTTCCAGAAGCTATGGTATGACCAAAAGCTGCACTACTGGAGTTCCAACCAGGGCGGAAGGTGTTGGTTTTGGAGCCTGTGGCAGCGAGGGCCCTCTAGGACAAGTGGAGTGGCCCTTAATCTATCCTTGAGAAAAAGAGTGAGGTTACATACTTAGTAGACCTGGGCACCAGCAGGCACCCCATGTAAACTGCCTGAAACCCTTCTGTGACAGGGCTGATGTATCCAAGCTGTTGGCCACTAATGAGGAACAGGAGACAGAGTGAACCTCTCCCTAACCTCCTCTCTTATAGACCCCAAGATGGGACAGTTGATGTAGTTATCTATTCAGAAAACCTCACTGCGAACATCAGGCTGACTTGCAGGCATGCCCTGCAACAGTCTGCTGAGCTCATCTCCCTAACCCCTAGTCAGACCCACTGGTGTACCTATGATGTTGACACTGGGGACAGACTGTCTGCCAAAACCAAAATCTATCGACACTCTGACCAAGTTAAGGAGAACATCACAGTTGAGGTAAACAAGATGCTGGAGTTAGGGGTGACTGAGCCCTCTGAAAGTCCCAGGGCTAGTACTGTGGTCTTAGTCCCCAAACCTCACCCACAGGGAGGAAAAAGGAGATGAGGTTCTGTGTGGACTATAGAGATCTCAATGCTGCCATAAGTCACATGCTCACCCCATACCCAGGGCTGATGAGCTGATTAGGGGCAGCCACATTTCTCAGTACCTTTGACTTAACAGCAGGGTACTGGCAAATTGGCATGAACCCAGGAGCCAAAGGAAAAAACGAATTCTTCACACCTGATGGGCATTATCAGTTCACGGTTTTGCCCTTTGGTTTAAAAAAACGCCCTGCCACCTTCCAAAGATTGGTGAATCAAGTCCTTGCTGGGTTGAAGAACTTTAGTGCAGCACATCTTGATGACATTGCAGTCTTTAGCTCCTCCTGGCAGGATCGCCTGATCAACCTGGGGAAGATTTTACAGGCTCTTCAAACTGCAGGCCTAACTATCAAGGCATCTAAGTGCCAGATACAACCCTTGCAACACAAGATCCAAACCATTCTGGACTGTGAGGCTACACAACCCCTCCCCCTCTCCCAGAACCTACCTCCAAGAAGATGCCCAAGAAAATGAACTGGACAGTTGGCTGTCAAAAGGCGTTTGACACCCCGATAAAGGCAATGTGCTCAGCACCTATTCTCAACGGCAAGGACCAACCTGTTGGTTTTATAAGCAGGATGATACTCCCCAGGGAACAGCGTTGGAGTGCCATTAAGAGGGAGGCCTTTGCTGTGGTTTGGTCTCTGAAGGAGCAGACACCCTATCTGTTTGGGACTCACTTCCTAATCCAAACTGACCATAGACCTCTCAGATGGCTAATGCAAAATGAAAGGTGAAAATCCCAAACTCTTGAGGTGGTCCATCTCCCTACAGGGAATGGACTTTACAGTGGAACACAGACCTGGGACTGCCCATACCAATGCAGATGGACTTTCAGGTTCTTCTACTTAGATGATGAAGACTCTTAAGAAAGGTTAGTCTCATTCCCTTTCGTTTGGGGGGTGGGGGCTGTAGAAAAGTGTCTCATTTTGCATGATTACCCCATAACTTTTTTCCCGATACCTGATGCAAAATTGACTAAGAGTGTGCTGGGATCCTGCACACCAGGACTTTGTTTCCCAACATAGTACATTTGTTATACACAACTGACACACCTCTGGGCCACCTGTAAGACCCCTGTAAAAGGTAGCCATGGTACCAAAGCCAATGTGACCAGAGAGAGCCTTTGAGGGCCACAGCATGGATTATGCCACACTCAGAGGCCCCTCACTTTAACATCCACACACTGCCAGAGCAGGCTGCGTGTTTTGGGGCAGACCATACTGAAGATTCAACATGGCACACAACCTGTGTGCCATGCCCACCAACACTGCCTGTGGCATGGGTAAGTCACCCCTCTAGCAGATCTTACAACGCAAAATGCAGGGATACCACACCACAGGTGAGGGCATGAGCAATGTGCACCTACAGTGCCTCTGCCATTCACAGACATTGTAAGTGCAGTGGAGCCATTTTGAGTGCGTGGGCGGGGACTTTGTCAGCACGAACTCCACAGCTCCATGATGGCTTTACTGAAGTCTGGGAAGTTTGGTATCAAACTTCCCAGCACATTAAACCCACTCTAATGCCAGTGTTAGATTTAATGGAAAATGCACATAGAGGGCATCCCTGAAAAACAACCAACTCTAGTGTGATTCCTGATTGGCTCCCAACCATCTGCCACTACAAGGCAGAGTTCTGGACCCCTGGGTAGAGATGCCTCCGCTCTCTGGGTCTGGAAACAGAGCACATCCTGGCAGAGGTGTCATGTCTACTCCCACAGGATGGGCAGTGTACCTGAAGAGAGAGTTTCAAGGGCCTGCTGCCTTTGTTAGCTAGCCCCAGCCTTTTGCTGATATCAGCAACTCGCTTCCACCGGTTCTGACACCAAGTTTGGGCGCGAGAACCAGCGAAAAACCTAGCCAGGAAGGGTGGTGTACCCACCTTTGCCAACCCCAGGTGGGGGATGTGAAGTAAGGGCCACCTCTCAGTCCCCACCATCTTGGAGATAGGGGGGAACCCTCCAACAGGAAGACGTCTATGTCTCCCAACCACTGGTGGGTGACTTACTAGAGGGTGTAGACACCCCAGGAAAGGGACCCAATGGTCCCAACCTGCACACCGCTGTAACGCCCCTAAATCTAGTATTTAGGGGCACCCCAGAACCTTGCCTCTTCAGATTCTTTGTGACAAGAAGAAGGACCGGAAAGCTGTGCTGCAGAAAAGGAGGACGACAAAGACAACTGTTTTGGCCACAGCCCTACCGGCCTGTCTCTTGATCTTCACCCCTGCAAGATCCCTGGGGACCTGCACTGTCTTGCTAAAGAACTCAGAACTCCAGTGGACACCATATTTGTCCAATACCAACCTAAGCCCGGACTCCAGATCTAGCCGGACCAGCAAGTCCTCACCACTTTGCACCCGACGCCCACGGCCCGAGTTCCCTGGTCGTGCCACTTGAGCGCCAACCTGAACCTTAGGAAAACCTTAGTTCTACACTCCAAAACTTCAACTCTGAAACCATTAACTTACCTGCAAACTTAACACTTTGTTTTTCTCCATAGGACTGAATGGTGGGTTTTCTCTGAAAATGATTCTGTGTTGAACTGTCTTATACTGAAACAAAAAGTAACTTAGTGAATTCACCAGAGTTAACCTGTTTCCTAACGTCCTGTGTTGCTTGAACGGTGTTAGGAGAATGTTTCATGCTAAACTATGAAAGTAATCTAAATATAATCTAAAAGTAATTTCAAGTGCTTTTGAACAGTTTTCTCAAGTGCAAAAGTAATATGAATGTTTCTACAAATGCAGTGTTAAATTTATTTTAAAAAGTAACGTTGTATGAAATGTTTCACATACCTGCTACCTAGTAAATCTCGGTTCTAGAAATAAAACAACAAAATAACTTTTTATACAAACAACTGGTCTGGATTCAGTCTTCTGGTGTGTGAAATCATTTATTGCCTGAGAGTGTCCAATGAAGGATTAAAATGTCCCTACCCTCTGATAAACCTGACTGCTAACCACACTACCACAGAAAAGAGTAACATATCTATTTTAGTCTCTGCTATACCTCTGGCGATCCACTGGACTCTGTGCACACTATACCTTACTTGGGTATAGTATATACAGAGCCAGCTTCCTACAAATGTTATTTTTTAAATTGGTATGGATCTCATTTTTGAGTGTGTGCATCAAATGTCTAACACTCCTGTCTAATAAGCCTAAGGCCGCTTCACCAAACTACCCAAAAACAGATCACCCTGGGCTTGTTAGAGCAAGTCTCTATCCATTTATAGGGGATACCTGGACTCTACACAGCATAACTCTTTTTAGTATACTGTATAAAGAGCCAGATTCCTACAATAAATAGCTGTTCCAGAAACTGGTCTGCAACAGTCCTTGCCAGGTTTGAATCCTGTAGTCTTGGGAGGTGATATTTTCAGTGCACATTGAAAATTCTGGTTAAAAAGCTGTCTCAAAGAGATGAGCGCTAACTGCGGATCCACGTCCGAAGGCAAGGCAGAAAGGAACTGACGTCAGTGCATGGAAGAGGATAGTATATAGGCCCTCAAGTCATTTCCGGAGCAGGACGACATCAGTGCAGAGCTATTCAATGCCACCTACTGATGCGCAGAGGTACTGCACAAAAGCTTTCAGGTCTAGTCTGAGGTCAGGGGAATAGTCCGAAGGTGAAAAATCTGCAGTTACATTTCTCTATCAGAAAGTCCATGCAACACTATCATTGTAAACACTTCAATGCAGTCTTTTCCATTCATGCGTTTTTCAACAAGAGCCCTAACGTTTCGATGATAGTTAGAATTCATAGTACCTACCATTAGTTTCCATATCTGCTTTAACAGATTATTTCTATGGTGTTTTCAAACACTGTCTTCTGCGTCCTCATGTCTTTAGATAGCAAAGTTTGAATCTTACTACCAAAGGGCGTAGACATTCGAGTTAATGCACATAGTACTGCTATCATCCGAACAATCTCAACCTTAAACCAGGTTATATGTGGGCAAGTAGTTGAGTGAGCTAACCCTGGTTAATATTTGCAAAAAAAGCAATTCCAAGTAAAAATGATTCAATATTTTCAATTTTGGTGAAGGATGAAGCACTATCTCCAACTGCTTTAATCATTTTCTGGGCCAAATATCAATTTGGAATTCGGACTTAAAAAAAAAAATCATTGCATAGTATGTGTCATACTTTTTTGTCTTAAAATTAGATCTCGAGGATGTCACAATGCTTTATAAGGAACTTAACATGGACTCAAGCCCATGGTAGAATGATGCTAAACAAAAAAAGTCTATAAACACATTCACCTCCTATTGTCAAATAAAACTATTGGCAAGTCGGATGTACAGAGAGTACCAGATGAATTCATATCACCAAGAATACAGTCTGTGCTTTTGTTCTTTACCAACTTAGTTAATCCTGAGAGCTGTAGTCCTGTCTCCTTTCAGTTCTTCCTATAGAACCAACCCAAAAATAAGCAACAACTTGTAAATGAAAAGCCCAGGATTGAAGCATTGTGGCATTGATAACATGCAGTAATCCCATAATCCATCAAAATAAAGCATTACAACTGCAAAACTATTGGCTGGGGTACAGGCCTTATGAATAAACTTGGGGGTCACAGCCAAATCCAGTCACTGAGGATTTCCTAGGACTACAGGGTCTGCATTGACATCTATATATAGTGATGGGAATCGAAGTTACTCACACTGTGTTTGTGCCATAGAAATCGTTGCACCAGAATAACGGACAAAGTTATCTCCAGCATAGCTGACCCTGCAGGAAATACACAATATTATACTCTTTAGAGCAGTTGATATTAATGTCGTAACATTTCACAAATCTTCAGTCGATAGCTTCAAAATGGCGAAAGGTACACTGTTGAATTGTCACAAAAATTATCGGTACTCTTTGCAGTAACTAACAGAGGGAATTTAAGTTTAAATTTCAAAAACGTTTTAGGTAAAACACATATCATTCTGCCTGCATATCTGTTTCTGGCAGCAAATATATTCAGAATACAAAACATTCCAAACATTTCAACAAGTTACAGTTGCCGCCCTTCGATTACAATGGATAAAACAGATTTTTTTTTTTACTTTAAGAAAAATGGCATGAGACAATTATGGAACGCTCTAGTGACAGTAAAAGTAAGCAAAGATAAGAAGTAAGTGTATCAGACCATGAGAGCTTGTGTCACACGAGAGAAGAGGAGCAGGTTCCAGTGTCACAAGGAGCAAATGGGGGAAAGAAGGTTTGTGTCAGGAGACAGTTGTAAAGCCAATGTTGATGTGCGGAAGAAGGTAGAAGTTGACAGACTTAAAACAGAAGCAGAAAGAAAGTATCACAGGGAGAAAGAAAGTATCACAGGGAGCAAGAAAGGAACAGAAGCAGGCATCAGAAGACTGAATGTAGAATGTCAGAAAACAGGATGGGGATGTTAGAAAGTGCTTCTTTTTTTCTCCTGGTAAGCCCCCTCTTTTTGCCACTGTACTGATATACTGAGACCCTGCTAACCAGGCCCCAGTGCCAATGCTCATACCCTAAAAAGAAGGTAAAATGGTCTAATTAACACACACCTTAGCAACCCTGTAAGTCCCTAGTAAGTCACATCGCTGGTATCTAGGGCATGGGTACCAATGAGGGTCCCTAAGGGCTCCAGCACGTGTCATGCCACTCTGAGGGACTCCCCCCAAACAAATTGTATGTACCCTGCCATTGCAGACTGTGTCATGTTGCAAACCACGAGTGAAAAAACGACATAGTACACTCATTGTAAGCCATACCAAAGTCACTGCATGTTATATATGTAAGTCACCCCTACAGCAGGCCTTATAGCCCTAAGGCAGGGTGCACTGTATTACATGTGAGGGAATATTTGCATAGGCAGATATGCCCCTGTGCTGTCTAGTTCAATTACTAGATGGTACAAGTGAACAGGGAAGCCATCTTAAGTATATGTACCGGGAACTGGTATATTACATGTGAGGGCATGTCTGCACAAGCAGATATACCCCTGTGCTGTCTAGTTTAATTACTAGATAGGACAAACGAACAGGGAAGCCATCTTAAGTATATGTACTGGGCACTGGTTACTACAAGTTCCCCAGCAAAATCATGGCTTCACTGAAACCAATGGAGTTTGGCATCAAACATATTTTCTTAATACATTTATCCTGATTCCTGTATTGGATTTATTATGACCTGCACCCAGAGAGCACCTTAGAGGTGCACCCAGAAAACCTACCACTATTTAGAGTGCTATCTGACTGGTATCGACCAGCCTGCCACCACTGACGAGCCCATGCTCCCTGAGGCCAGAAAAAATGCCTGTTCCAAAGGAAGGTGTTATCACCTCCTCCAGCAGCATGAGTAGTGATGTAGCATATCAAAGACCAGGGGCTTCAAAGCACCTGCAGCTTTTGATATGCGACCCCGGGTGTTCCCCAGACCTAGGAGATGCCACCCGAGGCCCATTTGGCACCAGGATAGGTGGGAAATTAGCTATGCAAGGACGTGTGTTGCACATCCAGGCTAGCCACACCCCAAAGGTAGGCTACCTGATGTGCTTCACGAAGAAGGATTCCACCATCTTGTGTTTGGTGGAATTAGGGACTCTGGGACAGGAAGTGGTCATATAGAGGGTGTAGTGACCCCAGGGGTAAGTAGCCTATCGGCTACTACCCTTCACTCCCCTTAAAGTCTCTAAATTGAGTATTTAGGTGGTCCTCTGACACCAAAATCTTCAATTCACTTGACTAAAGAGAAGCTGAAGGACAAAGAGGAGACAAGGGATGCAAAAACTGTGTACTAGTTGTGCACTTGGCGCCCAACCATGCCTGCCCGCTTCTGTCTCGACAAATGCAAAGTCCTAACTAGCACTGCAGCTCTGCATCCTCCTAAAGCTTTGGAGAGCTGCCTAGGACTTCGCCGAACTGCCAGCATCTCCCTTGAAGTAGAGGAGCCACTTCCCTGCAGCCACCGATCTGCTGACCACTGGGTCTACCGAAGCAATAGCAGCCCGGGAGGAGGTAACTGAATGTCAAGGAGGTCAGCCCCATCGAGTCTTCGAGATGCTGACCTACCCCTGGGTACTGAAGCCTGTTGCAAGCACCAAGGCTTGTTTGTGTTCAGCCCGAACACCACCGCCACAAAAACTGACCTGCATGACAAGGGACTCCAACAGAGGCCATATCCATGCAAGTAGTCTTGCTGTGTTTCTTCCCCCTCTTCTGCAGGTGCAACAAGAATTGTGAAAGCATCATACTCACTGACCTGCCTGATGAAACACCTATGCACCCAAGCTAGAGTACATGGAAAAAGAGAGTGTCTCTCTGGCCCCGAGACCCTCAAGAGCCATTCTGCCTGACTGGTACCCAACCCCCGACTTGCAGACTTTCTTTGCAGGTACTGTTCCCCATTGACGTCAATATGTAGCGTTCGAGGCTACCATAACGAAAAGCACCTTCGGGCCCGGAAACACCTGAGTACGTAAAACGGTACTCTTGGTGCTTTCTTGACCTTGGCCTCTACTTAACTTAAGACCAGAAATATAGTCCTGTAAGTCATTTGCAACGGACCCTATAAAGTGTATGTTTCTCCCATCGGATAAAAATACAGCGTTCGTGGCTCATGCCTCAAATCTGACAGCTGTATTTTCTGTTTCTGAAAATCGCTAACTCAAAAGGCACTTACCTGATCTAGAAGATCTTGGTGTCTAAATTAATAGAACAATCTGTGTCATTTTTTTTATAAATTAGTGTAGATCTCCTTATTGAGTGTGTGTCTCATTTATTGACTCTGTGTGTGCAACAAATGCCTAACACTCCCCTCTTATAAGAATAAGACTGTTTGACCACACTACCACAAATAGAGCACCTTGGGATTGTTAAAACAAGCCCCTGCACACTATTAAAGGGGTAACTGGACTCATTTTGGTACACTATATCACGAGCCAGCTTCTTACATTGGTGGCAGCGTTGGGATACAAGACTTTCCATTTGTTGTATCGCTCTGTTAATAAGTGATTCCACTAAGGAATCCTCAATTAACTTTGGTCAAAATATTTTTGGGAATTTTCGATTTTTCCTAAATTTTTCATCTGAACTGTTAGGGACTCATGATCAGTCCCCCAGTCTAACCTGTATTACAAATTTAAAAAGTATGCTTGTAGTTAGGTCTCAAAAGTCTATTTTAGAATGGTTTGTCGATTTTCTAAAAAGGCTCCAACTAAACTAAACATGACAGCCTCAGAGGAGGGAGCTGAGGAACTTAACTTGCCTCTTAACCTGTAACTTAGTTTGAAGCAGTTAAATAACCTCTGTAAGGCTTTTTGAATTACAGCTGGCCTTAACCCAGCCAAGGAACAACTCCAGGAGTTGCTTGTGGAGTTTGATAGAGCCCAGGCAAAAGAAAACACTGACATTATTGAAGATGACCCAGTGAAGATGAGACTGGCAAAAGTACTCATGGGGATAGTTCCCCTTCCAATACACCAGAGGAAGAGGAACCTCTTTCCTAACACTGTACCTGGAGGTAGGTCAGGCCCCTCCTGGCTCATAGACGAACTAGAGGATTCAATCCTAAAGCTGGAGAGACTAGCCAGAAGAGTGGCCCTTGAGGCCAAAATCTTGGCCATTGTAAGAGATAGAGCTGAGATGGGTATACCACCCATGAATAGTGGCAGCAATAAGGAAAATAGAGAGATAGAGGAAACCTTTGAACTCAAAATCCCCAAAGGGACTGTCCCAAAATATGTTGAGGATGATGAGATCACAAAATGGTTTACAGCCTTTGAGAGGCGTTGTAAAATGAGAAAGCTCAGTCAAAAATATTGGGGCTCTCTACTCTGGGAGCTTTTCTCAGGCAAGGGCAGGGATAGATTTCTGACACCTAATGAGGAAAATGCTGAGTCCTATGACTTCAGGAAGGATACCCTGATTGAGGGCTTTGGACTTGCAACTGAAGAATACAGGATTAAGTTAATGGAGACTCACAAAACCTTAAGCCAGTCCTGGGATTATTTTGGTAACTTCTCAGTCAAAACACCAGGTGGCTCTGGATGAAAGGCAGTAAGGTGCAAGACTATGAAGGGCTTTTCAATCTCTTGACAAACGAGTACTTGGAAAGTAATTTTACAATGGAAAAACTGCATCAATACCTACTGGATCTAGGGTTAGTTGCTCCCCAAGAGCAGGGGAAGAAGGCTGACCATTGGGTCAAAACAAGGGTGTCAAAAAAGACCCATGGTGGGGGTGACCATAAGGAAGGGGTTCCTAATCTCCCTCCAAGGGAACGCTGTGAGAAAGTCTAAAGGAAAAGGTAAAAAGTCTTCTCAAGGCCCTCAAAAACCTGTTCAGGACAGTGGGTCCAGAGACACCTCACAATCAAAGGTGGGTACCAGGGTAAGAACTGGGATCCCAAAAAGGCTTGGTGTGTCAGTTGTAAGGCTAATGGACACCAAACTGAGGACTCTGCGTTTCCCAACAAGCCCCCCACTAGTGCATATCCAGTTTCCACTGGGGTGGCAAGTGTCTACATGGGATCTTTGGTGCGCCCTGACTAGGTCAGAGAGCACACTAAAGCTACTTTAGTCTCGGAGGGTGCGGTGGATATAGCTACTGGCTGACTGGCACAGTATCCTGGAGAAATACAGACAAAAGCCACATATCAATGGGGTTGAAGTAGAAGCACTGCGGGATTCCAGTACAACTGTTACCCTGATGACTGGAAAACTGATATATCCAGTACAGTACTTGACTGGACAAACGTATCCAGTCATCAGTGCTGACAACCATACCAAGGTAAATTCCCATGGCAATGGTGACCTTAGAATGCGGAGGGGTTACTGGTCAAAAGAAGTTGTTCATGTCCCCTGCAACTCCAATCCAATGTCTGCTAAGAAATGATCTGGAGACCTCTGCATAGGCTGAGGTAGAGATAAAATCCCAGGCAGCCATACTGGGAATACCTGAATGGGTGTGGGTGAAAACTCGAGCACAGTTCAAAGGCCAGGGTGAAAAAGAGGATGGAGCCTGGAATAATGGCCCATCTCTGCAAGAGAAAAGCCAAGAAGGCTGGGAAACAAACTTCTGAATAGAGAAAAGATCAAGTCCATTCTTATCGGGGAGAATATCTGTCACCGCTTGAGGGAACTGAGCCCCAGGAACTTGGGCCTTACCAAGCAGAGCTCCTAGGCCCAGGGGAACCCTCTAGGCAAGATCTGTGCCAGGGACAGAGGACCAGTCCCACTCTTGAAAGCCTGAGACAGCAAGCTGCTGACCAGGAAAAGGAAGAATCTTTTGGAAGGAGGGGCTCCTTTATACTGAAGCCAGAGACCCCAAACGGGTGCCACTAGGAGAGTGGTGCATAGCAGTACAGAGTTCGTACTCTCATTAGCACATGACATCCCCCTACCTGGGCATCTTGGCCAGACAAAGACTTGGAGTAGGTCAGTCACCCACTTCTACTGGCCAGGTATGTCACAGAAAGTAAAGGAGTTTTGCAGCTCCTGAGTTACCTGTCAAGCCAGTGGCAAAACAGATAGCAAACCAAAGGCCCCCTTAATTCCACTACCAGTGGTTGGGGTTCCCTTTGAGAGGGTAGGGGTTGACATTGTTGGTCCCCTTGACCTTCCAACTGCATAAGGGAACATATTCATACTGGTAGTAGTAGATCATGCTACCAGGTACCCTGAAGCAATTCCCCTAAGGACTACCACGGCTCATGCAGTGGCTATGGCCCTCATTGATTTCTTTACCAGTGTGGGGGTTTGTAGGACGTTGGCTCTTTATGTGAGAGGAGTGCAAGACATTTGCAAATACACACAATGATCAATAAATGAGACTACTAAAGGAGGAGATTCACAACAATTGAGAAAACTAGCAAGTATTGGTATATATATGTTTAGGCATCAGAGAAAAATTGTTCAGGTCACTACGTTTTTAAATAGAAATTCGTTTCACTTTAAAATTTCTGAGTTTTGCAATGTTATCCTAAGGAAGGAAGAACAAGTTCTGCAAACAGGTATAGTAAAGCCATTTACAAGACCAATCTCCAGGAGTTAAAGTGACTGATGGGCAGGGTCCAAGGCAGCACTAGAAGTATACTACCAGAGGCACAAGGACAACCGGGTGCAGTATGCAAAACAGTACCAGGAGCCCAATACGTTTCTATGGAGGTCAGCCACTACAAAAAGAGGCGGCAAGGCTAATCAGGGTAAAGTAGCGGGGCTTCGAGGTTCAAGGCTTGCAATGCTAAGGGACATAGGAACACTTGCGGTCCTCTTCTTCACGGCCCTGGGGGGGGGGGTCTTTAGCCATTGGGTTTTCCTACTGGGAGAAGTTGCAGTGTATGGTGCCTGTGTGCAGAGGCTGCAGGTGCCGTTGGAGAGTCCACGAGGGGTGAAACCACAATGGACTCATGGTCTGAAGGGCTGGGAATTTTTGTGGAGGAGTGTGGCTCAATGGTTAGAGCGTCAGACCCTGATGGAGAGCTCTGGCCAGGGACCAGGGTTCGATTCCCGCCTCGGCGGGGTCTCGGGCTCAATTTCCTCGGACCTGTCAATTCTCGCCTCAGTGCCTATTCTAATCATGGGCCCCACGCTGCAACTCTGGGCAATAGCTTGCTTAGCCTCCACACCGGCCCCAACAGCGCTAAGGATGCCTGGCTTCACCCTAGGGGTGCCCAGGAGTGGACACTTCACAGGGAAAGCCAGAAGGGGTTCCACAGCGGTATGAGTATCAGCGCCAGGAAGCCGAATAGGCAACACCGCAAGGTGACCGTCTGGTGACAGTGCGCTCTATAAGTACCATGACATTTACATTTACATTGGGAGACTTTGTTGACACCGGTGGTCCGTCTCAACTCGGGCCAGAGGAGTCCTCCCAGGTTTTGGAGGTACACAGCTGCAGGAGAGTCATATTTGGAGCAGGTTGGTTAGAGAATGGCAGGTAGGACAGCAGTGCTGGGGCCAAGCCAGGTGCTCTCTTTAGTCTTCTGCTTTTGCGGCTCTTCGCATCCTCTTTCATAGGACATCAAAATCTGCTTTTCTGCTACCAGGGCCTTCCCTAAAGTGTAGGGTTTAGCCAAAGGGCTACTGACCAATGGGTTTACTATGTTCCCTATATGACCACTTCCTGTGGGAAGTGATCATAACTTTGTCCCCGAATTCCTACGTATGCCCGCACAAAGATGGCTACCTTTGAGAAATAGTGTCCACCTCGCAGTAGCCCACCTTAGTGGTGGTACTAGCCTGGGGGTGGTGTGCCCACCTGACTAGCCCATTTTCCCACTGTTCCAGGTGCCAAGGGGGCTCTGGACGGGGGTTAAGAGTGGCTTCCTCTACTGTGAGGGGGGCCAGATTCGCAGTCCAAGGATGGCGGCTCCTTTGAAGCTCACCAGCCCAGGGAGGCTAATCAGCAGGTCATCCTGTGGAAGGGGGTGTTACACCCTCTTCCGGGACAGGCTTTTATTCTGGGTCTTATGAGAAAAGAGACTCTCACTCTAGGAGGTCGGAACAGTGTCTCTGGCGGCAGGCTGTCAGAAACCAGTCAGCAAGTACACCAGAGGCTGGTAGGTTTTCAGGGGGCACCCTCTAAGATAACCTCTGGGTACATGTATTGATAAGTCCCACATTGGCATCAGTGTGGGCTTATCAATATGATACCAAACATCCCTAACTCCAGTGAAGCCATCATGTAGCTGGGTAATCCATTTTCACTAGTGTCCAGCACATGTTTTACAATGGCTTCCCTGGTCACTTGTATAGGTTAGACCAGCACTGGGGCATATCTACTCATGCAGGTATGCCCTCACACGTACTATTCTGCACCCAGGCTTAGAGATGTCAGACCTGCTGTAGGGGTGAATTACAAATATTACATGAAGTGTTAGGGGACATAGCACACAAGGATGTGTGACATGTCATGTTTTCACTTTTGTCTGCACAAAGACACTCAGCCTGCGATAACAACCCTGCATGTTGGTTAACGGGAACCCAGTACACTTCAGTCAAAGTTTCAAAGTTGCATCAAATACCAGGCGAAACATGTGTGTTGGCAGAGAGGGGGGGGGGGGGGGTGCACTGCAACAAAAAGCCAGTATCCTATACAAGCCCCCCTCTGCCCCCCCCCCCCCCCCCAACCCAGGAGACTTTGTTAAACCTGGGAGAGTCTTCATAGTTTATCAGGCCAGTAAGAGTAATGAAACAGCTTGATTGTTGCATGGCCTACTCTGCCTTACATCCTCCTATTTAGGTCATTCCCTCTGCAAAGCTGACCTACCTCAACAGTGTTAGTAACCAATTTAAAACATTATTTGTCTGCTTCTTTACTTTCCTTGACCATAGAGGTGTCTACCTCGGCTAACTCTATCTTAGCCAGTGCAACCCCCATCTTACCCAAAGAGGTTACACACAACTTGAGTAACCTCATCATGACCAACAGGGTCAGGGGGCCTAGCATGCTATTTGACATGGGGTCAGACCACCATGCCAAGGACAGTGTAGCCATAAAGGCTTACACTCAGCAGAGGCCACTGACAGCTGCCAGTTCCCAGAACCACCCAATTAGCTCCTCACTGAGAGGTGAAGATGCCAACTCATAGGTTTCTTTGGGTTCAGGCAGCTTCTCTGCTGTTTTAGAGTGGCGGGGTTACTACATCCTGTAGCAAACACCATTCTTCCACTCTACCTCCTGTTAGCTCAGGAACCACCCTCTCAGGCTTAACAATTGCCTGACTAGTCAAGACATCTTGTGGGTTAGATAAGGCTTCACCAGGGCCACTTAGGAAGCCCCCCTTCTACCAAACAGGGGCAGGATCTCCTTGGCTTACTGGAACTTTGGCTAAAAGTTGCCCACCTTTCCTAACTTCTTCTTTTACCACTTCCTCTGAGGCTTACTTGCACTAACTGTAGGTTTGGCTTCTCCATAATCCTTGAGTGAGAACTGGCACTGGACCAGTACCTTACTTTGGCTCAGACCAACTTGTGGGTGGTCATTTCCAAGGAGACAGTCAGGGGGAAGTCTGTACTAACTGCCACCCTTCTCCAACTAAGAGGCCCGACTATCTCTAAGAGTATTAAAGCCCCAGGCCTAACACTAACCTCCTCTAGGACAGCCCTTACTCTTTTAGTCTCACCTGGAATATATTATTTTGAGAGTACCAACCTGTCATGCACAACAGTGTGACTGGTACTCAAGGCAAAGGCTGGGATTCCATTCACAGGTAGGTGGTGGAAGTGTCTACTCCCCTCTGGAATCTCCAACTCACCTTTTGGGGCCGCTTTCCAGTCAAAGGCTTGGAGGAGCTCCTCATATGAGAAATTCTCCTAAAAAGCTACACTAGCAATCCCTGGAGGCACCCTAATAGGTTTGTTTTTAGGACAGGAAGGGTCCTTGGATTGGTGCCCTGTCTGCTTACAGTTAAGGCATCACGCCTTCTTGGAGTCCCAGTTCTTACCCTGGAACCCACTTTTGTTTTGTGAGTTGTCCCAGGCTCTCCTCACTAGAAAGATTTTTGGGGGCCTACAGAGGACTCCTTACTCTCTCAGAAGTGTATAGGGCTCAATGCAAACCCAAAGTGCTCTATTTGTGGTATTGTGGGCGAGCAGCCTTAGGCCTAACACAGAGGAGTGTAAGACATTTGTTGTGCACACAATAACCAATAATTGACACACGACTCAAAAGGAGATTCACACCAATTTTTAAAATAAGCTTTGCCTAAGATTTAATTTAAGACCAAGATATTTGCAAAAAGGTAAGTGTTTTTAAATAGGAATTCTTTTCGATTTTCAAAAGTGGGCACATCGCAATTTTCTGTTTTTGCAATGTTAACCTATGGAGGAAAACAATGCAGTTTTACAGGTAAGTGAACAACTTATAAATCCAGTCTTTGGGTTGCAGGGGCAGCAGATGGACTCATGGTCTGAAGGGCTGGGAGGAGTTTTTGTGGAGGAGTGTGGCTCAATGGTTAGAGCGTCAGACCCTGATGGAGAGCTCTGGCCAGGGACCAGGGTTCGATTCCCGCCTCGGCGGGGTCTCAGGCTCAATTTCCTCGGACCTGTTAATTCTCGCCTCGGTGCCTATTCTAATCATGGGCCCCACGCTGCAACTCTGGGCAATAGCTTGCTTAGCCTCCACACCGGCCCCAACAGCGCTAAGGATGCCTGGCTTCACCCTAGGGGTGCCCAGGAGTGGACACTTCACAGGGAAAGCCAGGAGGGGTTCCACAGCGGTATGAGTATCAGCGCCAGGAAGCCGAATAGGCGACACCGCAAGGTGACCGTCTGGTGACAGTGCGCTCTATAAGTACCATGACATTTACATGTCATGGTTCTTATGGTTCACGTAATCATAAACAATGCACCACCAGCCACACAGGGGTGGTGGGGAGCAGAGGTCAAAGTTGAAGATCAAGCCCAATGATGCCCCACAGAGACTGGGGGTGCTTGAAGATCTGCTGCTTGCAGGTAAGTAAATTGGTTGCAGGGGTCAAGTTTCAGAGGTTAAAATAAGCACAGGGGAGCCACAAGGCAGCACCATACAAACACCACCAGCGGCCGGGTGCACGGTGTAAACACTGTGTTGGGTGCCCAATGCAATTCAATGGAGAAACTCGGTTTGGGAAACAGAATGCAGGCGACGTACTGGAGGCTGCGCGAAGGAAACCAGTGACAGCAGCTGTAAGTTGCGATACAGTAGGTTGTAGGGACATGGTCAGTCGTGCCCCTCAAGGCCCAGAGGCTTCGGGTGCAGGGGTGTCCTTTTAAGTTGGATTTCTATTAACGGAGCCGTTCGCGGTTGTGGGAGCATTTGGATTCACATGGCAGACACCTTCGTGGGGTCCAGGAGGGGTCAGCTAATGTTGGACTTGGTCTCAGGAGTGCTGGGGAACCTTTTCTGGATCTGTGGGCAACCTGGACAGAGGCCGGAGGCGTCGGGTGCACAGTGGTCAGGGATCGCAGATCCGGGGCGCACCAGAGTCCTTGGTGTTGCTTTCTTGAGGACAGAGCCGCTGTGATTTGGGAATCCTGGTCTTCTTCAAAAGCAGGCCGTTCTCCCAGGGGTTGTGGAGGTCACTGGATGCCGCAACAGGTGTGAATTCTTTTTGCAGGGTATTTGAAGCTGTAGATAGGTCGGTAGGGCTTGAGCAAATTAGTGGGTGTTGACAGTCTTCTCTGCACAGCGTCTTCTTCGTCCTTCTTCTTAGGTCAGCAGGAAATAGTTTCAGGGTCTGGGGGAGCCACCTAAATACTAGATTATGCGGCGTTTTAAGGGAGTGACAGGTGGAGCCTATGGGCACATAACTTGGGGTGTCTACACCCTCAATTATGCCACCCACCTGTGGGAGTGGGCATAGTCCTAGTCCTGAATGGAGGAGTCCCCCCATCTTCAAGATGGCCAGGACTGAAAGATGAGCTTCACTTCACCTTATGGGTGGAGTTGGCACAGGTGAGCACACCTTATCTTCCTAGTTCTTCCCACCAGTTTTCCTGCCTAAGGTGGGAGTGTAAACCGGAGACTGCCTTCTGCTGCTAGCAGCAGAGGCTGGGGGTAACATTACTAAGGGGGCAGGCCTTTGAAACTTCCCTCTCGAGCACTCTGTCCATTCTGGGGAGATGTGCTTTCTTTCTGGTCCCAGAGAGCAGGGGCTCTCAACTCAGGGGTCCAGAAACATGTCTAGTGGTGGCAGCCTACCTACAGCCAGTCTCTGACCAAACCGGGGTTGGTAGGTTTTTAGGGGGCACCTCTGGGGTGCCCTCTGGGTACGTTGGTCAATAAACCCCACACTAGCATCAGGGTATTGAGAGGAGTAGTTTGGTACAAAACACTCCTGGGTTCAGAGAAGCCATTATGATGCTGGGGAACTGTGAGCTTGATAGAGGAAGGCAAGGACAAAGGTTCTTTGAATGCAGGTTATTTATTAAGGCTTAACAATAATTTCCTCCTTCTAGGGCTGGGGCGGTAGTAAGGTAGGGTAGCTTCTGGTTCGTCTTCTGATAAGGGGCAGCTCTTAGGGGACCGACGTCGTCTCTCCAGGTTGATTCCTCACCCGTACAGAAGCCCCAAAAGAAAATGAAAGGCAGTATTAGGTAATGCCCCGTTACTTAAGTTATAAGGGAAGGCAGAGTGAGGGAAGGCACACGGTGCTGTACACAAACACGTAGGTGTGGGCAGTGCACAGGAAGGGCATGTGCTCAGGAAGAAGGGATCTGGTGAGGGGATCGGCTTACACTCTTATCCCCGCCCAGCGCGCAATACACGATCGTACCTGCATAAGCCACTCTTCTCCTGAAGAGCGGCTGGGCGGCGCGTGGGGACGTTGGCCTCCTGGCTCCTCTCGTCTCCTGCTCCCGATCATGGCCCTCTTCGGACTTTGCTGGCGTTCTTGCTCTACGCCTCTTGACTCCGTAAACACCGTCTCTTCCTCCGCTTCACTCCGAGCTGGTGACTCGCACACCCTTCCAATGGGGTTCCACATTTTTATGTCGTCCTCTCCGGTGACGTCATTGAAGGGGGTTGGAACGCCTGCTAACTTCGCCCAGTTAAAGTAACATGGCTCAGTTTCGGTTGTTGGATTCATGCAGGGAGCCTGTATTGGTGGCGGACACTGTGGAGACATAGACGGGGAGGAGCTGATACCAGGGCTACATGGTGGCGGCCTCCCTCTCATAGTGTCGGTCCTCCCTTCCTCGTCACAGGAACTCAAGTTGTTGGGTTTTTAGCCCATGTACTCTTTATTGCTTCACTGGCACTTACAGTATTTAAGAATAGACAACTATTGTAGGGGCATATTAGCCCATGCAGATATGCACACACAGTTGAAAAAGTGCACCCTGTCTTAAGGCTGTAAGGTTTGACAGAGGGGAGAATTGCCCATATCTTAGGCAGTGCTAGTTGGCATGGCACACAGGCAGTGGGCCATGTTGACTTTGTCATTTTGTCTCCACCAGGCACTGCAGGCGGCAGTGGCAATCTGCATGTCGAGGTAACTGGACTCTAGGGAAGCCTTCTTCAGTCCCAGTGCCCTAGGTACCCAGGCACGATTTACTAGGCACTTAAGGAGGGCCTGAAGAGCCAATTGTGGATAGTTATAGGGAAGAAGCACTGTCACAGTGGGACCTGGATGGCAGGGATCCTGTGTACTACAATCGAAACCACATCAATTTCCAGGCAAAAGTGGGGGGCTAACCATGTAAAAAGAGGCACTTTCTCCCATGCACTTTCCTACACAGGAGCCTGTTGCAAGCGCCAACGCTTGTTTGCGTTCCGCTTGAACACCACTGCCAAAAACAACCTGCATGACGAGGGACTCCAAAAAAGGCCTGCTACATGCCAGAAATCGGCTTGCTCTGCTTCTTCTCCCTCTTGTGCAGGTGCACCGAGAATTGTGAGAGCCTCAAACTCGTAGACCCGCTGGATAAAACACATACACACCCAAACCCCCCAGCACGTGTGCACGGAAACAGACGGTGTTTCAGTGGCCTGGAGACCCTCAAGAGCTGTGTCCACCCCCTTCCACCACATGGGTTCTGCCAGACTGGTCCCCCAGGCCCAACTTGCAGCATGTCTTGGCAGGTACCTTTACCCATTGTCTTCAATGTGTAGCATTTGAGGCTTCCACCGCAAAAACCACCTTTGCACCTGGACACCCCAGGGCAGGTAAAACTTAACATTGGGTGTTTTCTTGGACCTTGCCCCATACTTACTTTACATACAGAAGAACAGTCCTGTAAGTCGTTTGTAATTGACCCTATGTAGTGTATGTCTCTCCCATAGGATAACATTACTGTGGTCTAAGCTCATGCCTCAAATTTGACAGCTGTATTTCCTATGTTTCTAAAAATTGCTGACTCGAAAAGTACTTACTTGATCTAGAAGATATTGGTGTCTAAATTATGAAAATCTGTTTATTAAATAAAATTGGTGTTGATCTCCTTTGGTAAGCCTAAGGGTGCTCGACCAGACTACCGCAAATAGAGCACCTTGGGATTGTTAAAGAAAGTCCCTGTACACTAATTGGGATATCTGGGCTCTCTGCATAGTACATCGAATTTTGGAACATTATATAGAGAGCCAGCTCCCTACAGAGAAGAGCCTTAGAGACTAGAAAGCAGCAGGTCTTGCCATCGTATCGACATGTCTTAAGCAACCAGCATGAAGCAATTCTAGTGCCACAACCAAGAGGTGGAGGATCATCTAGAGTACTTCCAGAAACAAGTAGAAGTGGGAATTATCACTAGAGATACGTTTACTATGTACACTGGTGACACAAAATACAGAGGCCTTGCATGCACACATATTGCAAGGTTATATGAAGACACTGGAAGTGGTTGGATGTTCTGTAGTGAACGAGAGGTTTAATGGTTCTCAAACACAACAGGTTTTTACGTACTGTTTATCAAAATTTCCTTTAACAAATGCTTCTAAATTTAACCATGGATGGGGCTATGTGTTGGGGGTTCTGCTTGAAAGAAAAAATTAAAAACAACCAAAAATGAAATCTTTGGAATACACTCCTGCCAAATCTTAAGGATTCAGTCACAATGGAGCTGCCAAAGAGTAAATTATTGCCGACTTGGCCAAAGAGAAAGCACTCTTACCCCATTAAAATTAGTATTTAGTCACAGTGTTGTTTTCTCCTAACCTGCCATATTTTAAAAAAAATAAGTTCTGTTTCTTTTAGTTTGCTTGTTTCTGTGGATGTTCTCAGTTGTCTGCCCCCATAAGGAGCCCCGTTGTGTATAGGCTGCATTATCCCCAGTCATGTGGGCTGATTTACTTCCCTTCCACTAACCTTTTTATTGAAATGTTTGGCGAATATGTCGGGCAATTATGACAACCATGGCAAAACTTTCCAGAGCTTTGTGTCATAATAGCTGCAAGGTCCGGTAAATAAATCCTCCTTGTATTTTGCCAAAGACAACAGGAGGTTTTTATTTGGCCATGCCCAGGCCACCTACTCTAGGGGAGTGTCAGTCAGCCATCTCTCAGCCCACTGGAGCTGGACCACTGTTCAGTAGCACTCCTAGTTAAGGAACCCTAACCCTCTTCTAGATGTTGGAAGCCGTTATCTACAGAATGCAAATTTCCATCTCCCCATTTTCCAGATTTGTTATGTTAATAAGGAGTTTAAATCGCTGAAATGTTTTAAAGGTATTTTCTAAGGGAGATTTGTACAGTGATAGATCATCCTAGGTAGTATCACCATTTTGGCAAGCACCTCCCTTCCAATTATACTTAATGGCAACGTCTTCCAGAACGCATAACTCAATGGTGTCTTCTGGGCTTCAAAGGACAACTTACTTACCTTCAGTAATGCCTTCTTTGGAAGAGACATGATCTAGCCACAGATTCCTTACCTTTGAACTTCCAGGTGTCAGGCTGGATCCGAAAGATTTTTCGTAGCAGTACCCCTGCGTGCCGGTAGGTGGCATCTGTAGACTCCAAGTGACGTTATCGGCATTGTGTTGGTCGTCGTGACGTCAGCGTCGTCAATTTAACTGCCATTCCGGCGCCCCAACGCCAGTACTTTTCCCCACTTTCCACGCCAGAAGTGTGGAGCAATGAAGTGACTGACCATGTTGTGTTAAAAAACGAACAGCTAGGGCCCTGAAGGGGACATCCCTGACACTTAAAACCCCGTTCCGCAGTGCGGGGAGGATGGGTGAGTCGATAAGGAATCTGCGGCTAGATTAGGTCTCTACCAGATAAGGCGTTACCGAAGGTAAGTAACTTGCCCATTTGATAGAGACATCTAGCCGCAGATTCCTTACCTTTGAACAGATACCCAAGCAATGCCATACCCGGAGGAGGGAATGCAGAACGGTTCAGACCAGAAAATCCTGCAGAACGGTTCAGACCAGAAAATCCTGCAAAACAAAGCGACCAAAAAGACCCTCTCTGTGAACCCAGGAAATAGTGTCTAGCAAATGTGTGCAGAGATGACCATATGGCAGCTAGGCATAGATCCAAAACGAGAACAGAATGCTGGAGAGCCGTGGTGCCTTCTTTTGCCCTTGTGGATTAGGCCCCTAAGCCCTCAGGGGCTCCTTCTTCGCTAAAGCGTAACAAATTCGTATACAGAGGATAACCCATCTGGATATAGTCCTCTTCTGGATAGCACGACCTCCCTTTGTGCCCACGTACTCTACAAAGAGTGGGTCATCCACCCAGAACTCTTTGGTTTGATCAAGGTAGAACGATAAAGCTTTTTTTGGGTCCAGACAATGGAGACGTTCCACTTCATTGGAAGGATGTGGAGGCGCATAGAAGGTGGGCAGGGTAATCGACTGTCACAGATGGAAGGGTGTTACCATCTTATAAAGAAGAGATGCCCTAGTCCAGAGTACTACCTTATCTGGAAAGGGCGTCAGGTAAGGAGGCTTTGAAGATAGCGCCTGTAGTTCGCCGACTATCCTGGCACAGGTTATTGACACCAAAAAACTGTCTTGATGGTGAGCAACCGCAGAGGACAGTTATGCAACAGGTCAAACTTTGCACACATCTAAAGGGTGAGCACCGAATTAAGGTCCGACTGTGGCATTATAAAAGGTGAAGGGGGAAACAAATGGGTTAGCCCTTTCAAAAATCTCTGCACTATAAGAGATTTGAACAAGGATGGATGTTCAGGCAACTGAAGAAAAGAAGAAAGGGCAGGAAGGTAGCCCTTCAAAGTGCCCAGAGCAGACCCCTGCTGGGCCAAAGAAAGTATGAAGAGAAGGACTTCGGATAAGGGAGCAGGTAAAGAGTCAATAGACCGGTCTGTACAATATTTACAAAACTTGTTCCATCTGAAGGCATATACTGATTTTGTAGAGGGACACCTGGCTGCCAAGATACCTTACAGACTTCAGTATGAAGGTCAAAAGCTGTCAACTGTTGCAGCTCAATCTCCACGCAAGGAGGCAGAGAGTGGACAGGTTTGGGTGGAGGACCCTCCCCTGCTGCTGCGACAGAAGATCCTCCCGAAGGGGCAGCCTGACCGGAGGATCAGTGCTCATGTCTAGAAGCTCTGTATAACAAACTCTCTGCGCCCAGTCTGGATCCACAAGAATAACTTAAGCCAGATTGCTGCTGATCTACTTGGGCACTTTGGGCAGAAGTGGTATGGGCGGAAAGACATATATGAGGCTTGAGCTCCACTCGCGATGAAAAGTGTTGCAGAGCAAGCGCCGCCTTGGAAACTCTGACACGCAAAACAGCTGACATTGCACGCTCTCTCCAGAGGTGAACAGATCTAACCAAGCCTCTCCCCCTGCTGAAAGAGACCTTGTGCCACCTCCGGATGGAGACGCCATTCGTGATCCTCAAGGAACCTTCGGCTGAGCTTGTCCGCCCTAGCATTTAAAGAACCGGCCAGGTGTTGAGCCACAGGGGCGCTCCAGCCAAGTCCAGAGACGCAGGGCCTCTTAAAAGGGTCCACGGCCCCACTCCGCCCCGTTTATTGCAGTACCACATGACGGTAGTGTTGTCTGTGAACACTTGAACAAGCCTTCCCTTTATAGACGGCAAAAAGGCTTTTAGTGCCAGTCGGATCGCCTAAAACTCCAGCAGGTTGATGTGGAGCTTGGCTTCCGCCAGAGACCAGAATCCTCTGATCTCCACCTCCACCAGTTGGCCACCCCAGCCCAGAAGGGACGCATCCATCACTACTGTGAGATCAGGGTGGGGAAGGGAGAAGGGTTTGCCGTTAAACAACTCGCTGTCCATCAGCCACCACTGCAGATCTTTTGCAGTGCCCTCTGAAATCTGAACCAAGTCGGTGAGGTTTCCGCGATGCTGTGCCCAATGGAACTTCAGGTCCCACTGCAGAGCCCGCATGAGCCACATTGCATGGGTCACTAGCAGGATGCAGGAGGCCATGAGACCCAACAGCCTCAGAGTCAGTCTCATTGAAACCCAGGATAGAGGCTGAAACTTAACAGCCCATGCAGATATGCCCACACCTGTGTAATAGTGCACCCAGTCTTAGGGCTGTAAGCCTGACAGAGGGGGAGAATTACCTATACCTTAGGCAGGGCTAGTTGTCTTGGCACACAGGCAGTGTGCCATGTTGACTTTGTCAATTTGTCTTGCATGCGGCAGTGGCAGTCTGCATGGCCGAGGTGAGAAGACTCAAGGGAACCTTCTTCAGTCCCAATGCCTTAGGTACCCAGGTACAATTTACTAGGGACTTAAAAATGGCCTGAAGGGCCAATTGTGGAATAGTTATTGGGAAGAAGCACTGGCATAGGAGGACCGGGTTGGCAGGGATCCTGTGCACTACAATCGAAACCACATCAGTTTCCATGCATTAAGAGGGGGGCTAACCACGTCAAATGAGGCACTTTCTCACATGTACTTTCCTGCACAGGAGCCTTTGACTCCTGTGTCCTGGACTCGCCCATCGGGAGGATAGGCACGAAACTGCATCATGTCCAGAACCGCCCCAATGAAACGAAGTGACTGAGAGGGAGTCAAGTGTGACTTTGGCACGTTGATAGTGAAGAGGTTCACCGTCGTCTGGAGGTGGGAGACAACTGCCTGGGACGAGCCCACCTTCAACAACCGAGATAGGGGAAGAGTGGAACCCCAGCTCTCCGCAGATGAGCTGCGACCACTGCCATCGCCTTTGTGAACAGTGGTGAAGCCAAAGGGAAGCACCGTGATCTGAAAGTGCTCAAGGCCCACTGTGGACCGCAGGTAGGGATAATGGGCAGGCAGGATGGGGATATGGAAGTAGGCATCATGCAAGTCCAGTGCTACCATCCAGTCCTCTTTTTCCAGGGCAGACAGGACCTGAGCAAGGGTGGGCATCTTGAATTTCTCCTTTTTGAGGAAGAAATGGAGGGTTCTGAGGTCTAGGATAGGGCGAAGTCCTCCATCATTTTTGGGGACCAGGAAGTAGCGGGAATAGCAACCACTGCCTACTTTGCGCTCGGGAACCATCTGTATGGCTCCCTTGGCCAAGAGAGCATTGACTTCCTCGCGGAGCAAAACAAGGTGATCCTCCGACAGCCAATCATATGCTAGTGGCATAGAGGGAGGAGTAGTCTCAAAGGGGAGGGAGTAACCCCTCTGGACTGTTTGCAGCACCCACCTGTCCGATGCAATGTTTTCCAGTGGTTGAAGTGATGGCATATTTTGCCACCAACTGGCTGAGAGTGGTCCAGGGGGATCGGACTAAGAAGGTTTTCCGGTGGAGGAGGCGATGGTGGCTTGGCTCAACTTCTGGTTCCTGATCCACAAGGCTGGGGTGAGCCGCGTCCACGGCCCCGTAGAGGTTGCTGAATTTGCAGTGCCCTCTGGCCAGTATAGGGTTGGCGCTGCAGGTAGCAATGAAAAGGAGAGAAAATTGGATGAAGCCTTGGGGGCAGTAGTGAGGCCCAAAGACTTGGCCGTGGCCCACGAATCCTTGAAGCGCTCAAGGGCAGAATCCGCCTTATCCCCGAAGAGACGGGAGTCGTCAAAAGGCATGTCCAGGAGGTTGGCCTGGACATCCCCCGAAAAAACATATGTTCTCAGCCAGGCATGGCGACAAACTGCCATTGTGGTGGAAATCGCTCAACCTAGCGAGCCAAAGCCATATCTGATGGCGAATTTCGCTGCGTCTCCCCCATCTGATATAGCTTGGGAGAGTTGAGCCCGGTACTCCTCAGAGACTCTGGGCAGTACCTGCACTACCGTATCCCATATAGAATGGAAGTAATAGCCCAAGAGGCATGCAGTGTCGACCAGAATATTTTCTTCCCAAAGTTTTCCAGCATCTTGGGTTCCCTGTCCAGGGGTGCATAAGGGAATTCACCTCAGGAGATGGAAGCTTGGACTATCAAGCTTTTGGGAGTGGGATGGGTGATGAGGAAAAATGGTTCCCGCGGTGCAGGCGGTGGGAGCAGGCGATCGACCTATTCACCGAAGCCTGTGTGCTGGTTTTGGACTATGTCCCCAGAAGGACATCTGTCAAGGCCTCATTGAAAGGCAGTAGGGGATCCGAGCACGAGACCCCAGGCTGCAGGACCTCTGTCAAGACGTTTGTCTTGACGCCACTGTAGGAAGCTGTAGTTCAAGGACCTCCCACCATGGCAAAAGGAACTTTCTCCACCATAGCCAGGGTTAGAGGGGAAAGCATGCCAGAGTCTAGGTAGGTGCAAGACAACTCAAGAGTCAAAGGAAACAGTGCATGCATGATATGAGAGGCTTTATAGGTGTTTAAACAATATAGTGGTATGGAGAGTATCACTGATAAAAAGATGGGACATTTTGTGAATAGGTTTGTGTTTGGACTGAAACCAGAAACTAGCAATATGATTCAGCAGCATTTGATATGTTAGCAAAGCACAAGTATAGATGAGATACTTCGTTATGAAAAATATTGTAGCAACCACATTGACTCAAGGCACAAGAAATTGAAAGAGAAATTGATGTGGGCACAAATGAAAGCAGCACAGAAAGGTGAGAATTTTGTAGATGGTTCTTAGACAGGTTTGCAGGGAAAAGGTCAGAATACTCCAAATGGGCAGTTTTCTACTATGGGAGGTGTTGTGATGAATGGAGGTGTTCAAACACAGGTGAAAGGCAGAGGTAGAGGTAGAGGTAATAAAGAAGATTTAAAATAGAAGTATCCTTGTCATGCATCACCCAATTCCTCATACCAGTCCAGGTCCTGGTGTTGCGGCATTTCTAAGGGATCATGCTCCCCCTCTCAATCATCTTCCTCCATCCCTAACCCTTCAGAATAGGGCAGAGAGAAAGGCATGGAGCCGTACAGCTTTGGTCTAGGCGTCGGAAGTCGCCTGACTGGCTCAGTGTCGTCGGGAATGAGGATTGGGGAGGCGCCAGTGAGGACCTACACGCTGGACGAGACGCTGGGGATGGTTGCTGCTGAGGTGTGACCGGCGTCGGTCCGGACCCAGAATGGGTCCACTTGGAGACTGTGGAGCCGGGCCGGAGCCGCCGGCACAGGAACCATGGGGCTCCTTTGTCCTCGGAACCATGGTGTCATAACATTCTTTGTGAGTTGTCTGTGGGCGGGGGGTGGGGGGGGGGGTGGGGGGGAGGGGTAGGGGTTGGGGCGGGAGGAAAACACAGAGCCAACCGAGAGGGGGAGGGGGGCACTCTAGCGTGGAGGTTCCTACACCGCATCACGAGACATGGGCGAAGTCGAAGCACGCTTTAACTTCTTGTGCTTTTTGTGGTGCTTCTTACTTGACTTCGACAAAGAGGACTTCAAATCACCGAATCGGTGATGGGGCCTTCCTCGCGACCGAGAACTGGACCAGGATAGAGACTGGCAAGGCAACCTCTGAGGTGCTGGTCACTGGACTGCGAGAAGCTTTAAGGACCGCTCCCTCAAAGCCTTTGGCACCATGGGCCGACAGTCGGAGCACGACTTGGAGTCATGGTCGTGCTACAGGCACCACAGACAAACCAAATGGGGGTCTGTGACCGACATGGCGCAGTGACTGGCGCTGCACGGCTTGAACCCAAAAGTCTTCTTACTCAACATTCCTAAACACACTAACGAAGTCGACAAAAAGTCTGTCAAAAAGTGACAGAGGGTAGCTCTCTCCAACGGATTGGCACCAGCTGGCGCGGAAAATAAAGAACTGACGTCAGCGCGCCAGAGTGGTGGTTATACTGACGACGTGGCTGTCACTACGATGACTAACACTATACCGATGACGTCACACGGATGTCATGGAGATGACTAATACTACACCGATGACGTCACACGGAGTCGACCAATGCCACCTACCACCGTGCAGGAGTGCTGCTAAGAAAAATCTTCCCGGATCCAGCCTGATGCCTGGAAATTCAGAGGTAAGGAATCTGTGTCCAGATGTCCCTATCAGATACATTTGTATGCCTACATATTTGATCAGGTTTGCTTCCCATCTAAATTGCCCACCCTGATACTCACTGGCATCTCTGTGCCATCCATTGTAGGAAAGAACCTCTTTTCGTATGATCAAGCACCGGACCTCTTTTTGTTTGATCTAGCAGCACACTTCCCCTGATGTTTTTGGACTGAAGCTGTTTTTTCAACCCAGTAGTGTACTGGGGCCTGCTGCCATGCTACAGTGTATGTGCTCTGACTCCCAAAGTACAAGTTAAATTGGTTCATGCGTGACTCATTTAACTTACCCATAAGCCCCTAGGACATGGCACAAGAGATACCCAGGGCTAGTAAGTTCAAGGTCACTACTGGATTGCAGCTCTTAACTCTGCCACCAATACAGTGAAAGAGTAAAAACGTGACTCGAGTCCTGCCACTGCAATCTAGTCCGACAGCATTAAAACTGCCAACTCGACATTGCATAATGCTGTCCCCTTTTAGGAAGTGTGAAGTGTTCCCAGGCACAGGGAACAAACAATTGCTGGTGAGAGGAGGTTTGACCTCCTCCAGCAGGATGACTACCAGGTGGTGACCACAGATGGCCAGGCGTCAAAGAGGCTACCACCTCAGAGCAGCAAATGATGATCACAGCTACGCCTGCCTGCTCCTTTGTATAGGCAGACAGAATACTTTCTCCTACACAGGGGATGGTAATATTGAGACCGTTTGCTGGCCAACCCCTCAGGAAGTGTTGTATAATGATAAAGGTTGCCTCATGGGAACTATTGCCGTGGGGCAATAGTTCCCACGAGGCCATGGGGGCTAGCGAATCCTCCCTTCCACAAACAAGAAACTGGCATAAAAGTGGCACCCAGATACACAGTTCTCAGATCAGTCATAAACTGGAAAGAAGACAGAAGAAGGACTGCCCTGCTGCTCCCTGGACACAGCAGGGAGGGTTTGCACCAAAGATTGGACTGCATATCTTTGCTTTTCGTTCCCCACAAACAAAATATCTGCCTACCTGTAAGCAACCGCTGAGACTGCTGCAATTTTGAGACCAGTGGCGACGCACAAGTTACTACTTGTGTAACGATATATCTGTAAGAGACATTAGATAGTGATAGATTCCTTACCTTAGAATATCCCCAGGCATCAGACTGGGTCCGGAAATTTTTGCATAGCAATACCCCTGCACGTCGGTAGGCGTTGTCTGCGGCTCCGCGTCCGTCGTCGGCGTTGTTAGCGCTGGAATGACGTCAGAGTACTTAGATGCCGCCCATGCGCGCTGACGTCAGTTCTGATACACAGCTTTTCCGCACCAGATACACAGAGCCATGATAGAACTAACACTGGTGCCATGAAACTAGGGCCCTGAAAGGGGATGACCTTAACCCTAGATATCGGTTTGCAGAACGGGGAGAATGGGTGGGTCGGTAAGGAATCTATCACTAACTAATGTCTCTTACAGATATATCGTTACACAAGTAGTAACTGACACGTTAGTGATAGATTCCTTACCTTAGAATCAGTGTTCCCTCTAACGTGCGCGGCTGCGCTCGCGCGCACCTTTAAAGCACTGAGCGCGCATAGTTCAATGCTTAGCGCGCACACGTTCTCGCCGGCGCCACCCGCTTTTAAAATGCAAGTGGTGAAAAACGGCAATTTTCCTAGTTGTCTGAGTCCTTTGGGAAAGTATTCCTGTTAATCACAGCGCCCGTCAGGCGCTGCAATTAACAGGAATATTTTCCCAATGGCCCGCAATCAGCACCCAGCGGCGCTGTATTTAGAAAAGAAATGAAACAAGTCTGTAAGCACGGTGTGTAAAGCACATGTTGTGCTTCCAGACTTGCTTAATTTATTTTCTAAATACAGCGCGACTGGGTGCTGATTAAGGGCCTTTGTGAAAGGATTCCTGTTAATCACAGCGCCCGTCATGCGCTGCAATTAACAGGAATATTTTCACAATGGCCGGGAAGGGCGCTGGGCGACTCGGGTGACTCGTAACACGTCGCTGGTGCAACTCCCGGGGTTTCCCACTTGGGTCTGCGGCTTCGTCATCTACAAAGGGTAAGAATTGCCTGAGCCCTCCTGGTACCACAACTGGCCGGAGCGCTTCAGCAGCACACGCTCGCCAAAGGTTGCCAAGTCGACTTTTTGTTATTGTTTTCCATCCACTTGGATGTCGATAATATCATATTGAGCCACCTCAGGAGAATCCTATGCTTTATAAGAGGCAGCCAAGAGCGGTGATGGTGTAGCCTGCTCAATTGACAAACAAATCTGCCATGTCTAGGCACGCAGATAAAAAACAGAGTGAAGCTGTTCTTGTGACTCGCACACACGCAGCCTGCATGCCATCCTGTTTGTTTACTTTCAGAATAAAGTTGCAGAAACAATTTTAGGGAAAGAAAACACGCAATAATTGTGTATAAACAGGTGAAATTAATCTGGATAGGGTGATGTAAAGTAGCATATCGGGCCCTGACAAATAAAATGGAAATATTTTGCCTCAAGTTCTGACTGTCAGTGAAACAAGCATTGGCAAACTGAACATGTTTGGCTTGCTCTTGGAGTCCTAAACCAGTGCTTTAAAAGGGCAGTTCTGTCCGGTGCCAAGTACCTGCGCTTTTTTAATTTGAATACCGGCACTTTTCAGAAGTGCTGCAATACATTTAATTGGGGAGTCTGGCACCCCTCAGGAGAAAGTAGGTACTAAATAGTAAGTCCCTGTACTTCTATAGGTACATTCAAAGCACTGTCTGCAAACTTTTATGTAAAAGGAAGGGGCTGCTGTCTCCTCTGGTGCTTCATCTTTCACGGAAGAGGCATCGAATTCAGGAAAGGAAGGCACACATGGAGGTCTTGTCAAAAGCAGGTAAATCATCGGAGGGGGCGAGGTACTATCTATTTCATGTCACACTTCTGCTTACTTATAAGACTATGCGCAGGTTCCTGCTCCAGTATTTGAAATACTTGAAACTATTTGTGGTAGTGGCACGCATGCAACAATCACTTTTACAGTATTTGGCTAAGCAGGCAGACCCCCGATCAGACGGATATACACACAGCCAACCAGAGCAGCGGAAAGTGTCCTAAGTACGAAGGTACATTAGACAGACATTCCTAAGAGACAGGTGGCCATGATGCAAGCAGGCAGAAACAGAAAATGAGAGAGAAAGGGACAGACACATAGCATTACACAGGCAAAGCGAAGCCAGCAGGGACAAAAGCCCGGAAGACAAACATAGACAACGCACTTAACGATGTACTGACTTACAAACAGTTGTACACCGAGGTAACTGGATAGACAGAGATCAAAAAAAACATACATTGGGAAATACAGAAAAAGTTGAAAGAAAAATATATATGCATACAGCTTGTGTATAGTTTATGTACAGGTTGAATGACAATATCCAGTTAAAAAGATAGACATGCTGTCAAAAAGACAAAGGGGAGGGAAGGACAGAGAAAATATACAGAAGGAACCCACATTGGCAGACGTGGATGGTCTGAACATACATATTTGACTGCATTCTCTCTGCAGCTAGACTGACAGACAGACAGACAGATAGATATAGATTTATTCAAATCGAGTTGTGCTGATGGATGTACGCATGAATGGACGGGTTGTGGGTTAGGGAGCTGGCTGGGTTTGAGTGGGTGAATGAGCTGTATGTAAGGATGGATGAGCTTAAGGGGTAGTTGGATGGGTTTGAGTGTGTAGATATGGTGGATGTAAGTTTATGTGGATGGATGAATGAGTGGATGGATGAATTTATTTTACTTGGATACTAGATGAGTGACACTATGGGTTGGATGGATGGGCTTAAGGGGTAGCTGGATGGGTTTGAGTGTGTGGATAGCGTGTAAGTATATGTGGATGATGAATGGATGGATGGATTTAGTTTACTTGGATGCTAGATGAGTGACACTATGGGTTGGATGGATGGATGGCTAGGGGATGGATGGGCGGATGGGACGGGGGGTTTGTATACAGACATAGTCAATGGAAGAATGCATCGACGAAAAGGGAAATGTTCAAATGCTCAGAAAATGCGTTTAGAACAATATTTAAGCAGAGCCTGTCTGCCCTGCAGACTGCATTCAGCACAGCAGGCAGGCTTCCCTAAGCTGAATTTTATGTGCGTACAGCCGTTATTCATATATGAGAAGTGCCGGGAAAGTGCGTGGGTGATGTTTTTATATATTCTTTGATGAGGGTCTTGCAGTTTTCCTCCAGTGAACATGTGTTTGCGTCTCACAGCCGGAGCTGTCTGAGGCTGTCCTCATCTGCTTGCCCACCATGAGCCATCCGAGGAGCCCCTTTTAGATGGCGCTGCTGCTTTGCATGCTAGTGGCCGGAGGCTGCAAAGAGAGAAACGAGCCAGTCGAGCTCTGAGACAGCGCCGTCCTCAACCTCATTATAGACATCATACAGGACTTGAGAAACTACCACTTGGCCAAGGAAAAAGGGGTGCAGTTTTACTCAAAATTCTCAGACTATAAACTGATGACAAAGAAGGCCCCGAGTACGGGCACTATCAGGACGAGCAGAGAGTCAGCGAGTCTCCCATTTTCGCTCCTCCCGTTAGTTAGCATCCGCACTATTCTGTTAGTAAGAAGGTGAAACCGGGCAGAGCCCAAGCACACTATTATGGCTGGGCATGTTGTGTTGAGAGATAGGCTAGGTGTGGGTCAGGTGGGTGGTCTCTTTGGACTGGGATGAAGAAAGATTGGGGAAAATCTGTAGCACTATATGCTAAAATAGAATTGGACCGAATTTACATATCCTCTAAGGAGATCTGTTGTTACCACCTAAAATGAATATATTGTGCGGCACAGTTAGTGCAGTAAATTATATCAGAAACAAAGTGTTTGGCTACAGATATTGCACAATAACTTCTAAACTATCTATTCGTGTCCATTAGTGCCACTGAGGGTGCTCTGGTCAGAGTATTATAAGTCACAAGGCAAAACAAGCATTGGCTGCGCGGCCATAAAAGTAACGGCCGCAAGTATTTTCATCCCACTCAAAGCCCTGGTCTACACGCACGGTCAGGTTCTTGGCGCACATAGCCTTGGCTGCAGCGCACAGAGACCTTACTCTGCTGCACACAGAGTAAAATAATTAGAGGGAACATTGCTTAGAATACATACCCCAGCAATACCAACCCCGGTGGTGGGTCTGCTAACCAATAATCACACCAGAAAGTCCTGGAGGACGGAACGGCCAAAGAAGCCATCCCTCTTGACTTGACTGTCCAGGCAGTATAGTCTTGCGAACGTGTGCAGCGAGGCCCACGTAGCTGCCTGACAAATGTCCTGTAAGGGGACTCCTCGGCCCAAGGCAGTTGTTGTTGTCGTGGCTCGAGTGGAATGAGCCCGCAATCCAGCAGGGGGCTCCATTTTGGCCATGGAGTAACATACCTGAATACACAAGATGATCCACCGTGAAATGGTCCTCTTGTGTACCGCCTTTCCCTTCTTCGCGCCCACGTAACCAACAAAGAGTTGGTCATCCACCCGGAACTGGCGTGTGCGATCTAAGTAATAAGAGAGCGCACGTTTTGGGTCCAGACGGTGGAGCCTCTCTTCCTCTTTCGAGGGATGCGAAGGCGTAAAGAAGGTGCGCAAGGTAATGGACTGCACGATGTGGAAGGCCATGACAACCTTGGGCAGAAAGGAAGGTCGTGTACGCAACACCACCTTGTCCGGATGAACAGAGAGGAATGGTGGAGTAGAAGATAGAGCCTGGAGCTCACTCACTCTCCTGGCAGAGGTGATGGCAACCAGGAAAGCAGTCTTCAGGGTAAGAAGACGGAGAGGACAGTTATGGAGCGGCTCAAAGGGAGCACACATTAGATAAGGGAGTACAAGATTCAAGTCCCACTGGGGCATCACGAAGGGAACAGGAGGGAACATGTGTGTGATGCCCTTCAGAAATCTATTTACAATGGGGGACTTGAATAAGGAAGGCTGATCAGGTAGCCGTAAGAAGGTGGAAAGAGCAGAAAGGTACCCCTTAAGAGTGCCCAGAGCAGAGCCCTGCTGGGCAAGGGAAAGAAGGAAGAGTAGAACTTCAGAAAGGGGTGCAGAGAGAGGGTCCACAGCCTTTGCTGTGCACCATGCCACAAATCTGTTCCACCTGCAGGCGTATACCGACTTTGTGGAGGGACGACTGGCTGCCAGAATGATATCACAGACTTCGGGAGGCAAGTCAAATGGCCTCAACTGCCTCCGCTCAATCTCCAAGCTTGTAGGTGGAGACTAGACAGGTTCGGGTGCAGGACCGTCCCCTGCTGCTGCGACAGAAGGTCCTCCCGAAGAGGCAGACGAATCGGGGGATCGACTGACATGATGAGTAGCTCGGGATACCAGTATCTTCGCGCCCAGTCCGGAGCCACAAAGATAACCTGGGCCCGGTCGCGCCTGATCTTCTTCAGCACTCTGGGCAGAAGTGGTATAGGCGGAAAGGCGTACAACAGACCGCAACTCCACTCGCGGCGAAAAGCGTCTCCGAGCAGCGAGTGCCGCCTTGGAAATTCCAACGCGCAGAACTGATGACATTGCGCGTTCTCTTCTGTGGAAAATAGATCTAACCAAGGCTCTCCCCATTGCCGAAAAGGCCTTGCGCCACATCCGAGTTCAGACGCCATTCGTGATCCATCATGCACCGACGGCGGAGTTCACCCGCCCTGGCATTCAGAGAGCCTGCCAGGTGTTGAACCACCAGAGTCACGCCCTGATGTTCTAGCCACTGCCAGAGGCGCAGAGCCCCCTGGCATAGGGTCCACGACCCCACCCCGCCTTGATTGTTGCAGTACCACATGGCAGTGGTGTTGTCCGTGAACACCTGCACTACACTCCCCCCGGACAGAGGGGAGGAATGCCTTCAGTGCTAGACAAATCGCCCGCAGCTCCAAGAGGTTGATATGGAGCCGGGACTCCGCCGGAGACCAGAGTCCTCTGATCTCCGCCTCTCCCATGTGTCCTCCCCAGCCCTGGCGGGACGCGTCCGTCACAGCCACGTGCTCCGGTTGGGGTAGGGAGAGGGATCTGCCACTGACCCAGTCACGTTCCGTGAGCCACCACTGCAGTTGTCTCGCAGTGCCCTCCGAGATTAAGACATGATCGGACAGGTTGCCCTGATGCTGGGCCAACTGAAACTTCAGGTCCCACTGCAGAGCCCGCATCCGTCACCTGACGTGATGCACCAGAAGGATGCAGGAGGCCATCAGCCCCAGAAGTCGCAGCATCAACCTGACCGAGACTCGGGATAACGGCTGAAAGATGGGAATCAGAGCCTGTATATCCCGAACCCGCTGTTCGGGAGGGTAAACCCAAAACTGCGCCGAGTCGAGAACCGCTCCGATGAAGAGGAGCTTCTGAGAGGGACACAGGTGCGACTTTGGCACATTGATGGAGAACCCCAGCAAATGCAGGAGGTCGGCCGTAGTCTGGAGGTGGCTGATGACTGTCTGGGGCGAGCCCGCCTTCAACAACCAGTCGTCTAGGTAGGGGAAGACTGACACCCCTAACCTGCGCAGATGAGCTGCGACCACCGACATCACCTTCATGAACACCTGTGGGGCGCTGGTAAGGCCGAAGGGGAGCACGGTAAACTGAAAGTGCTCTTGGCCTACCATGAACCGCAGGTAACGCCGGTGGGCCGGCAGGACGGGGATGTCGAAATAAGCGTCCTGCAAGTCCAAAGCTACCAGCCAGTCTTCCGGGTCCAGGGCAGCTAGGACCTGAGCCAAAGTTAGCATCTTGAACTTCTCCTTCCGGAGGAAGCCGTTGACGTTCCGCAGGTCCAAGATAGGGCGTAGGCCCCCTTTGCCCTACTTGGGTACCAGAAAGTAGTGGGAGTAACATCCACACCCTACTTCTGGCCCAGGAACGCGCTCGATGGCCCCCTTGGCCAAGAGGGCCGTGACTTCCTCTTGCAGAAGTTGCAAGTGATCCCCCGACACGCGGTGGCATTGCAGTGGCATGGATGGAGGGGTCGCCTCGAAGGGGAGGGAGTAGCCCCTTCGGACGATCTGCAGCACCCACCTGTCCGACGTGATAGTGCGCCAGTGGGAGAGGTGATGGCGAACCCTGCCTCACATGGGCCTGAAAACTCGGACTAGGCGGGTGCTGTGGAGGGAGATGTGGACTGGCCTCGCCGCTGTCCCCGACCGCCGCCACAGCGGTTTCCACAGCCGCCACCGCGCTGTTGAACATTCTGCGGCGCGTGGCTGGCTGCACGTGTGGGTTCGCCCCTTCCGTGGCCACGAAAGGAGAGAAAGGCACCTGCTTGCTGGCGTGGGGCTGAGAGGCCCAAGGACTTGGCCGTAGCCCTGGAGTCCTTAAAACGTTCCTGCGCATGGTCTGCCTTGTCGCCGAAGAGGCGACGGCCATCGAACGGCATGTCCAGAAGTGTGGCCTGGACATCGGCATAGAAGTTGGCGGACCTCAACCAGGCGTGGCGTCGAACCGCCACCGTCGTTGCCATTGCCCTGCCCAGTGAGTCCGTTGTATCCAGCCCACACCGGATGGAATAACGCGCCGCATCTCGGCCCTCCGCAAGGGTTTGGGCGAGTTTAGCCCGGACCTCCTCCGGACATTGTGGCAGCACGTCCGCAACCGCATCCCACAAAGTGTGGGTGTAGCGGCCCAAGAGACAGGCGGTATTAACAGACCGCAGCCCTATGCTCACAGACGAGAACACCTTCTTCCCAAGCTGTTCGTATCACTTGGATTCCAGGTCGGGCGGGCCGACGGGAATGCGGTCTGGGAATTTGAGGCCTGGATGACCAGGCTCTCAGGGGTGGGGTGGGTGGACAAAAAGCATGGGTCGCCCGGGGCCGGGTGGTAGCGTCTGGCCACGTTCCTATCCACAGGCGGGCCTGTGGCGGGCTTGGACCAAGTGCCCACAAGAACGTCACACAAGGCCTCATTGAACGGCAGCAGAGGCTCGCTGGAGCTTGACTGCGGTTTGAGGACCTCAGTGAGAAGGTTAGTCCTCACGGCTAGGACGGGGAGCTCAAGGTGTAAGGTCTTGGCTGCCTTCGTCAACACTACACTATATCTAGACCCCCCCTCCGAAGCCACAGTCGGAGGGGAGACAAATCCAGTGTCTGGCGATGTGTCAATACCACTGGCCTCCCCAAGCTCATATGTCCAGTCGTGTTGAGACTGGCACTCCAGTGCCAGAGGGTCCTCAGACCCCTCCCAATCCTCCTCGTCACCCCTTTCCAGTAAAACAGGATTAGTAGACGGGGCCTCCTCGTGGAAATAAAAATCTCCAAAGGCCGTCGGAAGCGGCGCCCAGCGCCGGTGAGGTCGTGAGGTCGACCGGCGACGACCCGGATCCGGAAGCGGATCCAGTGAGGTCCTGCGGCGCCGGGACCGAAGTCGCCGGCGGCGTCGGGGCCGAAGCACCCGACCCGCTAGGGCCTCCAGTCGGGACCGTTGGGCCCGAAGGCGCCGCGGAACCCGATTGAGGAGGGAGGGACCTCATGGCCATGAGGTACCGCTCGATCTCCTCCGGCGTCGCCGTGCCCAGGGACCCGAAGGTGTGGGGCAGGCGGCGACGCTTGCGACTCCCGCGGAGCCGCGCGGGCGGTGTCGCCCGAGCCCTCGGCCGCATCGTGCGAGCGTCGGGGTGAGTCGGAGGAACGATGACGTCGCTCCGACCTCTCATGCCTCTTACCTGAGGACTTGGAGCCTGACGACCGGTGTCCACTCCCGGAGCTGCGATGACTCCGACCCCGCGACCTGTCCCTCGACCTCCCATGGGACCGGGACCGGGACCGGGACCTGGAGAGGCGCGGGGCCGACTGCCGGAGCTCGAGCCGCTTGCGGGACCGCTCCCGCCTAGCCTTCGACGTCAGGGCCCGGCAGTCGGAGCAGGTGTGGTCATCGTGATCGAGGCCTAAGCACTTCAGGCACTGGCGATGGGGGTCCGTGTAATCTCCCTGTTTCTCGGGATCGAGTATGTTTAGTAAGAAAACCCCACAAGATGCAAGTGTACTGCTATGTTCTTGTTTAATAATCACAAGTACAATTAGGTTAGGGAAAACTATAGTACACGCGATTCTTAGTCTCGCAAAGTAAAGGCAATTCATACGTTACCCATCAGTCGTTGGCCCTGGGATCATGAGGGCCGAGATCCAACCGTCCTCTGCATGGACACCGGTCCCGGTATCCATCCAACAGAGGACACTGTGCCGAGTAACGGCCGAAAATGCCGTTCGAGAACGACTGACGGGGTATTCTCGCCAAGGCGTCCTCTTAGTTCAGACTCTCGCCTCAGGAACACCCGGCCGGGCGCTCCACCGAGGGGTCCGTATCAATAAACAAGCCTCCCAAAACAGAGACGCAGCAACCACCTCCTTTGGCGGGCGTCTCTGTTCCAGTCCGTCCCGGGAGCGTAAAAACCAACGCTGTACCCGGACTCCAAGTCGGTAATCTGAAACGAGCAGCCGCTCGCTTCCTGTAACTGGGTACCTGAGTTCCGTAATGCGGAACCGCCTCCAAGGCCGAAACTGCACACAGCTCCAGGTTCCCGGGATCCAAGGTACAGCGGGACACAACGGACGGACGGCCAGTAACGAATAGTTTCTTACCCGTTGGTGTAGTTTTGCAGCTTGAAGATCTTTCTGGATTCACTATGCTGTGCATTATTCCGCGATCTGGTGGTTGGGTCGACCCAACCACCAGATCGCGGAATAATGCACAGCATAGTGAATCCAGAAAGATTCACGCTGCAAAACGAATAGTTTCTTACCTGTCGGTGTAGTTTTGCAGCTTGAAGATCTTTCTGGATTCACTATGCTGTGCATTATTCTGAGATCTGGTGGTTGGGTCGACCCAACCACCAGATCGCGGAATAATGCACAGCATAGTGAATCCAGAAAGATTCACGCTGCAAAACCAAAATATTCGACAGTGACCCTTCCGTCCAATGCGCATTAAGTACGCATTTCCGGGTGCGCGATGAGTGCGCTAAGCATGCCGGACCTTGTGGTTCCTGAGCCGCTCGTGACGTGTGGATCGGCCTCATTTTCGGCGGTTGTGGTCAGCGGTGTCCCATCGCGCCCCGGAGATTCTGACAGTCCGTGACCGACATCAGTCGGTCGCACTTCGAGCAGGGCTTGAACCCGGGCATCCCTACCGGCACAGATAAGAGTCGAAGACGCAGAGCCGCAGACGACGTCTACCAACGCGCAGGGGGGTTTACGGATCCAGTCTGACGCCTGGGGATATTCTAAGGTAAGGAATCTATCACTAACGTGTCTCTTTCAGATTGGACCTGCACTTGACTTCCCTGCTGCATAGTGAGTGTAAGAAAGTGAGTTTCTGTTGCAGTACCCCCCCCCCCACCACTTTTTGCCTGATACCTGATGCACTTTTCCTTGGTGTGCCCTGGTTCCCTACCAATCAGGTACCCAGGGCCTGTGCTCCTTCCCTAAAAACTGTACTAGAGCCTAAACCCAATTGGCATCTCTGGCCCCATGTCATCCTCAAGTAAATGGTACCCTAGGTACCCAGGACATTGTAACCAGAGAAGAGCTCTAAGGGCTGCAGCACTTATTGTGCCACAATTAGAGGCCCTGTACCCTGACACACACACACTGCCTTTGCCGGCTGAGTGTCCTGGTGCAGATCTAAACAAAGAGTCTACATGGCCCTCATCCCTGTGGGCCTAACTACCTCTGCAACCGGCTGCCTCTGTGCCGCTGAGGGTGTACCAACTGTACCTACCTGACCCTGGGGGACCCCTGAGTCTATTCCCAGAACCTTAACCCTGCCAGTCAAGTACTTACCTAAAAGCCGATACCTCACTTTTCTTCCATAGGCTAACATTGACTGGTTTCACTTAAAATTTATTTTAAGTGTGGAGTTTTGAAACTTTAAAATATTAATCTAAAATCAACCGAATAACGAATTCCGAATTACTCACCTGTGATCAGGAGAGAAGCCAGTACTGTACCTTTTAGCCCAGTACTGAACCCCGAATGTAATCATAACCTTGTTTACTAGTAACCAAAATGTATTCCATAGGAAACTATTGATTGCTTTTCTGTGAAATTTCTTCTATTTTTGCAAACTACAAATATTCCTTAAAAATCGTACCAACTACTAAACCGTAATTACTTACCTGTCTTAGGTAGACACCCCAGTGCTGAACCTAAGAGTCCAGTACTGGATTACAAAATTAACAAGAACCTACTTTCCCTGTGACTTGAATTTCTTCCATAGGATAACATTGGTAGGTTTTCACTGAAAAGTTTCAACTTTGAAAATACATTTATATTCTTTAAAAATCACAACTGTAACCAAAACGCTTTTACTTAACTGTTTACAGCTTAGGTCCTGGGACTGAATCCAGGGTCCAGTCCTGTGGTTAGAGAAGTAATCCTTAAAGTAATCAACTGCATTTATGTAGAAAAACCCATTGAGCTCAATGTTAAATTGTGTTTAGAATTGTGTTGCCGATTGCAACCACTGTAACTATTGTGCTTACAAAGTTTATTGCCTTTCTGCAAAGTAACTACCTGAAGTCACTCATACTGAGAAAAGTATATTTTTATACCTGTTGGTTCTAAAAATAAAACAACTATATCTTTTGATTAAAAAACAATTGGCCTGGAGTTCAGTTCTTGAGTGTGTGAAACCTTTTGCTGACTTGGTGTGTACAACAAATGCTTTACACTTTCCTCTGATACTGCCTTACTGCTCGACCAAGCTACCACTTTAGAGAGTAAGGTCAGATCTGACTTTAACCTCTGTTATATCTCTGGAGATTGTGGACTCTATACACACTGTACCTTACTTTGGTCCAGTATATATAGAGCCACTTTCTTACAATGAGACATCGATTTCTGAGGCCGAAAACAATTGCCGACACTCACTGCATCTCTACAACATCCTCAGCATCCACTAATCCCAGCATCAGAACCATTTCTTGGCTGTACCACGGTAAGTGAGAAAAGTGAAATGAGGACTCTGACTGCTGGACCTCTCAAGTACCTATCTCCCCAGAACTGTTGTGGCTCGTCTAAGTGAAGAAAAGTAGCGGTTCTAGCCAGAAACTTGGCTAAGAACAATTTGATTTCAGAACTGGAACACTGTGGTAAGAAAATGTTACGGGGTTAATATTACTAGGAAGAAGATAGGTACCAAGACTGACAACACTTCTCTGTTACTTTATTTTATAAAACTGTTACTTCACCAAACAAGCCCTTGTGCTTCTCTCAGCCTTCGTTAATATTTTTTAAAATATATGTTTGTATAAAATACAACAGACATTAAGCACTCAAACAAATGCACTCAAACAAATGTAGAGACAATGCGAAGACAATTAGAAAATAGAAATATAATAACAGGTATGTCAATCCATGTTGGTGGGAGTTGCACACTAATTAACTATATAAAACAGTATTCATGGGGTCTTGTGTTGTTGATTCGACCAATCCTTAATGTGGATATTCCAAGCCAAGATTAAATCATTTTAAACATCGAATGGCTTTCCTCTCATTTACTCAAGTGGAAATTACTGGCCAAAGAGTATGATACAAAAGAGGGAGATGAAAAAGGAAAGGAATTGAGAGGGGAAATGGGATGCAATAATCAACATCTAGTTCATACTTATTGTAAGAGAAAGGTGGGAGGGAGAAGGAAGTGAGAGAATTGTGAATGATTTGCAAGGATTTCATTGGGTCCTTTGACTTCAACAAAGTGTATCAATTGGCCTCCATGGTTATTCACGTTATTTTGTCATTAGTAAAAGGGGCTTCTTGTTTAGTAAGTAATCGAGCAGTGTGATAAAAACACAAAGTCAGTTTAATGTGTGACTCGATGCCTAGAACAGTCATTATGATGTAAATAGTGGTGAGGATGCCACCACAGCACTTGGTGTCTTGCCTCCAAAAGGGATTTAACAAGAAATTGGGAGCTCAAAGGCCACAGAATTTTCTAAGACATTAGGAGTAGTGCATCTAGTAGTGGGTTTTCAGGATACAGCTTGAGACAAAATTGATAAGAAAGTGTGAAGAAAGCATAATTCTGCCAGTTGTTACCTATCATGGGTGTCCAAATCATGTCAAATGTGCCCATCTGATCTTAGTCTTCTTGCATTCTGAACATTTTGGTGAAGCACTCTCCATATTAGGCTTTCTCAAGTAACAGAGGATGCACACTGCAGTTCTTGCCAGCAAAGTGGAGAGAGATCTCCTCCAGTCGGAGTCTATTTCGGAAATGGGATAGTGTCATGAAGTGCTGCGAGTCTTAAAGATGCGAGTTGGACACCTCAGTTGACGTGTACCATATGACTGACCAGTTAAAATTCAAACACAACAATGGGACGTGTATAAGGTCAGAGTTCAAGTGTTCGCACCTTTCGCACTTATGGTCGCTTCTGAGTCCTGCCCAGTAGAGTCAGAAAGTTGAGTAACAGTTGTCTGGTATCCTTAGTATGTAAATGTGTTTCTTGTTTCTCAAAGGCCCTAATCCTGTGTATCGAGTAGGTGGTCCCATTAGACCAAATTGTATTATGCAGCTGCTTTCAAGGTTAGTCTGTGAAGTAGATGCAAACTATTTACATATGGAATGTGGCATATTGTGGACACAAACAAGGCAATGAATACTTTGTAGCTGACAAGATAATTTCACAAGTAGTCTCTTTGTAATTTTATTATACATTTGGTATGAAGTTTCAACTTTGACAATCTATATGCATGCTCTGCTTAGGAACTCAAGCAAAGTCTCTGCGATTGCTTGATGTTCCAGGTAGAGTTAGCATGTCCTAGCTAGTCAAGTAAGAATGCTCATTTTACAATCGGGTCAGACAGTATGTGATTTTATTACCATATGGAACGTGACTTAACATGACATAACTGTTTTGACGACATTGTATTTAACTTTTAGGGCATGGATAAACAAATCCATACTCACTTTAAATGTAAATCATTGGCTAGTAACACCTTTGCGTTACATGTGTTTCCAACGAGACGATTGCGAGCTACCAGTAGTTCCCAGGCACCTTCAAACTAGCTCACAACCTTCAGTTCATTTTTAAATAAGCACAGGGTCCCATTTTTCTTTTAACATTATGGGAAAGCTGTGTTCACTTTCCAATATTATTATCATGTTGCAGAAAGCAGTGCCTGATAATGAGCAGTGCTCAGTCAGATTTATGGGCATGGCTGGGGCACAGAGGTAAAGAACTGAAGTACTGAGGTATTTAACTCTTAAATAAACGTTCTGGAGCATGAGCACAAAATGATGTTTCTGAATACTTTTAAATGAAAGAAAATGAAAATGAAAAATTACTTTAATGATTAACTCTTCATTTTAATTCCTCCCATTTCAAAGTGTCACAATTATAAGCAGCAGGCCTATTGCTCCCAGTGGCCGGTATGTATACCTGAAAAATATTAATTTTTTAGGTCTCGCGCCTAGCGGTGCACTGTGCAGCACGAGACATTTAGTAGTTGATAAACGGTGTACTGAAGGTGACCTAGGAATCGCACACGCTCTGCATGTGCGATTCCTTTTAAGCTATATGATTGGCCTTTGTGTGCGTCTTTTTATTAAAGACTGCATGCAATTGGTCAATTTGGAGTCTATTACGCCCTTGGTGCGCGTAATAGACACCAAACGGCCATGTGATTTCAATTATCATGCCCAGACAAGGGCGCGATAATTGAAACTGGCTCGTAGTGGCTCGTGCACTTCTTCTTTATTTTTGGATCCATTTCACACGGAAGAGACAAAAGCCATTTCTTTTCCTGGCGAAACGGAGGGCTGCATATCTTGCGTTGTGCAAGAAGGCTTAAGTTCTTGGGAGGGGGTGCCTTGTCCTTAGTGTTGTTGGACAATGCCTGCCTCTGGATTCTGTGTTGACCGCAACAAAAACATTAGCGGCCTGAAACTTGCTAGATTCTCCAGCGCCATCACCATCAGATCTGCCCTCAGTGCCTCGAGTGCATCTTCTGGGGGCATCCCAGCTGTCCCATAAAACCAATTTCCAACTAATATTGTTTTTGTGATCATAAAGCCATAACAGTGGCAGGTCTCACAAGGATTCTGACGTCGCGGCAGCCATGTTTGTCCAGGCCAGACACCAGGCGTGATGCCTACATTTCACAGAGTGGGGTATGTTCGCTCCTAATTATGATAAAAGTAATTCTTTTGGGACCCAGACCGGACAGACCTTTTATTCTACCGTCTAGTATCTGCCTTCCTTGGAAATGTGCGCACCATAGGCCTTTACGATGAAAGAAGAAAACAAGTTACTTACCTGTAACTTTGGTTCCCCAGTATTGGTAACTTTCATAGATTCCCATGCTTTGTATCATTCCCCGTCGTCGGAATGGGAGCCTCGGTAAATAGTAAAAAACCATAGTAGTAAACACAAAGTGAAAAATAGGCCTAGGCCTCATCTCATTTTGTAGCTTATCCACCTCTTTTTGTAAAAGAGACCACATTTCTGCAGTAGCCAATCAGAGCAGCCTCACCCCATAGAACCTTCCTGAGAGAAGCTCAGAGCCTCAGATTTTCGTTGCCGTTGTATACAGCTATCCACCAAGATCAGAAGAGTGAGCTTTCCCAGGGGAGGTGGGTGGGCGCATGGGAATCTATGAAAGTTACCAATACTGGGGAACCAAAGTTACAGGTAAGTAACTTGTTTTCTTGCCCCAGTATTGGAACTTTCATAGATTCCCATGCTTTGTATCAGAGTAGTTAGCAGTAAAGAAAAGCATATTTTGCCATACCTGAACCTGAAAAAGTGACACATCTCTGTAAAGAACAGCAGAACACATAGGATCATGAAATATGACAATAATGCAGTATACAAAATATGCAATAGGAAGGCGGGATAGAAAGGAAAAGCTCACCGACTTATTGGAAAAGATTCCTCAGGACTGCTTGGCCCACTGCTGCATCCTCCTTCACAGAAGAATCCAGACAGTAGTGGCGGGTGAAGGTGTGGACACTGCTCCACGTTGCCGCCCTGCAAATGTCCTTGATAGGGACTCCTGCGAATAACGCCGCAGAGGAAGCCATGGATCTGGTAGAGTGAGCACGAACTGCTCGCTGCAGAGGTTTCCCAGCCGCCTGGTGACAAAATTGTATAGCACTGGAAATCCAACGGGAAATACAAGCCTTAGAAACTGCACAACCCTTGCGTGGAGCACTGAAGGAAACAAAGAGCTGTGAAGATTTCCTGAAATGCTTCGTTCGCTCCAGGTAGAATTTCAGGCATCTGTGAATGTCCAGAGAGTGCAGAGTTCTTTCCGCAGGCGAAGAAGGCTTTGGAAAAAATGGTTTCAAGACTACGGGTTCATTCAGGTGGAATTCCGAAGGTACTTTCGGAATAAATTTCGGATTTGTCCGTAGAATCAGCACATTATTTTTAAACTGGAGAAATGGTTCCTCAATCGTGAAAGCCTGGATCTCACTTACTCTGCGAGCCGATGTCAGGGCCAAGAGAAGAGCCACTTTCCAAGAAAGAAACTTAAGGTCAGACTTATGTACAGGTTCAAAAGGGGCTTTCATGAGGGATGACAAAACTAGATTCAAGTGCCAGGTCGGAGGTGGTGGCCGGACTGGAGGAAAGACCCTGAATAAACCCTTCAGGAATTGCTTGACAATCCTTGCCGACCATAGGGAAGGACCTGAAGATGAACGTCGGAATCTAGAGATGGCTGCCAGATGGACCTTTATCGAAGATGGAGCCAATCCCGATTTTGCCAGTGAAAGAATGTAAGGCAAGAGCTTGTGTGGAGAAGAAGTATACGGGTGTAAACCTTCCTTCTGGCACCAAACACAGAATCTCTTCCATTTGGCTCGATAGGTCCTGTTGGTACTAGGGGCTCGAGCCTGAGCTAGAATGTCTCTACATTCCCTTGAGAGATCTAAACCCTGGAACTCTCTGAACTCAGGAGCCACGCTGTCAATCGCAGGGACTTCAAGTCCGGATGTAGAACCTGACCGTGAGACATTGTTAGCAAAGTTGGAACAGGATGTAGGAGAACTGGCTGGTCCTGGGAGAGGAGAAGAAGCTCCGAGTACCAAACTTGTCTGGGCCATGCTGGAGCGATCAGAATCATCCTGCATGGTTCCACCTTGAGTTTGCTGATCAACTTCGGAATCAGTGGGATGGGAGGAAAGGCGTAAACAAAGGCGCCTGACCAGGCAATCAAAAGCGCATTCCCCAAGGATTCCCGATGGTGAACCCTGCTTGCGAAGGACAGGCATTTGGCGTTCTGGGGAGTCGCAAACAGGTCGATGGAGGGTGTCCCCCATCGAGCAAAGAGTTCCTCCAGAACGGTCTGATCCAGTTCCCACTCGTGAGAGACTGTCCTCTGACGACTCAAAGCGTCCGCCTTGACATTGAGTGTCCCCGCTAGATGTTCCGCTGAGAGGGAGACGTTGTTCTGTATTAACCAATTCCATAGCGTTTGGGCTTCCTTGGAAAGGGTGGAGGATCTTGTGCCACCCTGTTTGTTTATGTAGTGCATGGCTGTAGTGTTGTCCGTACGAACCAGCACTACACTGTTTTGAATCCTCGGAAGAAAAGCTTGAAGAGCCAAGCGGATAGCGAGAAGTTCCAGGAGGTTGATATGGAACTTGCGTTGCACTGGACTCCAGTGACCGCTGACCTTTAGCTCCTGGAGGACCGCTCCCCATCCTTCCATGGAAGCATCCGTTGTTACAATCAGGGGAGATGGAGGAAGGAGGAACGATAAGCCCTTGGAAAGATTGTCTTTTTTCAGCCACCAGCTGCCTGCTTTTCTCATTTCCTTGGTAACGACAACCTTGTCGTCGAAGGATCCTGTGACTTGCCGCCACTGTCTGTCTAGTTGTTCTTGTAGTGGACGCATCCTGAGCCTGCAGTGCGGAACTAAAGGAATGCAAGATGAAATCGATCCGAGAAGTGATTTGTACTTGCGAACTGTCAGTGTCTTTCGAGATTGGAGAAGACGAGCCGAACACATTAGTTTGGTCTGGCGTTCCTCCGATGGAAGGGCTAAGCAACTGTCCGTGTTCAGGATGGCTCCTAGGAACCTTGCTGACCTGGATGGGTATAGAACCGATTTCTCCCTGTTGAGTCGAAGACCTAGTCGCTCGAACAGATCTTTGCATGTCCGGACTGCACTGGACGCTTCTTGAACAGATGGAGCTTTCAGCAGCCAATCGTCCAGGTATGGAAACACTTGAATAGCTTGTTTCCTGAGAAAAGCTGCCACCGGAGCTAGAACCTTTGTGAAGATCCGTGGGGCGGACCGGAGACCAAATGGCAGTACCTTGAATTGAAAGTGATTCTTGCCCACTGTAAATCGCAGATATTGCCTGTGAGCTGGATGAATAGGAACGTGGAAGTAGGCGTCTTCCAAATCTAGGGTCGCCATACAATCCCCCGGATTGAGCAGACGAAGGATGTCCTGAAGAGTGACCATCCTGAAGGACAACTTCACGAGATAAGTGTTGAGCTGCCGTAGATCTAAAATTGGACGCCACTTGTCCTTTGTCTTCCGAACCAGGAAGAACCTGGAATAGAACCCTTTCCCCTTCTGCGAAAGGGGCACAGGCTCTACCGCCCCCTTGGTGAAAAGTTGGTGGGCTTCGAGATGAAGGAGCCTGAGATGTTTTGGAGGGAAGGCATCCGGCGCTCTTGTTGGAGGAAGGTCTTGAAACTCCAATGTGTGTCCTTCTCTGACAATCTGGAGGACCCACTGATCCGATGTAATAATCATCCAGTTGTTTAGGCAATGGGAAATCCTGCCCCCCACAGATGTGAATGAGGGAACAGGAACAGTGGAAAGAGCCACCTGGCCGCTATTGTTTCCTGGTGTTGTCTCTCCTTTGCTGCCCCTGACGTCCTTTAGGCTGCTGGCGAGAGAAAGAACCCCTTTGAGAGTATTGTGGCTTATACGTCTGGCTGGACTGAGATCCAGAAGAGTAGCGATTTTGATTTCCTCCACGATAAGAAGAAAAACCTCTACCTCTAGCTCCCCTGAAAGGCACCTTACGATACTGCAATGTACCCAAGGACTTAGCTGTATCCGTGTCCTTCTTGATGCCTTGCAGGGCCTCATCGACGTGCTTGCCAAATAGCATCTCACCGTCGTATGGTAGATCCAAGATCTTATTCTGCACCTCCTGCCTGAACCATGTGGCCTTTAACCACCCTTGGCGTCGCAGAACCGCCGAGCCGGCTAGTGCTCGGAATGCGGTGGTCGCAATATCCATTGCCACATCAATGACCTCCGAAGAGGCCCGTTCCCCTTCGAGCAAAATCTTCTTCACCTCCTCAGACGAATCCTGCAGTTCGTCTACAAATGGAGCAAGGTCGCACCACATTTGCCGATCATAGCGTCCCAGAATCGCTAAAGCATTGGCTGCCCTAACCAGGAGACTGGCCATAGCTGAAAACCTCTTGCCCACATTGTCTAGGCGCCTGCCCTCCTTATCCGGCGGTGTAGTCATCGGCGTAGAAGGATTCTTGGACTTGCTCTGGGCAGCCTGCGAAATGACCGAATCCGGTTTCGGTTGGCCAAGTAAACATGCCGGACTGCCATCCGGTGCTTTGTACTTCTTTTCTAGTCTCGGAAGAACCGGGAGGACTGTGGCCGGATTATGCATAGCCTTCAAGCCCTCAGACCAGACATGTTCAATGATTGGAATGGACCTCACTGACTTTTTGAATGGTTCTTTAAAGTCATATAAAAAGCAATCCGATTGAACTGTGGTCACTGGAAGACCAAATCTTTTGGATGCCCTGTCCATTAAGTTGTGAAACCCTCCTACGTCCGCTGGAGGCGACGTAATATTATCTGGGTCGGTGTTGTCCGGATCTATAGGGTCAGCAGTATTCCATTGCGCCTGTTGATCTTGATCAGGATCCGCTTGCTGGTCTGCATCTGAAGACGCCACGTCATCATCATCAGTATCTTGTACCTGTACCACCTCTTGAGGGCGCACTTCCAGCGCAGTGGCACGCTCTCTTGGGGGCAAAGAATGGTCTGCCACAGGACGTAATGTCTGAGGCGGAGGTGTCGGGGGGCGCACCTGTTGGGCTTCCGGAGGCGCCGGGAAACGTTGCTTGTAGTCCCGCAACATAAGTTGTAAATCCGCCACTAAAGTGGATGGTATTGCCACCATACCTTCGGGTAACTGACGCATAGGCTGTTGTGGAGGCACGTGCCTGGTAGCAGTGCGTTCCTCCTCATAATAACGCTCTGGAGCATAGTGCTGTCGTTCCATCTGCTCCTCTTCAGAGCTAAATTCCTGCACCTTAACCTGGAGGTCAGAAGGGCTATAGGCCTGCCCAAATTCACTGAAAGTCTCTTCCTCAGAGTCATCTTCCAATAGAAGGCTAGGTGGTAACTTCTGAACCTGGCGAGGAGACGTCATCTCTGGCGTGATCTGTTTCCTTTTCCGCGAAAAAACCTGTTTTTCCGAAATTTCCATCGTCGACGAGGTCTTCGTCGACGAGGCCGTCGTCGACGAGGCCGTCGTCGGCGAGGCCGTCGTCGACGAGGCCGTCGTCGACGGGAAGGTCTTCTGGGTCTGTGTCGACAGTGGAAGTGTAGACATAGATACTGTCTTCGTCGCCGAGGATAGCATCGTCGACGAGGTGAAGCTCATCGTCGACGATGGTGGTATCGTCGACGGGACCGTCGACGAGCTCGTCGTCATCAACATGGTAACCGGCGTCGTCGACATCGTCGTCGTCGAAGTCGTTCTCGTCGACGACACCGTCGACGGCAGCTTTGCAGACATTGTCGTCGACGTGGAGATGGTCACCCTCGTCGACGACGAGCAGGATTCCGGAGCCTTGAAAACAGTCGACGGTGTAGGCGTCGACACAGCCGTCGTCGACGAGCCCGTCGACGAGGCAACCCTGGTAGAGCTGTCCTTTTTAACACTCGTAGACGACGTACCTGGGAGCTTAGTCGTCGACGATTTCTGCTTCTTGTCTGAAGCGACCTCTTGAGCCGGGGTTGAAGGCTTCTTGACCCCACGATCTTTCTCTGAGGAAGGTGAAGAGACTGTAGAAGCCTTTCTCACCTTTTTTGAGGCCAGTTGTTCCTCAGGCTTACCCTGCCTCTCCTTTTCACCTCGGTGAGGAGATTTTTGGGCAGCCGGCCTGTCAGACCTGTCAGAGGTCCCTGGTAAGGCCTTGTGACGGGACTCGTCTGAAGCAGAAAGGGGGGACCTACCCCTTTTCAGAGACCTTCTGGATGACACCATAGACGAGGAGCCCTCACTGTCCGAAGAAATAATGTCTTTCCGGTCCTTCATCTTCTGAAGCCATGTGAGGAGACGTCCTTCCCTGTCCCTCAAGGTCTTGGCTGAGAAGGATCTGCAAATCGGACAGCCTGTTGGTTTATGGTCCGGATACAAACAGTAGATACAATCCTCATGTTTGTCCTCGACAAACAACCTCTTTTTAGAGCAGGTGGCACAGGCTCTAAAAAGGGCTTCCCTCTCCGACATGCTGAGAAAAAAATCCAAGTAGTTGAAGAAATAACCAGAAAAAATTGAAGAAAACTGAGCAGAGCTCAATGGAGACTCCCTTGCACAACGTGCGGTAGAAAAATCTGAGGCTCTGAGCTTCTCTCAGGAAGGTTCTATGGGGTGAGGCTGCTCTGATTGGCTACTGCAGAAATTTGGTCTCTTTTACAAAAAGAGGTGGATAAGCTACAAAATGAGATGAGGCCTAGGCCTATTTTTCACTTTGTGCTTACTACTATGGTTTTTTACTATTTACCGAGGCTCCCATTCCGACGACGGGGAATGATACAAAGCATGGGAATCTATGAAAGTTCCAATACTGGGGCAATAATTAATCTCCATTTCTTTCACGTTAATCATTGGTGCACTTCGAAGAGCGTGGGTTTGCTGCTCATCAGCACAGCCCCCATCCAGTAATGATTTGCAGCCTCCCAGGCCTTTCTTTCAGCGTTGTTTCCAGGGTACCCCTCGCCTCGTTATCCCCGTGTGCACGCTATCGGCAGAGGGGCCCTTTTTAACGCGCCCTGATGAGGCCTTGACGACCCGCCGCTGTTTATGGCGGTCGTTAAAGGACATTAAAAGCGGTAGTTGGTGGCGGGCTCTAAAATGAGTGTAGATGCGGGAGGGGGATGGACCCTGGTGACATGGAATCTGCCCACCCAAGCTCGGCCCAGCGCCTACAGATGCGTGTCCACTTGTGTAGGCGCATTAGTAACAAATTGGAAAATTCTGTCGACCTACAAAATCCCCTCTGGCTTCCTGGATCTGGACCCCCCACCCCCGGGGAGATCTTCAGGGTACAACTCAACTACAGTCACGTGTTCCGCACCATAAAGTGCTAAGGGGCCAAGAACTCTGTGAATAAGAGCTTTATTAAAAGCATGTAACATAACAAGCATGGATTAAACAATAGCAATGACACCTTATCTCACCATCTTAACTCAATTTATATCAAAATATTGATAAACAGTATAACGTAGGTATCAAAGAACTTTAGGGGCAGTCTAGATGTAATACAGCTTTTCTCTGACACGTGCAATTAGCTTCCAGGTGTTGCCGAGGACGTTGTGTTTTTTGTGTAGCACACTCGCCTCCTGGCAAAATAATGGTTGGAAAAAGGGGTTTTGATGAGGTAACAATTTCCGTCCAGATTTTGCTGAAAATATCTTTCCTCTGTTTAAAAGACTGTTCCTGAAAAAAGTTCCTTTAATAAAGTCTGTTTGTAGTAAAATGGCCCAAGTGCTGGTCTAAATATTGTTTGTGTGTCTGTCTCTAACACCGCTATCAGCTTTGTCCCATAACACAATAACCACCTGGGGGGTCATCACACACAGCATGCAGACAATTCTTGAATAGGCTACAATGCCCAGTACCTTTCCAATCATACACACTACACAGGGTGGCTTCCTATTCATGTGTGTAGGCACGTGGAGTGCTCCACACAGGGGTAATAAGCGCTATATAAATGATACAATACAATACTACAAGTGAAGAAGAGGCTCCTCACCTAAAAGAGGCAACTTGAGAAGGAAAGTCCTGACAACTGCACCCTCCGACGCCCTTGCCACCAAGAAGTCAAAGTTAGACATGTGTGAAGTTACCATGGACATAGTTCAATGTACTTCTACTTCAAACACTGACACCTGCAGATTGTGGAGGGCATCTCTCCAGTGCTGAGGGTCAACAAGATGGGTCCAAGTGCACAGGAATCAGCAAGACTCTCCTAAGACATTACAACCAGCCTTGAAGTGGTAGTGGGTAATCTGTGCAGCATACTTTCACCTTCTAAATCTGGTAAACAAAGACTGTGGGTCAAGTCTTCGTAAAAGGACAAGTCAGCAGGAGGGCACCACATGCCAAATGAATCAGCAAGGCTATCCTGGCAGTTCGTGACCATTCGTAAAGTGTTGGGGGGTAGTTTGCTTTTTCCTGGCTGGTTAGGCTCGGCATAATTTCATCTTCCAATGCAGATAAGGCCAGATTATTGATCACATCTTCAAAGTGGGAAATGTTATCAGGTTGAGGGCAAGAGTCCAGGAATCAGCTAGGTTGGCCTGATACCTGGCAACCAGCCTTAAACTGGTAGGAGTTAGTTTGATTTATATCGGACTGGTGGGGCTCGGTGTACTTTCATCCTCTAATGCTGATAACGGCAGATTACAAATCACATCTTCTCTGTGGGAAGGGTCAATAGGATGTAGCCAAGTGCACTGGCATCAGTCGTGCTAGCCCAAGACATTGTGACTAGCCTGAAAGTAGTAAGGATAGTTTTATCATTTCCTAACTATTGCCTAGAGAGCCTAAGGCCAGAGTTCTTGGATGAACAAGACAGGCAAAAGCTTTTCTCTCGCAGGGCAGACTTGAGCAAAAGTATCCAATACACTTATTCAATAGACTCTGCTGTCTGGGGTCGTGATTCAGAGGAGCAGTAGTATGAGTTGTCTAGAACAAGAAACAACACACCTCCTGGATACTATTGGTTCAAAGGCCTCTTGATAGAGGTGAGAGCAGAGTTAATGGGGGATGGAGGATGAGAGAGAGTTGGAAGGGACTATTAAGAGGACATCCAAAGGAAAGTTAACATGCCCAGACACATGTCAAAGGTGATTTTGCAAGGCTCATAGGCCACAAAGACCTGTGCTAAGATTGAACCAAATATGAAAACAATGGAAGCAGGGCAAACATCCTTTCACCACAGTGTCTCTTTTTTATCCTGAAATGTCATTCACTACTAAGAAGGAAAATGGAACGTGTCTGGGAGTGTGATAACTTGGTGTGAATACCTCAGCTTGAGGCTCAAAGGCTTTGTTCAGCTAGGCCGCGAGCATGTTTTATGTGGAGGTGTCCTCTTCAAACATGGCGGCGCCTCGATCACGGGAACTAAGCTGGGTGGATTGTTTGTTTGGCACTTGCTCAAAGAATTCTTTGTTAGAAGATCACAGCTGCTAGAACAGAATCTAATGGCAGTATACATAGGCACTGACTCCATATTATTTTTTTTCCCCTCCATATGATTCCAACATGGATTACCACGACTGCGAGTTCATCGCATTCTTCATGCTTCTGTTGGGCCGACGCAGTGAAATTCGATTCCATTTGTTTGGGATCTCCTCAGCAACAGCCTCTGGAGACTGACTTAAACCTTGACTCCTAACATGAGGGCCTCAGGCCCTCTACAGGGCCATGTGTCTGCATCTTCGACTGCTTCTTCACAGAGAATGCACTCAGGGTGATAAAACGGGCTCCATTTTAATACCGTCCCACAGAACCATGGCAGATTTCAGTGGTCTGATCACCAGTAGGTGTCCTATCTCTGCCTCTACAACTTACTAAGACAATACTATGTGCCACGTCTCCCTCACCATGTGCCCGAAAAAGACCACCTGTTCGCTGATAACAAACGTGGGCCGACCAGAAGATGGGGGTGCAAGCCTCCGATCATACCAATGACCTCTTCAGTGTAGAGACCCAGCTCGACGTTGAAGAAGGTGAGGACTATGGACCCTAGGGAGTTCCACCGATTCAGACACCACCCAGCTTGCCTAGAGGCGGTGTTTTCCCCGACTGTGACCAGTAGGAAGAGGAACAAAAAGTCTCATCACCTTGACAAACTCCGGGGATTGGACAAAGGGGTCAGGAGTATGGGTGACACCCGTGCCCAGCCTTGGAGAAGGGCTCAGACAGAGGCATTGCACCGCCAACAAACGGGACAGGCATCCAGTCTTCCCACCAACACACAGGCTTAGGGGCTTCACCATTTTCGGGTTACAGTCTGCTCCGAACAGCTTTAGAACTGACACTGGTCACGGCTCCGGGCATTGACCCTCTCGAACGATCAGGAGCAACCATACCTACAGAGACTGCAGGAGCAGCTATATGCAAGGCAAAAGCAACTGTTCATCCATCCACAGATAGGGAGGATCACCACGAAGCTCCCATTATCAACACCCTTGGAGATTTTGTCTCAGAAATAAAAAAACGACTTTTTCAAAACAGCTGCCATTGGAGCAATCTCCAGCTCCTAATCCTAAAACACAAGAATAGGCACACCATCCTTCTCCCTTGTGTTCCAATTCTTCCTCCTTTTCCATCTCCTTCACAGGCTCCACCACCTCCCAGGTTACCACCTTCATTGCCTCCGCAGTCACCAGTGGGGTCCCCCACTCCGCCTCGCATTAATGAAAGTTTTACCTATTGCCGTTGCATTATTATTTGCAATCACAATAGCTCAAACTTTCAATAATGCAAGACCTATTGCATTGCAAATGCTGGTTTGAAATGGAAAAAAGCCAAAGTGAAGAAACCTTTTTCATTGAAAAAATAACTATTAATGTCTTTCTCCACTTTCAATTAAGCCAAATATCTCTTAATGGTTCATGAAGCATGTTTATTCACTTAAACATCCTCTTATTGGGGAGGAGCCAAGATGGCGACGGAGACGGACGTCTAGTCTCCCGGCTCTCCGTGCATCTGTCTCCCACCGATTAATCCTGCCTTCTATCCGGGCTCTACGCGACAGTGGGATGACGGCGATAGGACGCTGAGGCTGTTAGTGTCTTTTTGAAACTCCTACCAGCCTTCTAGCCCGAGAACCGGCTGAATTGTGCTGGCGACCGCCCCTGGACCTGGAGCTGAGACCCGGGCGGCCCCGCTAAGATGGCGCTTGCTGCAGCACCGTAACCCAGCCGAGCTGGGGGGAGGCCGGCGATCTGCCTTACTTTGTGCTGCGCGACGCTGCTTCCTGGCCCCCTCTGCGAAGTTTACTCCTACTGACTGATGCTACGCTACCGCTTCGCTTGAGGGGTGTCCAGGTGAGTTGCGCCGTGCCCCCCCCCCCCTCCCGTACTGGTGTGTAGCTGACTGGCGGAGCCTGCCTTTTGTTGTACCCCCGCCCCGAGTTTGCCGGGGGGGGGCTCTTGACTGGTGGCCGGGGACCTTGTCTCCCTTGAGGATTCGCCTGCACAGTCACGGCTTGTCCGTGTGTGTGAAAGTGATGGCGGGCGTCATGGAAGCGATGCTCCCTTACGTGGTGACCCGGGAGTGTGACGACGAACAGTCACTGGACCGGTCTGCTGGATGGCGAACTGCGCCTCAAACTGCGGTCAGGGTGGCACGTTCCCCTGACGTGACTTACAACACTGTCTTGGTGGCGCTTGCCGAATTGAGAGCCGAGATGTGTACGAATATTCGAACACTGTGCGAGAAGCTTGATGCTGTGATTCATCCGGCGGCGCTTATACCACAGACCTGTTTCCCTCGCTCCGCCTCCGCTAAGTTCCACCTGGGATACAATGTTGCCGGCTACAAGAATGGTGGATAGCTCCTTTGACGACGCTACAGTGTATCCCTCTCTGCTTGTGTCAAAGATTTCCTCCGTGATATTGCAGCCCTCGTTTGCTGCGCAGTCGGCGCCTCAACTGGCTATCCATGGACACTGTGATCTACAGACTTTCCTACATGCCTTGCGATGCCTGGCTGTTCTGCCGCTGATGATTCACGGGGACAGGAGAACTGTTTTTGCTGGGCGGCGTCCATTTTGCTCCTTTCTGCTCTTATACTACCTAGGGGGGCCATCTTGTTTCTTTCTTTCGTCAGTGGCGAACTTCTGCCGGGTGTCATGGTGGAGGGATCGTCTGCGGTCTGGTCAGGGCTAGGGGCTTATGTGTGACGACTTACGCTGCTCTGTCTGGTGGGGATTCGGTCTGGGACGCCCCATCGGCGTGTATTGAAGCTGTGCCTCCTCGCAATTTATCCTGTTATTGTTGCTGATTGTGGCAAACTCTCATGTGGAGTGGAGGTGTGTATGTTCTATCGTACGTTCTAGTGATGGGGGGATGGTTCATGTGCTGACTCGATAACCTGGATGTGACTACTTCTGCTCCTTTTTTGATTGTATGTCTTCGAATTATTGCTCTGCACGGCGTAGGAGTTGCATAGGGCTGGAGAGTCCGGGAGGCTCGATATTGGGTGGGCTCCTCCCCACATCCCCCCCTTTTTTTCTTTGGGAGTGATAGAATAGTTTACTCTTTCTTCCTCCCTATATATTCAAGTGTTAACATTCCATTTTCCTTCTTTATCTTCTTTCTCTCTTCCCTCTTTTCTTGGTCTATATTTCGGGTTCTTTATTGGGCGACAGGCACATTGTCGGGGGGGGGGGGTAGGCCGTAGCCTCCGCATTGGTGTAGGGTGGGGGGTTAGATCCGTTTTTCTTTCATTTCGTTCTATGGGCCTTATTTTTTCTATTTTTCTGCGCTTTCTTGATCTTGTTTCTGTTCTGGGTCCGCGATAGGGGTTAGCAGGGAGTGGGTGGCGCTGTGGGTGGGGTTGAAATGCTGACTGATGCTCCTGTTGTTTTCCTCTGTACCGCCATATTTCCCGGAGGGTTAAATTCCATTGTTATTTCCATTGATGATGCTACCTGCTCATGTTGTGAAGCTCATGTACGGACTCAATTCTCCTTCGTTCCTATTCTTCACTGCTTTCATTTTGCCCGAAAAAATTTAAAAACTTAACCTTCAATGCTCCTTCTCCTCGGCGACATGTTCCATTCTGTATATGTCCAGGGATAGTTGCTATGCCGTCTGAAGCCGCTGGGGAACCGTATTGCTTGCACTTGTGCTCCAAATGTATCGTGGCCGGCCTGAAGGTTGTGGGCCCGTATTTGTTCTTTTTATGCACAATAAAGGTTTTCAAAAATTTAAAAAAAAAAAAAAAAACATCCTCTTATTTAAACAAATGTATTTTTCTGTTACAATTATGGCACCAAGTGGGAAGAAGATGCTTGGTGTTTGTAAATGTGACACTTGGAAATGGGAGAAAATTTAAATTATGAGTTTTATGGAATCCATATAAACAAAGTTAATTCAGTTTATTTTTTCTCAATACAGTGCCATATTTATAAGGGAAAAATACAGCTGTTATGTTATGTTGGAGAAATTGAAAGTGTAGAAACATTCTCTAACTCTAAATATTTTGGCAGAACATTTTTCTGCACTGTAAATTTCTCCCACGTGTGTTAAACATGTAACGGTGCCACATATGGCAAAAGGTCTCTCGGTAATCCGTAAACACACATATCTCATTCATAAGCACACATGTGCATACATCCCTAAAGACTATGCTCCCACACATGGCAACCCTGTCATAATGCCCCTAATCATAGTATTCTGTTCAAATTATCTCTATGGACATTACCATGGCTATATGAACATTAGGCTTAGAGTCAATAAAGCTGGGTGTGGGGGTGTCTGGTAACAATGCGAGAGTGACTTGGCTTTCAGTAGCTCACGATTTTCACCGGTCAGACGTAGCTCTCACTAGCGAAAAGTTTGGAGGCCCTTGCTATAGTTTAATCATATCAGTCTCTCAAGAAGTATTGGCAACAGCCCAATTGAGAATCTCACTGTTAATAACTTCTATGCATGTTTACGTCACACTGGATTATTGCAACGTGGCAAGATATCAAAGCAGCAGGAAGAAAATGGTCACTTACTCATCTGGGTTTGTGCCAGCATTGGCGTATGGGTTCTCTCTCATAGCTCTCGTCTTGGGATCATAGTAAGCAGAGTTTGGATCCAAATTCCTCAAGTACTATAGAAAAAAGTAAGTATTGTTGCATTACATAAATAACATCCCATTCATGCTGCAATGAACTGTGCATTATAAGTTTAGACCATGTTCAGAGTATTTTTTTTATAACGTATCCATCATTTTATAACATTCCTTCAAGTGACATTAAAGTGGATCCCTCACTCAAACAGCCTTGTGTTACATGAAACAAATGGGGCAAAGTTGGGAATTTATGGTTTCGGAGGTTAAAGATCGCACCACCTTAATACAAGTGGAGCTTATTTAAAAAAACTTTAAAAATCTGATAAGGTCTAAATAGAAACAGACCTACTGAGATTTCAACAGAAAAGTTTTGTATGTCCAGAAATTATATATTGATAACCACGACAGTTGGTGTCACAGTCCATTGTGATGGTCTACCGAAGAATAAAGAATCAAGTCAACAAGTCAAAGTGCTTTATTCGAGTTGTTACTCATAAAAGCATATTATACACAAGAATTTTAAAAACAAATTAAATTTACAATCCAGCACATTGACGCAACACTATAAGTTACATATAAAAAAGAAATTCATTCGGTTAAAAGAAGAATTAAAACATTAGATAAAAATACTTTTCAAGATGAGAAACGCTGGAGTCTAAAAGCAATTATACAAATGCAAAAAATCAATTATCAAGACAGAGAATAGTTGGTTAACTAGCAGTCTCTATCTTGATACATAGTCCTTGATAAATAAAAAGCAGTAATGTCAAATTCATGAGGGCCAATTTGTCACACAGAGAATAGTTATTTAACTAGCAGTCTCTGTCTAAATTGTCGGGCAGAGAATAGTTATTTAACTAGCAGTCTCTGCCTGAGCATCCATGCCCAACCCAGATATTTTGCTGTAGCTATCAGGATCCAAGAAACTTGAGTCGTACAAATAATTCGCATAGCTACAGAACTACTTGATGTCCCAAGGTTCCTGCACATTGGAGCTAACCATACTCATCTTGGAATAGCATATGATCCGCATGAAAACAGAAAGTGACCCAGAGACTCATCCCCCAACCCACAAGCTGGGCAGGTGCTACTTCCACCTGAACCCCATTTAGCTGTCAATATTTTTATAGGAAGTGCACCAGCTCTCAGTTGGAATAAGAGCTTCCTATCACCTGGTTTGGAGATGATATCCCAATATGGTTCCAAGACTGGATACATTTTGGCCTCAAGAAAATGCGAAGACATGGACCCAGAGCTTGCAACATTTAAAGTTTTAGTAGCAATCCATTCCCAAAAAATATCTTTTAAGACACGCTTAGAAGGGAAAGATGTCCCAGCAGGGTCCTGCCATAAAGAACTCAGCCCTAGCTCAAACAATATAGATTTCAATGATTTAAGCCAGCTTATCTTGTGAAAGCCATCAGCCTTGATCACATCCACAAAACCCGCGGCATAATGTGAGAGCTCAGGAGTGGTCCAGAGTCTGCGCCAATACAAGATCGGGCGTAATCTGGCCAAGTCCTTGATTTGTTTCCTTCCTAGATCGTATCGGAGAGGCAACAACGGAGTACTTTTAGGTGTACCGGTAAGAGTTCTTAAAAATTTATTTTCAGAGGCTTGTAGAGATGTAAGATTTTCAAAGCCCCACATTTCAGCGCCGTAAAGTGCAGACCCAATAGCCTTTGCTTCATATACCAATAGGGCTGGTTTAACAGGTTTGGTTAGCGATTTCCTGTGTTCAGAATTAATTGTGCCAGCTATTTGTTTGTGTCGCAAAATAGCAATATTTATATGCTGGCTCCACCTGTGGTCATCAGTTATTTGGATACCTAGGTATGTGAATGATTTAACTAACTCTAAAGGCCCACCACTCATCATAATTTTGGACTTAAAGCTACGCTGCGGCTTGAAGCTCATTAGTTTAGTTTTCGTAGTATTCACCTCCAGTCCATGTTCCCCACAAAAGTTCTCAAAAATTGTCAGAGCACGCTGTAGTCCACTAGGGGTTTTTGATAAAATTAGCGTGTCATCCGCAAACATTAATATGGGGATTTTTAGTCCTGCAAGAGAAGGAGCATCAACATTCGCAGTTACCAATCGAGAAACTACCCCGTTTATGAACAATGTAAATAGTGTAGGAGCCATTGAGCACCCTTGTCTGACCCCTTTTTCAACACGGAAATCAGGAGTGACCATCCCGTGTCCGCCCCACTGAATTTTTGCATAGTTAGACTCGTGGAGGCGCAATATCAGGGTTAGTAACTCATCGGAAACCCCCAAGCTATGCAAGACCTGCCACAGTTTTGCACGTGGGACCAGGTCGAATGCAGCCCGCAAGTCGACAAATGCCGCGTACAGGCTACACCCCCCCAGTACCACGGTTTTCCACTGTAATAATTGGAAGCGGAACACTTGATCGATCGTGCTTGTTGCCCTTATAAAACCTGCTTGGAATGGAGATAGAATATTAAAATCCTCAGCCCAGTCGAGAAGCCTATTGACCACCACGCGACCCACGATTTTTTGCACAGTGTCAATAAGGCTAATAGGCCTATAGTTACAGGGCTGAGCTCGGTCCCCCTTCTTATACACGGGGATAATAACTGCACCCCTCCATGAATCAGGGACATCTGCTCCTTGAGCAATTGAGTTTATAAGCAAATGTATATATTTGCACCAGCGTTCACTATCATTTAGGAATATATCAGCGGGTACTCCATCTTGTCCTGGAGCTCGCCCGCGTTTTACTGCACAGATTGCAGACATAATCTCTTTGTAGTTAAAATTGTCATCTTCAAAAAACTTCATAGCCGTACTGACGTCAACTGAGACCCGGGTATTAAGAGTGTATTGCAAACTAAAAAATTTAACCCATTCCTCCTGTGAGACGTTATTACTTGGTGACTCTTCAGCTCTCTCAGAACCCCATTTTACAATATTCCAGAATACCCTGGAATCCTTCCTGTCACTGGCCATTTTCAGTTTGCACCAGTGTTGCTCGTCCCAATCCTTCTTAGCTTTAACAATGCATAGTTTATATTCTTTCCTGGCTAGAGAAACAGACACACAGTCTCGCTTCTTGATTGCCCGGTCAAGGTCGAGTCTTGCCTTCCTACAATCAGAGTTATACCATCTAGCATCTTTTCTGGTAATAACCCCCTTATGTTTATCAGGTCTTAGAAAGTGCGCCTTGATCTTACCAAAGAGGGTATCATGTATTTTAACCACTTCACCCAGATCCTTAGGAGAGGCATTAGCCAGTTCCATAGCTAGAATGGCTTGATCGGTTTCACTGTTAATAATATCAATAGCCTGCTGATTTCTCGCTACAGTGTCCCAACGTAGCCTACGCATATTGTTCTCGGGGATAATGGGTGGAGGAACGAATTCATTCATGCAGCTAAAGTTTGATTCAGCAGGCCACCATTTGTGAGTCACACTTAGGGGGTTATGGTCACTCTCAGATCTTATGATGACTTCCATATCACAAAGGGCAGGCCACAGATGCAAACTGCAGATCACATAGTCAATTCGACTTTTGTGCCTCCCATTGTCGAAAGTTGGTGAACCAATTCTGTCCCCAGCTGTTCTCCCGTTCATAGCTCTCAAACCTTTTTCAAGACACAGTGCATTAATAGCTATTATGTCCTCTGTCCACCGGGAGACTGGTTTCAGTTGTAGTTCAGGGATGCCCCAGAAGGAATCCTCATCAGCACCAGTGAAAGCATCTCCCACAACCAATGGCTCGAACGTCCTATTAAGGTCTCCTGCTATAACGATGTTATTTTTAATGGAGTGCTCCTCGATGAGGTCGGCCAAAGTTAATAATGTTTCAGATCGACCTTTGGAACTCCTAATATAAATATTGTAAATATCAAGTGACCCTGTTCTGTCATTAGAAATCCTAATAAGCTGGATATCATTGTGTCCAGTAGCTATATTTTTAACTGAGAAATTTAGTGCTTGTCGAATCCAGATAGTAAGCCCCCCCATAGGTCTACCTTTCGGACCCTTGACAGCTGCCACATAAAAATTCAAATAGCTTAATACAAAGACAGGATCGCAAGCCCAAGTCTCCTGGAATATACAAATATCAAATTGGGTAACAAAGCCAAGCCAGTCCCCACAATCGAGCTTGGATGTCAGACCAGCTATATTCCAGCAGAGTAGGTTAGCAACTCCAGACAAGCGACCCTGGCGTAATCCAGGAAAAGAGTTTAGTACACAAGCCTCACCCTCTGGATGGACAACCAAGTTATTCAACAAATCATTAGTAAGGCAATTAACATTCTGGGTAGATAAGCTATCCGAATTTGGATCCCCATTAGCTAGTGGTACTTGACTTAGATTTATAGAGAGTCAATCACAGTCATCAAGATTGGAAAGGGCTGAAAATCTATTCTCTAGATTTAAACCCCTCTCTGGTCCGCCCTTTTGTTGGGACAACGTTCCACTTAGTTTTTAGCATTGTTTTATTAGAGACCCTCCTACTACACTGATAGAAAAAGTCTAAAGTGAGTGGAATGATTTCAGTCGATCCCCGCTGCGGAGGTAGAAGGTTGGGTAGAATATTGGCCAAAACCTCTGGGTCAGAAAAATGTAGGATGACGCAGTCACCCAGAAATTTCTTTGTACTATTACCTATCCACCTCACCCTTCTAGCCTTTACTATTTCGTCAGCCAATTGGTGCCTACCCCTTGGAGTTATTACCATGTTATTTGTTAGCCAATAAAGTGCTTTAGACAATAGGGATGAGGTAGATTCTTCCTGACCAGGCTGCAAAAGAGGAACATTGGCTAAAACCAAGACCAATGGAGAGGCCTCAACTATTAACTCTACCGAGCCATTTACAGATTCTGGGGCGGAGGATGTATCTGAAGGAACGTTTTTGTTCTCTGCACTATCTATAATGGATATCAAGGGAGCCACCGAAGGAACTGGTAGTGAGGAAACCCCACCACCCACCAAAGAAGAAGAGGCCTTACTGGACTCCACCCTGCTAGAAACAGCTTCTGGTAGTTTGCCTACTTCAGATAAGGTTTGATTCAGTAAACCCCCAAGGCGATTCACTTCCTTAGTGAGTTTATCAATTCTGCCTAACAGCGGATTAACAATGTCCTTTATCTTAGTGTCTATCATACTCAGTAAGTTCTTAAATTGACCACTAGTAAGAGACATAGAAACGTCATCCAGAGTGACTTCTTTTTCCCTTGCGGATTTGCTAGGGGGCGATGCAATCTTTTTGCGGCTTGATCTGAGCCCAAATCGTTTCGGCTGTGGCTGTGGCTTTTTAGCCCCTCTGGTGGATCGTGGAGCAGGCACCGGAGTGGGGGCTTTGTCCTCGGGTAATTGTTGATCAGTGTCCGTCTCACTCTCGCTGTCTAACTCAATCAGAGCCGACTGGTTCATTACAGAGATATCAGCTTGGACAGATTCATTTACAGGTGGACAGTAGGAGATGGGTTGCTCCGTGGACTCGGCACAGGCTGAAGCCGGCGAAGTTGGTGAACTCAGGGCAGACGGTGAACTCCGGCCAAGCGAAGTTCTCCTGTCACTATTGATTTTGGCAACTACCTGAAAGATATAGTTGTCCATAGTGTTTTTTGCAGGGGATAACTTTTTGCCGGGCATATTTCACTAACAGACAATGCTTTTCAAAAGTACGGGGTAAACAGGTGCTCCAAGAGTCAATAATTCAATTAATAACCCCCAGCTATAACACAGGCTCACATCCTTACATCAGGTTTTCTAGCAGAGTAACGGGCCCAACCCAACCTTGTCCAGCCTCGGACGGCCTCAGACGGCCCGCCCTTTGTCCGGGCTTCGTCCGGGCGTCCCGCTCGCGTCCCGCTCTGCCGAGGGAGCAGCGTTTTTCTAGCGCCTCAGGGCGCGATGACCCCGCTGGAGTGGATCCGGGACGCTGGGCAGGCTGGGAGTTGTAGTCTCCCTCCGCTCGGCGGCCGCTAAGGTAACAACAGCGGCGGCGGGAGGGAGACCGGGCACAGCAAAGCAGGGAGAGAGGTCGAGTCAGGGCGACCAGCAGCGTTGAAGTCACCTCTTGGATAACAGAACACCCGCTCTGCCGAGGGAGCAGCGTTTTTCTAGCGCCTCAGGGCGCGATGACCCCGCTGGAGTGGTTCCGGGACGCTGGGCAGGCTGGGAGTTGTAGTCTCCCTCCGCTCGGCGGCCGCTAAGGTAACAACAGCGGCGGCGGGAGGGAGACCGGGCACAGCAAAGCAGGGAGAGAGGTCGAGTCAGGGCGACCAGCAGCGTTGAAGTCACCTCTTGAAGAACAGAACACCCGCTCTGCCGAGGGAGCAGCGTTTTTCTAGCGCCTCAGGGCGCGATGACCCCGCTGGAGTGGATCCGGGACGCTGGGCAGGCTGGGAGTTGTAGTCTCCCTCCGCTCGGCGGCCGCTAAGGTAACAACAGCGGCGGCGGGAGGGAGACCGGGCACAGCAAAGCAGGGAGAGAGGTCGAGTCAGGGCGACCAGCAGCGTTGAAGTCACCTCTTGAAGAACAGAACACCCGCTCTGCCGAGGGAGCAGCGTTTTTCTAGCGCCTCAGGGCGCGATGACCCCGCTGGAGTGGATCCGGGACGCTGGGCAGGCTGGGAGTTGTAGTCTCCCTCCGCTCGGCGGCCACTAAGGTAACAACAGCAGCGGCGGGAGGGAGACCGGGCACAGCAAAGCAGGGAGAGAGGTCGAGTCAGGGCGACCAGCAGCGTTGAAGTCACCTCTTGAAGAACAGAACACATAAAGAATCTAAAGCTGTGACTACTTCTGTAACACTACCTCTTTAAGGGATGAACGGCTTGTTTTTAATGAAGTTAACATGATTCTCATGACAGAGAACTGGTGATCCAGGTAATTAACATTCTTCATTAACATTCTGAAACACTGAATAGAATAGCGGAGACACATCCTCTGACATGCTTTGCAACATGTTGATCAGATTGGGAGACAGCTTTGAAACCAATATTTTGATCATGAAGTTGAGTTAAAGTGGGAACTGAAACTTCAGTTTGTTTCAACCTCAATTTCAATTCAGTGAAACCACTTGCTATTATTTACTGCTATCCTTGTGCAGGGGTCATAATTTCTGAACCCAAACTCATTCCCCCTACATTGTGGCCTGGTTCATTTCTTTGCCATTCACCACACAGTCTGGATCTCCCTCTTACTTTGAATAAGAAAAACAAATACAGAGTTAAGGGAACAGAGGAAATGAGAAAAACTTCTAAATCTAAGAAGCAAAATTAAAAAGGTACTATATTGCACCTGTATAACTATTAAGAAATACAGTACTAGGTTTCCAAATCTTAAATGTCAGAAAACTTGAAACAAAGCAAAGGCCATCAGAAATGATACTTAAATCTATCAATTAATATCCTACAACTGACTAAGCAAATTTTAAATGAAATAATGATGACAGATTATGTTTGTTTAATTAACATGAATGAGTTGCATAAAAGATAGATGTACTTTATTTAATATAACAAAGCTTTTAACGTTGACATGAGTAGGTGTAGCACATTATTTTAATGTCGACATGTTTCCTTGTTCCTTTACCTGTACAACAAGGGTTGCAAATATGTTCCTCAGTATTTCAAAATGTAATTAATTCCATTAGTTATACAGTCCTGTTCTGTAACATTTCTAGAATGTGTTTTTGTGTGTTCCTGATGCTCTTGGAGAAAGGAGAAAGCTCAACTGTATCATAAAGGCCACTTCTACAAGCAAGTCAAATGGATGTTGTATTGTGTAATGTGAATGTGCGTTTGTTTTCTTTTGTAGGACATATTGATGAATCATTTGTGTATGGTTCCTCTGCTTTAAAACATAAAAAGAGCTGTATTTGTGAGGCGAGTTAAGATTTCCCTTGCTTTCTTACCAAGTTGATTCTATGTCAGATTACTATTTGAGTTTATACTTAGAAATGTTTCATTATTTTCTTGACCTTCGAAATTGAGCGATCCTTCTGCCGATTTGTGGTTTGTCTCCTTATTTACCTTGTGCTAAAACCTATGAGGTTCTGGCAAATGCTAAGGAAGGGCACAGTCATTATTACTAATTGATGTATGATATTGATACTCAACTGAATAACCATTAACTTTTTTGCCTTCTGTAACTATTCCAAATCTTTAATAAACCTTCATGGTACTGGAACATCAACTTGTGTGGATTTTCTTGAGGGGACTTCCCTATGACGGTTCTCTGGGTTTCCTTGTAATTTTGTATTCAATGGCTAGGGCCATCAACCTATGAGACGCACACAACCAATATGTCTCATTGGCTCTTTTATTGCTAAGAAGCACTGACCCAATGCAGATCCATGACTCCTATCAATATTATTGGTTTATCAATAACACAATGTTAATTATGTATTTACCTGCCACATTAATAGCTGGCATTTTTTGCAGAATTCTGATTATGTGGCTAGACATGTCACAATCTCCTCTTTTGTAAACTGCCTTGAAAGCCGGACTTCATATTCTCATACAAGCATTTTTGACTGCACAATTTCATGGCTTTCTATACCATGAGTCAAACATGTTACCCTACATTTTGGCCTTGTTCCTTTCTGTGCCATTCACCAAACAGTCTGTATTTCCCTCTTACTTTGAATAAGAAAAACAAATACAAAGTTGAGGGAACAGAGGGAATGAGAAAAACGTCTAAATCTATTGGGAAAAATGTAAAAGGTAATATATTGCACCTATTTAACTATTTAGAAATTCTGTACTAGGTTTCCAAACCCTAAATCTTAAATATCAGAAAACATGGAACACAGCAAAGGCCATCAGGAAAGATCCTTAAATCTAAGCAAATGTAAAATTAAATAATGAGGACAGATTATGTTTGTTTAATTAACATGAATGAGTTGTAATGTACTGTATTTAATATAACAACGCTTTAAACGTTGGCATGAGTAGGTCTAGCACATTATTTTATTATTTTAATGTTAACAGGTTTCCTTGTTTCTTTACCTGTGCACCAAGGGTTGAAAATATGTCCCTCAGTATTTCAAAATGCAATTAATTCAATTCGTTCTACAGTCCTGTTCTGTAACATTCGTAGAATGTGGTTTTTGTTGTGTTACTGATGCTCTTGGAGAAAGGAGAAAGCTCAACTGAATCATAAAGGCCACTTCTACTAGCAAGTCTAATGGAGGTTGTATTATGTAATGTGAATGAATACACAATCTCCAATGAACTTCTAAGTCCACTGACATTCATTGAGCTCCCTCGCAGGAGTGCATCGGTCTGACATCATGGATCCTTTTAGAGGATAGCTAACTATGCCATGGGCGTTTCTTGAAATCAAGAACTATAAAAAATATCAAAGAGCATCTGAGGGCCCTTTGAGATTGAACAGTGGAGGCCAAAAGTACTCGAGAAGGAAAACAGCTCCCCCATGTAATATTTACTGTGCTGGTCCTCAAAACTGGTGTAAACACCAGTCATATTCTGAAGAAATGTATGATCCACAAAACAACAGTCCTCAACATCTCTCTCACGTTCTTTCATACCCATGTAGAAAATCACATTTCTTTTAGAAACAAAAAGTGAGGGCTGAGGAACACAGGCAAAATTTTCACTTTACTCCACTCACACTATATTCCTGTCAGAAAAGCATGACGTCCTCTCGCATAGGTCAAAGCCCTGTGTTTGGAAATTCCTCTTACAAAAACTAAAAAATATAATAAGGTAGCAAATGTAACTGTAACACATACTGGGGTGGAGCAGCATTTCCTCTAATGAAGGCTATTTGTATTTTTTTATAAGGCAGAAAATGCAATAGAGTTTTTATGGTGAATTTCAATTTCGAATATTTGGTCTTAAAATTAAAAGAATATTTACAGAAAAAATTGCCTCATGATCAACATTTTTTTCCCATGATCAGAGAGTTTTATTTCCCTGCTAAAAAAGTGCATCAAAATAGAGTACATGTGAAGGCACATCAATTGTTCATGAATATAAACAAAAAGCCTATGATGAAGCGCTCAAGCTCTTTTTTCCATCAAAAAGCACATCACTAAGAGCAGGTGACTGTGTTCTGCCTTCAAAAATGGTATTTAGAAGATGCTTTAGTGTTGATTGAAAAGCCACAACTCGTATACAAGGCTTTAACATTTGTATTCTTCCAAAGAAAATCTTTTGAGCACAATAGACCAAATAACTTCTTAACTACTGGCCTATGGATACCCATGATCTAAACAAACTCCTGACTTACTTTAGCAATATCTTCTCTGATACGAAGATTCCGGACAGTGATGCGCCTCTTTGAGTCGAAATTCTGCCCAGGCATGTCAATGTCATCGGCATACTTGTCTTCATCTTCATCCTCGCTGTTGTGATCCCTATCCTGAAAAACATTTGGAAGAATCAAAAACAAAGTAGCATTTGGGATTTCAGGTCTAAAAATGGCATCTGGTACTTATAACATTTATGAACATCTTGGGAAGAAGCTGTAGCAGAATAGAGCAACCAGTTACCAACGTAAGGAATAATGCACAAGTCCAAATAATGAATATAAGTTCATGTAAAAAACGAATTCCAAATAAAATATCAAGAAGGGATAATTTTGCATTTCTCCAGTTTGTTGTAATCTATATTATGCAAAATAAGCATGTTGTCTGTCTTTTTTTTAAAAAAATATCTGGTTGGTGATTTGTTTCCATTAACTATTTGTTCATTTCAATAAAATGTTTAGTGAACATTTTTTTAAACTCTGGAAATTATAGTATAACATATTCTCTGTAGGAAAGTGACCCTCTTTGACATGGTCACTCCCACTTTTTACCTAGTAAATCATGTGATTTCAACTGAAAGTGCACTGGGTTCCTGCTAACAGGTCCCCAGGGTCAGAGCTTTTTCCCCAAACTGTAAAATTGTTCACCAGATTGGCAAAACCTTTAGCACCCACTGTAAATCCCTAGTAAATTGTACCCTGGTACCTAAAGCTTGAGCTACTAAAGAGGGCCCTTAAGGGCTGCAGCTCAAATTGTACTACCCTAAGGGACCCCTCACCAAGCACATGAAAGACTGACATTGCACACCTCATGTCTTGGTACAGACAACAATGAAACCACGACATGTCACACATCCCTGTGTGCCAGGTCCCCAAACAATGCATGTAAAATGTGTAAATCCCCCCTACAGATGGCCTGACAGCCCTAACGCAGGGTAATGAATATTACATGTGAGGGCACACCTACTTGAGTAGATATGCCCCTGTGCTGGTCAGTCCTTTGACTGCCACCACAAATGACCAGGGAAGCCATCTTAAGACATGTGCTGGACACTGGTGAAAACGAGTTCCTCAGCTACATGATGGCTTCACTAAAAATAGGGATGTTTGGTATCAAACATCTAATATTGGTAAACCCACACCGATACCAGTGTCGGGTTTACCAATACATGCACTCAGAGGGCACCTCCCTCCTGAAAACCTCCCAGCCTCTGATGTGCTTGCTGCCTGGTTTCTATCAGCCTGCCACCCAAGATGCTGTTATGACCTCCTAGGGTAAGAGCCTTTGCTCTCAGGAGACCCAGAACAAAAGCCTGTTGAGAAAGAGGGTGTAACACCCCTCCACCAGGATGACCTACTGATTAGACTCCTTAGGCCGGAAAGCTTTAAAGAAGCTGTTGCCTTTGGAATGCGAATCTGGCTCCCCTCATAGGAGAGAAGTCAATCTTCTGTTCAGAGCCCTTTTGGCACATGGAGAGGAGAGAATATTAGCTTGTGAGGGAGGGATGCCACCCCCAGGCTAGTACCACCCAGAAGGGGGGCTACTATGAGGTGAACACAATTTTTCATAAGTAGCCGTCTTTGTGGTAGTATACTTAGGAATTCTGGGACAGGGTTACGCCCATTTCCCACAGGAAATGGGCATAGTGACCCCAGGTGTCAGTAGCCTATTGGCTACCTCCCTACACTCACCTAATATCAGTATTTAGGAGAGCCCCTGGCACCAGAAAAGCAGATCATGATGACCTAAGAAGAGGAAGGACACAGAAGAGACGCAAATGCAGAGAGAAGGAGCAGCTGGCCTGGTACCAAACCTGCCGGCATATCTACATCCATTGTCGAAAACTGTGCCAAAGCTCACTCGGCCAGCAGCTGTTGACTCTAAAAACCTAGGAGTACTGCCTGTCTTGGAAAAAGACTCAACACCTCCTGTGAACAGTGGACCTGTTCTAAAGAAACTCCAAAAGATAAGAGACTGAGACCTCCGGAACCACCAACACTCGAAGCCACCACTGCATTCGTCGCTCCTGGGCCTTGGAGAAAAGGACCAAAGCCCCCCAGCCCCTCCCTGAGCATCACAGGCCTGAGCACACTTTCTGGTTCAGCCCCCCTGGCTTCCTGTCCAGAGCCGGCAGCCTCCTTTCGCAGTTACTGATCTCCATTGATATACATTGGGCTCTCAACGTTGATTTGCACCCGGCACCTGGCTGCCGTCATGCCAATGGTGTTCTATTGTTGGTGCTGCCTTGGACCTTGGTGGGTCTTGTAAGTCGCTATACTATACCAGTTTGCAGAAGTTTTTCTTCCTTCCACAGGATAACATTGCAGAACTCAGGAATTGCAGAGCCACTTTTTCAACTAAAAATAATTTAGATATAAAAATGTATTTACCTTAACGATTTTTCTCTCATGCCTAAACATATATAGAAGACATGGCTTGGCAGTTCGGGCTGGACTGTTCCCATGAGCCACAGGGTCAGACTGATTTGCATATGGCCATGTCTGAACTGGGGGGGGCTGAGTGAGCTAAAGAATGGTGATGGATTAAACCCAGATTGGTTGACTGAGGGTGAGTGTTTGATTTGCTCAAATGATCCGTCCATCATCCCCTTTTGTATCGCTCTGTTCGCCCTTAGTTGGCAGGGTATGCTCAGATGTGAGTCCCTTGCTCACTTGGCCACTGGATTCAAGATAGCCTGGCTAATGAGGATTATGAATCCGAAACCGGTCCCAGGATGCTTGTTTCCAGTCCAGGGAAGACATGGCTTGGCAGTTCGGGCTGGACTGTTCCCATGAGGTACAGGGTCAGACTGATGTGCATATGGCCATGTCTGAACTGGGGTGGCTGAGGGAGCTAAAGAATGGTGATGGATTAAATCCAGATCAGTTGACTGGGGGTGAGTGTTTGATTTGCTCAAACGCTCCGCCCATCATCCCCTTTTGTATCGCTTTAAGCATATATAAAGGCACTGGGTATTTTTTAAAATTGTTGTGGCTCTCCTTCTTAAGTTGTGTGTTTAATTTATTAATCATTGTGTGTATTTGCAAAGGTCTTGCACTACCCTGTGTTAAGCCTATGGCTGCTCGACCACATTACCCACTAATAGAGCACTTTGGGATTGCATAGCAAGCCCCTGTCCACTTATAAGGGAACCCATGGACACTTTAAATTGCATATCAGCTTTTTAATTTATCACAAAGTACCAGTTTCCTACCGTTGGTGGCAGCAGTGTGATGCAAGACTTAACATTTGCTGCAGCACTTGGTTGATAGGTGATTCCACAGAGAAATCCAAATTTGTCACTAGCTAAAAGGAAAATGCTACTTACCAGTATGTATCTGTTCTTGGCATGTAGAGCTGCAGATCTGTACACTATGCATTAGATCGCCACCTGGTGTTGGGCTCGGATGATTGCAGGTTGTTGTCTTCTTGGAAGAAGTCTTTGTAGTCACGAGATAGGCGACTCCTCCCTTGGACAATACTGCGCATGGGCATCGACTTCATTCTTAGATTGTTTTTCGCCATGATGGGAAATGATGGAGTTAGTAGAAGTAAAGAAGAAAAAAAAAAGGATGTCCATGCATGTGCATCTAAGTAAGATGAAAAAATGGAACGGATACAAGTCCCGGGGAGGATGGAGGGTGTGTACAGATCTGCAGCTCTACATGCCAAGAACAGATGCATACTGGTAAGTAGCATTTTCCGTTCGAGGCATATGAGCTGCAGATTGTACACTATGCATTGATTGTGCAGCAGTGTCTGCCCTAGTTGTGGTCACCTGTATCCGTTGTAGTAGTTTGAAATAGAGTTCTAAGGACAGCTTGGCCTACTGCAGCTTGCTGCTTGGCTTGCACATCAACACAATAGTGTTTTGTGAAGGTGTGAGGCGTAGACCATGTTGCTGCCTTGCATATGTCCTCTAGGGGTATGTTTCCTAAGTAAGCCATAGAGGCTCCTAGTTTGCGAGTGGAGTGCCCTCTAGGAGGAACTGTTAATGTACGTTTAGCTTTAATATAGTATATTTGTATACACTTTACAATCCACCTCGCAATCCCACCTTTGGAGATGGGGTTGCCTTTGTGTGGAGGAGAGAGATACAAACAATTGTTTTGTTTTTCAAAAGGATTTAGTTCTATCAATATAGTATAAGAGAGCCCTCTTAACATCCAATGTGTGTAAAGCTCTTTTCGCTACAGAGTCTGGGTTTTGGAAAAACACAGGTAACTCTACGAATTGATTTAGGTGAAAAGGAGTGATGACCTGTGAAAGAAATTTTGGATTAGATCGAAGAACCACTTTGTTAGGATGTATCTGAAAAAATGGTTCTTGTATAGTGAAAGCTTGTATCTCACTTACTCTTCTGAGAGAAGTAATGGCAACAAGGAAAGCTGTTTTCCAAGTTAGGAATTGCAGTTCACATTTATGTAGAGGCTCGAAAGGGGGCCCCACGAGTCTTGTAAGGACAAGATTCAGGTTCCACACGGGAGAAGGTGATAATCTAGGTGGGATTATTCTTTGTAAACCTTCCATGAATGCTTTAATTGCAGGTACTCTGGAGAGAGACAGATGTTGCCTGTTTTGTAAATAGGCTGCAATTGCTGCCAGGGGCAGGCGTATGGAGGAATATGCCAAGTTAGACCTTTGTAAATGTAAAAGGTAGTAAATGATATTCTGGATGGAAGCATCCAGGGGATCAATTTGGTTATTATTGCAATAAATGGCAAATCTTTTCCATTTAGCGGCATAACACGCTCTGGTAGTAGGTCTCCTAGCCTTTTTAATGATGTTCATACAGTCTGGTGGTATGTTCAGATAACCAGACTCTAAGGCTTCAGGAGCCAGATCGCCAAATTCAGTTGGTTTGGGTCTGGGTGTCTCATTTCTCCATGGTTCTGTGTTAACAGGGAGGGTGTGAGCCGAAGCTTTTGATGTGGAACCAGAGAGAGATCTAGTAGTGTGGTGAACCACGGTTGGCGTGCCCATGCGGGAGCTACTAAGATCAATGTGAGAGACTGTTGTCTGAGCTTGCGCACTACTCATGGAATGAGTGGGAGAGGCGGAAAAGCATACGCAAATCTGCCTGACCAGTTCATCCATATCGCATTGCCTTCGGACAGTGGGTTTGGAAACCTGGCGGCGAAGGCTGGGCATTTTGCAATTTCGTGGGTGGCAAACAGATCTATGTGTGGGTGCCCCCACCATTGGAAGAATGGTTGAAGAACTTGTAGATGTAGTTCCCATTCATGAATCTGTTGTGACTGCCGACTTAACAGATCTGCTATCTGATTGTGAACTCCTGGAAGGTGTTCCACTAACAGATGTATGTTTTGAGGAATGGCCTATCTCCAAATGTTCTGTGCAAGCCGGGACAGTTGCAGAGAGTGTGTCCACACATGTTTTTGTATATAGTACATAGCTGTCATATTGTCCGTCCGGATTACGACAGCTTTGTTTTGAAGTTGAAAAGTCTTGAGTGCTAAGAATATTGCTAGCAGCTCTAGATGGTTGATATAGAACTGTTTCTGGTGTTTGGTCCATTGACCTTGAGTTGTGTGATGTAAGAGATGGGCTCCCCACCCTGTGAGGGATGCGTCTGTTGTGAGCACTACTTGTGGAACAGACTCGAGGAACGGCCGACCCTTTGTCAATTTTTTGGTGTTCCACCACTGCAGAGAGCGATGCGAGCGGCTGTCGACCAACACCAGGTCTTTGAGCTGACCTTGAGCTTGGTTACACTGTTGTGCTAGGCACTCTTGTATTGGACACATTTGCAATCTTGTGTGAGGTACTATGAAGATGCAAGATGTCATCATGCCTATTAGTCTCATGAACATTCTGGCTTGCAGAGACTGTTGATGTTGGAAAGTGTTGACCAAGGCTTGAATGCTTTGTATCCTGGCTGGACTGGGATACGCTAGGGCTGTAGATGTATTTAGTGTAGTCCCTAGATACTGATGTATATGCAAAGGCTGCAGGTGCGAATTGGTGTAGTTTATTGTAAACCCTAAGTCGTGCAACGTTTGAACTGTTTGATGTGTGTGTTGAACACACTGATTGAATGACTTGGCTTTTATGAACCAGTCGTCTAAATAAGGGAAAACTTTAATTTTGTTGTCGTCTAAGATCTGCTGTTAGCACTGCCAGGCACTTTGTGAATGCACATGGTGCCGTTGTCACCCCGAATATAAGGACGTTGAACTGATAATGTTGTCCTTCCAGTACAAACTGGAGATACTTTCTGTGAGCAGGATGTATGGGGATATGGAAGTAGGCGTCCTTTAAATCTAGTGCTGTAAGGAAGTCGCCTTGTTGCAGCAGTGGAAGCACTTGTTGTAGAGTGATCATATGAAAATGATCAGATTGTATATAATGGTTGAGGGGCCTAAGGTCTAGAATTGGCCTTGGTGTTCCGTCCTTCTTGGGAATTAGAAAGTACAGAGAGTAAACCCCCTTTCCTTGTTATTCTAAAGGAACTATTTGAATAGCATATTTTTGTAGAATTGATAGAACCTCCTGTCGAAGCAGAGTCAGATGGTCTGACTCTGCTTCGACGCTGCCTGGGAGGTTTGGTTGGGGGAGTTGCTGTAAGTTCTAGGCAGTAGCCATGTTGGATAATCTGTCTCACCCACTTGTCTGTTGGAATGGAGTTCCAGACAGGCAGGAACAGTGTTAATCTGCCCCCTACAGGAGTGGAATGCTGTGGGGGGGAGCAGAGGGAAGCCACAGTTTTGTGGCGGAAAGGATCGGTTGCTTTGTTACCGCGACCTCTTCCTTTGTTATTATTGCCTCTGTATCCTCCTCTAAAGTATCCCTTGCTAGAGGACGTTAGTGATTTGAAAGATGTTGTAGTGTCTGCTCCATTTTGTTTGGAGCCTCCTCTGTAGAAGGAGCGACGAAAGGAGCTTCTAGTTGGTGTAGACTGTAAAGACCCCATAGACTTTGCGGTGTTGGTATCCTTCTTCAATTATTCTAGTTTAGTGTCTACTTCTGGGCCAAATAGCTGGTTCTGGTTAAATGGTTGGTTTAAAATGATGGTTTGCACTTTTTGTTTAAACCCTGAAATGCGTAACCACGCATGTCTCTTAAGTATGACACTGGTATTTACAGCCCTGGATGCTGTGTCTGCGGCATTCAGTGCGCATTTTATAGAGGCATTGGAGATTAACTTGCCTTCTTGTATAAGGTCCTTTGCCTGATCCTTATACTGATCTGTCAGGTGCTCAAGTAGTTTTTCTAATTGATCATAATGAGCCCTATCGTAGCGAGAGAGGAAGGCTTATGTATTGGCTATACGCCAAATGTATGTAGCTTGTGCAGCTATTCTTTTACCTGACGCATCAATCACTTTTGATTCCTTGTCAGGTGGGGGTGCTTCTCCAGAAGTCTGAGAATTTTCCCTCTTTCTAGCATTGGCCACCACTAATGAGTCTAGTGGTAGGTGGCCTTTTATGTAGACTGAATCTGTGGGTGCTAGTCTATATTTTTTCTCTATTCTAGGGTTTAATATCTTAGTGCGTACAGGGTCTTTTAATACATCTGAAGCGTGTTTTATGACCCTTTTTATCATGGGAAGAATTTGAGCAGACCGATGAGACTGCTCAAAGGTATCTAGGAGAAAATCTTCCTCAACATTATCGGAGTGAATAGGGACCCCATGGTAAACAGCAGCCCTGTTTAACAGGTGATCAAAACCAATGGTAACTTCTGGAGGGGAAGGTTTTGATGGGTATGACTCCGGTTCAGGAATGTCAGGCACATTTGGGTTTGTAAAGTCCCATATAGACACATTTCTTGGGTTTGAAAAATCCTATATACCCTCATCTAAAGGGAATGAATCAGGTTCTTGCATGTCCTCCCCTCCACCTAAATTTTATTCATCATCATTCTGCTGTGAGGAATGTGATGATAATGGAGAATGTACAGAAGAGGTTTGAGGTGATATTGGAGGAGGAACAGGAGAAGAAGGAAGAGAAGTTATAGGAGAGGAAGGGTGCATAGGAGATGTTGCACAGTCCTTTTTCTTGGCAGGAACCACAGGTGTGGGTGGTGCATCTGCTGGTCTCTTCTTGTGAGGTGTAGCACCTACATGACCTGTCTTTGGGCTGATGTAGATCTTCTTTTGTCGAGGATCTAGTGTAAAAAGCTCCTCCTGCTCTACAACCTTCTTGGGCGTCAATTTTTTCGGTACCAGGGGAGGTTGCTGTGTGTCTTTAGCCTTGGGAGTTATCATAACGTCCTGTGGCGTAGTTTTCGGTGCCAAAGGTGTCGTTTTCGGCTTCGTAGGCATGTTCGAGGATTTGGGCACCTCTGAATCAGGCTTCGTGTTTTTCGGCGCCGAGGGTTTAGAAGTGGACGGCTTCGGAGCCGGTGCTTCTTTAGGTTTCGGTACCGGTACGTCTTTATGTTTCGGTGCCGGTACTGTTTTAGGCTTTGGTGCCGACGGGTCTTTTGGCTTCGGTACCGAGGCATCTTTAGTTTTCAGTGCCGCTGGGAGAGGCTTGCTCGGTGTCGAGGCACTAGAATGCTTAGTTGTTTTCTTCGGAGCCGGGCTGGAAGGCGGCCTTCGGTTTGGACAGAATATGTGGTGCAGGGGCAGAAGTACTCACGCGCTGGCCCGATGGAATGGAGGCATCGGAGTCATCTGCCTCTGATACGATCTGGAGATCAGGTGAGTCTTCTTCGGGAATGAGGGGAACCTCTTCATCGAAGATGTCCTCCGGTGCTGGAGCTGGTCTCCTCATTTCGTGTCGACGGGCTCTCCGATCTCGGATTGTTTTCTTCGATCGGAAGGATGCACAAGCTGTGCAGGTAGACTCGTCGTGTTCCGGCGATAGACAGAGGTTGCAGACCTCGTGGTGGTCGCTATGTGGAAACTTTGCTCGACATACTGGGCATCTTTTGAACGGAGTTCTTTCCATGTGGTGTAGGCCGCACAGCGTCGGTAGGCCCAACGGCCCGCGTTGATGACCGGAATGGAACTGATGACGTCGAAAGTATCGTAGTCGATGTCGAAGGTAGTTTGTAGAAGTTTGTGGAAGTTCTGCGCTTTGAAGTTGCTGAAAAGTCTTGTTCTAGCCGGAGCGGAGAAACTTTCATCCGATCCCAGTGGCGGAAAAAAACAATCTAAGGATGGAGTCGATGCCCATGCGCAGTACTGTCCAAGGGAGGAGTCACCTATCTCATGACTACAAAGGCTTCTTCCAAGAAGACAACAACTTGCATTCATCCGAGCCCAACACCAGGTGGCGATCTAATGCATAGTGTACAATCTGCAGCTCATATGCCTTGAACACATTTTTTCGATTTGAGATTTTTTCTAAATTGTATTAAATTAGCTGTTAGGGCCTTGGTCAAGTCCCTTTGCAAAACTATTTCAAATTTAAAAAGTAGTAAAGCATTTAGGCCTTAACCAGTACTTCGCATTTTTTGTAAATTCTTAAAAACTTCCCAACTACTTTAAAACCATGTATGAAGAAGAGCCCTCCCAGGAACTCAACGTGGCACCCTATGTGTACCTTAGAGTACCCCAACTTAAGGAGCTCTGTAAAACATGGAAAATTGCCATGCAACCTAAACCCACAAAAGCTAAACTGCAGCAGTTCCGGACAGAAAATAAAAGTTCCCCCGATGGGGAAGATGAGGAAGAACAAGAGGTGCTTGCGGTTGACAGTAAGTCTATCCTTACCCCTTAAGAAAGCAGTACCTCTCGGAGCAATCCTAGAAGTGTCCCAGAAAAGGCAGACACTGGAGATGTAGATCTTCAGAAACTAGGCAAACACAAGGAAATGATGGACGGAGTACTGACACTTTTCAGACCCTTACCCCCAGGTACAGATCTGGGTAAAATCCATCATCATTCTTTAGCTCACTTCGCCATCTCAGTGCAGACTCAAATCTGCAAATCAGTCGGACCCTGTGCCTCATGGGAACAGTCCAGCCTGAACTGCCAAGCCAGGTCTTCCCTGAACCGGAAACAAGCATCCTGTTACCGGTTTCTAGGTAACACCCTTCATCAGCCAGGCTAGCTTGAATCCAGTGGCAAAGTGAGCAAGGGACCCACGTCTGGGCATACCCTGCCAATTTAGGACGAACAAACCAAACACAAGGAGATGATGGACGGAGTGCTGAAACTTTTCAGACACTCACCCCCAGTTACAGATCTGGGTTAAATCCATCATCATTCTTTAGCTCACTTTGCCACCTCAGTTCAGACCCAGCTATATGCAAATCAGTCTTGACTCTGTGCCTCATGGGAACAATCCACCCTTCATCAGCCAGGCTAGCTTGAATCCAGTGGCAAAGTGAGCAAGGGACCCACGTCCGGGCATACCCTGCCAGCTTAGGGCGAACAAAGGAAACACAAGGAGATGATGGACAGAGTGTTGATCTGGGTTAAATCCATCATCATTCTTTAGCTCACTTCACCACCTCCGGTCCAAGGATGCTTGTTTCCAGTCCAGGGAGGACCTCGCCTGGCAGTCCCGTCTGGACTGTTCCCATTGGGCGCAGGGTAAAGACTTTTGTGTAACCAAGGCTGATGCACACCCAATTCCTATAGCGCCGATTAACTAATTGACAGGTTAGGGGCAGCGAAATATCTCAATACATTTGATCTGACATCTGGGTACTGGCAGATAGGTGTAATCCCAGAAGCAAAAGAGAAATAAGCATTCTCCACAGCAGATGGGCACTATCGGTTTACTGTCATGCCCTTTGGACTTAAGAATGTTCCTGCAACCTTCCAAAGGTTGGTGAATAAAGTCCTTGCCAGGTTGGAATCCTTTAGTGCAGCACATCTCGACGATACTGCTCTCTTTAGCTCCATCTGGCAGGATCACCTGGTCCACCTTGGCAAGGTCCTTGAGGCTCTCAGAAGTACAGGCCTCACTATCAAGGCAAGAAAGTGCCAGATAGGGCAGGGCTCAGTTGTATACTTGGGCCACCTGGTAGGTGGAGGCCAAGTTCAACCCCTACAACGTAAGATCCAGACAATTTTGGACTGGGTAGCCCCAAGCACCCAGACTAAGTCAGGGCATTCCTTGGCTTGATTGGGCACTACAGGAGATTTGTGAGCCGATAAGGGTCCATTGCAGGGCCCCCTCACAGAACTGACCTTCAAGAAGATGCCAAAGAAAGTTAACTGCACATGAGCTGTCAAAAGGCTTTTGACACTCTGAAGGAAGCAATGTGTCCTCTAAGTGCATGTATTTGTACATCCGACACCGGCATCAGTGTGGGTTTTCTAATATGGGATGTTGGATACCAGGCATCCCTATTTTCATTGAAGCCATCTTGTAGCTGCATAGCAAGTCCCTGTTCGCTCATAAAGGAACCCCTGGATTCTTTACGTGGTATATCAACTTTTTGATATATCACAAAAAAGATGCTTCCTACATGCTCCATTCATTAAAAAGGCAACTAAGCAAAAAGGTTTAAGAAGGTGTTCATGTTGTTTAAAAACTATATAAAAGGAAGGAATAGTTTTGGCACCATATAACATTTGAAAGAACTAAAGAGGAGGTTGCAAATTCTAAAATCTGAGATTAAGCTTGATTTTTGGAGGAAAGTATTTTTTCATTAGGAAAAAATATAAGGGGTTTGTGGTAGTGCACACATGCTTTGTCGTATGCTATGAAAACAAAAACAAAATGATCTTCATCTACCTTGAGGTGTGCTGCTCATCAGAATGGAAAATGGACTACTTAGTTTCACTGTGCTGTGGAAAACACCAGATCACGGATGATTCTTAATTGCACAGTGGGATACGACTCTTGTTCACTGCTCCCTTGCCTCTAAGGTAGGCGCATGATCTCGAAATACCCATTAAAACAGGTGATGGTCAGATAGTTGGAAACCTTGATAGGTTTGACAAAATATAACTGTTTTAGGTTCCTGATCATAGTTTATATTCTCAACGTCCCTGCCCCACAAATAACAACTTGTGTTATAAGCCAGTTTCAAATCAAGCTAACAAATGCAGGATGGAATGGGCAATGAGGTTTATATCCACAGTAATCTAAATCTGACCAATCAATTTTAAACACGAACATGCTGACATAAGTGAGACTTGCTCAAACAGCAAAGTGACATTCTCCATACGAAGCATGGTGGACTACAGGTGTGACTTTGTTATGACGAACAGCTGTTTTAAAACTTGTGCCCAAGTATAAAAAAAGAAAATCTCTTGAGCCCTGCTAGACTAGGTATAACACCACACAGCAGAACAAGTATATGCTGTTGAATGCCCTTAAAAACACAGGTCTTCTTGGAAATATGAAAGAAGATCCTTAGTATTCACTGCTTAGATGGCCTTACAGTGATGGGAAGAACGCACACCCTCTCAAGATTCAATGGCCTTACATAGTATATATTTCATTCATCTAGTCCTCACAGAGTACTACCAATACATTATTCTAATTTCATGTGACAAAAAAACATAATTGTCACCAAGTCATATCTTAAGAAAACAAAAACAAAAAAATAAGCAAACATTCAGAAGCCTTGAGAAAAACAGAAATTGCACCCTTACAGGTACATATGCAGATGATAACTAAGAAAGTGCTCACACCTGCACACAAAAAAAGAAACATTGTCAAATATCTAATAACACATCATGCTTAGGTCAAAAAATATCAGATGGTCTCAGAGAAAGAAAAGATTTTTCTCATAGGTCTGTGGAAGTATATGAAGAAATTTCAAAACAATACGAAGTGCATCGTTCCACATGGAGAAAAGTATACAAATGCAGTAAGTTTAAGACTATTGCCAATCTATGTAGAATTTTCATTATAGTAAATGCACAACAAAATTGCACTGTATGATGCTCTTGGTGATCACAGAGAACCCCAAAGGTAAATCTAGAGGATTTACAATCTTCTATCAATATGGTATGTGTCAGAGTTCGTTCTAACAATAGGAAAGGACTGAACAATTAAGTCTTTCATGAACAGGTAACCAGGAGAAAGCTCTATTTTTCCAAAAGGAACATTACTACACAGCTTAGATGTGCAATTCAGCAAAAACCTCATAAAAACCATCCAGTATGGTGGTTAAGGGGTGACAATTTGGACTTACTATGCAGTCACTGGACCTTTCTAAAGAGGAGTCTGCCATGAACTCCTCTCTATACCAGTACATTCAAGAGGAAAGCATGACAACATCTCCGAGAAAGCTAAAGCTTAACCAAAAATGGTTCATGCAACATGACTGATCTAGCCCACAACACTAAATTTACAAATGAATGATTAAAAACACAAAGAACACAAAGAACGAATCAGGATTTTGGATTGTCCAATCAAAGTCTAGCCTAAACTTCGGCTACTTTTACAGGATCTTTAGAGCTATGCTTAAATGAATACTCGCAAACATCCCAAAGCTCAATGAGTTTTGTAATGGGTGGGTATTCCTGTCAAAAAATGAGAGATGGATAATGATGTTAGGAAAAGTTTATTTAAAGCTAATGATGTTTAAGTATCTTCCACACCTTAATAAATCACTGAGTACACTTTTTCCTGCAAGAACGTTGACTAACTTCTTTGCTCGATAATGACAAAGTGAAATTTGTGTGCATTATTCATCACATGAACATCTGTATTCCGGTAGGACATGGTGAGAACCATCTGTCTCTCCATCTTTCACTTTATCTTTCTTTGTAGCTCCATCTATCTGTATATCTGTCACCACATCTCCCTCTGCATTTGTATTACTCTCTGGCTCCATTTGTCTCTCCCTCTCTCTGTCTAAATACCCCCCTAATTCTCTACATATCTCTCAGTTATTAAGTTCCTCTGTCCCTTAATCCCTTTCTTTGTCTAAATGTAACTCTCTCCATCCTATACATCTATCTCTTTCTATGTGGGTATCTATATATCTAAAAATATCCTCTATCTCTCTCTCTGTGGCGACCTCCTCAATTCTCTCTCTGTGTTTCCTGGTTCACATGGAAACACGATGACATGTTGCACCTTCGTGAAAAAGTGCAATTACTTTACAGGAGTATCCGTGCTTTCGATTGCAGGAATCCAGACAAAGTCTAAACTTTTCCTTCTCACAATGTTCTTTTTTCACTGCTAAACGCAGTTTTCTCTGCCCTGTCAGTCATTAAATTTGTTACTCTGCTCAAGTAAAAATATATGGTCTATTGTTTATTCTCTCATCTTCCCACTCGTTAGGTCTCTTGTTTTAGCATGCATTATGGCCAAAACTGTGAGGTAAATCTTATTTAGAGAAAAAATATAAACTACCAACCCACATATCAGAGAAAATATATTTATAATTAAATTTCACATGCATAACTTCCTGGAAATAAAAAAAGATTCATTAGACTCTAGTATATGAATGCTCCTACCTGTGAATTCAAGTCGTCTTCTCCCCAGTGCTTCTTGGAAGAGTTCTGAAGTAAATAAAAAAAGAAGTCTCATCACTTAGGTCAGTTGAATAATTGGTAACATTCCAAAGAAAATAGTATCTTTGCAAAACACTGGGTCCTTGGAATGAATGCTGCCAACATACAAATATCAATTACTTTATGTACAAGTATTTAGGAGATTTTGCACAACCCATTACTCCACCTCAAAACTACTAAAGAGATACTGGACACTGAAGAGGATACAGTGCTAAAAGATTTTTTATATCTGAAACTCATTGGTAGTAGGGGTGTCAAGAGTGAAGCGAGTCTGAGCCTCAAGCAAATTCAAAATAGATTTTTAGAAGATTAGCAATGCTTTGCTGGTATCACACTGTCATTAATGGAAAGAGAAGTCCTCATTTAGATAATATCTTTTGGTTGGAGAATACACCTATAAACCCTGTGGCTTTATAGACTAGCTAATGTGAATGAATGGCAATAGTTCATTCAAAAGAAAGACTTTCTACAGATCTGTACGCAAGGGAGGACTGCGCTTTCGGATGTTCTCGATTATTAGTGGGCATACCTAATTAATAATTATTACAGCTGACTGAATATGCCAAACAAACAATCCTATATTCAAGAAGAAGACTGAGGAGCACAGTTTTCTTTTCCCAAAGGTGTATTCTTACAATACAGATGTCTCCCTCACCATACAAACTTGGAAAAGAGACATGATGGTATAGGCTGGGGAAAGACCCGTGCAGAAAGTTCTGAGATGAGTGGATTTGGGGAAATATAAAATTAACTGTAGATTCAAGAATCAAGAATGTGCCTTCTAAAGAGCGACACTCGGGTGGTACAGTATAAAGTGATCAGCACATGACAATGCAAGTATCAGTGACAAATGCTGGCTGATCACTCCATCCATCGCATTTGGAAATGGCAGAACAACCCCATGTAACCACTCCCAAATCAATGTTATATACTCCAACAGGATGTGGCACCACCGTGGTCATTCTGGGAAAGCAAATCAGACTATGTCCGCACCATATCAGGCAGAAAAAATCAAAAAGAATTTTAAAAATCTTACTTTTAAAATACTTGGTAATGCTGCCTTTAAAAACTCCAAAACCTACAATTCATGAAATGAATCACCAGTTCTGTAGAAGAAAGACTGGAGAAGAGCATTCATTTAATTTATTTTGTGTTGCAGAAAACCGAGAGTTAAGGAAGGGAGTACAAAGAACCAATGTTTGACCCTATCTTAATAGTTGGAATCCAGATTGTGAGAAAGTGCCATCTTTCTTGCATTGGCATGCCCCCACTTTTTTCTGAACTGCTGATATGCTTTGACTGAGTGGGCCCTGGGTTCCTGCCAACCAGGCACCGAGGGCCTGCAATCCTTCCCTAAATCTGTGTTGAAACTAAAACCTAATTGGCATCTCTGGTCACCTGTCAGACCCTAGTAAATGGTACCCTAGGTACCCAGGGCATGGTGACAAGAGAAGGCCCCTGAGGGCTGCAGCACTTATTGTGCCACCCTCAGGGGCCCTGTACCCTGACACCCACACACTGCCTTTGCAGGCTGAGTGTCTGAGTACAGAACCAAACACAGAGTCGACATGGCACACACCCCTGTGTGCTGCAACACAGCAGACATGTTGCTGGATCCCTGGGTAGGCGAGTCCCCGCTCTCCTGGGCCTGAAACAATGCACATCCTGGGCAAGGTGCTAGGTCTCCGCCCCAGGATGGGCAGGGGGAAGCTTCAAAGGCATGCCGCCTCTGTAAGCTTCCCCAGACCATTTGCTGTACCCAGCAACCAGCCCCCACTAGTCCTGACCCCAATCTGGCAGGAAGACTGGCGGGAAAAACTATGTCAGGAAGGGGGTGGTGCCAGCCTGTGCCAACCCCACCCCTCAGGTGGGGAAACTAGGTGAAGTACAACCCCGGGCTCCGGCCATTTAGAAGATGGGGAGCCCTGCCCAATCCCAGCTAGGCTCCTGCCCCACTTCCACAGGAGAAGAGAAGGCTAGGGGGTGACCCACCCCAGGACAGGGACCCCATTGGTCCCCGTCCTTGCCCTACCTGTAACGCCCCTAAATTCAGTATATAGGGGCTCCCTGAACCTTCCTTCCTTAGATCCAGAGAAGAAAAAAGAAGGAAGATCAAGAAGGAGACCCGCCGTGCAGATGCTAACCACAGGACGACAACAACTGACTTGGCCCCAGCCCTACCGGCCTGTTGATCCTGGATCCTGCTCCTGCCTAATCCGGCGACTCCTGCGGACAGCAACCTTGGGACACCCAGAATACCTGCCTGCCTTGACCCTCCTAAAGACTGGAACTCCCATCAGCAGAGGCTCTGCTGCAACAACCCACCTGGTGCCAACCCGGAAGCTCCGGACCAGCCCACTCTGCACCCGCTGGGCCAGGCCCAACCGAACCAAAACCTCGAGGACGTCCCCCCGGCGACTGGGACCCGAAGTCCAGTGCCCAAACACTCCTCGACGAACCAGACGACGCCTGCAGACTCAGAACCAGGGGCCACCCCAACCTCAATCAGCTGAGGGTAAGCTTTTCCGACACCCAAAGACACTACTGCACCCGGCGCCCTACAGCCCCCTGTGCCTTCCTTTGGGGTACCTACCTGTGCTCCAAGATCCCAACTTACCTCTCAAAGTGCTGGTCGCCCCTGGAGAGTCTCCGTCCCCGAGCCTGCAGTCTTTGTTCCCCTTTGACCTTTCCCATTGGATAACATTGAGCACCCGACGGCTCAAAAGCACCCTGCACCCAGCCGCCCGAGGGCCGCTGGCTGTGCCACCTTTGTCCTACCAAATGTCCCCCCTTGCCCTGGGCAAGTGACCAGGAGCTCAGCTCCCACAGCCGCGTGGCCTGCTAGCCAGCAGCCACCAACCGGAGGCCCCCTTTCCCTCATTGGATATCATTGGGCCTAACTAACTCTGCACCCGGCCGCCCCTGTGCCGCTGGGGGTGAACTAATTGTACTTACCTGACACTGGGGGACCCCTGAGTCTATGCCAAGAACCCTGACTTCACCAGCCAAGTACTCACCTGGAAACCGGTAACTCACCTACCTGCCACTGGATAACATTGACTGGTTTGACTTGAAAAATCTTCTAAGTGTGAAGTTTTGGAAGCTACAAATATTCATATAAAATCACCCGAATTCCGAAGTACTCACTTATGATCAGGGGAGAAGCCAATACTGTACCTTGTAGCCCAGTACTGAACCGCTAAAGTAATCCTTACCGGGTTTATCAGTAACCTGTATTTTCCCCATAGGAATCCATTGTATGCTTTTCTCTGAAATTTCTTCTGTCTACTTTTGAAAATTTTAAGTATTCTTTAAAAATCCTACGAAATACTGAAACGCAATTACCTACCTGTTTTAAGTTGAGACCCCAGTGCTGGCCCCAGGAGCCCAATACTGGATTACAAAAGTAATGCGATCGTACTTTACCTGCAACCTGAATTTTCTCCCATTGGATAACATTGTCAGATTTACCTTGGAGGGGAGAACGGGAACCAGCGGGACTCCCAGTACCAGGAGTCTCCGCTGCCGCCGCCATCACCGTGCTCCTCCCCTAGCCACTGCCTTATCACTGCCTTATCACCGCTCGCGGCCCCCGCTTCGCAGGTGCCGCTCACAGCGGTTTTTTTGTCCGACAGCAGCTTTCTTGACCGGAGGGGAGAGAGGGAACCAGAGGGACTCCCAGGACCAGGAGTCTCCGCTGCCGCCACGTTCACCTCGATGGAGAATGGACAACTGCGGGACACTCTTTCCCCGGAGGCCCTAAATGTAACTATCAATGATCTCCCCCCATTGGACAGTAATACCATACTTGTGACTGAGGAGTTCGATCAAGAATCAAGCACACCGAATCAGACAGGCTGTGCAACAACCAGATCTAATTCAGCCTTGTGTAAGCAAAAACTGGAATCTTTAAAAGATAAACAAGGTCAAAAAACCAAGCGGAGGGCAGGCCATAGACAAAAGGGAAAAAACTGTGCGGGTGGTGGGAGGTCATTGAAGTGTGTGGGGGAGGGGAGTAAAGATGTGGATCAAAGTGGGGAGCCAGTGATGGTGGACCGAAGTGTGGTGCCTGAGAAGGCGGAGATCTCGCCACCCCCAATTATACCGGACATACCCGTGGTTCCTGTGGTCACTTTGAAAAGTGTCTTTTGGGAGAAGGTGGGGACAATAATTGCTGAATGCCTAATGTCCCTATTGAATAGAATGGCTGCCATTGAAGCAAACCTACTCTCACTCACTAACTCTTTAGATACAACCCCTGGCGCGCAAACAAACGCTAGCACCCCTACCACGGAGCAATCGCTCATTACTCCCCATAGAGCAAATGACCCAAGTGGAGTGAGATCAGTGTTAGATCATCAAAGTGTATTATGGGTCGGGAACACATCATCGGCTAAACCTGGGACAGGTGAGAGTATGTCGAGAATACAGGGTGGGAATCTACAACAGGTTAAAACAGTGGCTGTAGCCAAGGGATCGGACAGGCACCCCAAAGCAAGGACACAGTGAGGACAAATCCAAATGCTGCCCCAAAACCCCTTAGCAAGAACAAATCTGCGGTGTGCAAATTGACCTACCCCCAGAATGAAGTCCCCTCGTAGTGGTTCTTGCTGGGGTACCATCACTGACGAATGGGCAAGAAGAAACACACACCACCCTCAAGAATAAAGTAACTGACTGGCTAAATAAAAATAAATAGACCATTACCACAAGATGTTACTAGCGAAATTTTGATGGTCCGAAGAGTAGCATGGGTAGGTCAAAGAACTAAGGATCTCGTGGGAGACTGTGTCCAAATCAATTTTAGGGATACACGAACAGTGTCCCATGTATGCCAGTGGCCCTATCTCACACCAGCGTCAGCCATTCAGTCCCTTCCCCTCTCGTATTTTTATCCACCTGTTCCACCGCACAATACTAGTGAAAGGTATGCAGGTTGGAACTGTGTAGCCTCTACAACAAGAACAGGTACAAGACAGGGCAGACGCAGAGAATCCCTGGTAGCTGAGGACACGTGTCTATATAACAGATTCAGTTCCTTAGACATGGTGGATTGACTAAATCCCAGTGAACTGGATATCAACGCCAGGGGCACACAGGGGGCGAATAGTGGAATGGATGGGCTGGAAATGGGAGGATGCATGCAGGAGGATACATTGATAGGGAATGATACATGTGGTGTGGTAGCCCTACTAAGTACAGCAGATGTATCCAAATTTCAATTAGCTAGATGGCCTGTAATTTATATCAGTGGGGGGGCCAAGATGATTACTGGTAATAGCCGTAGAACTGGCTCTATAGAAGTGGAGAATGAGGCACTAATTGAGAGAAGAGTCCCTGCCATAAACCTAGAATCTATAAAAATTGTGACATGGAATCTTGCTGGACTATCCAATAAAATCATATGTCCAGAATGGGGATCATTTATGGATAAAAATGATGTGTGCCTCTTCCAAGAGACCTGGGCACGCACGGAAGAATTCAGAGTGGGATTTGCCTCCTTCCACGTCCCGGCAGTATGGAGTGGGAGGGGGCGTCCATCTGGTGGCCTTGCAACCTCGGTTGGAACACACCTGGGCTGTAAAGCTAGTATTCTTACCACCTACTCCAGAGACATACAATGCGTGGTCCTTGCTTGGCCAAATCGCTTCAAGCTAGCATTGATTAATGTTTACTCACGCCCAGTTAGAGCAGGCAGTGAGTCTAGAACTATTGATGATCTTTACACTTTTATTTCAGCTATTCCTAATGATTGCAATATAGTGGTAGGGGGCGACTTAAAATTGTCATTTCGAGCCCCTAGAGTGTTTAAATGAAGGTACCCTTACAGCAGAGGATGACCATTCGGTCAATCCCCATGACCCAGGCCCCGTGTGTTAGGGCATGATCTCCACTAGCTGTCCAAGTCACTGCACTAACCATCACCCATTCCCTACGAGCATGTAATGGTCGTACCCAATCGGACGTTCCAGCCAAACACACATACAATAAAGCTGGTCGAACATCACATCTCGATTACTTCATGGTGGAAACCAGGTTATGGCCGAATGGTATCGATTTTGATGTAACACCGAGAGAGGACAGTGACCACAACGCCTTGATTTTAGAAATGGCCTTGCCAAAGAATGGTAGGCCGGGGATCCATCGAGGGGCGAAAGTATCAACAATCTGACCCTGGCAAACAATAGGCGCAGAATTAGATGGTCGCGACTAAAGGAAAAACCAGAACAGATTGCAAAACTATACAATCTCGCAGTCCCGCTGCTGGCAGAAGCTGCTGTTCTGAATGACTTGCCATCATCACCTGACTCTCTCGTACGGATAGAGGCCTTGCATGGGAGTCTAGTATGCAGCTTGGCTGAAGTGCTAAATCCCAGGGTGGCTAGGGAAAGAAGTAGTACTCCCTGTTCCCCCTGGTATAACAAGGCAAGCAGGAAAGCAAAGTCAGAGTTAGTGGCAGCCGTAAAAGATAATAATAGAGCCCTAATAAAAGTTAAGAGGGCTCAGTATATGAAAAAGATCAAGTGCGCTAAAGAAGAATGGGACGAGGAAAAGTGGTTCAGTTTATCCTCTGCCCTAAACTGTAAAGACTTCAAAACATTCTGGTCAATAATGAGTGTAGGCTCAGGACAATCAAAACAAGCAGTAGAACCGAACCTAGCGCCTGAGGTATGGGAAGACTATTTCCGGACTCTGTACTCCTGCAAGGCTAGTCCTGAAGATGCGTCTGTAGATTTACTGGCCTATGGTTTGAGTACTGTCTGCCCTGAGGAGTGTATGGTCACGGTGGCTGAAGTATGCACTGCCATTGACAGACTTGCATTAAATAAAGCTCCCGGTCTAGATAAACTTACGGGCAGTCTTTTCAAGCACCAACCAAAAGTCTGGGGCCCCTAACTCGGTTTGGTATTTAATGCAATCCTGAGAGGAATGGTGCTCCCTAGTACTTGGCTGGGAGCAGAGATAGTACCTATCTTTAAAAAGGGCTCGCCTCTGCTCCCATCCAACTACAGACCCATAAGTCTCATTGACGTCCCGCAGAAGATCTTTGTGAGACTTATTTTAGATCAACTGCAGGATTGGATGGAGGTATTTGAAATACTTAGCCCCTATCAGGCAGGGTTTAGGAAGAACACCTCCACCATAGATAAAATCTTTCGCCTAGTATTATTACATTGGAAAACTGTGCTTATAGAGGGTGGCAGTCTCTGTATGGTGTTCGTAGACCTGCGGTCTGCCTTTGATCTTGTACCTTGAGGCAAATTGTGGAAAGTCCTTTTAGATCTGGGCATCCCCGATCATTTTCTCACAGTCCTGATTAGGTTACATGAGGCAAATTTTGCCCAAGTCAGCTGCGGGAAGAGTGGCACTCCCACATCCAGATTCCCCGTTGGCATGGGGGTAAGACAGGGGTGTGTGCTCCCACCGACCCTGTTTTGCCTCTATGTCAACGGGGTAATCACGCATCTGAATGGGGTGCTGAATAATGATGCGCCGAAGATAGCCGGGAACAGGGTACCGGCGATAATGTTCGCCGACGATACCCTATTGCTTTCCAAATCCCCGATGGGTATCCAGAGAATACTGGACGGATTTGTAGAATTTTGTAACAAACAAGGTTTGGAGATTAATTCACTGAAAACAAAATCCATGATCTTCAACCCACCCAGAACCACAAGACCCAATCCTACCCGGGTCAAAATAATACTGGAAAGAGTTAGTACCTTTGTTTATCTTGGTGTCACGATCAATGAGAGCTTGACGTGGGGTCCCCAGGCAAATAAATCCCAGCTAAAGCTTGCCCAATTAGCAGGAGGGATCTTGAGGCTATCCAATACCTCAATGATAAAGCCATTGGGTTCTCCTCTGGAGGTCTACAAATCACAGGCTAGGGGTGCAAGTATGTATGGTGGTGAGCTGTGGGATCACTGTAACAAATCCAAAATTTACAGGGTTGAGAATAAGTTCTTATGGAATTTATTAGCTCTCCCGCCTAGTACCCCGCTCCTCCCACTGAGACTTGATTTGGGGATCACCCCAATCGAGGAGGAGCTAGCTTTAAGACCACTAAGGTACTGGCGCCGTCTCTGGGTTGCACCTGAGCTGGTTAATTATAGGCAGGAGCTTAAAGAAGTACTTATTAGGAGCAGTGCACGTAAAATACCATGGCTTGCCTTCATCAAGAAGGAACTTACTAGACTGGGACTTCCAAGCCTATGGACTGACCCTGAGAGGGGATGTAATCAGATTTCGGCTACCATGCTCTCGAAAGGATATCGCGCTGAGAGCTTGAATATGGCCATGCGCAATCCTAAGCATGGCTCCAGAACGGTATCCTTTCTTATGGGAAAAGATACATACCATTTTGGAGGCTTCCTGGATGTTATCTATCCCGTCATAGCAAGAAAACTTTACGTGCAATGGCGACATGGCGTATTACCCATACGGGCCTTCACATGCAACTGGAGCATGTCTGCACCGAAAAACTGCCCCCTATGTCAATGCGACAGTGAAACAGACCAACACGTCTTCTTTTGCCCTGCATACCTCAAACCAAGGAAATATTGGCTGTTCCCACTTTGTAGAAATGTTGGCTTCCGGCAGTTCATGCAAGCACTTAGAGTAATGCAAAATTGCACCTCAGGACCTATTGTTTTTGCAGTTTCCCATTTCTTAGCAGCCATGTGGCGTATAAGGAGATCCTCAAGTATCTAGGGCTAAACAATGTATTCTGTTATGGGGGTCTTCTTTGGTTTCCTAGTCCCCTAGAATAGTGCATAACTTGCCCGTATTTTTAAATAAATTTTACTCTCTATGTGATTTCATTGTGACTGTAACAATTGATTGTGTGTTTTTATAACAATTTTCTGCTACATGATGTTGCATGTCTTTTAAAACCTGTGCTTTTATGGTACTTTTAGCACCAAAATAAAGATTTTATGATGATTTACCTTGAAAAGTTTCTAAGTGTGAACTTTTAAAACCGCTTTATATTCATGAAAATTCACTACAGTAACTATAACGATTTTACTGAATTGGTTTCAGTTTAGACCCCAGGACTGAATCTAGAATCCTGGAACTACTAAAGTAATCTGTGTGGTAATCAACTGTACTTATATGCTGAAAACCCATTGAGCTCCATGCTAAAGTGTGTCTAGACCTGTGCTGCCATCAGCAACCCCTGAATCTATTGTGTTCACAAACTTTATTGCTTCCTTGCAACGTAATTACATGAGAGTACTCATACCTTGAAAAGTATATTTGTATGCCTGTTGGTTCTAAAAATAAAACAACTATATATTTGGATATAAAAACAATTGGCCTGGAGTTCAGTCTTTGAGTGTGTGAAATCCTTTGCTGACTGAGTGTGTACAACAAATGCTTGCACTGCCCTCTGGTACTGCCTTACTGCTCGACCAAGCTACCACTTTTGAGAGTAAGGTCAGTTCTGACTTCAACCTCTGTTATACCTTTGGAGTTGGTGGACTCTATACACACTGTACTTAATTATAGTCCAGTATATATAGAGCCACTTTCTCACATTGGTGGATCAGCGGGGGGATACAAACTTGCATTTGTTGGACTACTTGGTTACCATCTGATCACACGACAGAACTCATAAATTGCCTTTAGAATTCTGAAATTGGTCTTTTCCAAAAATACTAAAAGTCTGGTAGGGCCTTGCTTAAGTCCCATTAGAATTTTTGAAAAATAAAAGTCACTATAAGCTAGGGTAGAGGGTTAGAACTGTCAGGTTAGAATGTCTCAAAAGAACCCAGCTATTAGTGAAGATAATGTAGACATGGTGGAGGAACTTGACTTCACACCTTACTTGCACTTGGACTTCAAGGAATTGAGGGCCCTATGCAAAGATAACAAAATAGTTGTAGGTCTGAATCCAACCAAACAAGGGCTCCATGAGCTCCTGACTGAGTATGCAAAGGACCACACCTCTGAGCAGGGTGACACCCAGCCAGAGGAAGAAGGGGTGGAAGAGGAGGAGGATAATTCCCCCCCCCCCCATTATCCCTAGGGAAGAAAGGGTCTATGTAGTCTTAAGTCCAAGAGTCAGCCTGTGGGAGCCTGGGAACCACACAGGTGGACTGGGCCCCAGGGACACATTGGGGAGAGCCCCAATGAAGAGGACAACTTCTTAGCAAAGTTGGCCAAGAGATTAGACCTAGAGACCAGACTCCTGGCTCTAGAAAAAGAAAGGAAAAAGATGGGCTCAGCTCCCATCTCTTGTGGCAGCAATACCAATAATAAGGATAAAGAGTAATCTTACGATCCTAAGATCCCTAAAGGGATTGTCCCTAAATTTGAGGAAGGTGATGACACCACCAAGTGGTTCACAGCCTTTGAGAGGGCTTGTGATATCAGAAGACTAAAGAAACCTCTCTGGGGGGCACTCCTATGGGAACTGTTCTCTGGTAACTGCAGAGACAGGCTTCTGACCCTTGCTGGGCCAGATGCAGGGTCTTATGAAGAAAACTCGGATTGAGGGATTTGGACTCACTAATGAGGAGTACAGAATTAGGTTCAGGGGGCTCACAAAACCCAGACCCAATCCTTGATAGATTTTGTAGACTGCTCAGTAAAGACACTGGATGATTGGTTAACTGGACACAATGTGCATGATTTTACTGGACTTTATAATTTATTTATTAAGGAACACATTTTGAGTAATTGCACAAATGAAAAGTTGCATCAGCATTTGGTAGACCTAGGTATAATTTCTACCCAAGAATTGGGAAAGAAGGCAGACCACTGGGTCAAGACTTGGGTGACAAGGACAGCCACTGGGGGTGACCAGAAGAAGGTGGTCACAAAACCTCCCCAGGGGAAAGGTGGTGAGAATCCCCAAGATAAAAAGTTGAGTCTTTCAAGGGCCCCAAAAACCTGTGCCGGTGGGTGGGTCCCACACTACTCCCTATGTGCCTCAGCCCTATAGGGGAAGAAACTTTGATCCTAACAATGCCTATTGTAACAACTGTAGGAAGTTGGGACATTTAACTGTAGACAAGAACTGCCCCTACAACAAAGCCCCTAAGGCACCCAGTACAGCTACCCCAGGGACAGTAAATCTACAGATGGGATCAGAGGAGTGCCAGAGCAAATCTGGGAATACACTCAAGCTAGTCTAGTCTCCTTGGGGAAAATGGAGTTTGCCACTGTAGCTGGTTGGCCACTCAATTGTAAAAAGTACTTGCAATACCCCTCCATTAATGGAACTAGAGTAGAAGCCCTGAGGAATACAGGTGCCAGTATCACTATGGTGAAGGAAATGCTGGTTTCCCCAGAGCAATACTGGATTGGGAAAACCTACCCAGTCACTAATGCGGACAGCAATACCACCCAATGCCCTATGGCGACATTAGGTTGGGGGTAGGTTACTGGCCTGAAACTAGTAGTGGTCTCTTCACAATTACCAGCTGACTGTCTGCTTGGAAATGATCTGGAAACCTCAGCCTGGGCAGAGGTTGAGCAAGTAACCCATGCAGCCATGCTGGGTATCCCTAGACTAGTGTGTGTGCAAACCAGAGCACAGAGCAAAAAGAAGGGTGAACAAGTAGGTTTAGAGTCTGAAACTATGGCCCAACCAACCAAGAGAAAAATCCAGAAGACTGGGGGACCAGATTCTACACAGCAAACCTCTCATGACCCCTCTCCCCAGGGACAAGACTTGGAAACCCTAGAGGGACCTGAGCCCATGGAGCTTGAGCCTTACCAGGTTGGACTCCTGGGCCCAGGGGAACCCACTAGGGAAGAGCTGTGCCAGGGTCAGCGAGACTGCCCTACTCTTGAAAGCCTAAGGCAGCAAGCTGTTTCAGAAGCACAGGGAGATGTCAGTGGTACCCACAGAGCTTATTGGGAAGAGGGATTACTGTATGCGGAGGCAAGGGACCCCAAACCTGGAGCTACCAAGAGGGTGGTAGTGCCACAGAAGTACAGGGAGTTTCTCCTAACTTTAGCTCATGACATACCCCTAGCTGGACATCTGGGGCAGACAAAAACTTGGGAAAAGCTAGTTAGCCATTTATACTGGCCTCAGATGAACTAAAAAGTAAAGGAGTTTGCAAGCTCCTGTGTTACCTGTCAGGCCAGTGACACGACAGGTGGTAAACCAAAGGCCCCTCCCTGATACCACTGCCAGTGGTGGGGGTACCCTTTGAAAGGGTATGTGTAAATATCGTGGATCCACTTGAACCTCCCACAGCCTCAGGGAACACATTCATTCTAGTAGTAGTGGATCATGCTACTAGGAACCCTGAAGCAATTCCCCTTAGGGTTAGTACAGCTCCTGCAGTTGCCACGGCCCTCCTAGGTGTCTTCACCAGAGTAGGGTTTCCTAAGGAGGTGGTTTCAGACAGAGGTTCCAACTTCTTGTCTGCTTACCTGAAACATATGTGGAAGGAGTGTGGGATGCAGTACAAGTTTACTACCCCATACCACCCACAAACCAATGGTCTTGTTGAGAGGTTCAACAAGACATTGAAAGGTATGATTATGGGACTCCCTGAAAAACTCAAAAGGAGATGGGATGTCCTGTTGCCATGCCTGCTTTTCGCTTATAGGGATGTGCCTCAGAAGGGAGTGGGGGTTTCACCCTTTGAGCTTCTGTTTGGCCACCCTGTAAGGGGACCACTTTGTCTTGTGAAAGAGGGGTGGGAGAGGCCTCTCCAAGAGCTCAAGCAAGACATTGTGGACTATGTGCTTGGCCTAAGGTCCAGAATGGCAGAGTACATGGAGAAGGCATCCAAAAATCTTGAGGCCAGCCAGGAGCTGCAGAAGCACTGGTATGACCAAAATGCTGCCAGGGTTGAATTTCAACCTGGGCAACAGGTGTGGGTTTTGGAGCCAGTGGCACCAAGGGCTCTCCAAGACAAATGGAGTGGCCCTTACCCTATCCTGGAGAAAAAGAGTGAGGTCACTTACTTAGTAGACCTGGGCACCAGCAGGACACCCAAAAGGGTTATCCATGTGAGCCGCCTCAAACTCTACAATGACAGGGTTGACCTCACCATGCTGATGGTGATGATGGCAAAATACTTAAGAGCAAGAGAAAGGCCTACTTTAGGAAAATAAAGCGCGCTAAATCAGATTTCTTCAGCCTTCAGCTGGACCAAGCAAAAAACAGACCAAGAAAGCTGTTCGAACTAGTCAAAACTCAAACCAAGACGCAACCCCTACTATCAAACGTCACAACAAACAACATCCCACACTGTGAAGACTTTTCTGCTTTCTTTAAGCTAAAGACCGACAACATAAGGAGTGACCTCCTTAATGATGTAAGTCGATACCCGAGCATCACCAAAATGCCCGACACCCAACCTAAAAATAACGCTTCCTGGTTGTCTTTCGACACCTACTCTGAAGAAGCAATACACAAACTGCTCGGCACCTTGAAGCCTTCTAATCACCTCACAGACCCACTACCTGCCAATGCTGTTAGAGACTTTATCCCCGTTCTTCTCCCACTCTGGACTAAAATCATTAACAGCTCCCTTCAGCAAGGTCTCATTCCAGACTCCCTCAAAGTGGGGCAAGTCACGCCCATACTCAAGAAACCTACAGCTGATCCGGCTGACTTAAACAACTACCGCCCTATCACCAATATCCCCACTCTGGCCAAGCTGTTGGAAAAATGTGTGCAACTCCAACTAACAAAACACATTAACCAGTTTGAACTCCTTGACCCTCATCAATCAGGCTTCCGAGCGAAACACAGCACGGAAACGGCCATGACACACATAATTGATGACGCCCTCCAAATCCTGGATCGCAACGACTCATGCCTCCTCATTCTCCTGGACCTCTCCTCAGCATTCGACACGGTCAAACATGAGAACCTATTAGAGCTCCTGAATACCAGAATGGGCTTATCCGGGACTGTACTCAAATGGTTCACTTCCTTCCTACACAACCGATCCCAGAAGTTCAAGATCAACAACGTGCTGTCCTCTCCAGTGCCAGTAGATTTAGGCGTCCCACAAGGATCTTCCCTCTCACCCACGCTGTTCAACCTCATCATGGAACCACTCGCTACCATGCTCCAGGCATCCAATGTACACTTCCACATGTATGGCGATAACACTCAACTTTACCTAAAGGTACAATCCCCGGAAGATATCAAACTTCTGAACTGCACACTTAGGAACACCCAATCTTGGTTGGCCGACAATCACCTCAAACTAAATGCGTTGAAAACTGAGTTCCTCCTGATATCACCCCCTGCTAAAATTACCACCACCCAAATATGGCTCAATCACCTAACAGCATTCAATGTCCAACCCACCGTCGTGGACTCTGCGAAATCCTTAGGCATCACACTTGACGCAAAGCTCAATATGCAACAGCACATTAGCAAAGCAACGAAAGGAGCTAACTTTCAAATCAACACTTTGAGGAAACTCAAACCCTTCCTCCCAACCAAGGACTTCCAAACTGCTGTACAAGCACTAGTCATCCCCCGCATAGACTATGGAATTGTGGCCCTCAGCGGTCTCCCTCAAGCAACAACAGCACCCCTAAGAGCCTCCCTAAATGCTGCCGCGAGACTCATTACGGGCTCAAGGAAACACTCTCATATAACCGAATGAAGCAAGAGGGTCAAATCTGGCACATTCCTAATAAACAAGTGTCTACAGGGACAAAATGGATCTCCTGGTTGTTTCTCAATAAACAAAGATTTTCCAATATCAGTAGTGGTTGGACATCACAAACAAACAAGAAAGTTCAGATTCTTATGTTCTTTATTCAAAATCCATGGGAGTAAGCTTGACAAAAAACAGCCGACATGTGTTTCGTCAGTACTAAAAGTAAGTACTAAAGACTTTTTCAAGGCTAGGCAGGACGTGAAATAACGTCGTATGTCTTTGATTCCGCTACTATACGGACTCGATTCATCACGTCTTTCGCTGCAGTGGGGCTTGGCTGCAGTATATTGGACCCGTCTTCTAGGGACGCTCGTCACATAAGCTCACATACCTATGAGTGAGCACAGTGAGCACTGGACTGCACCCCCAATAACTTTGCTACTCACCACTTGGACATTTATATAAAGCTTTGTCCTGATTGAGCACATCTGGCTACTTCATTCGTCGGGGAGAGCCCTGCGCTTGGTACTTGCAGATCGCCCCTGGTGTTTTTATTATAAACCAGACCAGGATGCTTTGATTCCACATCCTTCAACATCCGGACATTTTCTTTACCTTTCCGGACTTTCTTTTGTATATGGTTCCACATTTTAAATCTATATGCCTGGACAAGCCCTTTTGTGACATACAACGTTATTTCACGTCTTGCCTAGCCTTGAAAAAGTCTTTAGTACTTACCTTTAGTACTGACGAAACACGTGTCGGCTGTTTTTTGTCAAGCTTACTCCCATGGATTTTGAATAAAGAACATAAGAATCTGAACTTTCTTGTTTGTTTGTGATGTCCAACCACTACTGATATTGGAAAATCTTTGTTTATTGAGAAACAACCAGGAGATCCATTTTGTCCCTGTAGACACTTGTTTATTAGGAATGTGCCAGATTTGACCCTCTTGCTTCATTTGTATCTGTCAATCTATGATTGTCATTTAATCTCTCTTGGTAGTGGGGGATAGTGGTCTGTAGAGCACTCCGTCTTCGCAACTGAAGATTTATTATATTTCCAGTACTTATCAAATACCTAATTGTCACCAGTGAATGTGCGGTCTTTTCCTTTTGGATACACCACTACTGTCTCTTCCTTTCTACTCTCATATAACCTCTGACCTGAAATCCCTGAAATGGCTTCCCCTCGAAGCCAGAATACAATTGAAAATTGCAGTTATGACACACTCAGCCATACACCACAAGGCTCCCACCTACCTCACTCAAAAGTTGACTATATCAGGAGGTTGAAGGTCCAATAGAAGTACAAAAAGTCTGCTCCTGAAACCTCGCAGATTCCGTAAGGAAAAAACCTACTAACGCTCCTTCTCAGGAATGGCACCCAGGATCTGGAATGCACTCCCTCCTGAAACGAGGATTATCTCCTCCACTGTACTCTTCAAGAAAGAAGTGAAAGCCATCCTTATGGCCAAGTTTACCTGATCCTTACTGTTGCTGCTCAGAGACTTTGCACCGATCTTGTAACATTGGATACTTAATGTTCCAATAACTTTATGTTCATGACCTACTGACCTCTTTTGCAGTTGGATCAAAGACTATGCACCGTCCTATAGTATTGTCTTTTGAGGGTTTACTGGTATCCACTGATCTCTATGGCAGCTGGATCAGAGTCTTTGCACCGCCCTATCATAATGTCTATTTGAATGTTTATTGTTATCTCTAGAACTGTATTGTAGCTAGCTCAGACTCAGCACCGTCTTATATTTTTGTCTATTTGAGTGTTCTCTGCTATTTCATGATCTCTATTTTAGTTAGATCAAAGACTCGGCACCGCCTTATTTTACTGTCTGAGTGTTTACCTGTATCTTATTAGCACATGACTGTTATCCTATTATGCTACCGTTCACTATACTGTACCCAATTATTAAGTCTACTCTCCCTCCTGTTTGCCCACTCCCCCCCCCCTGTGAAGCGCTCTGATATCTGTTAAGATCTTGTTCGCGCTATATAAAACTTTGAATAAATAAATAAATAAATAAATAAATGAGGAACAGGAAGCAGTGAGTGAACCTCTCCCTGATCTCCTCTCCTCCAGCCCAAAAGAAGGGTCAGTGGATGGAGTAGTCTTTTCAGGCACCCTCACTCCCCAACAGCAGACTGACTGCAGGCAAGCCTTGCAACAGTTTGTCAGTCTCTTTTCCTTGACCCCAGGTCTGACCAGCTGGTTTACCCATGATGTGGACACTGGTGACAGTAACCCTGTCAAAAGCAAAATCTATCAACAATCAGACCAAGTCAAGGTAAGCGTCAAAGCTGAAGTGAGCAAGATGCTGGAGCTAGGGGTGATTGAACCCTCTGAGAGCCCCTGGGCTAGCCTAGGGCTGCTGGTCTCAAAACCTCATCAACAGGGTGGAAACAGAGATGAGGTTCTGTGAGGACTATAGAGGGCTTGACTCTGTCACCAAGTCAGATGCTGACCCCATTCCAAGAGCAGATGAGTTGATAGACAAGCTAGGGGCAGCCAAATTCCTAAGTACCTTTGACTTAACTGCAGGGTACTGGCAGATTGGCATGGCCCCAGGAGCCAATGAAAAGACAGCATTCTCCACCCCTGATGGGCACTACCAGTTTACTGTGATGCCTTTTGGGTTACAGAATGCCTCTGCCACCTTCCAGAGGTTGGTGAACCAAGTCCTGACTGGATTGGAGGCCTTTAGTGCAGCATATCTTGATGATATTGCTGTCTTCAGCTCCACCTGGCAGGATCACCTGATCCACCTTGGGAAGGTCCTACAAGCCCTGCACTCTGCAGGACTATCAAAGCATCCAAATGTCAGATAGGGCAGGGCACTGTGGTGTACTTGGGCCACCTTGTTGGTGGAGGCCAGGTCCAACCCTTACAGCCTAAGATCCAGAGCATCCTGGACTGGGCAGCTCCAACCACCCAGACCCAAGTCAGGGCATTCCTTGGTTTGACGGGATACTACAGGAAGTTTGTGAAGGGATACGGGTCCATTGTGACTCCCCTCACAGAACTCACATCCAATAAAATGCCCAAGAAAGTGAACTGGACTGTTAGCTGCCAAAAGGCTTTTGACACCCTGAAAGAGGCAATGTGCTCAGCACCCACTCTAAAAGCACCAGACTACTCCAAGCAGTTCATAGTGCAGACTGATGCCTCAGAGCTAGGGATAGGAGTGGTCCTCTCCCAGATCAATGAGGAAGGCCAAGACCAACCTGTTGCTTTTATAAGCAGGAGGCTACTCCCCAGAGAGCAGCGTTGGAGTGCCATTGAGAGGGAGGCCTTTGCTGTGGGTTGGTCCCTGAAGACGTTGAGGCCCTACCTGTTTGGAACTCACTTCCTGGTTGGTTCAAACTGATCACAGACCTCTCAGATGGCTAATGCAGATGAAAGAGGAACATCCCAAACTATTGAGATGGTCCATCTCCCTACAGGGAATGGACTTTGAAGTGGAACACCGACCAGGGACTACCCATGCCAATGCAGATGGACTTTCCAGGTTCTTCCACTTTGACAATTAAGACTCCCTGGGGCAAGTTTAGTCTCATCACCTTTTGTTTTTTTTTGTGGCGGGGGGAGGATAGGGGGGGGGGGGGGGGTTGTGTGAGAAAATGCCTCCACTTTTTTCTGAACTGCTGATGTGCTTTGACTGAGTGGCCCCTGGGTTCCTGCCAACCAGGTACCCAGGGCCTGTGTTCCTTCCCTAAAACTGTTTTGAAACTAAAACCTAATTGGCATCTCTGGCCACCTGTCAGCCACTAGTAAATGGTACCCTAGGTACCCAGGGCATGGTGACCAGAAAAGGCCCATGAGGGCTGCAGCACTTATTGTGCCACCCTCACGTGCCCTGTACCCTGACACCCACACACTGCCTTTGCAGGCTGAGTGTCTGAGTACAGAACCAAACAAAGAGTCGACATGGCACACATCTCTGTGTGCCATGCCCACAGAACCCACTGCCCTGCCATACTTCAGTCACCCCTCTAGCTGGGTGCCCTATGCCAGAGGTGTGGGCACAGGTGCATGAGCCCTGTGCCCGTACAGTACCCATGGCCATTCCTGGGCACTGTAAGTGCAGTGATGCCATTAAGAGTACATGGTGCTGGGAGGTTGTCATTACAAACTCCACAGCACCATAATGGCTACACTGAAGACTGACAAGTTTGGTACCAAACTTCTCAGCACATTAAACCCGCACTGATGCCAGTGTGGAATTTAATGTAAAATGCACCAGAGGGCATCTTAGAGATACCCCCTGAAAACCTAACCTACAATCCACGTCTGGACTGAGTGGCTGCAGAGGCTGCCACAAAGCAGACATGTTGCTGGATCCCTGGGTAGGAGAGCCCCAGCTCTCCTGGGCCTGCAACAATGCACATCCTGGGTGAGGTGCTAGGTCTCCTCCCCAGGATGGGCAGGGGGAAGCTTCAAAGGCATGCCGCCTCTGTGAGCTTCCCCAGACCATTTGCTGTACCCAGCTACCAGCCCCCACCATTCCTGACCCCCACTCTGGCGGGAAGACTGGCAGGACAAGCATTTGCAAAGCAATAGGTCTCGCATTAGGAAGGTTTGAGCTATTGGAATTGTAAATGACAATTTTTTTATTTATGTTTTGTTTTTGAAAATAGCGAAATTAATAGCTTTGCCATTAGCAATACCAATAGTTATAACTTCGCAAATGTGACACCTATAGCATTTTAATGCAATATGTGTTGTATTTACGTGACTTACATTTATTGATATTACAAATAACAATGGCTTTTAATTTGTTTTATTAGTTAATACTTAACTAAAAGTTATTGTAATTTATAATGGCAATAGCTTAAACTTTTGTAAATAACTTTTGTGAAGATTATATTCAGTGTATTTTATTGTGACGAAAATCAAAGAACAGAAGTGAAATATTAACATATTTTGGTTACATTTGTAATAAAGCTTAAAACATTGAGAGAACATATTTGAACCAGTTATTGTTGAATGGTTGCGCATATTGATGCTGTGGTGACGCTGAGTGATGTTGTGATGACAAACGAGTGATGCTGTGGCGTTCAGTGATGCTGTGGTAGCGCATAGTGATGTTCTGGTGCCCCTGAGTGATGCTGTGGTGGTGCCGAGTGATGCTGTATGCTATGCTATGTTTTGTTTTGCTATCCTATGTTTTGTTATGTTATGCTATGCTATGTTTTGCTATCCTATGCTGTGATTTGTTATGCTATGCTATGTTTTGTTATGCTATGCTATGTTTTGTTATGCTATGCTATGTTATGCTATGTTTTGTTGTGTTTTATGATGCTACGCTTTGTTTTGCTATGCTATGTTTTGTTATGCCTAGCTAAGTTTTGTTGTGTTTGGTATGTTATGCTATTATATGTTTTGTTTTACTATGCTATGTTTTGTAGTGTTTTGTTAAGCTATGCTATGTTTTGTTGTGTTTTGCTATGTTTTCTTATGTGTTGTTGTGTTTTGTTATGTTATGCTATGTTTTGTTATGTCATGCTATGTTTTGTTTTCCTACGCTATGTTTAGTTTTGCTTTCCTATGCTCTGTTTTGTTATGCTATGCTATGTTTTGTTGTGTTTTGCTATGCTATGTTTTTTTGTGTTTTGCTATGCTTTGCTTTGCTATCCTATGCTTTGTTTTGTTATGATATGCTATGCTATGTTGTGTTTTGTTATGCTATGCTATGTTTTGTTGTGTTTTGCTATGCTTTGCTTTGTTATGCTATTCTATGTTTTGTTATGCTATGCTATGTTTTGCTATGTATGCTATGTTTTGTTGTGCTTTGTTATGCTATGCTATGTTTTGTTGTGTTTTGCTATGCTATGCTTTGTTATGCTATGCTATGTTTTGTTATGCTATGCTATGACTTGTGTTTTAATATGCTATGCTTTGTTTTGCTATGCTATGTTTTGTTATGCTATGTTTTGTTATGCTATGCTTTATTATGCTATGTTTTGTTATGCTATGTTTTGTTATGCTATGCTATGCTAAGCTTTGCTTTGTTATGCTATGCTATGTTGTATTTTGTTATGCTATGCTATATTTTGTTGTGTTTTGTTATGCTATGCGATGTTTTCCTATGCTTTGTTTTGTTATGCTATGTTTTGTTTTGTTGTGTTTTGCTCTGTTTTGTTATGTTATGTTTTGTCATGCTATGCTTTGTTTTGTTATGTTATGCTATGTTTTGTTCTGCTATGTTTTGTTGTGTTTAGTTATACTATGCTATGTTTTGTTATACTATGGTATGTTTTGTTTTGCTATGCTTTGTTTTGTTATGCTATATTTGGTTATGCTTTGCTATGTTTTGTTGCGTTTTGTTATGCTATGCTATGCTTTGTTGTGTTTTGTTATGCTGTGTCCAACCCAGACCTTCTCTTATTCCGTAAAAACCTAAAGACACTGCTGTTTGCCAAATCCTGTGTACCTTAGCTCTTCTTCCCGTCACTTCTCTGCTTCACCTCAGCGCTTGGACACCTATGGGCAGCAACCGTGCTTAACAAATATTTTTACAATTACATTACAATTACAATTATGCTATGTTATGTTATGCTATGTTTTGTTATGCTATGTTTTGTCATGCTATGCTTTGTTTTGTTATGTTATGTTATGCTTTGTTATGTTATGCTATGTTTTGTCATGCTATGCTTTGTTTTATGTTATGTTATGCTATGTTTTGTTATGTTATGCTATGTTTTGTTCTGCTATGTTTTGTTGTGTTTAGTTATACTATGCTATGTTTTGTTATACTATGGTATGTTTTGTTTTGCTATGCTTTGTTTTGTTATGCTATGTTTGGTTATGCTTTGCTATGTTTTGTTGCGTTTTGTTATGCTATGCTATGCTTTGTTGTGTTTTGTTATGCTGTTTTGTTATGCTATGTTATACTGTGTTTTGTTATGCTATGCTATGTTTTGTTATGCTATGCTGGTTAGGGGGTGTGAGGGTGAGGGGGTGAGGGGGTGTGAGGGTGAGGGGGTGTGAGGGTGAGGGGGTGTGAAGGGGTGAGGGTGAGGGGAGTGAGGGTGAGGGGGTGTGTGAGGGTGGGTGAGGGGGTGAGAGGGGGTGTGAGGGTGAGAAGGTGTTTGAGGGTGAGAAGGTGTGTGAGGGTGAGAAGGTGTGTGAGGGTGAGAAGGTGTGTGAGAGGGTGGGCGAGGGTGACAGGGTTGAGGGTGATGGGGTGAAGGGGGGTAAGGGTGAGGGGGGGGTGAGGGGGTGTGAGGGTGAGGGGGTGTGAGGGTGAGGGGGTGTGAGGGTGAGGGGGTGTGAGGGTGAGGGGGTCTGAGAGTGAGGGGGTCTGAGAGTGAGGGGGTGTGAGGGTGAGGTTGAGTGGGTGTGAGGGTGAGGGGGTGTGAGGGTGAGAGGGGGTGAGAGGGTCTGTGAGGGTGAGAGGGTCTGTGAGGGTGAGAGGGTGTGTGAGGGTGAGAGGATGAATAAGGATGAGAGAGTGGGTGAAGGGGTGTGAGAGTGAGGGGGTGTGAGGGTGAGGGGGTGTGAGGGTGGAGGTGTGTGAGGGTGGGGGTGTGTGAGGGTGATGGGGTGTGAGGGTGAGGGGGTGAGGGGGGGTGAGTGTGAGGGGGTGTGAGGGTGAGGGGGTGAGAGGGTGTGTGAGGATGAGAGGGTGTGTGAGGATGAGAGGGTGTGTGAGGGTGAGAGGGGTTGAGAGGGTGTGTGAGGGTGAGAGGGTGAGTGTGAGAGGGTGTGTGAGGGAGGGTGAGGGTGTGTGAGGGTGAAGGTGTGTGAGGGTGGGGGGGTGTGAGGGTGGGGTTGTGAGGGTGAGAGGGTGTGTGAGGGCGAGAGGGTGTGTGAGGGTGAGAGGGTGGGTGAGAGGGTAAGTGAGTGTGAGAGGGTGACGGGGTGTGTGAGGGTGAGGGGATGTGAGGGGGGTGAGGGGATGTCAGGGAGGGTGAGGGGATGTGGGGTTGTGGGGGGTGGGTGTGTGAGGGTGGGGGAGTGTGAGGGTGAGGGTGAGTATAGGTGTGTGATAGTTTGTATTCTAAGGAAATTATTGTGAGAAGATATGCTATTGGTTTTTTTTCCAAGAAAATGTAATGATACAAATGTCTTGAGTGATGAGAATGAAAGTTGTTGTGTGAATGGATTGAGTTGATTCCATTGACTTGACTCTATGGACATTGCTAAGTGTTGTGGTATCAAATGACCATTAGTGCTTCTGTATCCCAGGTACTAGACACAGGATCACAAGTAGTGGTGTGCAAGGCCATGTATTTCTGTTCCTGTGAAGTAACCACAGTCCTTGCAAAGAACTAAGAGTCCTTCCTGTCGTTTTTACAACGATAGTTTCCGTCTGAAAATCTGCACTATTGCAAACTTACATTTTTTTTTTTACCCAAGTGTTATTTGGATGGAGTCACTTAAGAGGAAAAGCTAAGCAAGATAAGCATTCCCTACTAAATGCTCACGAGCTCTAGAGCATGGATGCAGAACACTCACAATTAATGCACTTGCCTACAAAATGCTTGCAGGTTACTTGAGCAAAGCAGGACTGCTCCGTGAAAAATGGGCAATGGTTTAGGAAAGAAAAGTGTGTGCTTTCTCTAGGCAACCCCACAAGACTGCAGTCACTTAAAATCACTAATCAAAAGTGTTACCACGATCTCCTAAAATAAAACAAAATAAAAGAAAGCAAAACGTGGAAAAATCGGGCTCGGAATTTAATGTGTAAGAAATAAAACTAGAGGGGTGGATTTGTTACAAGAAAACTGAGCCGCTCTCTATAAACAAGCTCTCGGCATTGCAGGGGCGGGGGAGCGCACTCCTTTAAAGTCTGAAGCAGGGGGCGGGGTAGCCGCTGCCTTTGAAGTCTGATTGGGGGGGGGGGGGGGGCGGCAGACTTTGAAGTCTGATGCAGAGGCACAGACAAATGGTGGTGGGTGATGTTGCTGGCGTTGTGCACGCACCTTACTCACATGAACTGTGTCTAATCCGCAGCTTGGGTAGACTTTTCGGACCGTTTACTAGAATCTCGCCGAACAATGCTAACGCATTGCTTCAGCGAGACCTAAAAAACTATGTCAGGAAGGGGGGGTGAGGGGGGTTCCAGCCTGTGCCAACCCCAACCCTCAGGTGGGGGAGATGAGGTTAAGCACAACCCCGGGCTCCGGCCATCTTGAAATTGGGGAGCTCTGCCCAATCCCAGCTAGGCTCCTGCATTCGTCCCTGTCCTTGCCCTACCTGTAACGCCCCTAAATTCAGTATTTAGGGGCTCCCTGAACCTTCCTTCCTTAGATCCCGAGAAGAAAAGTAGAAAGAAGATCAAGAAGGAGACCCGCCGTGCAGCTGCTAACCACAGGACGACAGACTTGACCCCAGCCCTACCGGACTGTTGATCTTGGAACCTGCTCCTGCCTAATCCCGGCGACTCCTGTGGACAGCAACCCTGGGACACCCAGAATACCTGCCTGCCTTGACTCTCCTAAAGACTGGGACTCCCATCAGCAGAGGCTCTGCTGCAACAACCCACCTGGTGCCAACCAGGAAGCTCCGGACCAGCCGACTCTGCACCCGCCGAGCCCGGGCCGGGCCCAACCGAACCGAGACCACGAAAATGTCCCCCCTGGCGACTGGGACCCGAAGTCCAGTGCCCAAAGACACTCCTCAACAATCCAGACGACGCCTGCAGACTCAGAACCAGGGGCCACCCCAACCACAACCAGCTGAGGGTAAGCTTTTCCGACACCCAAAGACACCCCTGCACCCGGCGCCCTACAGCCCCCTGTGCCTCCCTTTGGGGTACCTACCTGTGCTCCAAGATCCCAACTTACCTCTCAAAGTGCTGGTCGCCCCTGGAGAGTCTCCGTCCCCGAGCCTGCAGTCTTTGTTCCCCTTTGACCTTTCCCATTGGATAACATTGAGCGCCCAATGCCTCAAAAGCACCCTGCAACCAGCTGCCCGAGTGCCGCTGGCTGTGCCACCTTTATCCTATCCAACGTCCCCCCTTGCCCTGGGCAGGTGACCAGGAGCTCAGCTCCCACAGCTGCGTGCCTGCTAGCCAGCAGCCACTAACCGGAGGCCCCCTTTCCCTCATTTGGATATCATTGGGCCTAACTACCTCTGAACCCGGCCGTCCCTGTGCCGCTGGGGGTGAACTAACTGTACTTACCTGACACTGGGGGACCCCTGAGTCTATGCCCAGAACCCTGACTTCATCAGCCAAGTACTCACCTGGAAACCGTAACTCACTTACCTGCCATTGGATAACATGGACTGGTTTGACTTGAAAAATCTTCTAAGTGTGAAGTTTTGGAAACTAAAAATATTCATATAAAATCACCCGAATTCCGAAGTACTCACCTGTGATCAGGGGAGAAGCCAATACTGTACCTTGTAGCCCAGTACTGAACCACTAAAGTAATCCTTACCGGGTTTATAAGTAACCTGTATTTTATCCATAGGAATCCATTGTTTGCTTTTCTCTGAAATTTCTTCTGTCTACTTTTGAAAATGTGACATATTCTTTAAAAATCTTACGAAATGCTGAAACGCAATTATCTACATGTTTTAAGTTGAGACCCCAGTGCTGGCCCCAGGAGCCCAATACTGGATTACAAAAGTAACGTGATCGTACTTTACCTGCAACCTGAGTTGTCTCCCATTGGATAGATAACATTGTCATATTTACCTTGAAAAGTTCTAAGTGTGAACTTTTAAAACAGCTTTATATTCATGAAAATTCACTACAGTAACTAAAACGATTTTACTGAATTGGTTTCAGTTTAGACCCCAGGACTGAATCTAGAATCTAGTCGTGGAACTACTAAAGTAATCTGTGTAGTAATCAACTGTACTTATATGCTAAAAACCCATTGAGCTCCATGCTAAAGTGTGTCTAGACCTGTGTTGCCTTCGGCAACCCCTGTATCTATTGTGTTCACAAACTTTATTGCTTCCTTGCAAAGTAATTACATGAGAGTACTCATACCTATTAAAGTATATTTTTATGCCAGTTGGTTCTAAAAATAAAACAACTATATATTTGGATATAAAAACAATTGGCCTGGAGTTCAGTCTTTGAGTGTGTGAAATCCTTTGCTGACTGAGTGTGCACAACAAATGCTTTGCACTGCCCTCTGGTACTGCCTTACTGCTCGACCAAGCTACCACTTTTGAGAGTAAGGTCAGTTCTGACTTTAACCTCTGTTATACCTTTGGGGTTGGTCGACTCTATACACACTGTACTTCATTATAGTCCAGTATATATAGAGCCACTTTCTCACACATATAACTAAAGTTTGGATTTCATTTATCTCACCAACTGAAAATTGAGTGAACAGCTTAGCCAAGACATATAATGGCATAATTTGCAGTTGGGTGGTAATGTAAAATATCCCAGTTTCTTGAAGACATTCTACACCTGGAGAATAATTCACAGGTCGAGACAGATCTATTGGTGACTCCTCTTCAGAAAGAACAAAATATTGCATGACCCCACAATTCCAAATACTGGCCTATTTGTCTATCTAATTACCTAGATCTTGTCAAAGTGTCAGTCTATAGTTTTTCTAAGCCTCGCCATGTAGCTTAAGAAGGCCATGTAGTATGCACTTATCAATTAAGTCAAGCAGAAATCCACAGTTACAATATGGGTCTTACTGTAGAGTGGTAATATTTAAAAACAAATACATCAGTGAATCCTTTAAAGCAGGGCTTACTACTTACTCCTAAGGTTCAGCACACATTCAGCTACCACCCTAGTAAAACCAGTTCTTTAAACCCCTCAAAACCACTTTTAAGATGCCTGACAGACTTGCTGCCAGAGGGGAGCAAGTCAACTGACAACCACACTTCATCTTTTAGGTATGCTTTTTGCCCAAGATAAGGTATCTTAAACACAACAGGTAATGCACTGAATAATAGTTCAAGGGAGTCACTACAAAAAAACTAACCAAAAATTAAATCACGAGGACAGAAATTATAAGGCATACTAATGAATGTCACCCTCAGAGGACCTGTGGGAGAGAAAAATAAAAGTATTTCTATGTACTTCTCCGTCAATATGAGACAGGAGCCAGCAATTAAGCTGCTGTCCTAAAATCAAGGGCCAGAATGATAAGGTATAATTTTTCCAAGAATAATAAAGGTGACACAAATGTCCATAAATGAAGCAAGAAGAAGTATGTATTAATATTGTTGAGCTTGGGTTACGAGATAAATAAACCACTCAGGGAGAGACCAAAAAGAAGACTTTGGGGAGAAAGAAAATAATACATTCTGCCTTGGGAAAAATGCTCCTCATAAGACCAGAAGCCATCAACTCCTACATATGACACAGACAAGCATCTGTGTGATGTGCCTTGGTCTCTATTATTAGAGAGCCCCATACAACATAAGATAATTGGCTGATTCTAAGCTCTTTTGCAAGAGAAACATGATACAAAACATCATGCTTAAAACATTGGAACCATCAAAAAGGGATGAGAGTTCCAAACAGATGTACCTATGTAACTGCAAAAACAGAAGTAATCACAATCTTGTGGCTGTCACAGGGCTAAATAAATTTGATTACTAAAACATAATTGAGTCCTAAAGTGCTCAAACACAATAACGTGTACCCACAATTTAAGGAGAAAGTTAAACAGTAATGGCTTTCATAACTGCAGATATTTTTTTTATCACTGTACATAAAAATAAATAATCCAATAGGAATTTAATCTGGTGGATTGACAGCCCTACTTAACATTTTACCCACTTACTAGAACTGGTCTTGTACAGCAATACAGGGTCCTGAAGGGGAAACAGCTGATTACCAACAACTCCTCTGATGTCTGCTTAGAATATGGTGCTGACATTATTAGACAACTGCAGTCCCCGCTTTGTGTTCACCCACTACCAGTCCCTTTGTTGCCTTGACACTACTCTATGCCCCTTTTCCTTTCCCCACAATATAATAATTGCACCACCGAAAGGTACCGACAATACTGAAAAAATTATTCTGTGTGTTACTTTGTTCCCTTTTATGTCCGTTTTACTCACCGCTTGCTCCACTAGCTTTCCTGAAGCCAACTCCTCTTGTAGTTTCTGAGCTTTCAGTGTACGCTTGGCCTGTAATGGAGAGGAGCAACATTTGAAAAACACATGCCGTGAAGCAGACACATAGCCAAAGGTGCTACATATTCCATCCATAATATGTAGTTGCACAACTAGCTTGTCATACTTTCCTTGCAAGATGATGAATTTCACCAGGTCAGGATACAACATATTTTATAAGAGGAGCTTCTTATCCAGAGCTATTAGTATATACAATGATTAGTCATTGCTTTCATTTAGGTTACTGGGTGTACAAGTCCTTAAAGAAATTATACAAACTAACACTATTTCAGGTTGTGAAGAGTGCATTATAAGGTAAAAAATTAAAAGTCAAATAACTATACCCAGGTAATTACTTAACACAAAAAATACTGCAAGTATATCATACTTCCAGTACAAGAGTGGGTGTCAATCTAGTATGTTTACAGGAAATGTAACAGACAAGCAGCCCTTATTCTCTATCACTCACTTATAACACTAGGTAGCAGCACAGATTTGTGTAATAGGTTATACATCTACAACTAATACATTTGTGGGAAAGGGAGTTGAATGAAAGATTCATAAAACTACTGAAGCACTGGACACTTCATGGAAAGAGGAGCCAAGATGACCGCTCTACACAATCTCTGAATTTTAAACATCAGAAGGTGGGAAATGTTTGGTCTCATCACAAAAATGTTTGTGGCTGATTGGCCATGCATGTGGCAACATCATGGTGATCGAGTAAGAAATGATTTACTTAAATGTAACTCCAGCTCTCCAACATTGGTATCTTGTATAGATTCACATGCTTGAATTATTCCCTGTCGTCAGGCTGGGGAATCTCTGATGCATTAAAATAGTAATACACAGTGTGAAATATAGAATACACAGTATATATTGTAAAATGGCCATATGCCTGAAACATAGTATGTTTAATAAAACATCCACATAATCTGAACGAACCCAAGGTTAGAGCAGAGCTCTGACAGAGGACTCCCTCACACACGGAAGAAAATCTGAGCTATGGTGGCATCTGGGGAGGAGGAGGAGTGGGAATGCTTTAGCATCCAGTTCATTGGCTGAAGTTTTGGTCCTTCAAATGAGGTTGATGTGTTACTGAACATACTATGTTGTTAAAGACATAGGGCCATTTTACATTATATACTGTTTGCCTCTATATTTTACACTGTATACTGCTATTTATATGTAGCGGGATTCCCAGCCTGATGACGGGGTAAGATTCAAACATGTGAATATATAAGAGATCCAATGTAGGAGAATCTGCCTGCCGCCTGGCCTAACAACATCCCTGGTTCAGTTGTGCTCTACGACCCCTTACTTTGCCCAGCATTCTTTACATGTATTTGCTGTGCCCGCAATCCTTTCAGTTCCAATCATCTTGAAGAATGTACAATGCATATGGACTATTTAAAGCATTCACTGGCATGGAGATAAAAACCCCTAGGTTTATATTAGGAATCGCCCCTGCACCCCTCACACCATATGTCTCACAGACACAGAGGCACTAATATTTTCCTGCATATTGAAATCTCTTCCCCTATTCCCTTACAAAACAAACCCAAAGAGATCAGCCTCTTTATTTTTTAGAGTTACAGTACTAGACATATGAGAGGTTCAGATTTTCCTACTGTAATCTCTGAGCTGTTCTGATGTGTCTATCCCATAATGTGCAGGCGGCAAAAAACGATTTCAACAGTCAACAGATGAACCCATTGTCAATCATATCCAATTAAAAGTCGAAGGTAACAAGAAACCTGAACAAAACTTGTTGGCACAAACTATCATCTTCATATGGAAATAGGATCCCAGCTCTACCCTGAATAAGCAAAAAATGAACAAACCAGGTCCACTTTGGAATACTCTTCCACAATCTTCATGTGTTCCTCAGGGTTATAGCCATTCCAGCGATCTCTCTTTCCATCATAGTCAAACATTAGCTGTGGCTGAGAGTGCTCATCTGGTGCGATATTTGTTCCAGTGAATTTGGCCCCAACTTTCCTGGGTCTCTAAAAGAACAAAAATACCATTGTTACAAACAGATTCAAATTCATTTTACTCGAACATAACAAATAACGTATGCCTATATTTCAGGGGTCTCCAACCTACAGTGCACAAAGAGGAACATGGCCGCATCAAAGGAAATGGTGATCAACATCCCCATCACAACAGAACTTTGCGATGTAAGTGTGCTGGTAAAAATAATTGAAACAGGATTTAAAACAGAAGGTAAATTAATATATAGACATACTATACATTATATTTAGTTATAGACATTTTCAAACAACAGAAAAATAGAATGAGGTAGTGGTAAAGCAAAACATACATTTTCATAGGCATTTGCCTTCAGAAGGCCTGTTATCTTAATTATAGATGTAGACCTTGCATCTTTCATTTCCATATTCAATCTTCATTTAACAGTGCAATACCGACCAATTTTCAATTAGGTAATCTTCCATTTTAACAGTTCAATGTGTACTTTCCTAGTTGAAGGAACGTGCCCCATTTTGTCATTGGCACCTCCACTTTATTTCCACTTGTACTGATGTTTTTCAACTGGAGGTGCCAAGGGTTCCTGCTGACTAGGCCCTTGTGCCAGGTCTCCTCCCATAAAAACACGGTCAAATGGCCTAATTGTAACACATTTGGCACTCACTTTAACAGCCCTGTACGTCCCTAGGGCATGGCTTCTAAAGAGGGTCCCCTAAGGGCTGCATTATGTATTATACCCTCCTAAGGGACTCCCATACAAATTACATGCAGGCTGCCATTGCAGACTGCGTGACATGGTGTTTGAAAATACAACATGGCACACACACTGCAGGTAATATATGTTAGTCACCCTGGCAGTTGGCCTTGACCCAGCAACATTTCCCTTGGAGTGGAGAAGCCACTCCCCTACACCAGCAGGCACCGACAGATGCAAGCCCCACGGCTTGTTTGTGTTCAGTCGTAACACCATCGCCGCTAAAACTTACCTGCAGGTTAAGGGACTTTGAGATAGGCCAGCTCCAAGCCAAGAGTGGCCCTGCTGTGGTTCTTTTCACTCTTCAGCAGGTACCCCAAGAACTGTGAGAGCCTCTAACTCACCGACCCACCAGACAGAACACATCTGCACCAGAGCTCCCCAGCCTGGGCTTGGAGGACAGTGCCCCTTTTTATCATGGTCACTCCTACTTTTTGCCACTGGTACTGATTATTTTCGACTGATGTGCCCTGGGTCCCTGCTAACCAGACCCCAATGCCAGAGCTCTTTCCCAGAAGCAAGGTAAAATGGTCTGATTGTAACACCCTTTGGAACCACTGTAAGTCCCTAGTAAAATTATACTCCTTGTGCAGGAAATTGCTCCTTTTTAGGTCTGGCCTGAAGCAGCTCATGCACTGCTCTGGCGAGACATTTAGTAAGTGGACTTTTAAAAATCCGACCTCACGCTTTGTCTGGCATAGAGCGTGCGGTTACGTGCACAATGACGAGCAGAGGTGCCACCTGGCTTTCCTCTCTCGTCATGGTGCGCGCACACCACTCGCCAGCCTGCTTTCACTTTAGCCATAGCGCGCACCACTCGCTTGCTTTTTTTAATTTCTTTTTTTATTTTATTTTAGCGTGTGCGCGCACACAACTCCCAGGCTTGTTTTTTAATGCAGGCATGTTTTTCTTACAGAAAGGCAACAAAAAGGCATCATCTTGATGTTGTACAAAGCGTTTTTACTTGTGATTCATTCTAGAAAATTGTGCGTGTAGGGTTAACCCGTTGAAAATATCTAGCGACACTGCATTGAAGAACCAATGAAGGGCTTTCACCCAAAACGACTTTGCATTTACTGGATTAATTTGTTCTTTATTTAACGCCATTCATAAAGCGCCACGTGCTGCATGTATGATTATGGGCGCTGGTTGGGGGCTGCGTTCAGAGTTACATGTCCAGCTCCAACAGACGCCGGAAGAGATGAAACTGCGTTCTTTAAACAGCAGTAGTAAGGTATCCATTCAGTACTGAAATGTACAGTTGAGTGGTTTGCCAGGACAGGACGTGATCTCAATTGTATGATTCAAGGAAATCAACATCGCACTTACGTAAATGAGTAAAACGCTTAGTTTGGGGAAGAGTGCCAGAAGTAGGGCTGGTATGCCGGCGGTATTTGAATCTCTCGGCGGTAAATGCGGTCATCGGCCTTTTGCACTAACTAACTGACACACGGTTGGATGGTACCACAGCAGTGCATCATTTACTGTACTTTTCATCTTGCGAGTGTCATTTCAATAACTAGCATTTTGAATAACTATAAAATATGTAAACTATTGCAGCCATATTTCATTGCCTACACATTCCCATTCTTGCTTTGAGCACATATCATTGCCAGAATGTCTCAAAATAGCCGCCACATGACGCTGACACCATCAGTTTACCTGATGCAGTAATATCACTAGGTTCAATGGCCACGGCGCATAAGTGTTTACATGATATAGCCGTATGTGGGGGGAGGCGAGGCTTTCACCGAGACGATGTGAAGGTACTTTGGCTAAGTGCTGTTAGCATCAGAGTGCATGCCGGGATAGCACTGGATGAATGGCCATCGCACCAGTCATCTGTTCAAAAACTGCCTTCAGCTAATCAAAGGACTTGAATTAAAAGGGACTGCAAACGATAAACACAGACACAGCGCTATGAGGCACAACTGCAAGAGAGGGGCAGAAACCGGGGCATGAAAAGAACGTTGCAATGTGCTTTGTAATGCACTGCCGTGCCAGCATTCGTGTCTCTTGATTTAATAACAATATTAAGTACTAAAAATGTTCAAACATATATTCCAGCATACACGTGTAGTTGGTGTTAACCCCAACACAGTTCCTCCTGAAGTAAATCTTGATATATACTGTAATGTGTTGTTTGCTGTAGTAAAGTGTAAAGTATGGGATCCCACCCCCACTATCCACATGGGGACTGGCCCATTTACTTCGGTTGTTACATGGTACGTCTTCTTTAGTCAGTAAACACTATTTTGTTTAATGAGTTTCTCTTACTGCAGGAGGGTCTCTCATGCACAGTTGTGACCACCGGCTTGTTTGTTCAATTCGTAGCAAACGGGGAGATCTTCAGGAGCCATGGGAGACAGAAGGGGGCGATTCAGCGATACCGCAAGCATTTGGAATGCAATAGGTTTTGAATTTGCGAGAGAAAAGGCTACCACATGCTTTTGCTGGCCTCAAGCTTGCGGTTATGCTCGCGGGCGCGCGCTAACGAGCAGAGGCGCCCTCTAGCTTTCCTCGTCATGCGCATCGCTCGCAGCGCGCAATCACTTTCACTTTCGCGGCCACGTCACTTTCACGGATACACGGCCAATGCTTGTTTCTACATGCGTGGTCTGAGCCCTTCAAGGCTTCCCAGCCCTCCCAGGTTGCACTGCAGGATGTTCCAGAAGTACGGCCTCAGGACGGCTTCAATGTTCCTTGTTCATTGTGCCGGAAGGCCAAGCCCACTGGTGCAGCCGCTTCAGGTACTTCCTGGTTGCTGTGCAACTGGGGGTCGCCGGCTTTATCGCATTGGCTCCTCGCAGCCAGGGCACACCGACTTGGTGCACTCCGCAGCAGCCTATGGACGAATGCTGGCTCAGCAGCAGTTCTTTTAAAAGCGGAGCACTTCCCCCGCACTTGACAATTGCACAAACTGGTGCTCCAACCTCTACCACTCACCACGCACTTTCACTGTGGAGGGCACCGCACGTCACCGGGGGTGAACACACTCACCAGCTGCCAGGGGGGAGGGGAGAGAGCAATTCTTTAACAATCTCTCACCTCCTGCTGCTCCACACACCAAGGGCCCTTTCACCAGCGCTCGTCACGCGCTTCCAGCACAGTACAACCAGGAAGAAAGCGCTCACCACGCGCTTCTGCCCATCAGCCCTGAGAAGCCAACAAGCCTCGCAAGATCACTGTGGGAGACCAAAGGGATGCACACAGGTAGGCCAGCACAGGTGTTTCCCAGGCAAAGCGGAAGTCCTTCCAATAGCCCAACAAGCAGCAGTCCAGTCCCCTGGATGCCGTGCATTGACCGATCACCATAAAATATTCAGGATCACTTTGGGTTTGTTGACGATACATTATACTAGTTGTGTCTGTTTGCCTTTCTTCTTCAGTATCAGAAAGCCTGATGTCAAAATACAATGTATGATTACTTTCAGCATTTCATAATTACCCTGGCTTCACAATTAACGCCACATAGAGAGTCGAACCGCACACATATCGGCCTCAGCTTGCACTCACACCGCCCAACGGGGCGACGCGGCCTAGCCCAAGACACCACCTGCCATGACTGACAACACTATGACCAGGGCTTCCCTCCATGTCCTGTCCTGGAATGTTAACGGTATCCCGGACAGGCTGAAGCGCACCGCTCTCCTGCGCTATGCGCAACACCTCCACATTGACATCCTTTTCCTCCAGGAGACCTATCTATTGGGTAACTACTGCCCCTTTCTGAGTGTGGCACTCCGGTTTTTCCAGGGGTTCCTGTGGGGTGGCCAGCCTCATGAGACGCAGCTTTCCCTTCGTTCTGTCCCGGGTGACCCACGATCCTCAAGGCACATATATGATGGAGTGCGGTTCTTTGGCCGGCTCCCCTTCCATCTTATGTCCCTATACTCGCCTCCCTCTATGCTTACCTCTACACTGGCACAGACCTCCACACTGCTAACCACTCTCCCTCTGGGCGTCAAGGTTGTGGGCGGTGACTTCAACGTGGTCTCCAATCTGGCCTTCGAGACAACGGGCCCTTTCTCCGCTGTCCGCATTGCGCAAGCAAAACAATTGAGGTCTTTGTCCGAGTCACGGGGCCTCTGCGATGTGTGGCGCACGTGGCACCTGAGTGCCACCCATTTTATTCATACCTCTGCAGCCCACCACACGCAGACATGCATAGACATGATTTTTCTCCCTGCCACTGACTGCTCGACAGTTGTAGTTACTCGTATCCTACCCAGAGGAATTTAAGGCCACTCCCCGGTGCTCCTCAGAACGGGGAGACCCCCTCCCTCGGCCCGTCAAACGTGAAGGATGAATACATGGTTTCTCCAAGGCAAAGAATTTAAGAAGATGGTAGGGAAGGAGCTCGAGCAATACTTCCTCACCAACGAGGGCTCCGTATCCTTCCCGGGGACTCTATGGGAGACAGGAAAGGCAACCATTTGGGGCTTCGCAAAAGGGCAACTCGAGAAGCAGAGGCAGGAGCAACACCGGGAAATCACTGCAAAAGTGGTGCAGGCGCTTCGTTTGGAACAGTCACTTTCCCTGCTTGATGACGCTGCCCAAAGCCGACAACTAGTCCTTCTCCCGTCCGAGATTAGACAACTATCCATAGACGCGGCTAAGCTCCTATGGAGGTCCTCGGTGGCAAGAATCTATGGATGGGGGATAAAAATGGCACAATTTTACACAGGCTGGCCATTTTTCCCAGGGTGAACCGTATAATTCCGGAAGAGGTGGACGACCAGGGATCGGTGTGCTCAGCGATGGCACACACGTTCGCCAGCTACTATCAGCGTTTGTATGCTGCACAAACTCCTGAATTATCGCTCCGAGTTCTCCTTGGAAGGAGCTGTGTCAGTCTCCCCGGTTAGAAATGGCAGCCCAAAAAGATCTAGACCGCCACATCTCTAGAAAAGAAATTGAGGAAGCCATTTCTCTCACGCCCCCGGGCAAGACTCCGGGACCAGATGGTCTCCCCCAAGAATATTATGCGGTTTACCGTGATACACTGGTGCCCCACACGGTTGGCCTTTTTGAGGAAGCCCTTGATCGGGGCTCCTTCCCGCCGGAGACAGACATTGCCACTATTGTGGTCCTTCCGAAATCCCAGCCTCCCTCCTGTCACTGTGCAGATTACCGTCCCATATCCCTCCTCAATACAGAAATCAAACTTTATGCCACCATCCCGGCCCAATGGCTACAGCCTCCGGAGGGTACAACTGGCTTTGCCTCACCGACACCTACTCACTCCCTATTTGGTCCCCCTCCTTACAGATTTCGAAAAAGCTTTCAATTCGGTGGATTGGGTATATCTCCAAGACGTGCTGTCTGAGATGGGATTCGGGCCCCAGTTCCGGGCATTGGTCCGAGTACTTTATGCGCAGCCGCGGGCAAGGGTGTAGGTGAATAGCGCCATGTCCGAGGCCTTTCCCATTGCTAAGGGCACGCGGCAGGGTTGCTCCCTATCGCCCCTGTTGTTTGCCCTGGCAATGGAACCCCTGGGGGCCCTGGTGCGGGCTGACACCCATGTTAAGGGATGGGAGAGGCCAGGCACAAAAACGGACAAGATTGCGCTCTACGCGGACGACGTCCTGCTCTTTCTGGCTGAGCATGCTTGGGTGAGCGTCAGGCCTCCGGCTGAACCCTGGGAAATCAGTACTGGTCCCACTTCACCTGTCAAGGGACTGTTACGATTGGCAGTCGAATATTCCAATCCGGCATAACTACTTTATATACCTGGGAATATGGATTACCCTGCTCCTGGAACTGGGCTGGTCCCTCAAAGTAACCCCACTGGTCAAAAAGGCCAAAGAAGACCTTCAGAAATGGAAGACACTGCCCCTGAACCCTCTGGGCCGGGTCGCCTTGTTTATAATGTTGATGCTTCCCAGGTCCCTCTATGCCCTCCAGAACACCCCGTTCTGTTTTCCCAGATCCTGGTTTAAGGAGTTGGGCGGCTTACTTACCAAATTTTTATGTGGGGGTGGGAGGTCGCGCCTAGCTCTCTCCACATGTCAGATCCCTTCTTTCGACGGGGGCATGGGCATGACGCATCTGTACCTCTACTTCCTAGCCACATGTTTGCTGGTGGTTCACGATTGGTTCAACAGGGGATGGTCCGTCCCGGCCTACCGGATGGAGTTGTGCAAGCTGGGATTTTCCAAAGTACAGGCCATGTTGTATGGGGGACCCGTCCCGCACCAGCTGCCAGACGTGACACGTTCGGTATTCCTGGCTTGCCGGGCTTCGGTGCGCCAAACCGTCTGGACCGGCAAATTGACCCAATGCACTGCCCTCTGCCAAGGGGCTTGGCTCCGGGAAGTGAGTGGTCTACGGGGGTTTAAAACCTGGGACCTCATAGGCATATCACAGCTTGGGGAGGTTTGGGTGGGGGGCCACATGCTTTCCAAGATAAGCGCACCCGTTATTCCCTGCACCCCTTCCAATTTTATAAATATTTACAGTTAAGACACGACCTTAACATACACATCATAGATGACACCCGGCTCCCGGAATACTGCCCCACAGAGGCCCAGACGCTACTGGGGGACTTGGGTAGGGGGGGCATCTCCCGTATGTACCACACTTTAATCAACAACACTCCCACCTCGTTGAACAGACTGAAGGACCAATGGGCAGATTGGGTGGGGCCACTGGATGAGGTGGATTGGCGCGATGCGCTCATGGCACCCAAAACAATTACCGCCACCGCCAAACTTAGACTAATCCGATTATATTACTTGCACAACGCTTACCTAACTCCGGTACGCCTTCACCGGGCGGGCTTACGCTCTGATGCGTCCTGCGCTAGGTGCGCCCAGGCCCCAGCAGATTTTTTTCACGTGGTCTGGGCCTGTCCCCGGCTGGCAAATCTTTGGAGAGCCATTGAAGGAGAACTTACAGAGGTCTTGGGGTGGACAGTGCCTCACAACCCACGACATTCATTATTGGGATCACAGATGGGCTAAATGGGTCCCGGAAAGATAAGACCTTCTTTAACACAGCTATGATAGTTGCAAAGCGTGACATAGTGGCAGCATGGAGTTGTCCCGATCCACCAGCTCTAGGAAAGTGGCGTAGGGGGCGCACTGGTGCGCAACACAAGAGAAAGCTCTATATACAGCGTGTGGATCCCCCAAGAAATATCGATGGGTGTGGGGTAAATGGCTGGGCGTTGTAGAAGAAAGCGAATGACATCTCAAGTCTTCCTCTGGTTGTACACCCCGTGGGGTGCAGCCCTGGGGTCACATAGATTTTGATGATGTAAATGGATTACTGCTATCTGTGATTTTGCTGAATTGTTTGTATGTTTTAAAATCAATAAAACTTGAATATCAAAAAAAGAATCTCTGTACAACAGGGGACTTAAAAAGAGAAGGCTGATCTGGAAGCCTCAGAAAGGCTGAAATGGCCGAAAGGTAGTGCTTGCTAGTGCAAAACCAAAGGGGATGATGGACTGAGTGTTGAACATTGCAAGCACTCACCCCCAGTCAACTGGCTGATGACGGCCTATTAGCCAGAAACGGGTCCCAGGATGCTTGTGTCCGTTGCAGGGAAGACATGGCTTGGCAGTTCGGGCTGGACTGTTCCCATGAGGCATAGGGTCAGACTGATTTGCATATGGCAATGTCTGATCTGGGGTGGCGGAGTGAGCTAAAGAATGATGGATTAAACCCAGATCAGTTGACTGGGGGTGAGTGCTTGCAATGTTCAACACTCCGTCCATCACCCCCTTTGGTTAGTCCTTGATAGTGCCCAGAGCAGAGCCCTATTGGGCCAGAGAAAGAAGGAACAAAAGGACCTCAGAAAGAGGGACAGAAATGGGATCCACAGTCTTGGCTGTGCACCATGCCACAAATTTGTTCCACCTGCAGGCGCATACCGATTTCGTGGAGGGTCGCCTGGCTGCCAGAATGACATCACAGACTTCGGGAGGCAAGTCAAATGGAATCAACTTTCGCCAGTCGATCTCCACACATGTAGGTGGAGGCTGGGCAGGCTCGGGTAGAGAACCGTCCCTGCTGCTGGACAGAAGGTCCTCCCCCAGAGGCAGTCGGATCGGGGATCCAAGCTCATACGGAGTAGCTTGGGATACCAAACTCTTCCGAGTCCAGTCCGGAGCCACAAGGATGACTTGAACCTGGTCGCGCCTGATCTTCTTCAGCACTCTGGATAGACGTGGTATAGGCAGAAAGGCGTACAACAGACAGCAACTCCACTCGCGTCGAAAAGCGTCGCCGAGCAAGTGCCGCCTTGGAAATTCCAATGAGCAGAACTGATGACATTGCGTGTTCTCTTGGGTGGCGAATAGATCTAACCAAGGCTCTCTCCACTGTTGAAAGAGACCTTGCGCCACCTCCGAGTAAAGGCGCCATTCGTGATCCATCAGACACCGGCGGCTGAGTTCGTCTGCACTGGCGTTCAAAGAACCCGCCAGGTGTTGAACCGTCAAGGAAATGCTGTGACGTTCCAGCCATGTCCAGAGGCGCAGAGCCTCCTGACATAGGGTCCACGACCCCACCCCACCCTGTTTGTTGCAATACCACAAGGCGGTGGTGCGGTCTGTGAACACCTGCACTACCTTCCCCCTGACAGAGGGAAGGAATGCTTTCAGTGCAAGAAGGATCGCCCGAAGCTCCAGATGGCTGATATGGAGCAGGGACTCCACCGGAGACCAGTGGCCTCTGATCTCCACCTCTCCCATGTGGTTGCCCCATCCCAGGAGGGACGCGTCCCTCATGTGTGCTCCGGTTGGGGAAGGGAGAGAGATATGCCGCTGACCCAGTGCCGATTCGTGAGCTACCACTGCAATTGTAGTGCAGTGCCCTCTGAGATCTGGACCGAGTCGGACAGGCTTCCCTGATGCTGCACCCACTGAAACTTTAGGTCCCACTGCAGAGCCCGCATGTGCCACCTGGCATGGTTGGTCAGCAGGATGCAGGAGGCCATGAGTCCCAGCAGCCTCAAGGTCTTCTTGACCGAAACCCAGGACGAGGGCTGAAAGATCAGAATCATAGCCGAATGTCCTGGACTGTTACGATTGGCAGTCGAATATTCCAATCCGGCATAACTACTTTATATACCTGGGAATATGGATTACCCTGCTCCTTGAACTGGGCTGGTCCCTCAAAGTAACCCCACTGGTCAAAAAGGCCAAAGAAGACCTTCAGAAATGGAAGACACTGCCCCTGAACCCTCTGGGCCGGGTCGCCTTGTTTATAATGTTGATGCTTCCCAGGTCCCTCTATGCCCTCCAGAACACCCCGTTCTGTTTTCCCAGATCCTGGTTTAAGGAGTTGGGCGGCTTACTTACCAAATTTTTATGTGGGGGTGGGAGGTCGCGCCTAGCTCTCTCCACATGTCAGATCCCTTCTTTCGACGGGGGCATGGGCATGACGCATCTGTACCTCTACTTCCTAGCCACATGTTTGCTGGTGGTTCACGATTGGTTCAACAGGGGATGGTCCGTCCCGGCCTACCGGATGGAGTTGTGCAAGCTGGGATTTTCCAAAGTACAGGCCATGTTGTATGGGGGACCCGTCCCGCACCAGCTGCCAGACGTGACACGTTCGGTATTCCTGGCTTGCCGGGCTTCGTTGCGCCGGCGGCGACGTTGGTGGGGGCCATACGGGCTCCACCGGCAAGAAAGGGGAGCCCCGGCCAGATCTATTAAGGCCTCTGGACGTCGATAACGTCAGGGCCCGAGCCGGCGAAGTCAAGAAACACAAAACAGTGGGGCTCGCGGGACCCGAAGGCGATCCGACGGGGACGCACGGGCGGAAGATACGTGTCATTGCAGATACAAACTCTTGCAATTTGGCCGGAGTCGCCGATCGACCCTGAAAAGGTGGGTAAGCAAACGGTAAGTGTTCAGGTTCTGTTGGAGCCGCAGGGGCGGTGCCACCTGCCCCCTCAGCCGTGTCCCGCGAGAGGAGGACGAAGAGCAGCAACGATTCTTTGACTTTTGGTGCTTCGCCTTACCTGACTCACGAGTGCGAAGACTTCAAATGACGGTGCTTGCTCTGCGACTGGGCCGTTGATCTCCCATGGGACCAGGGCCTGGAACGACGTGGGGCCGACTTCCGGGCCTCCAGCCACTTTCAGGACCGCTCCAGCAAAGTTTTCGGGCCATGGCCCGGCAGTGGGAACACGACTCCGTGTCCTGGTCACGCCCCAGGCAGAAGAGACACTCACGTTGCGGGTCCGTCAGCGACATCGTGAGCGGACAGGACTCGCAAAGCTTGAAACCGAGCATCCCTATGCACCAGGAGTACGTTCACTTACAATTTATATCAAACAAATACTTTAGTCAACAAGTGACAGGGTACCGCTCTCTCCGGATCTGCGCTTGCTGGAGCAGAAAAAGAAAGAGCTGACGTCAGCGCGCGTGGGCGCATCTAAGTAGCTCCAGTGACGTCATCTCGGTGAATACGCCAATGAAGCACGCAGAGCCGTACGATGACGCCTATCGAAAACTTTCCGGATCCAGTCCGACACCTGGGGATATTCTAAGGTAAGGAATTTATCACCAACGTGTCTCTTTCAGAAATACACCCACACAAACATTATGTATATATATATTTTACGCACATAAATACATAAGTATTTTAAGGATGGGATTCTTTTGTAGTGCTAATAAAAAAGTATTGTCCCATATGATACAGCAACCCCGATGCAACTATAGTAAACACGCACTGGAAATGCAATAGGTCTCGCATTTGTTGAGCTATTGGCATTGTAAATGGCATTTTGTTTACTTATGTGTTATGGAGTGTATGTATGTGGTGTGTTGTAGAATTATGTGGGTTGGCTTGGATTAGTTAGTTGTGTAATTGTGTGGTGTGGAATTGTGTGGTGCGAAGTGGATTTGTGGTTTGGAATTATGTGGCATGGTGTGTTGTGGATTTACATGGTATTGAATGTACTGGAAGCATGTGGAGTGGGATTGTGTGTTTTGGAGTGGAATTATGTGGAATTGTATTTTCTGTTGTGGGGTGCTATGTGGTGGAGTACAATGATGTGGTATGCGGTTGAGAGTTGCCTTCCATTGCACAAAAACGCCTTTAAGTAATTCCTTTAAAATTACTTAATACATGATGTAAACAGCCAAATATTAGTGGAAAAATGCGAGAAACGGCAGACCGGGATAGCTGCACTTCCCTGCTACATCCCTGTATGGTAAATCCAAAGATAGTTTGGGTTGGTGTGCACATACAACTCCTGCACCTGTTCTGACCGGATCGGGACATACCCAGGCATACTGCTTTCTCAGAACCAAGGATCTTGGCCATTATCAAGGAGGCCACACTCGTTCTGCGACTACTGGCAACATGCAGAACTGATGCTTGGTTGTATCAACTAAGACGGGCGCAACGGAGCTGGCCCGCACCACGTGCATCACAGGACACGGCTGTAGGATTAGCCTTTCTCCTCGTCGTCCCACCTAATTACGATCGCTCTGAAGAAGTTCATTCTTTAATGAACTAAATGGGTTGGCTGGAACTTTGTTTTGTCGGATGACTTTGAAAATAAAGAATTGATTTTTGATACAACTCTACAAGTGAACATACTTCTTGAACTGACCACCTGGGTAGTGCACCACTCCAATGCCACATATTAATGCACTTGGTAAGGATTTGCCCCCCCATCATAATAAAACAAAGTAGTCGTTTTGCGTCCTTTTCTGTAGAAATTTGTACAGCATGTTTATTACTTAGCGAGTCTCTTGGTGCAGCTGCATGCGTTGTATAAAAATTTGATGGACTTGGTTTATGTTAAAGGTAACAATGCACTTATGTTTTTACTTCCCTTCTCCACAAATAAATTTTTTCTTGTGATAAACAATCCCTTACTTTATAACTCCATAAAACACGCGAGCGTTTTGCTGTCCCTAACACCTAACTTTACACAGCCAGCATTTGTGAGCAAACTCTGAGGTGGCTTGACTCATTAAGATTATGAATGGCCGAGGTCTAGTTGAGGAGTTGCTCGGGCCTAGTGATAGTGCAAGTTATAACCCGGTGGCCTCAGCGGGCACCCAGAGAGCATCAGTGACAAAAGTCACCTTCAAACAGACGCCTGGACCTGGAGTAGCGACGCCTCTCGAACTGACCATACAAATTTGTTTTGTGGCGGGGCATTTAAATAGCATTCCAATCCAAACGTCCCTTCACTCGCTCTCTTCAGAGTAATTAAATGCTGATTTAGGCACCACTTCTTCCGACGGCAAGGTGTAATAAATAATCTTAAAGGCGTTTCAGTGTCACATCACTAGATTTTAACGATAGATACATATTAAAACATGGATGACGCTTTTAACCCCCTTGGCAGATGTTAAGTCTTAGTTCATCATTAAATACAATAGTATGTTGTGGTGAATGTATTGTGTTTCTGATGATTGAGGATGGATGGGAAGAGGCCGGCTGTGACAGAACTCTCCCATCACATGGGCCACAGCTGAGACTTCCTGTCACACATAGAGTGCACCTTGCACAGGACAACAAGGACCGGTGAGAGGGCGGCTGAAAGACTTCACAGAGCGCGATGTTAACACCGCTGTATGCAAGCGAGCGATGGAAGCAGCGGACGTAAACGCGCCGTGCCTGCACACCATAGGCGTGCACATCTCCTGTCTGGGCGCGTACGCTGCCGGTTACGATCTGCTGTGAAATCGCGAGCCGTACACGAGGAGATGTGCACATCGCCTGTCCGGGCGCGTGCACATCTCCTGTCCCCCTTCGCCCACCAAACCGACAACAATAGGTCTCACCAAGGCGAGCAGCGCATGCGCTGCGTGGATAGGCGAGACCTAAAAATGAAACTTGCTTATGAAAAAAAAAAAAAAAAAAAAAATCCCTCTTTTGTGTTCCCTGATTTTTATCTCTTCTTTTCATGATTTAAGGTTTTTACTCGGTTTGCTGAGGCCACCAACACAGACCCATAGAACCTGGTGCCAGTCTCTCACTTTCTTGACAAGAGAATGGTAATGTAAAAAATGCAACCTGCCCAACAAGAGAATAGCAATGTATAAAATGTAAAATCTCAATCATTTCTCAAGCTTTAACCATTTTACGAGGAAGGGTGAAGAAATGACTGGCTACTTTGCTTAACAAGGGATACAGTTTCCAAAACATCGTTTATATCAATGCCTTGGAAAGAATGTTATGAGGGGTGGAGATGAAATTAAGTATAGCATAGTTGAAACAAATCCCTCCTTTAATCTACCCTCAGAAGTTTACCTCAAAGCAGTCTTTCTTTTTGTGCGTCATAGCTCCGCAGTTTTGACATGCACCCTCACGGTATTTTGTTGGGATGGCAGCCTGCCGAAGAAAAATTGTAAATTTGATTATTAGGATATGAAATATTTGTAATAGTTGAACTAAAATAAGATATTTTGGATATTGGATGCTCAACTGACTTCATTAAGACGATGCTTATTAAGCTGACCAGCTGCACACAAATTATGCTTAAAGACTGGTCAATGTTAAGGGCTAACAATGAAAGATAAATAACATTAAACCTAAGAAGCTACTTAAACAGCTATCCCACTTCAGCACCGCAGAAGGTATAGATAGAGACTGATATATATGGGTATATCTAGAAATAAATATATAGACTATTTATTGCATAAACAAACCAGTGAGTGGAACAATAATATTTCATTCAATCTTACCGAGTTACAGGTATGAGACCTCCTTCGTAAAAGACAAAGTAGGGATCGCTTATAACTACACTAAATTAAAATCACTTGATGCCCCCTTCTCCAGGTTACAAATTATACTTTAATAAACTCCTCATCGCAATAAACATTTTGCACAACACAGGATCTAAGGCTTCCTCATAGCCAGTCAACATTTTCAAGAGGACCTTTTAACTTGCAAAACATTTGGCAATTGTTCGCCATAGTGGAACAGCCACAATTTTAACTTCTATACATCACTTTTCCTCAGGCTGCTGAAATCAGACACTACGCACTTCAATGAGAATCAAAAATGTGTGGCATTCTCTGTATTTGTTTCAGGGCACGCTGTTGGTGTGTACAAGAAATGAAAGTGGCATTACCTCTTGGACCCCTCTCTTATACCATTCCCCTAAATAGGTGAACTCCCTCTGCCTCTCTTCTTGCGGTCTCTGGTGCTTCAAGGTTGGTCTTTTTGAAGGATCGATATACCACGGGACAGAGGAAATGTACTGAGGAATGTGGGGATTGATGTCTCTGTATGAAAGAAATTAACAGGTTACAATTAGATATTCCAACTAATCAGTTGCTCCCCATGCTTTATTTTTCTGTAAAGGGAGAAACTCTCAAAGAAAAAAACTATGCATGTCATACTACTTATTTTTGCCCAGGTGGACTGAACCTAAACATGCTAAGATGAGATCTCATGTATCATTCATAACATCAACAAAGCTATTCTACATAAGCACATTTAATTGGTGATCCGCCCACTTAGTAAAATAATAGAAACCTTTGTCAGGAAAAGTAGTGTGAAGGTATTCAAAACGTTTGCAACAGCGAGTACACAAAAATAACTAAGTATCCACTGCTTTAAGGAGGTTAGGATATCGACATTTAAATGATTAACGGCTCACTAATGATGCTTAACTTGTAGACTTGTAGACTTTTATATATTTTTCCTATCACTCTTCAATTTTCAATCAATTAAATCAGGTTTCTTATAAAGTGCAACTCAAGGCACAGTGAGGGTCTCAATTTTGCATAAATATACATAACAGGTTTTCTAACCAACTCTATTTTTGCTAATTCTTTATATTGAGTTCTTTTTTTTTTTTGCAGTTTTATGACAGCACATGTATTTTAATAAAGAGAAACACAAATGCATATGTACGAGAATTCATATTTACACAGAATACGCCTGCTTCCTCTCTTTAGCTGAGTAAACCTTATGGCTGAACAGCCTCTGAAAATGCCTAATTTGGTGAACAAAAACACTACCACAATTCTAATACACATTTCCCACACTGTTGTGTCTCCTTTCTGGGCCAGATCAAGAAGTAAATTCGTTTTTTTACCCCTTGTTCGTCCTGCATTCTTTTTTCACGTCCAGGCTGAAAAGAATTATCATCGACCAATACCTAGCCTTTAACCTGACACACGACCTACTTTGAGAATCTGAATGGAATTTAGCAATCCTAGTATTCTAGTCGCAGCGTTTTGTACCATCTGGAGTCTATTAGTCTGCTTTTCCTGAATGTTAATGTAGAGTCCTTTAAAATAGTCTAGTTGGATAGTACCAGAGTGGTGATAACTGTATTTTTGCTATCTGCATGAATGTAGGGGCGGATTTTTTAGTCATTCCGAGGCAGTAAGAGGATGAAGAGACTGCAACTGATACCGGAGTACCATAGTTGAGTTCTTGGCTTGGTTACTGAAGGGGGGGGGGGGTGGGGGGGGGGATGGGGATGAGGGAGACCAGGCCGGAGAAAACTTGCCAAATATTATCACCTCTGTTTAGCCTGAGTTCAGCATCAGACAGTGGCCACTCATCCATGAGCTGATAACTCTCATACTTTCTTAGAAGTGTGTAGAGATTTTGGGATTGTCGCTGAAGGCTGACACTATTGAGTGTCATCAGTGTATGATGTAAGTGAAAAGTCAAAGCTTTTGATAAGAGTGACTAATTCAGAAACGTAGATGTTAAAAAGTGTAGGGCTAAGCAATATTCCCTGGGGGACCCGCAAGGGAGTGAAAAAAAAAATGAAATACAAGTATTTGTAAAGCGCACAGCTACCTCCGAAGTGGTGTCCCGGCGCTGGGGGCTGTCGGGAAGATTAAGCGAGCTATTGCCCTGAGTCACATGGTGCTGGGCTAACCTGCCGCCGGCACTGGGGATCAAACCGTCAACCCTGTAGTCCGGAGTCAGGCACCCTGGCCACTGCGCCGCCCCTCTTCCACAAAGCTGAGGACTTATAGGAGCCCATGGCCGCCAACTGTTTCCTATTACACAGGAAAGAGGTCAGGAGGGACAGCGCAATGTCCTTAACACCTAGTGCTGCTAAACGGTTGATCAGGAGCTTCTGATCAAATGTATCAAAGGCTGTAGACAGGTCAAGGAGGATAAGGGCTGCAGAGCCTCCTTTATCTAGTGCAGCCCTTACCTCCTCTGTGGCTTTAATTAGGGCTGTTACCATACTATACCCCGGTCTAAAACCAAACTGACTTGGATCAAGCAGATTGTTATTGTGGATGAATTGGGCCAACTGCTTATTCATTATTTTCTCCTCGATTTTTGCCAGGCGGGAAAGACAGGAAATGGGGCAGTAGGTCGTGGGGCCGGCCGGGTTCAGGCTAGGTTTCTTTATTAGGGGGATGGATGGATGGAAAGACTCCTGTAGAGAACAGTGTTGAAGATGTATGCGAGGCTGGTTGCTATGACCTATGACAAGCTGGAGTAAGCTGGGAGGGCAAGTATCTTGTGGTGAGCCATATTTTTGTGGTGATCCATATTTGGAGATATTGGGTAGTTTAGCAACAAGGTTGGGGGTTATAGGTGCATATTCAGTGAGAGGTGCATAGTTAAGTTTCTCCTGTGGGCTCCTGTTTTTGAGCTCTACCCTAAAGGAGTTGTTGAACTTCTGGAAAATTTCGTCCACTTTATTTAGGTGCTCTTGTGAGTCTTTTCAATCTCAAAGCTTGCAATTGGCAAGCACCAGTTTTTCTCACTTTTTGCCTAGAAACTTACAGACTAGCATTAGTTCTTGTTCCGGGCTTTTTCATTGTTTCATGTTTTAGTCAATGAAGCACTAGTCTAAGGGCTTCACCACTATTGAAGTCTAATTTCAGAGCACCCTCCAACTCTGACTCCACAAGGCAATCAGCCACATATAATAATGGGGGGGGGGGGGGGGGGGAGTGTAGATTTTCAACCATCTTCCATCTGCTTGTGCCTTTCAGCTGAGCAGGCACGAAGTATCTCATTCAGTCCAACGTAGTTAACCCTCCATGAACTAGATGTTCTTGTTAGCACTAGTCAATTGAAACATCTCAATCCGGTGTGTGCTTGGTCAGGATAACATTTGTAATAAAACGGTCAATGAAAGCACTTAGTACAAAAGCTTGGGCACCTTTAAAGAGGAAATACAGCCAATCCAAGAGCCATAACGACCCCTAGTTTCTATATAATGTTTATGTCCTTATTAGCTTATCAAATTCTCCTTGCATGGACGTGTGCAATTTTAGGAGAGGCTGGCCTCTATGTATTTCACACAGGGCAAGACATATTGGAGTGGGCTGCTTCAACATATGTATTGTCAAAAACTTTTCAGAATCTGCCACGCAGATGAATTGCTCTGGTTAATTTTGAACCCTACAAAACTCTTCAATCTCAAACATAGCCACTGAAAATGAGCTTCTGGGTTCTGTCAATAAGACCGTAATATAATCTGCGAAAGAAAACAATAGTTTATTTCTGAACAGCTTTCACTTCCTCTCGATGACTTATCCTTATGTTATGACCTCCGTGACCATTGTGAACATTTAAAGAAATAAAATATCCTACCTTTGCACTAAAATACAATCACATTGAAATGGAGATCCTCCACATGTTTTGATGACCTTCTAATTGGTCATAGGGAACATGATAAAACTAGGCCAGAGTGAGACCTTACAAAGACAGTTTTGACAAAAGCCAAATATAAGTTTTGAATAGAGCTATATTTTTAGGTTTCGCCTAAGTGAAAGCTGCGCAAAGCGCAGCTTTTCGCGCATGCGAAAACCTAATGAGAATACTATATGGCTTGGGAATCCGCCCTCTGTTCCATTGGCTAGCTCCATAAATGGAGGGTAGCCATTGGAACAGAGATCTGTCCGTCATGGCCGGACCAGATTCGTGGGCGTTCCCGCGATTTCTTCCCTCTCCACCCTTTTCTGATCGTCATCGCGGCGGTGGGCGTGTTTATTTTTTTTTCTTTCTTCGGCATCCTTCCTCATGGGCTTAATTAGAGTATCTTGCAACGGTATAACAGCTTGAAGACTCGACAAGGAACGCCTATCCCGACATAGTTCAACCCCTCTGTAAATTGTAAAATTCTGATGGAATGATGCATGCTGCTTTTGTGTTTGTGTTATCTGTATTGCCATGGCTCCTGGAAGATACATAGGTACACAGACCGGAATCTCTTAATAGCAGTGCTCCCAAAACAAATGAAAGGTTAAAAAAAAATGAAGAGTTACTACGAAAAAGAGCAGGAGTACACATAATGCACATGTCCTCATTGGAAGGCGCTTATCGGAGGACGGACTTTTTTTTTCTAAAGGAAGAAACGGATCGTTTTCGTCTTTGGTTAAAACGTGGTAATGGAAAAGTAAATGCAGGTGTTTTTTGCGGAAGTATTTTTAGTTTGAAATTTACAACATTTTCAAATTCGGAGCTGCTTCTGTTACTAACCCTATATTGCGGTGTCTTTGGACGGTTCCGTTAAGAAGTGCAGCCTAGTGAGCGGGTAGGAGTGATCGAGAAGTAACCGATGCAGTTAATGTTAAAGGTCGCGCTGCTGTAGTTACATGATTTACAGAGCCCCTTTCATGAGTCTGCCATTCCGTGACTCAGCAGTTTCAATGAAACTTTATTTTCTTTATGTTTACATGTGCACTCACGCATCTCCTCTTAATATCACGTGTTGAATGGAGGCATCTAGAATGTCGTTGAAAAGAAAGTTCCTTGTCGATTCCACCTTGTAACAAGTATAACCGGCTAATGCAATTTTTGTGAGGTTGTGTAATTACTTTTTTGTAATGCTTGTTTCCATAGTGATGTCTGAAGCTGCCCTGTGCTTCCTACAACAGTCTTATCTCAGCGTATAACAGGCGCTGGCGGTATAGCGCCACACACACTGTCCCAGTAATGTTAGCACTAACCTTTGGTTCTACTTGAACCCTTTAATAATGAACCAGAAAATATGTTTAAACGCAGTCAGATAGGGCAACATGTAAACGATAATTGCACCAAGGCAACTGTGCAAACCCTACATTTGCAGACATCGAGTGGTGGGAAATTAAAGTTCACTGGTGCAAAGTGTGTGCAATCTGTCCATATAAAAGGTGTTCTATTGATCTCCCCAGAGTTAAGTTACTATAGAGAGATCACTTCAAGTCATTTTTACTCAATAGTAAAAAGTTTCAGCATATGTAGGCTGCGATAAAACCTGTAATGGCCTGCCACCAGCTCGCTAGGAGTCCTACAGAAGTGATTAGTTCAAGAAAGACGCTCTAAAGCCTGCAGTCCTTCCCCTGTTTCTATAATGTATTGTTGAATCTCTCAACAAGGCCACTGGTTTGTGGGTGGTAAGGTGTAGTGAATTTGAAGTCCACTCCACATGTGTTTCAGGTATGCAGAGAAGAAGTTAGTACTGCTGTCTGACACCACCTCCTTAAGAAAACCTATCCTGGTGAAGACACCAATGAGGGCCTTGGATACTGCAGGATCTGTAGTAGTCTGTAGTCCTAAGGGGAATTGCTTCAGGTACCTGGTAGAATAATCCACTACTACCAATATAAATGTGTTTCCTGAGGCTGTGGGTGGTTCCAATGGACCAGCTATGTCCACACCAACCCTTTTAACTGGAACTCCAAACGCTGGCAGTGGAATTAAGGGGGCCTTTGGGCATCTTCCTGTTTTGCCAACTTTTAGTCTGGCCCATGTGCCCAGCTAGGGGGATGTCATGGCCAATGTGAGTAAGAACTCTCTTTACAGTTGAGGCACTATCACTCTCCTAGTGGCACCAGATTTGGGCCTCTGGCCTCGGTGTACAGGAGTCCTTCCTCCCAATAGACCCTGTGAGAGCCACTGACATCTCCCTTTTCCTGTTCAGCAGCTCTCAAGAGTGGGAAAGACTTGTTGTCCAAGGCACAGCTGTTCCTTAAAGGGCCGGTCTTGGCCCAGGAGATCAACCTATTAAGGTCCAAGTTCCATGGACTCAGTTTCCTCCTGGACTGACAAGTCCTCCTCCTTGGGAGAGGGGTCCTGAGCTTGTTGCTGTGTAGAAGCAGGTCCCCCAGTTGTCTTACCCTTCCTCTTGGGAGGTTGCGCATCCTTTCAGACTCCATCCCTCCTGTTTCACTCTGTACTCATGTTTGTGCTCTTGTCTTCACACACACTATCTCAGCGATTTGCAGCATGGGTGCTCATGTTTTTTTATCTACATCAGCCCATGCTGGGGTCTCCAGATCATTTCCAAGCAGACAGGCAGCTGAAAGTCTTGGAGAAGCCACTACCTGCTTTACGACAGTAAACCCCACATTCTAAGGTCACCATAGTCATGGAAGGGACTATGGTGACACTGTCAGCGTTGGTGACTGGATAAGTTTTTCCACTCCGGTATTGTCTGGGGAAACCAGTGCATCTCTCAACATAGTGACACTGGCACCTGTATCCCTCACAGCTTCTTTCCTAGTCCCATTCACTAAGAGCTATTGTAATTGTAAGTACTTCTTTAAATTAGGGGTCCAGTGAGCTAAAGTGGCCAACTCACCCTCCGCTGCGGAAACTAAGACAGCTTCACTGTTAAACCTGATTAGCTCTGGGCACACTGTTGATCCCTTCAGGACATTTGACACACTATTGCCAACTAGTGGAGGACTAGGGGCATTTTTTTGGGACAGGTAGCATCTCCTTTTGGGTGTCCAACCTTCCTACAGTTGCAACATCAAGCCTTTACAGGTTCAACATTTTTACCCGTCTATCCATCAGTGAGCTGGGAAGGCTTCTTGTACCTACCCTCCTGAATAGGTTTTTGGGGGCCTTTAGAAGGCTCTTTGTTTTTGTCTTGAGGGAGATCACCCCCTTTCCCCAGGGGAAGTTTTGTAACCCCTTTCTTTTGGATATCCCCAGTCGAAGTTTTGGTCACCCTTGTTTTGACCCAATGGCCTGCCTCCTTTCCCAATTCTTGGGTAGAAATTAGACCTAGGTCCACAAGATACTAATGCAACTTTTCATTAGTGCAATTTACAGATTTAGGATAAGAGATCTGAAACTGGGGACCTGGATAGCAGGAACCTAGTGCATTTCTGTCAAAATTGCATCAGATACCACACAAAAAGTGGTGGTGACCATGTCAAAAGGGCACTTAAATACAAGTATGCCCCTATGTTCTCAACTGTAAAGACCATTCTTCTGAACTAGATGAGGATCTCCAAAATATAGGCTGAATCAGGTTTTAAGTATCCAGAAAACGAGAGTATTCCTCTGTCTAGTGAATTAGTGCTTAGGACACCTGTGACTGACAAGCCTCTTATATAAAGGATAGAATTCACTCATGCCTTATTGATAGGTGATTAATACTTATTTTTGGAACAAAAGTCCTCGGTGTGACTTGGAAAAGTTGAGCCTCCATGCTCAGTTTTTTAGGTCTCGCCTACGCAGTGCGCATGCACTGCAAAGGAGGGCCTTTAGCCGGCGTTCAGCTCTTTTTGGAAGCACATACTCGTGCTTGTGGCGGCATACAGCTTGCGGGAGTGCGCAGCGGCGCGCCACAAGCACGAGTATGTGCTTCCAAAAACAGCAGACTGCGCATGCACGCACCAGTCCCGGGCTTGTCTCTCTCGCGCGCACATTGCACACACTTTAAGCAGCACTGCCGGCGCCGCTGCTTTCCCCTGTAATCCAAACTTGTTTGTCTTGTGATCCGTCTCTCTTGGTACGGCATCTATAATGCACAACAGCAGCATGATTTAATGCCACGCTGCCCACATTGCGTAGTGTTTGCCTTCCTTTCGATATCCTAAACCTCGCTGCTGTACTCTCCCTCAGCGGCAACTTTTCGTGCCTTATTTTAACACTCACTTTTTCTTCCCCCCTTGCTCCAGTAGGATCGCTAAAGTACAATTTACAGTCGCTGCAAACCTAGGGCTGCGCCTTCCACTCGCTCTCTGCGGCTCTGGGATTTCCAACTTATTACCTCTGTTTTTTTTCACAAAAATGGTGCCATGTCCCTGTAGATGTGTGTCCGTACACAAAACCTGGCCTGGATTCAGGGGCAGTGTGGGCTATTCTGAACGGTTTACGTCAGATTAGAAAACCGCGTTGGCTTTTGCAAGCTGCGGTTCACGTCACAAATATTAAACATCATTCTATTTGCCTAATAGTCCACAAATATTAAAAGAACTTCTAAAAGCATTTATTTCTACATCTTACTTGGTTAACAGATTTGTTTTTTGTTTATGGCCAGAATAGACTTTTTCATTGAAAACAATAACAATATCTACGTGCTTAAGCTCGGCCTAACCCTTACAGTTTAGCCTGGGAATAAAATTGATTATCTTTTATAGCATTTTTTTGTACTTTTAATTTATATCAGATTGCAAACACTTTGCTCCTTTGCTCTTTTAAAAATAGACCGGGTTTGGGGCTGGAACAGGCTGTCGTGAATATGTGCCAATATGTGAAAAAAACGTGTCTATGCCAAATACACCTGCACAAATTAAGCAATGGTAATCGGCCACAGACAACTCTACAGCATCTCTGAATGCAAACATATTACCACCCTCAATCTCTCTTCACACGTGTTTCTGCCCACCACATATCTCTCAACCTTTTAAGGTTTCGCTCCTCTTATATTAAATGCGATGGTTCTACTTATGTATTCCCTTGTGCCTTGATGGTTTTCTTTTACTGTGAATAAAACAAATGCAAGACTTCTCGCTGCATGCATGTGAGCTAATACATCTTTTACACTTACCATCTTGAGAGATGCCATTGTAATAAGCTTTTAAACATCAGGCCAGTGGAAAACAAGCATTGAAAATGCAATAGGTCTCACCCTCGTTTAAGTTAAAGCAATTCTGTTTGTAATTAGGTGGCTTTTTAGCTTTGCTTTTATTAGTGTTTTTCAAACTTTCATGTACATAACATGCATATGTATGCGTATATGTATATATGCATTTATCAACTTGACGCATTTCGGGACCTAGTCCCTTGGTCACGAGTCCAAGGGACTAGGTCCCGAAACGCGCCGAGTAGTGAGTGAGTAGTAGAGAGTGAGTAGTAGAGAGTGAGTAGTAGAAAGTGAGTAGTAGAGTGTGAAAAGTAGAGAGACAGTAGTAGAGAGTAGTAGAGTGAGTAGTAGAGTGAGTAGTAGAGAGAATAGTAGAGTGAATAGTAGAGTGAATAGTAGAGTAAGTACAGAGTAGTAGAGAGTGAGTAGTAGAGAGAGAGTAGTAGAAAGTGAATAGTAGAGTGAGTAGTAGAGACTAATAGAGTAGTAGAGTGTAATAGAGAGAGTAGTAGTGAGTAGTAGTGAGTGAGTAGAGCGCAGTAGAGAGTAAGTAATAGAGTGAGTAGGAGTGTGAGTAGTAGAGAGTAGTAGAGAGTACGTAATAGAGTAGTAGAGAGTAGAGAGTGAGTAGGAGAGAGAAATAGAGTGAGTAGAGAGAGAGACTAGTAGAGAGAGAATAGTAGTGTTAGTAGAGTGAGTACAGAGTACAGAGTAGTAGAGTGAGTAGTAGAGTGTGAGTAGTAGAAAGTGAGTAGTAGAGTAGAGAGTGAGTAGTAGAAAGTTAGTAGTAGAGAGTGAATAGTAGAGAGACCGAGTAGTAGAGTTAGTAGTAGAGAGAGAGTAGTAGAGAGAGAATAGTAGTGTTAGTAGATTGTGTAGAGAGTACAGAGTAGTAGAGTGAGTAGTAGAGTGTGAGTAGTAGAGATTGAGTAGTAGAGAGTGAATAGTGGAGAGAGAGAGTAGTAGAGAGTAGGAGAGAGAGAGTAGTAGAGAGTGAGTAGTAGAGTGAGTAGTAAAGTGAGTAGGAGAGAGTAATAGAGTAGTAGTGTAATAGAGAGTAGTAGAGAGTGAGTAGTAGAGTGAGTAGGAGAGAGTGAGTAATAGAGAGTGAGTGGTAGAGAGTGAGTAATAGAGAGTAGTAGAGTAGAGAGTGAGTAATAGAGAGTAGTAGAGAGTAGAGTGAGTAGTAGAGTAGTAGAGTGAGTAGTAGTGAGTAGTAGAAAGTGAATAGTAGAGAGAGTAGTAGAGAGAGAATAGTAGTGTTAGTAGAGAGTACAGAGTAGTAGAGTTAGTAGAGCGTGAATAGTAGAGAGAGTAGTAGAGAGAGAGTAGTAGAGAGTGAGTAGTAGAGAGTGAGTAGTAGAGAGTAATAGAGTAGTAGAGTGTAATAGAGAGAGAGTAGTAGAGTGTAATGTAGAGAGTAGTAGAACGTGAGTAGTAGTGAGTAGAGAGTAGTAGAGAGTAAGTAGTAGAGAGTGAGTAGTAGAATGAGTAGTAGAGAGTAGTAGAAAGAGTAGTAGAGTGTGAATAGTAGAGAATAGAGTAGTAGAGAGTAATAGAGAGAGAGTAGTAGAGAGTAGAGAGTGAGTAGTAGGTAGAGAGTAGTAGAGAGTAAGTACAGTGCGTAGTAGAGAGAGTAGTAGAGAAAGAATAGTAGGGTGAGTAGTAAAGTGAGTACAGAGTACAGAGTAGTAGAGCGTGAATAGTAGAGAGTAGAGAGTAGTAGAGAGTGAATAGTAATGTGAGTGAGTAGTAGAGTGTGAGTAGTAGAGAGTGAGTAGTAGAGAGTAGAGAGTAGTAGAGAGTAATAGAGAGTAGTAGAGAGTAATAGAGAGTAGTAGAGTGAATAGTAATGTGAGTGAGTAGTAGAGTGTGAGTAGTAGAGAGTGAGTAGTAGAGAGTAGAGAGTAGTAGAGAGTAATAGAGAGTAGTAGAGAGTAGTAGAGTGTAGTAGAGAGTGAGTAGAGAGAGTAATAGAGAGTAGTAGGGTGTAATAGAGCGAGAGTAGTAGAGAGTAGTAGAGAGTGAGTAGCGGAGAGTGAATAGTAGAGAGAGAGTAGTAGAGAGTAGAAGAGTGAGCACAGAGTAGTAGAGAGTGAATAGTAGAGAGTAGTAGAGAGTGAATAGTAGGGTGAGTAGTAGAGAGTGAGTAGTAGAGAGAGAGTAGCAGAGAGTGAGTAGTAGAGTTGAGAGTAATAGAGAGTAGTAGAGTGTAATAGAGAATAGTAGAGAGTAGTGGAGAGTGAGTAGTGGAGTGAGTAGGAGAGAGTGAGTAGTAGAGTAGTAGAGAGTGAATAGTAGAGAATAGAGAGAGTGAGTAATAGAGAGAATAGTAGAGAGTAGAGTGAGTAGTAGAGAGTAGTAGAGTGAGTAGTAGAGAGTAGTAGAGTGAGTAGTAGAGTGAATAGTAGAGAGTAGTAGAGAGAGAATAGTAGAGAGAATAGTAGAGAGTGCGTAGTAGAGAGTAGTGAGTACAGAGTAGTAGAGAGTGAGTAGTAGAGAGTGAATAGTAGAGAGTAGAGAGAGAGAGTAGTAGAGAGTGAATAGTAGAGTGAGTAGTAGAGAGTAGAGAGAGGAGTAGAGTGTAATAGAGAGAGAGTAGTAGAGAGTGAGTAGAGAGTAGTAGAGAGTAAGTGTTGGAGAGTGAGTAGTAGAGTGAGGAGAGAGGGAGTAGTAGAGAGTGAGTAGTAGAGATTGAATAGTAGAAAATAGAGAGAGTGAGTAGTAGAGAGTAGTAGAGAGTGAGTAAAATAGAGTAGTAGAGAGTGAGTAGTAGAGAGTGAGTAGTAGAGAGTAATAGAGTAGTAGAGTGTATTAGAGAGAGAGTAGCAGAGTGTAATAGAGAGAGTAGTAGAGTAGTAGTAGAGCGTGAGTAGTAGTGAGTGAGTAGAGAGTAGTAGAGAGTAAGTAGTAGAGAGTGAGTAGTAGCATGAGTAGTAGAGAGTAGTAGAAAGAGTAGTAGAGTGTGAATAGTAGAGAATAGAGTAGTAGAGAGTAATAGAGAGAGAGTAGTAGAGAGTAGAGAGTGAGTAGTAGGTAGAGAGTAGTAGAGAGTAAGTACAGTGCGTAGTAGAGAGAGTAGTAGAGAAACAATAGTAGAGTGAGTAGTAGAGTGAGTACAGAGTACAGAGTAGTAGAGCGTGAATAGTAGAGAGTAGAGAGAGTAGTAGAGAGTGAATAGTAATGTGAGTGAGTAGTAGAGAGTGAGTAGTAGAGAGTAGAGAGTAGTAGAGAGTAATAGAGAGTAGTAGAGAGTAATAGAGAGTAGTAGAGAGTAGTAGAGTGTAATAGAGAGTGAGTAATAGAGAGTAGAGAGAGTAATAGAGAGTAGTCGGGTGTAATAGAGAGAGATTAGTAGAGAGTAGTAGAGAGTGAGTAACAGAGAGTGAATAGTAGAGAGAGTAGTAGAGAGTAGAAGAGTGAGTACAGAGTACAGAGTAGTAGAGAGTGAATAGTAGAGAGTAGTAGAGAGTGAATAGTAGGGTGAGTAGTAGAGTGAGTAGTAGAGAGATGAGCAGAGAGTGAGTAGTAGAGTAGAGAGTAATAGAGAGTAGTAGAGTGTAATAGAGAATAGTAGAGAGTAGTGGAGAGTGAGTAGTGGAGTGAGTAGGAGAGAGTGAGTAGTAGAGTAGTAGAGAGTGAATAGTAGAGAATAGAGAGAGTGAGTAATAGAGAGAATAGTAGAGAGCAGAGTGAGTAGTAGAGCGTAGTAGAGTGAGTAGTAGAGAGTAGTAGAGTGAGTAGTAGAGTGAATAGTAGAGAATAGTGGAGTAGTAGAGAGAGAATAGTAGAGAGAGAATAGTAGAGAGTGCATAGTAGAGAGTAGTGAGTACAGAGTAGTAGAGAGTGAATAGTAGAGAGTAGAGAGAGAGAGTAGTAGAGAGTGAATAGTAGAGTGAGTAGTAGAGAGTAGACAGAGGAGTAGAGTGTAATAGAGAGAGAGTAGTAGAGAGTAAGTAGTAGAGAGTGAGTAGTAGAGTGAGGAGAGAGGGAGTAGTAGAGAGTGAGTAGTAGAGATTGAATAGTAGAAAATAGAGAGAGTGAGTAGTAGAGAGTAGTAGAGAGTGAGTAAAAGAGAGTAGTAGAGAGTGAGTAGTAAAGTGAGTAGTAGAGAGTTATTAGGTAGAGAGTAGTAGAGTGTAAGTAGAGTGAGTAGTGTAGAGAGAATAGAGTTAATAGTAGAGTAGTAGAGTGAGTACAGAGTAGTAGAGAGTGAGTAGAGAGAGAGAGAGTAGTAGACAGAGAGAGTAGTAGAGTAGTAGAAAGTGAATAGTAGAGTGAGTAGTAGAGACTAATAGAGAGTAGTAGAGTGTAATAGAGAGAGTAGTAGAGTGAGTAGTAGTGAGTGAGTAGAGCATAGTAGAGAGTAAATGATAGAGAGTAAGTAGGAGAGAGTAATAGAGTAGTAGGGAGTAGAGTAGAGAGTGAGTAGAAGAGAGTAGTAGAGAGAACAGTAGTGTTAGTAGAGTGAGTAGAGAGTACAGAGTAGTAGAGAGGGAGTAGTAGAGAGTAGAGTGTGAGTAGTAGAGAGTTAGTAGTAGAGAGTGAGTAGTAGAGATTGAATAGTAGAGAATAGAGAGAGCGAGTAGTAGAGAGTGAGTAAAAGAGAGTGAAGTAGAGTGAGTAGTAGAGAATGAGTAGTAAAGTGAGTAGTAGAGAGTGAGTAGTAGGTAGAGAGTAGTAAGAGTAAGTAGAGTGAGTAGTAGAGAGAGTAGTAGAGAGAATAGTAGAGTGAATAGTAGAGTAGTAGAGAGTAGTAAAGTGAGTACAGAGTAGTAGAGAGTCAGTAGCAGAGTGGAGTAGAGAGAGAGTAGTAGAGACTGAGTAGTAGAGAGTAAGTAGTATAAAGTAGAGAGTAATAGAGTAGTAGAGTGTTATAGACAGAGAGTAGTAGAGAGTGAGTAGTAGTGAGAAGAGAGTAGTAGAGAGTGCGTAGTAGAGAGTGAGGAGAGAGTGAGTAGTAGAGTGAATAGTAGACAATAGAAAGAGTGAGTAGTAGAGAGTAGTAGAGAGTGAGTAGTAGAGAGTAGTAGAGAGTAAGTAGTAGAAAGTGAATAGTAGAGAGAGTAGTAGAGAGTAGTAGAGAGAGTAGAGAGTACAGAGTAGTAGAGAGTGAGAAGTAGAGTAGAGAGAGAAGTACAGAGTGAGTAATAGAGAGTGAGTAGTAGAGTGAGTAGTAGCGAGTAGTAGAGAGTAGAAGAGTGTAATAGAGAGAGAGTAGTAGAGTGAGTAGTAGAGAGTGAGTAGTAGAGTGAGTAGGAGAGAGTAATAGAGAGTGAATAGTAGAGAGTGAATAGTAGAGTGAATAGTAGAGAATAGAGAGAGCGAGTACTAGAGAGTAGTAGAGTGAGTAATAGAGAGAGAGTAGTAGAGAGAAGAGAGTGAGTAGCAGAGAGTAAAGTGAGTAGTAGGTATAGAGTAGTAGAGAGTAAGTAGAGTGAGTAGTAGAGAGAGGATAGTAGTGAATAGTAGAGAGTGAGTAGTAGAGAGTGAATAGTAGAGAGAGAGTAGTAGAGTGAGTAGTAGAGAGTATAGAGTAATAGAGAGTAGTAGAGTGTAATAAAGAGAGAGTAGTGGAGAGTGAGTAGCAGTGAGTAGAGAGTAAGTAGTAAGAGTGAGTAGTAGAGTGAGTAGGAGAGAGTAGTAGAGTTTTAGAGAGTGAGTAGTAGAGTGTGAATAGTAGAGAATAGAGAGTGAGTAGTAGAGAGTAGTAGAGTGTAATATAGAGTGAGTAATAGAGAGTGAGTAGTAGAGAGTGAGTAGTATAGAGTGAATAGTAGAGAGAGAGTAGTAGAGTGAATAGTAGAGAGAATAGTAGAGAGTGAATAGTAGAGAGTGAGTAGTAGAGAGTAGTAGAGTACAGAGTAGTAGAGAGCGAGTAGTAGAGAGTGAATATTAGAGAGTAGAGAGAGAATAGTAGAGTGAATAGTAGAGTGAGTAGTAGAGAGTGAGTAGTGGAGAGTAATAGAGAGTAGTAGAGAGTGAATATTAGAGAGTAGAGTAGTAGAGTGAATAGTAGAGTGAGTAGTAGAGAGTGAGTAGTGGAGAGTAATAGAGTAGTAGAGTGTAATAGAGAGAGTAGTAGAGTAGTAGAGAGTGAGTAGAGTAGTAGAGAGTAAGTTGTAGAGAGTGAGTAGTAGAGTGAGTAGGAGAAAGTGAGTAGTAGAGTGTAGTAGGGAGTAGTAAAGAGTGAGTAGTAGAGAGTAAATAGTAGAGAATAGAGAGAGTGAGTAGTAGTGAGTAAGAGATAGTAGTAGAGAGCAGAGTGAGTAGTAGAGTGAGTAGTAGAGAGTGAGTAGTAGGTAGAGTAGTAGATTGAGTAGTAGAGAGTTAGTAGTAGAGAGTGAGTAGTAGAGGGTTAGTAAAAGAGGGTAGTAGAGAGTAGTAGAGTGAGTAGTAGAGTGAGTAGTAGAGAGTAGAAGAGAGGGAGTATTAGAGAGTAATAGAGAGTGAGTAGTAAACATACCATAAACATTGAAGGACTACCATTAAAAGTGCAAGTTTTTAGGTTTCGCCTGGCGTCTGCTGCACAGCAGCGTTCACGCAGGAGAAAACTTTTGAGAAGCAGTCTGGGGCTTTGTCCCGCCTCTCTGTTCCATTGGCTAGCTCCATAAATGGAGGCTAGCCATTGGAACAGAGATGCGTCACTCATTCCCCGAGCAGATTCGTGGGCGTTCCGGTGATTTTTTCGCTCTCCACCCCTCTGTAAACGTCATTGCGGCGGTGGGCGGGTGTTTATTTTTTTTTCTCTGCATGTTTTGGCCATTTTGGACGTGTTTTGGAAGGGGTGGGCTGCACACTGAGGCCGCTGGCCGATGTCGGACGAGCTGCAGTCGGCAGGAGTTACCGCAGCAGTGTGGTGTCGGTTGCGAGCTGCAGACGGCAGGAGTCACCACAGCGGGGATGTACCTCTTTCCTTGCCTGGCTCTACTTCTGTGACTCTCCCTTGTCTGTGGACGCCTGAGCTTGTTTATGTTGTCGTGTTCGTGGCTGCAGTGAGTTTGTTACAGTTTCTGAGATATACGCAAACACGGATGGAAAATGCTCAGCATTTTAAAGTCCTATCTATCCACCGTTAAATAACACGCTGTAGTGTTGGAGGGCCTCTAGCTCAAAAAAATCACAAGGGGTTAAATCCATACAGTGAGCTACAATTTCGTCACGCAAACGTGAAGGTGGGAGTGTTATTACAGACCCTTAGCGTGATCGCCAAGGAGGAGCGTATTCTATGCATACACTGTGTATGTGGTTTTATAAGGCGCTTCTCTTTTTGTGATCAATGAGCGCCTTGGCATATCGTTGATGGCTTTGCGTGTATGTTTTGGCCTCGTTCCTGCACTGTGCGGTGTGTGTCTGAAATTTGAATCGGGTGTCTCGTTTCCAGCCCCACAACGTGCCTACAAATCCGTGTGATACGCCTGTAAGAGCCATGAATTATTTGATGGCTGATAACAATAGCCGGCCTGGAGTCGGCGCCGCCTCCGGATTGGATGCAAAACATTGTAGTTTCTGGGCCTTTTTGGGAAGCCGGCGTGTGTGCAAAGGAAGGGAATTTCCTCGGCAGCCTCCATAAATACCAAAGCGCAGCTATTATATGGCGCGCGATATTGGTCAGTTTCTGAAAACTCCCTAATTTGGCTAGAAGTAACCGAGACACAGGTAACCACTTCGCTCATGTGGTCATTTATGGAGTTTGTTTTCAGGCTCCGTAGGCGACAGCCTTAAAAAGTCTAGATGGCATTGTGAAAAACACATTATACGCATTTTAGAACGTCAGTCTGGAAATTAATGAGAAATATAAGTAGTCCTTCGAAATTAGGTACGATATGACCAGGGCCTCAAGAATTATGCGACAAGGGAGAACCAAATTATGTGGCAGGAAAAGGCAAATTATGCAGCATAATGCGCCACATTTTGTCATTGTATTAGTTTTAGTCTGTCGTTCTTACACAAATCAACATCGTCTGACCAAAGGTTTCACCTCAATAATACTCGTTCAACATCCAAATATAGCAATAAGCAACAGAAAGGTGACCGACTAGTCGGCCATTGCGAAGGGCCACCCACTGTGTGGCAGCATTTGTAACCGTGTTTTACTAACTTTTGATTAGCTTACTCTAGAAATAGTTTTTTTGTTAAAATCTGCTGATTATACAACCGATTTGGATCATGGAGCAAATCCAAAGTTATGCGGACAATGCATCAGTCACAAAATCACACAAATCCAATGGCCCTTGCTAAGACTGTATTATGTAAGTCGGTGGGACCGTGGGGCTTTAAAATGTAGTGAACATTTTATGGGGGGGGGGGGGGGGGACTTTACAATACGGAGAACGTTTTCTTCTTTCATAGCTATGGGTGTAAATTAATATAATCTATGAAGTATGTGTTATGGAGTAATCTAAATGGCAGTTTTTACGTCTCACATAAAACAGCGCATGCTCTATTGCATGCACGAGATAGTGTAGGAGCCTGCCTACTGCTTACCATTTGTGGGTTTGTCACTCTTGCTGTCTTGCATTTGGCCAGCGTGAGCTGGCTTCACTTCTTTTGTGTGGCTCATGGACCAAGTACTGATTGCTTTGTCTTGATTAGTATCCTTCCACTGGTCTGGTACTATTTTTCTCTTCTACTTTCATCTTTCTGTCTGGTTTCTTTTTTCTTTCTTCTTTTCATCATGTTGATGTTTTTCTTTCCGTCGTTGTGCTACTCATTGTCAGTGTAGCTCCCTCCTGTTGTCTGTATTGCTGCTTCCCTCCCTTGCTCCCTCCCACCCTCCCGTGGTCCATGCTGCTGCTTCCCTTATTCCTTCTTTCCCTCCCTCACACCCTCCCGTTGTCCATGCTGCAGCTTCCCCCTCCCACCATCCTGTTGTCCATGCTGCAGCTTCGCTCCTCCCACCCTTCCGTTGTCCATGTTGCAGCTTCCCCCTCCCACCATCCTGTTGTTCATGCTGCAGCTTCCCTCCTCCCACCCTCCCGTTGTCCATGCTACTGCTTAGCGTCCCTCCCACCCTTCCGTTGTCCATGCTGATGCTTTCCTCGCTTACACCCTACTGTAGTCCATGCTGCTGCTTAAATCCCCCTGTCCTCCCGTTGTCTATGCTGCTGCTTCACTCCCACATTCCAGTTGTCCATGCTGCTTCTTAAATACCTCCACCCTCCTGTTGTCTATACTGCTGCTTCCCTCCCTCCAACCTGCCTGTTGTCCATGCTGCTGCTTTCCTCCCACCCTCCTGTTGTCCATGCTGCTTCTGTCCCTCGAGTTTTCCTTGCTGCTGCTTCCCTCCCTTCAGTTGTCTATGCTGCTGCTTTCCTCCCTCACACCCTCCAGTTGCCCATGCTGCTGCTTCCCTCCCTCATACACTCAAGTTGTCCATGCTGCGGAAAGCATACTTCCCCGCCCCCCCTCCCGCTGTCCGTGTGCCCGTTCCCGCCCCCCCTCCCGCTGTATCTGTGCCCGTTCCCGCCCTCCTCCCGCTGTCCGTGTGCCCGTTTCCACCACCCCTCCCGCTGTCCGTGTCTCCTGGATGTGCAGTGGATTGCAGTTCACAGCACTTGCCTGGCCCAGTGTACTGTAATGATGACTGTGTATGGTGGGTGACAGCTGGCTGTGTAATTGGACTATAGGTGACAGCTGGACTGTGGACGGCGGGTAAGTGTGCTGCTTATGACGATTGATTGTGCACTGTTGGAAGCTGGTTGGGAACAGTTACTGTAGGCAACTCCTAGTCGTACATTTTACAGGTGACAGCTGGCTGTGCGGTGTACTAGGAGTGACAGCTGATTGTGCACCATTAGTGACATCTGTATGCACAGTGGTTGTCATCCAGCTGTGCATACTATGATATAGGTGACACATGATGTATATAAAGTAAAGTAACAACTGCTTGCATTGTACAGTGCATAGCAGGTTCCTGTGCAAAAATAGTAACAACTGGTTGTGCACTGCGTAGAAAAGTTAGCAAGAGCCAGCTGTAGTTTGCTGTAAGTTACACCTGGATTTGCGTGTATCATGTATGACAATTGGAATTGGTCAGTTTGCGACAGACAGCGAGCAGTTTACTGTATGTGATTGCATTCTGTTTTGTACTCTAGGTTGATGTGCATAATGCCCCGTGGCTGTAAGCTGAGTGCTCAGTATGACACAGATGTCAGCATGCTCAGAAAAGTATTGTGGTAGGCAGCTAGGTTTTTGTTTTCCAGCTGGTGGAGCTGATTTTGCACTGTGTATCGTGGGTGACGGGCCTGGGCATGCAGTGTGTTTTGGTATAAAGCTTCATGTGTAGGCTATGGTCGTTGAACTGCACATCATAGGCTACATAGGTGGGTGCTTGCAGTGTATTTTGGTGACATAGGTCTGCTCAGTATAGGTCACATAGTAGAGTGCTTACAATATGTGAACGAGCTAGGTTGAATATATATGCACAAAATAGGCATGCATTCTTTACAGTGTGCAGCTGCCTGCAAATGTGTACTCATTACAGAGCGATGGTGCACAGTCCTCAACTTATTTATTGTACTGTGTGTGTTGGGACTGTGTGCGTTGGGGCTCTGTGTGTGTTGGTCTCTATCTGTGTGGCTAGCTATTTTTGTAGGTGGCTCTGTGTGTGGGTGGCTCTGTGTGTGTGGCTTGGTGGCTCTCTGTGTGTCTGCTTGTGGATGCAAATGCAAGATGTCTCCCATTTGCGAGATTAAGCTATTGGCATTGTAAATGACAATGCCATTTATTTATCTGTTTTCAAAACCAACACATAAATAAAACATTTGTCATTTACAATGCCAATAGCTCTAACTTTTAGAAAGGCGAAACCGTTGCATTGTAAATGCTTGTTATTATTTTGCTTAATCCAAACGTTTGCATGTTTTATAACCTGCAGGAGATTGGTTTAATTAGAACACGTCATGCAGAGAGACATTTTCTAGTCAACCTGGTAGCTCCTGCGATTTTTCTTGGCGAGTTATACTCTTGAAGAGATATTTGCAGCATCACTGGAATGTATTTCACAAAATAGGTGTAATTTTGCAAACGTTACCCACATATCATTAAAAAAAAAAAATCGGATACCTATTTCTAAACAAACGTGAAAATCATTATGTATTTTCATTGGGTCACATTTTAAGCTTGGTGCAAGCAGTGATGTGGCAGGAATGGACCTTCATGCATCTATTTATACATAACTTTTGCTATTGTTCGATTTCAGAGTGAACAGAGTTCTTTCAGCTACTCGGTGCCAAAGACAGGATGTAAATATTTGAGCAGATGACAAACAGCGGATGCATCTTTCCACAATGTGCACAATATGTGTTGGAAAAGCACTAGCTGCAAGCCCGGGCACAATACACATAGCACCAGCAAACAAGACCTTTCACTTTCCTCAATTAGCATTTGTTGATTTAGAAATTTAAAAAAGAAAGATCTAGATCAGCTCCTTGTCATCAGAAACATCCCACTTAACTGCCACGGTTGACAAAGCATCAACAAGATGACTTGGGTGCTCCTTTCCTACCAGATGAAAAGAGGGATAGCATCTTCTCCTTGTCGAACGGCAAATCTCCAAGGCCAGACGGACTACCGGCTGAATTTTTTTAAGCCTATTCCGACATATTAGTGCTGGAGTTGTAGTGGGTATACGCAGCGGCCTTAGAGGTCTCGGCCCTTACACTTACGCAAAATGTGGCGACACTTATTTCCCTCCTGAAACCAGGCAGGGACCCCGAAATCCTCGGTTCCTATCGTCCGTTGGCTCTGCTAAATACGAATTATAAAATCCTTGCCTCTGCCCTGGTTAGGCAAATAGCTCCATTTGTACCATCTTTGGTCCACAGCGATTAAAATGGATGTGTCCCGACTAGGAACACCTCTCTTAACATAAGCAGGTTATTTAGAGTGCAGAGATAGGCAACGTGGACCTGGCCGCGCTCTGGATGCTTCGTGCTAGACCTGGAGAAGGCCTTTGATTCGGTGGAGTGGCCTTACCTTGCAGTTGTACTACACAAATACGAGTTAGGAGACGAGTACCTGCAGCTGGTGCAATTACTGTACCAACGACCCACAGTACGGGCCCGCACAGGAAAACTCATATCTGACGCAATAAGGGTCAGACGTGGAACCAGGCAGGGATGCCCGTTGTCCCCATTGCTTTTTTCCCCTCGCAATGGAACCTCTGGCAGCTATGCTGCGAGAAAGCGGTGCAGACTGGGGCATACCCCTGGAAGATGGTCTTCACTCGGTGTCCCTATATGCTGATGACCTGTTGCTGTATGTGAGGGACAAGCATGTTATGCTGCCAGCCATATCCGAGATATTCCGTAGGTTCGAGGAAGTCTCAGGCCTCAAGGTAAACTGGGCCAAATTGGGCGCATATTCTTTTCGCGAGGACGTGGGCGAGGCTGATATAATAATTATTGGGACGACACTTACCTGCTATCCGACCACATTCAGATACCTGGGCGTATACATCTACAGATCCCCAGCGGACACACTGGAAGGCAACCTGGTGCGCGCCATCTCCTCCTTACGGGCAAATTCTGGAAGACTCTACGGCTCAACGTGATGAGCCGTATCACCCTAACTAAAATGATAATGTTACCTAAGCTATTATATTATTTTGCTAATCTTCCGGTATATGTTCCGGTGAGATTGTTTTGTGAGCTGGAAGGGTTGGTAAGGGGTCTAATATGGAATACAGGGCTTAGCAATTCCTTGTTTAGAATTATATTACTTAGCTGCACAGCTCCAATGGGTCGCAAAATGACTGAGCGGCAAGAACCTGGCAGACACTGCGACTGAATCGTCTTCATGGACACAGATACAAATTTAGAGTTTATTCCACCCACTGTTAAAACTTCCTCGCCCGACACAGATACACTTAGAACTGGCTCATCAATGTTACCGGAGAAGCCTCCAGCTAAAAAAGGATGCCATTCCTTATACCCCAACATTGCCACTCGCCGGGACGCCCACGGGCAGAGACTTTGAAATGGACATAGCGCTGACGCCCTGGACTGAGGCAGGGCCATGCCTTGTTGCCCTTTGAAACCCTGGCTCGGATACTGGCCTGCCGGTGGGACAGTTCCTCCTGCATGCAGCTTGCATATGAACACTAACACTAAAATGAGGAGACTTGACGGTAGAGCCGCAGACACATCAGTTGTTACAGTACCTGCATGTGATGGGAGAGGGATCGCACGTGATCCGTTGGCTAGTGCAGGCATTGATCACACACGTTTTAAAACCAACACAGGGACTCCGGGCGAGAAGGACTGAGGACAGAGGTCAAGGCTGGGCAGATAAAGACTGGGATCGTGTCTTAGCCAGTGCCACACATATACCACGCAACTCGCGATTTAAACTTATACAAACGTATTTACTACATAGAGCGTATCTCTCACCAGACAAGATCAACAAATATTTTAACATCACCACCTCTGACTGCCTGAGATGTAATTTTCTAGGTGCTGACCTACTACATATGCTGTGGTCCTGCCGCCTGCTCCAGTCCTATTGGCACAAGATAACAGAAACTCTAGCAAGCAGCACCAACACCCTAAGACCCGAACATGTGGGAGGTTTGCATTCTGGGTTTTTATAAACAAACAAAAGCTAACAATGTAAGCTCTAGATTTTGTGATTTAGGCGTAATCACTGCAAAACGATTGATAACCAAGAGATGGAAACACAAGGACCCTCCGGAAACACACCACTGGTTGAAATCCTTAGAAGTTTGGGCACAGGCGGAGAGCACTATTCTCATAGGGAAGAAACGGCTGGGCTGCGCAAGTTTCCCATCGTGCAGGCTTGGGACAATATACTGAAGGCCCTTATACAGGCCAATGCGGCATTGCAGGTGCTGCCCATGCAACAGGTGGAAGATGTTCCCTGACTTGTTGCCTGGGTGGAGCAGATGGGTAGCATTCACAAGACATTATAGCCACAGTTGTCCAGTTGGGCAATGGCCCCAAATTCCTCCAAGACATTCCAGACACAACTGCAAATGCCAGATAACTTAGTGTCCATGCAACCGCGCATCAGCCAGGAAAAGTAACTCACTTCTGCTGCACACACGACCCTCGACATGACCTCCTTTGAACGGCATGTACGTTAGGCACATGTTCTTTTATGTATTGGATATCGCCTTTTCTTTTGCTTTTATTTTATTTATTTATTTATTTGTTTGAAAGTTTTATATAGCACGAACAACATCTTTGCAGATATCAGAGCGCTTTACAAGGGCACGGGGGAGATGGAGTAATCGAATGCAATAGTTGAGGTAGTTAGGTACAAGGTGCATAGTTACATAGGTAGGCCAAAAAACAGGAGGTAGATCATAGGTGAGGTAGTGTCAGTACAAGGTGCATAGTCAAACAGTTGCGCCAATAATATAAAAGTACAAAAATAAGCATATACTTGTTTAAGCGTGCTACAAGTGTTTTTGGAGAGAACATAAAGGTGGGCATAGTTGAGGTAGATGCGTGCAGGATGTATAGTCACACAGGTGCATCAGTAGTACAAAAGTAGGGATGGTTGAGGTGGTGTAGGTACAGTGTGCAAAGTCAGACAGGTGCGTCAACAATACATCAAAATACAAAGAGGGAACATATACAATCAAATAAGTCATAATACAAGTAGTACAAGTAGACCAAGGGGTCAGGCAGGTATTACGGAGCGGATTCATGAGAGCTACAGGATAATAGATCATGTGTATTTAGCCATGAGGATCGCTTTTACTTCTTTCTTAAACAGTTTGTTGGAGGAGATGAGCCTTATTTCAGGAGGGAGTGAGTTCCAGATCCTGGGTGCCATTCCTGAAAAGGAGCGTTTATAGGTTTTTTCCTTCCTGAATCTTCGAGGTTTCAGCAGAAGATTGTTTGTGCTTCTAGTAGTTCTAGAGCCACCCAAGATTGTCAGCTTTTGAGTGAGGTAGGCGGGTGAGTTCATGTGTACAGCCTTGTGAGTCATGCAGGCGATTTTCAGATGTATTCTGGCTTCAAAAGGTAGCCAGTTCAGGGATTTAAAGTCAGGGGAAATATGCGAGTGTTTTTTTGCGCCAGTGATGAGTCTCGCTGCAGCGTTAAGGGACGCTCTTAGGGGTGCCATTGTAGTTAGGGGGAGCCCGCAGAGGGCGGTGCTTCCGTATTCTATGTGCGGGATGACTATAGATTGTACTGCAGTTTGGAAGTTCTTGGCTGGAAGGAAGGCTTTAAGTTTTCTCAAGGTATTGATTTGGAAGTTCGCTCCTTTGGTTGCCTTGCTGATGTGCTGCTGCATGTTGAGATTGGCGTCAAGTGTTGTGCCTAAGGATTTTGCTGAGTCTACGACGGTAGGTTGTACATTTAAAGCCGTTAAGTGCTTAAGCCATGTTTGAGCCGTAGAGATTATTGCGGGAGGTGAGATCAGGAGGAACTGAGTCTTCAGGGCATTGAGTTTGAGGTGATTCTCTGCAAGCCAGGATTGGGTGTTTCTGATCGTGGTGTTCAGAAGCATGATGTCCTTGGGGGATTGTATTTTGAGATAGAGTTGGGTGTCGTCGGCATACATGTGAAAGTGAACATTGGATGTCTGTAGCAAAGTAGTGAGAGGTTCCATAACTAGGTTGAACAGTGTTGGGGAGAGGGAGGATCCTTGGGGGATGCCTAGCGATACAGGTACCGGAGAGGACATCAGGTTGTTGCTTTTGAATCTTTGTGAGCGGTTGTGTAGAAAGGAGGTGAACCACTTGAGAACAGTCCCTGATATGCCCATTCTTGTGTTTAACAGTTCGAGTAAGTTCTCATGTTTAACTGTGTCGAATGCTGAGGAGAGATCCAGAAGGATGAGGAGGCAGGTATCGTTTTGGTCTAGGATTTGGAGGGCGTCGTCCACTATGTGAGTCATGGCTGTTTCGGTACTGTGCCCTGCACGGAAGCCTGATTGATGAGCGTTGAGGAGATCAAACTTGTCTATGTGTTTAGTCAGTTGTAGCTGTTTATATTAAATAGTTGTGGTTTCAATGTTAAAAAAATGTTGATATATTGCATCAGATGATGATGTTCAACTCCTATCGCACATGCATTATTGTCTGTCGTTCTACAGCAGCTGAACCGCATAGGGACCTTGCACCACTGTAATGGTAGACAAGATTGCATCTGATTAATCACTATTAGGAGACACCACATGTGATGGATAATTCCTGCCCCTCAATTAGGTGAAAGTGTGCGCGGGTTTTAAATACCCATACTAGTTTACTCCAACAGGTCAACTCGTGCAATGCAGGTGCATATAACGCTATGGTTCCTAAGAGATAATAACTAGAAGGATGTACACGTGGACGTAGCGATCATTTTTTTACTTTTTCCTTACAGGACGTGTACCATGTGTTTATGTTTGATTTGTTTGTCTCATGTAAATGATAAAAAATTCAATAAAGATATTTAAAAAAATTAAAAAACTAAATAAATAAAATCAGAAACATCCTACTCAAGTACATTTTTTGTTGGACAAACCAGTGTAACGTGACATTTTCACTCAATGATGGTGAACAGGGACTACGACTTCCAGATAGGAAGTCTTTGCTCCTTGCCAATCCTTGTAAAACAAGCACAGGCTCTTTACAGGGCGGACAGAAGATGTGCACGCGGGGACTGGCTTTACTGGCGGCGAAAAGAAAGGCCCCAGAGTGTCACACCGCCAGTAAAGCATCCAATCCCGTGTGCATATCTTTTGTCTTGTTTGTCTCCCCGCGTGCATGCTGGACTGGTATCAATTCCAAAAGGTCCTCTGCATGGCAGAGCAGCGCATGTGCTGCTTTTCGCCAGGCTGAGACCTAAAAATTAGTGCAGCTGGAAAGTACGTAAATGCACAGGTAGAGATAGGCATGGAGTTGGCATAAAGTTAAATTTTTTTCTAGCAAACAAAAACTTGTTTGAGGTTTTGGGCCTTGTTTTATTTATCAGAATATTTCCAAATCCTTGAATATGACAACGAAGAAAGGGTGAGCTCTGGAAATGTTTTTTATGGCTAGCATACATCATGTGAAGTAAGTGTAGCGCTCTAGCGTTTCCGAGGGTCTCGGCTGAGCCCCGGAAACACTCCCACACAATGTATCACCTTCTGGCCAGGCGTGGCCAGAAGGCTATAAATAAATGGCCCTGGGTCGCCCAGGACTTACGGTCCGACAGTGTAGCCATGGTGTGTGTGTGGTTCATTGTCCTGTGCCCCTGATCCCCATGGCCGGTCATAAGCACGCTATTGCTGCCGCGCACCCCTACTGACACCAGGCCCCACACTGGCGACGAGGGTGGGATCTCAGTGATTGCCCCCGAAACAAAGAAGCCGCACCTGAGATCGTGGGCTGCTGACAGCGTGACGAGTGCCGATACCGGAAGGTGCATGCAGTGAAGAACGGGAGCACCGGTAAGCAGCATGTGTCAAGGGCTGCGTGAGGGCCCGGTGAATGAAGCGCCAGAGAGACGTGAGCACCAGCGGCAGGCCCAGCTAACGAGGGAGCTGATCGAAAGGCACTGAGGCGCGCACATGCACAACAGCAGCGAGGCCCGCACCGAGCACAGAGACACGTGCGGAAGGCCCGAAGAAGGCGCTGAAGCACCAGCAACACCGGAAAGAGAGACAATCACCGGGCAGAGACGCAGCAAAAGGTGACACAGACAAACAAGCACTGGCAAAAGAGCGCGCAGAATAAACGAGCACTGGCAAAAGGGCACACCAAGTAAACAAGTACTGGCACATACAAGACCAGCAGCGATAAGTAGTGAGCCAGCCAAGGAGCACCAGAAAAACGTGGTGACGACACCAGTCAGCAAGGAAACCAAAGAGACGCCAGTAATAAACAAGTAGTGGCGAAACCGGTAAAAGACAGTTTACACCTTTAGCTAATTTCCAAGACCCAGAAGAGCACAGGAAATAGCGCCGGACAACAAAGACTGCGTCATGTCAGATCAACCAGGTGCTGCCGAAGGGGACCATCGCAAGGAAACCCGCCAGGTGCCGCAGCGGGGGGCAACAGCAAGGACCACCCCCAGCAGGACCACCCCCAGTACAACCTGTGGGGCCGCCAACGACACAATTAGCTCACTCACAGATCCAAGCACTACCACCGTTCAGCGAGCTGATCGATCCTGCAACGGCTGCGCCACGTTGGGCGGTCCGGATCGGACGACTAAACAACTATTTGGTAGCCACAAGAGAAAAGGATGCAGACGTTAAAAGGACACTGTTATGTTCCTGAAGAAACTAGCACTAACGTGTGGATTTCAGGATGTCACGGAAGAGATCAGAGGCCAGATAATACAGGGATGCGCCTCTGCTAAACTACGCGAGAGAATACTGGAGGAGTCGGGGAAACCTCTCCCAGACATTCTCACGCTGGGCCGCACAAAGGAGCTGTCCAAGGCCAGGGCAGCCCACATGGAAGCAGCTCTACAGGCCAACATGAAAGTGGAGCCGGTTAATAGACTACAAGTCCGCCCACAGCCCAAAGGGGCGAAGCGAACAACAACTCCGCAGGGCGGAGCTTCAGCGCAGTCATGTGGTTACTGTGGAGGCCCGAGACACCCGGCGCCAGAATGCCCAGCCCGGGGCAAGATATGCTCCGGTTGCGGGAAAATGAATCACTTTGAAAAAGTGTGCCGGTCCAAAAAGTTCAGCAAGCCCCGCCAGACAATACATACGGTGGCTGAGCCCGAAGGCGCGGAAGGAGGACCCAGCAACAGTGATATGGACGACGACGAGGAGGAGCGATCCGTACACAAGGTGCACATGATCGGCACTGCCACCAGACGCACCAGGACACTACCACAGTGCGCTATACAAGTGGCGGATCAGGACATCATGGCGACCGTGGACACGGGCGCCTCGATAAATCTCATGAGTGCATCCCTCTACGGAGACATGACTACTCCTCCCAGCCTCCGCTCCACTCCGATCACCGTCTTTGCCTACGGTCAGGACGTTCCCCTCCGCATTCGGGGAAAGTTTAAAGCAGCGGTCCGACACGGAGACAAAATCACGCGAGCCAACATCTTCGTGTCGGAAGAAGGTCAAGGCATGCTCCTGAGTTGCCGGACGGCAGAGGACTTGGGGGTGGTCTCATTTGCGTTTGGGGTGCATGAGGAATCGGTGCAGCAACTGATTGCAGACTTTTCTGACCTGTTTGAAGGGATTGGCTGCTTCAAGGGTCGGGAAATACACCTGCATGTGGACCCCACTGTTCAACCGGTGGCCCTGCGACACCGTCGTGTTGCGTTCCATTTGAGACCACTGGTCGAGGAAGAACTACAGAAGCTGGAAGCAGCGGGGATAATTGAGAAGGTGTCCCGCCCCACCCCCTGGGTATCACCCATCGTGGTCACAAGGAAACCAAAGCAGCCTGGAGCGGTCCGGATTTGCGTGGACATGCGCGTACCCAATGCGGCCATCAAAAGGGAACGACATATCACCCCCACGATCGACGACCTGATCGGAGAGATGGCCGGGGCCAGGTGGTTCTCCAAGTTGGATCTCCGGGCGGGGTACCATCAACTTGTACTGGACAAAGAGTCCCGGAACATTACGACGTTCTCCACCCACATCGGACTGCGCAGGTACACCAGGTTGAGTTTTGGGATATCCAGCGCTGCCGAGGTGTTCCAGAATGTTATCCAAGAACTAATTACTGGCATACCGGGGGTGATCAATGTCAGTGATGACATCATGGTGCACGCAAGAACAATTCCTGAACACAACCAACGCTTGGCGCAGGTGTTCCGCAGGCTCCGCAGCGCTGGACTCACTCTGCACCGAGACAAATACGAATTTCTTCAGACCAAACTAGGGTTCTTCGGATATGTGTTCTCAGCCGATGGCGTCAACCCTGATCCCGACAAGGTCAAAGACATCAAGGACGCACCTCCGCCTACCACTGTCACGGAGGTTCGAAGCTTTCTCGGGATGGTAAATTACTGTGGCCGTTTCATAAGGGACTTAGCCAACCTGACCCTCCCTCTGCACGAATTAACCAAAGATTCCACCCCATGGAACTGGGGACCTGAGCAGGAAAGGGCATTTCAAGACATTAAGAGCGCACTTTCCAGCAACACCACATTGGCATTTTTTGACCCAAGACACTCCACTCTCATTGCAGTAGATGCCGGACCGGCGGGATTGGGGGCCGTTCTGATGCAGAGAGCCCGAGATGAGATAGACTAGGCCCCTGTTGCTTTTGCCAGCCGGTCCCTTACGGACACAGAACAAAGATATTCCCAAATCGAGAAGGAGGCCATTGCAATACATTGGGGATGTCGGCACTTCCACCTGTACGTATATGGCAAGCCTTTCACAGTAGTGACGGACCACAAACCGCTGCTGGCTCTGTTTTCAGGCACCTCCTCCAAGCCACCCCCTAGGATTGAAAAGTGGATCTTGCAACTGCAAGAATATAACTGCGCCATCGAGTACCAGCCAGGGGCAAGGAATCCTGCGGACTATCTGTCACGACACCCCAGGCCGGCAACCCCGGAGGAGATGGATGAGGCAGAAGAGACGGAGGCCTATGTTCAGTGGGTCGTGGCCAGATCATGCCCGCGCCCCATATCCTTGGAAGAGGTCGTGAGCATCACGGCTCAGGATGCCTGCATACAGCGGGCCAAGGATCTACTCCGAACGGCCAACTGGCAGAAAGCCAAGGAGAGCTGGAAAGTACTCACACCAGAGGCCCAGAAAATCATGGACAGTCTGTACCACGTGAGGGCTGAACTGAATGAAGACGCGGCGGGGTGCCTTCTGCGAGGGCATCGCCTGGTAATCCCGACGGCTTTGACAGGACGAGTGGTTCAACTGGCACACGTGGGGCACCAGGGGATGGTCAAGACGAAGGCCCGGCTGCGGACAAAGGTGTGGTTCCCGCTCATGGATGACATGGTGGAGAACGTGGTGCGAACGTGCACGGCCTGTCAAGTCACGGGCGACAGTCCCCGTGAGGCCCCCATCATTGTGGAACCCAGGCCCCGAGGTCCCTGGGAAAGAGTCAGCATGGATTTTGGTAGTCTTCCGGATGGAAGACACACGCTGGTAATGATAGACGACCACTCAAAATATCCTGAGGTCGAAATTGTCACCAGCACCAGTGCAGACTGTGTTATCCCCAAAATAGAAAAAATCATTGCCACCCTTGGAGCCATGAGGGAACTCAGAACGGACAATGGACCGCCATTTCAGGGTCAAGACTTTGCTGAATATCTCTCGTCTCTGGGAACGCGTCACAGGCGCATCACACCGAGGTGGCCTCAAGCCAACGGGGAGGCCGAGAGATTCATGAGGACCTTGAACAAGGTCATTCGCATTGCGCATGACAAGGGGCAGTCAGTGGAAATGGCCATTTTCACGTTCCTCCGAAGTTACCGCCAGACCCCGCACTCCACAACTGGGGTAGCTCCCGCACATCTCCTCCTAGGAAGGGTAATAACTGACTCCATTCCCCATCACCCCCAGTGGGCACCTGAAATGATAGATGAACACACAGTGGAGAAGAAAAGAAATTCTGCATGTGACAAGATCAGTAAGAAACGCCGGGCTGTGGCCCCCCACTTCAAAAGAGGCGACCTGGTGCTTATCAGGAATCGTGCAATGGGTGGCAAATTCAAACTCAATTACGAAAAACGACCATGGCGAGTCAGTGGGGTGAAAGGCACCCGCATCACAGCCACTCGAGGGCGAGACAGGGTGACTCGCAATGTGTCTCATTTCAAACTGTATCACCCCTCAAGCAGCGAGCCAAGGCGCCAGCAAGGCGGCGAACAAACCGAAACTGCAACTACGTTGCCGACTGGTGAATCAACATCTCAGCACGAGGTCAGGCCACGGGACGAGCATCAGGTTTCTAGCGAAGAAGTGGGCGGTGACGCGGAGGCCCTGGATGATGCCTCAGATCCGGAGGGGGCCGACAGAGAGGCGCCAAGACAAGAAGTGGAGGTTGGAACGGAACTGATGACTCATCGGGGGTCCCTACGCCAACTACGTGACAATCCCACCCCCTCCGGCTGGCTGAGAGATTACTTTACGTAAGACTGTTCCCATTTACATATATGCACGTAATGTTTGAACTGAATGCACTGGCATTTGAAGGACGCTGAAGGCATCGGTCCCAATATTCCTGAGTGATAAAAGTTATGGTTGAATTATGTTTTAATGTTTGCAGTTGTTTTGGTTTTTCCTTATTTTAGGAGGAATGTTATGTTCCTGAAGGTCCACCCCCGATATCCCGAGGGACGGACATGTTGGTCATGTGACTGCCCTATAATAAAAAGAGGTCGAGCACGTGCGAGGGCGTTCAGAGAGAGACGCGCCGACCGAGCAAGCAAACTTATTCCCAGTGTCCGGCTGAGTTTATTCTATGGCCACGTGTTAGGCCTAGTCAGAATTAGATGCCCCTGAGTGTAGGTCCCAGAAAGATCTCCCTAGGGCCATCCTGTCCCCATCACCCGACACAACAGTCACTACCGTTACAGTTTGGTGGGGATGAAATCTACAAACTCTTTGCGCACCTCCAAAACACCGGAGCAGACAATGATTACGACGCTGCGGTTTGAGCATTAAATGCTCACTTTGACCCTCAACTCAATCCGCACTACGAGCATTTTAAGTTCCGGCACTCAAGACAGAGAGAAGGGGAAACTATGGATGCCTTCCATGGACGCCTAAGAGTTGATAAGCACCTGCACAGAAGATGACCCGACAAAAGAAGTTACTGCGCAACTGATTCAAGGATGCCGTAATAAACCGCTGATAACGTTGATACTGCGTCAGCCGCGCTTCACACTAGAAGAAATACTGATTCTTGCTTGGTCGCACGAGCTGTCAGACGCCCGATCCAGAGTGATGGAAGGTGCCCTCAATCCTAGTACGGACACCGGAGTCAGGGTGAAGACCGAAAGAGTAGATGCCATCCGAAACCCTGGCCGGAGCGGGCGATGGCCAACCAGAACACCACTACGAGCGTCGTGTTGCTACTGTGGACGTGAAGAACATGCCCCGGACAGCTGCCCCGCGCGAGCAAAGACCTGCTCGAAATGCGGAATACAAAACCACTTTGCAAGCGTATGCAGAGGTGGCTTCTGAGGAAAGAATCAGTCAGGAAAAAAGACAATAACTGGAGCCGTCAGACACCTAGCTCTAGATGGCACCCTGTCCTCACGCTCCACGAAGACCCAACATCACTACCACGAGCGCCTAAATGACTCATCTACTGAGGAGGACGATGAGTGCTACTTTGTGTCCTTCACAAGTGATTTGAAAAGTCCCCCAACCCAATTTGATGGATCCTCAGTGACTGGAGTGATAGATACTGGCGCCACCGTCAATGTGATGGCCATGCAGCACTACAAAGCCCTTCACCCAAAACCACAGCTGGTACCATCCACGATCCGAATCCTGACGTATGGCAGCCAAGAGCCACTTCCCCTACAAGGAAAGATGCTAGTGCAAGTCAAGTCCGAAGATCGAGAAGTGACGACGACGTTCCACGTCGTCGACAAAGAAGCTGACCTCCTTGTTGGGAGCCACACAGCGGAAGACCTCAACCTTATTGCTTTTGCCAATGCCGTGAAGGCACTCGAAACAGAAGACATTCTACACCTATTTCTATCACTCTTTGTGGGATTAGGAACGATCAAGATGCCACCCATGAGACTTCACATTGATAAAGCCATTCAACCAATCGCGTAGAGGCACCGGAGGATTCCATTCCACCTACAGACAGCAGTCGAAGAAGAGCTAGCACAATTGGAAAAACAAGGAGTCATTGAGGAAAGTGACAGGCCCGACACCGTGGGTATCTCCCATGGTAATAGCAGAGAAGCCCAGGCAACCTGGAAAAATGAGAATCTGCATAGATATGAGGATGCCCAACAAAGCAATAAAAAGGGAGAGGCACATCACGCCCACAGTGGACGACATCTTAGCTGATCTCAACGGAGCCCAATGGTTCTCAAAACTAGATCTGAACGCCGGATGCCACCAATAAAGATTAGCCTAAGAGAGCAGGTACATCACTACGTTCTCAACACATCTGGGCCTCAGAAGGTATAAAAGATTAAATTTCGGCATATCTTCCGCAGCTGAAATCTTTCAAGACACCATAAAATAAATTCTGTCAGGACTGCAGGGAGTATTAAACGTCAGCGATGACATCTTAATACACTCCAAAACAAGCGAAGAACATCATAGAAGACTGAGAGCCACACTCAAAAGATTGGCCGAACACGGAGTGACACTGCACAAAGACAAGTGCAAGTTCTTCCAAAAGTCTATGGAATTCTTTGGATACGTATTCAACTCCGACGGAGTCAAAGTGGACCCCAAAAAGTCTCAGGCTATCAGACACGCACCTGCACCCACAACAGCCTCTGAAGTTAGAAGCTTCCTGGGCATGGCCCAATACTGTGCAAGGTTCATTCCAAACCTAGCCACCATCGCGGAACCACTACAAAACTTGACAAAGAAGGAAAGTCAGTGGAGATGGGCCAGAGAAGAAGAAGAGGCATTTAACAAAGTCAAAGAAGCGCTGTTAGACGGAAGCACCATGTCCTATTTCGATACATCAAGACACACTGAAAAACTGGTAGACGCCAGCCCAGTCGGTCTGGGAGCTTTGCTTATGCAAGAAACGGAGCCACGAGTGTGGGCCCCTCTAGCATTCGCGAGTAAGGCGCTCACAGCGACTGAGGCGCGTTACTCCCAAACTGAACGGGAGGCACTAGCAGTAAAATGGGCCTGTAACCATTTCCACTTATACATCACTGGACACCCGTCTCGGATGGTGACTGACCATCAGCCATTAATACCTCTGTTCAGAGGCACTGCTCCTCATCCACCACCTCGGATTGAACGCTGGGCCATTCAAATACAACAGTATCAAATGGACCTCGTGTACAGGCCCGGAGCGAAGAATCCCGCCGACTTTTTATCTGGACATCAAACCACCGAAGAAGCGCCAGAAAACAAACAAGACGCACAGACGGAAGAATTTGTGAACATGATATCCCAATGGGCCTGCCCCCAAGCATTGTCGGGGGACACGATTGTATCCCAGTATGCCAACAACGCAATCATCCAAAGGATCGTGGAAGCGATACGATCAGGATCCTGGGAAGGCTTTTTACGAAATACCCCAGGCTGGAGTGAAGCAGACCGACTGCGCTTAGGCCAATTCTGGAAAGTTCACAATGAACTCAGCATCGCGGAAAATGGGCTCATACTAAGAGGACCTCGAGTGGTACTTCCTCTAGCGCTACAAGAACAGGCAACAACACTCGCCCATGCAGGACATCAGGGCACTCGAAGAATGAAAGCCAGAATGCGGGAAAAGGTGTGGTTCCCGGACCTCGAAAAAGAGTGTTGGCGCAGTAGTGCAGAACTGCCGACTGTGCCAGTTAACTAGTGCTCCAGCGCCGATCATTACGGATGACCCTGCACCATCTCCGTGGTCATGGGTCAGTCTGGATTTTGGCAGTTTCCCAGGTGGGAGAGTTATGGTAGTGCTCATAGACAGCTACACCAAGTATCCCATTGTAGACCTAGCTCCATCCACTAGCTTTGCTAACATCCAGCCGATCTTGAGCAAAGCCTTCGCCATGTTTGGTATCCCACACGTATTTAAGACAGACAACGGTCCCCCGTTCCAGGGCAACGACTTCAAAGAGTTCTTGCAAAGGCTAGGAGTGAGGCATCGTCGTATCACACCGCAATGGCCCCAAGCCAATGGGGAAGTAGAAAGGTTCATGAGGACCATTAATAAAACTCTGCGGATAGCTACAGAGGAAGAAGCTGACCCCGAAGAGGCCCTCCAACATTTCCTCAGAGAATATCGGAGCACACCCCACAGCACGACTCAACGATCACCTTGGTCACTTATTATGGCAGGGCAGCGGAGAGACCTACTTCCCATGGCAGATGACTGGGTACCTGAGCCATACTCACTTGAGTTCACCCTAGAACGAAGAAGGAGGACTAATGACAAAGCAAGTCAGAAAAGGAGGGCGCAGGACCGGGCACTGGTCCCTGGAGACTCAGTATTGATCCGAGCCAGAAGACCCGGCGGAAAGTTCTGTACCCCGTACGAAGCAGAACTATGGGTAATCAAGGCAACAAAAGGAACAGCCATAACAGCACAGCGAAATGGAGAAGAAGTGACCAGAAATGTATCGTGGTTCAAGCGAATACCATCTGCTCCTAGTGAAACAGAACAAGCTAGTGAACCGCCGGCGGGGGAGATCACTGCAAGTGAGTCAGAACCAGTCCGTCCTGAGTCGCCAGAGGATCTCTCTGTAATGGCACCACGATCTCCACCAAGAGACGGTACACAACGTACCCCCTCAAGAGGAAGACAGCAATACAACCTCAGACCGAACCCGAGGCCTAGCCAGAGGCTTGCAGACTTTGCGTGTTAATTGTTAACTGCGATTGTTCAAAAGACCAACTTGCAAAGGGATGTAGCGCTCTAGCGCTCTAGCGTTTCCGAGGGTCTCGGCTGAGCCCCGGAAACACTCCCACACAATGTATCATCTTCTGGCCAGGCGTGACCAGAAGGCTATAAATAAATGGTCCAGGGTCGCTCGGGACTTCCGGTACGACAGTGTAGCCATGGTGTGTGTGTGGTTCATTGTCCTGTGCCCCTGATCCCCATGGCCGGTTATCAGCGCGCTATTGCTGCCGCGCACCCCTCCTGACACCAGGCCCCACAGTAAGGATGTATATAATCACTGCCCACCCACGCCCAAGTAAGTAGGGTCCACCATTCTGACCACATCCTTCAATCTATCATGCAGCCCACTGTGTCAAAAGGTTGCCGAGAGACGGTCTAGAAATGTTACGACAGCTGGCCCAAATGATCATCTTTTCCCTTATAGAAGACAGTGTCTGTGCCGTAGGAAATCTAAAGCCAGGTGTAACAACCTGTTGCACAATCACTCACATTAAAATGATCTAGCAACTATACTCCAACAATCAAGATTATCAAATGCCATATCTGCGCAACAACTGTATTAAAAACCAGTGTAACAAAGTACTATTCAATCATGGGAAAGCAGAGATGAATGGGAGGGATAGCTAATAGTGAACAACGCCCATCAACTTCAATCCTCACTCTTCCATGGTTATGTCAAAGAACACTTACTTTCCTTCTTCATCCACCTCAGCTGGGGCATTTCCGAGCTTCCTCTGTTCTTCTAGTTCTTTCTTTTTTCGCCAGTCTTCTCTTGTCATCTTCTTTGGTTCTTCCAGACCCATTGCTTCCCCAGTCCCCGCCGATGGGATTACCTCAACGGTTGTAGAAGCCATTATTGTCTAGATTTAAAGATCTAACCTTTTACTCTGTGGGTGTAACGAGATGCAAATATTAAGACTATAACTTTTTTTGTCAACATGATAAAATAACACCAGTGCAATATAAGAGCCAGCATCCAAACAGAGCGCAAAAAGCGAGTCTGAAAGCACCCGAGACCCACTTATAATACACCACATGAAGCCAAACCGCACAACAGAATAAGCGCTGGTACCCACACATTAGTCAGAAAACTGATCGAACCCAATTTTCCAAATGCCTGGATAGTAAATAACATTACTAAAAGGTTGTTAGACGTCAGTTTCTCGCAATGACCTTTCAACGGATGTTATTGATACGTAAAAATAGTACTTCCGGGTCACATAATAGTGAATCCAATGGGTGAACATATTCTAGAACGTCTCGGAGTGAGGAACTGGTGATGCGTAAGGTGATCTAGGATTGGTGGAATCTTAGCCAAGTGGGTTCGAGTTTTTTACACTTAAATGTGCCTGAAGGGAGGAGGGGGTCTGGCGAAAGGAGGCAGCGCAGGCTCTGATTGGCTAGGAATCGGCTTGCGCCAATTGGCTACAGCTGAAAATACGGACAGCCTTTCAACGCAATCATCACTTTCCCCATTGGGTCAATGGTTGAGGTCTGTGATGTGGTGAAGGGTTTAACTTTCGATTTTTATGCACCGGGTCCCTCTGTGTTATTTATTTATTTATTTTATGCGTTTATATATAGCGCGGACTTTACCCGAAGGTGTCAGAGCGCTTCACAATAGGAACAGTAATGATACATGAGGAGAAAATTACATGTGAGCATATTACAAAAGCAAACGTTACGTTACATGAGGCAATAGTGTCAATTGTACATGTATGCAAACAAAATACTAGCGGTAGCAAACGTACGTTACTAGAGAAAAACAAGCATGTGCATGCAATAGGTCTCGCATTAGGAAAGTGTGAGCTATTGGTATTGTAAATGACATTTTTTAAAAATATGTGTTGGCTTTGAAAATATCTTAATTAATATCATTGTTATTTACAAAGCCAATAGCTTACACTTTCCTAATGCGAGTCCTGTTGGCTATGGCAATGCTTGTTGGTAGCAAGTAAGGACAGTGCTGTTGTGGTGCTGACTCAGTGATGATGTGGTTGGGCTGAGTGATGTGGTGGTGTATTTGAGTGATGTGGTGGTGTCCCTGAGTGATGTGGTGGTGTCCCTGAGTGATGTGGTGTCCCTGAGTGGTGTGGTGGTGTCCTCGAGTGATGTTGTGTCCCCAAGTGATGTGGTGGTGTCCCAGAGTGATTTGGTGGTATCCCCGAGTGATGTGGTGGTGTACCCGAGTGATGTGGTGGTGTTCCCGAGTGATGTGGTGGTGTCCCTGAGTGATGTGGCGGTGTTCCAGAGTGATGTGGTGGTGTCCATGAGTGATGTTGTCATGTCCCTGAGTGATTTGGTGGTGCCCCTGAGTGATGTGGTGGTGTTCCTTAGTGATGTGGTGGTGTTCCCGAGTGATGTGGTGGTGTCTCTGAGTGATGTGGTGGTGTTCCCGAGTGATGTGGTGGTGTCCCCGAGTGATGTGGTGGTGTCCCTTAGTGATGTGGTGGTGTCCCTGAGTGATGTGGTGGTGTCCCTGAGTGATGTGGTGGTTTCTCCGAGTGATGTGGTGTTGTCCCTGAGTGATGTGGTGGTGTCCCTGAGTGATGTGGTTTTGACCCTGAGTGATGTGGTGGTGTTCCTTAGTGATGTGGTGGTGTCCCTGAGTGATGTGGTGGTGTCCCCGAGTGATGTGGTGGTGTCCCTGAGTGATGTGGTGGTGTTCCTTAGTGATGTGGGGGTGTTCCCGAGTGATGTGGTGGTGTCCCTGAGTGATGTGGTGGTGTTCCCGAGTGATGTGGTGGTGTCCCCGAGTGATGTGGTGGTGTCCCTTAGTGATGTGGTGGTGTCCCCGAGTGATGTGGTGGTGTCCCTGAGTGATGTGGTGGTTTCTCCGAGTGATGTGGTGTTGTCCCTGAGTGATGTGGTGGTGCCCCTGAGTGATGTGGTGTCCCTGAGTGGTGTGGTGGTGTCCTCGAGTGGTGTTGTGTCCCCGAGTGATGTGGTGGTGTCCCAGAGTGATTTGGTGGTATCCCCGAGTGATGTGGTGGTGTACCCGAGTGATGTGGTGGTGTTCCCGAGTGATGTGGTGGTGTCCCTGAGTGATGTGGCGGTGTTCCAGAGTGATGTGGTGGTGTCCCTGAGTGATGTTGTCATGTCCCTGAGTGATTTGGTGGTGCCCCTGAGTGATGTGGTGGTGTTCCTTAGTGATGTGGTGGTGTTCCCGAGTGATGTGGTGGTGTCTCTGAGTGATGTGGTGGTGTTCCCGAGTGATGTGGTGGTTTCTCCGAGTGATGTGGTGTTGTCCCTGAGTGATGTGGTGGTGTCCCTGAGTGATGTGGTGGTGCCCCTGAGTGATGTGGTGGTGTTCCTTAGTGATGTGGTGGTGTCCCTGAGTGATGTGGTGGTGTCCCCGAGTGATGTGGTGGTGTCCCTGAGTGATGTGGTGGTGTTCCTTAGTGATGTGGGGGTGTTCCCGAGTGATGTGGTGGTGTCCCTGAGTGATGTGGTGGTGTCCCTTAGTGATGTGGTGGTGTCCCCGAGTGATGTGGTGGTGTCCCTGAGTGATGTGGTGGTTTCTCCGAGTGATGTGGTGTTGTCCCTGAGTGATGTGGTGGTGCCCCTGAGTGATGTGGTGGTGCCCCTGAGTGATGTGGTGGTGTCCCCGAGTGATGTGGTGGTGTCCATGAGTGATGTGGTGGTATTCCTGAGTGATGTGGTGGTGTCCCTGAGTGATGTGGCGGTGTCCCCGAGTGATGTGGTGGTGTGCCTAAGTTATGTGGTGGTATCCCTGAGTGATGTGGTGGTGCCCCTGAGTGATATGGTGGTGGACCCTTAACCCGGTCACTCCACCACCGCACGGCCCCCGTGTGCCCTGGTCACCGCTGCTGCCCTACTTGCCATCACTCCTGCTGCCTGGGCTTCCGCCCTCAGGCCTGCCCCCTCGCCGCTTCCTGTGACTGCTTTTCCCGCAGATTCCTGTGACTGCTTTCCCGCCGCTCCCTCCGTGACTGCTTTTCCCACCCTTGTCCCCCCGCTCACTGCCGCCGCTCCTCTGCGGCCTGCCCCCCTTCCTTCTCCCCGGTCCCAATTCGCCATCCCGCTCCCGCCTCCCAGCTGCTCCTCCCTCCCACTTGGCCATATATGGCGGGGACCGCGCGGCAGTAAGCTGTGACCCTAAACCCGGTCACTTCACCACCGCACTGCCCCCGTGTGCCCTGGTCACCGCTGCTGCCCTACTTGCCGCCACTCCTGCTGCCTGGGCTTCCGCCCTCAGGCCTGCCCCCTCGCCGCTTCCTGTGACTGCTTTCCCGCCGCTCCCTCCCTGACTGCTTTGCCCGACCTTGTCCCCCCCGGTCACCGCCGCCGCTCCTCTGCATCCCCGCCCCCTCTTCCTTTCCCCCGGTCCCCATTCGCCACCCCGCTCCCGCCTCCTAGCTGCTCCTCCCTCCCACTTCGTCATATATGGCGGGGACCACGCGTACGCGCAGTGGCCACGCGCAGCGGGCGTGCCGATTGCGCGCCAAAGGCATGCCAAAGGCAAGCCCGTCTACGCCCGTCCCCGCCTGGACCGCGCCCAGCGCCAGGACCCCTGGCCCCCGACGATGCCAGCCCACACGACGGACCCACCCTCCACGCACTCAAACCCGGCCTTAACCCCGCCTGCTACCGAGCCACCCCGAAACGCACCCACGGACCCTTCACCTGCCAAGACTGCAATTTCACCTGCCTCGTACCTGCTCCGCACCCGAAACACCATCCGCATCACGACCAACTCCGACGACACCCTCAACGCCGCCGAGCACCTTCACTTCCAGATACACACCGACCCCAAGACCACCCTCAGAGGCACTCTCATCTACAGACCCCCGGGACCACGCACACAATTCAGCGAAGCCATTGCAGACTTCATCAGCCCGCATGCCCTCACCTCCTCAGACTACATCCTCCTAGGGGACCTCAACTTCCACCTGGAGAACAACAATGACAGCAACACCACCACCCTGCTGGACAACCTCGCCAACCTCGGACTCAAGCAGCTGGTGAACACCCCCACCCATTACGCTGCCCACACGCTTGACCCCGTCTTCTCCTCCAGCAAGCACAGCTCCTTCAGCCACTCCACCAGACTGCACTGGACGGACCATAGCTGCGTCCACTTCAACTTCAGGAGAACCACGACCCACCACCACCTACAACAGGTTCCCCGCAGAAGCTGGAGTAAGATCACAGCCGACCAGCTCACCACCTTCCTCAGCCAGAACCCTCCCGCCAACGCAACGGACCCCAACGAAGCAGCCCGCAACTTCACACAGTGGCTCACCAACTGCGCCGACGACCTTGCACCTCTGAGGAACCCATCCAGCAGACTCTGCAGCAAGAAAGCCTCATGGTTCACCAACGAACTCAAAACCTCCAGGAAAAACTGCTGCATCCTCGAAAAAGCCTGGAGACACGACCAGACTACAGAAAACATGACAGCCCACAAGAACCTCACCCGCATACACCACCAGTTGATCCGCACCACCAAAAAAACCAGCATTCAAAGAACGACTGGACAACAACTCCCACAACAGCAAGGAATTCTTCAGCATCATCAAAAAACTCTCTAACCCCAGCGTCGGAAACAACGACATCACACCCTCGCAAGACCTCTGCGATTCACTCGCCTCGTTCTTCCACTGCAAGATCGCCGACATACACAACAGCTTTGACGCACAGATCACGCACCCAACCACCGAACCAACGCCCCCCCACCACCCTCCGCAACTGGACCCCGGTCAGCTCCGAAGACACCATCCGCACGATGAACACCATCCACTCTGGCTCCCCTACCAACCCCTGCCCCCACCACGTCTTCAACAAGGCTGTCCCCATCATCACACCCCAACTCCGGGACATCATCAACATCTCCTTCACCACCGCCACCTTCCCGGAGAGCTGGAAGCATGCCAAGCTCAGCGCCCTCCTGAAGAAACCAACAGTGGACCCCACCGACCTCAAGAACTTCCGCCCCATCTCACCTCTCTCTTTTCCTGCCGAAGTCATCGAGAAGACCGTCAACAAACAGCTCACCACCTTCCTCGAGACAAATGGATACCTCGACCCCTCACAGTCCGGTTTCCGAGCTAACCACAGCACTGAGACCACCCTCATCGCAGCCACCGACGACATCAGATCCCTGCTTGACAACAGAGAAACAGCTTCCCTCATCCTCCTGGACCTCTCTGCAGTGTTCGACACAGTATGCCACCTCACACTAATACAGTGCCTCAGCAACACCGGAATCCAAGAGAAGGCACTGGAGTGGATCAGCTCGTTCCTCGCCGGAAGAACCCAGAGAGTCCGCCTCCCCCATTCCGATCCGCGGCCACCGAAGTCATCTGCGGAGTACCCCAAGGATCCTCACTCAGCCCCACCCTCTTCAACGTCTACATGAGCCCCCTCGCAGACATCGCACGCCAACACAACCTTAACATCATTTCCTATGCCGACGACACCCAGCTGATCCTCTCCCTCACCAACGACCCCGCCACCGCCAGACCAGCCTACACGAAGGAATGAAAGACGTCGCCGAGTGGATGAAGAACAGCCTCCTGAAACTGAACTCAGACAAGACGGAAGTCCTCATCCTGGGATCATCCCCCTCCGCCTGGGATGACTCCTGGTGGCCCCCTGCCCTGGGCACAACCCCCAAGCCAACGGACCACGTACGAAACCTGGGTTTCATCCTGGACTCCTCCCTTTCGATGACCAGACAAGTCAACGCCGTCTCGTCATCCTGCTTCAACACCCTGCGCATGCTCCGAACGATCTTCCGATGGATCCCCACCGAAACCAGGAAGACGGTCACCCAGGCACTCGTCACCAGCCGACTGGACTACTGGAACACCCTCTACGCGGGAACCACAGCCAAACTACAGAAAAGACTCCAGCACATACAGAACGCCTCCGCACGACTCATCCTGGACATCCCCCGCCACAACCACATCTCCGCCCAATTGAGAGACCTGCACTGGCTCCCCGTCAGCAAGAGAATCACGTTCAGACTGCTCACCCACGCACACAAGGCTCTCCACGACCTGGGCCCCAAGTACCTCAACAACCGCCTCACTTTCTACACGCCCACCCGCCAGCTGCGATCGAACAGCCTCGCCCTCGCCACCGTCCCACGCATTCGCAGAGCCACCGCCGGAGGAAGATCCTTCTCCTACCTGGCGGCCAAGACATGGAACTCCCTCCCCATCCACCTACGGATGACCCAGGACCATCTCTCCTTCAGGAAGCAACTCAAGACCTGGCTTTTCGAGCAGTAACGGATCCCTCCCCTCCCAGCGCCTTGAAACCCTAGCGGGTGAGTAGCGCGCTTCATAAATCTGATTGATTGATTGATTGATTCCTTAGTGATGTTATAGTGTTCCTGAGTGATGTGGTGGTGTCCCTGAGTGATGTGGTAGTGCCCCTGAGTGATATGGTGGTGTTTCTTAGTGATGTGGTGGTGTCCCTGAGTGATGTGGTGGTGTCCCCGAGTGATGTGGTGGTGCCCCCGAGTGAAGTATCCTCTTAATAGACCTGTAAACAAAACCCTCGTTATGTATATAACATTGATTAACAAAGCATGGGATGTGTTATGAAGAGAGACGAGTAGGCACAGACCAATACTGCAATGATTTTCTTAGCCAAGAATGGAAGTAGGTCTGCAAGATGAAGAGAGGGTGGTAAATTGGATGAGGAAGATGAATGAATAGGAGACAGGAACAGTAAGCACGGGAGAGGCGAGGGAGAGAGGAAAGAGGAGGAGGGGGCCGAGATCCAAGATCAGCGAGGGAGGAGATAGGCCAAAATTCATAGGAGCAAAAGCAGCGAGCAACAGAAGTGAGCCTGTAGGGAAGAGAATTGCCAGGGCAAACAATATGAAACAACAAGGTTGAAAGCGAGAGAGAGGGGATGAAACAGAGGTAAGGAGAGAGAGAGATGGATGAAGAACAGACCATGAAAACAAGTAAATAAAGGTTCACAAGAGCGAGGCCAGCAAGTTTGGGAGCGCATTCCTTTGAAGTCTGATGGGGGGGCGGGGAAGCGTGGGAGCGGCTTCCTTTGAAGTCTGATGCCGAGGCACAGATAAATGGTGGTGCGCGATGTGCACACGGGGGGCGGGGGAGCGTCAGCCTTTGAAGTCTGATGCCGAGGCACAGACAAATGGGGGTGTGTTATGTGGCTGGCGATGGTGTGCACGATCTTAGATCACATGAACTGTATGCGATCCGCAGCCGTTTTGGTAGACTTTTCTTTTCCGCTTACTATAATCTCGCCAGAGCAATGCGCAACCGCATTGGCTCAGGCGAGACCTAAAAAGTGACATGTGCATAATACAAAAGCTTAAAAAGTTCAAGTAGAGGTATAATACTGCAATAAATGGCAGACACTCAGAACAGAAGAACAAACGTTACGTAGGCAATGGTGGCAATTGTGCATGTATCAAAAGCAAACAAAATACAAGAGGAAGCAAACGATACGTTACAAGAGTTCGCATTTGAGTGCATAGTCTTCGCTTTTAAGTGCATAGTCTTAACAGACGTCCCGAATTTCCCCAGGCAGTCTTTTTGGGATGAAGGTCAACTCATCATGAAAAGCTGTATAAAAACATATGCTCTTGTTTCCATGCCCACGCCCCCCTCTAAAGCCTGATATAATTCATTTATTTCTTTCCTACTATGCAGGTGGTCGGCTGCATGCTCCTAGCAGAGGGGCACAAAGTGGGTAGAAGGGCAGGGGGCTCAGGGTGGAGGTCTTACCATAGCTAATGTTAGTATATATTTTTATTTATTTATTTTTATTTAATGCGATTTTATATAGCGCAAACTTTACCCGAAGCTGTCAGAGCGCTTTACATAAGAACCAGTTGCAAAACATAAGGACTTAGGATTACATGCGTTACATAAAAGATGCAAACAGAAAAAAATAGCAAATGTACAAGATGTAAAGTCACACAAGGAAGAAATACAAACAGAAAGAAAAATTGCAAATGTACAAGTAGTAAAGTCACTCAAGGAAGAGATACAAATGGATATACTTTAAGAGTCACATAGGAATGGTAGAGAGTACCAAGGTCTACTGCATATACTAGTGATTAGAGTTATCTCTATATACATATATATAGACAAAGTAGATTTTCTCAGGTCAAGACCCAAAAAAACAGGAGAGCAGAGTTCTATTAAGTGGGGTCGGAGGGGGGACGCAGTCACAGCACCAAAAGAGGGTGGGAGGTATACAAGGGTATGGAGAAAAGGCAAAACAGAAAAGAGAAGAAACATTTGAGGATCATCAAGGGGGAACAAGGGAAAAGGGTAAAGGACGAGGGAATGGACAAGATGGCGGGTCAGGGTCCAGAGTAAAGCGGCCGAGAACAGCAGCAAAATGGCGGCCAGGACAAAAGAAAAAGTAAAGAGGTCCATGGGAGTCAGTGGCGGGACAGGCCGCTCCGATGAAGAGTGTTCTCTGGGGGCCTGGGTTGGGTATGTTCCGGAAGGGGCTGCAGTGTGCCAAGCAATATAGGTCGGGACTGGAGGGTAGGCATGTCCAGGGTTACATCCCGGGACCGCCATCACTCACTGCAGGCTCCGGTTTCTAGCCATGGATTACACTGGAGTGGTTCCTCGCAGGCTACTCGCCGCAATCACCACTCCTCCCGGTCAGAGGGGGGAGAGCCGCCAGATCAGACTCCACAGCAGCGAGGCATCTCTGCCGAACCAGCGGCCATGTTGGTAAAGGCTCCGTGCAAATGTGTCATACATGCCAACGGACCCCATTCAGGCAGGCGTGAGACTCGATTTCTAAAGCTAAAATGTATTCATTTGAGCAGTCTCTTGCCTAAAATTGACTGTTTTAATATTAGTAGGGAAAAACATTTCTCTGATATGCCCCCTCCCCCCTTCACCCTCTTTCAAAATGTTGCCATGTATGGGTGTGTGTAAATGAATATATATATATATATATATATATATATATATATATATATATATATATATATATATATATATATATATATATATATATATATATATATATATATATACACACACACACATAATCACTTCCAAGGCTACACATATTCCGGGATAACCTCAGCAATAATCAGCTCCAAGAGTGAGATACACAAATTAAATGTAAAATTAACGTGGAAAGGAAACCACAACCTGGACACTGAATGAAAGTAACATAACGCAAATAGTATTGAAAGTAAATGAAGGGAAATAAAGTGAAGGGAATGAGAAGAAGAACGGGATACAAAAGCAGAGAAGGGTGCCAGTGCTTAGAAACCCAACAAGTTCCTAACTTAGGCCATGCCATTTAGCCTTGGTGTTTCAATCCTGAAAGTGGGGTAGTCCCTGTAGCTCAGACTTAGCTGCTCCACGATTGGAACTGTCACTCTAATCAACAAGCAATTGCAATGCACCGGTCTCGCATTTGTGAGAGTTAGAGCTATTGGTCGTGTAAATGACAATGTCTTTTAGCCATATGTTTTTGTTTGGAGTGGATGAATCATGTGGTGTGAAGAGGAATTATGGGGGTTGAATTGGTATTGTTAGTTGTGGAATTGTGTGGTGTGGAGTGGATTTGTGTAGTGGAATTCAGTGGCATAGTGTGCAGTGGGATTGTGTGGATATTAATTATGTGTTATTGAGCATACTGGAATTATATGGAATGGGATTGTGAGTTATGAAGTGTGATTATGTGTAATGGTATTTTGTGTTGTGGTGTGGTATGTCGTGGAGTTTAATTATTTGGTGTGTTGTATTTTGTGGCATGATGTGGAATTTTGTGCTATGGATTGGATATATGTGGTGTGTTGTGTAATTGTGTTGTTGAGTTGAATGATGTGGTTTGGTGTACAATTATGTGGTGTGAAATGGAAAGGTGTGGAGTTGAATTGTGTGGGGTGAAACTGTAGAGTTGAGTAGAATTATGCTGCTTGGAATTGTGTGGCATAGTCTGTAGTATCTATGTGGAGTGTTGCTATGTGACAGTGGTTTATGTGGGCTGTATTTATGTGGTATTGTGTAGAGTCTAATTATGTGCAGTTGAATTATGTTGCATGTAGTGGTATGATGTTGTGTTATTTATTTCATGCTAAAACCTCATTTTAGGTTAGGTGATGTCACACTATGTTATTGAAGTCACCCTGTCATATATTACTACCTGGTCACAGTCTCTATGTTGAGGCCACAGCGGGAATGAACACCTGGGAACAAAACACTGGCAGCTCTGCAGAATAATGCGCTTTTCATGTAACCTACCACTGAGCTTGTCAACGCTGTACACATAACTCTGCTACACAGAGACACAAACCAGAGCAGAAAAAAGTACCTCTTGCGCCAAATAAATACACTCTACCCCATCTTCGGTCTTCGGAGAGTACCATTTAAACGTGAAGTGATTGTCAGGTAAAATAATTCCCATGTAACTTTCAAACAAAAAAAGAAACACCCAAATAAACAAGTACTGTCGCCAGTTAATTGATATGGCGCTTAACAGTGGCGTAGGAGTGCTTCGAACCGCATCTATTTTTCACAGGAAGTAGATACGAGGCACAAGGAAATGTAGTGATCTGTCCACTACCGCACATTTTAGTGAATTGAGTGAGTGTGGAGCAGAGTAAAACAATCACAGAAGACACAATGCACAAATCGTTTTTGAAAAATGTGTTTAATATTCCACGGATCTTGTGCAGATTTGTAAACATTGTCAAAATTGTCAACATTTATGTGACACCTTTGGCAGCAGTGATAAGACAGTATGGGTTTTAAATAGTGTATTACGCGGATGACACACAGGTAGTTATTTCAGTCACCAACAAAGTGGAGGAAACTGCCGCCCGCTTCAATAACTGCATGCGCCACGTTAATTCGTGGATGCAATCCAACTGCCTTAAACTTAATGGCAGTAAGACCGAAGTATTGATGCTGGGCGCTAATCCCATTGCTTGGTCCCCAAACTGGTGGCCCTCAGAGCTTGGTGAGTGTCATACACCCGTTTCAAAGGTCAAAAACCTCGGGATGACCTTTGACTGTAGATTGACATTTGACCGCCAAATTAACTGCCTTTCTTCCAGCTTCTGGTTTATTCTTAGAATGATCACAACAAAGTGATCCGTTCGCAAGGACATTACAACGCAATTAGAACATCGCAATAACGTTTACATCGCAAGGCACAGCAACGCTTAAACGTTTACATCGTAATACATGGCAACATAAGCCTCAACAACGCAACTTTACGATGTAAACGTTAATGCGATGTTTTAATTGGCTGCATTGTATACATTCACGCTCCAAATACAGTCATTAAAAGACAGGAAAGTAAGCGCACTGTCACGTCACGCTCCGGCACAAAAGTAAAATTGACTGCATTCTACACACGCTCCAAATGCAGTCATAAAAAGACGGAAAAGTAAGCATGATGTCACATAGTGGCACAAAAGACGGGAAAGTACGTTCGATGTCATGCTCCGGCACTAAAGTTAAATTAACTGCATTGTAAGCAATGTTGGAAAGTCAATTAATACAGTCAAGCTAATACAGTCACGCTGTTCAAATTGACTGCATTGGAAGCTCGGTGTTCAAATTGACTGCAACATTCCTCTGTTCTAATTGACTGCATAGTAAGGAGTGTTATAATAAATAAATAGCAGTGTCAATTAATACAGTCACGCGATATTATTGTAAGGTGTTTCGTGATGGGTGGATAGATGGATGAAAGGGTGGGTAGGTGAAGGGTGGGTAGGTGAAGGGTGGGTGGGTGAATGATGGGTGGGTGAATGATGGGTGGATGGATGGATGAAAGGGTGAATGCATGAAGGGTGGATGCATGGTGGGTGGGTGAATGGATGGATGAAAGATCGTGGATGGATGAAAGGGTGGGTGGATGAATGATGGGTGGATGGATGGATGTGTGAAAAGGTGGGTGGATGAATAATGGGTGGATGGATGGATGGATGGATGAAAAGGTGGGTGGATGAATGATGGGTGGATGGATAGATGTGTGAAAAGGTGGGTGGATGAATGGTGGGTGAATGGATGGATGGATGGATGAAAGGATGGATGGATGAAAGGGTGGATGGATGGATGAAAGGGTGGATGGATGGATGATGGGTGGATGGATGGATGAAAGGGTGAATGGATGAATGAAAGGGTGAATGAATGAAAGGGTGATTGGATGAAAGAAGGGTGGATAGATGAAGGATGGGTGGATGGATGGATGAGAGGGTGGATGGATGAATGGATGGATGAAAGGGTGGATGGATGAAAAGGGTGGATGGATGAAAGAAGGGTGGATGGTTGAAAGGGTGGATGGATGAAGGATGGGTGGATGGATAGATTAAAGGGTAGATGGATGAATGAAAGGGTGGCTGGATGGATGAAGGATGGGTGAATGGATGAAAGGATGTGTGGATGGATGGAAGGTTGGATGGATGGATGTTTGAAAAGGTGGATGGATGAATGATGGGTGGATGGATGGAAGGGTGGATGGATGGGGGATGTATGGATGGACGGGTGAAAGGGTGGATGAATGGATGGATGAAAGGGTGGATGAATGGATGGATGAAAGGGTGGGTGGATGGATGGATGTGTGAAAAGATCGGTGGATGAATGATGGTTGGATGGATGGATGGATGAAAGGATGGGTGGATGAATGATGGGTGGATGAATGCCTGCACTCCAGCATTCTTTAGTGCTTGGAAACATTGCTGGGGGTTTCCTACAGGTATAAGGGTGCCACCGTTACACCTGCAGGGAGTTTCCACCAACCATGAGTCTGTTAACATAGTGTCAGATCCCGCTTTCCCCCTCACAAGATTCGTTCAGGGCATTTTTCATGTGCCACTCCGTTTTTGTCCTTTTGGAGTTGTCGGCAGAGAGTGGCGCAACAGAGGTCTAATGAGCAGTAAGGGTTCCTGGTTGTGCCACTAGAGTTCGTCGGTCAGCGTTCTAGCGTTCCGCTGCCTGTCCGCCATTTCGTGTGCGAGAGCCCTCTGCTCTGCGCACTTCAACTGTCGATTTGGATTCTGAAGGTCGCGCTTCCTCAGCGCTTCCGAAGTTTGGACAATTATCCGTATTTTGGGGGGCTTTTGTCCCAGTTGAAGACTCGTTAGCTTAGTACGAGTCTCGTAGCTCCCGCGGCCATTCTTCCTGGTTAGTTTTTGGCCCGTGAGCTAGTCCCGTTTTGTCCGTTCTTGAGGCTTCCGTTTTTTTCCCGCCTCACCTCACGGTGGCTGGTCTCCTGCTGACTAGAATTAAGATACCAGCAATTCCTGTTCTGGTGGAGTCCTTGGTGTTTGATACCCGGCAGCAGCGTTAGTCTCTGAAGATCTCCTGACCCGAAATCCTGGACTGCAGTTCTGAACTACCGACAATGCAGTAGGAAAGCTCCTTGTTATTTTCTTCTCTATTGAACTCTCCTGAACTCTCCTGAATTCTAAGCCTGCATTATTAGGGTGTACCTGTTGTATAGCCTCAGTCTTGGGCTACCAGTACTTCTGTGAACTTTGCGAGAGATTACCTTCCGGAACATTATCCAATATTCTTCATTGCTTCCTGCAACTTCCAGTCATCATTCCTGTTGAGCGCAGTAAATGGGGTATTAATTGTATGCATATAATTTATACTGCTGTCTACCTACATTCCATCATACCACAATCAACAATCAATGAACATTGAACTGTATGAACGAAGTTTAATATGAAGCATCATCTACAAATATGAAGAATTAGAGAGCAGCAAATTCCACACTAGAGTAAGGTAAATTGAGAAACTAGTGGGTGCTAATAGTGTAGAAACCAATTCTTCTGGGAACGGTATTTATGTTGTTCTTCGTATTTTAGGTGCAGTTGGGCCATTGGTTGAAGAGTCCTTAGGCACCAGTGTGGCAGTCTCTCTTGTCAATCCACTTCCCCTTTCCCTTCCGTTCCTGGCCTTGGAGAAATCCGGGTCCAGGGAGGTGAGGGAATTAGGAATTACTCAGCAGGGCTCCTCCCTCAGGTCATCAGCTCCCACGGAAAAGCCAAGAATACAGGTACGCTTCTGACAGATTGAAGTGCCCTCCAATTCTATTCCGTCTGAGCAAAATGGCTGAGGGGTTAGATGTAAAAGCGCTAGCCTCAATTTTGGAAGGCTTGCAGAAACAACTTAGTGAGACCAGGGAAGAGGTTAGAAAATCTAATCAAGAGGCAAGTATTCTTAGGCAAAGAATAGATCAGATGTCCACCAGTCCTAGTCCTAATTTTGAGGGTTTAAGGGCCCCAGGGTTTGATCCTTCCCCAACTACTTCATCGTCCCTTACCACTCAAGTTGTGCATGCCATGTCCCCCACCATTCCCTTGGCAGCCCCAGAGAGGTTTCAGGGGGACCCCAATAAGGCGCAGATCTTCATGACACAGTGCTCTCTACATTTTTTATGTAAGCCCATTTTGTTTAAGGAGGATCAATCCAAGGTGGCTTTCATGCTCTCTTACCTGAGTGGAGACGCAGCTTCGTGGTCTATGCCATTGGTCTCCTCTAATGATCCAGTGCTGTACAAGTTTGAAGATTTTAAGAAAGAGTTCTTACGGATTTTCGATAGGAGAACCATCTCCCAGACTACAGATAACGAATTATTGGATCTGAAACAGGGCAATCGAGAACTGGTGGCATACCTTGCTCAATTCAACAAATTAATTGTGGAAACGAATTGGCCTTCTGAAAAAAGAGCTGCAATTTTTTACAGAGGCCTCAAGGATGAGCTGAAAGATGGGTTGTCGCAGATTCCCCAGAGGCCCACGGATGTGTCAGAGCTCATCGATTTGGTGCTTCAAATTGATCAGCGTCAGTTAGAACGTCGTAGTGAAAAGAGAAAAGACTTTAAGCTAGTTCCCCCTAGATTTGATCGTGTTAGAGCGGAACCGGCCAAGAACTCTGAAGGGGTTGTTCCAGAAGAACCTATGCAAATTGGCACCGTTCGTGGTCCGCTGTCCAAGGAAGAAAGGGAGAAACGCCAAATGGGACGGCTCTGTATGTATTGTGGCCAGTCTGGTCATTTTGTTCGAGAATGTCCCAAGAAACCAAAATCCAAGCAATGGGTAAAAGACAGGCTCCACCAGTAGACGGAGTTGCTCTGGTGGAAGCTCCTTTTGAGTCAACTCCAAAACCCCAATCATTAGCGAACACTCTCCAGTCGGCGGCTCCACATCTGATCCTGTCCTGCAAAATTCGCTTTGGGGAAAAGAGAGAAGAAGAGGTCGACATAATGTTGGATTCGGGTGCCACTGGAAATTTTTGCGATATCCAGTTTGCAAAAACCATTGGCATAAAATTTGAGAAGAAACTTCGGCCGGAGCCGGTTAGAGCAGTGGATGGTACCAACTTATCATCAGGACCTATTGTCTTTGACACCGAAGCAATTTTGGTGGTAGGCCCTGGAGAACATCGAAGCAATATTAGTTTCAATTTAATTGATGCGCCTCAATTTCAGATGATTTTGGGATTGCCTTGGCTCACAGAACACAACCCACAAATCGATTGGTCTAGGCGTACTGTGGAAATGAATTCAACTTTCTGTCATGAACATTGTTTCTGTGAGCAATTTGAAGAGGTGAAGACCACGTTGTCATCCAGTTTGGCAGACCAAGCACAGATGATTTGTGCGGTAGAGCTCCCTGAAATTCCCCCGGAATACCAGGATTTGGCAGAGGTGTTTAATGAACAAGAAGCCGGAAAATTACCACCTCATCGGGATTACGACTGTCGAATCGAGTTGGAGCCTGGAGCAACCCTACCCTGCAGTCGTATTTATGCATTGTCTGAGCCAGAGAATTTGCACTTGAAGGAATACATTGAGCAAAGTTTAGAGTGCGGATTTATACGACCCTCCCAGTCCCCGGTGTCCTCGCCTCTCTTCTTCATTCCCAAGAAGGATGGTTCTTTGAGAACTTGTATAGATTATAGAGCCTTAAACCTTGTGACAAAGAAGAATCGTTATCCGTTACCTCTCATTTCTGAGCTCTTAGATCAGGTCAAGGACGCATGCATCTATACCAAGTTGGACCTTCGAGGAGCGTATCATCTTGTTAGAATGGCAGAAGGAGAAGAATGAAAGACAGCCTTTCGAACGCGGTTGGGGTTGTTTGAATACCAAGTCATGCCCTTTGGGCTCTGTAACGCCCCAGCTGCCTTCCAGCATTTTGTAAATGATGTGCTTCGAGAATTTCTAGATAGATTTGCTGTGGTCTACATCGACGATATCCTCATTTTCTCGAATAGTTTGGAGGAACATGTCGGTCATGTGAGAGTGATTTTGGAGCGTTTATTGGAGCATCACCTGTTCGTGAAATTGGAGAAGTGTGTCTTCCATTCGTCCAAGGTGGAGTTTTTAGGATTCATTCTGTCTCCTAGAGGGGTTTATATGGATGACTCCAAACTCCAGGCAATCAAATCTTGGCCAGCTCCCAGATGTGTGAAAGAGATACAAAGTTTTTTGGGATTTGCCAACTTCTATCAGAGGTTCATCCAAAATTTTTCGGAAAAGGTGAGCCCCATTACCCGCCTTTTGAAGAAGGATGCGCGATTTGTCTGGGGTCAAGATTCTGAAGATTCGTTTCAATTGCTAAAGGAAGCATTTGTATCAGCCCCGGTGTTACAACACCCGGATTTAAAGGAACCTTTTTTCATTGAAGCAGATGCCTCAAATCTGGCCATTGGAGGAATCCTTTCCCAATGTCATAAACAGACGGGTCAGTTACATCCAGTGGCGTATCATTCGCGGAAATTATCTCCTGCTGAAATCAACTACTCCATTGCGGACAAGGAACTACTGGCTGTCAAGGATGCCTTCCAGGTTTGGAGGCATTATTTGCTTGGGGCAAGACATGTGATAACGGTTTTCACAGATCACCGTAATTTGCAATTTTTGAAATCAGCTCGAACCCTCACACCTCGTCAACTGCGATGGTCGCTCTTTTTTGCAGATTATGACTTTGTGTTAACCTACAAGCCTGGATCTGCGAATGGAAAGGCAGACGCCTTATCCTGCCTCAGTTCGGAAGAACAGAGTGAAAAGGTTTCCGAAGGATATATCATCCCTCAAGAAAGACTCATAGCAACGGTGGCCGAAGACGACTTGGGAAATTTAATCATGGAAGAGTTTCGAAAGGAGAAATTTCACAATTGGCTGGCGGAAGGAGAGGGTCGTGAAATTCGAGAGGGAAAACCTTATATTCTGGGAAAGATGTTTGTGCCCAGTGAGGAACTTCAAGAAAGGGTCATCCGGCTTCTACATGATCATCCACTTGCAGGACACAAAGGAGAAGTCAAAACGGTGGAATTGGTGAAGAGGACCTTTTACTGGCCTGGAATGGAAGCTCAGGTGAGACAGCACGTAGCCACCTGCGAGCAGTGTGTCAAGGGAAAGAGTTCTAGGCAGGCTCCTCAAGGTTTACTCATGCCCCTGCCATCAGCCCCGTCCCCGTGGCATACTATCCTTATGGATTTTATAGTGGATTTGCCCTCCAGTCAGGGATTTTCTGTGATTTGGGTGGTGGTTGACCAATTTTCCAAGATGAGTCATTTCATTTCCCTAAAGACCTTACCCACGGCCCCACAACTAGCCTCTTTGTTCATTCAACACATTGTCCGGTTGCATGGGATTCCGAAGGTTGTCATTTCTGACCGGGGACCACAGTTTGTGTCTAGATTTTGGAGGTCCTTTTTGAAGGGGTTGGGGGTGGATTCTCGTCTGTCCACCAGTTTTCATCCAGAAACGGATGGACAGACGGAAAGAGTAAATCAGGATCTGGAGCAATACCTTCGGCTGTATTTGATGGATCAGGAAGGAGAGTGGCCTTCATTGTTAAGTACAGCGGAGTTTGCCTATAATAACTCCATTCATTCAGCAACTGGGTTCTCCCCATTTTTTCTAAACTCTGGTCGTCATCCCAATATGCTAGTTGGTAGGGAGGAAGTGGAGGTCCCAGCAGCAGCAGAGGTGATTCAGAATTTGCAGACAGCTTTCCAGTCTGCATCTCTCAATCTATCCAAGGCAAAATCAGGATACAAGAAACAAGCAGATAAAAAACGAAGAGAAAGCCCGATTTTTAAGGCTGGGGACAAGGTTTGGATTTCAACTAAACACATGAGGTTAGTGGGGAATAGAAAATTCCAACCTCGTTACGTAGGTCCATTCCCAGTAGATCGTATGATTAATCCAGTTAGTGTGAGAGTAGTTCTTCCAAAATCCATGAGAATCCATCCTACTTTCCATGTCTCTTTGGTCAAACCTAGCCCACCTGATTTGAGATGTGACCCTTCTCCAACTTCAGTTCAGGTGGAGTCTGCTCAAGAGTTTGAGGTGAAAAGAATTCTGGACTCCAAATTGAAAAGGAACAGACTATTCTACTTAGTGGATTGGAAGGGTTTCGGCCCTGAGGATCGTTCTTGGGAGCCCAGTTCTAATGTACACGCTCCCAGACTGGTCACTGAATTTCACAAGACTTACCCACAGAAACCTAGAGAGGGGGCTTTAGTGGGGGGTACTGTCAGATCCCGCTTTCCCCCTCACAAGATTCGTTCAGGGCATTTTTCATGTGCCACTCCGTTTTTGTCCTTTTGGAGTTGGCGGCAGAGAGTGGCGCAACAGAGGTCTAATGAGCAGTAAGGGTTCCTGGTTGTGCCACTAGAGTTCGTCGGTCAGCGTTCTAGCGTTCCGCTGCCTGTCCGCCATTTCGTGCGCGAGAGCCCTCTGCTCTGCGCACTTCAACTGTCGATTTGGATTCTGAAGGTCGCGCTTCCTCAGCGCTTCCGAAGTTTGGACAATTATCCGTATTTTGGGGGGCTTTTGTCCCAGTTGAAGACTCGTTAGCTTAGTACGAGTCTCGTAGCTCCCGCGGCCATTCTTCCTGGTTAGTTTTTGGCCCGTGAGCTAGTCCCGTTTTGTCCGTTCTTGAGGCTTCCGTTTTTTTCCCGCCTCACCTCACGGTGGCTGGTCTCCTGCTGACTAGAATTAAGATACCAGCAATTCCTGTTCTGGTGGAGTCCTTGGTGTTTGATACCCGGCAGCAGCGTTAGTCTCTGAAGATCTCCTGACCCGAAATCCTGGACTGCAGTTCTGAACTACCGACAATGCAGTAGGAAAGCTCCTTGTTATTTTCTTCTCTATTGAACTCTCCTGAACTCTCCTGAATTCTAAGCCTGCATTATTAGGGTGTACCTGTTGTATAGCCTCAGTCTTGGGCTACCAGTACTTCTGTGAACTTTGCGAGAGATTACCTTCTGGAACATTATCCAATATTCTTCATTGCTTCCTGCAACTTCCAGTCATCATTCCTGTTGAGCGCAGTAAATGGGGTATTAATTGTATGCATATAATTTATACTGCTGTCTACCTACATTCCATCATACCACAATCAACAATCAATGAACATTGAACTGTATGAACGAAGTTTAATATGAAGCATCATCTACAAATATGAAGAATTAGAGAGCAGCAAATTCCACACTAGAGTAAGGTAAATTGAGAAACTAGTGGGTGCTAATAGTGTAGAAACCAATTCTTCTGGGAACGGTATTTATGTTGTTCTTCGTATTTTAGGTGCAGTTGGGCCATTGGTTGAAGAGTCCTTAGGCACCAGGGTGGCAGTCTCTCTTGTCAATCCACTTCCCCTTTCCCTTCCGTTCCTGGCCTTGGAGAAATCCGGGTCCAGGGAGGTGAGGGAATTAGGAATTACTCAGCAGGGCTCCTCCCTCAGGTCATCAGCTCCCACGGAAAAGCCAAGAATACAGGTACGCTTCTGACACATAGATCCTGCAGAGTTTCCTGTGTCACCGCCATTCCACCAGGATCTAATTAAAGGGGTTCGAGTTTTACTAGGCAAAGGCCAAGAAGTCTGTTGGGGGGAGGTGTTGAGGTCAGCTGAGTGGCGGCAACAGAGGTTATTTTATTTTCTAAAATTCTCACTGTTGACCTTTCATATGTCTAAATTTCAGTACATTGTGAAAAGCCCTCTGCTGCAACCCCCACTTCAAAGGGCAGGCTCCTTGCCCTCCTGTCCCAGAGCTGTGACTGCAGGGAGAACCTGTGAGATGGAAGTCCCGGGGTGGAACCCAGGGTGAGCTAGGACGGGACGTGGCTGTGCCGGCTAAAAGTGACGTTCATAACGGCTGCATTCAGCACTCTGCCTACGGGCGACATGTGGTTTCCGTGCTAAATCCCCATCAATTAAGCTAGAAAACTGCGGTTTTACTCTGGGCTCCCCCACTTGAGCAATGCTTGTGATCCTGGATGAATAACTGTAGTTCCTGCCTCCACCCTGTTGCCTGACGGTAAAAGGGAATTTCTTTAAGCAGAGCTGTCTACTGTGTTTGATGCTGTAAAAATAGCTGGCATCGAAGCGCTTTAGTGCACTGGGTTAAGATTATCCAATGTTCACGTCTCTTTCTCCCTGATAATTGTATCAGTTACACAAGATTACTGTTTTTAGATTTTTCCAGAATGTTGTCCCTCGTAATAAAATGTGCAAACTGGGTCGATAAAGGTTTTTAAAAAGCGCTTGCTGCTATTCTTGCAGTTGTAGAAAGCAGTACACAAACAGGTGTTGGGACCCCCCCTTCTCGATGGTTTTCATCGCGTTAAAGATAAGACTTGAGTTTGCCCCTCACAGTTTTCATCTTGAGCTAGGCGAACGCACGTGCGCTCCTGTAGCAGATACATTAACCAAGCTGAACTCCCTACTCAGTTAATTTAGTTTGCATTGCTACAACCGCTTCCACAATATTATGGTTTTCGTTTTTACAGATTAGGTGTGCCCTCTATAAAGTAAAAGTGTACCTCATTAAATCATCCCTGGTCCGCTCCCCACTCGATGCCTGTCGCCCGTGCCTCTGAGGGTCTGTAGAAGTGTGATCAATTCAGAGTCCCTGCCCTTGCGCCTACACTTGTTCTCCCCCATTGTTTTGTTATTGCATTATTATAGCGGTTGGCCAGGAGTAGTCCAGCCCGAACTGCTAGACCAGGTCGGTCCCCTCTGAACCGGAACACACTTAACTCCCAAAACTGGAAGGAGGCGCCTGACTTCTCTCAGACTTGCAGCGCTTTTTGTTTCTGCCTCCTTTCGCTCCTCACCTGCTGCCGCGCCAGCCCCCCCCCCTCTTAACCTCTTGCATTCAGAATCCATTGCCTGCTCCTGTCTGCCTTGCTTAGCCCCATCACTCCAGCTGGTCACCTTTGCACATCATTATAGCGATCTGTGCAGGGTGGCGACCTTCTCATCACTGTGCCTCTGTCCGCGCCTCGACGCGTTGTCATGACCTGCGATTTCCTAGTCTGAGAAGTTATGTACTTGCCAATTGCAATCAACGCAGTTGACGAAGTTGTGGACTTTGCGATGTATTAAACGCGTGCTAAAAGCACGCGATGGAATGGTGCACGATGTATCAACATACATCCATCCCCCCCCGCCAGCAGACAGACTGACGTACTGAGATGCAAGGACCCGAGAGCGCGGGGCCCCACAAAGCGCCCACTAGACCAGCGCGCTACAAGAGGCACTATGGCAGGGGCGCGTGGAGCCTGAAGCTGACCACACACTACATTAACAGTTCGGCCACAGTATGCTCAGCATCTTCCTACCCCCCCTTCTATACGTCAGATAAATGTCCTTATTCCAGGATGTCACAAAAGGATTCAATTACACTGTCAACCTGAGTGCATCATGAAAATCCAACAGATCAGTACCATCAGCAAAGCACAATAGACCCCAATTATATACATTTGCATATACACACAAGTACATACATATATGATGAGCATTCAGTGAGGCCGCCCTCCGTCACAATAGGTAATTACAAGACAAAACACACGGGCAGCCCAAGGGATGCACTTTGCACGAACAAGACCACGGAATCAGCCGCACAGACAACATTCCCAGCCCAGGGCACCCCACAAAGGAACATAATCCTCACCAACGGGCTCGCCTGCCCCTTTGTAGCTCCTAACACCAGCTGCCCACGTGCTTCCTCCTTGTGCAACCTCGAGCGCAGGAGGGGGCGTGGCGGGCCGGAGCGCGCGCCGTCCGGCAAAATGAAAATATTTTTATTAATTCATATTTCAGTGACGCACTTGTGCCAATAAAGAGGATTCTGCAGTAAGAAATGGTGTCCCGCGACAAAAAAAACCGTTAAAAGGAAGGCCATTTAAAAAAATTAAAAACCGATTAAACAAGTGAAGGATAACGTCGGGAGCATGCACCTCAGCTGTACGGGCGCACACTCAAAGTCACGCTGCGCACGTTTCCGTGTGCCGTGAGCGTGCACATCGGACGTCGGGGCTCCCGTGCTCATGGAGAGCCCCGCCTGCTGCCGAGCCAGATCCGCTGACCCTACACACCTGAGGAGGAAAGACCGGCCTGGAGAGCAGCGGGGGAGTCCTGAGTCAGCCCAGTGAGTAGGAGGACTGTTTTTTGGTGCATCAGGCTAGCTAGACAGGAGATGGGCACTTCGAGTGTGTATGACTGTGTGTGTGTGTGTGTGTGCACCCGTGAGCAGGTTGGGGGGAGGGGGGAGGGGGGGTGTGCACGTGTGTGTGTGAGCGTGTGTGTATGCAGTGTGTGTGTGTGCACATGAGTAGGTTGGGGGGGTGTGTGTATGCAGTGTGTGTGTGAGCGGGAGACTGAGAAGAATGGCTGGCAATCTGGAGATGTGCACGGCTCCGGGGGGCTGGGCATGCGCGTCCACGATGTGCAATCAGCGCTCGTGCCCCGGTCTGTCTCCGTTCAGAGCCATCTCTGCAGCAATAGGTCTCGAGCGAGACCTAAAAAGGGCCCATAAAGTACTTCTGAAACATTCACATAAGAATGACAGAGAATAGTTCTTTTTTTAATGATTTATTCAAGTACAGAGTGAAAATTCAGAATATGTCCTCCGTTAATTAGCAGCAAAGCATGTGAATCCTGCGTGAAAGAACTCAGTACAATTCAGTAAGACATTCAATCAATCAATCAATCAATCATCGCATTTATATAGCGCACTACTTACCCAGAGGGTCTCAAGGTGCTGGGGGGGGAACTGCTACTGCTCGAACAACCAGGTCTTGAGTTGCTTCCTGAAGGCGAGGTGGTCCTGGGTCAGGTGGAGGTGGGTGGGGAGGGAGTTCCATGTCTTGGCGGCGAGGTAGGAGAAGGACCGTCCCCCTGTGGTGGCTCTACGGATGCGGGGAACGGCGGCGAGAGCGAGGCTGGTTGATCGAAGCTGGCGCTTGGGAGCGTAGAAGTTGAGGCGGCTGTTGAGGTATCCTGGGCCTTGGCTGTGTAGGGCTTTGTGTGCGTGGGTGAGGAGACGGAAGGTGATTCTCTTGTTGACCGGAAGCCAGTGCAGATCTCTCAGGTGTCCGGAGATGTGGCTGCGACGGGGGATGTCCAGGATGAGTCGTGCTGAGGAGTTCTGGATCCGCTGGAGTCTCTTCTGGAGTTTGGCGGTGGTTCCGGCTTAGAGGGTGTTGCCGTAGTCCAGACGGCTGGTGACGAGGGCCTGGGTGACCGTCTTCCTGGTCTCGGTGGGGATCCACCGGAAGATCTTACGTAGCATGCGCAGGATGTTGAAGCACGACGAGGAGACGGCGTTGACTTGTCTGGTCATGGAGAGGGAGGAGTCCAGGATGAAGCCCAGGTTGCGTGCGTGATCTGTTGGTTTGGGTGCGCTGCCTAGGGCGGGGGGCCACCAGGAGTCGTCCCACGCGGCGGGTGAGGGTCCCAGGATGAGGACTTCCGTCTTATCTGAGTTCAGTTTCAGGCGGCTGTTCTTCATCCATTCGGCTACCTCTTTCATCCCTTCGTGAAGGTTGGCTCTGGCGGTGGCGGGGTCGTTGGTAAGGGAGAGGATCAGCTGGGTGTCGTCGGCGTAGGAGATGATGTTGAGGTTGTGCTGGCGTGCGATGTCTGCGAGGGGGCTCATGTAGATGTTGAAGAGGGTTGGACTGAGCGAGGAGCCTTGAGGGACGCCGCAGATGACTTCGATGGATTCTGATCTGAACGGAGGGAGGCGGACTCTCTGTGTCCTACCGGCGAGGAAGGAGATGATCCACTCCAGTGCCTTCTCCTGGACTCCGGCGTTGCTGAGGCGTTGTACTAGGGTACGATGGCAGACAGTGTCGAAGGCCGTGGAGAGGTCGAGGAGGATGAGGGCCGCTGTTTCTCCGTTGTCGAGCAGCGCTGGGATGTCATCGGTGACTGCGATCAGGGCGGTCTCTGTGCTGTGGTTGGCCCGGAAGCCAGACTGCGAGGGGTCGAGGGATCCGTTCGTCTCGAGAAAGGCGCCAGCTGCTTGTTGACGGTCTTCTCGATGACTTTAGCAGGAAACGGGAGCAGCGAGATGGGGCGGTAGTTTTTGAGGTCGGTGGGGTCAGCCGATGGTTTCTTGAGTAGAGCGCTGAGTTCGGCGTGCTTCCAGCTCTCCGGGAAGGTAGCAGTGTCGAAGGAGGTGTTGATGATGTCCCGCATTCAGCATTCAGCATAGATTCACCTGCTAAGAATAGGAGCAGGGGTTCTCCCTTGTGAGAGAAAGGTAACCTTTATATAGGACTTTAGACCATGGGGTTCATACATTTGGTGAGAATACATGATTAAGCTTCAACAAATAGGAAACAGTAAAAAGAAACAATTCTACATAGAATACATTCCGAGATTTTCCCACCACTAACACACCAGTGTTCGATCATTCTCACATTCTTGGCTATGCAATTTAGCTGATACAATGTTAACAGAACTAGGGTGAGCAAGATTTGTCCTTGGCTTAGCACATCCAGGAAGCGTTATCTGGGAACAATTTCAGCAAACTTGTGTGAAACTATTAAAGTTTCTTTTTGAACTGGAATCACCAATAATATCACATGACATAGTGCAAAGTTTAAACAAGATGGATGATGATGTAAACATGGTCCATCATTAGAGTTAGTTGAAATTATAGCACATTGTTTTTATTTGACAGAAAACCAGCACTCACTTCCCCCTACCAATGATTCCATCATCACTTCTGTTTTTTATTACAGTATATCATTCATTAACTCTAGATTCTTCTGTATGATCTCTTCAAGATCCTTTGTGTTATCATAAAGTTCACTTTGCTTCACCTCAACTTTGACATCAAGTCTCTTTTGTTTTCTTCCTCTTGTTGCTGACATTTTTTTATACCCACAAGTCATTCTCTTCGATGATGAAATTCCCTTGCAACATTTCAAGAAAATAGCTCAATTGAAATACTGATTAATATGACAAATAGTGGGGTTAATGACTTTGCAAACTCCACCTTCCTTTCTGAGGAGCCAATCCAACACAAGATCATTTGACATAATCATAGTTGGAATTGCAAGCATTTCTTTATTGATCACGGTTAAAGCACCTGCGGTGTTAGTAGCAAACCTGTCAACTAAGCTAGACAGTTTTCTAATCTTTACATCATTCAGTGCTACTCCTATAGATGTTATTACTGCTTCAAAGATATTACTTAGAATCTGCTAAAAGCTTTGTCTGCTTCATCTAATGTAATTCTCAAGAGGTAAATCTATCTCATCAGTATGATAAATTCAAAGAAGAACTAATGCAACAAAGGAACTACCAACCCAATGATGTGGTAACTGGTAATAAGCTGATTTACCACATATGTAGAATGCATCTTTAATACTTCTTTCTACATTTGGAAGAGTTTTTCCCTTTATTTGATAGCTATGTTCACACTCACTCCATCCTAATTTCTCGACTGTCTTATTTCTCTCTGGCTGCTGTACCATATATAATGCTCCTTTCTTAAAAACTTCAAGACACAATCATGGAAGAGGTTCTTTCATGGTCTCCTCATCTTTCATTCAATTCATCTACGAAGATTTTTCATCTGCGTTTATTTTATGTTACATCATGCAAATTATAATCAGTAATGCTTCTGTTGGTGAAAGGAGTCAAGAATTTAATCATATATGGGGTGTGGCCAGCAGCATGCCGAGTAAGACGTGCTTTCGCCGAGCTCCGGCTGAAAGCATCATCCGCCATTGATTCCGGTGCCCTGTGGCCCCAGAGAACACCAAAACTGCTAGAGGATGTGCCCCGCTGTTGCCTGCCGTTGAGATCGGGAGGAAGGCTCCGTTAATTGAGCTTCAGGGGCTGGAAATCAGCCGCGCCCGGACAAGCTGACGGCTCCCAAGATGGCGTCGCGCCGTAGCTGAGGACTGGGGATGCAGAATCGGGACTTGCGACCTGGATCGTAGGGGTCGCTGAGAGCTGGAATCTGACCCAAGGTGTGCTGCCCCGCTGGGATTCCATCCGGGGTGCTTCGGAGGCACTTATACCCCTGCAGGTACGGCCGTGGCAGCTGCATGGGAGGAGCCCCTCCCCCACTGTGAGTGAGAGCTGTATAAGTCAGTTATACAATCAATTTTACAAAAAAAACCATTCATTTAGACAGTTATTTACCCATTTATTCTTCCATCGACCTTTAGATATACATATAAAAAAGATATTTATTTTTCAGAAAGACACACATTCACTCGATGATGTCATCAGTGTTGTCATCAGTGATGTCATTTGAGATGTCATCAGTGATGTCATGAGTGATGTCACTGACCATGTCATGAGTAATGTAATATGTGACGTCATCAGCAGTGCATTGTATGAGTGAAATGTCCAGCTAACTATAACATGTGTGAAACCTATGGTTTTTTCAGTGAATTTCTAAGGTTTTTTTAAATGCTAATTCCTAACTATAACGTGGCTGAAACCTATGCTTTTTTCAGTGAATATATATATATATATATATATATATATATATATATATATATATATATATATCCAATACAATGCCGCTCCTGCTGCAACGTGGTGACCCGTAGACAAGTGGCGTACACTCCGGCGGAGCCGCCGGTAATTAATATTCAATAACAAAAGTCCAGTGAAGTACGCTCTCAGGAATCAAACAGCTCAGCCAGAAGTATATTGCAACCTTGGTTTATTCACACAACGCGTTTCGGCGACCTGCCTTGATCACGTGTGACAACAAAGTAAAAAAAAGTGTGCTTTTTACATACAATAACATGAAAATCGAGGTAGGACTTAGGTTAAATCATCACTAAACGGTCGGACATATTGGAGTGGTCATCATATGTCGACAAGCGTGGCTAAAACCAATGCATCATAATTCAAGTTCATATTGTAAGTAACATTGTATTAGATTGTTATACTTGTGTTCCCAATAGTGGGAGAATTAACTCATACAACTACATATACCCGTTGTGAAGTAGCTAATGGTAAGTAAACCAAAACCCTCAGACATATTGGACAGATTATCATATGTCGACTTCGTGGCACTAAACATCCAACATGTGCAACAGTACATATAATATGGATTGCATCAGGAAAGACAATCATGCAATGTTCCAATCAAGAACTGTACGTGCTATATGAGCAAAGAGTCGGCCGTCTAGCACCAAACATATAAAATTATATCGCCCAGCGAAAAATTAATTTCAAATCAAAGCCAGGTCTTATACTGCCTCAAATATCAACATGTACTACAATCTAGATCATACATTTCATTGATAAATAAACTCGTACGAGTACTGAACAGACATATCTCCATATTCCATACGTGCGAGTTTGACAAAAAGGCGGAAGGCACAAATGCAATGATGGCGTGTGAGCCACCAACCTCCGTGGCAAATAAGTCCAAACCCCGGGTAATGAATATCCCAGAAGGAGCATTAACAAGTGTGCCCAAAGTGCTTCGTGTAGCATGCAGCGGGTCAGAACCACATAAAAGTTTGTAGGCATTTTGGATAAAAAAATGTTGCTACGCATGGTCCAAATGGGGATCTTAATGACAAGTGTCCGTTGGAATAAAAAAAGTGCCAATCGTAAGCCACTCTAGGGTAAGGTGCTCGAACATGGTAATTACCTCCTACCACGACTTAAAAAAGTGAGAAATAGGTGAGTGAACGATACCTGACCGTGAAAACGTGTCTAAGAGAAGAAGTGCAAACTGGAAGTGTCATTGACAATAGTGCCCAAATCTGGAATCCATTCAACCAGGAGACCCTGGCTGTACACCTGTAGACAGATACATAAAAATAAAAATTCATTAAAATCATTTCCAAGTAATACTAGCACACTTCAAACATTTCGGCAAAAAACAGGCAAATATTCATCTTTATAATACAATCCTTTCATTTTAGTCCTCTGTAATACAGGGCCGTATATATGTGTGATCTAAGAGTCAGCCCTCAAATGTATTTCTAACTCCTCGTCCCAGTTGAGCCCACCTGGGTATTTGCTTTGGAAGTTAATGATGTGTTTAGACTCTTGTTGTCTAAGGGCTAACAATCTGTCTCCCCCTCGTGGTCTGGCTGGAACCTGTTCAATGAGCATATAGTTCAAAAGGTTAGCATCAGAAAAATGTTTCTCATTGAAATGCCGCGCCACCGGGTATTTAGGGTCATGGTTGGTTATGGCTCTGCGATGTTCCAATATTCTCTTTTTCGCACAACATTTTGTGCTCCCTATGTACCACAGGTGACACGGACATTCAATCACATATATCACATACATTGTGCTACAAGTAAGGAATTGGGTTATTTTTCTTGTTACACCATTGTAAGTGACTTCATTTTTGAAGATGCTGTTGCTACAGGCTTTGCAATGGCCGCAGGGGTAAAAACCTTGCAGACCATTGACTGTAACGTCATTGTAAGCTGTGACATCATTCTTGGAAACCAGATCCCTGATATTGCGATTCCTCTTGTATGTAATACTGGGTCTGATATTGACATTATTGCCTATTGTATTATCCTGTCTGAGGATATTCCAATGTTTGGCAATAACTCTTTTGACAGAGGCCGACTGAGAATTATAGGTCAGTATAAGCCTGGTTGTTTCATCAGACTCAACACTTGATGACTCTGCCTCTGTTAGGGTTTCTTTTCTATCAACCTTGTCTGCCCTTGTGATAGCTTGTTTGATAACCCAATTAGGATATCCTCTCTCCTTGAACCTTCCTGCAATAATATCCCGTTCTTTCTGGAATGCTTCAACAGAGTTACAATTCCTCTTTGCTCTCAGTAGTTCACCATAAGGTATGCTCCATTTGAGCACCTCCGGATGACTACTGAGGGCGTGCAATATGCTGTTACCAGCTGTCTCTTTGCGAAACAGTGACGTACAGATAGTATTGTCCTTGATCTCCAGTCTCACATCAAGATATTCCACCATGGTATTATTGATGGTACCTGAAAGTTTGATATGATATCTGTTGGCATTTAATTTGGCAAGGAAGGATTCGGCCTGTTCTTTGTTCCCCTTGTAGACAATGAATAAATCGTCAATATATCGTAGCCAAACCTTGACTCTACCAAAATCTTCCTTTAGGGTGGTGCTGCCATGGATCTCCTGCTCCCAGTATCCCATAAAAAGATTAGCGAAACTGGGAGCAAAGCAAGAACCCATGGCAGTACCATTGGTCTGCCTGTAGAGGGCGCCGTCAATCATCTTCATAACCATGACAGTGTGTTCAAAGAATTCGAGGGATAATCCTGTTCTTCCTATCTTGTACCTCTTACCCAAGCTACATAAACACAAGACCCAACCTCCTGGCAGACCAATAGTCTCCTCTATTGGAAGTATCTGCGAACATATCTCCAAGTACGTAGATTACTTCCTTAGAGAGTATGTGGTTAACCTACCTAGCTACCTGAGAGACACCAAGGATTTTCTTAGCAAAATTGACACCCTTAAATGGGAAAATGATTGGATCTTTATGGTGTTAGATGTGCACTCACTCTACACCATAATTGAACACCAACAAGGTCTTGAGGCGTGTGAATTCTTTCTACGCAATAGACCCCTCAAATTCTTTGAACACACTGTCATGGTTATGAAGATGATTGATTTTTGTCTAAAAAATAATATCTTTTCATTTGACGGCGCCCTCTACAGGCAGACCAATGGTACTGCCATGGGTTCTTGCTTTGCTCCCAGTTTCGCTAATCTTTTTATGGGATACTGGGAGCAGGAGATCCATGGCAGCACCACCCTAAAGGAAGATTTTGGTAGAGTCAAGGTTTGGCTACGATATATTGACGATTTATTCATTGTCTACAAGGGGAACAAAGAACAGGCCGAATCCTTCCTTGCCAAATTAAATGCCAACAGATATCATATCAAACTTTCAGGTACCATCAATAATACCATGGTGGAATATCTTGATGTGAGACTGGAGATCAAGGACAATACTATCTGTACGTCACTGTTTCGCAAAGAGACAGCTGGTAACAGCATATTGCACGCCCTCAGTAGTCATCCGGAGGTGCTCAAATGGAGCATACCTTATGGTGAACTACTGAGAGCAAAGAGGAATTGTAACTCTGTTGAAGCATTCCAGAAAGAACGGGATATTATTGCAGGAAGGTTCAAGGAGAGAGGATATCCTAATTGGGTTATCAAACAAGCTATCACAAGGGCAGACAAGGTTGATAGAAAAGAAACCCTAACAGAGGCAGAGTCATCAAGTGTTGAGTCTGATGAAACAACCAGGCTTATACTGACCTATAATTCTCAGTCGGCCTCTGTCAAAAGAGTTATTGCCAAACATTGGAATATCCTCAGACAGGATAATACAATAGGCAATAATGTCAATATCAGACCCAGTATTACATACAAGAGGAATCGCAATATCAGGGATCTGGTTTCCAAGAATGATGTCACAGCTTACAATGACGTTACAGTCAATGGTCTGCAAGGTTTTTACCCCTGCGGCCATTGCAAAGCCTGTAGCAACAGCATCTTCAAAAATGAAGTCACTTACAATGGTGTAACAAGAAAAATAACCCAATTCCTTACTTGTAGCACAATGTATGTGATATATGTGATTGAATGTCCGTGTCACCTGTGGTACATAGGGAGCACAAAATGTTGTGCGAAAAAGAGAATATTGGAACATCGCAGAGCCATAACCAACCATGACCCTAAATACCCGGTGGTGCGGCATTTCAATGAGAAACATTTTTCTGATGCTAACCTTTTGAACTATATGCTCATTGAACAGGTTCCAGCCAGACCACGAGGGGGAGACAGATTGTTAGCCCTTAGACAACAAGAGTCTAAACACATCATTAACTTCCAAAGCAAATACCCAGGTGGGCTCAACTGGGACGAGGAGTTAGAAATACATTTGAGGGCTGACTCTTAGATCACACATATATACGGCCCTGTATTACAGAGGACTAAAATGAAAGGATTGTATTATAAAGATGAATATTTGCCTGTTTTTTGCCGAAATGTTTGAAGTGTGCTAGTATTACTTGGAAATGATTTTAATGAATTTTTATTTTTATGTATCTGTCTACAGGTGTACAGCCAGGGTCTCCTGGTTGAATGGATTCCAGATTTGGGCACTATTGTCAATGACACTTCCAGTTTGCACTTCTTCTCTTAGACACGTTTTCACGGTCAGGTATCGTTCACTCACCTATTTCTCACTTTTTTAAGTCGTGGTAGGAGGTAATTACCATGTTCGAGCACCTTACCCTAGAGTGGCTTACGATTGGCACTTTTTTTATTCCAACGGACACTTGTCATTAAGATCCCCATTTGGACCATGCGTAGCAACATTTTTTTATCCAAAATGCCTACAAACTTTTATGTGGTTCTGACCCGCTGCATGCTACACGAAGCACTTTGGGCACACTTGTTAATGCTCCTTCTGGGATATTCATTACCCGGGGTTTGGACTTATTTGCCACGGAGGTTGGTGGCTCACACGCCATCATTGCATTTGTGCCTTCCGCCTTTTTGTCAAACTCGCACGTATGGAATATGGAGATATGTCTGTTCAGTACTCGTACGAGTTTATTTATCAATGAAATGTATGATCTAGATTGTAGTACATGTTGATATTTGAGGCAGTATAAGACCTGGCTTTGATTTGAAATTAATTTTTCGCTGGGCGATATAATTTTATATGTTTGGTGCTAGACGGCCGACTCTTTGCTCATATAGCACGTACAGTTCTTGATTGGAACATTGCATGATTGTCTTTCCTGATGCAATCCATATTATATGTACTGTTGCACATGTTGGATGTTTAGTGCCACGAAGTCGACATATGATAATCTGTCCAATATGTCTGAGGGTTTTGGTTTACTTACCATTAGCTACTTCACAACGGGTATATGTAGTTGTATGAGTTAATTCTCCCACTATTGGGAACACAAGTATAACAATCTAATACAATGTGAACTTGAATTATGATGCATTGGTTTTAGCCACGCTTGTCGACATATGATGACCACTCCAATATGTCCGACCGTTTAGTGATGATTTAACCTAAGTCCTACCTCGATTTTCATGTTATTGTATGTAAAAAGCACACTTTTTTTCACTTTGTTGTCACACGTGATCAAGGCAGGTCGCCGAAACGCGTTGTGTGAATAAACCAAGGTTGCAATATACTTCTGGCTGAGCTGTTTGATTCCTGAGAGCGTACTTCACTGGACTTTTGTTATTGAATATATATATATATATATATATATATATATATATATATACATACATACATACATACATACATACATACATACATGCATACATATATATATATATATATATATATATATATATATATATATATATATATATATATATATATATATATATATATCTTGCCTTAAAGATATGATGGCCCGTTTCAAAGCACAAGGTTATACTGATGACATACTTAAACTGGCTATTGATAAGTCCAAACTTAGAGCTAGAGAAAGTCTATTTAAGCAAAAAGATCAGGAAAGTGACACTCAAGCTATCTCTGTCAAACCGACTCCCAATGCCAACTGTCCACGCTTGATAACCACCTTTAGCAAAGAAGATAGACAACTTAAAGCCATTATGAAGAAGAATTGGCCCATATAATTAAGTGACAACATTCTGGGGCCTACGCTTCCCCAGTCCCCTGTAATCACTTTCAGAAGGGCTAAAAATATGGGATCTGCCTTGGACAAGGCAGCACCCGAACTCAAGCAGAATAAAATTTGGCTTCAGCCTGCTAAAGGTTTTCAAAAATGTTCAAGCTGTCGAGCCTGCAAATTTGGGATAAATGCCTCTCGTTACTCGACCCCTTTCTGCCCTGAAGGTAAGCCAATTACTGGCAGTTAAAATTGCAAAACTGATTATGCTGTATATGTCCTGACCTGCACCTGTGGCTTAAACTATGTTGGTAGTACCAGGCTGCAGGTGCATATCAGGATATTGCAGCATTTGAGAGCTATCATTCATAGTGATCCGGCTTATCCTGTTGCCCGCCACTTCAAGACTGTCCACAACTAAGATGTGTCATGTCTCAAATATTTTATGGTGGGTGCCATTCCCCTACTGAGAAGAGGTGGTGATCGAGAACTTATGCTCAGACAGTTGGAAACAAAAATGATTTTAGAATTTGACAGTACATGGCCTAATGGATTAAATACCACAGAAGAGATGCATCACTTTATATGATCTATTGTATATTTTATACATCTGCTTTCTCTTATGTCATTCACAGTGTATATCAATTTTACACTCAATAGTTAGGATCCCTATTATTGAGTGTGACATTACTATCAGTTGCCATTTAAATGTGTACTCTCTGTACTTTAAGCTGGCGTTTCTCTATTTTTGATATAAGTGACAAATTTTAATACTATGGTATAGAGATATTTATATATACAATGATACAGTTTTTTAACTTCATCGTAATACATTGTACTTTTCTTCTTTATTTTCAGATAAATTGATATCTTCATTTCAATTGAAAATTTCAACTATTTTTCTACTTACACTATTTATGCATTTTTAGATATTTGTATATTTATTTATAAATGTATGATGATCCTTTATCTTTCTTTTTCATGTTCATACATGGTTCATCACATATCTTGTTGAGAACCATGGTTGACATACACATGCACATGTTTGTACTGTTTTTTAAGGTTGTTTTAGTAAATTTTAATGCAACTATCTCAGGGACCTGGGTGTATATATAGTTGCAGATAATGAATTACTTCTTGACCTTGCAGTATGTACTTTTTTGCTTCCTTTGCACAATCTTTTACACAATCTTATATGCACTTTATCTCAATTGCTGCTTTTCTATTGTTGCACTAATCACTTTATAGACATATTAATGCTGAATTTCTTAAATAATAGTATGTGCAATATATTATATATGTATTTATACAGAACAAATTTGTTTCCTAGATGTCAGTTACATTTATTAAACTAATTGGGATTTATCCCGTTATTGCAAAAACTATGCTTTACAATTAGAAAGAAAAAGCAAAAGTGAAAATGCTTTTTTCTTTTTGTCTATGTCTATGACCATGTGACTTATGATGTAATCACTAGAGGTGTGTTCCCTTTCTAAGCATATAAAAAAACGCAATTGTTTTCAGTACAATTACAGTGTGAACAAGGGCGAGTTGGCCCGAAACGCGTAGCTGTTCTCTGTGAAATAAACTTACCATCTTGCTGTACCTGGCTGGTCCGTCTCCTTCGTTGCTGGCGTGGTGCGCTAAGCGGAACTGTAAGGAGCTGATTCTCATATACATATATATATGTATTCCAATGGTCCAAAAGCTTCAAAGATTGCGCTCCCAGCAATTTAAAACCAACCAGCTTTTATTGTTCACGGAGAACCGGCATCTTCTTCTGTTCTTGTGGAGAAGTGTGGCTCAGGGGTTAGAGGCGGCAGACCTGGAGCTTGAGTTCGGCCCTGGACCAGGGTTCAATTCCCCGCCTCGGCGGGTTTTGGGCTCAATAATCCCACGGACTTGTTAATTCTCGCTCCGGTGCCTTCTCGACTCACGGGTTCACACTCTGCGACTCTGGGCAATAGCTTGCTTAATCTCCACATCGGCCCTTCGCGGCGGGATGCCTGGCTTTCACCTTGTGGATACCCTTCCAGGGTTATCTCACAGGGGAATACCAGGACGGGTTCCCTAATCAAGCGCGGAGATGCCCCAGGGTAAGTCCTGCGCTATATAAGTTTCATACATACATTTACATCTTCATTTCAGGTAACATTTTTCTCTGACGCGTTTCAAGGACACAGCCTCTTCCTCATGGGCAGCTCAGGCTCACACAGATGCTTCCAATTGCTGCTTTTAATTACATGCAGAGACCCCCAGTGGGTCATACGCAGTGCTTGTGTATAGTACGTTGCATGTTGGGACATCGAGTCCCCAATTGGAAAGTAGTTGTCCTCATAGTGACTTCTGTGCAAACCTTAATTAAAGAGCATTTCTACCCCTCCGGTGGGGCCTCAAATGTCCTGCCGATTTCTTTATCTCCAAACTTATGGACTGATCGCAGCAACGGCAAAGTTCCAAAGCGCCGCGCAGCCTCTCTTTATTGTCGAGACGGTGCATTCTTTCACGGCGGGGCTGGCGTGTAGTTTATGTATTCCAATGGCCCGAAAGCTTCAAAGAACGCACTCTCTGCACTTGCAATCGAATGCCTGTGAACAAGGAGCTGTTATACTCCGAAACACGCCAGGCGAGGTTAAAGGTCCGAGCAAAGAGGAGCTGCAGGCCGTCAATATCCCGCGTCTGTGGGCCTCTTCAAAGCGTGGGCTATTGGAGAAAAATAAATAAATTATAAATATATATATATATATATATATATATATATATATATATATATATATGACTGCTCAGAGTTTCGTAGTATGCACCACAAAAGACCAGCACTCACGGTGGCGAGCTTTTAGGATTTTATTCAGCTCACGGTGTCCAGACGCGTTTCGGCATTCGCCTTCGTCGATGGTAACATGGCGCCGCCGTAACGGCCGTTTTTATGTTCAAACATCATTAATGGACATAGTCATAGGACAACAGCGCTAAATCTCAGTCGCCATCTTAGAGTGGTGTAACATATTTCAACACTTGCATTCAAAATAAACTACAAAGTGCATCGGCGTTATTGCTTGTAACCACATGTTACAGTTTCATAGTGCCCATAGATGAGCTTACCATATCACGCTTATTACTCAGTTGCGTTCATAACGCCCTTAGATGGGCTAATCATTCATGTTACAATTCAGCTCCTAGACGAGCTATTGCACTACGATGTCCATAATGTCCAAAATCATAATCAACCACCTACAAATAAAAGACCAAAACCCAAAGGGTGTAATCATACATCAGATCCAGTTACAAAGAGTCTCTTCAGTTCAAACCCCATCAATTATCCCCAAATGTACTGCCAGTTCCTCATGCGAATTCAAGCCTCCCGGTGTTTTGGTGTTGAGATCAATAATATACCTGGACTCAAGTCTCCTAAGGGTCATCAATCTATCTCCCCCCCTAGGGTTCTGCAGTACATGGTCTAAGCAGAAATATGTCAAAAGGTTCCTATTCCCATTATGAAATTCTTTGAAATGACGAGCCACTGGGTATGTCAGGTCTCCATTGTTTATGGCCCTAGCATGTTCTAAAACCCTCATTTTTGCTTGATCAAGCCCATCCGTTTCCACTGTGATAACTCTTTAAAAACCAATTCCTTGACTTTATTTAATTCATTGAACGTGACTTTCTTGTAACACAATGCATCATCCAAGTGTTTATTAGCCTCGTTTATGTAGAGGTCTCTTGGCCATAGGACAATATTTCCGCCTTTGTCTGCGTTTTTGACAATGATACTCTTGTTATCCTTGATTTTCTTCACCAGTTTGGTATACTGTATTTCCTTATAACTCCTGTTGTGTTTTTTATTTACCAATTCTCTATTCAGTTTCTTGAGATCATTTACAACCACATCACTGAAAATGTCAATGGCATCCCGCGGCATGATTGGCATGAACGTTGATGCAGGTTTGAATGGGCTTAGGGCGGAGCTGCTACACGCAATGCCCATACTGCCCAATTCTTGCTGAGTGTTATCATATTCAGGCTCTTCGTCATCACATGCCAAAGATTGCACTACTCTTAATCCCGGAACATCAGAAATTTGAAAAGACTTGCTGGGTGCATTTTTGTCAGCGATAGAAGTTGCACGGTCATTGGCTTTTTTTAATTTGTGAAATTTAATCAGCTTCAGTTTTGGGATGAACTTAAAAAAACATCTATTCTTGTTTGGGTGTATTTGAAGCCGTTTTTGGGGCAGAAGGAGAGACCCAGTGACAGTAGTTGTAATTTATATACACAAATATAAAAATATATATATTCACTGAAAAAACAGAGGTTATAGGGACATTATTGTTAGGCTCAGATTTCACTCATACAAAATCAATGAAATTCAGCAGTTATAGTTACCTGAGCTAACTATAACTTACGCCCCCACAATACATTGCTCATGACCTCACATAGTACATCATTCATGACATGGTCAGTGACATCACTGTGTGAATGTCTATATCAGTCTGTCTGTTGTCATGCATTCAGTTAGACACATTTAATCAATCACTTATACAGTCAGTCACGCACCTACTAAATCTTCCATACATCCTCTCATTCTTCAATACACCTTGGCATCTATATAAAACATATTTAAACGTTATATAAACACACAGTCACTGGATGATGTCATCAGTGATGTCATTTGAGATGTCATCAGTGATGTCATCAGTGATGTCACTGACCATGTCATGAATGATGTAATATGTGATGTCATCAGCAGTGCATTGCAGGGGCTTAAGTTATAGTTAGCTGAACTAACTATAACCACAGAATTTCTCAGGTTTTGTACGAGTGAAATGTCCAACTAACTATAACGTCCCTGAAACCTATGTTTTTTTTCAGTGAATATAGTCATAATTAGGACCATGTTTCCATAGGAAAGAGTGTTTTGACTTGCCTATATATTTGGCACCGGTTGACGAATCTTCACAAGATTTTCCCCAAAAAGTTTCCTGGTGTTTCTTGTTGTGCATGGAAAGTTTTGGGGTGATCTTTCAAGCGTGAACTGAGAAAAAGGGGGGTATATAAAAGTGTTTTTCCAGTGTTAATTCCCATAGAGATTTTAGTCATGACAACAGCCCAAACCGCTGGACGGATTTACACCAAATTTGGCAGAAAGGTAGCTTTTGGTCCAGAAAGAACACTTTTTGTTAATTGGTGTAAATCTATTCAGTAGTTTTTGAGATATTAAAAAGACTGTAATTATAGGGAAGCTGATCCTCCGAGCATCCAACTGTCCCTGTGCTTAAATCTGATTGGCTGTCAACACTTCAACAAAGAAGTGTTGACAGTCATCTTGGGACTCAGCAACACCAGAGTCCCACAAAAAAACACTTACAAAATCAGAAAAGGGGGCAGGGTAAGAATACCCTAACCTGCTAGGTCTGGTCCTAGGGTACCCATGGGAGCCCGAAAGGTAAAAAGCAATTTTTTGGGTGGGAGTTACGCTGGATCTGCAGCGCCCACAGATTTTTTTTTAAAAAGAAGCATGGGTTCCCTCACTTATCTACTGTTTAGCCCCCGGTGGGCCAGGTCACGGTGGCATCCCTGATTATAAAAAGGAGGGGGCGCACCGGACCCCCCGCCTGAGGTTTTTTTAAGACCCGGAACCACCACCCCCCAGGGCTTTCATAGTATAATTGATGGGGCCACGTAGACCCTCCCTTCCAGTGGCTCTTTTGGGCCCCAGGGACCACAACTTTGAGCGGAAAGAAACCGAATAAAGGTCAGTAATGAGCAGAAAGAGGCAAAATAAAGGTGGGAAACAAGCAGAAATAGGCAAAATAAAGGTCAGAAATGAGCAGAAAGAGGGGGAATAAAGGTCAGCTATGAGCAGAATGAGGCAAAATAAAGGTTTGAAACGAGCAGAAAGGGGCAGTATAAAGGTCAGAAATTAGCAGAAAGAGGCAAAATGAAGATGAGAAACAAGCAGAAAGAGGTAGAATAGAGGTCAGAAACTAGCAGAAAGGCAGAATAGAGATCAGAACTGAACAGCAAGAGGCAGAATAAAGGTCAAAACGAGCAGTAAGAGGTAAAATAAAGGTCAAAAACTAGCAAAAAAGGCAAAATAGAGATTAGAAACAAGCAGAAAGAGGCTAAATTAAGGTCCGAAACGAACAGAAAGGGGTAAAATGAAGCACAGAAATGACTAGCAAGAAGCAAAATGAAGATCAGAAATGAGCAGAAAGAGGACAAATAAAGGTCAGAAATGAGCAGCAAGATGCAAAGTAAAGGTCAGAATTTTGCAGAAAGAGGCAAAATAAAGGTCAGTAACAAGCAGAAAGATGAAAAATAGAGATCAGAAAGAGGCAAGATAGAGGCAAAAAACTAACAGAAAGAGGCTAAATAGAGACCAGAAATAAGCAGAATGAGGCAAAATAGAGATCATAAATGAGCAGAAAGAGGCAAATTAAAGGTCAGAAATTAGCAGAAAGAGGCAAGATAAAGGTCAGAAACAAGCAGAAAGATGCAAAATAATTGTTCTGAATGAGCAGAAAGAGGCAAAGTACAGATCATAAATGAGCAGAGGCAGAAAATGTTTTTAAGTGAATTTGCAAGGTTTTTAAAATGCTAATTCCTAACTATATAAGGCCTGAAACCCATGGATTTTTAAGTGAATTTGCAAGGTTTTTTAAATGCTAATTCCTAACTATATAAGTCCCGAAATCTATGTTTTTTTAAGTGAATTTGCAAGATTTTTTAAATGCTAATTCCTAACTATATAAGGCTTGAAACCTATGGTTTTTTTCAGTGAATTTGCAAGGTTTTTTAAATGCTAATTCCTAACTATATCAGGTGTGAAACCTATATTTTTTTTCAATAAATTTCAAAGGTTTTGTTAATGCTAATTCTATTAGCGGATAACGTTTATATATGTTACTATCCTTCTGAGATCACCTGAGCAGCCATCTTGTTTCTCAGGAGAAGTGAGGCACAAGAGAGCACAAAACAAGAGTGGAAAACGCGAAAAGGGGGCATATAGATATATCATTTCCTCAAATTCAATTTTCTCAACAACTACTGGAGGGATTTTCACCAAATATAGAAAAGGCACTACTGCATGCCTGTCCCTACAATTTTGCCAAGTTTGGTGTAATTCCGTTCAGCCGTTCGGGCTGTAGCCGTGTCTAAAGGTCCCATAGAAAATGCCTTTTGAAACATTTCAAATTCAATTTTCTCAAGAACTACTGGAGGGATTTTCACAAAACATAGCAAAGGCCCATCTGCATACCAGGCCCTACCATTGTGCCAAGTTTGGTGTAATTCCATTCAGCCGTTCGGGCTGTAGCCGTGTCTAAAGGTCCTTATGGAAATTAACATGGGGAAAACACGTTTTGGGACCCCCCTTCCGGCCCCCGCTTAACAAATCCCCCCGAAACTTTCAGGGAAGGAGCGAAGTGGAGCTGACCAAAATTCTGGAAAATTACACACAGATTCCTCAATCAGCGCCAAAGTTATTCCCAATAGAATGTTGAGCGCATATAGATATATAATTTGCTCAAATCAATTTTCTCAACAACTACTGGAGGGATTTTCACCAAATATAGAAAAGGCACTACTGCATACCTGTCCCTACCATTTTGCCAAGTTTGGTGCAATTCGTTCAGCCGTTCAGGCTGTAGCCGTGTCTAAAGGTCCCATAGAAAATGCCATTTGATAAATTTCAAATTCAATTTTCTCAAGAACTACTGAAAGGATTTACACCAAACATACAAAAGGCACTGCTGCATACCAGTCCCTACCATTTTGCCAAATCTGGTGTAATTCCGTTCAGCCGTTCGAGCTGTAGCCTTGTCAGAATGTCCCTATGGAAATTAACATGGGGAAAACACGTTTTGGGACCCCCCTTTTTTCTCGGCCCCTTCTTGACGAATCCCCCCGAAATTTTCAGGGAAGGAGCGGAGCGCAGCGAGGCAAATTTAAGGAAAATTACAGGCAGATCCCTCAATCAGGGCCAAAGTTATTCCCAATAGAATGTTCGGAATTTCCTATAGTAACTAGGTCCTAACTATATATACCTACTGGCGACCGGTGATATATATATATATATATATATATATATATATATATATATATATATATATATATATATATTACCTACTGGCGGTCGCCAGTAGGTATATATAGTTAGGATTTTTTCCCTATGGGATTTCTGAAAATTCTATGTCTAATAACTTTGGCGTTTGTGGACGGAATCGGCTGAAATTTTCAGGAAAATGGCACATTTTGTTTCTGAGCAGCTCCTGGAAATTTGGGGGGGTTTCGTCAAGGGGGGGCTGAGAAAAAAGGGGGGTCCCAAAACGCATTTTTAACATTGAGTTTTCCACAGGGCGGTTGGACTCACTTTTAGCTCGAACGGCTGAATGGATTTGCACGAAACTTGGCAAAATTGTAGGGACTGTTAGCCCGATGTGCCTTTGCTAGGTCTCAATATATGTGCTTCAGTGGATTTTGAGAAATTAACGTTTAAATCAAGATATATATCTGTAACAGCGCTCCGGGCAGCGCTCCGGTTCGCGTACTTTTCGCTTATCGGAACTTTGCGAAGCGAAGCTGATTGGCTCTCCGGTGTCTGTCAACATTCTAAACAGTCCGGTGCGGCCGCCATCTTGTCTCTCGGTAGGATCGAGAGACAAGAGGAGGCCAAAACAAAGGAGGAAATGAAGGAAAGGGGGCAAGGTAGACCCCTTCTGACCCCCTAGGATTGATGAGGGGATATTATAGAGCCACGCTGGGCCCAAAAAAAAAAAATCAGTTTTTTTCGCCGTAGAGACGCGTCTTGGTACGCGAACCGGGCAGCTAACCGGGAAGCTAACCGGCAGTGTAACAGGAGTCTGACGAGTAGCTGATTGGCTGTCAACATTGTAAACAGTTCGGAGCGGCCGCCATCTTGTCTCTCGGTAGGATCGAGAGACAAGAGGAGGCCAAAACAAAGGGGGAAATGAAGGAAAGGGGCAAGGTAGACCCCTTCTGACCCCCTAGGATTGATGAGGGGATATTATAGAGCCACTCTGGGCCCAAAAAAAAAAATTCCGATTTTTTCGCAGTAGAGACGCGTCTTGGTACGCGAACCGGGCAGCTAACCGGCAGTGTAACGGGAGTCTGAGGAGAAGCTGATTGGCTGTTATCATTGTAAACAGTCTGGAGCGGCCGCCATCTTGTCTCTCTGTGGGATCGAGAGAAAAGAGGTGGAAAAAAGGTGTAAATGAATGAAAGGGGTAAGGCAGACCCCTCCTGAACCCCTAGGATTGATGAGGGGGCTATTAAAGTTCCCTGGGGGGTGAAAAAAAAAATGCGATTTTTCGCGGTAAAGGTGCTTCCTGGTACGTTAACCGGGCAGCTAACCGGCAGCGTAACGGGAGTCCGACATATTGTGTTTTTTGAACGTTTGTGATATGTGCACGTGTGGATTTTGTCTAATTAAGGTTAAAAATATATATATATATCTTTAAGCGTGTTTTGGCGCGCTTACGTTTTGGGTTTGGTTTGCGCTGCAGAGACGATACGTCACGGTTATGCGATGCATCATGAGGCGTCTCACGGGCTATGTGATACGTCACTTAATAAAGAATATATTTTACAGCTATAGATATTAGCTTTTAAAAAACCAATGAAATTCACAGAAAAAAACCATAGGTTATAGACCATATATAGTTAGGAATTTGCATTTACAAAACCTTGAAAATTCACTGAAAAAACCATAGGTTATAGACCATATATAGTTAGGGATTAGCATTTAAAAAACCTTATTTTATTTGCACAAAACCATTGAAATTCCATATATAGTTAGTTGCACTAACTATATATCGCGGACCCGCAATCCACTGCTAATGATGTCACATATTACATCATTCATGACATGGTCAGTGACATCACTGATGACATCACTGATGACATCTCAAATGACATCACTGATGACATCACTGATGACATCTCAAATGACATCACTGATGACATCACTGACATCTCATTTGACATTACTGATTACATCACTGATGATATCATTTATGTGATAATACATCTTCAGACTCTAATATAACCTTAGATACACTCAGTGTAAACAGGCACTCACAGACTGTCACACATCCATGGAGTTACTCACACACCTAGTCAGTCATGCAAAGAATCAATCACACCTCCATTTCCTCAACTATACAGTTATACACACCTTACTTATTCAAACATATACTAACACATATTTACTCTCTTATACAATCCTTGATACAAGTTCACAATGATTCATACAGCCACTCTCACATTCACTGGCTCTTATGTTCAGTTATTTATATATGTCAACTCTCACATGGAGTGTGTTTTACATATGTACTTACTTTGACATGTAGAACTGAGATATCCATTCACTCACCAATATACTCATGCACACAGTCAACTGTCCATACAGCTGTTTCTACATGCACTTTTGAAGCCATACACCTAGGGAATCAACTGCTCACACATCTATGCACAGAGTTATACACCTCCCAGCCACCCACACACATACTCAGTCTCCCATACAAATACTTGGGCAACCATTCAATAACCCATATAGTTACTGATATAGCTACTGATTTAAACATGCAGCAGTTTACAGAAGAACATAAATAATGATTGCCAAATTAAGACACTTTAATCACTAACCCATGCACTCAGTGAGACACATTTAATCATTCTCTCATACAGTCAGTCATGCACCTACTAAATCCTTCATCCAGACACTTATACATCCACTCATTCTTCAATATGTAAGACATATTTTAACTTTACAGAAACATACAGTCACTGGGTGTTGTCATCAGTGATGTCATCAGTGATGTCATTTGAGATGTCATCAGTGATGTCATCAGTGATGTCACTGACCATGTCATGAATGATGTAATATGTGACATCATTAGCAGTGGATTGCGGGTCCGCGATATATAGTTAGTGCAACTAACTATATATGGAATATCAATGGTTTTGTGCAAATAAAATAAGGTTTTTTAAATGCTAATCCCTAACTATATATGGTCTATAACCTATGGTTTTTTCAGTGAATATATATATGTATATATATATATATATATATATATATATATATATATATATATATATATATATATATATATATATATATATATATATAGAGAGAGAGAGAGAGAGAGAGAGAGAGAGAGGGAGAGAGAGAGAGAGAGATATAGATATAGATATATAAATCTAGAACAGCACGAAATCTTGGCATCATCTTTGACGACCAGTTGTCCATGAAGCAACACGTGGTCAAAACCTCCTCTACATGCATCACTATCATCAAGTGGCTTAGAAAGATAATTTGGATGCTTTCTCAGGAGACACAGAAAACCGTAGTCCAGGCTTTAATTACTTCTAGACTGGACTACGGCAACGTTCTTTTCCTGGGGGCATGCAAGGAGGTGACTCGCAAACTACAGACAGTCCAGAACATGGCGGTCCGGCTGCTCTGCAAACTCCCTAACAAATCCTCCACTTCCACTTCTCTACGTAGCCTGCACTGGCTCCGTATTGAAAGCTGTACTAAATTTAAGGCCCTCTGCTTTATGCACAGAATTAATGCAGGCAGGGCTCCACTTTATCTTAGCACTTTAGTTCACCAGTACTGTCCACCCCGCAGCCTTCGTTTATCCAACCAGCATAGGTTCCAGGTCCCTAGGGTCAAAAGAGCCAGAATTGGTGGCCACTCCTTCTCCTGTCTGGCCCCCTCCCTATGGAACTCTCTTCCTTTATCCTTGCGTACTGAATCTTGCTATCTCAAGTTTCGTAGGGAGGTTAAAACTTGGTTATTTAACCAATAATCGCTTTCTTTCTGAGGCTTTTTTCGCCGGTACACTCCCTTCATCTGGTCCCTAGCGCCAGGAAACCTCCGGGTAGCTGTGCGCTCTATAAACTTAAATATAATAGTAATATAATAATAATAATAATAATAATAGATATATACTTGTATGTGTACATATATCTACACACACACAAAATATACACACACATATTTGTGTTTATAAATATATTGGCTTTTTATAGTATTAAAGTGTGACGCAGGGACACTTTCAGCAGCGACAGTACGTTGTCTGCTTTCAGTCCCAGCAGCAACGTGCAGGCTTTTTTCTCGCCTCCCTGAGGGAGTTTCTTTTTCCACCTCCAGCTGGGCCGAAGATCAGGGCCATTAGGCCTCCTTTTATTTGAATATCTTGACTGGAGCCAACTTGCAACCTCACACTCCAGAGTTATCTCACCATTTTTACTATTCCCCGAGATGTACTGTGCACCTTCATAGCAGATGCCTTAACCCAATCAAATATTTTAAAATGTAGACTTTGCCTCCGATTAAGCATAACAGATCTACTGCCATGCTTCTCCTTGTTGTCACTTTCTCTGTGGCAGGTCTTAAAAAAATTAATTTATTAATTAAGGCCCAGATTTGGATTTGGGACTGCAACACTTTTTTGGTACAATCCCTATGCCAAATCATATTTGTTAAATCTCATAATGCTCTTAAATGTACTCATGACATGCCTGATAATCATATGTGTGAGGTCTTAATATCTGATGTCACTTCTTGTGATGTCACTTCCAGTGAAGTCACTTCCTATGATGTCACATGCAATGTCATGCATCGTGACATCATGCGCTGTGATGGTACGCTTCATGATTTCATTTGCATAATGCCTAACCTGGTTAGCCCCCCATTTCTTTTTTTAGGACTTGTGCCCTATGGGGGACCCAGGCAAGGCCCAGAGAACGGGGGTCCAAGACCAAGATGTCCCCACCCCTACCCACTTCCCGCTCGCCGTTTTCTCGCGTCGCACACATCCTCATAGTTAGAGCTGTCCCAAACAAAGATGGAACATTGGTTGACATCCAAATTTCCACAATGTCCCTCTTTCTATCACATTCGTAATAGATATACTGTCACATTTTGAAAATATCCACGATTTTCCTCCATGAAAATCCATTTCACAAAATTATTGTATTATTATAATCATTCAAATTTTCTAGACTGGATTTAGAAGAACCCGAGGTGAGTGGGAGGCCAAATAAAACCCCGGGAATGGCGCTTCAAACAATAGGCATGGCCACACATTGTCTTGGCCATATGTTAACAGAACGTGTCTCCGAGCACCACGTGACATGCAGAAGAAGCTGTTCCCTGTTACAGCATGATAAAAATATGCCTTGGCAAGGATGAACTGAAAACTGGACTCAGAGAGGAAGCTGGGAAAATGAGAAAACAAATTTACTTTTCAGCTCGAACGCTGCGGAAATCCCACATCTGGGGCATCGTGAAAAAAAAAGAATAAAAAAAAAACAATTTAGCTTTTTCACATTGCGTCTCCAAGGAGCCCGAAAATATTTCTATTTTCAGTAGTGCTGCTGCATAGATTATTCCCGGTGAGTGCACATTACGTTTATAGAGAATGCTGTATATTTCAAAGTGTTAACGCTGCCTTCTTGAGGCGTCCCGCAGCACATCGTTGCTTTAAAAGTTGGGGAGAGTCTTATGTCACGCACCTTTTAGTATAATGTACTCCGGTTATGGAAGTAGGATACAAACAAGGGGACTTGGAAAAAACAACATTAGTATTTCTTTGAGGGGTCGTTCACCAGATTGTGTCCTGGATATGAATTAAAAATGTGTTTGAGCAGGCCTTCCAGGAGGCTTCGCTGTACAATCCTGTCTGCATAATTGCGTTTTTTCGGTGGTCTCTGAGCTGCTTTTAGGGTTAAGGGCTAGCATGGTCCTGCATGAAACACCGTGTTTAATTCACACTGTTCAGACTCTTTTTTTCTAACGTTTTCCTTAGATTAAAGAATCCTTCCCCTCTCCTACACCCGATGGAAAGGGCCAGGCTCCCTCGACGACGCTCACAAGCGCAGTGCAGTGTGCTGTTGATTTTAATATTGTTTGCTAAAACTGGTTTTGATTCTAATATTGTACATTGGTAGCGGAGGCTTTGACGACTGGGATTGTTTATGGACAAATTAGGGGATTGTGCATTAGAAATATGATTTTTCCTATTTAAAGCCTGGCAGAGTCTTTACAGTAACCCTACCTTCATACACACATGTGCTGTGGCATCATCACCTCTCATAGGTCATCTGTCGGGGTCACTTCCCTGCTCACCACTAATCCACGGAAAAACCCTCTCTATGAATCCCAGCTCCCAAAACTCCACTCTGATAGCACTCTCAGTAGCGTTCCCAGCGCTCACCGTGACTTGCTCTACTTCATTTTATTTAAACTCTGTATAACATGGCAATATCATTTGATCCATATATAATAGGATAATAACATAGAACCCACCCTCCGACCTAACAGTTCGGCTAGAAAACGTGCCTTCTCCCAATGACTGAAGGGATTTCCAGGTTTTATTTATTTATTAATTGATTTTGTTAAGCGCGACAGCTACCCATAAGGGTTTCCCGGCGCTAAGAGACAGAACAACAACATATAACACCCCCCGCAGTTACCATGGCCATGTTATCTCACCCAGATCCAATGGATAGGCACAGATGCAGCTCGTATATCTCTGGGCAGTGGGGCATGGCGGAATTTCTTTCAGGTAATCTCCCCTAGTTCCTGCCAGCTAGTGAGCTCAAGTAACAAATTCTTCACACTATGCTTATGCTTCCCACACCAGTGGAAAGCAATGCAAACGTTCACTAGACAAGTGGCACCAGTCTCCTGGGACTGTTATGGATTCCATACTATTCCCACCTACGATTACAATTGGGTCCCTATGGATCGATACCTTCAGCATTCTCTCAATCTCCTCCCAGAATCTTGTAGGTTGGGGCGGGTCCTCCAGGATATGCGCACAAAGCCCCCCACCCCCCAATCCCCTCCCCCCCAACACCTAACAGACTGGCTTGATAAGTCAGGGACAATAAGACACAGCCTGGCTGGCCTGTAATGTATCTCATGGAGCTAGTTGGAATGCAAGAGTTGTGCCTACAAGTATGCGAGATCCTCTCAGTCTGCCTTTGTTATACCATGACTAGTCTTCGATCTGTGTCGAGGCTACAGCTCTCCACCTGGCCCTGATTTTCCCACCAATCTCTCCCAGTTGGCACAGCATTGTCTTATATAAGGTTCACACACATTTCCCTTCTTTTCATATTTATAACCTTATCCAGAGCATCAAATGCAGCAGGCTGTTCAAGGAAGTCCAGCGTTATCTTCCCAAACTTATGTTTGTGGCACGAGAACCTTCATGAAAGTTAAAAAAAATCGTAAGATAGGTATCAGGCTCTTGGGGCCTAGGACTTGAACAAGCTGCTCTGTCCTCTCAATCGCTTCAACAGACAGTGTGCTACGCAAATGATCCCTAAACTCCCCTCAACTTGATCTAGATTACAGATGTCACGCAGTGAGGCACCAGAATGAGCAGTTTACAGCATCTTATTGTAGCAGGCAAACTACACATTTATATATGTTTACCTAGTCATTAGTTCACCCATGTAGTTTCGAGAATTCGAGGACTTGGGAGCGCAGTTGTGGAAAGTTATAATGCCACTGCTGATACTGATGATAAGCATTGTCTTTAACTGACCCTATGTTCAAGAGACTACAGATAAAAGCCATAAGAACAATTAAAAAAAGCACTGACAAAGTCAATTGGTTTCGCTTATCTTCTCGTTATATTCACACTCAGGCACTTCGGGGAAGAAGAAAATCTTTATTGGTGATAAATTAAAATTGTTACAATCAAAGAGTATAAAAAATGCATTCATTTGTACATAAGATTATATAAACATATTCGAGCATTTGTGTTTTCTTCCAACAACAAAAGCACAACAATACATTGCTAAATTTATAACGGTTTTGGAGATAGCATTACATTTCAATTAATTTGTTATTCCTTATTATAGGAATGCTTATTTGTACAATAATAAAATCTTCCATAAAACTTTCAATACTATGATACTTTTTAAAATCCTGAATTAAAGTACCGTAGATAAAGTGCCATTATATGAATGAATGAATTGGCAATTTGTATAGGCGCAACTTAACCCGAAGGCATCAAGGCGCAACAGATGGAAGAATAAACAGCTGAATGGTCGGAGGCAGAAGGAGGAAACAGATATTACATGTAGGATTCTGCAAATAGCCAGGTTTTTAAATTCTTCCGGAAAAAGGCAAGAGATGACTGGCCCTTCAGATCAGCGGGAAGGGTGGAGATATATCTTTATTCTAAAAGTGCCAACCTTACTTAATTTGACGTTCTATATCAATACTTAAAAATTTGAGTGTTTCAACATAAGACCAGGCTCATTTGTATATAATAATAAAATCTTCCATAAAACAACTAACACTACATTACTTTTTTTAAAATTCAATCAATCAATCAATCAATCAGTGACACTTATAGAGCGCGCTACATACCCGTAGGGTCTCAAGGCGCTGGGGGGGGGGGGGGAGGGGGGGGGGGTGCCGCTACTGCTCGAACAGCCAGGTCTTCAGCTTCTTCCTGAAGGAGAGGTGGTCTTGGGTCAGGCACAGGTCGGGAGGGAGGGAGGGAGTTCCAGGTCTTGGCGGCCAGGTAGGAGAAGGACCTTCCTCCTGTAGTCGCTCTTCGGATGCGGGGGACGGCGGCGAGGGCGTGGTTGGCTGATCGGAGGTGGCGTTTGGGAGCGTAGAAGTTGATCCGGCTGTTGAGGTAGCTCGGGCCTTGGTCGTGTAGGGCTTTGTGTGCATGGGTGAGGAGGCGGAAGGTGATTCTTTTGTTGACGGGGAGCCAGTGAAGGTCTCTCAGATGTCCGGTGATGTGGCTGGTTCGTGGGATGTCGAGGATGAGTCTGGCTGAGGCGTTCTGGATCCGCTGGAGTCTCTTCTGGAGCTTGGCGGTGGTACCGGCGTAGAGGGCGTTGCCGTAGTCCAGTCGGCTGGTGACGAGGGCCTGGGTGACGGTCTTCCTGGTCTCGGTGGGGATCCACCGGAAGATCTTCCGTAGCATGCGTAGGATGTTGAAGCACGCCGAGTGAATTAAAGTGCCATAGTTAAAGTGCCGTAGATAAAGAGCCTTTATATTTTTATTCCGAAAGTGCCAACCTTACTTAATTTGACGTTCCATTCAATAATGAAAAATTCGAGTGTTTCAACATAAGACAGCGCTCATTTGCATATAGTAATGAAATCTTCCATTAAACAACCAACACTACATTACTTTTCTTTAAAAAATAATGAATTAAAGTGTCATAGTTAAAGTGCCTTATGCAATTCCTTCAGCAAGGGCCTTTCTTGCTTCAAATAACATTCTTATTTATTATTTAAAAATAATTCTCATGGATCAACCTGCACCAACACGATCAAGAAGTTGATGATTAGAATTTTTACTAGTTACTACAGTCAAATAGAACCCTATAAAATGTCCGCTCCTGAGCCATACGTGCATCTTCAAGATCAAGTTATAGAATTACAATTGACTATCAGCATATTCCGATATCGCAGCAGTTGTAATATCAACAAAACAGATTATACATTGTTATAGACTACCCCTAATATCGGGGGAGCACTCAGAGGTTATCTATTTTTCTGCAATAAGAATAAACTTTACGAACTGTGTAATCAGGCAAACAGATTTCCCTGAAGGGCAGGGTATAATTGCTTGGTAACATGTTCTAACCCCATTTTCTTTAAGGATAGGCTTTAGTAGGGCTGTCCTCTCTTGTAAAAATCGAGGACAAATAGATACAATATGCAATAGTAATTTATTATAAAAACTGCACAATCTGTTTGATGACCAGTTTTGTACCCATGAGGGAATTCCATCCTTTGTTGGATATCGTTCAAATTGTAACAACATACATTTATCTCTTTTGAACGGTTTACAATGGAAAATAGGATAAAGTTGTGGCTCCAATTTGATTAATGAATTAATAACTGACCAAGCCTGCCTTTTTTTTGCAAACTCCTCCTTCTCCAATATGATCGATAGGAAGTTGGCTGATTGGTTTAATGCCTGTCTGAACGCGGCTTTATTTCTAGCTAAGTGATCAAAAGGATGAGAGTTAAAATTATTTAGGCTCTCCGTTAGATAAGATCTCCAACCCCATGCGTACTCAAGCTACATTATTTCCTGCCAGCAATGGTTCACAAGTGTGCCTGGGTCAGAGTAAAATAACGGGTATAGAGATTTAAAAAATGCAGATTGTCGGGGGCGTTTCCGGGCGGCAAACAAGATAACACCGCGGCGCTCCAGAGGGTGATCTGAAGGCCCCATAAATCCGTAATTTATCGACGGATTCGGCTGGTGACTGCCCACCGGTGCCGGGAGGTGTTCGTTCTGTCCCTCCCCGATGACCGGGAGCGTGGCTGCGGCGACCGGCAGCTGGAGGCCTTTCGGGGCCTGGGCCGCTGAAGGGAGCAAGTGATGCTCCGGCCTCGTGTGATCGGCGGACCGGGTGCGAAGAAGGCATGCCGGCGCCAGCTGTGAGGGAGAGCGGCGCCCCGGCTCAGGGGGCGCTCCATCAAAATTGATTGCCCCGAGTCCTCTGGAGACCAAGTGAGACCTCCCCGGTGTCTGTAGGGAGCAGAGAGCCAGTAAAGACTGAGCAGGAGCCCCACTCGCTTAGAGGAGGAGCTCCCTTAGTTGCGCCATGTGACCAAGCATCACTCTGGGGGCTGGTTTGAGGAGGGGTCCAGACTGGCTTAAGTTGCGGTTTCTGGAGTGTCCAGGGGTAAACGAAACCGAATCTTATCTGGCAGGTATTTAAGGCAGTGCCTCGAGGGGGACGTCCTCTTTGTCTCCCTGGACCACAGCCGCAGAGTGACGGAAAACCACCCACCCACCCGGCATTGAGGTAAAGCGGGGTGGCGGAGCGCTGACAGTTAACAACGAAGGGGCATGCTCAACAAAGGAGGTTGAGTGACTGGATGGACCCCAAGACGGGGTAGGATTGAAGTGTGCAATGGATTGGCGGTAAAAAGGGGGACCGGCCTGCCGGCGGTCCTCAACACTACTGCTCGAACACGTCACTTAAGGACTGAGATGAATCTTGGGGAGACTGCCAGTGTTCAGGCACCTCGGAGGGCCGGTGCGCTATGCGGTGCCCTGGATTTCAAGTAAGGTAACTGTTTGTTGCGGCACCCTGTGGCCTGCCGGCACAAGGTGCGCAGCAGAGGTTTCAAGACTATGAACAACATAAGGCTATGCTCACCTGTGATGACAATTCTAATGTCTTGATGTATTTGATAGGTGTGTGCTGGAAAGTTTTGACATTGTTCAGGTACCTCTGAGAGCCTGTGCATTATGCCATGCTCTGGTTCAGATAATGCAACTGTTTGCTGTAGCACATTGTAGCCTGCCGGCAGAATGTGCGCAGTAGTGTTTTCATGAGGATGGACAGCTTAATGCTTTGCTGAAATGTAATAATTATTTTAATATCTTAGTGCCTTTGACATGAAAATATCACTAGAGGGTGCAACATGTATATTCTGTGTATCCAAGTAGTTTACTTATATCCATGTAGTGGTTGTCTTGAATTATCCTGCTTGAAGTGAATAAAATCTACGCCCTAGACAATATAACCGCATTGTGTGACTTTATGGGCCTGGCAAGAGTGGGGTGGGATGGATTTTGGCAGTGATGGTGAGGAGTGTGTCATGTTGTGCGCACACTATGACTCTGGGCCCGTGTGGATGGAAAATTGCGCACAACAACTTGGTGCAATCCATTTCCACAGCAATGGAAGAGTGCGCCAAAATTTAGAACATAGGAGCACATTGAAAGCAAACTTAAGGGCTGCATAGGAGCTCCAGGGGGCTTGGCCGTGAGTACAAAGGCAAGCCACATGCTTACAATGCGTGCGCTGCCATGCAGGATTGTCTCATTGCACTGCTGAGTGCTACAGCTGCCATTCCTTTGCCATGAACCCCCCACTCGTCGAGAGACGGCCCTCTTTTCGTTCTCATCAGCAACAAGTTAACAGTTACATTCAAGGGATTACATTACATGGAGAAGAGGAGTAAGGGCCGCTGATGATCGTATAAGTAAATCACGCTCAGTATTTTGTAAACGATTTAAGCAGGTATCATCACAACTGTGTAGGAGTAAATATAGTCATGAAGAATATGGCCCCGTACTACCTAATACCCCCTCCTCCCTTGTCAAGACCCAAATAATATCAAATAACAAGAGTTTTGGATAAGGGGGTCGTAGATAACCCCCGGCCGTATTTATTAACAAAAATTAAAACAAACTTAATATTTACAATATTTTCAAAAATACGCAGAAAACAAAAAAATGAGATTGATTACATTGATAAGTACAGATGTCAGATGGATAACCTTAACATAACTCTAATACAAGTTATTCCTATCCGAATCTAAAGATGTCATCATCAATAATCATAATAGCAGTTACTTTTCTGCGTGCCCCTATTTGAGCCTACGGCAAGGTCAATAACTGGTGTCAGATCCTTATCCAATTAAGCCCACCCTCCCACTGGAATGCACATGCACAGAGGGCCCATTCACCGTGAGGGTACTCCCCCCCCCCCGGTTACCCCGTACGCTGTGTATACTTCATAAGGGGTCCTGGTAGTGCTGCGCCCTTTACTGGCATCATTGTGCACATGCGGGGTGGCCAACCAGCCTAGGTAAAGCGGAACTCCCCACTACCCCGCACCCATCCTCACCAATCATGACCTTACCGCCTGACCAAGCAATTGCACTAAATACGACAATAGATGACCCATAAAAGGGGAAAACACACCTAACCCGGACATAACTAAAGAAAATAGTACAAAGCATACACCACAAACATTTGCTTTAGGGGACGGTGGGTGGGAAAATAGAATTACAGCCAGAATTACAGCCTCCTAGTGAAGCTGGTATGACAAGCTGGGGGGCACGAGGAGCAAAGAGGACGATTCCTCTGCTCCCCAGCCTTTTATGGAGCTTCTATGGCCAGGCCGGTTCTAACCGGCCTGGCGTTGTCCACAAGCGTGACTCGGAAATGATTCCAATCACTTCCGGGTCACGCTCGGGACCCCACGACCAATCGCGATCGAAGCACGCCTGTCGCATCACTACTACGCGTGACAGGCCCGCCTCTATGGTCGTCAGGGGCCGGCACGACTGCCATAATTTTGGTGTGTCCGATGCCAGCCCCGCCTTTTCTCTATGGCCTGGTACTACCTATTACCCCCTCCTCCCTTGTCAAGACCCAGATAATATCAAATAACAAGAGTTTTGGATAAGGAGGTCATAGATAACCCCAGGACGTATTTATTAACATAAAATTAAAACAAACTTAATATTTACAATATTTACAAAAATACGCAGAAAACATAAAAATGAGATTGATTACCTTGATAAGTACAGATGTCAGATGGCTAACCTTAACATAACTCTAATACAAGTTATTCCTATCCAAATCTAAACATAACATCATCAATAATCATAATAGCAGTTACTTTTCTGCGTATCCCTATTTGAGCCTACGGCAAGGTAAATAACTGGTGTCATTCCTTATCTAATTAAGCCCGCCTTCCCACCGGAGTGAGCATTCGCAGAGGGCCCGTTCACCGTGAGGGTACTCCCCCCGGTTACCACCGTACACTCTGTATAGTATCTCCATAAGGGGCCCTGGCAGTTCTGCACCCTTTACTGGCCCCATTGTGCAAGTGCAGGGTGGCCGACCAGCCTAGGTAAAGCGTAACTCCCCACTCCCCCGCACCCATCCAGCCAACCGGCTGTAATTGCTCCTGGAGTTCTAGGATAGACCACTTGTCCCTCCCCCTTGGGCGACTCCATTCAAGAATGGCACCGCCCTCTAAGGACCTTAAATTTACTGCTCACCAATCATTACCTTACCGCCACAGGCCAACATAGTTGACCGACTATCTGTCCCTCCCTAATTGCTAACTAGAGGGTCATGTCCTGCTTCTGAAGCCCCCTAACCATGCCAGCAGATTCTCTAAAAGGATTTGATTACCTACTTTCGACAAGTGGACACCGTCTTTTAAGATGCACGGCTCCACCCTGATACACCCGTGGGCAATCGTCTGTAAATGAGGAGACCTAAACAACTTCTCTATCTTGTTATTGGTCCTTCTTACTGAGTGATTCAGTGCCCTCACAGACTCCCCCCCTCCATGGAAATCTGGGTATCATCTGTGACCATACTATGGTGCACCCTTGGCATGTCTTAGCTAACCAGCCCACTTCTGTTTTTATGTCTTCCACTAGGCTCCTTCTACCCAGATTCACCAGGTCATTCCCTCCCAGGTGCAAGATAATGATACTAGGGGGAGCCCCACCCTTGCTCAACAGGTCCATTATAAAACCCCTGAACTGACTAAATTGGAGACCCCCCTTTCCATAAAATGACACCCTAAAGCCCGCCTGTTCAGCTCTGGATTTGTAATTCCCTGAAAAGAAAATTGCATTCAAACGCCTCACATATGAATGGCCAATCATCCAAATGACAGGTGGTCCTGATCTCCGTGAATGTGCATGCCCTTGTGTTGATAGTAGCTGGTGATGTGCCGCCGCCATTTTCCCACCTGCGTGACAGCCTTGAGAAACTGTAAATGTAAGCAGAGAAGGAATATGCATCAGCACCGGGCAAATGCCCTACTCACAACATGTGCAGCCGCACGTAGCACTTAAAACAATTGGAGGACCACCTCCCAATCTTTTTAACATTGCTGCTGTGAAAACCCCTTGCCGTCGCTTCAGTGGCAGCCCCTATTCTGAAGGAATGAGTCCCAAAGCAACTAGGATCCAAACCTGCCTTATGTACTGCCATATCCATGACTTTTTAAAACTGAAACCTTGTGAGCGGGGTACCGTCAGCATGGATTAACAATGTCACCCCCCCCCTGTACTAGGTCTATTCTGTAAGAATGCCTCTGTGTTAGGGGGCAGCAAGGGTTACCATGTGCCCGATGTAGTACTTCCTCCTCACCACGGGCCTCATGGTCAGTTTTTGATTTCCTAATGGATATCAATAAGGCGTCACCTCGTATTTTTACATGTTTTAACTGCAGACCCCCTTGCACATCCTGCTTATTCTGGGCCACCTATTCCCCTATCCCAAAAGCACCATAAAAAGCTAATGAAAAGGCTGCTTTAAAAAACAGAGCTTCCCCTGTGGTGTTGCAAATAATGTCAAGAGCCCCAAGTAAAGATGTTAGCAAGGCTTTCCTAACTGTGAAGCTGTTGGTGGGATCTCCCCTGTCTTTAGTTTGCGTGAAGAAAGAGATTGCTGCCACATGCCACCTGGCTGCTGCCGCTGAGCGCTCCTCTTCGTTCAAAGCCCCCAAGTAACGCAGAAGTGCCCCTGTATCATGCCACTTCTCAGCCCATTCCCTTCCCAAGAATGTACAATATGCCCAAAACGCCTCTTCATCAGCTTTCCTGGTCCTGGTAGTTAGGCTAGCTGCCACGAAGTTCGGTAGTTGGGGGCATGTTGAAGTCGCTTCTGCAGAGGGGAGGTGTGTCCTGAAACCTGCATCTTGAAGCGAGAGAGTGCATCAGCAGCATTATTCAATACCCCTGGCACATGTTTAGCTTTAAACTGCATGTTCAGTGTCATACATAACAACACTATCTCTTTCAACAGGTGGAGAATCATTTTACACCGTGCTGCCTGTTGGTTGATGCATTCGACTACAGTCATGTTATCCGACCAGAACACCACTGATTGATTATGCAGACGTTCTGGCCAAACATTTAATGCCACCCAGATTGGAAACTGTTTCAAGGAGTCAATGTTCGCTGTCACCCCATTCTCCACCCACCAAGCTGGCCAATGCTGAGCCACCCACTCATTACCGAGTATGGCACCAAATCCCACACTACCCGCAGCATCAGTCAGTAAACCTAACTCCACAGAAGTAGTGGGTGGACCGGGTCAGACTACCCTGCCATTGAAGTCCTGCAGGAATGCCATCCAGATCCGCATGTCCTGCCTAACCTCAGCCGATAGCCAGGTGTGGTGGTGCTTTTCTTTGAGACTGGCCATGGCCTGGGAGATGGAGCGGGAAAAAGGTTGTGCCTTCGGTATCGGTATGACTCTAAGAGCAAAATTCAACTGCCCTACCGTCTGCTGTAACTGATGCAAGGTAACCTTATCTTTCGCCAGGCATTGCTGCAAGCTGTCTTGAATTTCTTAATCTTATCTGTCGGTAACCGAAAACACCCTTGGACTGAGTCTAGCTCAATGCCCAAGAATTCTATTGTTGTTGTTAGTCCTACTGTCTTTCCCGGTGCCAGGGGAACCCCAAAGTCCGCATGAGTGCGCTAAATTCCTGCAGTGCCCACCCACACTTGCGGGAGCCTGCTGACCCCAGGATAAGAAAGTCAACTGATGCCCTGTCTCCTGTGTAAAAACCCATTCCAAAAATGAACTGAAATTCTCAAAGTAAGCGCAGGAGACCGAAAAACCCATGGGCATACACATATCCATGTAGAATTTTTCCTGAAACTTAAAACCCAGAAGGTGAAAATTCAATGGGTGAATTGGAAATAAACGAAAGGCAGATTAAATTTTGCCAGCAATGCACCAGGGCCCAAGCTCCTGAGCACCTCCAACACCTGGTCAAAGGAAGCATATTTTACACTACAAATCTCATCACTGATAGCATCATTCAATGAGCTGCCTTTGGGTGCTGATAGATTATGTATCAACCTGAACTCTCCGACCTCTTTTTTGGGAACCACCCCCAAAGGGGAGCAGACAAAATTGTGTACCGGGATGCAATCAAATGGCCCAACTATTCTGCCCGGCGTAGTTCTTTCTCAATTTTTTTAGCAGTCACGCCGTGATTGGTCCTAACAGAGAGTCCATTTTTGCATGCAGGTGCCCCGCGTAGTCAGGTGCAGGGATCATAAACCCATACATCAAAATCTTCAGCAACGTTCTAGCAGTGGAATGAGAAGGGTGTTTTTGTTCAGCCAAGGAGTCATAGCCATTATATTACTGGGTGAGTGTGCCATATGTCGTGTCCCCCCCTCACTCCTGTTTCCTCCTTCCCTTAACTCCTGATTTCTTAAAACATTTGGACTCTGGGTGCGATGGGTTGGCACAGATAGAGCACACGTGTTTGATCTTGAATGTGGCTGGAGTCCTGGTGCATGCAGCCCTATTAAAAGTCCCATCATGTCCACTTCCGTCCTCCCCCGCTACCCGGACTAGGGGCAGGGCCTGTGGTTTGAGGAGGCAGAAAGGGCTGAAAGGTTTTGAATGACTGGCCCCCGTTATTGGGCTGCGCTGCCACCCCAAACTGATTTAACCGCAAGATTGTGTCAATGCAGTCCCAGGAAAGGGATGGGTCAGCTGCCTTAGCCTTCCTAAACTATTTATCATACTCCTTCCAACCCATGCCCCCATATTTGTCATGAGCCATAGTAATCCGGCTCTGGTAACATGCCATCTCTGCCTGTAAGTTAGGAAAACGTTCAGCCATCACTGCCATAAATACTGAGAAACCTCTAATCCAGTTATTCAAGTTCTCCTCAATCCTGAATTTTAACAGTTCACTTGCCCATTCTCTATGGAGCATCCAGTCTTTCTTTTTCTTTGCTTCCTCCCTTTCTGTTTCATCAAGAAGCAATGAGAACATACTAACATAACTTCCTGACCAAATCCTTTCTTTCACCTCCTGTGTCACGTGTCTTGCCAAATGCTCCCGCCCGCTGCGGGTTTCACCCACACCCAATAGCTGCAATGTTAACTGCCTACCTACTGGAGCTGCTCCAGCTGGCTCTGTCAACTTCTCCTTCGCCAGACTGTTCACTGGCACTTCCTTGTTGGATTCAAGTGGAGGTACCCCACTGGTTGGCTTGGGAAGGAAAGATGTACCCAGCTCCTCTCCTGACATACCCCCAGGCGTTAACACAAACTGAGCTACCATCCTTCTTGCTTCTGCCAATGGTTCCTCCCCAATCCCTTCGCCCTCACTGATGCAGAAAACATCCCTGCCTTCCCTAACCATGGAAGAACTGCGGCTAACTGTGCCACTAAGTCCTGTGGAACTGGGTTAGAGCCTTCGCTTCCTGCCGGGACAACCAGGGCCGGGGCATCTGACGGAACCACTCCTAGACGGACCACCCCCGCGGGAACAACCGGGACAGGGGCACACAAAGGAACACCTCTCAGAGGAACCACTACCGATGGGCCGAGCACCTCCCCATCATCCCTGGGCTGTGGGACTGGCACAGGTGCTTTTGGCCTATTCTTTTCCTTTGTTACCCCTTTCTTGGGTCTAGCCCACTTGGGAAGGGGGGACAATTCTCCCCTGGGTTTGGGGGGCACTATGGTTCGCCTTGGTCTATCCACAGCATCACCCTGTCCCTCCACCTTTTCTCTGAGATCCGCAAGGTCCTGCCCTAATTTACCAACCTTCTTCCATCTCTTATCCATAGTAACCATCTTGCGCATCATTGTCTCCATCATGTATTCCATGCAAGAGCGCTTTTCGCCACGCATTACCTTGCTGGCCATTGCTTCTAACCAACTGCTACTACAACAGCGTACACAATGCTACCCCCACCTAAGTACGTTCACTTGGGCAGCGACCTACAATGGAAGCACCTCACTGTACTTCCAGGCCTAGCACACTTTCCAGGCCCTTACCTTATAATGCTGGGGGTACATGACCGGCCGTAAGCACCCACTCAACTAGAACCGCTCCACACCAGATAATCCGGTGGGTCAGGCGAGTAATCTTGTTCGGGTTGGTCAGAAAACAAGTTTAAAGTTGGTTGACAAATTAAACTATCCTCCTGAAAAGCTACCACAATATCCCTCATATCTAAACCAGTTTATTCTCAATTAGGTGGTAGGGGGTTATAGTTGGAAAACACCTGTATTGTGTTTCTTTAAGTGTTATATAGCACAAACTCAACCCGAAAGTATCGGAGCGCTTTACATGAGCACCGCTTGCATTACAGACTAACACATTCATCTTCAGGCACGGAGAGATTACGTGATTTGCCTCCTGCCTAGCCTTGAAGCCCATTCCCCAATGTTAGAAACAGGGTTTCTGGTGGCAGTGGTTTGCACACTGTCCATGCAGGGATCCTCACTTTAGTCAGGGTAAGTAAGTTATACCCTCAAAATAACCTGTGTTCACCCCCTTAGTAGCTTGGCAAGAGCATTCAGGCTTATCTTTAGAGGAAATGTGTATAGTACAGTACAGTACAGTATACACACACACAGATACCCTACATCAGTTTAGAAAATAGCCAATATTTATCTGAGTAAAGCAAGACCAAAACGAAAAAAATCCAACATACCCCAATCAAATTAAGAATTTTCAAAGAATTAAATGCAATTATAATACGCAGAAACACAATAGCTGCAACTGGGGCTATAACGACCGGCTAGACGGAGTAGAATCTTAAAGTTTGGGGTCGAACGCGATGGAGCGCACACCGGCTACCGAGTAATTCAAACCCCGGTTACAGTAACTTGGAAATGATGACAAAACAAAGAAGTTTCGAGGTGCCACTGGTGCCAGTGCAGCGTTAGTTCCTTACTATTGGTGCAGGTTGTTGGCACATCGGTGCGCAGGATGTTGCAAGGCACAGGGGAGGTGGTGCAGTAATGCACCAGTTCCGTTGGCGGTGCATAGTCGATAAAGTGTAGAGAGTTATGACCCACTGTGTCGATTTCGCAGTGTCAATGTCACACCACTGTCCCTGGTGTGGAGTCGGGTGCCATGGACTTCGATGACACGGTACTCGAGACTCCCTCTGTGGGGGGTTTCGGAGGCACTGCGACGGCATCGAGGCCTGAGTTCCAAGTCGCAGTCATTGCATTGAGCAGGGACCACAGCTCCGTTGTAGGCAGCGGTGCAGTGTCGAAGAGCGGCAGCACCTCCAAAGTCACACTGATCGGCTGGTTTCTTCTTGTTGAACACAGCAAACTCACTTCCAAGAGCCCAGGAGCTGGATTTGGCACCACTTGGCAGAGTAGGGCTCTCAGCAGAAAAGCCCAGATGCTGCAGGTGATGTCTTTGATGGCCCTGAGACTTCCAACAGGAAGCAAGCTCAACTCAAGCCCTTGGAGAAACCTTGGAACCAGGATGTAGAAAGCAAAGTCCAGTCTCTTGACTCCCAGGACAGAATCAGCAGCAGCAGGCCAGCACAGCAAAGCAAACAGCTAAGTGGCAATATCTCCTGACATCAACACAGCTCTTCTTTGTGACAGAATGTCCTCAATCCAGAAGTGTCCCCAGTATATGGTGCTAGACGTCCAGTACTTATACCCAATCCAGTCTTTGAAGATTGGCACAAAAAAAAGCACAAGTACTTTGGGCATTGCAGGGATACCAAACTGCATGTAGTTACTTCTTGGGCTTGATTTCCGTATGCAGTTCAATGCATAGCCTCAATGAAACACCACTAGAGCACAAATGTAAAACATGGCTTCAGGCCTACTAGTGTAGCCTAGCTGTAGTATGGTAACAATTGGAATTCGGCCTGTTAAAATAAATCCTTTTGGCAGGTTAAACTTCTCCTTTAAATATGAATAAATTACCTCTATGTAGGCCTTATATCCCACAAGGTAGCGTCTGTGGTAGTTAAAAGTAGGACATGTAGAAAGTTAATATTAACAGGCATTCACAGTGACTAGCAACCCAAAATGATTTTATATTGTGGTAGTCCCAGCTGTCCTTGAAAACCAAAGCACATATTAAAATCCAAATACTGTATTTCTGGAATGGGACTAGAACATAATTAAACTATTATTTTAATAGTTATTAAAATACAATTTCATGGTGAAGTTGATTTTTTGATAAATAATAAGGAAAAATGCTTAACTTTTAGAAAGTCACCCTTTACCGGACTGAACTTTCAGATGGCTAATCAGCAGAATGCTCTGCTAGCTCTCTCAGCCAGTGAGTAGCCTTCAAATAGGTTTTACATTCCTTCCAGGAGCTACACACTAGGACACAATGATTGACATATCGATCTGAATGGGCAGGGATGACTCTTCTGAGCTCCGCAGAAGGGTGGGGGCAGTGAACATCCTTTTTGATATACGATTGTCAAATCCTTCTTGAATGTCTTGTGTATCCACTATCTAGTTGTGAGGAATTCTGCTTTTGTCCTCCCAGACATATGTCTCTGGGTTTATTATAGTTACAGTGAATACTTCAAACTCGATTTTAGTGTTGAATGTTTGAGGACACCATGATTACTATAGCACACCCCCCCCCGCCACACACACGCAGAGACATTTTAAGGCATGGGCAAAGTGGGCTCTGGCCCAGGGCCCCCATCTTGCTTGGTGCCTCATCATTAAGCTTTCAGGACAGTCCAAGACAGAGGCATACCGCAAACATGATGGAGCCTCCTTCATAATATGAAAGGGGGCTTCAAGGTCTCCAATATCTTATAAATATTCAAAGGCTTTGCACTGAATGGGTGTTCCCTGAAGCACTGGGGTCCCTGTAAAGGACTGGAGGGTCAAAAAAGAGTATTGTCAATGATCAACCATAGTTGCTTAGGGCTTGAATGAGCTGCAAATGGATAATACATTCAGAGTTGATTGGAGCCGGGGGCCTGATATTATGTTTGGCCCGGGGCCCCCAAAATACTTAAGATATCCCTGCACAGACAAAGCCTTCAGAGTCCAAATTTAGTGTGGCCGAAGACTTCTGCCATCTTGAAAATGCTCAAAGTCGGTAGGGCTGGGAACATTTACCTCATTGATTAGGGGATGCTGAGCAGTCATTCCCACCCACCAGCTGGTTGTAGGCACAAATGTGGCATCCCACTTCTGGACCTGATGAAGATCTGAAGAGGAGCTGAGAGGAGCCCTAAAAGACAAAACCTGCTCCATCTTGTACCGTAACCTAGGACAAAGAAGTTGTCTCTAAGGGACATAGCACTGACCTCCTATTAAAGCTACAGGGATACAAAATCTACAACAGGGCTTTTCATTGAAGTACCCTGCTGACCTAGCTGACCTATTGGCACCTGGACCAGGCCCTGCTGTTGGCCTCTGCCTGACACCCTGTGAGTCTCTAAATTTAGAAGTGAACTCATGTAGTGGATTGGGTCTTAAAAAATGAAATCATAAGGTAAAATCTTTGACCAGGATGAACCTGGTTAGTGCATCCCACCCATGCAGCATCGAGGTCAGCCTCAAATTTGGCCTAGGTCCTGGTCTACAGTGACCATAAACTATAACTGTCGCTTTGGGCTTTTTGGTGCTATTTCCACTTCAAACTTTAAAAATGCATATCTCCGGTTACCCTTATCAGATTTTTGCCATTTTGGTGTCATTTGGCTTATTACATTGGACTCTATTTTGTCTAATGTGGTTGGGAGTTTTTTGTTTTTGTTTTGCATTTTAAGTTTATTACTGTATTAGTACTGCAGAAAATATTTGACACATTGCCCTGAATTAATCCTGTCTGCGATGTGCCATAGCTACCAGGGGGCTGAGCTCAAATTAATATAGTGACTTTAAGGGTTCACCCTGACAAAGCTTGTGATTGTTCCTTGAGGTTGGTAGTCACCCACCCTAAATAATAACCCAATTTCTTCCTGAACATTCAAACACAGCAAATTGTGTTGTGCGCAGGGTGGGCACTCAAAGATGTTTCTCTCTGTATCGGTGAATGAAGCAATAGTTCCAACAATGGGTGCAAGTGAACAGATTTGTGCTCTTAGATGAAGCCAACCCAGCATCAATTTGGCAGCCCTGGAAAATTGCGATATGGGATAGCAGGTTTTATTCATAACATTTTTATGGATGGGAAGTAATGTGTCAAACAGAATAGTCCACTATGATTAAGCTAAAATAAATTCGAGTTTGGGCTCAGACATGACTGGAAGGGAAAATGGGGCCAGATATATGCCAAACCATTTTTCTGTTGTAAACTCACCTATTCACAAAATCCCAGGGCCTGCAATCATAAAATACTTATTTGCCATGTACTAAAGCAATTTTTAATTGAGGAAACACCTTTGTGAGTGAATGAAGGAGGTCTGCTGTTCATTCAGCATTGCAATTAGCAGGTGAATTGAAAGTGGCATCCCTTCCTTATTGCAGTACGCAACGAGGTGTACTGAAAGTTTGTGATCGCAATCGCAAAACATTGAAAAGTTACCAAAATCTCAAAGGAGGTGGTAATTTATGCACAAAAGGGAGCTGTTCCACTTGGACATCTTCTCCTTTGGGAATTACATCAGGTGGTTTTGGGAGGTGGAGGAGGCAACGGACCAGAAGAACAAACATGAGCATTTATTTAAAGTACTACCTTTTCCAGGAAGGAATTTGGGACGCTTTAAAAAAAGGTTTCCTGTTGAGAAGGTGACCTCATGGACGTGGTCTGCTTTCCTTGCAGGCCACCACCTCTCTGTTCATAGCCAATCACAATGGATCGCAAATAGTGACCTACCTAACGAATTTTTATTAGACATGTCATTTTGCGACACTGCCTATTAGTACATAGGTTACGTCACAAAATGACAGAGAGGTGCATAATTTTCACCTACAAGTTGCGAGCTGCCTATTAGTATTTCGGGCCGTCTGTAAATATCCAAGAAATGTTGCTACATAATTGTTTACAAAATGTGCTGCATTCCCAGAAATATCAAATTATTGTGGAATGAAGCACGTGTGAGCAATAACGAACAGATGCAGTCACTGTTTTAACATGGTACGGGTTTTCTTCAGAATAACTATTATTAGGCATAATTGTTGATCTGTTCCCAATCTGGGGTTTGTTTTGCTAGATAGAACACGCTTGCAAATGTTAAGCAGTGTTTAATAGGGGTGGACGCTGGGCTTCATTTAATCTGTATAATCTGCATCGTATTGTCTGTTTTGGGATCTGATAGCATCAGATGTCTGCCCCTACAGCGTTGAACTCTTAAAGTGTTGCTATCATACTTTTTAAAAAAACTCTTTTTATTGATCAACAAAACAAATAGCAGTTTTCAGAAGCATACAAACAGATGCAAAATCTATATAAGTTATTTTACATAAATTGATACCACCGTGACTAATTATTCCTGTATCTCTCACTTAGTATTTAGTAGGTCGTGTAATCTGACTTCACTACGACGTAGTTCCACAATTGGAGACAAACATATTTCTCCCCTATGTTCATTCCATTTCGCCCACTTATGATCCCATATTTGGGGGCATCCTCTATGTTTGAAAACATATTTCTCTGCGATCATAGCTCTGTCCATATCTGCAACCCATTCTCTAATACATGGAATCTCCCCAACACCCCATTTTTGTTCAATGTTTTGTTTTGCGAGGGCCCATCCCAATGACACCCATGATTTCTCAGTTTGGGTGAGGTCTGTGGCATCCCAGACATTTAGCAGACATAGTTTCGGAGTATCAGTCAATTTCTTCCCCCCAGCTTTCTCCAATTGTTTGGTGACAGCTCCCCAATCAATCAATCAGGAGTTTATATAGCGTGCTACTCACCCGTGAGGGTCTCAAGGCGCTGGTGGGGGGGGCAAGTGGCTCCGGATCAGTCGGAGTATGATTGAGCAGCTGGGCACTCCCAGAGAATATGGAAGAAAGTTCCCACCTGGTGACATTGTCTTAGGCAAGAAGGATCAGCCCTCCTATCCATCTTAGCCAAGACTCCCGCAGCAAGATAAACTCTATGTATGATCTTGAGTTGGACAAGGCAAGGATGGCCACCTACCTAAGAGAGGCCAAGGTGTCTCGCCAATCATCTTCTTCCAGCACACCCAGATCTGCCTCCCAATGCTGCCGCAGACGTATTAAAGGATCAGGGCGATTGTTAATCAGTTTATTATAGGTGAGGGATATAGCCTTCTTATTCATGGGGTCAAGTATCATCCGTCTTCCAGTGGGGAAGCCTCTGGAAGTGGGCCCCTCCCCGGTTTTGCAGTTTTGAGCGCATGGCTGATCTGTAGATATCTGTATGTTTCGGATTGTGCAAGGTCATATTCTTTTGGTAGGTCAGCGAAAGAGCCCAATCCCTTGGAACGCCACATATCCCCCACCGTTAAGATACCTATCAGGTCCCACCCAGGGCAGGCACTCAAGCGGCCCAATTGTTTGTGTTCCCAGAGTGGGGTCGCACGTGTAATTTTGTTGTGCCAGCCAAGTTTCTTCTTGAAAACGTGCCAGGTTTCAATTGCACGTGCTGTCGGCCCAGTAAGGTCTAATTTCTTAGGGTTCGTATAAAGCGCTTTATTATATTTGTCTTGTCCCATAAGCCACCAGTCTGTATAGAAACTTGGGTCCTCCCGGTCCCCAGGAGCCCAGCTGTTGATCACCACAAGTTGAGCTGCTTGGCAATATGACCTAAGGTTGTGCTATCATACTTTTGAACATTTCTCCAAACTTTTCTTCTCACAGAGACCTACTTTCCACAGTTTAAGTTACAGGTAGAGTCTACTACTAATCACAGCCTAACATTCCTTCATAACTATATGGACAAGGATGGAAGGTCGTATTACTGAAATCAAGTCTTTAATCCTATTCACACAAAGAATCCACCAAACAAAAATTTCTTGCCATGCTGACATTACCCAATAGTTATATTCAACAATATACGAAAAGGTCCCATTTTATTGCTGCTCCTCAAAATACCTAGGTGTCTGCGTTGTACTCAACTTTACATTTTAACGTTGCGTTTTCATTCTGTAGTTTTTCTTTTAAAATCCTGGGAAGTAGTATAGATTCCCATTCCATTTAATGCCTGATAGAATGTATGCTTGTAGGTTTCTGCTCCCTAAACAAAGTCAATTTAAAATCAGGATTTACCTCAAGTAGGACATAGGTTATGCACTATTTTGCTTGCTCAACCCACCCCTCTGGTCTGCATCAGTTGTGACTGACAGTGAGGCCTTTACTCTCATTGCCCCTGGAGAGGTCATAGGTTGTGCGTTCCTCCCAAAGTGGGTGGGATGGTTCAGTAGAATGTAGATGGCCACCAGGCCACCATAGGTCTCCTTATCTCTTGACTGGCTAAAATTGCAAGGCTCTGTTTGCAAATTTCAGTTGAGCTAGACAATTAAAGCAAAATGCAATGTATTTCTAAAAGCCCCCTTCCCCTCCCCCTCACTCACTAAGTACAGTCCTAGTTTTACTTCTGCTTTCAAAGAGGTATGGGGCTCAATAAAACAGTTCAGCAAGGAGTGTTGCACTATAACAACTGAGCCATGGGATTCAAAAGCCACATCACATTCCTGTGGTCATGAAGCACTTAAACTGTAATTGCTTACAATTCTTGCGCACTAATTCACCAAAGTCAAAGTATTCTGTTTAGTTGTGCTTTGCAGTCTTTAGAGGGGAGTAATAATGGAAAGTGAGGGGGTGAGGTTAGAGGAGGCTTGTGTGCTGTTTATTGATGGGCTGCATTAGGTGGGGGCCTCTTGACCCTATTTTGAATCTGTCTGGAGCATTAAGTCCAGTAATGTGTGTGGCAAAGCACATTGCCCATTGTTTTGTTTAGGTGCATGGTTTGTCTATTGCTTTAGTTAAGATGATTATTAAGGATTCATGCATATTCGCTTATTCTGTGGCCTTGATACAATCCTATGTGCACGTGGCTTTGGTAAGCGTAAGTGAACTTCTTTTGGATGGTTCCTTTGTAGACTGGTGAGAGGATATAGATGTGTTTTTGAGGAGACAAACCCTTTGCCAACTATATGGCTTGGAGTCATGTTGTGCATGTGATGGTATTAGGGGCTGCATGCAATGTGTACTGCTGCGGTTAGGTTAATATATAGGTGACTGGGTTAAAGGTGGGTCTGTGTCATTGTGAAAGTCTTTGCACACTCATAAGGTGTTGCGTTGACCTATGTTGGGCGCTGCAGATCTAAGCTGCAGACAAAAGAGTTGCATACAGAAAAGCACCCCAACATACAAATAATTTATTTATGCGTAAACAATTTTATACTGAGAACGAGAGAGATAAAATAAGGCTGATCAAATGTTAACGGGGCATCAGGGCAGATATTTGCACTCTTCCACTTCTTAGTAGGGTAGGTATGTATGTGTAAATGACACACCAATATATGCTCACGAACACTTATTTGTAAAATGGATAGAGGAACGCCGGAAGTGCAGTCTTATCAATTGTGGTTTGGGAGTCTAGAGGTGACTATTTTCATTTTTCCTTCAAGTATTCCTCTTTCAGTGCAATTAATTAAAGTTTTCCTTTGCTGTTTGATGTGGATTGTTAATCTCCCGTTCTACTCTTCATTTATGGGTTTAAACCCCCTTCTAAGTACTACCAGAGCGAATCAATAGCACATCGGAAGGTCCAAAATACATTTCATAGAAGCACTTGCACACTACCTCATTTATGTGTATTTGGAAAATGCATTATCAACCACAAGGGTATCCTAATTCTGCGCAGGTTTGTGTGCCCAGCAATTTCTGTTGTAGGTTGGTTAATTGAAAAGCCAGGTCTTCAGCTCCTTGGGTTACTTAACCCCTTCACTGCTGATGACGAGCTCAGCTCGTCATCAGCCACGATGGTCGTGTGCGGATGACGAGCTGAGCTCGTCATGTAAAGCTGCTTTTTGTAATTTGCCGCCGCAGCGATGCGGTTAAGAAGAGACAAGAAGTCTCTGATGTGTTGTAGGAGGCCGTTCTATGCTTTAAGAGCGATGTTAGAGAATGCCCGTCCTCCAAATCTGGCTCTGAGTATTTGTGGGATGTGTGCGAGTAGGAGACCTGCAGAGCGGAGTTGTCAGGGTGATTGGTGGAAGGAGATGCTACTGTTCAGGTAGGTGGGGTATAAGTAGTGTAGTGCCTTGAGTGTCTGTATGAGGAGTTTGAGTTTGGCTCACTTGTGTATCGGGAGTCAGTGGAGCTCCCTAAGGTGTGGTGTGATGTGAGTTCTGTGTGAGATGTTGAGTATGATTCTGACTGCTGAGTTCTGGATGCTTTGTTGCCTTCTAGTGAGTTGCTTGGTGATACCAGCACAGAGGGTGTTTCCATAGTCCAACTTTTTGGTGACTAGGACATGAGTGAGTTTTACTAGTGTTGCTAGGGAGTCATTTGAAGCTTTTTCCTAGCATTTTCGGAGTGTGGAAGCAGAATGCTGTTATGGCATTGACTTATGCAGTCATGTCCAGTTTGCTGTTGATGATTATTCTGAGGTTCCTGGAATAGGTTCTGGGTGTGGGTCCAAGTTAAGCCAGCTACCAATTAAAGTCCCATGGTGAAGCGTTCTTGGTGAAGATCACTACTTTTGTCATTGGTATTGAGCTTGAAACATTTGGCATTCATCCATTTAGTGAATTTGATCATGCAGGTGCTGAACTTGTATCATGTATTGAGGGTTTTGTCTGAGAGGAGAGTATAAGGTGTGTCTCATCAGCGTAGGAGAGGATGTTGATGTGTGCGTGGGTGATATTGGCCAGAGGGATCATGTATGCGCAGAATAGGGTGGGGCTGAGTGATGAACCTTGAGGCAATCCGCAGATGAGTTGTGGACTTCTGAGGATAAGGCACCAGGCTGTCACCTTGAATTCTATCTTTTAAGAGGAAGAAGATCCAGTAAAGAGAAAGTCATTGGATGCCTAGTCTCGTGCAGGAGTATGATGAGGATGGAGTGCAAGACCCTCTTAAAAGCTGCTGCAGAGAACTCGAGGAGAATGAAGGCTGTTGTGTCTCCCCTGTCAAGGATCATGTGGATGTAGCATAAGATAGCAACGGTTCATGGGCCTACCACAATACATAAAAAAGACGAAATGGACTAACAGCATTTCAGTGACATGGCTGACTAATCAAGACGTTGGTTATGACCTTCCAAGTTACACACATTTCTAAAGAGAGAGCTCACACACTCTCTGAGCAGCCAGCAGTCTAAGCACTAATTCCGAAATCTGGAAATAATTTAGAATTGTAAACATATTCATTGATTTCTTGTTGGTGATTGCCATATGTACCACAAGGTTTTCCTAGCGTGTAGAAGAAAGGACCAGAAACACCAGCCAGACTGTATTTTCCACTGGAAAATACCACAGACTATGCTCAAACAATTGATCTGGAAAGAATGTTGTGGCTTTCTGTTCATTTGGGGTTTCTGTAAACTTAGAGATAAACACGTATAGGTTTTAGTAAGGTTCCTTATGTAATAAGTGCAAAACAAAGTTTTAAAATGCAATCTTAGCCCTTGCAAAATCTATGTCTCTCCATCAAACAGTTGGACACTGAAGTATCCTGGACGATTACGACTCTGTGAAAACTAGTCATTGTGGATAAGTCACACACGGGTGATGTATATGTAGACAGGTCTGTGAGCCTATGTCCTAGAACACTGAAAAGTATTTGTTTATTTTATCAAGCTTGTAACCTCGCATTCTCACAAGGAGTTTTGATGCTGCCTTTTTTTTATCATGAGATGTAACTGGTCTGTTGGGCTAAAGCAGTTGCTGAAATAAGAATTATCTACTAAGAATGCTGGGACCGTTATTCATCACTTAATTTCTCCTATGATCCTGAGACTGGGAATAATTGTGGAGTTTAATTCGGCTGAAAGAATGTGAGCAAAATAGCCCAAGAGACCATGCAAATTTCAGGTTCTATGTGGTGTGAGGCACAATTCCGTGACCCTAGTAAACCCAGCAATTTCCTTTGGCCAGAGAGAACAGTGCAACGTGGCTAGGAAACGAAGACCTTGCCAAGTCCTACTGGCATGTGAGATGCGCTCGATTTCCTGATATACCAATCATTAACTGCTGCATCACTGACTGCCCCATAAAGTGTTGTTCTTAGATATGTATAGCTCTTAGCGCCAAGCCTGTTTGACAAGGTCGTTTCCCATATCTTCTATTTATGTTCTCTCTGAACAGGGCTGTCATGCTGTCTCTGCTGTTCCACCTTTGGATTTTGTTCTTTGCTGCTAACAGTCTTGTTGGAGTGTCCCTTGAAAAAGAGGAAACATTGCCGAGGGAATCACCACAGCTCCTTTGCAGCATGTTGGGGCCTCAGGGCCCCCCAGGCTTGCCAGGGAAACCCGGATCTCCAGGAACAGTCGGGAGAGTAGGATTCCCAGGAAAAGATGGACCTGATGGAAAAGATGGGGAGAATGGAGAACCAGGAGAAGATGGTAAGGCATCCACAATGTGACATGCTATCTGGTTGCCTGATCGGAGTGTCATGTCTTTTGGTCACCAGCTTTTCCAACTGGTGTAAACCGGTCAAGCAGTGGTTCCAAGCAAAAGTCTGAGAGCCCTATTGAAATCCATTATACAACACCCCCAGACTCTACCCGATGCTAGGCTTGTCTCAGTCAATTTAAGGGTCCTGTTCTGCTCTTCATCACCATCCTGTCATACTGTTATGTTCTAATTGCTGGACCCCTGCTGTACTGCCTCCCATTTATTGTTTTAATTGTCATGTTTCCATCCCCTGATGCCCACTGTTTCCTGTCAATGTTTGGTCAAGTGCCACTTACTGTTTCTCTACTGCTCTGCCTCTCCCCTGTCATTGCACCAGTTGTCTTTCTCCCCAACATGCTCCACTCTCTTCTCTCTATGTGTCCAGCCTTGACTTGACTTGGGTCTTGCTGCATGGCTCTTTGTGACTGCCAGGCACAGTGGGCCTTCTTAGGGTCTTTACCTCAGATTGATCTGGAATGCATTATAGAGCCTTGTCTTCATGGCCAGAAAGAAGATCTATGAGAATTGCTTTTGAGGGCAAAACTAGGAAGATCACAGGCTGGCTTCATGTTTAAAGGGAATCGTAACCATACCAAGACAGTTCTTTGTTTTGTTTTTGTCCCAGTGTTATCATAGAGTCAAATATAGACTCTCTGCACTTAAGTAATCACAACCATATAGTGGTACCAGGAAAGGCCACATCGACAGTATGTCTTGCAATTCATAACAAGGGAAAACAAGATACACTGTAATTTGCTATGTGAAAAAAATCTGTGAACTTCAAGAGTATGACCACGGGCACAACATCTGAATCCTTACCTGGACAGTTCTCGCCGTGGGTGAATTTAATCAACTGCTTCTCTTTGTTTTCCTTATGGTGGCCAAGCCATATCACTGCAGTTTCCTGTAATCCGGTCTGTTATTATAGGTACAGATGTTCCTGCAGGGATGAGTACTGATCTGAAACAACATCTCATTTTTCTATTGCAGGTACTCCTGGCAGAACAGGCAACCCTGGAAAACCGGGAGCAAAGGGAAAAGCTGGTGCCATTGGCAGAGCAGGTCCACGAGGACCAAAAGGGATACAAGGAGACCCAGGAAAAGATGGGGCAGCAGGGAAGAAAGGTCCTCAGGGGAAACCAGGGGAGACTGGAATGCCAGGGCCGTGCAAGTGTGGTGTGAAAAAAGCAAAGTCTGCCTTCTCTGTTGCTGTCACCAAGAGCTACCCGAAAGAACGCTTGCCCATAACATTTGACAAAGTACTCATGAATGAGGGTGGACACTACAATGTCTCCAGTGGCAAGTACGTATGCAGTATTCCTGGAATTTATTACTTTACATATGATATCACGTTGGCAAACAAACACTTGGCGATAGGGCTGGTGCACAATGGTCAATACCGCATTAAGACATTTGACGCAAACACTGGCAACCACGATGTTGCTTCTGGTTCCACCATACTTCTGCTAAAGAGGAGAGATGAAGTCTGGCTCCAGATCTTCTATTCCGAGCAGAATGGACTATTCTATGACCCCTATTGGACAGACAGTCTTTTCACTGGCTTTCTTATATATCCAGACCAAGAAGAGTCGGAGGAGTCTGATTAGATCTTAATTACAAAAAAAGATTTCAACAGTGTAGTAAATGCATTTGTATACTCTCCTTAAAAATAAAAATAGGTTTTGCACACTGTGGAGCAGACAATATTGTATTGCCTATATATTATCAATCCTAAAAAGTCAACACCCAGAGAAGACAGTCCACGTTATGCAAAAGAGTATTGTGCAGCAATTAGGATGTGGTTGTTTGCCCGCACCAGTTCCTGTGATAATTTAGCCTGAAGTAGCCATTTTTCCATCACCTTCACCCCGTCACAAAAATAACATAATAGCTGAAAAAATGCATGCGACCCCGTTAAACCCATGGTTTTAACGGTGCAAAGTAATGCCCTGGTTACTTACCAGTAATCTTCATTACTCCGAGTCCTTGTCTTCCTCGCCACAGTAATTACCCATGAGCCTCCGGCTCCCACAGAAACTCCAAACATGAATCTTTCGCTCTAGTCTCCCTCTCCCTCCTCCAAGATGGCCCCCAGTGGCTCCAGCCAATCCCATAAAGGGATACAGAATCACCAAAATGACCTGAAAACCAAGCCGCAGACATGAAGCCACCACCAGGGCCGGGAGGGAAGGGAAACTATACTGTGGCGAGGAAGACAAGGACTCGGAGTGATGAAGATTACCGGTAAGTAACCGGGGCATTACCTCCTAGTCTATCTTCCTCGCCACAGTAATTACCCATGAGCCGATACCAAAGCAAATCAGCTTCATGCAAGGAAAACAGGCCACACCAACAATGCAGCGAAAACATAGTTTAATAACAAGAGGCATAGCAACCAAAAAGGACAACCTCTCAAGGAACCCCCGCAGATAGAACAGAAGAGGCAAATGAAACAGAACCCCCACCCCTAACCTGGAGGCGGTAATGGGACATGAAGGTATGAGGGGATGACCAAGTAGCAGCCCTGCAAACATCCTCCATGGAGACCCCCTTGAAAGCAGCCCATGACACAGCAACAGATCTGGTGGACCGACCTTGAACCAGAAGAGAGGGAACCTCAGAAACAGAACCATAAGCCAACAGAATGGCCTCTTTAATCCAACGACTGACCGTGGAGAGGGAGGGCTTTAGGCCCTGATGCAACAGACCAAAATTGACAAATAAATTGTCCACCTTACAAAAGGAAGACGTGCGTGACAAATAAATCAATAAGGCACTACAAACATCCAAGAGGTGCAAGAGGCAATCCTCATCCGAGGAAGGATCAGGGCAAAGAACCGGAAGAACCACCTCCGCAGACTGGTGAAAATAAGAATTCACCTTAGGCCCAAATGTAGGATGAGGGTGCAAGACCACATGATCCGACAAAATGACCAAAAAAGGGGCAGACCTCAGGAAAGCCCCCAACTCCCCAATACGCCTGGTAGAACCAATAGCCACAAGAAACACGACCTTGAGCGTCAAAAACTTCAAGTCCACCGACTCCAACGGCTCGAAAGGAGCCAACTGCAAGGAACGCAACACAAAGGAAGGTCCCAAGGAGGAGGAAACAGGATAGGACGGGGACGTTGGAAAGAAAGAGATTTAAAAAGAAGTGCCACCAAAGGAGAAATTGAAATCAAAGGGAGGACATGAAATGCCCGAATGGTGGCCCACTGAGCTCGAAGAGTCTAAATGGCCAAGCCCAACACAAACCCATCATTAAAAAAATCCAGATTGCGAGCCGGGTACAAAGAATCCACTGACAACCCGCAACCTACACAACAAGAAGCAAAATTATCCCAATGTTTCGCGTAGGAGTTCAGCGTAGAAGGCCTTCGGGACTGCTGAATGATCCCAGCAACACTCAAAGAACAACCATCACGCATCAGCGAATCCTTCTCAAGAGCAAGGCCCAAAGACCCAGGGACACCGGCAGAGGAAGAAGAGGCCCCAACAGAGGGTAAGGTACAAACGGCAAGGCCCACCCCGGAGTAACAGCCAATTCCAACAACAGTGGATACCAAGGGCGACGACACCATCCCGGAACCACCAGAAGGACAAAGGACCCCTCCCTCTTGATCTTCTGCAAGACCGCCGGAATCAGGGGAACAGGGGGAAAGGCATACAAGAGCCCCTTTGGCCAAGGGAAAGACAGAGCATCCACTCTCCAAGCATCCCGGCAAGGCATAATCGCGCAAAAACAGCGGACCTTGGCATTTGACTGGGAGGCAAAGAGGTCCACGATCGGAGACCAAACATCCTCACCAACCTCCGGAACATCAACGTCGTCAGGGACAAAGACCCCATGGAAGGAAACACCCGGCTCAGACAGTCCGCCACAGTGTTCCCCCGACCGGGCAGGTAAATGGCAGACAGAGATGACAGATTCAACTCCGCCCAAGAATAAATCCGACGACCGAGGCAACTGAGGGAAAGAACTCTGCAACCCCCTTGATGGTTGACATAGGACATCACCACCTGATTGTTCGTCCGGACTTGCACATGGTGACCCCGAAGAAGATATGAGAAGGCCAAAAGACCCAATAGAACAGCCTCCAGTTCTTTGAAGTTGGAGGAACAAGACATCATTGAGGGAGCCCAAACCCCCTGGGTCGATGAATCCCACACAGTAGCACCCCAACCCAGCAGACTGGACAGATGACCCTCATCCAACCACCAACCCAGGACCACTCGAACATCCTCGGACATAGGATTCAAAACATTCATATCTAGGGAACAGGGGACCCAATGCAACAAAATGTGGAACACCACCAGATACACGTGGAGGCGAGCCCATGGTACCATCAACAAAGACACCGACATCAGACCCAGAACGCTTAACCACAGGCTCACAGGATGAGAAGGCCCCAACAACAGGAAATGAACTGCAGACATCAGGGACAGAATCCGAGCAGGGGGCAGGAACACTATCCCCAACTTAGTCTTGAACAGAGCCCCAATGAAAGCCAATTCCTGCGCAGGAACCAGGGAGGACTTCGGCACATTCACTAGGAATCCGTGATGCTCCAGGACATGGCACACTCTCTGGACATGCAACTCTGCCTTAGAAAGAGAAGAAGCAGAAATCAAAATATCGTCCAGATAAGGAAAAACACTAATTCCCTCCCCATGCAAATGTCCAATAAGCGGAGCCCGAACCTTAGTAAAAATCCTGGGAGAAGAGCAGAGCCCAAAAGGTAATACCTGGAACTGGTAGTGATGACCCAGGATGCAGAACTGGAGAAACCTCTGAGAATCGGGGTGAACAGGCACATGCAGATATGAATCCCTCAAGTCTATTGAGGCCAGGAAATCTCCCCCTGAGACACCAGAGGAAGGATCAACTGTAGCGAAACCATTTTGAACATCTGGTGAGAAATGAAAGTATTGACCCACTTCAAGTCCATCACAGGCCTGAGATCCCCTGTGTGTTTGGACACCAAAAATAGAATGGAATACACGCCCAACCCCAACTGATCGTCGAGCACAGGAATCACCGCATTTTTGACTACCAAGGATTCGATGCCTTCCAAAAGCGCCACCCGTCTTAGAGGGTCTCTGGGACAAGCAGTGGATCTGAAACAATCTGGGGGAGTCTGGGTAAACCCAAGACGCAAACCTTCCGAAACCACCTGAAGCAGCAACTGGACTGACACAGTCTTGCGCCAATATTCCATGAAGCAAGTGAGGCGACCCCCAACAGGACCCACACCAGGAGCGATCCAGTCATGACTTAGAAGCAGGAGCGGAGGAGGCAGAAGCTCCGGAGAACCGGGACTTATCAAAGGAAGGAGCACCCTGGCCACGCTCCCTCCCACGAAAGGGCTGACCAGCACGGCCCCTCCGAGAAGGACCAAAAGCCCTCTGAGAACCAAAGGCACGGAAGCGACCAACCCGCTCAGGAGCAAGGAGCTTACGGTCCTCTGCAGTCTTCTTCACCATCTCATCCAATGGGGAACCAAACAGCTTAACCCCAGAAAAGGGGTTCTTCATCAGGAGACCCTTCTGTGCAGCATCAGCCTTCCAGGAGCGGAGCCACAACTGACGTCTCGCAGCGACAGAAGACCCAGCCACAGAACCCGCCGCCCCCAACGAATCAAAAGAAACATCAGAAAGCAGTCGAACCTGTTGCTCCATCATCGCCAGAGTAGAAGAGACATCCTCCCCCTGGTCCAACAATTCAGACAGAGATTGAAAATCCTTAAGCAAGGACTGGATCGTGTAAGAGGAATAGGCCGCCGCTCAAATGGAAAAATTAGCAGCCACAAAAGTGCGCTTCACCGCTCCATCCACCTTCCGATCTACAGGGTCAGCAGGAGAGGAATCCTCAGAAACAACAGCTCCATGATACGACATACTGGCCATCGAGGAATCCACCTTGACCGAGGAAGGAAATTTCACGGCAAAATCCTGGAGAGGATAGCGTTTATTCAGAAAACGTGGAAAGGACCCCTTGTCCACATCCTTCCATTCCGATTCCAAAACCTTCAATACCGAAGAATGAATGGGCAAAGACTCAGACTCAGGACGCTGATACTGGGAGAATAAATCACCATCAAGAGGGGACACAGAATCAGGAAACACCAAATTTCTGCGAATGTGTCCAAGGACCAACTTAAGATCCGCCCCTTGCACAAAGCGACCCTTTACGTCAACATCCTCCTTAGCGTCTGAATCAAGAGCAGGAGCGCTATCACATCTGGCCCTTTTATCAGCAGGAACAGGCCCCTGACCCTGCAAGGCAGCAGCCACAGCAGAGTTAATCATTTGTTGCAAAAACTCAATAGAAGGAATCGTCACCCCAGAAGTAGAAGCCTCTGAAAATGAACCAGGATCAGGCATGTCTGAAGAACCACGCTCCATGATCACCATAGACGAGGGAACAAACACAGGCAACTGAGAACCCCACACGCCCGGTGAAAAAGGACCCGAGGTTGCTAGGCAACCATTCAAATCACTCAACCCACGCCCCCAAAGAGCATATGATCGCAGGCAGACCAGCACGTGCACCATCAAAACGGCATGAAAACCGCCGCTCGAGGAAGTCACAAAGATCTCCTACGAGCTATATCCAGACGCAGCAGCAGGTAAGCGGGAGGGAAATCCGGTCCCAATTACAAGCGCACTCGGCCGCGCCATGTCTGCTCAGCAGGACGCGCGGCCGGGAAGAGATCAAACCTGTAATCGGCTCCGCACAGCAGGACCCCAGGCGCCCCCATAGAGAGTGAGGTCCAAAGCGACCGAATCACATAAAAGAAGCGCCTCCAAGGTCTGCTACAGCAGGACACGGAGCGCGGAGGCAAACGCATGGGGAAAAAGAGAAACAAACCTAAAACATAAACCAACAAGTGTAAAAACAACTCAAACAGAACACTACATCCACCAAACGTAATACCAAAAGGCCATAAGGGGCTGCTCAAGCAAGATCCCAGCCCCACTCACCTGACCACCAGGGAGACAGCACTCGGAGTAGAGCCGAAAAAAAGAACAGGTCATTTTGCTGATTCTGTATCCCTTTATGGGATTGGCTGGAGCCACTGGGGGCCATCTTGGAGGAGGGAGAGGGACACTAGAGCGAAAGGTTTATGCTTGGAGTTTCTGTGGGAGCCGGAGGCTCATAGGTAATTACTGTGGCGAGGAAGACAGACTAGGAGGTAAGGGTTACCCCTTAGATCGCCAGAGAGCTTTAAGTAGGCCGAGCCCCCTTAGGTCTCAGACCCGGCTGTAATTAACAACGGACATTGAAACCGATCCATATTCGGCCCTTTAATGATGTCCTTAAATTACAAGCAGAAAACAACGGTCGGGATAGCAATGACTGTAAAAACTCTTAAGGTCATATTTCCTGTTAACACTTTACATGTTTAACTTAATCTTACATTCTCTAACGACTTTTTGCTTTTTCACCGATGTTGTGTGTGTAGTTTTTTTCGTGCAGCACATTGATCTTGTGGGAGCTGATTCGTCTCTAGGTGTCTGTGTGAGTTCAGGTTGTGGGTGGGTGTTTGTAGCAGGTCACAAGTGAGACCTCTGAAGTTGAGGCTTAAAGCAGTGCGAGTTTATCATGCAACCTGTCAGTAGGCCATAAATGCGTTCGAAATACATGTTTATCCAATCCTTGGCTTTTCCATAGATCACACTAAGCAATGATCATGTGTGCCAATTAGAATTATTCTATACAAATGTGTGTGAAGGAGGTACACCACTGTTAAATATTGACAAGATGGAAGTAAAAGAAAATGCAGTGCTTACAATTTAGTGGGTACATTGTACTTACAGGAGATGCAAGGATGTACATCTAGGAGAGAGTGATATGAGGGTGCAAATTGAGGACTTCGGAAAGATGTGCGAAGAATCAGTGACATAGGTGTCTAACCAAGAGACAACAGTGAAAAGTGATGTGACTGGTAGTGCTTAAGACACTCTGAAGACTACCACCCCTGCCACAAGCTTTCTAATGTTTAATTCACTCCTATTTTCAAAATTAAAACTTTAGAAAATTCTGATTATTCACAACAAAATCATTGTTCATTTATTTAATACTGTTAACAATGATTGACAAAGTCAATAGGTTGGTCTTGTTTTAGATGCATGCCAGTTATTGTGTGATAGGTCTATAATGAAATCTCACAGAGAGACACCAAAATACTGGTTGTGTGGTACAATGGGCAGCACAAGATTTAACTTTACATGTTTTATGCCACACCTTTTGCAAAGGATTGTTGGTTTAGTGCCTCAGACCACAGACCTTTTAGAGACCCTACGCTTTTTCATTCCACTGAAAGCTTGGATCTCTATGCATAACACCAAAGCACTTCTACAGGTCACTCTAGAAACACATACCCCAGCAACGAAATTCACCAAATGGAGTAATGTGTTTCTCATCTACCCAAAGCATTTCACGGGCAGGTTATGTCTAAGAGGCACTAGATAAATGCTACAAGATAATAAAATACAATGTAAAGTTTTGAAATGAGAAAGAGGTTTGGCCAAGAGGTTAACTGAGCAGGGTCAAGTTTTTTATCCTGACTTGTTCCAGAGGGGCGAGGATTTGGGGGAGGGGAGGCAGGGCAGTCTCCCATTTAGTGCTTCTAACAATACGAGCAGCCTCCGGTACATAGCCAGGGCTTCTCTCATTGAGCCCCGAGCACATGACTCTGAAGTGCAGAACGGTTTCAATTTCAACTGTCTGCTGTCTGTGAGCACTTTCGGCGCCCAAGGATCATAAATAACTCAGATTTAACCAGTGCTGCTTTTGTTGCCAAGACGAGGAGGCTGATTGAGGGGTGGAAATAAAATGTAAAACAAGCATTGGCAATGCCACTAGGTCTGACTTTAAAGGTGTTGTACATAATTTGACGCATTAAGATAGCATAGGAGTGGATATGTATTTATGTTAAAGCATTGAACTGTAAAATAAAGTTGGTGTAGGTTAAAAGGCGAGTTTCACTGTGAAGCCAGGCCTACTAATCCATGCAAGTTAATAACTGCTCTCCTTCCATCTCTGCTGGTGCCAGAGAAAACCACAATATATTATTTAGTTATTTAGTTATCTAAGACTAAGACTAATAGCGTTACAATGTTATGTGATTGCGCCTGAAATTTCAAGCTCAGGCAGCAGGATACGTTAAATAAATTATCATATCTGTGTGAAGGACAAGCACTTTTATAAAAGCACAACTTCTGCCCAATCACCACATGTATGCCTGACTTCCAACATGTGGGCGGAGCCAAATCCCCTCTCCTGGTGATTCTCACATAATTGTGTGGTGACAGCTTTGCTGTCCAAGTGACCATAATAAACGAGGGAAGGGAGCCCTTGAGAGTGTGAAAAGAATGGAAAGATGTGGAATATTTTACTTGGCATGAGCTGCAGCCATTTTGGCTGAGGTGTCCATTTAGGTTTTCTTTGTAATTCTTTCATCTTTTCACTCTGCTTGTGCTGTCTATAGTTGACTTCCTGACCAGCTGCGGCCCGTGGAGGGAGTTACGGTGGGGCAGAGAGATGGGGCGGGGGAGGGGCAGGTTGGGGGGTGCTAAAAACCGTAATATGGATAATTGGAGGTAAGTAAACAATTTAATAAATAAAACGAATTTTGTAGCGCGCCCTGGATCGCAAAATGCAATCCAGCGCGCGCTACGAAATTTGTTTTAATAATTAAATTGTTTACTTACCTCCAATTATCCATATTCTGGTTTTTAGCACCCCCCACCCTGCCCCTCCCCCGTCCCGCCTTTCTGCCCACCGTAACTCCCTCCACGGGCCGCGGCTGTTCCTGACTCAGTTGTAGCTGCCAGTACATCTGTTAACTGTCAATCATCTATTGCTTCCATAAGCATTTCTGTTCGCCCTCCCACTTTGATGACCATGTCGTTTTTGTCAGCCCTTGTTTGCTGATAACTATTCCTAAAACTTCTTCTCCCTATTTCTGTTCATGTACTTACGCTGCACAAAAATTTTTTCTCTTAGAGAAACCTTTTTTGGAAGACTGCACAAAAATGATGTTGGGAGTGAGGCACCTTCTCTATATTAGATGTGGGCGGTATGTGATATCTGTTTAATAGAAGAGACAAAACATATTGGTATTTCATTTTTGTGCAGTCTTCCAAAAAAGGTTACAGTGGAAGGTCATTACCAATTTCTCTTTGTAGGTAAGATATTATTCGAGATAATAAGAGAATGGTTAGCATGACCCTGAAAGTAAATAGGGATTAGGTATCACACTGAATAGCTGCAACAAACCATGGTAAATGCATATTGCGGTTTGGCTGTCCCCACTCTTTTAGAGATGAGGAACCGAGGGATGACATGGATATATACATAGCTAGCAGCCACTAAAATAGTCCACTAAAGAATGGTTGTTAGAATCAGCAGATACTTTTTAATATATTAATGATTAGATAAGGAATTAGTTTGATAAACTCCCTAATGATGTCTAAACTTGTCTAATAAGAATAAGCCTTTAAATGTTACGTAACCCATGTAAAGGGGAAGGTACCTTTTCCTTTCCTATCTTTAAGAAAATGTTTACTTATCTGGCTCCGCTAGAATATAGGTATCTAAAACGAATGCACTCTGTGGTTTCTAAGATTCTGTACTATCATTCATATGCAATACACAAGCCTGGCTAAGAAAATGAATTCTATTTGACGTTGCTTTTGGAGCTAACGCATAACATGTTTTTATTAAATATAAAAATTGTCAATGGACTGATATGAATTGTTGTGAATTGTTGGTCACCTTCGGTTAGTCAAAACAAAAGTTGCTGAATGTAACCTAGAAAGTGTTGACCATACATTTATCTAAAACCTGTTTTATTCTACCTGGCTGCATATTCTAAAGTCCTGATGAAGACAAAAGATTTGTCGAAACGCGTTGACACAGCCCAAGTCTAACAAAATTTGGAGAAATAATTCTGAAACTAACTTTTAATTGTTTTCTTTTCTGTTTTGGTTTTAACAATGTATCATGGAATTGCCATTCATAATCAATGTATCAATTTCTTGACTATATACATCATATATACACAGTGATATTTACTAAACCTTTTTTTATATAATTTTTTTAAAAGAAATCGAGATTAAAAATATATTTTTGATATCATAACAGTCTGTTGTACTACTTGTTTTTTACTATTTGTGTGTCTATCATATGTTGTTCATAAGATGTGTTGCGAATTAGCCAGTTCCTTGTAGCTAAAGTCTGCCTGGGTGTATACCTTTTCAAAAAATTATTGTTTCCCTGACCCAGGAGTTGATCCTTAACAGGGGGTCCCTGATACTTACCCAAGCTTACGCTGCACAAAACCTGTAAAAAGACCTGTGTTCTGTTTCTTCAGAGCACTACCTCCTCCAGCACTTGAGAGTGCTGTGTGGGCGTGGTCCCACTCATGAATGATTAATAACCTTGTTATTTATTCCTACTACAATGCTGATCTCTACTTTGTTGGTTTTTGAACCTGTGGACAAAAGGGTGACCCTCCGCCAGTGTACACCTAAAAAAAGGTATATTTCCACAAATGTACGAATGGAAGGAATAAATCAATTAAACTAAATTAAATAAACCGAAGGGGAAGAGGAAGAAAAAGGTAGACAAAGGCAGAGAGGAACAGGAAAAATAAATCCAGAAGGCCTTCAAAGATCATCAAGTGGTAGAAGAAGAGAAAAGTGTACAAAAGAAAGGCTCAGAAGAAAGATAAGATTAATAAATAATTCATAAGCCTTCATTAACAGACGCTGCACAGATATTGCAGGAGATGCAATAGTATTGTACTGCAACATTTATATAGAACTTACTACCCCTACGTGGGGCACTGAAATGCTTGCCTACATCTGTAGCCGGTTATACTGTGTAAGCTGTGTGGTTGGAAGTGTGTTGTCTTTGTTTTGATCCTGTATGTGAAGTGTTTGCATGTTATGTATGATGACTACCTAAGCGCAGTTCTCTCTGTTATGGGGCACTCAGCCTAGCAGTGTGACGGATGAATAAGTATGAGAGACAAGCATGCAGTTTATGGTTTCCAGTAAGCTGGCAGCTTTAAACAGCTCTGCCGGTCCCTATGTGCAGGGCTTTAAGTGGGATGAAAAAGCTGGTGTGTCTCTAAAAGGGGTGTGACCTGTGCGATTAAGGGTGTCGTCTGATCATATAAACAAAAAATCTGTGCTTACGGTAGTGTGTCATCTGACTGGTATTTTACTGCTTCCCTGTGCTTATTGCATCCAGATAATCCAGATATAGAGCACAACTAATAAATACCTAAAGCAAACCATTACTATTGCCTTTGTCTATCGTTGTCAGCTGTATGAGATAAATGTAACAATGATTTTGATGTAAATAATACTGCAATTGATCCAGTTCTCAAACTATGCGACTGGGGTAAAACCTTACAGAGGTCTGTTGAAGTGATCTCAATCACTCTTGTTCACACCACATTCCTCTGCAGTTTAAGTTACATACATGTACCCTTATTCTCTTCATATCCTTCTGAAATCATCAATCTGCAGATCTCACACCTCATCTCGTTCCTATTCACTCCTGCACATTTTCACTCTCCCGTGTGTACTTCCTCTCATCTTTTTCACTTCAACACCCCAAACACTAAATGCACCATTCACTTGTGTGCACTGCATTTTCTTTTACTTTCTCAATATTTTGACCAATAGTTTATCTCCTTAACACATAACTGCATAGAATTACTATTGCACTGGTATATCTGACCATTGTTCTGTGCGCTCTGCAGAGGGGCCAAGGATTGGATGACCATGTTTTCAGAACACCTCTTTGATCTAGTAGACAAGGGGGTCCTCCAGGGGTCCATTTTAAGTTGTACCTTGTTTAACATCTAGGTGGCTCCTCTGGCTGCCATTATTTGATCTGGCGGGTTTCAGATGATCTCGTATGCGGACGACACCCAGGTGATAATCCCCATTGAGACGATCCAGCGGCAACGAGAGCTAAGTTTAAGTTCTGTATGTTGAGAATAGCCACATGGATGAGTAAGAACTTCCTTCAGCTTAACTCCAACAAAATGGAGATTCTTTTGTTCGGGAAGGCTGAAGAATTATGGTCTGTGGAATGGTGGCCTATGGAACTGGGGTAAGCACCTAGTCCAAAAAAACAGGTAAGGAACTTGGAATTATAATTGACAATAAACTCTCTATGGACGATCAGGTAAAGTCAGTCTCAGGCACATGCTTTGGAATAATGCGGATGTTGCGAAAGATACTTACACGTGGTCAAGCTATAGGCTGATTTCTCTACTACCCACTCTATCCACGGAGCGAGAAAAGCATGTGAACAAACAGCTTTTGTTGTTCACAGAGTTCAATGGCCTGTTCCACCACTCTCAATCTGTTTTCAGAACAGGACGTTGTACAGAACCAGCTCTCTTAGCAGTTATGGACTATCTTAGGCGCCAATTGGATAAAGGTGGAGCTGATCATTTTGGACCTCAGTACACCCTTTGACACAGTGAGCCATGCCACATTGCTTCAAAGACTAGAGGCAATGGGCATGCAGGGCACAGTCTTGGTTGATGCCCTATCTGCAGGACCGGAATTTTCAGGTCCAATCTCATCAGCATTGCTCCAAGCCACAACATCTACCATCTGGAGTCACTCCAGTTTCCACTTAAAGTCCTACCTTCTTCAGCCTCTATGTAAGGCCACTTGTGGGCATCATGAAAAAGTGTGGTCTTACTATCTTGTCATATGCTGATGATACTCAGATTGCTGTGTCCTTGTCCTCTCAAGAAAATAACAGCGCAGAAGCCTTGACAAGCCATTTTTAAAAGTCTTTTCATGAATGAAAAGACTTGTAAAAGATTTGTAAAAAAATTTGTAAAAGATAAGTCTTTTCATGAATGAAAAGACTTGTAAAAGACTTGTAAATAAAGTTAAACGGGGACAAGACCAAGATGTTGCTGGTGGGTAACCTTCATCTCTTGGGGCCCAATCTGGCCAAAGGTGATGGGTAGCATTCCTAGCTCTGCTCCTGTAGTCAAGAACTTGGTAGTTTGGCTGTAAAACAAATTATCCATGAGTCACCAAATGGTTTGCTGTGGGTTTTTATCTCACGCTTGCTCGTTTCCCCTGATATAATGTGTGTTTTTCCCTGCTTATAAGTGCTCTTTTAATGCACTCTGGATTTGAATTAATTTTACACCCAAGGTGGCTATTATTTTACTGTTTAAATGAAAATGATCTTGAACGTTAACTAAAAACTGAACTAAAAATTGTAATCTGAATCTGAATTTGAACTGGACACTGACCTGGGTTGTTGGGGGACACGCACCATATTCTGCTCAAGTGAAGGGAGCAACTGGGGTTCTGTTAGTCCGTGTACATGAGGAGCTTGTGCACAGTGGCCATATTTCCCCTTTCAGGGCAGCTAGAGCGGCCATCTCTGGGAGAGCGCGCTCTAGCTTCCGAGGCCTCCCACATCCATTTAAGCAGGGACGCTGTGCGGACGCGGGTGCTGTAAGGTTTGTGGTGGGTTTTTCTCTCACACTTGCTTGTTTTCCCTGATTTAATGTGTGTTTTTGCTGCTTTTAAGTGCGCTTTTAATGCGTTCTGGATTTTAATTAATTTTACTCCCTAGGTGGCTATTATTCTACTATTTACATGAATATGATCTTGAACGTTAACAAAAACTGAACTAAAAATTGTAATCTGAATTTGAACTGGACACTGACCTGAGTTGTTGGAGGACATGCACCAAATTCTGCTCAAGTGAAGGGAGCAGCTGGGGTTCTGTTAGTCTGCGTACATGAGAATCTTCTGCACGGAGGCCATATTTCCTCTATAATGACAGCTAGAGCGGCCATCTTTGTGAGTGCGTGCTCTAGCTTACCGGGCCTCCCACATGCATTTAAGCAGGGATGCTGTTCGGATGCGATTTAGCCCATCTGAACCCGTCAGCATCCAGGAAGCGTCCAGTGCCAGCCACTATGCCGGAGCCATCATAAATGGACTGCCCATCTCTCCTATAGCCCTTTTCAACTTCATGATTTGGCCCCAACTCTAAGATGTATACCTTTTAACCCCTATACTCTAGGTCTCTCAGAGAATAAGTGTATGTCATGTGACTTCAACATTAATCGTAGGTAGCACTCCTCTATTCATCAACCCAAGCTGAACCCCCCTTTTAAGGCAGTTCTGATCAACTCTCGCTCCCTCCCAAAGCATGCTAATCATTTTCATGGCTTACTATGTGATGAATACCCTGACACTTTATGTATAACAGAAACTTGGCTTACAGATTCCTCTGGCCAGGATAGCTAGTCAGCAGGTCCTAAAGGATTTAAAATTGTAAGGAAAGATCGAGACAAGGGCAGAGGAGGAGGACTTGCTATTATTTATAAGGAATGCTATACCTTGACCCAGCTGCCCCATATGGAATTAAAAGAGGCTGAGATTTTAGGGCGTACTCTCTCTCTCTCATCTAAGCAATCTATATCTGGGGCACTTATCTATAGATCTCCTGGTCCCTCCGGAGGGTTCGTATCCTCTCTGTGTGAAGTGTTCTCCCCTCTGACCCTCAGATACCCACACTGTATCTTGTTGGGGGATTTTAACTTACACATGGATTGCGAATCTGCTAAAGAAAGCTTAAAACGTCTGGGGAACATAGCAGCTATGGGCCATACTCAAACAATTCTTACCTCCACTCACCTGGCCAGCCATACGTTAGATCTTTGATCGGTTGCCAGTAAGGAAGAAGATTATCTTTAAGACTCTGCTTGTGACACAGAAAGCTCTATACGGAACTGGCCCAGGCTATCTACAAAACAGGATTATGTTCCATGCCCCACAGAGAAACCTTGGCTCTGCGAATCTCTACCTTGCCCGAATCCTGTGAATCTGGAAGGCAAGGTCAGGGGGCAAAGCCATTTCTTTCTTGGGCCCTTCCCTGTGGAACAAACTGCCCTTGACCCTCAGATGTATGAAGGCAACACCTGTGTTTCATAAAAAGTTTAAAACATGGCTTTTTTCAAGCCCCTAGTTTCTTTCTTCTTTCCCCACTGTCACCCTTTCGGCAACAGCTGCAGGACACTCCTAGGAGTATCAGTTGTGCTATATAAATATCCCTACTTAGACATAGACATGAAGGTGGCTGCCACTTGTTTGGCATCCTAAAATGGCTTAAGAAAGTCTTGGGCTGTCTTTCCAGTTCTGCCAAAAGAATGGTCATTCAGGCCCTAGTTATGTCCATGTTAGATTATGGAAACATTCTCTATCTAGGGCTCAAGAAGAGTTTACTCAGACGGTTGAAGGTTACTAGACTTTTACTCCATCCCTCGAAGTTCTCTCAGACTGCCAATCTACTCAAAGATCTTCATTGGCTCCCTATTGAGCATTGTGTCCAATTCAAAGCACTGTGTTATGTGCATTAATGTCTATCTAATTTCGGCCCCATCTGTTGGACAGGCCTCGGAGAAGGCCCGCTCCCTCCCCGCATGACGAGGACCGGACCCCTGCTCTCTCTGTATCCCCGACAAGAACCATCCCGGCAACCCGCTGGGGCAACCCACGACCCGTCCACAACGGAACTCCAGCCCCCGAACACCCCGGTATCGGCTGGCCCGGGCCCCCGTCAGCACCACTGCCCCGGCCCAGCTGCCATCTTTGGACACTACATAACAAGGCCGCGTGGCCTCGGCTCGACCCCAACCCTGGGCATGGCCAGGCCCCGACATCGAGGCACCACCATCCACCCAGGGGGTGAAGAGACCACTTGGCAGGTCAATGGGAGAAGGAGTGTCAATGGCTCCCCTCTGCCAGGTGTCGATCACCCCCGGCCTCCCCGGGCGCTGGCTCCACCCCCCTGCTGGGTGTCTGGACTCCCTCATCCCGGACCTCCCGACCTCCAAGTGCGAGGGTCCGGACATCAAAGGAGGCCAGACCTATAACTGGGGCAGCTCCAGAGCAGGAAGGCAGTTGTATCTTGGAGTCGAGAGACACCGTGAGGAACTCATCCTTGAAGGCCTGCTGGCGCTGCCGCGGCCCTTTCTTGTGAACCATCTCCGAAGCCTGCTGGCGCTGCCGCGGCCCTCTTCCACGTGAACCATCGTCTTGGCATGCTGGCGCTGCCGCGGCCTTTCTCATCGTGCACCATCTTCGTAGCCTGCTGGCGCTGCCGCGGCCTTCCTCGTTGTGAACCATCGTCCTAGCCTGCTGGCGCTGCCGCGGCCCTCATCACCTCATTCCATCTTCGTAGCCTGCTGGCACTGCCGCGGCCCTCCTTGCTGTGAACCATCGACCTAGCCTGCTGGCGCTGCCGCGGCCCATCTTTGCGGATCCCCAAGCTCGAGGATTGTGAGCTTCCCTCTTGCCGCACCTGTACCGGACCGGTACTAAGACTGTCCCGCTACCCATTTCCCCTACAGAGACTAGAATTGGGAGGATCCTCGTGTCCTGACCCCACTGTATCGTATCACCTTGCCTCAAGATTCGTATATAAAGTGTGTTGAACTCATCCTTGTGTGGTGTCCATCTGTGGGGGGGAAGTTACTTGTCTGTACGATCGCCGGAGACGGCCCTCACCGGAGGCCTCTCCCCCTGTACTCGGCCGACCCTCCGGGTCCCCGTCTAACATTGGTGGCCAGCGGCGCGGTCCGAGCCAACGCGTAATCGTACAGAGAGTGACTCACCCCACGACACACAACCACCATGACAACAAAAGAGAGCGGAACAACGGAAAAATTCCAGATGGAAAAGCTGGAAGAGTACAGCCACAGAGAACTAAAACAATTCTGCATAGAACTGGGCATTGCTACCACAGGACTGAGCACGAAAGAGGACTTCAAACACGCCCTGGAATCTTGGGCAGAGACGGGTACGGCCGTACCCCAAAACCAAAGCCAAGAGACAACCGAATCAAGCACCGCGCCGACAGAAGAAAGAAGACCGGGTCTCTCACCAGAGGAGGCCCGAGAACGAGAGAAGAGCAGGCTCCACGAATTGGAGCTGGCTCGACTTCGCTTGGATGGAGAACTCAAATTGGCGGAACAAAAAATAACTTTGGAACACTTACGGCTCCGAGAGGAGCGAGAAGAGAAACAAAGGCAGAGAGAGTTAGAAGAGAAAAAGCTAGCCTACGAGCATGAGCGCAACTTGAAGGAACTAGAGATTCGGAGGCATAACAAAGACCTCGGGGTCCCCAGGACACCCGAGCCCCCCTGTCACTACGGACCCCAAGGTCCACATCCCCAAGGATGTCGTCAGAGAATATTACCGGAACGATGATATCCAGCAATGGTTCAAAGCCTACGAAGTAGCCATGACCTCCCACCGGATTCCCCGGAGCGACTGGGGAGCCGGGTTATGGGGGAGGTTTGTCAACGAAGGGCGAGACGCCCTGCTGCAACTCCCGGACCATCAGATGACGTCCTACGACCACATGAAAGCCGCTCTCCTCACTCGATACGGACTCACGCCCGAGATGTACCGCCAGAGGTTCCGCGACTGCAAACGGATCCGGGGTACGACTTGGGTGGAGTACGTGAACTTCTTTAGCCGAGCCGTCGAGGGGTGGATCAAGGGCAGCAAGGTGACCACTTACGAGCAACTCTTTGACCTTATTGTATGGGAGCACCTCTCTAATAACTGCTTCGTCGAGCTCAGGCAGCACCTCCTTGATAGTAAACTGACTGAACCTCGGCAACTCGCCGTCGAGGCTGACCGGTGGGAAAGCACCCGAGTTCCCCGAAACGGGCCCAGCGAACAGAACAGAGCCGCCCAAGGGCTCCATCGCCCCCGAGGGGGAGGAGGAGCCAGGGTCGGGGAAGAGATACCGTCCCGGTGGCTCCCGCCAGCAACACCCCGCCCCCGACCGGCCGGGGGAGCCTCCCGATGCGACCAGGTTTCCGCGCCAACGTTACCTGCCACCGATGCCAGCGACCCGGCCACTACGCCAATGATCCCAACTGCCCGAAGAACCAGAGCCCTATGCCCCGCCAGGTCGCTGCCGCCGCCCTGGGAGAAGAGCAAACCCAAGAAGACACTGAAGAGTACGAGCCAGACCAGCCCGAGTGGGAACCCGCCGCCATGTCCCTGGTCTGCCTAGGGGAAAGAGACCTGATCCCGCGGGCACCCCTTCCCGCCAACACGCAGAAGTACAGCCAGTGGGTCAACATTAATGGGCACCGGGCTGAAGCCCTCCGCGACACCGGGGCCAGTGTGACCGCAGTCCGCTGCCATCTGGTGACCCCGGACCAGATCTTGCCAAATATCCTTTGCCTCGTACGGTCGGCCGACAACTCAGAAAGCCTATGTTGGATGGCCTGCGTCCCCTTCGAGTGGGGAGGAGTATCCGGAATGCTGAAAGTGACTGTCCGCGATGATGCCCCCGTGGACTGCCTCCTGGGGAACGACCTCGAGAGTTCTCCCTGGTCAGCCGTCGAGAGAAGAGAGCACCTGGGGATGCTGGGCCTCCCTGAATGGGTCTGCGTAACGACCCGGTCCATGGCCGCCCGCACCATCCCCAGTCCCGAAGAACCCTAATGGCCAGAGCCTCCTCCCCCGATCGTCAACGAGGGAGCCACCCTGGAAGCCAGTTCTCCGGAACACAGCGAAGAAGGACTCGATCGGCTCCGGGACCTTCCCGAACTGGCCCAGTGGCGTCAAGAGGGTGGCCCCACTCAGGAACAATTCCGACAGGAGCAGAGAACATGTCCCTCCCTCGAGGGACTCCGGCAGCAAGCCCTCACCCAGAGCACAGGAGACACCTCGGGGGCCCACTGGATTTATTGGGACAATGACCTGCTCTACAGTGAGCAAAAGATTGCTGAGCTGGGGGCCAGCCGGGTGCTGGTGGTCCCCCTCCGCTTCAGAGACTTCCTCTTGAACCTAGTATACGATGTGCCTCTTGCCGGACACCTGGGGCAAGACAAAACGTACAGCCGCCTGGTGACCCACTTCTACTGGCCGAAGATGCGAAATGATGTAGCAAACCACTGCCGGGCCTGCCCAACCTGCCAGGCCAGCGGGAAGAGCGGCCGAAAACTCAAAGCACCCTTGCAGCCTTTCCCCATCGTCACCACCGCGTTTGAACGGGTGGGAATAGACATTGTGGGGCCCCTGGACCCCCGAACAGCACAAGGGCACCGGTTCATCCTGGTCCTGGTGGACCACGCCACCCGCTATCCCGAGGCCATCCCTCTTCGGACCGTGACGGCGCCCGTGGTAGGCCGAGCCCTGATGGGAATCTTCTCTCGGGTGGGCTTCCCCCGGGAAGTCGTCAGCGACAGGGGCACGAACTTTATCTCTGTAAATGTATGTAAATGTATAGGCATTTATATTGCGCACTACTTACCCGGAGGGTCCCAAGGCGCTTCGACCACTGCGAAACCCTTCCTGGCTTCCCTGAGAGATGGTCCCTTAATGGGTATCTCCAGGGTGAGACCAGGCATCCCCGGCGGTCTGGTGGGGCCGTTAGTGAAGATGAGGCAAGCTAATGCCCAGAGTTGCCGAGTGTGAACGCTGATCAGAGTGGGCACCGAGGCGAGAGAATTATCGAGTCCGCTGACCCTGGTCCGGAAACCTGCCACGCCGGGAATCGAACCCTGGTCCCGGGCCGTCCTCTGCGGGATCACCTACAAATTCACGACCCCCTATCACCCACAAGGAAATGGCCTGGTCGAGCGGTTTAACCGCACCCTCAAGGGGATGATCATGGGCCTAGAAGAACCCCTACGTCGCCAATGGGATGTGCTGCTCCCGTGCCTCCTGTTCGCCTACCGAGAAGTCCCCCAGAAATCCCTGGGCTTCAGCCCATTCGAACTCCTGTATGAACACCCCGTCCGGGGTCCCCTCAGCCTGGTCAAAGAAGGGTGGGAGGTGGCCCCCCAGAAGACTCCTCCGGATGTATACAAGTATCTCCTGACCCTCCGCAACCAGACCCGGCGATTCAGGGAGCTCGCCAAGGCCAACCTTGAAGCCAGTCAGGAGGACATGAAGAGATGGTATGATCAGCATGCCTCCTCCATCGAGTTCGAGCCGGGACAACAAGTCTGGGTGATGTCCCCGGTTGAACCCTGTGCCCTACAGGACAAATGGACCGGGCCCTTCAAGGTGATAGAGCGCAAGGGTCCCGTCACCTACCTGATCGACATGGAGTCCCCCCGGAACCCCCTACGGGTCCTCCATGCCAACAGACTCAAACCCCACTTCGTACACTCAGAACTCAGCCTCCTGATGGCTACCAATAGTGGGATGGAGGAGGACTCCGAGCCCCTTCTGACCTGCTGAGGACACTCGAGCAGGACGGCTCCGTGGAAGGGGTCAGACTCTCCGATGCCTTATCCCCAGAGCAACGCCAAGACTGTCGAGATCTCCTGCTACAATTCGCAGACCTGTTTTCCCTCATTCCCGGGGTCACCCCCTGGTGCCTTCACGACGTGGACACCGGGGATAGCCCCCCTATCCGACACAGGGTGTACCGAGTGCCGGATCGAGTGCGCACCTGCATCCATGACGAAGTCACCAAAATGCTGGCTCTAGGAGTGATCGAACCATCTGACAGCCCCTGGGCCAGCCCAGTCGTACTGGTCCCCAAGGCTGCCGCCCCGGGCGTTGCCCCCGAGCTCCGGTTCTGTGTGGACTATCGGGGCCTGAACGCCGTTACCAGAACCGACGCTCACCCCATCCCCCGGGCGGATGAGCTGATTGACCGCATGGGGGCCGCCCGCTACCTGAGCATCTTCGATCTAACAGCGGGCTACTGGCAGATCGGCCTCACCCCCGGGGCCCAAGAGCGATCCGCCTTCTCTACCCCGGATGGCCACTACCACTTCAAAGTGATGCCATTCGGCATGAAAAACGCCCCTGTTACCTTCCAGAGACTCGTGAACAAGGTACTGGCGGGCCTCGAAGAATTCAGCGCCGCCTATCTGGACGATATTGTTGTGTACAGTCGCCACTGGGCAGATCACCTCCACCACCTCCGGGAAGTCCTGCACGGCCTCCGGCAGGCCGGGCTCACCATCAAAGCCAGCAAATGCCAGGTTGGCCAAGGGTCCGTGACCTACCTGGGACACCAAGTGGGGAGCGGTCTGGTGGCCCCCCTCCAGCTCAAGATCGCTGCCATCCAGGCCTGGCAACCACCTGTCACCCAAACCGAGGTCCGAGCCTTCCTGGGGCTCACCGGGTACTACCGGCGGTTTGTAAAGGACTATGGCAGCATTGTGGGGCCCCTCACAGAACACACATCCAAGAAAAACCCCAAAACAGTCAACTGGACTCCGGACTGTCAAGCAGCCTTTGAGAAATTGAAGGCCGCCATGTGCACCGCCCCGTGCTCCAGGCCCCCGACTACAGCCGGGAATTCATAGTGCAGACGGACGCCTCAGATCATGGAATTGGGGCCGTCCTCTCGCAACTCAACACCGAGGGAGTCGATCAGCCAGTGGCCTTCATCAGCCGACGCCTGCTGGCCCGAGAACAGCGCTGGAGCACCATCGAGCGCGAGGCCTTCGCTGTGGTATGGGCCCTCAAGAAGCTCCGGCCCTATCTCTTCGGTACCCACTTCCAGGTGCAAACAGATCACCGACCACTGCAATGGCTGATGCAGATGCGGGGAGAGAACCCGAAACTGTTGCGATGGTCCATCTCCCTGCAGGGGATGGATTTCACTGTGGAGCATCGTCCAGGCCAGGACCACGCCAACGCAGACGGCCTGTCACGCTTCTTCCGCCTCGGCGAGGAGAGTACCCAAGAGGATGGGTGACTCTCCCTGCCTTCAACTGGGGGGGACGCATGTTGGACAGGCCTCGGAGAAGGCCCGCTCCCTCCCCGCATGACGAGGACCGGACCCCTGCTCTCTCTGTATCCCCGACAAGAACCATCCCGGCAACCCGCTAGGGCAACCCACGACCCATCCACAACGGAACTCCAGCCCCCGAACACCCCGGTATCGCCTGGCCCGGGCCCCCGTCAGCACCACTGCCCCGGCCCAGCCGCCATCTTTGGACACTACATAACAAGGCCGCGTGGCCTCGGCTCAACCCCAACCCTGGGCCTGGCCAGGCCCCGACATCGAGGCACCACCATCCACCCAGGGGGTGAAGAGACCACTTGGCAGGTCAATGGGAGAAGGAGTGTCAATGGCTCCCCTCCGCCAGGTGTTGATCGCCCCCGGCCTCCCCGGGCGCTGGCTCCAACCCCCTGCTGGGTGTCTGGACTCCCTCATCCCGGACCTCCCGACCTCCAAGTGCGAGGGTCCGGACATCAAAGGAGGCCAGACCTATAACTGGGGCAGCTCCAGAGCAGGAAGGCAGTTGTATCTTGGAGTCGAGAGACACCGTGAGGGACTCATCCTTGAAGGCCTGCTGGCGCTGCCGCGGCCCTTTCTTGTGAACCATCTCCGAAGCCTGCTGGCGCTGCCGCGGCCCTCTTCCACGTGAACTATCGTCTTGGCCTGCTGGCGCTGCCGCGGCCTTTCTCATCGTGCACCATCTTCGTAGCCTGCTGGCGCTGCCGCGGCCTTCCTCATTGTGAACCATCGTCCTAGCCTGCTGGCGCTGCCGCGGCCCTCATCACCTCATTCCGTATTCGTAGCCTGCTGGCGCTGCCGCGGCCCTCCTTGCTGTGAACCATCGACCTAGCCTGCTGGCGCTGCCGCGGCCCATCTTTGCGGATCCCCAAGCTCGAGGATTGTGAGCTTCCCTCTTGCCGCACCTGTACCGGACCGGTACTAAGACTGTCCCGCTACCCCTTTCCCCTACAGAGACTCCTGACCCCACTGTATCGTATCACCTTGCCTCAAGATTCGTATATAAAGTGTGTTGAACTCATCCTTGTGTGGTGTCCATTTGTGGGGGGGAAGTTACTTGTCTGTACGATCGCCGGAGACAGCCCTCACCGGAGGCCTCTCCCCCTGTACTCGGCCGACCCTCCGGGTCCCCGTCTAACACCATCTATCTTAGATCTCTGGTGTCTTATACACCGAGTTGGTCCCTGCGGTTAAGTAATCTTGACCTAAATTTTGTTCCCAGAATCAAGATATCTCTGCAAGAAGGACGAGCCTTCTATTTTTAGGCCCATATCTACGGAATTCCCTCCCTCCATATCTGAGGGCCTATCACTCCTTTTTGACTTTCCGCAAGAGGTTGAAAACCTGGATGTTCTAAACCTCTTAGAATAGGAACTATCTTTTTAAAGTGTATGTTTTGGTGGCATAGCGCTGGGAAACCCTTCCTGGGTAGCCATGTACTATACAAATTCAATTAACATTACACGCTCAAGCCCTTGAAAACTGGCCAAAGGCAGACTAAAACAAAAGAGTCAATGCTCCAAAGGGCCAAAACAATGGTGACCCACCATGCATGATGTGTCTTGAATAATCTCAGTGACAACACAGACATATTGGAAGACACTGAAGCTCAGTAGGCTCCACCGTGGACTCGTCATATAATTGCACTTAAAGGAGGGAAAAGCGGCTATTGAAAGAACATAAAGAGGGACCATGAAATGTTGACATCAACAACATCATGCCGAGGGACATAGTATTGAAATTGTTTTCATCTCCACAAAAAGAGGTCATACTAAAAGAAGCATAGAAATTCTCACCTTTCCTCTTCAGGGCAACAAGCTAATTATGCTACAAGCCCATTCTGAGTTTTCACTACAGAGAAAAAAAAAGCTGAAACTCCTAACAGATGCCCTAAACGATGAGAAAAAATACAATTTGGTGGACATTGCCATGTGGTATGGTTTTCCAGTACAACAATAGAACCTAAAACTTACAAACTGCCAAGGAAGGATGTAAGCTACTAGGAAGAGAAACCAGTCTGGGCACGTATGAGCAACCTGGTAGGGGAGTCATGAGAATAATAGCGATAGGTCCCTTTGAGCATCCACATTCAAACAAACAAAATAAACCACATAGCTGAAATGTTTAACGTTGGGTTTATAGCAAGATAGCTATGAAGTTTGTTCTTTCAGAAAGGGGTCTACGTGCTTCTATGCTGATTTTTTAGGTCTGCATAGGAGACCTTTAGCCGTTGTTCTGTTCTTTTTGGAAGCACATACTCGTGCTTGTGGCGGTATCCACCTTGCAGGAGTGCGAAGGGGCGCGCCACAAGCACGAGTATATGCTTCCAAAATGAGCAGACTGCGCTCACACGCACGCACCACTCCCGGGCTTGCAGTTAGCTCCCTCACGCTTGTCTATTTCGGGACACCGGCTGCTTTGGCTGCTTTTTTAAGAATAATATTCACCTGGAAGGAATGCGAAACTAGTACAGATGCGAGTCTGCTGCATCTCGCATGCATCCATCCCTGCATTTGCCGGCATTCTCATGAGGATTGAAAGAATGCTTCCTGCCTCTTTAATATTCATGAGGTAGAGGTGTTGCGACTTTCTATGAATCCACATTTTGTGATGCAACTGATTATCACATCAGTCAGATCACAAAATGAAGCCCAAGTCACACGCAAGTCATAGTGCAATTTGCAAGCTATAGTGTGCAACCTGGGCTTTCTACATCGTGACCTTATTTCTTGATGTAAATTCATTTCAATTGCACTGTGGTATGTGCTAGTGAACATATTTCTCTTAACTAGTATCCTGGAGCAAGGTTTTAGCAAGCAGGACTTTGCAGAGTCAGAAACACTTTGATATACTGCAGGTGGCCCCATTCCATAGGGCTGTCATAGAAGATGTCAAAATCATTAGAAATGTAAATGTAAATGTAAATGTGGCGTATTTGTATAGCGCGAACAGTGACCCGGAGGCATCCCGGCGCTTGTACTCCTACCACAAGGGAACCCCTCCTGGCTTTTCCTTGTGGGGTGTCCACTCCTGGGCATCCCATGGTGAAACCAGGCATCCCTTGTGTATCAGGGGGCCTTTGTGGAGACTAAGCAAGCTATTGCCCAGAGTTGCAGCGTGGGACCCATGCTTAGAATCGGCACTGAGGCGAGAATATCCGGTCAGAGGAATTTAAGCGCGAAACCCGCCGAGGCGGGAATCGAACCCTGGTCCCTGGCCAGCGTTCTGCATCAAGGTCTGCCGCTCTAAGCATTGAGCCACACTTCTCCACTACGGTCCCCAGTCCCTCTGTCAAAGGAGGAAGTTGTCCTGTATAGTCAAAGGGATGTTTTGAAGATTTTCCTTGAATTTAGATGTTTTCAGCTTTCTTCTGAGCTTTTCCATGTTTGGCAGAGTCCAAGTACTTTGATAGTTTTGTCTCCATGTTTATTTATCTTGGCTTTCGTTTGGTTTTCAGTTGGAAGATCAATGTGCCACTACTGAATTAGTGGGTCCATGCTGGCATGTAGTGAGTGACAAGCTTTTGAATGGGTTCTGGAGTTGGGTTCACAACTTGAAACGCGTAGAAAAGGATGCAAAGACCTTGAACTTAATTCACATCTGTGGGAGCCAGTAGAGTTTCCGTGGCAGAAGGGATAACATAAGGAAATCATTTAATTTAGTGTGGTCTACCCTCGTACATTTGCCTCAGTGAGGAGTTCAGGTCTAGTTTGTAAAACATTTGCGGTGCAAACTATGCTTCTGGGCCCAACACCATAGCACTTACCCTTGCACAGAACTACCTGGTATTTTTTTTGCAGTAGCACAATGAGTTGGTTTGGTGTTCAAGGGCACTTTATAGCGCACTTTACAGCATAGCATCTTGTGTTGCTGATCTTATCCGTATTGAAGGCATGGATGACGTGGAAAGACTAAACAAGCATTGGCATAGTGTGACCGGGTGTAGGGGTGAGGGGTTACCCGGAGGTCTGAGTATTGGTTCTGGGACAGGACTGCTAGGCAAACCCGGTAGAGAATCAGAAACGGGATGGACAGCAGGTCTTGGAAGCAAAGAGGGTTTTATTGGTATTGCACGTTTAGGGTTTGGTTGCAAAGTTCTCCGGGTCCTAAACGTAAGTCTCTCCCTAGCAAATTGACTGGGATCCGTCTTTGAACCGGGGTTGTCTCCTTCTCTCAGGTCTTTGGTCTTCCAGTCTTGGCCTCAAGGTCTGGTCAAGGAGGTGTCTCGTCGCTCCGGAGCCCATGAAAAGGAAGACCAACAGAGAGGGAACCGTTAGTTCTACAGTCTTTTTGGGAATTGCACCTTGGGGCCGTGTGAAGTGGGGGAGGGAGGGCACCAGTGTTGAACTTGCTGCTATTCAGTCGGTGACGTGGGGAGGGTACAGAAGGTGAGGGTTAAACGCTGGGTAATGAGCACAAGAGGTAGGGAAATACGAGGAAACACGAACGGGGGTTGCTGTACACTATTTACATGCACGCCTTCTTCCCACCCACACCGCCATACGCTCCCGTACCTGGGACAGCCACGCTCCTCCCCCGGGAGAGTGGCACGGCGGCTCACAGGGTCGTTGGCCTCCTGGCTCTCCGTGGGACTCGTCTCTTCCGGCCTGTTCTTCGGAATTCCGGTGTCCTTCTTTACCGACTTCTCCGCTTCTTTCCAACCGCTCTCCGATGCCGCTCCTCGCCTTCTCCTCCTCCAGGGTGATGTCACACGCTTCCTTCCGTACTTCCTGCTCTTTATCCAATCCGACCTCGCAGACGTATACAGGAGGAGGGGTCACCTCCTCCTCTGAGTACGCCCAATTAAAGGCGCCGCGTTCCTCATCTACGTCGTCCAGTCCTGTATCCCAGGGGTCAGTCTGTAAGGAAGGAGGCATGACAGGGTCAGTTACGGGAGTCCACCATTCCTCGGTAGCAGTCCGCCTCGCTCTGTTACATTCCTCCCCCCCTGGATTCTCCCGATCGGGGAGAACCGGCATGCAAGAGAGATAATCAGCGTTCCCATTGTCCCTTCCCTTCCTATGCACCACCGTAAAGGCAAAGTGTAGTAAATAAAGGAGAAATCCAATGGTATTTTGATAAATCCAGGATTTAATCAGCTGCAGCACAGTACTTCCAACCTTCAAGTTAACAATCCCAGTATAACATTTCAGATCATAACAATTCCAAATGGAATGACATGGACAGTGTGCATGTGCAACAAAGAACAAAGATTCTATTAAAAGGGAAATATGTACAGGGATAGATTAAAAGGGAAATACCTAGTAAGTCAGAATATAACACATTTTCCCCCTTAAAGGAAAAGGAAGAAGACATTTACTTTTAAACGCTGTAAATGAAAACATCCAGAATGTGTATATAAAAAAAACAACTATGATACACATTTTGAAACTCTTCTAACATTCCATCTTTTCCCATCTTGTGTAACTACACTATTATGATAAACTCGCATAACTTTCATTGGCTTACCGAATTTGTTTTCTCCTTTAGCAATATAACCTGGTTGGCGAATCCTAACAACATCACCAACCATGAATACTGGTTGCTTAACATTCATCCTAGAATCATAATTGCATTTGTATTTGTCTTGTTTGAGTTCCACTTTTTCAGCCACATCCTTAATATTCACATCAGTCACTTGATGACTACAACTTTTCTTAAACCACCAAGGACATAACCCCGAAGCAGGATCTCTACCTTTTAGTAAACGGAAAGGAGAGACTTCAGTAGTGGCATGAGGTGTAATACGGTATAACCATAACTTTTCTCTCAATTTATCTTTCCACAACCCTCCAGATTTGCGAGCCCAAAGTATGTCTTGCTTGAGGACTCGATTATATCTCTCCACTAGTCCATTACCTTGTGGTTCATACAGAGCAGTGGTACAATGCTTAATGCCATACGTACTCAAACATTCTGACATCAGTGAGGACTTGAACTGTACCCCATTATCTGATACAATACATTCCGGAGAACCTTCTCTGGAAAAGATCTCTTTTAAAAATAGAATAACACTCTCAGTATTTGGATGAGGTACTAGTTTGACCTCAGGCCACTTGGAGTGATAGTCCACAGCAACAATGGCAAACCTACGTTCTTGTGGTAAAAAATTGAACGGGCCAGCGATATCAATCCCTAACTTTTGCCACGGATGATCTGGCCACTTCACAGGAACTAAAGGTGCCGGATCACACCTACACGATTTATCACTCTCAATGCACTCAGGACACTCTCTGACAAACTTATCCACTAATCTATCAACCCCTGGCCACCAGAAATTAGACCTAATCAATCTTTTCATAGAAGACATTCCCATGTGACATTCATGACTCATTTGTAAAATAACACCTCTTACAGCCAACGGTGGAATACATTTCCCAGCTCTGAACAAAAGATCTCCCTCAATGGCCAATTCATCAGCAATGTTGTAGAATGGTATAATCTCAGCAGGAATACGTTCTTTGGAAGGCCAACCCAACTTCACATAGTCTCTGACCTTACACAGCAAATCATCCTCATTCATACTTCTAATCCACATGTCCTCTGATATAACATTGTATTTTTCTGAAAACATTTCAGAAATACTGGTTACCACCTCCGTATCTTCTTCAACCCCAGTACCTGGACATGGCAATCTAGACAAACAGTCTGCAGTCACATTTAGCTTCCCAGGTACATATTCAATGTCAAAATTATATTCCTGCAAACGTGACATCAATCTAGCAATGCGAGCTGTAGCATTTAACCCTCCAACAGGTGAAAGAATGCCCACCAATGGTTTGTGATCAGTGCGTATTAGAAACCTTGCACCCCAAATGTAATTCCGGAAATGCTCAACGCCCCATACACATCCTAACAATTCCTTTTCTATGACAGCATACCGTCTTTCAGTTTGATTCAAAGATCTAGATGCAAACGCAACATTCCAATCTTCCTTGCCTGAACGTTGTGAAAGCACACAACCTAAACCATAAAGGCTTGCATCTACCGTCAAAATGCAAAGTTTATTCAAGCAAAACGGTCTTAAAGTAGGGGCTGACACCATATCAAGTTTGACACTTTCGAAAGCATCTTGCTGTTTAGATCCCCACAAAAACTCTACATCCTTCCTTGTCAACTCCCTTAACGGCTCCACCTTGGTCGCAAAATTTGCAATAAACTTACTGTAATATTCACACAGTCCTAGAAACGATAACAACTTGTCCTTACAATCTGGTGCGGGAGCCTTTAAAATAGCATCCACCAAAGATCTTTTTGGAGCAACACCATTACCAGAGATTGTGTGTCCCAAATATTCTATGTTTTTCTGAAATAACTTACACTTCTTACTCTTAATAGTAAGTCCAAACTTATCTAACATCTTACACACATTCCTCAAATGCTCCATGTGTGTCTCATCACTTTTGGAGAAAATCAAGATATCATCTTGGAAACACTTCACGTACTCACTCATGTCCTTAAATATATGATACATAGATCTCTGAAAAACAGAGGCTGCCGACGCCAAACCGAACGGCATCCGTTTAAACTGGAACAAACCCTGTGGTGTGATAAAAGCTGTGAGATGGCGTGATTCCTCTGCTAACACAACCTGATGATACGCCGATCTCAAGTCCAACGTGGAAAATATAACACCTCCTCCCAGCATACTCACGACTTCGTTGATATTGGGCAGGGGATGACAATCTACCACTATGTTCGCATTGAGTGCTCTCAAATCTATGCACAACCTCAAAGATTTGTCAGGTTTGCGTGCCAAAACCACTGGCGAAACCCATTCGGATGACTCTATCTCTTCTATGACATCATTTTTCAACATGTCATTTAGTGCGTCACTTAATTCTTCTCTAACATTAAGTGGTACTGGTCTAAGTTTTTGTACAACCGGCATAGCTCGTTGTTTAAGCTTAATGACATGAGTGAAACCACTTAATTTACCTAATTTATCTGAAAACACACTAGGAAACTCGTCCGACAGTGTCTTCCAAACATTACTCTCTTCTACTGATCTGATGCCATCTTCTGACATATCACAATCATGTGACACCATGACAGGATCTTTGTTGCGTGGATTCAATGTAATGTGAAGTCTGAATTGATCCCGCCACCCCAAAACATTCACTCCCTTTACAACCACATACAGTTTGATATATGCAGATTGGTCTTTAAAATAAATCATGGAAGCAATATATCCTATAAAATCAATACTAGAACCATTAAAACCTTTTGCCATGACATCAGGAGGACACAATTCACTCTTAGAAATTATATTCTTGTACATTTCATCAAAATACCTCTCAGTTATGATGGTCCAAGGAGACCCAGAATCAGCCATCAACTCTAACTCTACTCCTTTAAACCTAACAACACATTTGGGGGACTCCAAATAATCCTCCTCAAGCAAACTTAAACTTATAATAGACACAATCATCCCACTTACTCTATTAGGTTCATCAGACACAGCATGTTCATATCTAACTAAACTTGAATCGTAATCTGTCTCATCTCTCACACAAGAAACTTCTTTTTTCTTGAAATAATTCCCTTTATCCCCACTTCTCTTTTTGTCCTCTCTACATGAGTTAGAAACATGACCCACCTTTCCACATTTGTTGCACTCTTTGCCTAAAGCAGGACAAAATTTGAAAGTAGCAACATGATTGTAACTCCCACATCTAAAACACACGATGCGGTTACGTGGTCCAAACTTATGACTTTGGGGACCTCTTGCAACATTGTTCATCGCACATACTTCTTCAGTTAACTTATCACTCTTACTACTCTTATTGCTTGTTTCCTCTATCGTTTTCATCCATTTGTTAGACTGTTCAAAAGCTTTAGCAGTAGAGATACACTCCAACAAGGTTGGGTTGCCTACAATCCACAACTGTTCTTGTGTTTTCTTGCACTTAACATTCACAATTATGTTATCTCTAAGCATCTCATCTGTCATATCACCAAAATTACATGGCATAACTAGAGCTCTCAAACCTGTTAGAAAATCATCAAAAGATTCATTTTCCTTTTGTGTTCTGGTATAGAACTTGTACCGATTTAAAGCTAGACTAGTGGTGGGTTTAAAACGTGTTTCCACACGAAGCATAGCTTCATCAAAAACCCCATTATCACCAGGAATGGATGGTAAGTTTCTGAAAATAGCTTGCCCTTCGGAGCCCAGACAATGTAGAAAGATATTTTTCTTCCTTTCATTTCCCATCCTTTCCCCATCAATAGCTTTTAAATAAGTCATAAACTCCTCCTTCCATCTGTTCCATGGAATGGGAGGATCACCTTTGCTTTGCAAAAATTTTGAAGGAGGATCGAACTGCATATTAACCAGTGAATGCAAATATCACAGCAATGAACAAAAATAAATGAAATGTAAATAGCATAAATAAATGAAACACAATAAGAACGAAAATACCATACACCAACAGCTACAAATAAATGAAATACAAGTTAATGAGTACACCAGCTGTGTACATCAGCGAAATTCCAGTGAAATCAGCGCAGGATTTCAAAATTCCAACGTGTAGTAAATCTTCTCGATTAAAACTTTCCAATCATTCAGTCTAAAAGTACCTTCAATTCCAGTTTCGTTGTTTAAATGTTGTTACACGCGAAACAAACAGCCTCAGGGAGATGCGCTGTGCACAAACAGCTTCTCACACGCGTTACCAACAGCCTCAGGGAGACGCGCTGTGCTTCGCGGCAGCGTCCGTGAACTTCGAAAGGTAAACAAATATGGCCGCTGCGTACGCGTTGCGCATTACGTCATGCGTTGCGTTTGCCTTCGTCTATCTCCATGGATACAGCACGCTCGGCGGCGCACGGAAGAAGCAACAGAAAACTTTGCTTGCGTGCCGTTTTTTGAAGGTAAACACGATGTATTTGTCCAAAAATTGCAGGATTTCACAGGAAAAGCTTACACTGATCGTAGTTTTCACACAGTGTAAAGACTCAAAGCGGTAGTAGCGATGGCAATTCAGATTCACTTTGGATTCAGAGAAAATCACGTAGTTCCAAGAAAACGGAGGTAAAATTGGATCCTTCCCTGTAAACTTACAGGTCACACTCCATAAAATCCAAGTACTTCTGGAAAATAAATCCACAATCCAATAGTTTCTGAAAATAGCAAAAACACTGTAAAACACTCCAAAAATTTTCCAATTTCCAATTTTGTACCACGCCTGTGCTGCTGATGTAGAAGTAGTAGGTACTGGTCACCCTCGTCGCCAATTTTGTAGTAAATAAAGGAGAAATCCAATGGTATTTTGATAAGTCCAGGATTTAATCAGCTGCAGCACAGTACTTCCAACCTTCAAGTTAACAATCCCAGTATAACATTTCAGATCATAACAATTCCAAATGGAATGACATGGACAGTGTGCATGTGCAACAAAGAACAAAGATTCTATTAAAAGGGAAATATGTACAGGGATAGATTAAAAGGGAAATACCTAGTAAGTCAGAATATAACACAAAGGGCTGAAGAAAGAGGAACCATCGTAGAATCCGTGCATTCTGAGTCCTGTTCCTCTGCATCCACTGCAGTGGCGCATGATCGGAATACAACGTGAACGCCCTTCCCTCCAGATAGTAACAAACTTTATCCACAGCCCAGCGTGTAGCTAAACACTCTTTTTCAACCGTGGGATACTTCCTTTCCCTAGGGTGGAGCTTGCGGCTGACATACAGTACGGGATGTTCATCATTGTCCTCCCCTATCTGTGACAGAACTGCCCCGATTTCCGTCTCTGAAGCATCAGTGGCCAGTATAAAGGGACGCCCGAAATCGGGTGGAATAAGCACAGGACTGGTGGTAATGGCTCTCTTCAAGTGAAGAAAGGCGTTCCTGGCTTCCAGGGGAGGGGGTTGAGGCAGTGCATTTCTGACGTTCTTCTGCAACAAATTGGTCAGGGGGGAGGCGATGTCTGCGAAGTTCTGAATGAACCTTCGATAGTAGCCCATAAGGCCCAGGAACGCCCTTAGTTCCCGTTTAGTGGAGGGAAATGGGGTCTCCGTTATGGCTTTTATCTTCTCTTCTTGGGGAGCTATTACCCCATCCCCTAGCATGAAGCCGAGGTATTTTTGGGAAGGCTGCTCGGGACTTCTTGGCATTAATATGAAGACGGGCCTTACCCAGAGAGGACAGTACGTTAGCCAGGTGTTCTAAGTGGTCTTTCCAAGATTGACTGAAGATGACAATGTCATCAAGGTACACCGAACTATAGGCGGTATGAGGGGCCAATACATTGTTCATAAGCCTCTGGAACGTGGCAGGAGCCCCGTGGAGTCCGAAAGGGAGGACGTTGAATTCGTACAGACCGTCCTCGGTGGCAAAGGCTGTTTTGTGACGGTCCTCCTTCCTTAGGGGCACCTGCCAGTATCCTTTTGTCAGGTCCAGAGTGGTTATGTATTTGGCATCTCCTATCCGCTCTATGAGTTTGTCCACCCGGGGTATAGGGAACGCATCAAAAGTGGACACTGCATTCAATGCCCTGAAGTCCATGCAAAATCGAGTGGACCCATCGGGCTTGGGCACCATGACTATGGGGGATGACCAGCTGCTTTTTGACGGTCTAATAACCCCCAGTTCTAACATACTCGCAACCTCCTTTCTTACGTCTGCCCTTTTTGCAGCTGGGATGCGATAAGGCCTCTGTTTTACTATACTCCCTTTGGCCGTATGTATCTCATGTTCTGCCAAGTGGGTGCACCCAGGTGTGTCTGAGAACAACTGAGAAAAAGGGCGGAGTCCTTCAAGCAAGGTCTGTTTCTCCTCATCTGTGAGTTCTGGATTGATAGGCAAACAGTCCAAGGTTGTCTCAGTACTATTTTCGGGTAGCACCAGGTTAGATGATTGTGGGACTGGTCCTAACCATTTTTTTAGGAGATTTATGTTTTATGTTTGATTGCGTTTGGGTGATAGCTGTATCTTATAGGTCGTATTGCCATATTTCTCTAGAACTTGGTATGGTCCCTTCCATTCGCTCTTGAATTTTTGCGTGGAAGAAGGGAGCTGAAGGTGTTCAGCGACCTCCACCTTTTCCCTTTATCATAACATTGCTCTTGGTGATTTTGGGCCGACTTTAGATTCGAGTAGGCGAGATCTCTCAACTTGCCTAATCTGGACCGCAACTGCTGGGTGTAGTGCAGTAGTGAACGTTGCTCCTGAGCCTCTTCTCTTTCCCAGACGTCTCTAGTTATTTCAAGTAGTGACCTTGGTTGCCGGCCATACAATAGTTCAAATGGGGAGTATCCCAGGCTGCTCTGGACTTGGGCCCTTACTACATACAGGGCCAATGGGAGCATTTTGTCCCAGTCTTTATTTTCGGCACTCAACAGTTTCTTTAGAGTGGATTTTAAAGTCCTATTGTACCGTTCCACTAAACCATCCGTTTGGGGGTGGTAAGCGGAAGTGCGGATGTGTTGAAGGTCCAGGGTCTTGCAAACCTCCTTCATCATCCGTGACACAAAAGGTGTCCCCTGATCCGTTAGGATTTCCCGGGGGTATCCGACTCTCGAAAACAGTTCCACCAGCTTCTCTGCTACGTTCTTGGTGGTCGGGGTGTGTAGAGGAAAAGCCTCAGGGAAGCGGGTGGAGTAGTCCACCACCACTAGAGCATAAGTGTGACCCCGAGAAGTGCGGGGCAAGGGTCCTATGAGGTCCATCCCCACGCGTTCCCAGGGATTACCTATCATGGGCAGGGGTTGCAGAGGCACTGCTGGGGGTTTAGTCAGGTTTCTCCTCTGACACACCTCGCAGTGTTGGCAGTAGGTTTCGGTCTCTTTGTAGATTCCAGGCCAAAAAAACAGTCTCAGTATATTTTGGGTGGTCTTTTCGGCCCCACTGTGTCCTGCGGTTAAATGAGTGTGTGCATAGAACAGTATCTGTTCACGGAACTCTTTTGGTACCACCAGTTGCCCTTGGTCCCCCTCTTTCCCTTCTCGATAGAGTAGATTGTTTACGATCCTAAACCTGGGGTATCCCTGAACAGTGCCGGTGGTTTGCGCCACGTAGGCTGCTTCCCACACATTCAAAAGGGTCGGATCGTTGGCTTGTGCGAATTTGAACCCCTTGTCTATGACCCAGGGTTCGACTGATAAGAAGGCCTCCACCGGTCGACTGGCTAACTCTCGTTTAAATAAGGCCAGGAAATGGGGATTATCCACCCCGAGGATCAACTCCTCGGGTAGTGACGCAACCACTCCTACTCTCACTGAGCATGGTTCCCTTCCTATCGGGTTTATAGTGATGCGTGCAAGGGGATATGTCTTCACGTCCCCATGGACACACCGGATGTGTACTACGCCCTCCCGCCCTATTTGGGATGGTACCAGCAATTTCTCCCGTATGACGGATTGTCTGCACCCTGAATCGAGAAGCGCCTTTACAGGTGCTTGGTTCACCAGTACCCTTACATAATAAGAAGGTCCCATTTCGGCGGAGTACATCACACCTTTGGGTATATACCCAACTTCCATGGGTTCCTCAACCGGTTGCTTTCTGGGGCACAACCTCGCAATATGGCCCCACTCCCCGCATTCAAAGCACTGGGGTCCCCTCATTGGAGTAACATCCGGACGGAATGGCCGTGGCTTTAGGGGTTCATAGATGGGTTTCTTTTTCTCTGTCTTAGGGGGTGGTACCAGAGCCTTTGAGGGTTTTTCAGTCTCCCATGGAAAAGGTCTAGAAGTTGCTCTGGTGTAATTCGCCGCCATTTCTATAGCCTGAGCTGCGGTCCGTCCGGGGTGCTGTCTTAGCCACCGCTGGGTCCCATAGGGTAGAGCTTCCATAAATTGTTCAAGTATAATGCTCGTCATAACATCTTCCTTGCTCCTGCTTTCGGGACGCAACCATTTTTCTGCCGCCATTTTCAGGCGTAAATACAGTGTCTTAGGGTTTTCCCCTGTGACCCCTTTCTCCTTCCGAAACCTGAGTCTATATGCTTCGGGGTCCATCCCGAGGTGATCTAGTATCACCTCCTTGATTGCAGTATATGAGGAGGTGCCTGCATGATTTGCAACCTGGTATGCCGTCTGTGCTTCGTCCGTCAGCAAGGGCGCAAGAAAAAAGGGCAATTTTTCCTCTGGCCACCCACACGCCCGTGCGGCCCTCTCGAAATTGACCAGGAAGGCATCCGGGTCTTCTCCAATTACATACTTCTGTAAGGAGACTCCGGCTGGATGTGGTCCGGCCGGTCTTCGATCCACCGAGACAGCGGTCCCCGGTGTCTGAACCACTTTTTGCAAACTATCCATTTGTTGCGTCATAGTGCTACGGAACAGGGCTCGATCCGCATCCGCTGTACTGATTTGTTGGCTGACCGCCCATTCCAGTTTTTGCTGACCATCGACTAGTGTCTGTATGATTTGTTCCATAGTCGTTTCTTGCTCAGAGGGAGTAGATCCCACTTCTGACACCACTGTGACCGGGTGTAGGGGTGAGGGGTTACCCGGAGGTCTGAGTATTGGTTCTGGGACAGGACTGCTAGGCAAACCCGGTAGAGAATCAGAAACGGGATGGACAGCAGGTCTTGGAAGCAAAGAGGGTTTTATTGGTATTGCACGTTTAGGGTTTGGTTGCAAAGTTCTCCGGGTCCTAACTGTAAGTCTCTCCCTAGCAAATTGACTGGGATCCGTCTTTGAACCGGGGTTGTCTCCTTCTCTCGGGTCTTTGGTCTTCCGGTCTTGGCCTCAAGGTCTGGTCAAGGAGTTGTCTCGTCGCTCCGGAGCCCATGAAAAGGAAGACCAACAGAGAGGGAACCGTTAGTTCTACAGTCTTTTTGGGAATTGCACCTTGGGGCCGTGTGAAGTGGGGGAGGGAGGGCACCAGTGTTGAACTTGCTGCTATTCAGTCGGTGACGTGGGGAGGGTACAGAAGGTGAGGGTTAAACGCGGGGTAATGAACACAAGAGGTAGGGAAATACGAGGAAACACGAACGGGGGTTGCTGTACACTATTTACATGCACGCCTTCTTCCCACCCACACCGCCATACGCTCCCGTACCTGGGACAGCCACGCTCCTCCCCCGGGAGAGTGGCACGGCGGCTCACAGGGTCGTTGGCCTCCTGGCTCTCCGTGGGACTCGTCTCTTCCGGCCTGTTCTTCGGAATTCCGGTGTCCTTCTTTACCGACTTCTCCGCTTCTTTCCAACCGCTCTCCGACGCCGCTCCTCGCCTTCTCCTCCTCCGGGGTGATGTCACATGCTTCCTTCCGTACTTCCTGCTCTTTATCCAATCCGACCTCGCAGACGTATACAGGAGGAGGGGGTCACCTCCTCCTCTGAGTACGCCCAATTAAAGGCGCCGCGTTCCTCATCTACGTCGTCCAGTCCTGTATCCCAGGGGTCAGTCTGTAAGGAAGGAGGCATGACAGGGTCAGTTACGGGAGTCCACCATTCCTCGGTAGCACTCCGCCTCGCTCTGTTACACATAGCCAATAGGTCTCGCCTTTGGGACCTTATAAGTGTTTAGCCATGCAACAGTTGATGTTGTTGCACAAAGGATATTGTGCTGCATAACTAAATACTTATAAGTCCCAAAGGTGAGACCTAATGGCTATGCCAATGCTTGTTTGAATTTATTTCTGGTGGAACTGCTGCACAGAGTAGAACATGTAAAATAAATTGTCTTATGGAGCGCTCTCCTTTGTTCCAACTCACTTGTCTATGTAGTGTGCCTGTGTCCGTAGCGCACTTCATTGCAATAAGAAACGTCGCTGAATCCCTCAGATTATGACCGACTGTACGACCATGCTGATAATTCAAGGAGCCTGGGAGCAGGGGTCCTGGCAACACTATGGCATATCCAATCAGGTAGGCCCTAACACACCTTATTAGTGACGTTATTCACATCACCAGTCCCGAGCTGTGTCCTAGCAGTTACTCTGACACGCATAACCTCTCCTCGATCTCGGGCAGGTCATGCAGGCTTCCCAAACAAGGGTTCACTGATAACATTTTCACACATGCCGTGGTTCTTGAGCAACTGCAGGGGGAGAGCTCAAGAAGCACATAACGCATGCTTTAAAAGTGGTGATGCTGTAATGCGAGGACCATGACTGAAATGCGTTAATCTGATACATGACACTTGGCAGAGCTGAGAGCGCATTAGATGAAGTCAAGTTCTGTTTTGTTACACATCTTCCCAATAATTAAAGCAAACGCATAACTTGCTAATCTGCTATTAAATAAAGCAAAGTGCAATTGTGCACACATTTGAACTGCTTCTGAGCTGACGAAATTGATGAAACTATAGCTGCATGATGTTTCATGGAAATAATTCGAGCATGTCAAATCATTTGGAGAGTGTGGCGCACGTAAGTTTGAACCACATACATTTCCATTTCAAGATGGCACGTCCCTTGATAGCAAATTGATGGGGATCATGTGAAAGTGAAAGTGCCGGACGAATGTTTAGGGCATGTGTGGGGTGTGGTTCACATGCCCTATATAAGATGTTTTTCCCACACCTAACATGGTCGCCTCCTCAAATATGTCGTAACGTACTAAAATGAAAAAATCTATATTTGCGGCTTAGTGTTTGACTTGACTTGGATACTGGAATTCAGAGTATTTTTCCACCCTTTCTCCTCTGCGTTTTGATTGGCGGCCATACTGGAGTGTTGCAAAGTGAGGGCCTTGCGACATGATCTGTGGAGGCGATCTGTGTAACATATCTTTTACTCTTGAGTGGCCGTGATTTGCCTGCTGAGCTGCTGTCAAAAGTGCCTGACGGTCAGCCACTGTAATGTCTTTGGACTGCGGGTTAGCAGTCTAGTTGTTCGCGCACGTAGGCGTGCGCATACGCGGGTGTGGTACGTCACGCCGCGTACTATATAAATAAAAGAGGCGTGGCCCGAGGGTTAGTCCGGACCACGCGCAGCAGCAAACTGGTGTCCGGGTCCTTGTGTTGCCGCAGCGCTAACCACCCCGCGCAAGTGCGGCCCAGCGACCTGACAATGGCGACAAGGGTCTGAACGGACCCATGCTGTGCCCCGCCTGCCGCTCCCGTCTGCCCTCCTGCTGTGCACCGATGGTCGACCGGCATCAGAGGCCCCGGTTGCAGTGGGCCCGGTCGGAACTACCTGCCCCAGTCACTGGAGTCGGCGAGTGACGGCGCGCATTACCTGCGGCCCCGCGGAGGTGCCCAAGAAGCAGAGTGTGACGGGCGGAGTAGTGACCTGGGGGCAGAGCCATTACCCTCGACCAGCAGCACAGGGGTAAGGACACTCGCAGCCCGCAGTTAGCCGGTGGAGGCAACGCACCCTTTCCGCCCACATAAGCGAGTACCTCACCACGTCGTGTGGCCACATTCATCGCCGGCCTGTGAGAGCAAGCACTGCCAAGCGGCCCATCAGTGAGGCGAATTGTGGGGACATCGCCCCTAGCAGTCACAGCGCCCGCGTTGCCCCCATCGGTGCACTGAGGCACCCCACATGCCAAAATGGCGGCCATTCCCCCCATCGAGCCGTTTGTGGTCGACGGCGCACCTGCGTCCCAGGCGCCGCGCTGGAAAGACTGGACGGAGCGGTTGCAGTTCTATTTCGAAGGTGCTGGCACGGCGAGAGAACGCCGCAGGGCGCTTCTCCTTCATCTAGGAGGGAAGGATATCCACAGAATTTACAAGACCCTGGTAGAAGCCACGCCGCACACCTACGTCACACTCCTCAATGCGCTCAACGCACATTTCAAGCCAATGGCCAGCAAAGATTATGAACGATTCATATTCAGGCAGACGCGACAGGAGGCCGAAGAGTCACTGGACGCATTCCATGGCAGGCTTAAAGAACCCGCCAGCACCTGTGGCTTCCGTGACGAACAAGAGGAGATACGTGGCCAAATAATACAGGGGTGCTACTCATCCAACCTGAGAGTGAAAATCCTCCAAGAGGACGGAAAACCACTAGCGGACATTTTGAAACTAGGCCGCTCCAAAGAACTGTCACAAGCGAGAGCGTCACACATGGAGGCGGCACTCCATAGGCCAGTCAAAGCGGAGCAAGTCAACACAGCTGAACAAGTCAACGCTGTGCGGCCTAAGTCACGCCAATTCGGAGGAAGGAACCCGCAAGAACGTCGAAAAGAATGCGGATACAGCGGAGGCATGCCCCATCGCGCTCAAGACTGTCTGGCACGCGGGAGGAAATGCAGCTCGTGTGGACGGATGAATCACTTCGCAGCAGTTTGCAGGTCCTCCAAGCAAAAACCCGAGGCAGCCCACGCCATCAGAGAAAGCCCAGACAGTGAGGACATGGACGATGATTCCAACGACTATCCGGTCCACTACGTGTTCACCATCGACCAGCCACAGAGGAAGAAGAGGCGTCTTGTGGTGATCTGTATTATGCAATACTTGTTGGAACTCCATGATGTCACCTGTGGGTTCTTCTTGTACTGTGCATTCTCCTCCAGTGTTCCCTGTTTGGCAGTTGCAGCTGCCCTGTCTCTCCTTCATGCTGGACAGCTCTCTTCTCTTGAATAAATCTCCTAGCAGCAGTTCCTGCCTCCGCCTCATCTTTACATTGGCGACTGAGGATGGTCAGCTGTTCCTCAGCTGTCGGATCTACTCACTAACTAACTTCCAGGAAAACGGTTTGGACTCTTGAACATTTTCCATACCTTCGATCTACTTTCTTGTGAGTACCTTTTTTTTTCTCAAACATTTCCCCCACGTTTCACTTCAGAGAGCCGTCGCAGCCAACAGACTCTTTTTCTACCATTTGCCTCGTTTTGCGCATCAATCAATCAAGCAGCACACCCTCTAGCGCTTTGTTAACTGTTACTCTACTTCGCGCTATCTACTCCTCTTTCTACTAGCGCTACGTTTTATCTGCGCTCCCTGTGCCTTCACCGTCTAAAGTCAAGTCCTACCGAGTGCTGTCTGTGTCTTCGCTGCTCCTCATCGACGCTGGTTATTTCTCCGCTGCTTGCTCCGCCACCTTCGAGCTCCGCTACAGAATGATGACGTAGTGGAATCTCTCCATTCTGCGTCATCGCGTTTCTTGTCTCCTTAACTACCAGCAAGACGTCCAGCGCCAGCATGCGTTTCCTCAGCAACCAACTAGACGCCCAGCGCCAGCACATGTTTCCTTAGCAACCAGCAAGACGCGTTCTGTTTATGCCTGTCACCACGTCATCTACGTCATAAAGCCTTCGCGTCCATCTCATTCCTGTCTGCTTTATCTTGACTTTGCCAGCTGTCGACTTCAACCTACACAGCTTACTCATACAGCCGACGCATGCCGATGCGCACAACTCTGAATTTCTCTCTACACTGATGCGCACAGTTTTAAATACTTCATCGGATTCATTCGCTTTCAGTCCACACAGCCGACGCACGCTGACGCGCACAGCTTTAAATAGTTCTCTACGCTGATGCGCACAGCTTTAAACACTTTACACGCTGACGTGCATGGTTCAAGCACACTATTTAACAATTCGACAAGGAAACAAATCTCGCGCTGATGCGCACAGCCATAGCTCAGCCTGATTTTCCTCATTAACACGCCAGAGTATTCAGTATCCACACGCTGACGTGCACAGCTGCTGCACGCATTTTTCTCTACACGCTGATGTGCACAGCTGCTGCACGCATTCTTTTCTACACGCTGACGTGCACAGCTACTGCACGCAGTTTCTCTACACGTTGACGTGCACAACTTTTGTTTCTTTTGACACGCTGATCTGCACGCATTTTACTCCTAACAAAAGACCAACACATCCAATCTGCCATATTTACAACAATTTTTTTTTCTCCTTGTACTTAAAGGAAAATTGAAGATCTCATAATGCAAAATGTATCTCCTCCTGCTCCTTTTCTTCAGACTCCTGGAGACCCTCCTCTTGAATGGAAACTTTGGTTGAGATCCTTTATGGCCTACCTAGGAGCAATTGATGGTCTTAGATACCGTGCAGAAAGAAAAAAAAGTTTAATGTATTATCATCTTGGTGTAGAAGGGCAAAACGTTTTTGACCATTTACCGGTCTATGTTCCACCTACTGGCGAAACTCCCGACGAATTTGAAATAGCTATAGCTAAATTAGACAAGTATTTTGTTAAAACCAAGAATATGGTTGTACACCGTTATAAATTCTTTACTAGAGCTCAAAAACCCGAAGAAAGCATTGATACTTTCGTTACTGCCTTAAAAATACTTGCGTCTAAATGTGAATTTGACAATTTCACCTCTCAACTTATCAGAGACCAGCTTGTTGCTCGGTGCTCTTGCAAACAAATCCAAGGGAAACTTTTATCCTGCAAAGATCCTTCTCTTGACAAGGCTATTGATATAGCCAAAAGTATTGAAACATCCTTAGAAGATTCCAAACAATTAGAGGTTTCTCTTTCTAATACTTCCATCTCTGGTGCTGTTTCCACTAAGGTATCTTTTCCCACCAAATCTCCCATTTCCATTTCTCGTGACTCTTGTGGCTATTTCAAAAGAATGGGAAACACCAGTTTTAGAAGACCTTTCATGCCTAATAGACAATTCAGCCAAAGTACTTTCTGTTATAGATGTGGCTCTTCTTACCATGCTTCCAATTTTAAAAATTGTCCTGCTGCCAATCAACAATGCACTCAATGTGGGAAAAATGGTCATTTTTCAAGAGTATGCATGAGAGGTAGAAGGGGTAATGTACGTAGTGTCATGTGTGAAAATGATTCCTTTCAAGACTCAAATTCCCTTGAGCTTTCAACTGAACATTCTGAATGTGATGTGACCAATCAGGAATATGTTGTTGTAGTGAAAGACAATGACACTATTAGCCGTACTTTTCTTGTTCCTGATCCTGAAGTTGATGCCACTATTGACAATCACCATATCCTACTACTGGTAGATACCGGTGCTCGCATCACTATCGTTTCCTATGAGAAATATTCTCACCTTTGGCAAAATAAATGTCTACTTCCTCCTGATGTCCTTTCTGTGGCCTTTGAAGGAAGCAGAATCAACCTTCTAGGTTATTTCTTGGCCGAAATTTCCATCTTTAGCAAATCCATCAAGGGGAAGGTCTATGTTGCCAAACGTGGTATCAATGTTCTAGGACTCATACATCAGGCAGAATTTGGTGTCACCATTAAACCTGGTTTACCCAACCCTGTATTCATTGAAGGATGCAATCTCTCCTCTCCTGCATCTTCTACCCCTGTTTGCAACATCTTTAATAGTGAATTCTGGGAGCACAAATTAAAAAAAATTTTTGAAGATCGTTTGGGCAAGATTACCAATTTTCAACACTTTATCAAGGTCAAAGATGGTGTTTCCCCAATCAAACACAAGCTTAGGAACGTTCCCCTTAGTATTAGAGAAGATTTGTCCAAACACCTTAAGTCATTATGCGAGCAAGAAATCATTGAAAAGGTAGAATCCACATTATGGCTTTCTCCCATTGTTCTTGCCAGAAAAAGGTCTGGCGATCTCAGGATGTGTGTGGACTTACGCAGTCTCAATGAAGCTATCTGGGTCGATGGTTTTCCCCTCCCTCGCATTGAGGATTTGATAGCTAAAGTGGGCTCATCCACTTGGTTTTCTAAACTTGACTTAAAGGCAGCCTACCACCAGATTGAGTTACATCCACTCTCTCGTCATCTCACTGCTTTTGTAACTCCTGATGGAGTTTTTCAATTTCGTCGTCTTCCCTTTGGGTTGGCGTCTGCCGCCGCTGTTTTCCAGCGTATTATGTCTGAAATGTTTGAGGAACTCTCTAATGTTGTCGTCTTCCAGGATGACATCCTTATCTTCACTCAAACTGAACACGAACATAATTTAGTCATTGACCAAGTTTTCAACATTTTGGAAAAAAGAGGTGCAACCCTACAAAAGAGTAAATGTGTATTCAAAACTAGAGAAGTAGAATACCTTGGTCATACCATTTCTGAATGTGGTATTAAGCCCAGGCCAGGTCTAGTCAAAAGTATCATTGTGGCCCCTGCTCCTTCTAACAAAGAACAGCTTCTGTCCTTCCTCCGTCTCTGTGAGTTCTACTCCAAATTCATGAGAGACTACGCCAAGACCACTGAATGTTTTAGACTTCTACTCAAAAAAGGCGCCACCTTCAGTTGGTCTGATGAGTGTGAGAAAGGTTTCCAGCTCATCAAAGAACACATCACCAAAGCTCCTGCTCTTCAACCTTTCAATGGCAACAGAGAAACTTTTGTCACCGTTGACGCCTGTGAATATGGCCTAGGAGCTGTTCTCTCACAATTGGCCTATGGTAAAGAATTTACTGTGGGGTTTGCCTCCAGGACTCTCCGCCCTGTCGAGCGCAAATATTCTGTTATTGAAAAGGAACTGCTGGCCTGTGCTTGGAGTGTTGAAAAGTTTAAATCTTACTTATGGGGCAGACCATTTGTTCTTCAAACCGACCACCGACCTCTTGTCGACATTCTTTCCGGCAGAAACGTCAAGCGCACAACCGCACGGTTGGCTAGACTCTCCACTAAACTTCTAGAATACAACTTCAAAGTTGTTTACATTCCTGGGGGCAAGAACAAACGTGCTGACTGTCTTTCCAGGTTACCCATACAAGAACCTAACGAAAATGAGTGGGAAACAGAAATTGAAGAGTGTTTTGTGGCCAACATTTCACAAATTTCCATCTCCTTCGCTGAGAATGATTGGGTTAATGCTGTTGAGAATGATACTGTACTTAGGGATGTTGTCTCTTTCATACAGAAAGGTTGCCCCAAGGAAAAATCTCTTTCCCCTGAGCTTCAAATTTATTGGAAAATCAATTCCGAACTTTCCTTGGAAAGTGGCAAAATTGTTAGGGGCAATAAATTTATTCCTCCCTCTGTTTACCGGGAAAAAATTATTGCTGATGCTCATTCTGGTCATCTGGGTGCCACCATTACCAAAAGAAATGTCAGGTCAAATTTCTGGTGGCCAAGAATGGACAATCAAATTGTGGATGCTGTCAAACTTTGCACACGCTGTGACACCAGCGATAAAGTCCTTGTTTTGGAAGGTGTTTGTGATTCTGTTGTTCCCCCACCCAGCAGAGCTTGGCAAAAAATTGGCCTGGACTTTCTGGGTCCATTCCATGTTCTTCCCAACACTTCCAAGTATTTCTTGGTCCTCGTCGATCATCTCTCTAGGTGGGTTGAGGTTGAACCTATCAATGTTCCCAATTCAAAGAGCGTTATTGATTGCCTGACCAAAATTTTTCTGAGGGAGGGTTGTCCAGAAGAAATCCTCACCGACAATGGGGTTCAGTTTATCTCCAAGGAAATGAGTGTTTTTTTGAACAATTGTTGTATCAAACACACCAGAACTCCTTTGTATCACCCTCAGAGCAATGGCAAAACCGAGAGGTTCAATAGAGTTATTGTTGAATGTGTGCAGGCCGCCTTCAATTCCAATAGCTGTATTTTCCAAGCTGTAAAAGATCTTGTATGGTCTTATAGAATTTCCCCACATGTTGCTACAGGCTTCTCCCCTTTTGAATTGATGAGAGGAAGGAAAGCTTCCTCCCAAGCTTTTCCTTTTTGGATGGTCAAGAGTCTCCACAAAGGTTGTGATTTGGAAGTGGCATGGGATTGTGCCAACAAGAAATCTTCCAGTTCTCTGCCTTGTGACGTGGAACATGTTAAGAGGTCTTTTCATAGAATTCATGCTGGTGACTGGGTCAAGATTAAGAATCCTGTCACTGTTAAAAAAGGTCTTTCCAAGTTTCTCGATTCCCAACAAGTTGTGGAAGTTCGCAAAAATGCTGTCAAATTGTCAAATGGAAATTGGTGGAGCACTTCTCGCGTTGCCAGAGATCCCTCTCGTGCTTCTCGTGCAACTGTTCCTACCCCCAATGTCCAAGTTGACAATGGTTTAAGGAAAAGCTCTAGGTTGATTGTTAGACCCAACAGATTTCATGACTATGTATGATTTACTATTCATCGTAGTTCAATCTTGTTTTTTTTTTAGAAAGGGGGGAGGTGTGTGGTGATCTGTATTATGCAATACTTGTTGGAACTCCATGATGTCACCTGTGGGTTCTTCTTGTACTGTGCATTCTCCTCCAGTGTTCCCTGTTTGGCAGTTGCAGCTGCCCTGTCTCTCCTTCATGCTGGACGGCTCTCTTCTCTTGAATGAAATCTCCTAGCAGCAGTTCCTGCCTCCGCCTCATCTTTACACGTCTCCCAAAGTGCCACATAAGAATACACCAACAAGAAGTGAGGGCCACGATCGATACGGGAGCCTCGATTGAACTCATGGCGGCAAATGTATACAACCAATTGCGGGAAAAGCCGGCCTTGAAGACAGCCAAGATCCGAGTCTTCGCCTACGAACAAAAGACCCCGATTCCGCTGATTGGATACTTCCAAACGGAACTACAACACCAGGACCGGAAGGTCCCGACAACCGTCTATGTAACCAAAGAAGGCAGTGGCATGCTCCTCAGTGGACAGGCGGCTGAAGAACTCCAACTAATATCATTCGCAATGGCAGTATTGGAAGAGGAGTTGAACACGATTCTTGAAGAATTCAAGGGCACGTTCCGAGGCATTGGGTGTCTGAAAGGAAAAGAGGTGTCTCTCCACATAGACCCATCCATTCAACCGGTTGCCCTCAGACACCGAAGAATAGCATTCCATCTAAGGAAGAAAGTGCAAGAAGAACTCGAGGCTCTCGAGCGACAGGGCATAATTGAAAAAGTCAGTGGGCCCACTCCGTAGGTATCGCCAATCGTGGTGGCGCGAAAACCCAAACAGCCGGGACAGGTCCGCATCTGTGTCGACATGCGCCTACCCAACGCGGCAGTCAAGAGGGAGCGACATTTAACACCCACCATTGATGACATTCTGGGAGAATTGAACGGAGCAAAGTGGTTATCCAAAATGGATCTCAGATCAGGCTATCATCAGCTGCCCCTGCACCCGGATTCCCGGTATATAACCACCTTCTCCACCCATGTGGGTCTCAGACGATACCGACGACTCAACTTAGGTATCTCCAGCGCAGCTGAAGTCTTCCAGAACACCATCAGGGAGGTTCTGAGCGGGCTCCCAGGAGTCTTGAACGTCAGCGATGACCTGCTCATATACGCGAACACCGTTGAAGAACACCACCAAAGACTAAGGGGCGTGTTGCAGAGAATAAAAGACTCGGGCCTGACATTGCACCGTGAGAAGTGCCAATTCCTCCAGAACAAAATTAGTTTTTTTGGATACACCTTCTCAGACCAAGGGATCGCCCCTGACCCAGACAAAGTAAAGGACGTGCAAGCTGCCCCAGCACCGACAAACATATCGGAGGTACGAAGTTTCCTGGGCATGGTAAACTTCTGCGGGAGGTTCATCCCAGACTTGTCCAACCTCACCAGGCCCCTCCGGGAACTCACCAAGTCCACCACCCCCTGGCAGTGGGCAGAGGAACAAAATGTTGCATTCCAAAACACCAAGGCCGCATTGTCGGCGGATAAGACTCTGTTGTACTTTGACCCGGCGAAACCGACCAACATAGCCGTGGATGCCAGCCCTTATGGCCTGGGAGCCGTGCTGACACAGCGCCAGGGCGGAGAAGACTGGGCACCCATTGCCTACGCCAGCCGGTCACTGACCGAAACTGAACAACTGTATTCCCAGATTGAGAGGGAGGCAATTGCAATCCATTGGGCCTGCAGGCACTTCCACGTGTACGTATACGGACACCCGTTTACCGTCTCCACGGATCACAAGCCCCTGATCCCCCTATTCCGAGGGTCGGTCTCCAAACCACCACCCAGAATAGAGAAATGGATCCTGCAACTCCAGGAGTACGCTTACCAACTGGAATTCAAGCCGGGAGCGACAAACCCCGCAGACTATCTCTCGAGGCACCCCCGAGCAGCGACTAGTGGAGAAGAGGAGGATGCAGAAGAGACAGAGGAATATGTCAAGGTGGTACTGGAAGATCAAGACCCCTACCAATGAGCATGGACATGATCATTGAAGCAACCCGCAGCGATGAAGTCCTCCAACTAGTGGTGAACGCTTTACAGGCCAACGACTGGAGGGCCCTTCAAACGTCACTGAGCAAGAGGACACCACAGGCGAGGAGCGCCCTAGAGACACTTCTGAAAGTAAGAGAGGAACTGTCCGTTGACAGCCAAGGGTGCCTATTGAGGGGACCACGGATCGTGATGCCAATGAGCCTGACCCAACAAGCAATCGAGCTAGCTCACCGCGGACACCAAGGGATGGTGAAAACCAAGAGCAGACTCCGCGCAAAGGTGTGGTTTCCGGACATGGACACCAGAGTGGAACAAACTGTCAAAGAATGCCAATGGTGCCAGGCTGCGGGGCAACCCGAATGCCCACCCCCGGTCATCACCGAAGACAACCCGCGGAGGCCATGGGAACATGTCAGCGCGGATTTCGGACACCTTCCAAATGGTAGATACATGCTCGTCATCATTGACGACTTCACCAAATACCCAGAGGTGGAAATCGTGACAACCCTCACAGCCAAAGAAGTCATAGCGAAGTTTGAGAAGGTCATCGCCACACACGGCATCTTCGAGTGGGTCAAGACCGACAATGGACCACCCTTCCAGGGACAAGAATTTGCAGACGACCTCAGGGAGTGGGGAATCCAGCGCCGGAAAGTGACCCCCGATGGCCTCAAGCCAACGGGGAGGTTGAGAGGTTCATGCGCACTCTGAACAAAGTCATCCGGATTGCCCATGCCAAAGAAGCCCCACTGGAGAGGGCTATATACACGTTCCTGAGGGAGTACCGGCTCACACCACATCGCACTACTGAAGCCACCCCAGGCCCGTCGGCAATGGGGAGGACAGTCAGAGACACAATCCCCAACCATCATACCTGGACTCCAAACAGTGCAAACACCCGAAGAACCCTGTTCAACCGGAGGCGATCAAATGACTACGCCAGCTTCCGACGCAGGGCCAAGGAACCATCCATTCGGGAAAGAGACCAAGTCTACGCGAAAGATAGATATCCCGGGAGCAAGTTCAGGCTCCCATTTGAACCGAGACCCTGGACAGTCACGCGCCGCACTGGCACCATGGTGACAGCCCAACGGGGAAGGGAGACCGTCACGCGCAACATTTCCTTCTTCAAGAAAGCATCCACTCAACCAGGGGATCACCAATGCCAAGAGTCCGACCAAGAGCCACCTAATCTGCCGGAAGGGAACAACAGTCCACCAGGAGGTGAAGATGACACCCAAGGTGAAAGCTCAGCAGCGAGCCCCCTTGCTGCTGAGACGCCGAGAATCGACAGTCCTCACTTCCCTACGGGGCCCCGGCCTACCAGAACACCACATCAGGAGACCCCGCGGGGAAGCCGCGGGCTATGGGCTGAGAAGGAACCCGGCCCGTCTTCACAACTGGAGGACTTTGCCGTGGGCTGAACACAGACTCCCTAGCCACCAGACTGGTAACAGGCCAGACGGCCCACGCTATGCTTTATTAATATCATTTTACCTAGTGACTCATGTGTGACTATTGTGTTTTGTTCAAATAAAGGTTGAAAGGAATGTAATGTCTTTGGACTGTGGGTTAGCAGTCTAGTTGTTCGCGCACGTAGGCGTGCGCATACGCGGGTGTGGAACGTCACGCCGCGTACTATATAAATAAAAGAGGCGTGGCCCGAGGGTTAGTCCGGACGACGAGGAGCAGCAAACTGGTGTCCGGGTCCTTGTGTTGCCACAGCGCTAACCACCCCGCGCAAGTGCGGCCCAGCAACCTGACAGCCACGATGGCAGTAGATACAGGTCTATGTGAAATATGAAGGGGAAGCGATTGTGAAGAAGCACAGTGCAAGCAGCCAAGAGAGTGTGGGACAGGATAAGCAAAAAAAAATAAAACGGCGCTCGGAGCGATTGAAAAATGCCAGTGCTCCTGAGGAGGCCTCGTAAACCCAGAACAAAGAAGTTCATAAAATGGCCATAAAATGAGAGCCCTCAATGGATAGTTTACTTGGTCTTTGCTATTGAGGAAGGGTAAACACAGGAAGAGGCACATGGAGATAAAGAATAGGATAATGGCAAATGAGCCAGCAAATGGGAAGCATATAGGCAGGCTGAAGCCAACAAAGTAGATACAGTGTCTCTTCGAGATGTCTAGCTGAGACCTAAAAAAGCACTAATACAAATTTGACTAGAAAACAATTTAAAAAATGCTGAGGAAAACACAAATTGTCAGGTACTTGGAAAGACATAAAATCCCTTACAACAAAAGGGGGTGGTGATGGATGGAGCATCTGAATCAATCAAACACTCACACCCAGTCAAAAGATCTGGGTTTAATCCATCACCGTTCTTTAGCCCACTCTGCCACTCCAGTTCAGACATGGCTATATGCAAATCAGTCTGACCCTGTGCCTCATGGGAACAGTCCAGCCCGAATTGCCAAGCCATGTCTTCCCTGGACCGGAAACAAGCTTCCGAGGACCGGTTTCTGGCATTCCAGCCGTCTTCAGCCCGGCTTGCTTGAATCCAGTGGCAAAGTGAGAAAGGGACTCACGTCTGAGCATGCCCTGCCACACTTATGGCGGCCAAAAGCGGTACAAAAGGGGGTGGTGATGGACGGGTCAGACTGATTTTCATATAGCCATGTCTGAACTGGGGTGGCAGAGTGGGCTAATAAACGGTAATGGATCAAACCCAGATCTTTTGACTGGGTGTGAGTGTTTGATTGGTTCAGATGCTCCGTCCATCACCACCCCCTTTTGTACCGCTATTCTAATCATGGGTCAGACTCTGCAGCTCTGGGCAATAGCTTGCTTAATCTCCACAACGATCCTAACAATGCTAGGATGCCTGGCTTCACCTTGGGGGTGCCCAGGAGTGGGCACTTCACAGGGAAAGGCCAGGTAGGGTTCCACATCGTTATGTGCACAGCGCCTTGGGACCCCTTCGGGGGTGATTTGTGCGCTATATAAAAGCACTACATTTACATTTACATTTAGTACATGTCCTACCTTTCACATACACTGCACCCTGCCCAGGGGGGTACCTAGGGCCTACTATAGAGGTGTCTCATGTGCATAAAAAAGGAAGGTAAGGCCTGGCAAGTGGGTGCACTTGTCAGGACAACAAGGCAGTTAACAAACTGCAGTGGCAGGCATGAGGTCTCTTTTCAGGGTTACTTGTGTGGGTGGCACAATCAGGGCTGCAGGCCCACTAGTAGCGTTTGTATTACCAGCCCTGGAACATATAGTGCACTTTACAAAGGACTTTACTAGTAAGACAAACATACCAATAATGGGAAACCAATTACCATTAGACTTTATACAGGGAACACTTGCACTTTGACACTGATCAGCAGTGGCAAAGTGCCCAAAGCATCTAAATCGGCAACACTATGTCAGAAAAAGGGCTAGGCGGAAGGCAAAATGTTTATGGAACTTTAGCCAAAAAGGGCCAAGTCCAACAGTGCTGTAAATTACAATGTATTTTATATATGTGGTTTGGATTAGAGTGATGTATGTGGTTTGGAGTGGTATTGTGTGGGTTGAATTTGAATGTGTGGGGTAAAATTGTGTGTTTGTATTGTATTCGTGTAGTGGAATTATAGACATGGTTAATAGGTAGGGGTGAGAGCTGCATAGAATAGATAGGTGGTTTGTGCATGGAGTGGTGAATTAACTCTAGATAGAGGAGCAGAGTGTGCGAGAAAGAAGGGGCAAGCAGGCCACTGACGCATTAAGAGGCTGTGTACGCAGAAAAGCCCTGGGAAGAAATAGTGCTTGAAGACCTGATGTGAACTCCTATGAGAGTGGCGAGAAGAGTGCATAAGAGAGGTGTGAGAGAGATTAGGAGAGGGATGAGGTAGGAGGGGCACCCAGAGGGTGGGGGCGAGAGATAGACGTTTGCACAGGGAAAGGTCATATGTAAAGGTAGCATGTGTGAGCAGGCGGCAGAGGAGACGGAGTGTGAAGGAGGGTTGAGAGGGGGTAGGGGAATTGCAAGATTAGCTGGGATAGTGTGAGAAAGAGACGAGAGGGGCAGTGGATGTGTGGGGGAGAGATGGGGTTGGTGGAAAAATAATCTGTAATGGGCATCCTCGGGCACGTCAGAGGCAGGCAGGAGCAGTGCGTGAGAGCAGGGCAGTCCACTCAGCACAACTGGAGTGGTGCAGCCCAGCTCTTGCTGATGGGTCAGTCTGAGGGTAAGCATGACAATAAAGCAGAAGGTGGCTGGATATGGAAATGCAAAGATTAGAGTGCTTGCTGAAGTCAGAGCTAGTGACGCACTAAAGGGACAACACAGAGTGCTTCTGTGTGGGGGAGAGTGGTAAGACGGGAAGGAGGAGGACAGGGAGGGTGGTTTCGAGGGACCTATTAAAGGGGCAATGCTAGTTATGTCCTTGTGGGGTCCAGAGTTGCTGTTGCAGTGTTTTTGTGAATGAGGCTCGCACATCGTCACTCAAACAAGTTAAATGTATATGTATTACAGTAGAATTCTTGGTCAGCTGCTTGCGCCAATGTTCATAAACGTAATCATTTTCTTTGTAAAGTTTAACCATGGTTCCAGTAGTTGTACTGGATGTTGCACTTTTTATAAAATATTACATTAGGAAACTCCTTTCTCTATAAAATATATATAACAAATTGTAATTTTGGGGCACAAGTGAAACTGAAACAGCAAGTGTCCTACTGAAGCAATCAATAATGCCAACAAAAGTAAAGATGCTGCCTCACTTAACAGCGCAGACCACTCCCTTTAAATTAGGTCACAAACAAAGATGACAACAAACAAAGATGACAACAAGCAATGAAGAAGCATCAGAGACCAACAGTGTAACTGCTTAGTACACTGCTCACTGTTAAACCCATCAGGCAATGACCGTGCATGGTAAAGCTCTATTAAAGTTTCATACGTATGTTCAAACACCTCCAGAAGAAATTAATACGAAAGAACAGCAGGGGACCCTACAGTGCCGCACTTAAAATCCAGTTCCAAGTTAGGTCCTATTTCTATATGTGTTTTTTTGTGCTGCCAAACCCCAACGTCAGCTGCTGTTTGGCGTTGCTGTGCTCTCCAGATCAGTTAAATGGTTTGTTCAATGTTCATGGGGGTGCACCAAATAGAAGTCCAAAAAGATGGTAAGTAGAAAATTTCTTTATTTATCTTTGTCCATTATTAAAATACAGATCATCAAATAGTATACATCGAATTCAGCCAACGCGTTTCACTCCCTACCAAGGAGTTTCTTCAGGGCATCTTGTATTCAAGTAATTCCCCTGTTCCCAACCTGGTGAGAGAGCGCAAACTGACCTAAATGTATAAGTACATCATATTTACACGTAGTAAGCACAAGTCATGAAGAGAAATGCCATGAGTGCTGAGATTATATGCACCTATACTCTGAAATGTGTAGTTAACCTAGAGATTTATATAGGAGTGGAACTAATGTAGAAATGTGTGAAAACTATATAGCCTTATTGGACAAGATTAATCCTGATCCATGTTGTGTAGCTGCTAAAATGTAAGGATGTCATGCTACGGAGTAGGCCTCAGGGCCAAAGCTGCAAGGGTTGGGAAAGGTACTCGTTTGCACGACATGGATTGCACTAATGTCATTTAGTAGTCATCTTTAATAGGTCATATTTTATAGATGTGTTTACTTAATCATAAAGTAGAGTATTAACATGCTATTAATTAAGAAGGATTCGAAGGATATAATCAGTATGTGAAATGTTGTAGGCTTGAAATGTTTAAAGACTTTGATTTACACGTATTAGTCTGTGCTGAGAATAATGTTGCAAGCTTTCGTTAGAAGTTTATGAGAATTGGGATCCTAGCTGCAGATGTCTGTCTGCAAGAGAAAGGGGGGATCCAATTATACATTTTATGAATAGAGGGTTGTTCAGGAGACTGGCACAGACACGGAGGAGGGTTCAGGAATGTTTGAGGGGTATCGGCGGGCCGGAGAAGAGTCTGAGAAGCAAGGTCAACTCTAACGCACGAGGCCCAACAGAAACCAGCATGGAAAAAGCCAGAAGCAACACCACGTGAGGGGCGTCTCACAAGGGGCGTCTCAAATGTTGTTGTATGTTTTGTATTAGGGACAGCACCCCTGGGTGGAGTTAGAGCAGATGCCTGAGGACCCTTTAGAGAGCGGATGGGTAGGCAGAGAGGGGTCATGACTGGAGATCATAGGTTTTCACCTAGAGACTAAGAGTGAGTGATCTTCCTTGGAAGTCGCTCACAACTGACACCTTTTGTTAGGTTGGGATTCTGTTAAGTAGGGATACCATCCAGAGCAGGGTAGGGACAGCCTAACCTGAAACCTTTATTACGGTGGTAGATGACTGAGAGATCACAATATGTGTCTATGCTTGCAGCCCTACTAATTTTAGAACTAGTTTTGGTAGTTTTCTTTGCTCGTCTGAGGGCTTTCAGAGAGCACATGTATGTAGTCGTACCCATATATCTTGTGAATATTATTCTGAGATGCCTGTATTTGCAACTTATCTTAATCTTATAATAAATCTTTGAAAGCTAGAAGTAGTTTGTGGTTCTTCCGAGCGGAGTCCATTATTGATTGAACTAACCTGGTAAGAGATGCACTTCCTTCCCTCAATGACAGGCAATAAAGATTCAGTCGACCAGAACGGGGTTTAGATCAAGGGTGATAAGATAGAGATCAAAAACCTCGCCCCCGCACTGGTTTCTTGGTTGGTCCTGTTCGTTTAATTTTTCCTGTATTAGTCTTTTATCTGTGCAGTTTGTGTCTTGCCTTATATGTTTCCACGTTCCCAATCTTTGTAGTTGTTGCCCACAAATCGATTCAGGAAGTCCAATTTCTTTCCATCCCTGTTCGTATTTGTAAGAGATCGTTGCGATACTGTATTTTTTGGCGTTGTTGTTAGCGTGTCGGCATGGCTGGTTCCAAGAAATTTTCTACTTACCATCTTTTTGGACTTCTATTTGGTGCGCCCCCATGAATATTGAACAAACCACCTCCAGAAGAAATATGAAAGGATCTTTCAATGTCAAATCTTTTTTTACATTACATATAAAAAATATTCTGCCCATAACAACTAGACAGAAGTCAAGGAAATCCTTATGAACACACTTCTTACCTAGATCCTTTGGGCCATATATATCATCCTGACCATTTTCGATTTCTATATAGCGATTTTTAAGGAATCGCTATTTAGAAATCGCAAAATGGTATGTATGTAGGAAATCGCTTCTTGTTAGCGATTCCTTAACATTCCTAAATTGCGATTAGCAAATTGCTAATCGCAAATTTCCCATTCATTTCTATGGGCCAGGAGGCTCATAGGAATGAAGGGGAAATTTGCGGTTAGCAATTTGCTAATCGCAATTTAGGAATATTTTCAAAGGTGCAAGGGTGTCACAAGAACACCCTGCTGCACCCCTGAAAATGACATGTGTTGGCATATGGCGCCCATACATGCCCTAAGGGCATGTATGAGCGTCATATGGCACCTTTGGATTTTAAATAAATTGCTTTTTTAAAAGAATTCGCAACTTACCACCAACTAGAAGTTGGTGGTAATTTGCGAATCCTTATGGGCATTTTTGCATTAAATTTCTGTTGATACATTGCATTTAAGGAATCGCACAATTTGCGATTCCTTAAGTGCAATCGCAAAATAAGGAATAGCAAATTTTGCGATTCCTTATTTTGCTGCCAAAATGTGTCATACATACCATTTAGCAAATTAGCATTCGCAAAGGCCGAAATTCTGCGAATTTCGGCCTTTGCGAATGCTAATTTGCTTGATACATATGGCCCTTTGACTCAAGTATCTTCAGGCGCTCACATTAATACTTCTCTCTGGCTACCTTTTAGCACTTTTCCATGTAGTAACTTCTTTACCCCCTAGTCCTCCACACTGCCTGGTACCTGCAGTGGGCTGAACTATAACAATATGTTGTTATTGATGACAGAACTATGATACTTGGTTGTTAGTGAATTTTTATTGAATGTGCTATTACTCTTTTTTTACTACTCTACTCGCTGTAACTCTCTAAAGCGCTCCGATACCCGCAAGAGTCATGTTTGCGCTATTTAAAACCATATAAATAAATGAAATGGTGCTTCACTGAGAAGATTAATTAGCAAATGTGAATTCTGATGCAGGGAGTGAAAGGCAAAATTAGCAAGCTAAATTGTTTGCTTCTACTATTTTAGTCATAGATGACACGTTTTGCCTTCAATAGCAAGACAAAAACTAGCATCAGCACAGCGTGGACATATAGAAGCATAGGCATTAGCACTGTATGAAAGCGCATGCATGTGATGCTGCTTCACCCAGATGGATACTCCTCGTTTGTCAGTTTGACAATATATTCCCAAGCTGCTGATACCTACAGACATGATAATTGCCTACCTGCTGTTTTCCATTGACATCTTGTAAATAATTCAATGGCAAGCAGAGAGTAATTCCAGATCAGCCTCTCGTCTCCCCTAGAGCAGTGCGCGGACGTCATCACGCAGCAACTAAAACAACCGTCTAGTGAAATTATATTGGAGGTAAGCAATGCCTGTGATGTCCTCAGGTGTGCCAGGCTATGATGGAGCACGGTTTTGCAAAAATGAAACTTTCTCGGATTGAACCCTCAGCAACATTCATTAACAGTGTGCTGTGAAAAGAAAACTAAAATAAGGGGAAATGCTTTTGCGGATGTGTAAACTAATGCATGACACTAGGCTGCAAATGCTCTTGGCTTTAAGAAAAATAAAAGACTAATGCTGCTTTTGTGCACGTTAATAATGTTTGCCAGAAAATAACACGGGTTGTGCATGGGTTAGTGCAATGTTGGGATGGTGTGCAATGAAATTAAATTTCATGAAAATAATGTTTGTTTTCTGTAGAAAAGCAAGAATGGGTCTACTCTTCTACATACCAGTCTGGGGTTAATATTTGGTGGAAAAATAAAATGAACTAAAGAGAGTTTCGAGAAAGAAGAGAGAACGCAAAAGCTGTACGTGTCCTTCATAATGTTCTGAGTGACTGTCAAGCTACAGAGAAAAGGATGAGAATCAGTGGAAGCGAGCAACTTCCTTTTCGAGATGGCAGAGGTAAACAATGGAAGCACAAATACTTGCTACATGAAATGTGCTGCAGGAAATGGTTTGTAGCCTTTATCCCGCATTTTTTATCACGAGTACTTTGTTCCCGCATACTTTTATCCCGCATATGTCATTATCCCGTATACTTTTATCCCGCGATTACGTTATTACGCAATACCATTATCCCGCGTTACAATTATCCCGCGGGGCAATGCAGAAGCAGCGCTTACCTACTTATGCCATACTTATCTGATGTGCAGCAAAGCATTGTAGGCGCAGGGGCAACGAGTGTGCAGGAATTCAGCGGGGCAATGCAAAAGCAGCACTTACCTGCATATGCTCTAGTTTATAATTCCCTTTCCGATAATTATGCCATACTTATTCGATGTGCAGCAATGCATTGTAGGCGCATTGTAGGTGCAGGATAATTTTTGTTAATGTGTGGATGCGAGCATATAATGACAAGGATTGCACCTAAATTTATAGAATGATGGAATGAGAAGGTCGTTAGAAGGGGCCACGAGTGTGCAGGAATTCAGCGGGCAATGCGGATGAAGTGCTTACCTGCATATGAGTTTTAAGTTACTTACCCACCCAAAACCCCTATTTTTTACACTGCCCCGTCCCAGTACTCAACATCTCGTTTATAAACTGTGTTTTTCAATGTAATGAAGCACATTACATATTTAATTTTCGATCAAATAGTATTAGTGCTCAATATATGCGTTTTAAAAGTATATTTTCTTGTATTGAATGATTTTTTTCGATATTTTGACATCGTTATTAAATAATGCAATATATTTGTATTTGCGGGATTAAAAATGAGGGATAATGGTATGCGGGATAATAACATGCGGGATGACGTCACATATTCACAGGAAACATGTATTCCATTTCCTGGGAAGAATCTGTTGTAATGCTGAAAGTTTAAGACGAAAGAACATTGAATAAAATGGTCATGCTGAGAATGGTGTGACAGTACACCCCCATCCTTAGCCAATGAGAGACAGAGTTTATTCTCATATTTAAGCAAACGTGGGTTGGACATTTGGGTTTTAGGGTATAATTGAGGTGCCCAGTGGGTGGGGTTTGGTAGAGGTGTCGGGTGTCGCTTAGAGGAAGCGGGAGATCAACGCTGTCGTAGGTTTGCTGTTTCCAGATAGAGGCTAACCGGTTTCCTGATTCCTGACAAACTTTGCTACTCGACTCTTCTTGAGGGGCCTTACTGCTCTTTGGCCGTAGTTCAATTTCCCTGATTCTTACTTTATGTTTTCTCTGTGATAATCTAAGATTTGCATTGTAAGAAGGTACTTGTTGATCATTATTTTTTATTATCTTTTGATAAACATTATAAATTGTACAGGGAGTCTGTTATTATTTAGTAGTATTGATGAGTGTATATTATTGCTATCGGACAAGACGGAGGTCCTCATCCTCGGCTCCAACCCGTCAGCCAGGGACGACTCCTGGTGGCCAACGGCACTGGGGGCAGCCCGGACCCCCACCGACCACGCACACAACCTGGGAATCATCCTCTACTCAACGCTCTCAATGACCAAGCAAGTCAACGCCGTCTCCTCCTCCTGCTTCAACACCCTCCGCATGCTCCGCAAGATCTACAGATGGATCCCGACAGATACAAGAAAGACAGTCACACATGCCCTCGTCAGCAGCAGACTCGACTACGGAAACGCCCTCTACGCGGGAGCCCCGACCAAGCTCATCAATCGACTACAACGCATCCAAAACGCCTCGGCACGACTGATCCTCGATGTGGCACGACTGATCCTCGATGTACCACGACATGGCCACATCACCCCCCACCTGAGAAACCTACACTGGCTCTCCGTCAACAAGAGGATATCCTTCAAGCTCCTCATCCATGCACACAAGGCACTCCACAAGACCGGCCCAGCCTGTCTCAACAGACGGCTCTCCTTCTACACCCCCAACCTCCAGCTACGATCCGCTGACCTCTCATTCGCCACCGTCCCGCGCATCCGAAGAACAACCACCGGTGGGAGATCCTTCTCCCATCTCGCCACCAAGAACCCTACAACTGCTCTCTAGTTTACGAAGGTGTAGTGCCAGCCGTGCTGGGTCATCTTACTGCCACCACCATGCCAATCAGTTTAAAGCACTATCAGGGCCTTCTCAATCAAGAGTGCAGTGGCACCAGGGCCCACACGCATGAGGGGCCCACCAAATCCAGATTACTGCTGTTTTTTACAACAATACAGTAGTTAGTGTACCCGTTTTCCTTTCTTGCACTAGGGTCCTTGGCACACTAGCTATGCCACTGCTGTGCTAGCTGTTGACGCTGCTTTACCTAACTGGTAAAAACACTGCTCTTATTTTCTTTACTTTCGTGCACAAGAAAATTAGTACGACAATAAATATGGAACTGGTTGAATTTTTAAAACTAAATATATGCATTCTATGAATGACAGTCCTAGCCTACAAACAGACTACTCTCTGCCTCCCTCTCCCCGCTGCATTCGTATTGAGATTAATCTCACAAATAAAAGAAGCATTAACAGCTCACCTACCATGCACAGACCCAATCATACCTGCAGCCCATCAGGTACCAAAATAGGTTTGATTTTCCTAAAGTCCAACTTTTGCACGAGTCCCTTAACCAAGATCTTGGGACTGAAATAAATGGAACTCATGAAAATAAGAAAAGTGCTCGTTGTCGATGCCTGCTATCCCGCTCTCCTGCTGGCCAAGGAAAACAGAAGTATGGTCCTAATTGGGGGCCCCATTCCCCACCTCACTGAGATGAAAATGTAAAAATCCGCCATGGTGAGCAGGGCTGCCTCAGTAGGGGTGGGGAGTGGAGCTGTACAGAAAGGTCACCCAGGATGGAAAGCAGCGGAAACACAAGACTGCTCATCCGGATTTAGCCACCAACATAGACAATTGACTAGCCTTGGTTGCTCTCTGCCACGGAAAGGGAGAGGGGGGGTGGCAGAAAAATAATCTGGAATACCTGTGGGTGGACATGTACTACAGTTGTAGGTGTCCAGCAGTGTGGCGTTTCATTGTAGAGGCTGCTTCCACACGTCTCCTCTCGAAAACCATTACCAACATAATTTGTTTTTTTAAATGCAGTCATCAGAGCGTGTTTTGCCCTGATAGCCAAATGACGCAAAAGAAACAAGCACTGTTAAAGCCAGTGTGGGGGAATGGAAGGGAGGAAGAAGAAATAGAACCTGCATCAAAGAAGACGGCCACTAATCAAGGAAAATTAATCTGTAGCGGAGGGGTGCTCCTCAGCTTGAAACGGATGTTATATATCTGGTGAGAGAACCAATCAGGAGCCAGCAAAGAAGAGTGATGTTGGAGTCAACCTATGGGGCGCAGCAGGTGGGGTTACATTCCATTTAGTAACTACCACGTCTTGCAGACATCCCATGCGCACTGCCAGGCTCCACCTAAAAATAGTCTTTGTGTCAGCACAGTGAGTGAGCTTTAAAAGTGATTACTGGATGGTAGCTCACTCCGGGCAATCTCCACAAAACTTCACATATTCTGGGCATGGCCAACAATAAGCATATATTGGAAGGAAGTTCAACTATTAAGTAGATTGCTGGGGTTCCCATACCAGATGTCACAATATTAAGCTTTTGACCGCCAGACTGGGAAGCGAGACAGACGGTCACCATTGCAAACAAACCCAACTTGGCAGATTTGGTATTGGCGAATATGGGAAACAATGGCAGTGGTGTGGTTGATAGCACATTACTAAAGAACAGGATAACTTTCTATGTATGTGGCAACCCATACAATCAAATATGTAGGGAGCAAAGAGAGAGGTAACATGCCCTCCTAAATTAAGGGCCCTGAGAATATTCTAATATGGAGATTAATTATATCAGTTTTGTCAGCCACGAAAAGATCGACCGAAACAAGTGTGGCACTATTATAATCACAAATGCAAAAACAACAATTGATGGACAGAATGCAGAACAATGTCATACATTCACCCCAGTACAGAGTTCTGGGCCTGAATCCATCGTTTTTTTGCACTCCACACCACCCCAGTTCAGACATGGCCATATGCAAATCAGCCTTGACCCTGTGCCTCATGGGAACAGTCCAGCCCGAACTGCCAAGCCATGTCCTTCATGGACCGGAATCAAGCATTCTAGGACTGGTTTCTGGCTATCAGCCGTTTTCAGCCAGGATAGCTTGACTCCAGTGGTGTGGAGAGCCTGGAACTCACGTCTGAGCATACCCATCCCACTCGGGGTGACAAATGCAAAAACAACAATTGATGGACAGAATGCAGAACAATGTCATACATTCACCCCAGTACAGAGATCTGGGCCTAAAACCATCGTGTTTTTGCATTCCACACCACCCCAGAAACCGGTCCTAGGATGCTCGATTCCGGTCCAGGGAAGACATGGCTTGGCAGTTCTGGCTGGACCATGAGACACAGGGTCAAGGCTGATTTGCATATGGCCATGTCTGAACTGGGGTGGTGTGGAGTGCAAAAAAACGATGGATTTAGGCCCGCATCTCTGTACTGGGGTGAATGTATGACATTGTTCTGCATTCTGTCTATCAATTGCTGTTTTTGCATTTGTCACCCAGAGTGGGACAGGTATGCTCAGACGTGTGTCCCGTGCTCTCCACACCACTGGAGTCAAGCTATCCTGACTGAAGACGGCTGATAGCCAGAAACCGGTCCTAGGATGCTTGATTCCGGTACAGGGAAGACATGGCTTGGCAGTTCGGGCTGGACTGTTCCCATGAGGCACAGGGTCAAGGCTGATTTGCATATGGCCATGTCTGGACTGAGCTGGTGTGGAGTGCAAAAAAACTATGGATTTAGGCCCAGATCTCTGTACGGGGGTGAATGTATGACATTGTTCTGCATTCTGTCCATCAATTGTTGTTTTTGCACTATTATAATCACGACACGTGATTGGTATATGGATAAAGATTACAGTGGATATGATGTATAAAGATAAGAAACTTGTGTTCAGGGAGGATGGTGGTGGGGGTAGATGTTTATTGATAGATATTAAGTTGGATAATGCAATACTGCATGATGAAAACCTACGTACATGCTGGCCTCCTGTTCTGTTTAAAAATTAGAAAGTGAATTTACCCCCCCCCCCCCCCCCCCCAATTTTTTTTTAAATGGTCTTAATTCGTTTTCCTCTAACCTAAGAAGATTTCACTGTTCTACTGTGGATGTTGTCTTTAGGACTATGTTGCAATAATAAACTCGAAATGAAGAAAACCCTATGAAGAAACGATTCTGGCGAGTAGTCGCTCAGAAAATAGTAACTAGTTCATATAACAAATTACAAAAATATAGCATTGAAAATGTATAGGATAAGTGTGTTGATTGAAAAAAACATACATTCACCTAGTGTAAAAAGAAAACAAACTATAAAATGATGTTTAGACAAATATTTAAGGCAATTAAGAAATGTAAAAAATGTTTAGCAGGATAAAAACAACCATACCAACTTTTCTAAGCAGCCTTTAAATTTGAAAATGCTGCATTTTAATTTCAAACTTTTAAGTAAGAAATAGCATTAATCATCTTTCGAAAAAGTTAATTAAAATAACCTTTAAACATATAGTTTAAGCGACCACATGGAAACATTTTATGTTGCAGTTAATTTGAAGCACCAGCAAATATAGTAGTGTTTGATTTCTTTTCCAGCTGATTTTCTTTTTCACTAGACCATTATCAAGATTTCCCTCTACCTTGACGAGTGGAAAATTCCTCTTTTTAAATCGAAGTTTCTGGAATACATGTTAAGTGATCATTATTTTGAAGGACCATATATATGGCAATAGACTACGAGAGCTACTAATCTGCCGGTTTCTCAGTTGCATCAATGACATCAGTGGCGCGTGGTCATGGATTGTGCACGGAAAAGGGGATAAGGGGAAGAGGCTGGCACGGATGGCCACAGTTAAAGCTTAAGAGGTAGAAACCCCCAGTGCAACATCTGTTGTTATTGCAGACCCCCAGAAGCAAAAAATGTTCACATCCTCCGTGCTCAAAAGGTAGTAAGGGGGACTTCTCAACCCCCTACCAGACATCACCTGAGTCAAGAGAGGCACAACTAGAAAAAGTAGAGTCTTCCCTTTTCATGAGTGTCTCTTCCTTATGGATTCCTATTTGGGGATCAAGGACACCCTGGAATCCCGGAGCAGGAACCCACCACTAAATATGAAGGATGGTTTTTAGAAGGGGGGTGGCCAATTAACATTTAGGGATTTTTCTACTCCCTGGGGAAGCCAGGCCCTCCTCAGAGAAAGAAAAATGTTGCCATCCATGTTGTTACTAGAAATATCGCACTTAGTGGCTCTGTGCCAGGTCCCGCGCAAATGTATGCACATGACCTGGTTATCTTTTGGATTAAAAAAAAAAATGAAGGCTTAAGTGTGAACTGTCACAAACATTAACAAGTACTGGCAAAGCCAGTAGGTCTCATGTATGACTGTTCTGGGCATACAATGCAGCATTCTGACATACCAGCTAACGCACCTGCTCAAGTGAACACGCACACTCTTCAGCTGCTGGCAGTACAGGCTCCAAGGGAGCCCAAGAAAAGAAGTGAGTCTTGCAATCTCAATTAAAATCCAAAAAATAAGAAAGAAACACAAGAGTCGTAGGGGGCGCAAGCAAGTAGGTGCCACATCACAGGAGGAGGGAGGGGAGAAACAACCAACACCAGGGATGGTGGGAGGGGAAAGGGGTAAGCACCAGTGGAGTGCTGTGGCTCACTGGTTAGAGGCGGCAGACCCGGAAGCAGAGAACGGCCCGGGACCAGGGTTCAATTCCCGAAGCGGCAGGGTTGTGGACCAGGGTCAGCGGACTCGATAATTCTCGCCTCGGTGCCTACTCTAACCAGGGATCACACTTGGCAACTCTGGGCATTAGCTTGCCTCATCTCTACAACGGCCCCCCACATTCGCCGGGGAAGCCTAGTTTCACCTTGGAAATACCCAGGATAGGGACCATCTCACAGGGATAGCCAGGACGGGTTCCCCAGCGGTCTACAGCGCCACGACGCCTCAGGGCAGCAGTGCGCTTTACAAGACCACATACATTACATTACATTACAATACCAATGGGGAGCAAGGGACAGCAGGAGGGTGGGTGGGTGTGGGACTGGCAAGAATGTAGAGCAGAGGAGACAGATGATAAAATCTTATGGAGCGCAAAAAAAAGAAAAAAGTACCCCCGAAGTGCCAGGCCAGGGGATGGACACTGGCCTGGACAGGAAACTGTACTTATTACAGGCTCCATCAAAGGGACAAAAAGACAGTGAAAACTGAAGCAGTCGGGAGGCGATGGCCAATGGAAAGCAAGGAAATGAGAGGCACCTGGAGGCTACTTAATGGTAAATAATGGACTGGCTCTAAGCCCTTTTTACGTTTTCTTTTTGTTTTCAAGAGACTTGCAGCAGCAGTGCATGCACTAGGCAAAGACCTAAAAATGGCTCAGCAAGGTGACCGGGGGCATGGTGATGGTCTCAGCTCTTAAAGCTGTGAAAGATGGCCATTTTAATGAGTACATAGATTCATTTGAGTCTGGCATCAAGACACACAAGCTTTACATGCTGAACCAAGACAAAACGTTTGACCAAGCCAAAACCAAGTACCTAAAACACAGCAGCAGAAAGCATAAAACGAAGGTGTAAGAATAGCTGAATAAGTAAAAAATGATAACCCATTATAAAACATCTGCATTTCTTTATTTTTTAAACTAGGCTTCATATACAATGCTTCTAACCCCTACCATCTCCCCATTACATTCCCAAACATTACACCCATATAAGAGCACTGAGAAAGTCACCGGTTGATTGTCTGGTGTAACACACTTACTGCTTGGCCTTTAAACATAAGCAACGAAAGGCAGGTTCAACATGTGAGCCAAACACTCGAACAAACAATCAGCATTTATTCGTCATGAATCAAGGCTGGAGGGTTCGGAAAGTGTGAAATGCACCTCTATACTAAAGCACTGGCTTTTCCAGTACCAGTTATGTACTGGAGGGCCCACATGATTCATTCAGTATGAACTGATGTATGCACCTTCACTTTGAACATGGGAAAAACGCAGGAAAAAGAAACCCTATACCAGCTATATAGGGAGGCCTGGCTACCTTGTGTTTGATTAGCTCGCAAGAGGCTTCTAGGAGCCTCAGATACTTTCTACAAACAAAAGCGGAGTGGATAGTATTGGGTTACTTTCCTGTTTTCCAGCCTTTGAACTACCAACTGTGGCAGATAATGCCACATTATGAAAGATTCGTCGAGTCAAATGGATTAGATTCCAAGACTTCTAAGAAAACTATTTAAAAACCTTTCTATGTGGACAGTACTGAAAAAGCCTCTCGTCTACCATGGGAGAAGTTAATCCAGAAGAAACCATGTTAGTTGTGAATTATTCAAGAAAATAAGCACCAAAGGCAGATGTTGTGTGTCAAGGATTTTTTGAGGAGTTGTAAGGCAATTGTGTTTTTCTCCTGACATGTCACGACTGAGCAAAAATAATTCTTCAAATTAGTCAAACATGGATCCATATAGTGGGGCGCATCCAAGAGTTCTGAAAAATGTGTAGTGTTGTAGACAGAGTAAGATTTAGATTACTTTGGCGTCAGCATTCATCAAATCTGCGCACCTGGCAGCCTGTAGCCAAGAGTAAGCCCTTTAGACTGTGACCAGTTATTGAGCATTATGGGAGTAGGATCTTTTTTTCTCTATGCAGAAAAAGCCAAAGCTGCTACAGGATTTATTTGGAACCCAGCCAACAAGGCTGCAGCTTCACAGAGTACACACCTAATTTACTCTTTTAAACTAGGTCCATTAGGCTTTGCTTTAGACTCGGCAGAGGCATCATCTCCATCCATGCCTACACCCCGCCACATCCAGTAGCAGCATCACCCTTTAATTACAGGGATGCCAGGCATGGTGGGAAAATGTTGAAGCGATGGCTGACATCAGCATGAGGGTGGAAGCTGCATAATGTTGATGCCATGTTCTTCTTAGTGGCCATGCAAGGTTGCCAGGCTGATCCCAAAGCTGTAGAAGACCACACTAACTGCTAAATACCCGGCATTACCCCAGCTATGCAAGAGTAAGGATTATTGTGGTCCTCAGGGGTGTAGGTGTGACAGGAGCCATCAATATTCCCAGGGACCAACAAATACCTAGGGATTCCCCAAAGAAGTAGACACATGGGGTTGGGCTTAAAGCAAGTGAACCCAACCAGAGTTCTTCCTCACCTTCAAGGCATATTAGGACCAGGCAGGGAGTAACACAAACATATTGTCTAATATTGGGTCAGACTCCTCCGGAAGATCCTGTCATCTAATTGGAGCATCCTCACCTACATCAAGTAATCATGGTCACTGGATGTGTTCCAATTTGAAAACACTGTTATTTGTTTATTCTAATAATTAAGCAATTAGGCGAGACAAATGAACCCCCCTGCCAAACATATAATCAAGTCCTTAATAGCTACAAAAAAGTATGCATTAAACCCCAAGCACTAAACTTTGCTATAAATACTCACTTTGTGGATAAGAATTACATCTTTATTCTGAGGAAACATTATTTTATCATAGCTTTCAGAACTAAGGAAGACAATACTGCCACTCATAATCTCAGCTAGTGCCCTCCATGTAGGCTTTAGCAGATTCCAAGTGATCCCTTGTAAGTTTTATACATTATCATTCAACCGGTTATGGTTGTGTCAGAGCAAGCATACAAATGTAAATTGTGACCAGAGTGGGCACAAATATTTGAGTCTTTAGAAAAGTTCTTTATTAGAGTCTAGGTTTTCCATTGGAAAAAATGTCTTTTTTCTGATGCAAGAAAGTCCAAATCAAAAGCTAGAGCTTGTGTTCTATAATTCCATGAGTTTCATGAAGATTCCAATCTAAGTTGGGATACAAACGTTGTGCAATACTGAGTGTCTCCAGGATTTCCTACGGCAGTTCACTTTTCATTGAGTAGAGAAGATGTTTCTGAAGGCAAGCTTTTGGCTTCTGCAATCAATCGTTTGATGCCCACCATCCACTGACTGACTTCGTTAACATGATCTACCATAAGGGAACGATGGACCTCATCTGCAGCATCCCAGTTCTGCGCCTGTAGCTCTAGAATCAAAATAACATTTACATACAAGTTAATATCTTATACAATTATAACAATACTACAAAAACAGAAGTTATAGTTTGAAGAGGTCTGACGTTCTAAAGTTTTGCTAATCCCGAGTCCTACATTATGCTCACGACATTCAATTCTGTGATTTCCACTGGTCGGGTTTATAAACATTTAGACTGCATCTATTCCATCCTCATATTACCCACTTGTTGGCTGCTTTTTCATTTTTATGTATTATTTTGTCATGTTTCTAAAGCTTAAAGTTTTGTTTTTCGGAGTAGATCTTAATAAATCCCAAAAGGGACTTGTTTCTTGGCACAGCTAATGTAAGGTAACTCATGAGAGGCCAGACTAATAGAATCTATGACAGGACTTGTATGGAGCATAACAATGGAGCACAGCCATTTCTCGTGTCTTAATTTAACAATGCCGACTATCGTGAAGGATGTAAATCTGTAGCCTCTTTAAGGACCATGCCATGAAGACAGTTGTGTCACTGGAAGCATGGACATTTAGAGCAGGACAGATGATCAGGCTTCTACTCCTGCATTACTGGTTGTACAGTGTTCATCTTTCATAGACTCACCTCGAACTAGGATGTTCATACGCCTCTTTACAGAAGGTGATAGCTTGCCACTATTCCACATCTGCTCGAATATAGTAAGGCGTCGGCTAATATCATCACAAATCGTTTTCTGAAAGGGTAGAAAGACATGATGCAGCTTGATTAACACTTCTGGAGACATATTATTTTTAAGGCCTTACCAGTAATCTACCAGTCAATATGTGCTAATGCTCTCTCTCTTCACTACTAAATAAGACAGGCAGAGCAAGTGGAAAGCCCAAACTCATACAAAGTTCACAAAATTCCTCATCAGCCAAAGTTTTGATGTAAAAAAAGGAATAGCGTAAAGCACTTGCTTTGCCAGCCTTGTTTCTGAATATATGTTTGATTTTGACATGAAAAGAAAAAAAAGGCAAGGAGGAAAACCTGGTTTAAAACTATGCCATGGCTCAAGTGTGGTGTAAAATATTTCAGAATCATTCATAATTTTAAAATGTATACTTTCAAAGTTTTCAATGAATCGCATATGTGTCAAAAGCAATAGAGTATAGGGTCAGTAACACAAATATCAGATATTTGGGGGCAAATATACAAATCAATGTGCCATCACAAAAGTGTAATATTTGAGGTTGAGGCTCACGGCAGACAGCAAAACGTCATTCATTTAGATGGGCTTCTTAAACAAGAAATGGCTTGCACTTCCAGTGAGATAATTATGGAATGTGCTTTTGTAATACTACTTTCACAATTCAGCCTAATTTCCAAGCCACGTTCACTGCCAACCTTCAGGACATTAGCCCATGAAGAAGGTCAGGCAAGGGTTGAGGTTGATGATGCCCAACCATGCACTGACATTACAACAATATGAAGCAGAAACACCGAACAACACCCAAGTTTGTATTTTATAAAGTTTGCAAAAACCTCAAATTCAAACAAGTTTAACTTTAGATGCCCATCATTAATTTGGTTGTGTATAGCACTACAACACATGCTCGAAGCCACTAACAGATGCCAGTCTTCCAGATTTAGGAAGATGGTTACAGTTAAATATCACAGCTATTGGTGTGACCTCCTATATTAATGTGGCAACCCAAAGTCTCTGAAATTATAACAAAAATTATTTAATAAGTTATTTAAATAGTGCTTCAGTTTGTGAAATAACAGTATTGGGCACTGCAAATATAGCAGATGACCAAGGTATCCTGGGGATATCAATATCAGTGTCTAAAGCTATGCAGATGACAACCAGGTATTTCTTCAACTGTTCTCTTTGTAGGACATAATCTGTTTGGCAGGCAGGCAGCCTCAGGGCCGTTAATTGGAGTATGGCTAAAGGCCTTTGAAATTTAAACCATCAAAACAGCATATTTGTTCAATTTACCAGCCTGTTTAACAGTGACTTACTGAGCTCTTCAATAATTGGCCTTTCTCCCAAACAAATTGCGCAAGTCAAATCTTTGAGATTCATTGTGGATTCAAATCAATTTAGGAGCACATTGAAACAACTCGTGTGTTCGTCAAAGTGCATAACTCCTATCATATGACCACTGTTTGTTGACCTTTTTGGTTATCCACTTTATAGACCAAACAAATTATCTTAAAGACCAAACAACCCATTAGATTAACTCCCTCCTTTGCCATGAATTTGCTAATCCCACTTCGGTCCATTCTGGTAGCTAATCTATTATTATTATTAGGATCTAGGGTTTCACCTATTTGAAACAGAAACCTTTGTGCCAGCCCATCGATTCAGTTGAAATTTTGTTTTGGCACATTATGCAACCTGTTAGCACGCTGATCCTGGATGACCTTTCGTTTTGAAAAAACAGATGGTATATTTAAATTATGATGTAGTTGAGAATGTAAATGTCTTTCCTATTTCATTTCGATGTGGATTATTATGGCTATATACGAGGACATTACGTTTGCAAAGTATTCTCAAGTTGGACGCGTATGCTTTTGCATGCATTTCTCAATGATGTTCGATTATTTTATTCAGTACTAAACTGCCTTTGGCTTACTTTGCACTCAACAAGTATGCAATGTACTTAAATAATAAAAACATTCTTGCCAACATCCCAGTCATAAATGCTGTATTGGTAAAGTAAGCTCAGAATTCAAACACAGGTACTTAAAATTAGGCCAAAGAACTAATTTTCAAATACATGTTTGGAGATGAACAAAAATAAATAAAACATATCTACCACCCAATATAGAATTGCTTGATGGAAATGTACCACCTACCCGAACAGCCTCCCTGCAGCCATCAAGAAGCTGGTTTAATGGACCCAAAACATCTTGCAGTGAAACATTGCACTCTCCATCTGCCACAATGGGAGACTGCTTCACATCCTCAGTTCGAGAATATGTCTGTCCAGCTGGTGGGGGAGCCAGAGGGGGTGTAGAAGAGGCAGGAGGCATCTTTGGAGGAGTTGGCGAGACAAAAGACTGAGGTGGTGGGACTAAAACAACACAAATGAATCAGCTGTTAATCAGAAGACATGCAGGTTGGTTGAATAATCCACCTTAATAGTGCACATCTTACACATATTCATTACAAGCATTTACAATGCAATAGGTCTCCCAGCTTTAAAGTTTGAGCTATTGGCATTGTATATTACAATGTGTTACATTAATTTGTTATCAAACTCTGAATTGTTGTATAAAGATGGTAAATGCTGCAAGAAAAAGTAGCACTGAAATTGATAGCTTTCGCAATCGCTATTGTAATGAAGCTGAACAGGCAGGGACAAAAGCATAGTCATAACAATCGATTTAAAAAATAAATGAAAAAAACACTCACTGAAAGTCTGCTTTCGATTCTGCGACTGTCCGCAAACCCAAAACAACGGCCTCCTCCTCCCCCTAGGGCACCTCACCACGCAAGAGTACAAAAACAAGCATTTGCAGTGCAATAGATCTCGGAGCATTAAAGTTTGAGTTATTGACATTCCGCCTGGGAACATCACGCGAGCCCGAGGAGGTGTAGGCCGTGCCACGAGGCAACCTGCGGCCTGGTGTGCCCATCGGGTGAAGTCGGAGCTGCTCGCTGAGGTTGGTGTTTCTCCCCCCCACCCCGCCGTGGGGCACAGAGACCTACCCGCAAGCCCTGAAAGAACTGCCCAGGGTGCCGATTGCAAATTCGGCCCGAACTGGTAGATGGAGCACGAAGCTAGCTGAGGCCTACTCTGCAAAGGAGGTGAGAAGTGGCGGCCGCTAGGCGTGTGGAGAGAGACATAAAGCGAGGCAAGCTACCGCGAGTGGGTTGGGCACTCACTACTCTGCACTCACTACTCTGCACACTCACTACTCTGCACACTCACTACTCTGCACACTCACTACTCTGCACACTCACTACTCTGCACACTCACTACTCTGCACACTCACTACTCTGCACACTCACTACTCTGCACACTCACTACTCTGCACACTCACTACTCTGCACACTCACTACTCTGCACACTCACTACTCTGCACACTCACTACTCTGCACACTCACTACTCTGCACACTCACTACTCTGCACACTCACTACTCTGCACACTCACTACTCTGCACACTCACTACTCTGCACACTCACTACTCTGCACACTCACTACTCTGCACACTCACTACTCTGCACACTCACTACTCTGCACTCACTACTCTGCACTCACTACTCTGCACTCACTACTCTGCACTCACTACTCTGCACTCACTACTCTGCACTCACTACTCTGCACTCACTACTCTGCACTCACTACTCTGCACTCACTACTCTGCACTCACTACTCTGCACTCACTACTCTGCACTCACTACTCTGCACTCACTACTCTGCACTCACTACTCTGCACTCACTACTCTGCACTCACTACTCTGCATTACCACTCTGCACTCACTACTCTGCACTCACTACTCTGCACTCACTACTCTGCACTCACTACTCTGCACTCACTACTCTGCATTACCACTCTGCACTCACTACTCTGCACTCACTACTCTGCACTCACTACTCTGCACTCACTACTCTGCACTCACTACTCTGCACTCACTACTCTGCACTCACTACTCTGCACTCACTACTCTGCACTCACTACTCTGCACTCACTACTCTGCACTCACTACTCTGCACTCACTACTCTGCACTCACTACTCTGCACTCACTACTCTGCACTCACTACTCTGCACTCACTACTCTGCACTCACTACTCTGCACTCACTACTCTGCACTCACCACTCTGCATTACCACTCTGCACTCACTACTCTGCACTCACTACTCTGCACTCACTACTCTGCACTCACTACTCTGCATTACCACTCTGCATTACCACTCTGCATTACCACTCTGCATTACCACTCTGCATTACCACTCTGCATTACCACTCTGCATTACCACTCTGCATTACCACTCTGCATTACCACTCTGCACTCACTACTCTGCACTCACTACTCTGCACTCACTACTCTGCACTCACTACTCTGCACTCACTACTCTGCACTCACTACTCTGCACTCACTACTCTGCACTCACTACTCACTACTCTGCATTACCACTCTGCACTCACTACTCTGCATTACCACTCTGCATTACCACTCTGCATTACCACTCTGCATTACCACTCTGCATTACCACTCTGCACTCACTACTCTGCACTCACTACTCTGCACTCACTACTCTGCACTCACTACTCTGCACTCACTACTCTGCACTCACTACTCTGCACTCACTACTCTGCACTCACTACTCTGCACTCACTACTCTGCACTCACTACTCTGCACTCACTACTCTGCACTCACTACTCTGCACTCACTACACTGCACTCAGCACTCTGCACTCAGCACTCTGCACTCAGCACTCTGCACTCACTACTCTGCACTCACTACTCTGCACTCACTACTCTGCACTCACTACTCTGCACTCACTACTCTGCACTCACTACTCTGCACTCACTACTCTGCACTCACTACTCTGCACTCACTACTCTGCACTCACTACTCTGCACTCACTACTCTGCACTCAGCACTCACTACTCTGCACTCACTACTCTGCATTACCACTCTGCACTCACTACTCACTACTCTGCATTACAACTCTGCACTCACTCTGCACTCATTTAATAGGTCTCACCGTTTTCTGCATACTTTTGTGAGAGACTGTTTTATTTCCTTGTTAAATACTTCTGCATCAAACTGGGAAAAGGCAAGGGAGTCTGGCACTGGGGCTGCATTGCTTTCAGCTTTCAGCACACCCCTTCCCTGTCTCCGCAGCACCAGACAGGACAGCCAGGCAGCCCCTGATCCTTCTGCAGAACGACTTAAAGTGCCCCTTTCACTTAAACTTTCATCAACCTAACATGTTTTCAAAGGAACCGGAAACACGATGAGATGTGCAGTTTGACATTGTCTGTGCAGGAAGGGGAAATGTCTCTCGGTTAATGATCAGGGCGTAAATATTTCTCTGTTGCTATTGAGTGTGGGCCGTAAGGGTGAGCTTCTTGGGGCTTTATCGTCAGTGAGTTCTTATAGGGTGCTTAAAGGGGGTGCTTCCAATTCCCAATTGATGATTGTAGTGGGCGGTATGGGGGGGATGTTGTTTTCCTGTGGATATTCACCATGCGCTCAAAAGGAGGCTGTTGTCAACCTCTAGAAAATCAGTGTGTGGACTGAGGGGCGCTTATATTTCCATTTGCAAATGTTTCTCTGCAATAAAAACGTCTCGCAAAACATAATTTCAGGCCGCCTGTCACATTACACAGTAGGAGGCACTTTAAATATAGAATCGAGTATGCCCCCGGAATGCCGCCGCGGCCGCCCCGGAAGTCAGGCACGGTCGCCTGTGACGGGGGCGGAGCCACGTTCAGAGCGGAAGAGGAGGCAGGCGGAGTCGTTGCGTCTCGCGGCCCGGGGCTCCTGTGAGCGGTGTGGAGCCCCGGGGCCGCGCCAGCAGGAGGTTGGGCGCCGCGTGCTGAGCAGAGTCCCCGACATTGGCCAGGTAAGTTCAAAAAAAGGCTGGGGGGGGGCTTGGTGCACTTGTGTGTGTGTGTGCGTGCATGCTCGTGTGTGTATGTATGCGTGCGACGGTGACGGCGGGGGAGGGAGGAAGGGAGGGGGGGGGGGGGGGGCCTCGGTGCACGTGTGTGTGTGTGTGTGCGCGCGTGTGTGTATGTGTCAGGGGGGGTGTCTCTGTATGTATGTATGTGCGTGCGTGCATGGGCGCTTGTGTGTGTGTATGCGCATGCGTGTGGGGTGCTTGCGCTTCCCAGGAGACAGCGCCTGGCCACAGCGCGCGTTCCAGTTACAAATCGCCTGGAAGGATGCGCGTGGCCAGGACTGTCTCCTGGGACTGAGAGTCGCTGACAAAAGATCTCCTGGCGGACACAGCGCTGACGCGCTGTTAAACGCCAGGAGACCTAAAAAACTGTTTTCTTCCCATTAGTTTACTATACAAGATGTGCCAGGTAAACTCAAAGGCACCTCAAAAGTACTAGGATCCTTTTACTTATAGTGACTACTGTGATCCGAGTCTGGTTGGTTAGTCTCACATACACTAATCACAGCCAAACAGGGAGTTAAGGAAGGCAATTTGCTATACTGTTTGAAAATGAAACTCGGAAAAAGCGATCTTAAGAGATTATTGGGCTATGCATACTATTTAATGGCTGCAAAATACAGGTCGCAATTTGCAACCAGTAAAGCATTTTAAGAACCTAGCTATCTACTAATTCCAAATCGTAGTGTATCAGAATCAGACCTACCTCATGAATATTAGTGAGGTAAGTCAAATTGCAAAGCCATCACAGGGATGCTAGCCTTCTGATGTTTTAGAAAGCGAGAAAATTGACGTTTGCACTCCTGAGGTGTGTTGGTAGTAAACTTCACTTTCACTAGTTCATTAGTTTCTGGGTGCCTGAGTGTGTCACCTCCTGATTGCGAGGTGTATTGGTCATAAGTACTGAGATAGCGTTCTCCTGCAGGGAAAAAACTAACTCTTTCGGCACTGCATGAGATGCGTTTCAACTGTATCAATCAGTAAACACTTTAGTTTCAGTCATATTTATTCCATCTTCTTTTGAATACATTCACTTCAATTCTTATTTAAGGTTTGTTAGAAGGTGGTTCTGAAACTATGGGCCGCCCGGATTTTCGCTTTTTCAGCACGTAATTGTTGAGCTTTTACTATGGGGGAGCCTCATAAGTTGGGACTCACCCACAGTGAACTCAGGATGAAAGAGACTGCATTGGGATTTTACTGGTGTCCCACTGGCTTGACCAGGCAACTGCGCAGCAGCTGGAGTAAGGGACACCGGCTGGTTACATGCAGACACAGGTGTACATGAGTGTGCACATGTGTAGGTGCTGTGCAGGGGAGATTCCTAGTGTGCGCTGTCCAGGAGCAGCTACAGAGTGAATGGTGTGGCAGGACTTTTGCAGAATTGGGTGGTGACATGGAATGGGGTTTATACACTGGGAAGAAACATACCAGGGAAAGTCAGTGTGTTTTACTGTTTTTCACTTTAATATTCCTCTATGGGGTGTAGAGCCCATGGGCTAAAGTAACTTTAATAAGGCCTACAAATTCGAGACATGCACTAAAGTCCACTGTAACAGCTGTGAGGAAGAGTATTCTGCAGAGTCCAAAGTCATATTTGTACTGCTTTTGAGTCATCCAGAACTGTCATATATTTCTCTGAGCCAGCCATAACCAGACCCTTCCTGAGGGCTGACCTCAGCAGGGTGGATTGATAACCTTTTTTCCACAAGCTAAGGCCTCCTCTCCACGAAGAGAAGATGGGTGGGGCTACAGGCTCATCCACTAGCAGCTATCACTGTGTGCTAGGCACCAGCCTGCACCAAGGAGGGAAGGGGCTTTTTCAGAGACCATGTGGCAAGAGACCCTGTTTGACGCCATTTTGAACAAACCCAGAGGCTGGGGAGGAAGGAGGGAGCAGGGGCAGTGAAGTGATGTGTCGCTGTTTGATAGGACAGACCGAGACTTCCTGCCAGCCCCCTACTCAAGTTTCAAAAAGTGCTTGCACAGGAAGAGAAGCTCTCTCTGGGGTATGGTCTGCCAAGGCACAAGGTGCTGGAGCATGGCGGTTGCAAGGAGGAACACCCGGACTGCCCCCAGGATCCTGAACAGTGCCAGGAGAAGAGACCAGGGAAAGTACGCAGAAGCAGGGGCCTCTGCGCCCGGAGAAGAGAGGCCCAGTGGGAGAGCAGGCGAAGGGCTGGCGCGGGAAGCCAGCGAAGACCGCTCCCTGTAGAGTGGAGACAAGGAGGGATAAAGAGAGTGCTCCCAGTGTCTGTGGAGGGCCACAAGGAGCAAGAAGAGGCCAAGATCATCCAAATCGGACTCCTGGGGGCCAAGATAAGCCCCCCAGAAGGTAGGCGACCTCTGGAGGGACCAACGACGAAGTGCCTGGGGCTCCGCTGCCGGGCCATGACGTGCCCCCGGGGTGGATCAGGTCCCAAGGCTGCCCCCAAAAGAAGTCTAGTCGGTGGGGCACCATCGCGCTCCCCCGTGAAAGTGCCCAGTGGGGTGCCAGGAGCCCACCCTGGCCCACGACGAAGAGAAGCGGGGGCACTGTCGCACATTTTTACGCACCCCGCGAAAATGTGCCCCAGGGGCCCGGGACCCCATCTCCAGGCCCCAAAGAGAAGATAAGGCGGGGAGCGCTGTTGTGCCCGTGAAGAGAAATGGTGGCCCAGGGACCCGGGACTCCATCCCCGGGCTCCGACATGCAGAAAGGTGGGGGTAGGGAGGAGTGCCGTTGCACTCCCCCGAAGACTCACCGGTCCTGTTGCAGCCGCAGCGTCTGCCCGCCGGAGCGGGCAGACCAGAAGGGCAGCACTGGTTCCCGCGGCCGCACACAAGAGTGCGGGCCGGGCCGGGAGCCAGAATGAGCAGCCAGGGGTGGGCTCCCCCCACCTCCAGCAGTGCCAAAGCGGCAGAGGGCCCGGGTGGGACCAGGCACGGAGAATAAGCTGCCGGGGGTGGGCTCCCCGAGCCGTCTTACTCACCTGGAGGTCCTGGTGGGACCAGACCCTCCGCCTCATAGGAGGAAGTTATGAGATTGAACCTACGGTTAACAGGAATAACCCTGTGAAGAAGGGCGAGTGCCCGAAATGCATTGGGGAAACCTGTTAATATTGTGAATACTCTACAGCAATGAATAATGTGAATTGAACATTACAACCTTAAATATCAAAAGAAGATAAAATAAATACGACTGAAACTACTGTGTTGTTTAACGATTGATACAGTTGAAACGCATCTCAAGGAGTGCTGAAAGAGTTCATTTTTTCCCTGCAGGAGAATGCTATCTCAGCCTTTTGATGTTAGTAGACCACCACCTCGGTGATTGCTTTTTAGTAAAGCACACATTAAAAAGAATGTAGCCCATTTACCTTAAAGAAAAGGGGACTGCATTTGAAAAGAAAAGTTTTTTGTTTTTTTTTAATTCCAGAGGACCAGTGCTTCCACTTAAACGTTTTCTTACATTCACAAAGGGGAAGTGGTCCCACACAGACCAGTCTTCTTTTTACAAATGTTTTATCACCTCTTTTAAAGCATCAGTAAAACATTGCTGCATTTGATACTGATTTGGTATTTCGAAAGGAAGCCTACAGCACGCTCCTTCCAGATAACAAATAAGTATCCATTTAGAAATCCATCTTAAGAGTCAGAAAACATTTTCTGTCTCCTAAAATGGGATTATAAAATAACAAAAAACATTTTGACGGTCACAAATGCCGAACTGGAGCATGTGCAAACGTTAAAATGCTAAGTACTTCCGTCGCTTGTTTCTACTGTCGCATGTTAACATATGCTCTAGAACGAGAACTCATATACTAGACTGTAAGTACGAGTGTAATTTTGGGGTTTTAGTACTTTCAGTTTGTGGAAGTTGAACAATGACAGTGAGCAATTTAATCTACATATACACAAAGGAGAAAACTGCAATGCAGTAAATAGTGCAAGCTAGTAAGTACTAAACATCAACTTAACTGGTGCTTAAATCCAAGGGTATTTTAATGCTGTTAACAGCGATAATGGGCAAGACTGAAGCAGATTTAAAACAGTAAAGAATTAAAATACAAAAGATTTAAGGGGTTTCCTAAATCTGGGAAAATCTTTTCATTCTTTAACTGACATACACGTTCATTTAGTAGGAATCAGTTATTTAACTCAATACTACATTATTGAATTCATTATTACATTTTACCAAAGCAAATACAATTTAAGGCCTCGTGATAAAAGCAGTCCCAAACAATAACTTTACTGAAGTGTTGAAAGGCTATTATCTTTCCTAAGCAAGGTGCTTTATTAATGCGTAATTCAAGTAACAAACAATAGTATAGATGGCAGCAATTCTTGGAGCAACCGCTGTTAAAGGGATACTATTCAGCGAGTGTGGGATGGAAAATATAAGAAGGAAGACACTTAACTGCAAGGAGAGACCATACTGGGAGAAGTAATTGCATGAATGATGGAGACACAACACAGTGAGGAGTCTTTATGCGAGAGAAAAAAAAGCCCACACTGGAATGAGTCACTGCATAAACGATGTCGATCACACTAGAAGGAGTCACTGCATAAGGGGCTAAGAGCACACAGGAAGGGATCACTGCGTAAGGAGAGAATATAAAAATTGGACGGGTTCCTGCATGAAGATCCAGCTAGAAGTGGTAACTACATGAAGGACGGAGTTCACACTGGTTGGACTAACTACAGGCTTTTACAAGTCTGGCGACAATTAGGGCAGTTGGACCGCCATTGCCCCGCTGCAGCCACCAGTGAACCACCATTCCCTTTTACTTTACAGTCCATGCCATGCAGGAATTGTTTTTGGTGTTCCCATTGTGGTGGCCATTTTCAAAGCACTGTCGTAGGAATGTAGTGAGTAGTGCGCTATACAAATTCAAACTTGACTTGACTTGAAAAAAGAAAAGTCCGGCAAACACGAGAAATATTCATAATCCGGCGGACGGCCTGAGCATGGGTTTGGCGGACCCAGTTTTGCACCGCCAAACTCGTAATCTGCCCCTTAGTGGGGTACGAAAACCAGTGGAAGGATCTGCTGCACTATGGGCGAAGATCGCACTGGGAGGAGCCAGTGAGAGTGAGACGTATACCACACTGGAAGGAACCACTCACAGCATGAGAGATGAAGATTACACGAACATTATCACAATGGCCTGAGCCACAGCATTAGAGATGAGGAGCACAGTGGGAGGCAAATCAAAGTGTTTATTGTAGATTTGTCCCGCTCTGAGCAACCTGAGACGGTATTATCTACTCCAAATATTCCGCCTCTCCCATATTAGAACTTGTCGGTCGGCAGTCATGTTAGTACTGAACAGTGAACAGCTGCAGATAGCCTGCAGGGCCACCCGTTTTTTTCAGAAAGTGAGCCTCCTATTGATGAAAAACGAAAATGAGGCAACCAATGGGACAAAATACAAAGTCTCACTGAAACAAAAGACTTTGAAGCCAAACAATGAAAGATAGACTTTTTTTTTTACTCTGAAATGGTCACATGTCAGTAGATGTATTCTTATTTATTTTATTGGAATAAGTTCTCTTAAATTCTCTCTTTTTGTAAAGGTTTTTATTAACCATATACAATAAAAATTTTACTTACTTACTTACTTATTGTAGATCAAATTGGCGAAATGTCCACATAAACTAATCTATCCGGTCTAGTGTGTATTATATGTTTTCAAAGGTCTTCTATTTTTGGAAATATCAAAATCCAAAAAAAGGAAAAATAAAGTAAGCAACTGGGTCTAATATGGATTGCTCACATCAATCATATGAGCTTAGTTTTAATTTGGATTGTCAAATCAACTTGTGAAATTATTTTGCAAGCTAATATGTGGATACCTTTCAGTGTATGCTCCAGCAATTACTCTGAAGCACTATGACCCGCTGAGGCCTTTGTGCAAAAAAATAAAACCGCCTCATTACGACTGGACCGCTGGGCCGGCAGGGTGCCTGCAGCGGTTTTGGCTGTCTATATGCTTTGGCTCACTAAGTGAGCCCGAAGAAAATGCAGCAGCCCAGCAGTGCCTGCACTGATGTGCATGCACTACTGGCATGCCACACAGTGCGCACATGACAGTGCAGGCATAAGGGGGCACAACACTTGCCCCAGTCACATAATAAAATGGGCAACGACACCCAGGGGCCCTGTTTGAGGCCCCTCCTTCCCGTTCAACCAGCTTTTTCATGGTGGTTTCACCTGCGAAAGGGCAAGTCGTGATATGGACGGCAGTGCCAGGCTCGGCACTGCCTCCATTTCTCCCCACCGCACACTGCCAGCACTGCAGGATCAATGACCCTGGCAGTGCCGGGGGTAGTATGGCGGGCTGACGGCAGTCTGACCGCCAGACTCGCAATCAGGCCATCCAACCACCACCACGGATTTGGCGGCAGCCGCGGCCCGTGGAGGGAGTTGCGGTGGGGCAGAGAGGCGGGGAGGGGCAGGGTGGAGATGTGCTAAAAACCGGCATATGAATATTTGGAGGTAAGTAAACAATTTAATTAATAAACCGAATTTCGTAGCGCGCGCTGCATCGCATTTTGCGAAGCAGGGCACGCTACGAAATTAATTTTATTAATTAAATTGTTTACTTACCTCCAATTATCCTTATGCTGGTTTTTAGCACATCCCCACCCTGCCCCTGCCCCGCCTCTCTGCCCCACCGCAACTCCCTCCACGGCTGTTTGGTGGTCTTTGAGACTGTCAAACTCGTAATAAGCCCTTAATGCAGTTATGGCTACAATCACAAGCAGAATTTGGTTGACTTTTTGTTGTTTTGTGGACTATGCTACGTACAGAAGTTGGACTAATCAGAAGTAATAAACACTGAAATGAAAAAGAAGAATCAGAACACAGAATCCAAATCCATATAAAAGATTAAATTGCACAAATCGTCCATCTAAAAAGAAGTAATTTTTACCTGCTAAATTCTACACTCTGCTAGGCAGAAGGTATATAATCTAATGGTTAAACATATGAATGCTTTGCATGTGTAATATGTAAAGGTTTTGTCACAGAAGTGCACTGCAAAAGCCACAGACCAATGTAAAGGTAACCACTTTTTAAGATTTTTTTGCTCTGAATAAATACATCATATTCCAATAATACATACGGAATCACCCAACGCATGATTAAATGGTTTGACTTTAAGGCAGCTGGTATCATGCCTTTGGTAGTACTGTCCATGGGTAGCATCACCCATCATCACAGCCGTACCAACTGTGAGTGTTACTGCTAGTACTACAATCAATTCACTGAAGTCCCAAATGTTCTTGATCTGATGAGCAGAGGAAGTCACAACAGTAGAAGCAACACCTGACGATGTTGTGCGATTTCTACTGCTGCCAATGAAAGCAACACACATGCCATTGGTACTAGCTGCCATGATTTGGGAAAAGCGAGAAGCATGCTAGTACGAGTTGCCCTGCTACCTAAGTGACTGTAAAAGATGCCTCAACAACAGCTTCTACATTGGACGCTAATTCTCACCACAGATATTTGACAGCTAAATAAAAACCTCAAGCTCTTTGAACACTTCCAGGGCTCTGAGAGACAAATCATACCTCGTGTACGTCTTTAATAGATTAAGATTAATAGATTAAGTGACGCTGGATTTAAGCATTTTTGGCCAAATTTCTCCGTTTTCATTACTTCTGTAACACTATACTTTCACTTTAATTCAAACTTTTCCATGAATGGACAGTAGTTTCCAAATTGTTCATTTTACATCACCACGTCCACTACTGGCATGTTAAAAATGTGCAATTCAATTTTGGGATTTTAGTTTGAGAAATTGACTACGCTGATAACCTATTAACCTCATTGTTTTGTTTTCTTCTCTTAATCTTGTATGGTTCTTCTGAAATTCCACTATCAGTCCTGGGGGCCCCTTCAAGTACTTAATTACTTTTCACTGTTCTTCTTTGTATATTTTTACAGTAATTCTCATCATGTTTTTACACTTCGGGGATATACAATTAATATCATGGTACTATTTCGCACTATGCTCATGATTCATTTTACGGACTGCACCGAACTTGAGTTTTATTTTACTTAAAGCCATGCGAAAGCTCATTGGCTAATTTGGCACAGCAAAGCACATGTTGGCTATAGCTACATGTATATGACTTTGCAAAGCTTGAATAGGACTGAATTATTGGGTATCTTCTATGAAATCTTAAGAAACGATAAAGAGCCAAGATACCTTCCAAAGCAAGCTACTCGGGTTATGTGAACTAAGGGACTTAACTTGTAGCTAATATTGGCATACACAGCTAGGATTATAAGGAATTGTGCTGAAATCGTTATTATTAGAGACCCTCACATTAATTTAGAAATAATGCATAGATACTGTTCTAACGCTGAAAAGTCTTTGTTGGACCCTACTTTTAGCCCATATTGCAAAAAAAGTTACACAAGCACAGAAAAACAGAAGAGGAACCAACAACATTTGAAGGTAAAATAGGTGCAGTAAGGAGATGAATAAATATAAATGTAACAGTAGCAAAAGTTTACTTTCCAACCTTGTGGAGATCCTTCCAGAGGAGCAGGTACCCGCTTGGTCAGAGGTGGACGCTTGTTACCACTTCCTTGGCTCTGCAGCCCATACGAAAACTGAGGAGGGTCATTCCAGCCCTTCTCCTGATTACCTACAGTGAGGTAAAAGGGCATTTTTTAAGTTTAAACATTCTGAAAGAACAAAGTGTACCAGGTAAAAAGCACATATGGCAAAATCTAACCCGGGAATGATGTACAAAAGATGCTAAACATACAGTAATGTTTTAATATGGTTTGTAAACCTATCATGTACCATGTTATCACAGTAAATTACATAAAGGATAAAGTGTAAAACGTTTTGTATAGCATTCTTAAGGGGCAATGTAACACATTTTTACAATCTGTTTAATTCCAGAAATCTGGGCAATAATTATGGTTCAATTGGAAAATTGCAAGGGAAATGCATTTTGGGAAACCTCGCTCGCTTTTTTTCTACTCCTGCTTAACAGATCACCTTGAAACTTTCCAGGTAGGAGCAGATTGCTAAACAGCGCCAAAGTTATAAACAAAACAAAAAAATACTTTTTCTATGAAAACGTGGTTCCAACTAGAACTTCCCAGTGGCGGGTCATTATAAAAACAAAACATGTATCTGAATTCAAATAAAACAAAGCAGTCATGTTTCTTAAATCCATGCATGAGCAGCTCATCCAGTCCAAGTTTTGCTTTACATTTCTGTGACTTGCAGTCTTGTTTGATCCATTATCAAAGCATGAAGACAAGTCTAACAATGCAAAGTAAAAACCCTACAGTGGAACAGCAAATCTCACATGGACCTGGGAAACTTGAGATCTCTGTTAAAAATTACAATAAGACAGGAGCGATACCAAGAGCTGTTGAACTGTTTCCCACTAAAATATTAATTGTTTCTGGGCCTCTTTTGTCAGCACAGCGCAGCTCATACATAATGAAAAGAAATGATGAAAACAGGAAACGCGCAGAGAGGCTTCAAATGAACTGAATAATGGACATGTGGGGAAGAGCTAAAGGAAAGTTGGGATAAGCGATGGATACATGGCTATAACGACTGGTGGATACGTGAAAAGGATTGATTATATATATATATATATATACACACACACACACACACACACACACACACACACACACACACACACACACACATACATACATAAACACACATATATGGTAGAAGGGAATAACAGAACGATGAAGAGGTTTAGAGATGGGTTGCTGAATAGATAAAAGGGTTGAAGGACGAAGGAAGATGAAAGAGTATAGAGAACTCTCCTAAGAGTCGGGTTTGCTCGGTTTTTATTTTGCATGGGTATTCGGTATGTCATTAGTTGTGTGGCTCAGGTGGGGTATTTCAATGTACTTGCTAGCCATTATCAGAACTCACACATTTTCCGATCTTCTTAAACTACAGACACATCGCTCGATCCGTATTTTACTGTACCATTAAGGTAAATAAAGCTACTCCGAAAGAACTTACCCCTGTCAGCTCTCACGCATCCCACCAACATTTTCCCCATTGTCTTCTATCGCTTTACTCCACTATTTCACAAGCAGATCAACCATGTTATTACTTCGTATTCCAACCAAAGCACAGCTTATCTTTTTGCCCTAACCTGTCTTTACGTGAAACCCATGTATATCGTTGTCCTTCTTACTCAGTAGCACAAACACTCGTTCCCCCGAGAGTTTCGCCGTCAAACCTCCCACCCTTTCTTTTTCTTAATTTTCTCTGCCTCCGCATTCACCTGGTTTTACATAGAGCTCCGCCATGTCCCCGCCCTCTCTTCTAGACCAGCCTCAGCTCTGACAGTACATTTCTCTCCTGCCAGAAAGACCTTCGCAGGAACCCGGAAGCAATATCTTGCTCATGTCTCAGAAGCCACTGCCAACTTCATCCGGCTTTCTTATTTACACACACACAGACACACATTGTAAGGGCTTTTTAAACGGCCAATCGCAGAAGCAGACAAGGGTATCACAAACCATTCCTGATGCCAAAAAAGCCATGCGTCATGGCAGCTAGAGAAAGAACTAGAGTGCTAACTTAGGAAACAATAGCTGTCAATTATGGGCGCCATGCTGCTAGTAGTTGTACTGCTTCAACCACAAGGAAAATAAGTCACTCATCTAACAAGCACTGGCAAAGCCAATAGATCTTGGCTAGGAGAGAGTTATGTGCTTTGCCAATGTGTTTTAGCCTTGTTGTACACCAGTGTGGCTGCTGTTTAGCATGGCTTAAATGTTAGTGGTGTACAGAAGAGTGGAGTGGTATAGAGTGGAGTAGAGTGTCGTAGAGTGGACTCGCATAGCTGTCAAGGTTTCAGATTGCTTATGTGTGAAATTTTCATAGTTTCATTGTAATTATGAGTGACATTCAGCGACTATGAGTGACACTTTCTCGTGAACCGTATAATGTCACACACACTAATTAGTAGCATGGCACAGCGCACAGCTGTCGGACACCTGTTGCCGGGCAGGGTAGCAGAGAAGCAATAAATTAAACAGAGCTTCTCTGCCTCAAATGAAACAGAGCTTCTCTGCCTTAGCCAGCCTGCGCCTCACTGGCTGGCAACCATCATGATCAACTGACAGAGTCTGTCCAGGCTCTCTGCCATGTGGGACCCGAGGCTGACGTAGAGAGGGCCCCCTGAGGGGATCTTATCCCTGTACACTTCTCCAAATAGGCTCCTCTTTTATGCAGTTTAAACAGTTTTTGGCATGTATTTAGAATCTTAGTTTTGCAGCTGGACATCAACATCTGTTTGATACTATAGTTTGAGCAGGGGGGCTTTTTTACATTAATTATGTGGGTGTGTGGTTTTGTGTTTAGTCCTTCAAATCTCTAAATTTCGTTTGGCTTGCATATGAATTTCTGTGATAGCAGGATAGTACCACGTCATAATATATTGAGATTCCTATACCTCACATTGTACACCTGCGCCATCTTGTGGCCTTTGAAAAACAAGTATGGTTTTTAATGCGTCCGTCCCAGCAAAGCTGTCTCGCTGGAACTTCACGGTTTTATTGCACTTCAGGACACAGTTCTTTTGCGTGACAAACTGAGGCATTGCGGAAAAGCAGGAAAATTACTGGAAATGCGTTATTCTAACGTGAGATGTGTGCCACTTGGCAGGGCTGGGGGTGGCGTTTAAGTTGCTTTGCCAGTTAAAGTGTGCATATATTAACCAATGCTGCCAAGCCATATTATACCAAAAAGCGGTATGTTTTCTGTAATTGAATTATATTTGTTGCATATCCTCAGCCGGTTTGTATATCCAGATTTATATTTTCATAATTTCTGAACACAATATTGTACGTGGAAAGAAAAAACTGCTTAATGGTTACACTAGCTCTGCTGCAAAGTTGTTCTCTTGGTCTGGAAGCTACCCTTGCCTCTATTGAATGTAAGAGTAAGTGAAGAGAGCAGAATAACAGACTTGCTCCACTTTCTCCAAAATAAGTTATACTACCCTATTGGATAACCGCTCACAACCTTCCAGTAGAGGTTTCTCTTGCAGGGCGTTGGGGCTCCTCCCCCTTTACTTTCGCCCCCCCTCTGTAAAGTAGAGAATGAAGCAGAAGTCCTTTTAAGTTGTTTATTGAAGTGAGGTAAATAGGAAGAACAAGTGGTGCCAGGAAGCACAACTGAACAGGGATGCAGCCAGGCTCCAACTGACTCACTTAGTAAGAACATTCATGATGCTACAAGCATTCTAGAGGCTCGCTCCAACACGAGCCTTAAAGCAACATACAATAGAGAAAATACAACACAACACATCCCCCCCCCCCTTACAAAGAAACAGAATGTATATACAGTTAGGATAACAGTAAAAAGAAAAACGAGGAAAGTAATAATAAAAAAAAGAAAGAGAAAAAAAACAAAAAACTTAAGATAACCTACCTAACACAGTCTTTAAACCAACAAGGCAAAACCCTTTTCCTTTTTGAGCCTCCTGCACCAGTCAAGCAAGGCTCTGAATTTTCGTCTATGCCAGTGGAACTAGAATCCCCGTTTCCATCCTTGTTCCCTACGTCACCTTGACCTGGCAAGGACCCATCGACTTGACAGTCCCTAACAGGATCACAAACCATCCCTTCTCCTTCCCTTGATTGAGGAAACAAACTACCTGGAGCTAACTGAGATTGTAACTCACTGTTTTCAAAGTAGTCTTCCACCCAATCAAAATCACTTGATTTCTTACACACAACTTGCTCCTCATCATGATTTTGACAAACGTCAAAGGCAACATCCTTAAGGTTCCAAACTTTACCATCACTTAGTCTAACTGAGTTCCTAAAAACATCAACAACTTTATTTGGCGAATCAAATTTATTTTCACCCTTCAGAACCTTGTAAGGTTTCCTGATCCTGACCCAATCTCCAGCTTTCACTATAATGTCCTTAGCACCATGTCGTTTATCATAGTACTCCTTGCTTTTGAAATGAACTAATTCTAAATTCTTTTTCACTTCTTCAGGTGACCATTTCTGCACACTGTCCTTAAATAGCCAACCTGGATTAAACTTACATCTGGGTAATCTACCTCTCATCATCACAAAAGGGGACACACCAGTACAATTGTTCAAAGTCACTTTATAAGACCAAACCGCCTTCTGTATCTCCATTTTCCAATCCACATTTTTGTTGTTAGCCGCCTGCAAAACACCTTTAATCACCCTATTAAAGCGTTCCACCGTTCCATACCTGCTAGGATTGTACAAAGAGGTTGTTTTATGTCTGATACCACACTTGTCAAAATACTCCTTAGCAGCTTTAGATAAAAATTGCACTCCATTATCTGTTAAGATATTCACAGGCAACCCTTCCATCATAAAAATTTCATCTAAGAATTTCAAAACTGCTTGAGTGTCCACTTTTTCCACAAACTTAACCACGGGCCACTTAGTAAAAAGATCAATAGCAACTAGACCATATTCTTTCGCGTCACCTATCGGACCAAAAATGTCCACTGCGATAGTCTCCCAGGGAAGATCCGGAATAAGTCCCTCGCTCATAGTTGGTCTCAATGTCCTCAAGGATTTATCAGCTGAACTACAAACTAGACACATTTCTACAAAAGTCTCTATCTCCTTATCCAACTTCGGCCACCAAAACAAACTCTTGACAGCCAACTTAGTTCTCACTATTCCAAAATGTCCCTCATGACACATTTGTAAAACTTTTTTCCTTAATCCTGCAGGTGGAACAATCCTGTCCCCTCTCATTAAAACCTCCTTTTCAAAAGATAACTCCGAACGTACTTCCCAAAACGGTTTCAAACTGCCTCTCATAAATTTTTCTTTAGGCCATCCTTTGCAAATAAATTTTGAAATTTCTACTAACTCTTTGTCCATATCATGCTCCTTAGACCATTCTACTCTGCTGATGGCAGGAACCCCAGAATCTTGTATCAAAGCTACGCTAAAATTCCCCCATGGGTCATCAACACACTCTTCTAACGGTGCAGGCAGTCTAGACAAACAATTCGCCACTACATTATCTTTTCCTGGTACGTAACTAATACAGTATATGTATTCCTTCATACGCATTGAAATTCTTGCCAATCTAGCAGAAGCTGTTGCAGTTCCATCTGTAGATAAAATGTGGACTAACGGTTTATGATCTGTCCTGATGTTTACCATTTTACCCCACACAAATGCACGAAAGTGCTCTAATGCCCACGCGCAAGCTAGAGCTTCCCTTTCTATTATAGGGTACCTGCTTTCTGCTGGTGACAAGGCCCTGGACGCAAACAAAATAATCCTCTCTTTTCCACCATCCCCAACCTGCGACAGTACAGCGCCTAAACCTATATCGCTTGCATCAGTTGTCAAAAGGCAATCTAAATTGGGATCAAAGCTCGACAAGGCATTTACTTTTTGCAATTCCCATTTAACTTCTGCAAATTCCCTTTCACACTCCTTTGTCCATTCAAATTTCACATTTTTTTAAATAATGATCTAATATTATACACCTTAGAAGCGAAATTCTTTATGAATTTAGCGCAGTACTCTGCCATTCCTAAGAAGGATTTAATCTCTTCTTTAGATTCAGGCGCAGGTGATGAAACAATGCTTTCTACCAGCGACACCTTTGGCCTGATGCCCTCCTCACTGATGATATGTCCTAGATAAGAGACACTTCTCTCGCCAAATTTACACTTGGATAACTCTACAGTTAATCCTGCTGAATTTAGTGTGTCAAACACTTTCCACAGTTTTACATCATGATCTTCTTTGTTGGTACCTGCAATTAAAACATCATCCTGGAAAAAACAAATACCTTCCATATCACCAAATAGTTTGTGCATTAACCGTTGAAAAACAGCCGCGGCTGAAGCAAGCCCAAAAGGCATTCTTCTAAATTGGAAACAGCCAAATGGCGTGATGAAAGCCGTTAAATGCCTTGATTCTGGCTCCAAAACTACCTGGTGATAGGCAGCAGAAAGGTCTATCGTGGAAAACCAAGTTGCTCCTCTTAAGGAAGAGACCATCTCATTAATTTTTGGTAACGGGAACCTCTCAATCACAATATTTTTGTTAAGATGGCGTAAATCTATACATAAGCGGATTTTGCCATTAGGTTTCCTCGCTACTACTACTGGACTAATCCACTCTGATGAATCTACTTCCTCGATAACACCTTTAGCCAAAAGGCCTTGAATTTCTTTCTTTACCTCGTCCCTTATTAACAGGGGAATAGGTCTGACCTTGTGCACTTTAGGTTGTGCATCACTTTTGAGCATAATCCTATGCGCAAAACCTTTCAACTTGCCCAACTTTCCTCCCACTACATTAGTGAATCTACTTTTCAAGATATCTTCTATCTTGCTACATTCATCCAAGACCAACACCTTCTCTTTGCTGTTAGGGTCCAGAATGATGTGAAGATTTTTCTGGTCATGCCACCCTAGGACAGATGGTCCCGTTTTGGTAATGTATAACTTCCCTCTTGTTAATCTACCTTTAAAAAGGAAGGTGAGCCATCTGAAACCCAACAAACCTATCCTTTCTCCCGTGTAGCTCACAGGATTAACATCAGAGGCATTCAATTTATCCCCTTTCTTGTGTGTAAATTTCTTCTTCCATATCTCTTCATTAATAATAGTGTATGGAGATCCAGAATCTGCATACACATTTACCTTTATACCTCCTAAAGACACTTCGCAAATTGGTTTACCCTCCATTGCTTCGTCAGTGATATTGAGCATATAATTACCCCTCACATTTTTCACTCAAACTTCCTCATCTTCGCCACTCTCGCTAGCACTCAAATCTTCATTCCAGATACATTTAACATTACTGCGCTTGCGACACATTTTTCTAAAATGACCTATCAATCCACACACTCCACATTTTTTTCTTAAGGCAGGGCACGATTTGCTGTAAGCCATGTGTTCTTTGCTATCGCAACGGTAACACCTTCTCTCATTTACATCCTTTTCTCTTCCTTGATTCCTGAATGGTTGATTAAAGTTTCTATTCTGAAACTGTCTAGACTGAGTCTTTGCTGCTCCTTGTATTTTGAAAACTGCAGATGACGATTTATCTGATTCTTTTATTGAGTCCTTGACAACATTAGCACATCTCCCGGACATTTCCGACTTCCTCATAATAGCAAGTACATCATCCAAGGGTGCATCACCATTTACCCAAAGACGGTCCTGAATTGGTGAGTTGTCATTGTGCATAACAAGTTGGTCCCGAATGAGGTTGTCATGCAAATTTCCAAATTTACAGTCAATTGCCAGTTTTATTAAGTCATCTAACCATTCATCGACCAATTCTTCTTTCTTTTGCTTCCTCTGGAAAAATTTGTGCCTGACCACACCAATACACACTTTTGGTGCAAAATATCTATCCATATCTGCAATGGCATTATCAAATTCACTTAAATCTGCATTAACTACTTTCTGCATTCGTGAATACGTTTTTAAACCTTTTGGTCCCAAGGAATGTAAAAGTATTCTTTTCTTTTGTTCTGGTTTCATTTTAGCATTTTCATCAATAGCACAAATATAATTGGTAAAATACTCTTTCCATTCTACCCACTTCATACCTGGTTGAGATCCTGTAGCCCAAAAAGGTTGTGGAGGGCTGATTACAAAACTTTGTTGAGCCATCACCTCTCTCAATGTACCCTGAAGTTGATCTCCAGTATCCATAAATAGTAATACACTTATATGTATAATAAATTGCTCCAATAATACACAATAAAGTATGTTCCAACAAAACACGAAGTAATGTAAAAGTGTCCCGACAGTCTCACCTGTTCTTCCTGTGAAATGTCAATGAATTGCTTAAATTTAAAATAAATATTCTTAATATTGCTGCTTATTCAGTTATTCAGTGCTTCGTGGTGAGATTCTGCGTGTGAAACTGACCGCGTATTTCCGATGAGGGGAAAACCCAAAATGGCCGCTACGCAGGGTCACGCTGCGTGACCTTGCGCGCTTCCGTCATCCCGCAAGTAATGCAGCGTCAAAGTGCGGAGAAGAAGAAGATGTTCTGAAGTGGATCGTGGGGTCGCGCAGGCAAAAGATCGTCGCGCAGCCAAGCGATCGTGCATGGAACTCTGCACTCGGTTGAAAGATGCCAGCAGGCGCCGCCTAACAGAACCGTGAGTTCAAGCGACTTTCCGCCTACCTTAATAAACTTGGTAGAAGTCGTAGTCGGCTCACGCAGGGATGGCAGGTTCAATAGGCTCACAAAGGCGTATTCCAGAGATATTAAATTGTCAGTTCCACAAAACAAATGATGATTTTTTTTTTCAATTAAAATGCAAAAATTTCACCACGACGTCGAAAATGATCCGTATCCCTCGTCGTCGCCAATTGTAAAGTAGAGAATGAAGCAGAAGTCCTTTTAAGTTGTTTATTGAAGTAAGGTAAATAGGAAGAACAAGTGGTGCCAGGAAGCACAACTGAACAGGGATGCAGCCAGGCTCCAACTGACTCACTTAGTAAGAACATTCATGATGCTACAAGCATTCTAGAGGCTCGCTCCAACACGAGCCTTAAAGCAACATACAATAGAGAAAATACAACATAACACCCCCATCACCAAATTCTAAAATGAAAACAAACAAGGTTGCTCAAATACATGATGCACTCACGCACGGGTAAATACTTCATTCTTTTTTCCGTGTTGGGGCCAGAAGTGCTGCAAACTGCCAGGCTGACACTTAGCCTGAGTTAATGCCGCTGAGTGACACTGGGCAAACTATTTGCCGGGCTGACGAGCTCACCGACCTGAGGTCTGTAAGGTCATCAGCTCGGCAAATGCATAGCCCAAAGGTCCAGTCTCCACCCCCTGATGACGTGGGCTTAAAGTTTGCCCCGGGCGCTTCAGGCTAAAGCCCTGTAGTGCCGGGGCTTCACGTCAATCAGGGAGTGAAGAGCAGGCTACCCCACCCATTTCCAGCTCGTCACAAGGGGCTGGTCCCACCCTATGACAAGTTGGCAAAGGGTGGGGGAGAGGTTGCAGGCAGGCGGGAAGCAGACAAATTGAGTCTGCGCAGTCATTTAACACTATTCTTGAAGACACACTGCTGCGCCGACTCAAGGTTTCTACTTCCCATGCTGCACTTTGCAAAGGACACTATTAGCGCCAAGTGATCCTAGGTGCATTACACTTGTATGGCACTACATAGCCATGGACTGTCTGACAGCCAGGAGCAGATTCCTGGACTGGGTGGCGGCGTGGAGGAAAGATGGTGCAGGTGTGATTCGGACCTGTGTTGTTAGCATGCAGACTCCCAATGCTGATGTAAAAAAGCATCCTCATTGAGTTCTAAACGTAGGAAGCATTTCAAGTATTTTGTATTCTTTTCTTCGAGTACCAACGGTAAAAGATGGCCCACCTCTGAGAGATTGCTAAGTAAGAAGTGGCACTGTGCGTTCTGAGGGTAAATATATGCCCTGCTGCTGTTTGATCCAATAAGAAAATCTGCTCTGCTCCGACTGATTGTTCTCATGGTGATTACCCAGCACGTTTACACGAGGATTCATGGTACTCATGTTGTTTCTCTTTATATGGATTTGTCGAGTGTTTTACACCCACCCACGAGCAGGGGATCAGGGTTATGCTGGCACCCACGTGCGCTATCATCACGATGCATTATGTTGTTGCTACTCGTAGCTTTTGCACTAGGTAGAACAACAGAACTACAAGTACCAGAATGCAAAGCTTTGGGATGGACAGACCATTTTTGAAACACGTGGCTTGAACTCCAGGATGGAACAAAATACCCTGAAGTGCACCTACTCATCAGTAGCATGTTTGTTTTCTGTTTTTTTTATTTCGTAAATGTAATGATTGTTTTTTTATAACTGTGATATTAAAAGCTGAGGCTTCCGTTCACAGTAGACCTAAATGAAACTGGGAACACACCTATGAGTTAAAAACCTTTGCTGGGGGACAATATTGTTGTCATCTGATATAAACCGAAAGTTTTGCAATGAGATTGATGTAATGCTCCAGTCCTGGTTTCTCCTTCAATTCTGGGACTTGTACTCCGGCTTTTTTAATGGGAAAAACAAGCCTACAAAGCTAAGGTGGCAGCAGTTCACGGACAAGAGTATAGTTATTGCCAAGGGTGTGTATGGGGTGGGACAGATTTTGAAATTGGTTTGGGCAAGCAATTAAAATGCAAAAAAGAAATGATTATTGCAATTCTTTTGAACGAGTATTGGCTCGAAGGGCACGCTCCTGTCAGAAATAAATCTGCCTCCCTAAGTCTGAGTTCGAGGGAGGCCTTGCTGCTAGTCAGAGCTGTAGCGACAGAACAACCACGGTTCTAGGTGTGGGACAACAGATGCGATAACAAAGTGGCCTTTGATTAAAAGGAAGATTTTTAGTCCCTTGGGAGATGTCTTCATAAAGGAGTCAAGATGAACGTGTAGAGGAAGGTTTTACCTCCAGTTGGAGATGTAGCAATCAGTTTATGACCTGAGCGCAAACGTGTTTTTGCCCTCCTCAGAAATAGAGTGGTAAAGCAGGCTAGGATCCAGGCCTGGCAAATATTCTTACTCCAATTGGACAGGTGTTCATACAGCTATCTAATTTTTATGTGGGAGAGGCTGGTCCCCTCAAAGGAGGTATAGTCATATAGCTTATCTAGGATCTAGTTCTGTGGCTATACTGAATAAGAAGGTACCTACATCATTATCAGATGAAATCTCATTATTGATGTCCTAACTACACTTTCAAAATTGCCTTACTGTCTTGTTTTGTCAAATTTGCTGGAAATTGCACAAGTCGCCCATTATTTTTTCAAACGTTTCTCATCGGAGAACCCTCGGAATCTCACTTATGACGGTCGGACTCACTCGCTCACTGCAGGTCAACATCGAGAACTTTTACGGCCTGCCACTTTCAAATGTAACCAGCCGCCACTGCAACCTTCAACAACAGAACCTCTGCCTGGGCTCAGCTCCACATGTCATCAGCAGAGGTCTCGTGTCCAGGCTCAAATACCATGAGGTACAACTAAACCTTAACTCCAGGTCTGAGTTATAAACTGAAACCTGAAGTAAATAACAGATTGCAAGGCAGAAATTTATCAATAATGCATGTCAATGTGCAAAACATCATGCAAAGAGGAAGGCTAAAGAGTCAAAGTTTAAAACAAAAATAAAAAGAAATTTAAAAAAAACTTTTTTCTAAATAAGCTACAGATAGCAGGTAGTGCAAGAGATAGAAAGGTGAGGGGAGATGGAGTGCAGAGACCAATGCAAGGATTAAATATTTTTTATTTACGCTAGTTAGTACGATTCATTGTAAACCGCAGCAATACAAAATTATTCATACTAATTTTCTGAAGAGGAGTCCTAGGCCCTAACATACTAGAAATTAAGTAATGATTGATCACCATTTTTTTTTTAACATTAACAAGCGCGGAAACCTAATGAACCCACACAACCTGGAACATTAGCTAAAGCTTACTGTTCTTTGTGCAGGGCAGAACACAATTTTCCAGTTAGACTTATTTTATTGTAGAGCAAAGGTATGTTTTTTAAGATTCAGGATTGGCTCCGGATCCATCACCATTGGCTCTAGGGCCTGTCACTCTGAGGAAAGTAAGAGGATTCTTTGTTCCTATTAAAGATTTTTCGACAAGGAAAAAAGCAAAAGGTAGGTCATTCTTAGATTCACAGGAAATAGCTATAGATGCAGGATGCTTTTTGAGGCACACATTGCTGCATGTTGCACTTACTGCAGAGAAAACAAAAACGAGATGGGAATCCCTAGTAAGCATGGGCGGAAAATCCGTTCCGCTTGCGAATTTTGCGGATTTTCGGTAAATTCGCAATCCGCAAACGCTCGCTAATTTACTGAAAATCCGCAAATTCGCATGCAGCGGATTTATTTTTCTTGGTGATACAATTTTGCGGCACGCGGCGTTCACTTACCGTCATTCAGCGTTTGCCGAGTTGTTTTTCTCGATATTTTGCGAGTGCTGCGCCATTTTGGATCTTGCTGCGAGATCCCGCAGGAGTTTGGTGACCGCGATTACGTCATCGCGCCCGCCACCTTGCACAGCGAGAGTTTGTCAATGCGAGTACGCCGTGATCACGTATCGCGGGAGTTCGCAATTGCGAACCCGTACATGCGGCGGGCAGCAACAATCTCGCACTCGCGAAAATACAAAATTTGCAATTCTGCACAAGAAATCCACCAGCAAGCAGCATAAACCTTCTGAAAATGATGATTTTTATCAGAATAACTCCTCAAGTTGACATTTGCCTGCACTTCTTTTTGCAAGGAGTCCATTTTTGGGGGGAGGTGGGAGGAAGGAAGTGCCCCACAGTCTCCAACTTCCTGTTCCTGTCCAGCAGGCTCCTCCCAGTGCTTTCTTCATGTGCTGGTCACTTTCATTCGGATTCTTCACCTGGAAGGATTACTTTTTGTGGATGCTGCTGGATTTTTGGGTTTGAGGCCTTTTTGACTTTCTTTGGATCACTTTTGGATTAGAAATTTCACAAGTAAGTTTGTTTGGGGCATTACAGTTGCTGCAACTACAATTTTGTAATTTTCGATTTTTGGGCTGTTGTTGGGGCCTTTTGCCCAGGGGTACTCAGTGGTGGGTGGACTGAGTCTTTCTGTGGGGTCTCTTTAATAAAAAAACATCATGGAGGGCCTGGATGGCTTGGGATTGTGATGATTTTTCTGTGTTTTTCGATTTTTTGGGGTGTTCATGGGGACAGGCCATGTGGGTGGGGGCCATTTTGATTGCTGCTACAGGCCCTGGCCATGTGCTGGGAGGGAGGGGGCCATTTTGAATGCAGGCAGTGTTCTTAGGTCTGCAACCATTTTGCCTAGCTTTCAACCTTTATGCCCATGGGTAGTGAGTGGTGCATAGGCCTAGTCTTTGTGTGGGGTGTCTTGAATTTAAACATCATGGAGGGCTTGGGATTGTGCTGATTTTTCTGTGATTTTCGTTTTTTTGGGCTGTTGTTGTGGCCTTTTCACCAGGGGTAGTTAGTGGTGCATGTGCCTAGTCTTTCTGTGGGGTGTCTTGAATTTAAACATCATGGAGGGCCTGGGTGGCATGGGATTGTGCTGATTTTTCTGTGTTTTTCGATTTTTTGGGGTGTTCATGGGGACAGGCCATGTGGGTGGGGGCCATTTTGAGTGCTGCTACAGTCCCTGGCCATGTGCTGGGAGGGAGGGGGCCATTTTGAATGCAGGCAGTGTTCTTAGGTCTGCAACCATTTTGCCTAGCTTTCAACCTTTATGCCCAGGGGTAGTGAGTGGTGCATAGGCCTAGTCTTTCTGTGGGGTGTCTTGAATTTATACATCATGGAGGGCTTGGGATTGTGCTGATTTTTCTGTGATTTTCGTTTTTTTGGGCTGTTGTTGTGGCCTTTTCACCAGGGGTAGTGAGTGGTGCATGTGCCTAGTCTTTCTGTGGGGTGTCTTGAATTTAAACATCATGGAGGGCCTGGATGCATGGGATTGTGCTGATTTTTCTGTGTTTTTCGATTTTTTGGGGTGTTCATGGGGACAGGCCATGTGGGTGGGGGCCATTTTGAGTGCTGCTACAGGCCCTGGCCATGTGCTGGGAGGCAGGGGGCCATTTTGAATGCAGGCAGTGTTCTTAGCTCTGCAACCATTTTGCCTAGCTTTCAACCTTTATGCCCAGGGGTAGTGAGTGGTGCATAGGCCTAGTCTTTCTGTGGGGTGTCTTGAATTTAAACATCATGGAGGGCCTGGATGGCATGGGATTGTGCTGATTTTTCTGTGTTTTTCGATTTTTTGGGGTGTTCATGGAGACTGGCCATGTGGGTCGGGGCCATTTTGAGTGCTGCTACAGGCAGGCCCTGGCCATGTGCTGGGAGGCAGGGGGCCATTTTGAATGCAGGCAGTGTTCTTAGGTCTGCAACCATTTTGCCTAGCTTTCAACCTTTATGCCCAGGGGTAGTGAGTGGTGCATAGGCCTAGTCTTTCTGTGGGGTGTCTTGAATTTAAACATCATGGAGGGCTTGGTATTGTGTTGATTGTTCTGTGATTTTCGTTTTTTGGGCTGCTGTTGTGGCCTTTTCACCAGGGGTAGTGAGTGGTGCATGTGCCTAGTCTTTCTGTGGGGTGTCTTGAATTTAAACCTCAATGGAGGGCTTGGGATTGTGCTGATTTTTCTGTGATTTTCGTTTTTTTGGGCTGTTGTTGTGGCCTTTTCACCAGGGGTAGTGAGTGGTGCATGTGCCTAGTCTTTCTGTGGGGTGTCTTGAATTTAAACATCATGGAGGGCTTGAGATTGTGCTGATTTTTCTGTGATTTTCGTTTTTTTGGGCTGTTGTTGTGGCCTTTTCACCAGGGGTAGTGAGTGGTGCATGTGCCTAGTCTTTCTGTGGGATGTCTTGAATTTAAACATCATGGATGGCATGGGATTGTGCTGATTTTTCTGTGTTTTTTGATTTTTTGGGGGTGTATAACTGAACTGATGTTCCTCTGTCTTCCATTGCTTTTAGGTGCACAAGACTCAAGAGAACCACCAGTGCCAGGAAGAAGTCCTGCAGCGGTGTGTGTGTGCAGCATAACGTCACGCGACGTCACGTCTCTCCACAGACAACTCTGCAACTCGTGCAACTGCGGCCATCTGTTCTGACCTGCTCTGAAGAAGATGGCCCCAAAAAAAGTTCCCCGTAGCTCCTCTAGCAAGAAAGTTGTCAGTAAGGAGCATAAGAAGCAAGTTACCAAGGAGACTGGTGTGCCGCCCGCCACATTTTTTGGGAGTAAAAAAAAAAGTACGCCTGCAGCAGCGGGATCTGCTGGGGACCAAGCTGGGAGCAGCACCCCCGCTCCATTGGGCTCAGTGCCACCACCACCACCACGCCAACTTAAGTCCAAGCCCTTGAGTGCTGCCGAGGCACTTAGTCTAGTTGTTCAATCACCATCGACCAGTGATGTTGGCTCATCGCAAGAAAGTAGCAGCAATGTCCCTCAATCAACACAGGTTGTTGTAACTCATCTGACAAGTGTTGAACAACCACAGCCGCAACAACAACCACATGTGCAAGTACAAGCCCAAGTACATGTGGAAGGAGAGGTAGCGCAAGGAGATGCGCAAGCAGAGGTGCATGGAGGGTCACAAGTGCCCACAATAGTTGTTCCTCCCGAAGTAGGGGCACATCAGGAAATCGACAATCAAGCCGAGGTATCATTTGAGGAAGCCACTCCTCCTGATGATCATTCATTGTCTTCCACATCCCTAGCAAAGAAAAGATCAAGGGTGGTGTCTACATCTTCTTCAAGCCCACCTCATTCTGATGATATGGATGAAAATTGGGAACCACCACGGCCGTCTGAGAGTGAGGCACACCATGATCTGACAAAGGTAGTTAAGCGTAAAAGGAAGGTCGTCGAAAAACTCATAGTTATGAAGTGTGATGAGGCTCAACAAGAAGTGGCGGATACTGCTGCTGATGAAGGCTCTCACAACGACGACCCAGTCATCATAAAGGTCACTGCAGCCCCAGCGGGCATGCAGCAAACAGACATTTTGACCCTAGCCCGAGAAGCTGCTGAGCGTGATGATGATGTCGACGAGGAGGCAATGGAAACACAACAATCATTGGAGTTAACTAGTACACCAACACGTACCGCTTCCATATTTCTTCCTCGCCAGAAGGGACCTCCATCCCCCTCGACCTCAATTAGTGGTGGTGAAAGTGCACAACGTACTAAAGTTCGGCAATCCACATCCTCCACTTCATCTGGCATTAGCAGCATGACCACCAACACCAGTAGCGCCGCCTCCTCCGGCCCCCACAGACAATTCAAGTCCCTAGCTTGGGACTTCTTTAGTGTTTGCCCAAAAAGGGAAAACTTCGCCATTTGTAGCATTTTTAAAGCTGCTCGGAAACATGCAACAATAGCCATGTTTGGCTTGGAGAAACGTCACACAGCACAAAACATTTTGGATGAGTTTAACACAAAGGTCCTTCACTGGCTGTCCCCCAAAAAACGCCAGATTGGTTATGTTTCCACGGATAATGGCGCCAATGAAGTTAAGGCCATGGAGCTGGGTGACTATTTCAGAGTGCCGTGTTTGGCGCACTGTATAAACCTGGTTGTTAAAAAATTCTTGAGTGATAAAGACAGTCCAGCGTGCGAGGTAGTGGACACCTGCCGAAAAATGTGCAACCATTTCAGCCATTCTTTTAAGGCCCGGAAGCATCTGAGGAGCCTGCTACATGAACGTCGAATGCCAGTGAAAGCACTCATCCAGGAGGTGGCAACACGTTGGAACTCAACCTTCTACATGCTTGAGCGTCTGTATGAGCAGTATACGGTACTCAATTACTATTTCTTAAAACAGGGTACAGCTCAGAAGGACCTGAGGATGGATGCGGCGCAATGGGAAATAGTTAAAAGCCTGACAGACATGCTTCGTCCTTTTGAGGTCTTCACGCGTGCAGTCAGCAAGGAGGACTGTAATTTGGGAAAAGCTATCCCATTGTTGTACATGCTGGAGCACCAACTGAAGGCGGTGTCTTCTGTGTTTCAAAAAGATGAAAAAAACCAAGACCCTTTTGTTTTGGCGGAGAAATTATTAGAGCGCCTACAAGGTGATGAACGTCTTAAAATGATCCACTCAGAACAGCATTACATTTGTGCTACTATTCTGGATCCACACTACAAAAAGGCGCTGGCAGGCCGAGCATTCTTTCCTTTTGCTGATGAAGATGTTACAAAGTACAAACGTTGGCTAGCCTTGTCAGCCAAGAGGTTTGAAAGAGAACGGCAGCTCATTGAAGGAAAAGGCAGTACATCAGCATCAGCATCAGCAGGCCATCCCCAGTCAAAACAATCCACTTCTGCACCTGTGGCTGTGGCACAAGTGACCTCTCAGCCGTTAAAGACACCGGCAACCAGATCATCTGCACCAGACACAACAGTAACATTGGATGCTGAAGAGGATTGGCTAACTCTGCTTTGGTTTGGTTCTCAAAAGGTCACAGCAACAGCTAAGCAAAGTAGAGGAACCTTGGAGGACCTTGAGTCGATGGTGCAGGACTATCTGAATGACTCAACAGAGGTCTATGTTAATGCTGACCCATTGGCATATTGGCATGGGAAAAAAGAATTGTGGCCACAGCTCTCCAACCTGGCTTTAAACTACTTGTCTTGCCCACTCGCAAGCGTGTCTTCTGAACGTGTTTTAAGTGCTGCTGGTGGCATTGTAACTCCCAAACGGAGCCGCCTCTCGCCCAAAAATGTGGAGAGGTTAACAATGATCAAGATGAATCAGCACCTCATACCACCAGATTACAAAGTACGAGAAAGCACGCCGGATGAAGACGAGGTGGACAGCAATGTAGATGAGGGAATTTCTTCTCTGTTAGGTGACACTGAGCTCACCCTGCCTGAATTCGCAGAGTATGATGACGAAGCCTTATTCTTATTCCCTGACACCGAACCCTGAAAATGAGACAATGAATCAATAACTTTCTTTTTTGTCCTTATTCACTTTTATTCCTGTGTGTCTGTCTTTCTTTGTTGTGCACAGTTAATATATTTCAAACTTTAATCACCTAATCACAAAAACAAGCCCATCAGCAGAACTGTCTTCACTTGTTTGCTTATTGATTCGAAGGTGCCGCAGTCTGCATTCCTCAGGTTCACAAGTTCAGAAGAACATGCTCCTCTATCCTCCTCCTCCAGACTCCTATTTCCCTCAAAGCAGAGGGCTGGATTACGCCCAATGAAGAAAGACTCAGCACTTGTGGGGGTGTTCTACTTCTTTGCGGGTGAGTTGACGGCTCTGGGGCCATTGCTGGGAAGCTCTAATACCGGATAAAAGTGGTTTGGACCAAATCGGAGGTGGAAATTTTTTGCGTTTTTGCTGACTTGCTTGCCTTTCAGGTGCTCTTTGGGGGAGGTTCCGGGTGTTTGTGGGTGAGTTTTGGTGTCTGGGAGCACTGCTGGGACAGTCTAATCTTGATTGCATTTCCTTTTTAGGAAATCCGTGGTGGAAAACGGGAGTTATGACCTAGCTGCACAGCGCGTTTGGACCGAAGGCCGAGAAATATTGTAAGTATGAGATTTTCCTTTTTGGCTGTTTGGAGATGTTGTGCTTTTTGGCGGGTGGGTTGGCGGGTCTTGGGGCATTCCTGGGAAGGTCTAATACCTGATAGAAGTGGTTTGGACAAAATCCATGCAGATTTTTTTTTGTTGCTATTTCTGACATTTTGCTCAATGTAGCGATTTCGGGGACCTGTTTGGGGGGCTTCCTGGTGTTTGTGGGTGGGTTTCGGGGCCTGGGAGCACTGCTGGCTATGGATACTTTAGTTTGCAAGAGGTTTGAAGCAAATCCATGGTGGCAGAGGGGAGTTGTGGCCTAGCTGCAGAGCGCGCGCGGAGTGATTTTGGAAATTGGCAAGAAAATGACTAAGTCCACATTTTTGAACTTTTGCTTTTTGGCTGTTTGGGGGTCCTCTGCTAGTTTTCTCCTGGGTTGACGGCTCTGGGGCCATTGCTGGGAAGCTCTAATACCGGATAAAAGTGGTTTGGACCAAATCGGAGGCAGAATTTTTTTTGCGTTTTTGCTGACTTGCTTGCCTTTCAGGTGCTCTTTGGGGGGGTTCCGGGTGTTTGTGGGTGAGTTTTGGGGTCTGGGAGCACTGCTGGGACAGTCTAATCTTGATTGCATTTGCTTTTCAGGAAATCCGTGGTGGAAAACGGGAGTTATGACCTAGCTGCACAGCGCGTTTGGACCGAAGGCCGAGAAATATTGTAAGTATGAGATTTTCCTTTTAGGCTGTTTGGGGGTGTTGCGCTTTTTGGCGCGTGGGTTGGCGGGTCTTGGGGCATTCCTGGGAAGGTCTAATACCGGATAGAAGTGGTTTGGACAAAATCCATGCAGAATTTTTTTTTGCTATTTCTGACCTTTTGCTCAATGTAGCGTTTTCGGGGGCCTGTTTGGGGGGCTGCCTGGTGTTTGTGGGTGGGTTTCGGGGTCTGGGAGCACTGCTGGCTAGGGATACTTTAGTTTGCAAGAGGTTTGAAGCAAATCCATGGTGGCAGAGGGGAGTTAGGGCCTAGCTGCAGAGCACACACGGAGTGATTTTGGAAATTGACAAGAAAATGACTAAGTCCACATTTTTGTACTTTTGCTTTTTGGCTGTTTGGGGGTCTTCTACTAGTTTTCTCCTGGGTTGACGGAGCTGGGGCCATTGCTGGGAAGCTCTAATACCGGATAAAAGTGGTTTGGACCAAATCGGAGGCGGAATTTTTTTTGCGTTTTTGCTGACTTGCTTGCCTTTCAGGTGCTCTTTGGGGGGGGTTCCGGGTGTTTGTGGGTGAGTTTTGGGGTCTGGGAGCACTGCTGGGCCAGTCTAATCTTGATTGCATTTGTTTTTCAGGAAATCCGTGGTGGAAAACGGGAGTTATGACCTAGCTGCACACCGCGTTTGGACCGAAGGCCGAGAAATATTGTAAGTATGAGATTTTCCTTTTAGGCTGTTTGGGGGTGTTGTGCTTTTTGGCGGGTGGGTTGGTGGGTCTTGGGGCATTCCTGGGAAGGTCTAATACCGGATAGAAGTGGTTTGGACAAAATCCATAAGGAAAAGCCTTTTGGCACTTTTTGTAACTTAGGGTTCGTTAGGGTTAGCCCTAGCAGCAGGATTGCATGTGTTTCGGGGTGTTCTAGATTTTTGCAACTGATTTCTGGGGTCTTAGAGCACTCGTGAGAATGTGTAATTTTGGTTGCAAGTCATTTGAAGAAAATCCATGGTGGGAAAGGGGGGATTTGGCATAGTTAAAGAAAGCCTTTGCCACTATTCTTAACTTAGGGCTCGTTAGGGTTAGCAGTATTTCTATTGCATGTGTTTGGGTGGGGGGGGGGTTTCGAGTCTTGGAGCGATGTGGATACTTTTGCTTGCTTGCAAGTGGTTTGAATACAATCCACAGTGGGTAAGGGGGTATTTGGGCCTACTTTTACTTTCAAAGTACGTTTTGTCACCAGTTTTCTGCTAGGCCTCGTTTTTTGAGATCTGATTGGGGGTCTTCTACATTTTTGCGACTGGCTTTAGTAAGGGTCTGGGTGGGAGCACTGCTGGGAAGGTCTAATTTTGTTCTAAAACACAGTTTACAGTACACCTAGCTTGAGGGGAAAAATCCGCTAAATTAATTTGCCCATACCTATTTATCCTTCAAAAGGTACGCACTTTCAAAAATATTGTACTGTCTATTAGAAAAATCAAAGTGTGACTTTTGCACTACACAGCGTACATACCTTATATTTATTTATCAGTGGTGTTGTAATATATCACTTCCTGTTTTTCGTTCAATAATTACAGGCCGGGTTTCAGTCTGTGCAATGGGGAAAAAAGGATGGAGTCAGGCTTCACATTAGCGAGCCCCAATTCAGCATCCGTTAGGCAGGCAGTGGACAGGGTGTCTTCTGGTCACCAACATTGATGGACGAAGTGTCAGCGTTTTTGCTGACTTGCTTGCCTTTCAGGTGCTCTTTGGGGGGGTTCCGGGTGTTTGTGGGTGAGTTTTGGGGTCTGGGAGCACTGCTGGGACAGTCTAATCTTGATTGCATTTGCTTTTCAGGAAATCCGTGGTGGAAAACGGGAGTTATGACCTAGCTGCACAGCGCGTTTGGACCGAAGGCCGAGAAATATTGTAAGTATGAGATTTTCCTTTTAGGCTGTTTGGGGGTGTTGCGCTTTTTGGCGCGTGGGTTGGCGGGTCTTGGGGCATTCCTGGGAAGGTCTAATACCGGATAGAAGTGGTTTGGACAAAATCCATGCAGATTTTTTTTGTTGCTATTTCTGACCTTTTGCTCAATGTAGCGTTTTCGGGGGCCTGTTTGGGGGGGCTGCCTGGTGTTTGTGGGTGGGTTTCGGGGTCTGGGAGCACTGCTGGCTAGGGATACTTTAGTTTGCAAGAGGTTTGAAGCAAATCCATGGTGGCAGAGGGGAGTTAGGGCCTAGCTGCAGAGCACACACGGAGTGATTTTGGAAATTGACAAGAAAATGACTAAGTCCACATTTTTGTACTTTTGCTTTTTGGCTGTTTGGGGGTCTTCTACTAGTTTTCTCCTGGGTTGACGGAGCTGGGGCCATTGCTGGGAAGCTCTAATACCGGATAAAAGTGGTTTGGACCAAATCGGAGGCGGAATTTTTTTTGCGTTTTTGCTGACTTGCTTGCCTTTCAGGTGCTCTTTGGGGGGGGGTTCCGGGTGTTTGTGGGTGAGTTTTGGGGTCTGGGAGCACTGCTGGGCCAGTCTAATCTTGATTGCATTTGTTTTTCAGGAAATCCGTGGTGGAAAACGGGAGTTATGACCTAGCTGCACACCGCGTTTGGACCGAAGGCCGAGAAATATTGTAAGTATGAGATTTTTCTTTTAGGCTGTTTGGGGGTGTTGTGCTTTTTGGCGGGTGGGTTGGTGGGTCTTGGGGCATTCCTGGGAAGGTCTAATACCGGATAGAAGTGGTTTGGACAAAATCCATAAGGAAAAGCCTTTTGGCACTTTTTGTAACTTAGGGTTCGTTAGGGTTAGCCCTAGCAGCAGGATTGCATGTGTTTCGGGGTGTTCTAGATTTTTGCAACTGATTTCTGGGGTCTTAGAGCACTCGTGAGAATGTGTAATTTTGGTTGCAAGTCATTTGAAGAAAATCCATGGTGGGAAAGGGGGGATTTGGCATAGTTAAAGAAAGCCTTTGCCACTATTCTTAACTTAGGGCTCGTTAGGGTTAGCAGTATTTCTATTGCATGTGTTTGGGTGAGGGGGGGTTTCGAGTCTTGGAGCGATGTGGATACTTTTGCTTGCTTGCAAGTGGTTTGAATACAATCCACAGTGGGTAAGGGGGTATTTGGGCCTACTTTTACTTTCAAAGTACGTTTTGTCACCAGTTTTCTGCTAGGCCTCGTTTTTTGAGATCTGATTGGGGGTCTTCTACATTTTTGCGACTGGCTTTAGTAAGGGTCTGGGTGGGAGCACTGCTGGGAAGGTCTAATTTTGTTCTAAAACACAGTTTACAGTACACCTAGCTTGAGGGGAAAAATCCGCTAAATTAATTTGCCCATACTTATTTATCCTTCAAAAGGTACGCACTTTCAAAAATATTGTACTGTCTATTAGAAAAATCAAAGTGTGACTTTTGCACTACACAGCGTACATACCTTATATTTATTTATCAGTGGTGTTGTAATATATCACTTCCTGTTTTTCGTTCAATAATTACAGGCCGGGTTTCAGTCTGTGCAATGGGGAAAAAAGGATGGAGTCAGGCTTCACATTAGCGAGCCCCAATTCAGCATCCGTTAGGCAGGCAGTGGACAGGGTGTCTTCTGGTCACCAACATTGATGGACGAAGTGTCAGCTGGAATGGAGGAGTGCCGCTAATAAAAGGAATTGTTTGCTGCATGCAACTTACTTACCAAATTCTACAGGACAACTACAACAACATACAGATACTGTATCCATTGTTTTCTTCTATGAGTGTGACTGCATTTCTTGGATCTCTCTCTGCTTCTAAATTGATCCCTACAGCCATTCTATAGGTTTTACTTCGGCTATTTTTTAAACCTAATTTAATGTAAGAAGTGTTTCTCTGAGTGCAGAGATAGGCAAGTGAAAACGCTGCAGCCCTGTACTGTCGCATTCTAGTACTACTTACTTTTCAGTAACAATGCATGCAGTAGTGCATGCACTTCCTTTATCTCACTTAAAAGATTTATGGTTTGCTTTGTACCCAAAGATTTCTTTATCTTCAATTATTGTTTGTCCGTGATGTGCTTTTTTTTTTCTTCCCTCAACAAAACCTACCCAAAAAGAAACCCTCATTCCCATTCATTTTCCAAACCCTAACCCTCTTCCCCCGGGCTGTGTGGTTTTGCTTGATGTGTGACTAAATGACATCAATAATTCCACACACTTGCTGGGGAGGATAAGGTCATAGCAACAGGCTGGTGAAGGAATCTGAGGATATATTCTAGACTTACTCAGCTTCAGTACTATTTCTTGTTGTAGTAGCCAATGTCAAAGAAATCCAACACAAGTACAAGTTATACTTTCAATACTTTACCATTTGTTAGGCTACGTTGTGGCACTGTTCTAGTGTACTGTCACCTGCTATATTCTCTATCATACAGTTGTAATGCTACAGTAAGGACAAACCAGGTTTCATTTTCTTTTTTTCCATAGGCATGCAACTGCCACTGTGTCACACCACTAGTACCACCGCAATGAGGAGGACATTTCATCCACCCAGGATTGCCAACCTTAATCGCCATTTCCCGTGGAGCCAGCCCTGGGCCTAGCCCTACTTTCAAACACAAATTACAGGTAAGATAAGCGTTTGGTTGGAGGTAGTATAATGGAGTATTAGGAGAGACGAGAGATTGACGGTAGTACTACTAAAGTCCTAGGACTATTCAGGAAAACAAACTTACTGTTAACCCCCACCCACCAGACTCAAAAGCAGTAAAAAACAGGTATGGTCAGATAAAGTTTCAAAAAGTATATTTTTGTAGCCTTAACAAAATAATCTCCTGCAAGACCCTCCCTAACCCCAACGATTGTCCTTCAAAAGTCCCAAAAACAACCCAACTCCCAATTCCCATCCCCCAAAAGTCTCTAAAAAAGGGGCAAGGGACACTACGGCAGAGTGCTGTTGACTTTAGCGGCCAGGGCATCATGCTCCTTGCGGAGGGTGGCATGGTCGAAGCGGAGTCCCTCCACCAAGTTCTTATAGGTTAGGACCTCCTGCTCCAGGTAGGACACTCTGAGGCATAAGCGGCGCTGGCGTGCCTTGCAAATCCTGTGGGGGGCAGCTGCTGTCTTTGCTGCTCGGCGGTGGCGGTTGGCTTTGGTAGCCCGGCTCCGTACCGCTGGAGCACTGCGCTGGCTAGCAGCCCGTGGGGGCACGGAGGAGGATGCAGCTGTCCCAGTGGATGTTGTTGTTGTACCGGTAGACTGTGTGTCCTCCTCCTCCAGAGCCACCAGCTGCCGATATTCGGAGACAGTGGCATCCAGCCTCCGTTGCTGGGCCATTCGAGCCAGCTCCCTCCTTGATGGTCTGTTTGATTTGGAAGGAGCAACTATATGAAGAAAGAAAGACATAGTCTGTAACCAATGCTCCTTAAGATTAACACAAAATGATTGAGCAGAAAGTTGTGTCACAGTACAAGTAGCAAATTGAAAGCACAGTACATAACTATTGAGGACAGTATCTATGTAACCTCCGACTTCTTCATCCTTGCTCTAACATTAGTGGGAGTTTAAGGAACAAATTCTACGAGCACTATGGACTTCCATTACAGTCGACTATGACAGTACACCAGTCTTATTCTTCTTTTTCTCTCTTGTTTAGGAAAATTGGTACGTTATCTTATGCAAGCCGGCATAATGCCAGCGCAGTGAACTTGCACCCGAGAAAAACAGACGCACACCATGATGAGTGAGACAGACTTGCGTTACTGTACCGCTCCAGTACATGCAGGTGGTGAAGCTCTTACTTTTCTATTACGGGTGGCACTGAGAATACTCTGTTAAAAGGGCTACTGCTTAATTAATTTAGCTTTCACCCTTCAGTGCAAATGAGTACTAGAAAAGGAAAATGAAGAAGCTAAAACATCTGATTATCTATCACTTCACATGGGATGTATTTGATGACATATGGGATGACTTTAGGTGCTTTGCTTATTATTGAGTGAACAGTGATACACCCACACATGAATGACGTACTACAACTAAACTAAAGTTATTAAGAGAGGTAGGGAGTGTCCACCGTAATAACCGGATATATGCTGTGCTTGCAGTTGCAATACAAACTACTGCTACTATTCATGGTAGTATTTGGACAAAATTACAACTTCTTTTCCTTGCCTTTTCTACACTGGAACGGACGTGTGGGTGCGGTGTTACATGCTCTTCAAAGTAACACTTAGTTCATCCAGTGACCGTCTACTCTCTCTAGATACACATATGCTATCTAAGAGTCAGATAGTACCATGATCCAGGCATCCATCCATTCAAAGTATATGCACACATACAGTTTCTGTTTCACCCACCCAGGCTGTTCTCCTTCCACCCATCCTTGCTTCATCATTCACCCAGCCATGCACCATACCATATTCTTTCCTTCCCAGCCACCTCGGGGACCAAGCAAACACATATCATTCTTCTTTGCCAGTCATCATTACATTTCTCGTCCTTCCACACTTACTTACACCCTTCTTTCGCTTTTCGTTCATCCCATCTATCAAGTTCATCTCAGATCTGATTGGGATTCTTCTCGACAAAAACTTCACAGCTAAGTCGAAGTACATTTAGAGGAGGCTACTACCTGGTTGATTTATAATACACCCGTGCAGAAAGCACACTCTGCAGTCTTCAATCTCAATAAGTAAGGAATATATAGCTTACCTCTGCCCGCCACCACCGCGTTATCCCTCACAGGCATGTCCGGCACTTGCACCGCCTCCTCCCCAGAGTTGTTCCCCTCGTCCAATACCAGCACCTCCGTGCTGGCCCCGCCTCAAGATGTTCCACCTACAAAGTACATTTAAGAATGTTAGAACATACCACTCACTACTATATAATATTTGGTCTAGGAGGAAGAAAGAAATGTGAAAAAAACCAGAATACAATGTAATAATTTGTGACGGTCTACTCCAAAGTAAAAATGTCCCTTTTTCCAGGGAAGGCTGTTGTCTTGCTGCACTTTTTGGCACAACTGATGAATGCTTGCTTTTTATTTTTAACACGCACCACTTTTTCTCCTAACAGACAGAAGCTTGACTTCTAAGAACATGAGCAGGATCAAGTTCAAACCAGGTGAGAGCTCGGCTCGACCACAAGAAATGTGTCCAATTAATCGTCAGCACTAAGCACTTTTCCATTTTCAGTTAAACGTTTACTTTTATGACAAACTTGATTTTAATAAATGTGTTTACTTTTAATAAAGCTTTTAAACTTAAATAGACTCTGTGGTTTTTGGTCCTCCAGACTAGAGTGGATGAGCTAAAGTTTTTGGAATTTTTGCAAGCATGAGTCCGTGCCTCTGACATCATTGGGGATCAATCATCGGTGACTTTGGGAGCTAAATGACTCTGCCACACTATCTAGTCAGTAAGGAGATTGGGGGTTCAACTACAAAGTCTGTTATCACTGAGGTATGTGGAAAGTCTAACAGCACCTATTATAATTGATAAGCTAAGCAATGCATTATTTAGTGTCCATAGTTCTGTTTGTGCAGATTTGTCCCTGCATCAGTAGTAGAATGGATTGTCCTACTATCCAAACCAAAAGTAAAGTAGTATCTTATTCTTTCTTGGTGGTCATTCACCTTTTTATTTTTGGCAATTGTCAAAGCATAAACATTTAGAAGACTTGAAAAGACATTATGGACAATCCCAGAGGACTGCACTCAGTGCATAGAGCTATTGCTGACTAGAATGGGAGTCCAATGGAATTGCCAAATGTACAATCTTAGTTAGCTACACAGACAGACTAATAAGAATAATCTAGTGATACCACAGGGAGTCATAGTCGAGGCAGGATAAGAATTTAGATCCAGTCTACAAGAAGATCAAAGACGATTTAGAAAAAATCGAATGAGGAACGCTAGGAAAAAATAAGTATTCTATATAAAAATTAAAACTTACTGGGGCCAGCAAAGGAGCCCTCGCCTGCCCAATCCTCGCCTGCATCCTGAACAGCACCCTCCTCCTCCTCCTGTGTCCTCTTGCCCCTGGGGGGAGCTGATGTACAACATGAAAGAAAGAAAGACCAGAAAACATGGATGATATTTGTCAACCAAATCAAACATTTCAAAAGAACAATAACAAAATATTTTGGCGAAATAGCAAATAGACAACTATTCCACGGGATATATTGAGCGATCTCATGTGGTCTACTACGTTATTAGTATTGCTTGATTTGCGGACGGTCGAATTGGAAACTTCTTATGTAACTCACTAAACAAAGTACTAAAAAGGTTTGCCTAGGATTGGCAGGCAGCAGTCCGCAGCACGCGAAGTGACAGACAAAGTCCATCGTGATTGCAGATCAGCGACAACACTAAAGTTTCCTACTACATTAACCAGTCATTAAAATACTCAAACTATCAATACACCACCACTATTTCTTCTTATCGCCATGTGTACAAAGGAAGGACTGGACTTGAGTCTGTAGGGGCTGATTTAGAAGCCCCTTGCGGCTCTTTTGCTCCATTGTTGCGTGACTTTTGTGACGCAGCGGCAAAACAAAAGAGGCGCAATGGTGCGGCGTATATTAACAACGTGACACATATGGGAGATGCATCACGTTGTAAAGCCCTGCGCCATCAGGGGGTGTTCCGGCGCAAGGGAGGGCGTTCCTGCACAGGAACGCATCCTAAAAGTGGCTGAGGGAAATCTACAAAATTTCAATCACTCACTTTAACGACAATGATGCGTGACTCAAACCCTGCGCCTGCTTGAAGCAGACGTACGGCTTGACGCAGCATTGGGGAGATAGGGCACCCCCGAGCATTGATGGAGCTGCGCCATCATTGCGACGCAACTCCAGCAATGCGCCGCCTTTACGGCACAGATACGTAACGCTTTGGTGACGTTTTGGGCCCATTGTGCGCCGCATTGTAAATACAGCGCACCATGGGTGATGGTGGCGTGGCGCACAATTACTGGCACATCCCTGCTACTTTGCAGGGATGCGCCGGTAATTAAAAATCTGAACCTTAGTGTCTAGCATCACGCAGTTCTTTAAACTACACTCATACATAATTTCACAGGCCAATGAAATGAACACAAAATTGAAAACAAATAAGCATAGTTGCAACACTACTGAGAAGGAGAGCAGTGCACCTGAAATGCACAGAAGATTTTGAAATATAATTTACCTACAATGTAATGAGCAGCATTATTGCTCTTGGTAAAAAACAAAAATTTGCAATATAATAACACACAGAGCAGGAGAAAACAGAGTAGTAAAGAAATAGCTACTACTACTCACCAAGCCCGGGGATCTCAAGGCCAAGCAGGTTGAGCAGATCGCGTTCACGGTTCAGGACATCCGTCCAGCGGTGGGTGGCCTGGTTGTAGATGCGCCGGACCCGAGAGTAGTGGTACATGGCCCGGCACACCTTCTCCCACCGCTTCCGGCGCTCCCGGATCCTGTACCCGCTACCGATCCTGCCGCCTGCCATGATGGTCCTGGGGAGGCGGCGCTGAACATAAAAAAATAGTGCGGCCACCTCCTCCGGGCTGAAGATCTCCCGGGGTACGACCTGCTCCCCCCCTCAAACGCCCGCACGGGAGCCGGGCACGGGGTGCGGGACCCTTCCCCTTCTCGGGATGCTTCCCGGCTCCCTTCACCATGGTCTGGGCAGAAAGGAAGCTAAATAATAAAGAAAATAGAATAGGGAAGAGAAGAAAAGTAAAGAGTTGAAAAAAGTAATTTAAAATTAACCAAAAGTAGCAGAAAACACAAAAATATAGAGCAAGAAAAATAGAGAGATAGATAATAAGTAAAATAGATTAAAAAAAACTTCAAACAAGCAAAGGATGGCAGAGATACAGAGAGGATACCAAAAGCATGCCCAGAACCATAGCAATGAATGAGAAACAAGATGGCCGCGCCCGTTCACGACCGCGCGGGTAAGTTCGCGCGAGATTTTCCTCGACAACACCCGCGAAATTGTACTAGCGAGCCGCACACTTTGCGAGATTACACTTCGCGCCGGAAACGGAAATACATCATGCAAACAAGATGGCCGCGCCCTTGAACGACCGCGAGGGTAACTTCGCGCCTTGCGCTACAAGCGGCTCGCTAAAACGCACAAAACCTTGCGAACTAACACACCTCAAAAAAACAAATCGCATATTCGCACGAATTCGCGGCTTCCGAATCCGATCTCGCGCAAGTTCGCGCTCCGCGAATCCCGCGAAATTGCAGAAAAATGAGTTTTGCAAAACTGAAAGCACTCAGCAGGTGCAAGAGTTCAAACTCCTCATTAGTAACCATTCCCTGTAGTGCTTCCTGACTGGGGCCCCTCCAGAGTTCAGTTGCTAGTTGCAACAATTGTATGACCCTGCTCTGACCCTCACAGCAGGCTCATAGAATAGCTACAAGTAGGCCACAAAGGTCCTGGAAAAAAAATTGCACTGTAACAGAAAGCAAATTACTGATAAGGAAGCAGGTGCCAGACCTGGAATTTTAAAACAGTGACACATTAATAAACTAACCCCAAATTAATTCATGTCAGTTGAAGCAGGGCAGGTGTGCTTGCTTTCCCCCCCATAATCTACAGTGATGATGAACCAGAGGGTGGCATTGATGTAACAGAGGGTGGCATGGGTGAAACAGAGGGTGGCAGACTGGCAGTGGTGAAACAGAGGGTGCTGGGAACCTGTGATGATGAACCAGACGTAGAAACAACATAGTCGCGACCGTTGCGAGCCGACAAGTAAGTTCGCAATTGCGAACTGGTACCAAACCCTCGCGAACTGGCAGAAACCCTTGCGAACACAAAAAAAAAAAAAATCCCCAAATTCGCGAGAATTCGTGGATTTTGCGGATTGCGAGTTCACAAATACGCAAATTCGCAAACGCCAGATTCGCAAAATTCGCCCATGCTTAATCCCTAGTAAACATACATCAATGTGAGGGGAATAGTCTATCTCACCAATATCACAGCTTCCATGTGACACTTATTTGGAGGGTCTTGTTCCTTATTTGTATTCAAAGACTGTCCAGATTCCTGCTGTGCCCTGCAATTTATGCATCTAGCTCAAATAATTTCAACAAATAGTCCCTCTCAGACCAGCATGGCAATCTCTGAGGACCCTGACTGCAACTTGACAGGTTGAAAGTGCAGAGATCTCGCCAGCACGAGGGAAGGCATAAGAAGCTCACTTCCTCCCTGGCTTCGTAAGCCCCGCAATCATAATAGAACAAGCATTTACAATGCAATGATCTCGGCATCATTAAAGGTAGAGCTATTGGCATTGCTCATGACATTTTTTTTTTTAAATCATAAAAAAATGGCATTGTTATTTACATTGCCAATAGCTTAATCGTTAAATAAATGGCATTGTCATTTACAATGCCAATAGCTTAATTGCTCGCAAATGCATGACCTACTGCATTTACACCACACAGAGCCACACACACAAAGCCACCCACACACACACACACAGAGCCACCCACACAGAGCCATTCATACAGTCATTCACATAGAGCCCCCTACACAGAGCTACCCTAAAAAACTATCCACACAGAGCCACACACACACACACACACACACACACAGAGCCACACACACACAGAGCCCCACACACACACAGAGCCCCCCCCACACACACAGAGCCCCCCCACACCCAGAGCCCCCACACACACACAGAGCCCCCCCCCACACACAGAGCCCCCCACACACACCCAAAGCCACATACACACCCAGAGCCACATACACACACAGAGCCACATACACACACAGAGCCACAAACACACACAGAGCCACATACACACACAGGAGAGGAAGCACAGCGAGGGGGCAGGGAAGCAAGCACAGCGAGGGGGCAGGGGAGCAAGCACAGCAAGGGGCAGGGGAGCAAGCACAGCCAGGGGCAGGGGAGCAAGCACAGCCAGGGGGCAGGGGAGCAAGCACAGCAAGGGGCAGGGGAGCAAGCACAGACAGGGGGCAGGGGAGCAAGCACATCCAGGGGGCAGGGGAGCAAGCACAGCCAGGGGGTAGGGGAGCAAGCACAGTCAGGGAACAGGGGAGCAAGCACAGCCAGGGGGCAGGGGAGCAAGCACAGCCAGGGGAGCAAGCACAGCCAGGGGGCAGGGGAGCAAGCACAGCCAGGGGGCAGGGAAGCAAGCACAGCCAGGGGGCAGGGAAGCAAGCACAGCCTGGGGCAGGGAAGCAAGCACAGTCAGGGGGCAGGGAAGCAAGCTCAGCCAGGGGAGCAAGCACAGCCAGGGGGCTGGGAAGCAAGCACAGCCAGGGGGGCAGGGAAGCAAGCACAGCCAGGGGGTCAGGGAAGCAAGCACAGCGAGGGAGGCAGGGAAGCAAGCACAGCCAGGGGGCAGGGAAGCAAGCACAGTGAGGGGGCAGGGAGGCAAGCACAGTGAGGGGAGCAAGCACAGCCGGGGGGAGGGAAGCAAGGACAGCCAGGCGGGGCAGGGAAGCAAGCACAGCGGGTGGGCAGGGAAGCAAGCACAGCAAGGGGAGCAAGCACAGCCAGGGGGTAGGGAAGCAACCACAGCCAGGGGGCAGGGAAGCAGGCATAGCCAGGGGGCAGGAAAGCAAACACAGCCAGTGGGCAGGAAAGCAAACACAGCCAGGGGGCAGGGAAGCAAGCACAGCCAGGGGGCAGGGAAGCAAACACAGCCAGGGGGCAGGAAAGCAAACACAGCCAGGGGGCAGGGAAGCAAACACAGCCAGGGGGCAGGGAAGCAAGCACAGCCAGGGGGCAGGGAAGCAAACACAGCCAGGGGGCAGGGAAGCAAACACAGCCTGGGGGCAGGGAAGCAAACACAGCCAGTGGGCAGAGAAGCAAACACAGCCAGGGGGCAGGGAAGCAAACACAGCCACGGGGCAGGGAATATATGCTCTCTTTTCCTGGGATGCATAATGACATGATGCAATGACATGCACGCACACACACATATTTGGTAACCCTATATATGTGCATATATGAAAAAATACATAGCTTGATTCATAAAGATAATATAAATAATGAAATGACACACACACATAGTTATATATTTACGAAAGAAATGCAGGAAGAAAAGAAAGAAAGAAAGCAAAAAGGAAAGAAAGAAAGAAAGAAAGAAAGAAAGAAAGAAAGAAAGAAAGAAAGAAAGAAAGAAAGAAAGAAAGAAAGAAAGAAAAAAAGAAATGAAGGAAGGAAGGAAGATGGAGCGTGGGAGGGAGAGAGGGAGTAATGGAATATGAAAGAATCTTTCAGAAACTGAAAAAATGCTTAATTGCATATGACACTTTTCAACCCAAGCCTCGAGAAAGTAATTCATTCCAGTTTAAACATGCCTCATGTGGTGTTGATAAAAAGCCGTATTTGCTTGATTCAATATTTCGTCCACTTGTGCCCCCTATAGATATCAGTGACCGTATCATATTAGTTGCCAAATCGACCTAATGGCGAAAAGCTCTGTAATTTTTTTTAACAAGTTATTAAATATGCTCTCTAAAACGGTATCTTCTTCGATAAATAACACGAGCAGATACCGTTCTAAGTGGCACATTGCATTCACACAACATCTGCACGGTGGAAGCCTCGGAGCTACAGGTGCTTCCTGACAGGTATGGAGAAGTGTCTATCGGAAGTCACCTGGGATTTTTACATGCCCACAGTAACACACTTTCACTGTCTCTGTTTTGAAAGCCTTACAAAATGCGGATTGGTTGGATTTTTTTTTTAAAATGCCATTAACCATCTGCCCTCATCTTTTTTTCCAGTCTCATTTAAGTCTCCCTCATCTTGATTATTGAGAAATCTGAAGTTTGCACCCCCCAGTCTTATTGACCAAGAGATGCCCCTGCTCGTAGGGTGTTGGATACAGACTGGTGGAGGAGGGGGGGGGCACTAGTTATCGGGAGTAAATGGCTGTTATTTATTTTATCCAGAGGTGTCAGAGCGCTTTACATTAGAACTAAGAAAGTTAAATAAGCAACGAGTCTTATAGGTACTCCTGGTGGAATTGACATATCAACAAGTTGCAGATACAATCAGGCTCACAAAAACGAAAGGCTGTTAGATACTGTGCCGTGGGGTGGTGAATCGAGGGTCGGGTAGTGCTCACCAGGAAGTGGGCAGGGTATTAGTTATCAATGGGTAATCAGGGTTGTTAATCTCAGGTGGGGGAGTTAGGGGCATGGGTAACCTGGAGTAAATACCTGTTGGGTTCTGGGTCGTGGGGTTGGTGATTCGAGGGTCGGGTAGTACTGAGGATAACTGTGGCTGAAGACTGATATGAAGTCATTGGGAGTCTATCGCCAGAGGCGGCCGTGAAACAGAAAATGGAGTGTTCATTAGGATGCATTTCTATGGCTGATACCTGGAGGCTGTCATTAAACAACACCAAACCCTCCCAGTGATAACGAGTCTTCCCCAGGTGGGGGCGGTTCTCCCTCCTCACCAGCTCATGTCGATCCGGAGCCCCTGCACTTCCGCCTTCGACTCTTGCTGAGTTCTGTACAACAATTTCTGTACTTGTGCCACCCACACCGGAAGTGACGTAACACACAGATGGCTTCCCACATCAGTAAAGGAGGAGCCCGTGAACCATCTCTATGGAAACCTGGCCACACGGTCCGAAGGAGGAGGTGGTGTGTAAATAGAGCAGCAAAGAAACATTAGTGTATTTTACACTAGAGGGCCCAATTTACTCGTTTAAGCTCTCTAGCATCTAGTGATACCAGCACTCTTACACCGCTATTGCTGCCTTCGGATTCGGGGGCGTGGCTTAAAAGTGAAACCAACAGAGCGAGACCGCCCCCGAATCCGAAATAGACGGAGCTTCTTTAGAGGGACGCCTCTCTCCTCCAATGGTTGGCCTCCGTTTAGGAAGCCAGCCAATGGAAGAGAGACGAAAAGAGAGGCGGGATAAAGCAGCCACTCTAAGAATCAATAATTCTCTAGACTTCCGGCTTGGCCTGCGGCCAAGCCTACGGTTCATCGACCTAAAAAGAAAACTAAAGTACGTAGTTAAAAGAGAGCACGACTTAGACAGCCAGTCACATCGGGCACTGGGCAGTTTAAGCTACCTGAATCTTTACTAAATGTACAAAAGCAACACACGTGTTGGTGCTGTCACTGAAGCACCAGAATACAGTTTGTTCCAATTCAAGCACCAGAACTCATTTTGCTCCACTGCAGAGCTTGACAACCTCAACATTCACTTTAGAAAACTAGATGCAAACGCATAAGTGTATATGTTTTCTCTGCAGGAGCTGGAGAAAAACTGAATACTCCGGTTGAAACACCCTGTTTACCAAAAGGAAAAAGCATTGAAAATGCAATAGGTCTCGCCTTTGATTATGTTAAAGCCATTTGCTTTGCTAATGGTATTGTATAGAAAAGCAAATGGCTTTAACTTGATAAAAGGCGAGACCTACTGCATTTTTAATGCTTGTTTAACCAATGAAGCCAACTTTTGTACAGGCCTCTAACCAGAGCCAGAGGAATTGTGCAGCAGGGTTAGCTAAATTATGTGGCAAGGAAATACGCATTGTGCGGCGCCATTCGGCATTTTGTTTGTCACAGTATTAAATCATTAGTGTTCTTTCCTGCAATGTTAACACTGAGCAGAAGTTGCAGCGCATTAGTATTATTTTAACACCTAAAGGCAACAATCAGCAAAAGAAAGACCTGTCACCGCACATTAAAAGAGCAATGACAGCCCACTGAGCCGCAACGTGTGGCGGGTTTTTAGTAATTTTTGATCCACTTGAGCTGTTTAGGTAGACACAAATTGGCCATTATTAAAAGCATAACTAAAAGGATCCCAATCACGTCAATTATTTTTATTAAGAAAACAGCCTAGATACTTCAAATGTCATTCGCCACAAATACAAGAATCTTTACATTAAACACCTTCAATCATCCTTTCACAAGTGTTCGTTGTAGGGATAAACCACTCGTTCTAAAAACAAGCATTTGCAATGCAATAGATCTCGCATTATAAAAGTTTGAGCTGTTGGCATTGCTAATGATAATGCAAGCCTAGCAGCTCAAAGATTCAGTAATGTGAGACCTATTGCATTGCTTTTTTTTCATACAGCACGAACTTGAATGAAAGGTGTATATTTATGTTGCATTGAGTACAGTGTAATTATGTGTTGTGTTATTATTATGTGGCACAGAGTGGTAATGTGTGGAGTGTATTTATGTTGCATTAAGTAGAGAGTAATTATGTGACGTGCAAGTATGCAGTACTGAGTGGTATGTGGAGTGTAATTATATTGTATGGAATATAGTGTAATTATGTGATGTGTAATTATGTGGTACTGAGTGGTAGTATGTTGAGTGTAGTTATGTACTTTACTCAATGCAACATAAATACACCCCTCATACCACTCAGTACCATACAATTACAATCCACATATTTACACACTAATCAATGCAACATAAATACTCTCCACAACATAACACTTAATACCACATAATTACACAACAAATATTTACAACACATATTTACACTCTACTCAATACAACATAACTACACTCAACATAATACCACTCAGTACCACATATGCTTGTTTCAAGGGTTGTGGCCAGTTTCAGATATCGTACTGAAGTTTGTTTCACGTACTGTGATCAGTTTCAGGTATTTGGCTGATTTGAAAAACTGTGATCTGTTTTATGTTGTGTAGTTAGTTTGAGGCAGTTATGTGCCAGTGTTGCATTATTATTAGCAATGCCAACTGAGACAGAGACGAAAATAACAAAAAGGCAGAAATATGCACTAGAAGAAGCTGGTAGAGGGGGCAGCAAGAGGTGGCAAAGTATTAAAGGATAATAAAGAAAACAACAGGGGGTAGGGGTACAATCACTTTTGAGTAAAGAAAATGAGAGAATAAGCAAACCATCTGGCTGCAGAAAATCTAAGAGAAACATGGGGCGACCGAGAGAGCACGAGAAATAAGAAAGTAAATGACACATTGGGATGAGTAAGAGAAACAGCAGCGATAAGATCGCCTTCGAGTAAGGAAAATGAAAGAATAAGTCAAACATCTGGGTAGGCTGAATAAACAGGTCGTAAAAACAATAAGGAGGACCCCACTCTACGTAGTAGAGGACGGTGGGGAAAATGTCATTAAAGAAAGAACAGACGTCCGGGTTCGTGGGACAAAATGTTGTCTCTTGGCATGGAATCAGTGGGTATCACTTTCTATAAATGTGGGTATTTATTACCCTGAGGAAGGCAAATTGAGTACACACCTATTTTAACATTTTCACTCAGTACTCAGAAAAATTCTGCTGTATAGAAATATTTGTATTTAAAATAAATTTAGAAAAATTGCACATAAATGGGTTTCGAAGGACAGGTCTAGGACCTTAACAATGTTGTGGGCTATTGGTTTAAGTATCTATAGTCAAACTAGTACATTCACTTGTTAAGTGCACACACATATGGGAAACTCTTAGATTAAAAACATATATCAACTCAAACGTTTGGTCACAGTATTAGATTTTATTACACATTGTACAATGTAAAAAAACACATTAAAAACATTTATCCATAAATATGATCATCACAATGTTAAAAAGGTCAAAGAATCAAAAGGTCGACGCGGCGTTTCGGCTTTTTTCTAGTATGCCTTCATCAGGACAGATTCTAGACAATTAAAATCATAAAACACAGAGTTACCAAACGAGTAAAATACGTAAAATACATTTTTTCAGTGAGCACTCTTACATCCTAAGCCCCTTGCTTTAGAATAATCAGTTATTTTTACTTTACCAACATATTCTCAGTGCAATCCATTAATCATTTTTTCTTTCTATTTTACAAACAGTGCAATTAACAGATTTTTCATATGTCTCCTACTATCTCTTTTTGCCTTCCCCTTGCACCTATGTAACCCACTGTCGGGGACCCCCAGTGATTCCAATTACCCAAAAAAGAAGAAGTACCTCCCATAAATCAGGTGCGTACCTTGTTTATCCAAATGGATGTGATTATCCATGTGGTTTGAACTGTATGGTTCTACCAGGAGTCCTTTTTGGTTATATGGACCTCGGTGCTTTGCTTCACTATTATTCGCAAAGTTGCTCTGTTTTATAAGTAAACACACAAATGCTCAATAAATATTATGTTAAATCATTTTATACCACAATCTTCATTATTTATTTAAAATTGAGGACCCTCTTTCCTACCGAAGTTGTGGGTGAGTTAGATTTGCACTCCTTCAACTTATGATTGTATTCTCAGTGGCCAGAAGGTTTCTTTCCCTCTTTAAGTCTGCCTAAGGGTATAAAGGTACAGATAAATATCCCTGTTTTATACCCAAAACTTGTATTTGTGTCCTCACTTGTATGTAGGTAGACACATACCTTGATGGGGCTATGTCTCTGCCGTGTATTTAACTGCCAGGAGGAGCCACCGTTCTGTAATTTAGGGGCCGGGTTCCCTGTAGGGTGAGTTTATCTATTAATAAAACCATTTTTATCTGTAGTTTAATTGTACATTTTATAACCCAGTGTGGTACATATCCTTTTCTAGCTACTCACCGTAGGAACTGTATGGATAATTATAGACCTCAACCTCTTTCAATTAGGTCAGGTAAGTTTCGCTGACATCTTCTTCTGTCATTAGCTGATATCTGTAGGGATTGTATTACCAGCATTAGAATTTTTATTTACTCAAAAGGTTCTGTTTCTTAAAGTGCTACAATTAAATATAGATTTTGAGTTTTCTAGCTGCTTCCGCTTTTACACTACCATTTATTTGCCTTGTTAATCTTTAACATTCTATGTTATGTCCTCGCGCTGGGCCAATTCATAAAATTATTCTTACAGGGACGTTTAGTCTGAAGACCACTGTTAGCGCCTCTTACCCGTGATATATCAGTCGGCCTCCCTGCTCCTTGCTTCCTGACAGTTCTTGCTTCCGATCTCCGCACGGCGTTCAGAAAAGAATGAACAGACCGTGTATTTCGCTTGCCTAAATAGTGGTATTGTAATTGATTTGGCGCCAAAAAGACGCCGCGGCTGTAGGGACTCTGACGGCCGCCTGGGCAGGGGCGTAGCCGAGTTGCCGTGTTGTCATGGTTACGTTTGATGACGTTGCCATGGTAACGTTGTTCTTTAGACGGCGTGTAACTTGTGCCGTAGTGAATTTCCTCCCCGTACCCCGTCTGAATTCCGGGCATTTTATAAACAGAACGTGAAATTCCTCGGTGCCCCTCTTCTCTTTATGTTTCGATGGTGTTTTGTTTTATTCATTCGATGCGTTTTATGGGCGGGTTAGAATTCTCGTAATACTACCCCCATTGGTTATCTCCGTATTATATAGCCCGCCGCTATTGGTTAAGTTAGCGACCGGACACATGATGAGTACTGTGTATACCGCGTTGCTATGGAGATGGAAAAATTCCATTATTAGGAGGTAAAGGAACTCTATTATTCGTAGGGTGCATCCCGACCCCGTCTCTCGTATTTATTATGGGTCGGTCTGCCCGATGCTGTTTTAAATATTATTATATACACTCTATCTTCTTGTGTTTCGGATTTACTCGCGAGAGACAGTGTTTCTAAGGCCCCTGCTCTATGGCTAAAGTTCGCTCTTAGCCGCTTAGACTAAGGTGACCAAATATGACCACGTAGTTCTATTACTGATTACTGTGTATAATTTTTCTTGGGGATTTATATATTGTTGAAACTCGCTGTTTTGGGTCTGTGGTTAAGGGGACACCATTTAAGCGCTTTGTTTTGAATAAGTGATTTATTTTCTTCACTGTTTTCGGGCGCATTATAGAAAAGTTCCCATTAGTTTCTAACTTATCCACTATTTTTCAACGGAAACTGGTACATTTGGAGTATGGGAGAAACTTATTTCCATAAGTTATGCTCTTAATTCAGAATTATCTTCTCCCAATCCTCCCTCGAGTTCAGCCCACATCTTACGCTGTTCAGGGAAGACATGTAAAATTGCTCTCTCTTTTTCCTCTTATTATCTAGATTGCCTCCTCTTTTGGTCCCTATGATTTTCTCCAGTCCGCACCATTTCAAGTCCTCAATTCGGTGCCCTGCCTCCTTCCAGTGTTCAGTGAGAGGTGCCCCTAATTTATTTGTCCTGATTGCGGACCTGTGCTCATTCAAGCGCAGTCTAACTTCTCTGGACGTTTCTCCTACATAGGATTTCTGACAAGGACATTGGATCAGATATATGATATTTTTCGTCCTGCAGTTCATGAAACTTTTTATGTTCACTGATCTTTCATTTACAGTCACTGTTTTGCCTTTAATAATGCTGCTACAATTGCTACACCCTGAACAGGGAAATGTCCCTGTTGGCATAGGGGTATCGTCAATAGTACGTTGGCTAATAGTGCTCTTCTCCCTATAGGTGTGAACTAGGCAGTTCCTGATGGTTTTGTTTCTTCTGTATGAAAAAATAGGTCTGGGTATCGGGGTCTGGGTTTTGTCTCTTATTAAGTGCCAGTTCCTGTTTATGATGTTTTTAACTCTGTGGCTCACTTGAGAAAAATTAGTGACAAACATGATGGGATCTTGAGGATCCTGGATCTTCTCTTTGGGTTGAAACAGATTGTCCCTATTGAAATATTTGGCCCTTTTATACGCGTGTCTAATCATTTTCTTGGGGTAACCCCTATTTAGGAACTTCTCCTTGAGGTTGTCTGCATGTTTCTCATAATCCTTCATGGACGTACAGTTCCTTTTGAGCCTTAAAAACTGGCCGAAAGGGATATTGTTCTTCTGTGACGCCGGGTGATTGCTTTGGAAATGCAGCATTGTGTTTCTATCCGTGGGTTTTGTGTACAATTCCACGGTTAGGTGGCCGTCCGTGTGTTTAATAATAATGTCCAAAAACTCTACACATTCTTTATTAGTGTGTGAGGTGAACTTCAGATTGGGATCTCCAAGGTTTAACCAACGGAGAAATTCCTCCAGTATTTCTTCCTCACCTGACCAGATGAAAAAAATGTCGTCTATGTACCTTCCCCATTCTGAGATATTCTCATAGAAAGGGGCAACAGGATTGTGAATATGCACATCCTCAAACCTGGAGACGTACAGGCATGCCAGACTAGGGGCACAGGTGGCCCCCATGCTGGTCCCCTTGATCTGCCTGAATAGGTTATCTTGGAAGAGGAAAATATTGTTTTTTAGGATTAATGTAATGCACTCCAGGATGAAAGATTGATGGTGTTCAGTTATGTTCTGTTGGGTGCCCAAAATTTCTTCCATAATCTCTATGGTACTATCTTGCGGAATGTTCGTATATAGCGCTTCTATATCCAGAGTCACTAGTGTCTGTTTGTCTGGATTGAACGCCAGGCCCTCAATTTTCTGAATCATATGCGTTGTATCCTTGATGTATGCTTTTTGTTTTTGAACTATGGGCTCTAAAAATACTTCGACATACTTACTCAAGGGCTCTGTAAGAGACCCTATACATGAAACTATAGGCCTCATGGGCGGATCTTTTAAGTCTTTATGGACCTTGGGAAGGCCGTACAGCGCTGGAATTAGTGGATCTAAATTTATCATAAATCTAAATTCATCCTCACATATTATATTGTCCTCTTTGGCCTGTCTCAACATCCTTCCTATATCTTCCTTCAAAGTCTGCCATTCTCCCTTATTGGATTTACTGTAATGGTCTTTGTTGTTAAGGAGTTTATACATTCTGTTATTGTAGTCCATAGTCTCCATCAATACAATACTACCCCCCTTATCTGCTGGTTTGATGGTTAGGGTTACATCTTTTTCTAAGAGTTCCAATGCTTTCTTCTCTTCTCTGCTGAGATTTAGTGGAGTCCAGATTTTTTGTTTTAGGAGATCTTCTATGCTCTTATCTATACATCTTTCAAAAGCCTCTATATCCTTGTGTACTAAGTTGAGGGATGGAGTCCAAGTGGACTTATTTTTAAGACCTGACTTGTTATGTCTCGGAGGAATATCTTTTCCTTCAAAAAACACACGAAGTCTCACTTTCCTAAAAAAATTTTGTAGATCCCTTTCTAGCGCATATTTATCTACAGGGGAGCAGATTGCAAAACCCAACCCTTTCTCTAGTAGTCTCATTTCTATTGGGGTAGGGTCATGGTTAGATAGATTTATCACTGCCGCTTTCTGTATATTATTTAGTCCCATTGTTTCTGGCTCCTGGTACGTGGACGTTGAGGGTGTTGGGCCTGTGGGTATTGAGGTTGTTGGTTGTAATTGTTGCGGCCTCTCCCCCTCCCCCTTTGTTGCCCAAATTGCTGATTGCGGTTGCCTAAAAAAGATAGACCTTCTTTCATCTGTGGTTGTTTGTTATGTTCACCACTTTTGGTTTTGTCATTACTCTGTTCTCCTTCTGAGTCACTGCTTGTGTAAGATGTGTCAAAAAACCTCACCTTTTTTTTAGGGAAATTTCTCGGTTGGTTGTGCCACTGTCTACGGGGTTGGTATTGTTCCCTAGGACGGTCATAAAAGTCCTTCTGCAGATAGGGATACACGAATTCCGGATTATAGTTCTCTATATCTTTCTTTAGTTTGTTACTCTTTTTTTGGACCAGATATTCACTATAGCCTTTTATGTCATTCTGTATCTCTTCCAATTTTGCTTTTGCATCTTCTACCGCTGTACTATCCTTTAATTGACTTTCCAGTTCTTCTATTTCTCTCCGTTCCACCACTAGGAACTCATTTGCTGTCTCTATGATTAACAGGATCCAATCCCTGCTACAGCGATTCGCTACCAGTGTCCATCTTTCTATAAACTTCCTATCTGTAATAAAGATGCCTGGCTCATTTGTCACCTGTAAACCTTTCGGTATTACTCCATTCTTGCAGTAGTCTACTAAGAATTCCGCATGGAGATCTGCTCTAACCACTTTCTTTTTCTTATTCCATAATTTCTCCCATTGTTCCTCATCTGATTTGTCTAATCTGACCGGGGTTGTTGTGTTTCTGGGTTTATTATTGTGTATTAGTTTGTTAAATTGATCTTCCGAGAATGTGTATGTCTTAATTCCCTCCATTCTCCCAGTTAGTATTTAGATTTTATATTTTATAAAGATCTTTTATAGAGTTTTAAGGGCTGTTCATCCAATTGCCCAACTGCTCAATTGCAGTTGCAAGGTGAAACCTCCTCGGCTAACAAGCCGAGTGAAATTGTAAAAACAATAAGGAGGACCCCACTCTACGTAGTAGAGGACGGTGGGGAAAATGTCATTAAAGAAAGAACAGACGTCCGGGTTCGTGGGACAAAATGTTGTCTCTTGGCATGGAATCAGTGGGTATCACTTTCTATAAATGTGGGTATTTATTACCCTGAGGAAGGCAAATTGAGTACACACCTATTTTAACATTTTCACTCAGTACTCAGAAAAATTCTGCTGTATAGAAATATTTGTATTTAAAATAAATTTAGAAAAATTGCACATAAATGGGTTTCGAAGGACAGGTCTAGGACCTTAACAATGTTGTGGGCTATTGGTTTAAGTATCTATAGTCAAACTAGTACATTCACTTGTTAAGTGCACACACATATGGGAAACTCTTAGATTAAAAACATATATCAACTCAAACGTTTGGTCACAGTATTAGATTTTATTACACATTGTACAATGTAAAAAAACACATTAAAAACATTTATCCATAAATATGATCATCACAATGTTAAAAAGGTCAAAGAATCAAAAGGTCGACGCGGCGTTTCGGCTTTTTTCTAGTATGCCTTCATCAGGACAGATTCTAGACAATTAAAATCATAAAACACAGAGTTACCAAACGAGTAAAATACGTAAAATACATTTTTTCAGTGAGCACTCTTACATCCTAAGCCCCTTGCTTTAGAATAATCAGTTATTTTTACTTTACCAACATATTCTCAGTGCAATCCATTAATCATTTTTTCTTTCTATTTTACAAACAGTGCAATTAACAGATTTTTCATATGTCTCCTACTATCTCTTTTTGCCTTCCCCTTGCACCTATGTAACCCACTGTCGGGGACCCCCAGTGATTCCAATTACCCAAAAAAGAAGAAGTACCTCCCATAAATCAGGTGCGTACCTTGTTTATCCAAATGGATGTGATTATCCATGTGGTTTGAACTGTATGGTTCTACCAGGAGTCCTTTTTGGTTATATGGACCTCGGTGCTTTGCTTCACTATTATTCGCAAAGTTGCTCTGTTTTATAAGTAAACACACAAATGCTCAATAAATATTATGTTAAATCATTTTATACCACAATCTTCATTATTTATTTAAAATTGAGGACCCTCTTTCCTACCGAAGTTGTGGGTGAGTTAGATTTGCACTCCTTCAACTTATGATTGTATTCTCAGTGGCCAGAAGGTTTCTTTCCCTCTTTAAGTCTGCCTAAGGGTATAAAGGTACAGATAAATATCCCTGTTTTATACCCATAAACTTGTATTTGTGTCCTCACTTGTATGTAGGTAGACACATACCTTGATGGGGCTATGTCTCTGCCGTGTATTTAACTGCCAGGAGGAGCCACCGTTCTGTAATTTAGGGGCCGGGTTCCCTGTAGGGTGAGTTTATCTATTAATAAAACCATTTTTATCTGTAGTTTAATTGTACATTTTATAACCCAGTGTGGTACATATCCTTTTCTAGCTACTCACCGTAGGAACTGTATGGATAATTATAGACCTCAACCTCTTTCAATTAGGTCAGGTAAGTTTCGCTGACATCTTCTTCTGTCATTAGCTGATATCTGTAGGGATTGTATTACCAGCATTAGAATTTTTATTTACTCAAAAGGTTCTGTTTCTTAAAGTGCTACAATTAAAAATAGATTTTGAGTTTTCTAGCTGCTTCCGCTTTTACACTACCATTTATTTGCCTTGTTAATCTTTAACATTCTATGTTATGTCCTCGCGCTGGGCCAATTCCTAAAATTATTCTTACAGGGACGTTTAGTCTGAAGACCACTGTTAGCGCCTCTTACCCGTGATATATCAGTCGGCCTCCCTGCTCCTTGCTTCCTGACAGTTCTTGCTTCCGATCTCCGCACGGCGTTCAGAAAAGAATGAACAGACCGTGTATTTCGCTTGCCTAAATAGTGGTATTGCAATTGATTTGGCGCCAAAAAGACGCCGCGGCTGTAGGGACTCTGACGGCCGCCTGGGCAGGGGCGTAGCCGAGTTGCCGCGTTGTCATGGTTACGTTTGATGACGTTGCCATGGTAACGTTGTTCTTTAGACGGCGTGTAACTTGTGCCGTAGTGAATTTCCTCCCCGTACCCCGTCTGAATTCCGGGCATTTTATAAACAGAACGTGAAATTCCTCGGTGCCCCTCTTCTCTTTATGTTTCGATGGTGTTTTGTTTTATTCATTCGATGCGTTTTATGGGCGGGTTAGAATTCTCGTAATACTACCCCCATTGGTTATCTCCGTATTATATAGCCCGCCGCTATTGGTTAAGTTAGCGACCGGACACATGATGAGTACTGTGTATACCGCGTTGCTATGGAGATGGAAAAATTCCATTATTAGGAGGTAAAGGAACTCTATTATTCGTAGGGTGCATCCCGACCCCGTCTCTCGTATTTATTATGGGTCGGTCTGCCCGATGCTGTTTTAAATATTATTATATACACTCTATCTTCTTGTGTTTCGGATTCACTCGCGAGAGACAGTGTTTCTAAGGCCCCTGCTCTATGGCTAAAGTTCGCTCTTAGCCGCTTAGACTAAGGTGACCAAATATGACCACGTAGTTCTATTACTGATTACTGTGTATAATTTTTCTTGGGGATTTATATATTGTTGAAACTCGCTGTTTTGGGTCTGTGGTTAAGGGGACACCATTTAAGCGCTTTGTTTTGAATAAGTGATTTATTTTCTTCACTGTTTTCGGGCGCATTATAGAAAAGTTCCCATTAGTTTCTAACTTATCCACTATTTTTCAACGGAAACTGGTACATTTGGAGTATGGGAGAAACTTATTTCCATAAGTTATGCTCTTAATTCAGAATTATCTTCTCCCAATCCTCCCTCGAGTTCAGCCCACATCTTACGCTGTTCAGGGAAGACATGTAAAATTGCTCTCTCTTTTTCCTCTTATTATCTAGATTGCCTCCTCTTTTGGTCCCTATGATTTTCTCCAGTCCGCACCATTTCAAGTCCTCAATTCGGTGCCCTGCCTCCTTCCAGTGTTCAGTGAGAGGTGCCCCTAATTTATTTGTCCTGATTGCGGACCTGTGCTCATTCAAGCGCAGTCTAACTTCTCTGGACGTTTCTCCTACATAGGATTTCTGACAAGGACATTGGATCAGATATATGATATTTTTCGTCCTGCAGTTCATGAAACTTTTTATGTTCACTGATCTTTCATTTACAGTCACTGTTTTGCCTTTAATAATGCTGCTACAATTGCTACACCCTGAACAGGGAAATGTCCCTGTTGGCATAGGGGTATCGTCAATAGTACGTTGGCTAATAGTGCTCTTCTCCCTATAGGTGTGAACTAGGCAGTTCCTGATGGTTTTGTTTCTTCTGTATGAAAAAATAGGTCTGGGTATCGGGGTCTGGGTTTTGTCTCTTATTAAGTGCCAGTTCCTGTTTATGATGTTTTTAACTCTGTGGCTCGCTTGAGAAAAATTAGTGACAAACATGATGGGATCTTGAGGATCCTGGATCTTCTCTTTGGGTTGAAACAGATTGTCCCTATTGAAATATTTGGCCCTTTTATACGCGTGTCTAATCATTTTCTTGGGGTAACCCCTATTTAGGAACTTCTCCTTGAGGTTGTCTGCATGTTTCTCATAATCCTTCATGGACGTACAGTTCCTTTTGAGCCTTAAAAACTGGCCGAAAGGGATATTGTTCTTCTGTGACGCCGGGTGATTGCTTTGGAAATGCAGCATTGTGTTTCTATCCGTGGGTTTTGTGAATATGTGAATTGTGAATATGCACATCCTCGTACCAGGAGCCAGAAACAATGGGACTAAATAATATACAGAAAGCGGCAGTGATAAATCTATCTAACCATGACCCTACCCCAATAGAAATGAGACTACTAGAGAAAGGGTTGGGTTTTGCAATCTGCTCCCCTGTAGATAAATATGCGCTAGAAAGGGATCTACAAAATTTTTTTAGGAAAGTGAGACTTTGTGTGTTTTTTGAAGGAAAAGATATTCCTCCGAGACATAACAAGTCAGGTCTTAAAAATAAGTCCACTTGGAATCCATCCCTCAACTTAGTACACAAGGATATAGAGGCTTTTGTGTATTAAATATTTTATTGAGCATAAGCAAAAAATGCACCTCATCTATTTCTGCAAGGGCCGTAACCAGTCTAGGGAGGCCGAGATCAGCGACCCCGCGGACGCCCCGCATAGGGCCAGCGGATAAGTCATCTTATTAACACAGCAAGCCGCCTACAACCCAAAGGGCCGGCCGCGTCTTAAGAGGTGCTACAACGGTGCAAGCTGATCAGTGCTAGTGCATTGTAAGAAAACGAGAATCAAAGAACTGTAAACAACCCCGCCACCCACCCCACCCCGCACCACCCTTCTCCTTGTCCATTTCCGGGCTCTAGCTATAGGCTGCGAACCCCTCTCAACAGTCAGTGGATGCCACGCGCGCGGGGCCTGTGCGCTTGCGGGTATGTGATTTGGGGTCCGGGAGGGGTGTTTCCGCCAAGCGGAGCAGACGCAGGTAGCGTGGACAGCTCACCTCCCGGAACTCTCCAGTAAGCAAGGCGAGGAATGGCCGCCAAAGCTCCGCAAAGTCCGCCCCCCTCCCCGCTGCCGCCAGCGACAGTTTCTCCATTCCCAGGATTGCCCACAGACGGTGAAGCCACCCCAGCTGCTGCGGAGCCTGGGTCGCCCTCCAGTGCGCCACAATGTTCTGGACTGCAGCCCCAAGCGCAAGCGCGATCAGGCGCCCGCGCCAGGATTTCAGAGGATACATGAGTGCGTTTGGGAGGCCTAGCAGAATGTACGCTGGGAAGCGCGGCAGTTGTGTGTCTAGATGTGCATCTATAAGATCCAGGATAGGGTCCCAGTAGGGGCGCAGCGCCTTACAGCTCCAAAGCAGATGTTCCAGTGTCCCTAGTTCCCCACATCCCCTCCAGCATCTGTCACTGATTCGGGCATCCCAGTGGTGTAGTCTCTCAGGGGTGTGGTACCAGTATGTTGCTACCTTCGTCAAGGTCTCGGTAAGGCCAGTGTGGTGCGCCGAGTGTCTGGCTCTATGGTATATCCCCTCCCATTCTTTCCTAGTGAGCTGCCTCCCCAAATCCCTCTCCCACCGGACCTGGCCCGCATTGTATGTGTGTGCCTGCGTGAGCAGCAGCTGCTGATAGAGGTCCGATATCAGCTTCTTGTCGGAGGTGCGTGTCAGCAGCCATCGCTCATAAGGCGTGAGGTGCCGTTGGGCTCCGGGCTGGACCGAGGGGTGGAGCACCCAGTGGCGCACCTGCAGGTACTGCAAACGTTCTGATTCGGCCACGCCGTAATCTGCCTTGACCTGCTGGAACGACAGTACGCCCTTGAGATCGAACATGTGTCCCGCCGCGCGGCAGGGTGTCGTCCGCCACGTCGTGAACGTGCCGGCGTCCAGGCCCGGTGTGAAGTCGGGGTTCTCAAAGATAGGAGTCATGGGTGAGGGGAAGGTGGTCAGCCCCTTGGCCACGGCCACTCTATCCCACACCCGCAGGGCTGCGCTGGTGATTGCAGAGGCGTACAGGTTGTGAGGACGGTGTCGGCGCGGGAGGAAGGGCACACCCTGGAGGGTACGGCCGGCTACTGCCTGGTCGAGGAAGAGCCAGTGCTTACCGGACTCTAGCTGGAACCATTCCACAAAGGTGCGCAACTGAGCTGCCTGGAAATACAGTGTGAGGTCTGGCACCCCGACCCCTCCGTTCGTGGGGGGTAGAGTGGCGAGGGTGTGCTTGAACCTGGGTCGCCGGCCGTTCCAGATGAACCGTGACAGTTCCGATTGCGTTTGTTGGAGCCAACCCGTCGGGGGGTCCAGGGGGAGCGTCTGGAACAGGTACAGAATCTGCGGCAGCAGTGTCATTTTGACTGCGGCAATTCTTCCTAACCACGACAGCGTGAGTGGCTTCCAGCACCGGAGCTGCTCCCGGAGCTTGCGGGTGAGGGCCTCGTAATTGGCCCGCGCAGTGTCTCGGACAGTAGGAGCCAGGCGAACGCCCAGGTATGGGACGGTTGCGCCCGACCATTGGATCTGGAATTCCGATTTAATCTCGGCCACCACGTCTGGGCTCAGCGAGACATTCAAAGCCTCAGATTTGGCTTCGTTGATCTTGAAGCCCGAGGCCAGGGCGAAGGTGTGCAGCTCCACGAAGAGAGCGCGCAGGGATCGCATCGGGTCAGTGAGGGACAGCAAGACGTCGTCAGCGTACAGGCTGATCTTATGCGTGTCGGCCCCAAATTTGATACCTGAGATGTGAGCATGTTGTCGCACCCTCTGGGCCATCGGCTCCATGTATAATGCGAATAGGAGCGGCGACAGCGGGCATCCCTGGCGTGTACCCCTGCCGATGTCGAATCTCGGGGAAGTGTGCCCGTTCACCCGTACCGCGGCGTTGGGCCGGCGGTAGCAATTGAAGATGCGGTGGCGGAGTTTCTCTCCAAAGCCGAAGTGACGGAGGGCCTGATTGAGGTATGGCCAGTGTACTCTGTCGAAGGCCTTCTCCGCATCAATGGTGAGCAGCATGCAACCGGGTTTAGTGCGCGATCCGGCCTCAATGAGGTGCAGCACCCGCTTGGTGTTGTCGCTGGTCTGCCGTTGGGGGATAAAGCCCGCTTGGTCGGGATCTATCAGTTGTTGCATATATGGGGCGATGCGGCTCGCTAGTATGCCAGTGTAGAGCTTCAGGTCTACGTTCAGTAGCGATATGGGTCTGTAGGAGCCGCAGGCTGCCGGGTCACGACCGGGCTTGGGAATAACAGAAATCGACGCCTCCAGCAAGTCCGGGTGTATGGCGCCAGGCGTGTCAAACGTGTTGAACAGGTCGCGCAAGAGGGGGGCAAGCTGCTGGCAAAAGGTCTTGTAAAACGCCGCGGTATAGCCGTCGGGTCCCGGGGATTTCCCGACCTTGAGGCGGGCAATGGCCGAGATGACCTCTTCCAGGGCTATGGGCCTCTCCAGAAAGTCCGCCTGGGCTTGGGTGAGGGCGGGGAGGTCCGCACCCCGCACGTAGGCTAGGCGGGCGTCCGGATCTAAGTGATCCGCGTCATAGAGCGCCGCATAGAAATTGCCAAAGGCCGTTGCGATCGCTGCGTTTTCTGTGACCAGGTCGCCACTGGGCAACCGGAGCGAGCGCACCTGTTGCCTCTGGGTTTGCGCCCGAAGCCTACTCGCCAGCAGTCTCCCACAGCGGTCGCCACCGGTATAGTAGACGTGTTTAAGGCGCATCGCGGCGTATTCCGCCACATCTTGGTCCAAGGCAGCTAGCATTTTCCGCTCGGCGCATAGTTGACGCCACGCTCTGGCTGCCCCTGTGCGTTGGTGCATCTGTTCCAATTCCGCCACGCGTTGGGAGAGTTCGGCGCGTTTCAGCTCCCTCTCCTTGTTGTTGGCTGTGGCGACGGAGATGATTTCCCCGCGTAAGACCGCTTTGAGGGCTGCCCACTGGGTCGCTTTGGTAGTGTCATCATTGGCGTTGTGCTCCAGAAAACGGTTAATCGCCGTCGAGAGCCGGGCCTGGGTGTCAGCCGAGTGTAAGAGACCGTCCCGCAGCCTCCAGTGCCGTTGTGGAGTCGGCATCGCTCCTACCCGAAGCGTCGCTACCACCGGGGAGTGGTCCGAGAGCGAGGCTGGCAGTATCTCCACGCTCTCCACTTGTAGCGCCAGCTGCGAGGAGCCCAGAAAATAGTCCAGCCTCGCGTATGTCTTATGCGCCGCCGAGTAATACGTGTAGGCGGTAGTTTGGGGGTGTGCGTGCCGCCAGAGGTCGATGAGACCCAAGTCCGTCAGGTGTGCGTGACCCGCCGCCGTGAGCGCCCCTACCTGACCGGATCTCTGACCCGAGCGATCCGCTGTGTTATGAAAGACTATGTTGAGGTCCCCCCCCAGTAGCAAATGAGTGTGTGTGGTGGCTGTAACGGTCTCTAGGGCTGTATGCAGGAACCTTTCCTGACCCTCGTTCGGGCCATAAACAGAACCCACCAGCAAGGTGTGGCCCGCGATTAGGAAGCTATAGAGTAGGAGCCGCCCTTTAACTTCGGCCTCTTTTTGGAGGACTTTCCCCTCAAAGGATTTAGCCACTAGGATCGCCACCCCTGCAGTTTTCTTCGGGGAAGAGGAAAAGAACTGCCATGGGAACGCGCGGGATTTGAGTCTATGCTGGTCGCTGCGCACAAGGTGTGTTTCCTGAAGCAGGCAGATATCCGCCTTGGAGCGCTCGAGGTAGGACAATATCGCCCTGCGTTTATTCGGGCTGTTGAGTCCCCGCACATTAAGCGTAAGCACTATGAGGTGTCGTGGCATAGCAGGAGTCGTACCAGGAAAGCCAAGCTTGCCCCGCGGCCGGGATCGTGGGCCCGCGGGTCGCGAAAGTCACTGCGCTAGGGGTCGCGGCAGAGCGCCATTTGGCGACCGAAGGCCCTGGACAAGGAGAACCCCCCCGCCCCTCCCCCCCCTCTCCCCAAGAACCCCCCAACTCAACCTGCCCCCCCAATCGGGACAAGTGTCCCGCCTGAACCCCCCCCTCTGCAGTGCAAACTCCCCCCGCTCAACACCCCCCACCCGTAACCCCCCCAACCCCTTTCCCCAACAAGCAAAGAAACATGGTCTATCATTGTCCCAGGTCCAGCCCCATGGCCGCTGGACCCGTGGTGAGGTAAGTCCGTAGAATGGGAGCAGTGGCGACGTCGCAAGCAGGTCCGCTCACTCGGAGTGCACCAATGCCGGTGGAACGTCAGTGTCATCAGTAGGGAAGGACAAGGAGTGCGTTGCACGAACCCCCGCCGCCGGGCTAGCGGAGCCCGGCATGACTAACTCCTGTACCACCAGTGCGTTGCTCTCTCATCAGTCAGCCATTGTTCGCAGGCGCCAGGCCCTGTGCCACCGTCTCCACCGCAGACCTCCGCCCCTCCTCTATCTCCGTGTCCGCCGGGCGTCGCGGCCTGCGTCTGCGCCGCTGTTGCTGCCAGCGGCCTGGGCCCGCTTCGTTAGATGATTTGGCCCCTGGCGACTCGGCCTCAGTTCTCGGTTCGTCCAGTCCCAGCACCTGGCAGGCGTCTCGAAGAGTGCGTGGTTGGTGTAGGACATTGCCCAGCCGAAACATCAGTCGGAAGGGGTGCCCCCAGCTGTAGGAAATGTTGCGCTGTCTCAGCTCCGCCGTTACCGGGCGGAAGGTGCGTCTCTTCTCCAAAGTGAGTGCAGCCAGGTCTTGGTAAAGCACCGGGGAGTGCCCGCCGAAGGAGATCTTCTCCATGTGGCGAGCCTTGTTCAGGATTTCCTCCTTCGTCTTGTAGTCTTGCACGCACACTAGGATGTCCGGCGGGTTCGTCGCGTTGGCCCTCGGCGGGCCCGTCCGGTGGGCTCTGTCCAGATGGAGGGGGGCATCCGCTTGACGGCCCAAGATGTGATTGAAGAGGCCCTGGGTGAACTGGAAGAGGTCCTCTGTGTCTGGGGACAGTTTCACACCTCTGATCCGAATATTATGCCGCCGGGAGCGGTTTTCTAAGTCCTCGGCGTGCGTCTGGAGGTCCACTTGCTGGTCGTGGATGCGAGCCAGTTCCTGTCGCAGGGCCTCTATTTCGGCGTCACGTGTGTCACTCTTGGTCTCCAGGTCTGCTACTCTCTCCCCTATGGCATCGGTGTCACGGCGGACCTCCCTGATTTCATCTTGAAGTTCCTTCTTCAGGGCATGGATGTCCTCACGCAGGCTAGAGAACAGGGACTCCAAGAAGGACCGCGTGACTGGAGCTTCGGGGTCGGCCTCCTCGGGGGGCGATGAGGCCCCCCCCTTCTTGTCTGTGTCCACTCGGGGGGTAGAGCCTGCGGGGCCGTTCCGCTTCCCCGTGGTGGGGGGGGTGAAGAGGTCCTTGATGGAGCGGTCCTTCCTGGGCCTCCCGCCGGACATCGCGCTGCAGGGCCCTCAGGCTCGCCCCTCCGTCGGCTGCGAAGCAAGTCCCAGGCCCTCTGGGTGCCAACCCGGGTCTGCGTGGCTAACGTTGTGGAGGTGGCACCCCCGCGGTCCCCAAAATCCAGGCGGGCAGTGCAGCGTCGCAGGGCGCGGCAGGGGCGCAGGAAAGGCGCAGGGGCTCCGGGTCCAACGGTGAGGCGGGAAAATCCAGCTAGGGAGCCGCCAAGATGGCGTCCGCCGCGGTCCGCCCTGCCTCCTCTAGGTCCAAGAGCGTAGCAAGGTAGCTGGGCCTTCTCACGTCCAGTAGGCCTCCTTCACCTCCGCGGAGACTGCTGCGGGAGTGCGTGGCTGCCGGTGTATGCGTCCCTGGGGTACACTCCGCTGCAACAGGCAGGGCGCCCCGCTTGGGGGACGAGGCCCGTAGGTGCAGTCTAGATGGGGGCAATCCTGCAGGGGCAGGCCCGCCGGGGGGGGGGGGGGGAACGCCTGACCTCCCCCACTCCGCTCACCCCCACTCTGCTCTCTACTCCCCTGGGCTCCCCTGGGCTCCTCGGGCCGACTCCGGGCCAAGCTCCGCGGCCTCCAGGCGCCCCACAGAGCCTCCGCGGCGTGGCGCGTGGCGCTCGGCGTCAGCGGCAGCAGCGTGCAGAGGGCAGGCCACCCAAGCCTGCGGTTCCTCGGTGCAGGTCGCTCCACCCCAACCGGGAGCCACTGTCCTACCCCCCCGGTACCTCCACTCCGCTGCTGTGAGTCCGCCTCGCGCTGGGGACACGTGCCTGCTCCGGGGCCTCACCTCCGCACGCCAGGCGCCGCTGCTGGGTCTTCAAGCGGGGCCGGTGGCAAACCGGGCGAAGGTCACTCAGCCGTCCCGGGTGTGCGGCAGGTCCGCAGAAGCCCCCACAGACCGCTGTGAGAGGCCTCGCGCAGCTCCGCGCGGGCCGGACCTGCTACTGCCGATCCCGAGTGACTCCGGGCGGCTCCGTGGCTCCACCCACCTCGGCCTCGCTCTCGCCTCCAACCAGGGCTCGGGAGCGCGCTAGGCCGCTGGCGCCGTTGCTCTCGCGGTGGGGATCAGGCTGTCGCCGGACACCAGGCCGGCTCAAAAGTCGTCGCTGCCACTTCACTGGCGTCGGGTGGTCATCGAGGGTCAGTTGCAGCCGGGCAAGTGCTGGAAATGTGCTTAATTCAGCGGCCGGCGGCGGGAGCTCGGCGAGGCACGTCTGCTCACGCCGCCATCTTGGCCACGCCCCCCCTATAGAGGCTTTTGAAAGATGTATAGATAAGAGCATAGAAGATCTCCTAAAACAAAAAATCTGGACTCCACAAAATCTCAGCAGAGAAGAGAAGAAAGCATTGGAACTCTTAGAAAAAGATGTAACCCTAACCATCAAACCAGCAGATAAGGGGGGTAGTATTGTATTGATGGAGACTATGGACTACAATAACAGAATGTATAAACTCCTTAACAACAAAGACCATTACAGTAAATCCAATAAGGGAGAATGGCAGACTTTGAAGGAAGATATAGGAAGGATGTTGAGACAGGCCAAAGAGGACAATATAATATGTGAGGATGAATTTAGATTTATGATAAATTTAGATCCACTAATTCCAGCGCTGTACGGCCTTCCCAAGGTCCATAAAGACTTAAAAGATCCGCCCATGAGGCCTATAGTTTCATGTATAGGGTCTCTTACAGAGCCCTTGAGTAAGTATGTCGAAGTATTTTTACAGCCCATAGTTCAAAAACAAAAAGCATACATCAAGGATACAACGCATATGATTCAGAAAATTGAGGGCCTGGCGTTCAATCCAGACAAACAGACACTAGTGACTCTGGATATAGAAGCGCTATATACGAACATTCCGCAAGATAGTACCATAGAGATTATGGAAGAAATTTTGGGCACCCAACAGAACATAACTGAACACCATCAATCTTTCATCCTGGAGTGCATTACATTAATCCTAAAAAACAATATTTTCCTCTTCCAAGATAACCTATTCAGGCAGATCAAGGGGACCAGCATGGGGGCCACCTGTGCCCCTAGTCTGGCATGCCTGTACGTCTCCAGGTTTGAGGATGTGCATATTCACAATCCTGTTGCCCCTTTCTATGAGAATATCTCAGAATGGGGAAGGTACATAGACGACATTTTTTTCATCTGGTCAGGTGAGGAAGAAATACTGGAGGAATTTCTCCGTTGGTTAAACCTTGGAGATCCCAATCTGAAGTTCACCTCACACACTAATAAAGAATGTGTAGAGTTTTTGGACATTATTATTAAACACACGGACGGCCACCTAACCGTGGAATTGTACACAAAACCCACGGATAGAAACACAATGCTGCATTTCCAAAGCAATCACCCGGCGTCACAGAAGAACAATATCCCTTTCGGCCAGTTTTTAAGGCTCAAAAGGAACTGTACGTCCATGAAGGATTATGAGAAACATGCAGACAACCTCAAGGAGAAGTTCCTAAATAGGGGTTACCCCAAGAAAATGATTAGACACGCGTATAAAAGGGCCAAATATTTCAATAGGGACAATCTGTTTCAACCCAAAGAGAAGATCCAGGATCCTCAAGATCCCATCATGTTTGTCACTAATTTTTCTCAAGTGAGCCACAGAGTTAAAAACATCATAAACAGGAACTGGCACTTAATAAGAGACAAAACCCAGACCCCGATACCCAGACCTATTTTTTCATACAGAAGAAACAAAACCATCAGGAACTGCCTAGTTCACACCTATAGGGAGAAGAGCACTATTAGCCAACGTACTATTGACGATACCCCTATGCCAACAGGGACATTTCCCTGTTCAGGGTGTAGCAATTGTAGCAGCATTATTAAAGGCAAAACAGTGACTGTAAATGAAAGATCAGTGAACATAAAAAGTTTCATGAACTGCAGGACGAAAAATATCATATATCTGATCCAATGTCCTTGTCAGAAATCCTATGTAGGAGAAACGTCCAGAGAAGTTAGACTGCGCTTGAATGAGCACAGGTCCGCAATCAGGACAAATAAATTAGGGGCACCTCTCACTGAACACTGGAAGGAGGCAGGGCACCGAATTGAGGACTTGAAATGGTGCGGACTGGAGAAAATCATAGGGACCAAAAGAGGAGGCAATCTAGATAATAAGAGGAAAAAGAGAGAGCAATTTTACATGTCTTCCCTGAACAGCGTAAGATGTGGGCTGAACTCGAGGGAGGATTGGGAGAAGATAATTCTGAATTAAGAGCATAACTTATGGAAATAAGTTTCTCCCATACTCCAAATGTACCAGTTTCCGTTGAAAAATAGTGGATAAGTTAGAAACTAATGGGAACTTTTCTATAATGCGCCCGAAAACAGTGAAGAAAATAAATCACTTATTCAAAACAAAGCGCTTAAATGGTGTCCCCTTAACCACAGACCCAAAACAGCGAGTTTCAACAATATATAAATCCCCAAGAAAAATTATACACAGTAATCAGTAATAGAACTACGTGGTCATATTTGGTCACCTTAGTCTAAGCGGCTAAGAGCGAACTTTAGCCATAGAGCAGGGGCCTTAGAAACACTGTCTCTCGCGAGTAAATCCGAAACACAAGAAGATAGAGTGTATATAATAATATTTAAAACAGCATCGGGCAGACCGACCCATAATAAATACGAGAGACGGGGTCGGGATGCACCCTACGAATAATAGAGTTCCTTTACCTCCTAATAATGGAATTTTTCCATCTCCATAGCAACGCGGTATACACAGTACTCATCATGTGTCCGGTCGCTAACTTAACCAATAGCGGCGGGCTATATAATACGGAGATAACCAATGGGGGTAGTATTACGAGAATTCTAACCCGCCCATAAAACGCATCGAATGAATAAAACAAAACACCATCGAAACATAAAGAGAAGAGGGGCACCGAGGAATTTCACGTTCTGTTTATAAAATGCCCGGAATTCAGACGGGGTACGGGGAGGAAATTCACTACGGCACAAGTTACACGCCGTCTAAAGAACAACGTTACCATGGCAACGTCATCAAACGTAACCATGACAACGCGGCAACTCGGCTACGCCCCTGCCCAGGCGGCCGTCAGAGTCCCTACAGCCGCGGCGTCTTTTTGGCGCCAAATCAATTACAATACCACTATTTAGGCAAGCGAAATACACGGTCTGTTCATTCTTTTCTGAACGCCGTGCGGAGAACGGAAGCAAGAACTGTCAGGAAGCAAGGAGCAGGGAGGCCGACTGATATATCACGGGTAAGAGGCGCTAACAGTGGTCTTCAGACTAAACGTCCCTGTAAGAATAATTTTATGAATTGGCCCAGCGCGAGGACATAACATAGAATGTTAAAGATTAACAAGGCAAATAAATGGTAGTGTAAAAGCGGAAGCAGCTAGAAAACTCAAAATCTATTTTTAATTGTAGCACTTTAAGAAACAGAACCTTTTGAGTAAATAAAAATTCTAATGCTGGTAATACAATCCCTACAGATATCAGCTAATGACAGAAGAAGATGTCAGCGAAACTTACCTGACCTAATTGAAAGAGGTTGAGGTCTATAATTATCCATACAGTTCCTACGGTGAGTAGCTAGAAAAGGATATGTACCACACTGGGTTATAAAATGTACAATTAAACTACAGATAAAAATGGTTTTATTAATAGATAAACTCACCCTACAGGGAACCCGGCCCCTAAATTACAGAACGGTGGCTCCTCCTGGCAGTTAAATACACGGCAGAGACATAGCCCCATCAAGGTATGTGTCTACCTACATACAAGTGAGGACACAAATACAAGTTTATGGGTATAAAACAGGGATATTTATCTGTACCTTTATACCCTTAGGCAGACTTAAAGAGGGAAAGAAACCTTCTGGCCACTGAGAATACAATCATAAGTTGAAGGAGTGCAAATCTAACTCACCCACAACTTCGGTAGGAAAGAGGGTCCTCAATTTTAAATAAATAATGAAGATTGTGGTATAAAATGATTTAACATAATATTTATTGAGCATTTGTGTGTTTACTTATAAAACAGAGCAACTTTGCGAATAATAGTGAAGCAAAGCACCGAGGTCCATATAACCAAAAAGGACTCCTGGTAGAACCATACAGTTCAAACCACATGGATAATCACATCCATTTGGATAAACAAGGTACGCACCTGATTTATGGGAGGTACTTCTTCTTTTTTGGGTAATTGGAATCACTGGGGGTCCCCGACAGTGGGTTACATAGGTGCAAGGGGAAGGCAAAAAGAGATAGTAGGAGACATATGAAAAATCTGTTAATTGCACTGTTTGTAAAATAGAAAGAAAAAATGATTAATGGATTGCACTGAGAATATGTTGGTAAAGTAAAAATAACTGATTATTCTAAAGCAAGGGGCTTAGGATGTAAGAGTGCTCACTGAAAAAATGTATTTTACGTATTTTACTCGTTTGGTAACTCTGTGTTTTATGATTTTAATTGTCTAGAATCTGTCCTGATGAAGGCATACTAGAAAAAAGCCGAAACGCCGCGTCGACCTTTTGATTCTTTGACCTTTTTAACATTGTGATGATCATATTTATGGATAAATGTTTTTAATGTGTTTTTTTACATTGTACAATGTGTAATAAAATCTAATACTGTGACCAAACGTTTGAGTTGATATATGTTTTTAATCTAAGAGTTTCCCATATGTGTGTGCACTTAACAAGTGAATGTACTAGTTTGACTATAGATACTTAAACCAATAGCCCACAACATTGTTAAGGTCCTAGACCTGTCCTTCGAAACCCATTTATGTGCAATTTTTCTAAATTTATTTTAAATACAAATATTTCTATACAGCAGAATTTTTCTGAGTACTGAGTGAAAATGTTAAAATAGGTGTGTACTCAATTTGCCTTCCTCAGGGTAATAAATACCCACATTTATAGAAAGTGATACCCACTGATTCCATGCCAAGAGACAACATTTTGTCCCACGAACCCGGACGTCTGTTCTTTCTTTAATGACATTTTCCCCACCGTCCTCTACTACGTAGAGTGGGGTCCTCCTTATTGTTTTTACAATTTCACTCGGCTTGTTAGCCGAGGAGGTTTCACCTTGCAACTGCAATTGAGCAGTTGGGCAATTGATTGAACAGCCCTTAAAACTCTATAAAAGATCTTTATAAAATATAAAATCTAAATACTAACTGGGAGAATGGAGGGAATTAAGACATACACATTCTCGGAAGATCAATTTAACAAACTAATACACAATAATAAACCCAGAAACACAACAACCCCGGTCAGATTAGACAAATCAGATGAGGAACAATGGGAGAAATTATGGAATAAGAAAAAGAAAGTGGTTAGAGCAGATCTCCATGCGGAATTCTTAGTAGACTACTGCAAGAATGGAGTAATACCGAAAGGTTTACAGGTGACAAATGAGCCAGGCATCTTTATTACAGATAGGAAGTTTATAGAAAGATGGACACTGGTAGCGAATCGCTGTAGCAGGGATTGGATCCTGTTAATCATAGAGACAGCAAATGAGTTCCTAGTGGTGGAACGGAGAGAAATAGAAGAACTGGAAAGTCAATTAAAGGATAGTACAGCGGTAGAAGATGCAAAAGCAAAATTGGAAGAGATACAGAATGACATAACAGGCTATAGTGAATATCTGGTCCAAAAAAAGAGTAACAAACTAAAGAAAGATATAGAGAACTATGATCCGGAATTCGTGTATCCCTATCTGCAGAAGGACTTTTATGACCGTCCTAGGGAACAATACCAACCCCGTAGACAGTGGCACAACCAACCGAGAAATTTCCCTAAAAAAAAGGTGAGGTTTTTTGACACATCTTACACAAGCAGTGACTCAGAAGGAGAACAGAGTAATGACAAAACCAAAAGTGGTGAACATAACAAACAACCACAGATGAAAGAAGGTCTATCTTTTTTAGGCAACCGCAATCAGCAATTTGGGCAACAAAGGGGGAGGGGGAGAGGCCGCAACAATTACAACCAACAACCTCAATACCCACAGGCCCAACACCCTCAACGTCCACGTACCAGGAGCCAGAAACAATGGGACTAAATAATATACAGAAAGCGGCAGTGATAAATCTATCTAACCATGACCCTACCCCAATAGAAATGAGACTACTAGAGAAAGGGTTGGGTTTTGCAATCTGCTCCCCTGTAGATAAATATGCGCTAGAAAGGGATCTACAAATTTTTTTTAGGAAAGTGAGACTTCGTGTGTTTTTTGAAGGAAAAGATATTCCTCCGAGACATAACAAGTCAGGTCTTAAAAATAAGTCCACTTGGACTCCATCCCTCAACTTAGTACACAAGGATATAGAGGCTTTTGAAAGATGTATAGATAAGAGCATAGAAGATCTCCTAAAACAAAAAATCTGGACTCCACAAAATCTCAGCAGAGAAGAGAAGAAAGCATTGGAACTCTTAGAAAAAGATGTAACCCTAACCATCAAACCAGCAGATAAGGGGGGTAGTATTGTATTGATGGAGACTATGGACTACAATAACAGAATGTATAAACTCCTTAACAACAAAGACCATTACAGTAAATCCAATAAGGGAGAATGGCAGACTTTGAAGGAAGATATAGGAAGGATGTTGAGACAGGCCAAAGAGGACAATATAATATGTGAGGATGAATTTAGATTTATGATAAATTTAGATCCACTAATTCCAGCGCTGTACGGCCTTCCCAAGGTCCATAAAGACTTAAAAGATCCACCCATGAGGCCTATAGTTTCATGTATAGGGTCTCTTACAGAGCCCTTGAGTAAGTATGTCGAAGTATTTTTACAGCCCATAGTTCAAAAACAAAAAGCATACATCAAGGATACAACGCATATGATTCAGAAAATTGAGGGCCTGGCGTTCAATTCAGACAAACAGACACTAGTGACTCTGGATATAGAAGCGCTATATACGAACATTCCGCAAGATAGTACCATAGAGATTATGGAAGAAATTTTGGGCACCCAACAGAACATAACTGAACACCATCAATCTTTCATCCTGGAGTGCATTACATTAATCCTAAAAAACAATATTTTCCTCTTCCAAGATAACCTATTCAGGCAGATCAAGGGGACCAGCATGGGGGCCACCTGTGCCCCTAGTCTGGCATGCCTGTACGTCTCCAGGTTTGAGGATGTGCATATTCACAATCCTGTTGCCCCTTTCTATGAGAATATCTCAGAATGGGGAAGGTACATAGACGACATTTTTTTCATCTGGTCAGGTGAGGAAGAAATACTGGAGGAATTTCTCCGTTGGTTAAACCTTGGAGATCCCAATCTGAAGTTCACCTCACACACTAATAAAGAATGTGTAGAGTTTTTGGACATTATTATTAAACACACGGACGGCCACCTAACCGTGGAATTGTACACAAAACCCACGGATAGAAACACAATGCTGCATTTCCAAAGCAATCACCCGGCGTCACAGAAGAACAATATCCCTTTCGGCCAGTTTTTAAGGCTCAAAAGGAACTGTACGTCCATGAAGGATTATGAGAAACATGCAGACAACCTCAAGGAGAAGTTCCTAAATAGGGGTTACCCCAAGAAAATGATTAGACACGCGTATAAAAGGGCCAAATATTTCAATAGGGACAATCTGTTTCAACCCAAAGAGAAGATCCAGGATCCTCAAGATCCCATCATGTTTGTCACTAATTTTTCTCAAGTGAGCCACAGAGTTAAAAACATCATAAACAGGAACTGGCACTTAATAAGAGACAAAACCCAGACCCCGATACCCAGACCTATTTTTTCATACAGAAGAAACAAAACCATCAGGAACTGCCTAGTTCACACCTATAGGGAGAAGAGCACTATTAGCCAACGTACTATTGACGATACCCCTATGCCAACAGGGACATTTCCCTGTTCAGGGTGTAGCAATTGTAGCAGCATTATTAAAGGCAAAACAGTGACTGTAAATGAAAGATCAGTGAACATAAAAAGTTTCATGAACTGCAGGACGAAAAATATCATATATCTGATCCAATGTCCTTGTCAGAAATCCTATGTAGGAGAAACGTCCAGAGAAGTTAGACTGCGCTTGAATGAGCACAGGTCCGCAATCAGGACAAATAAATTAGGGGCACCTCTCACTGAACACTGGAAGGAGGCAGGGCACCGGATTGAGGACTTGAAATGGTGCGGACTGGAGAAAATCATAGGGACCAAAAGAGGAGGCAATCTAGATAATAAGAGGAAAAAGAGAGAGCAATTTTACATGTCTTCCCTGAACAGCGTAAGATGTGGGCTGAACTCGAGGGAGGATTGGGAGAAGATAATTCTGAATTAAGAGCATAACTTATGGAAATAAGTTTCTCCCATACTCCAAATGTACCAGTTTCCGTTGAAAAATAGTGGATAAGTTAGAAACTAATGGGAACTTTTCTATAATGCGCCCGAAAACAGTGAAGAAAATAAATCACTTATTCAAAACAAAGCGCTTAAATGGTGTCCCCTTAACCACAGACCCAAAACAGCGAGTTTCAACAATATATAAATCCCCAAGAAAAATTATACACAGTAATCAGTAATAGAACTACGTGGTCATATTTGGTCACCTTAGTCTAAGCGGCTAAGAGCGAACTTTAGCCATAGAGCAGGGGCCTTAGAAACACTGTCTCTCGCGAGTAAATCCGAAACACAAGAAGATAGAGTGTATATAATAATATTTAAAACAGCATCGGGCAGACCGACCCATAATAAATACGAGAGACGGGGTCGGGATGCACCCTACGAATAATAGAGTTCCTTTACCTCCTAATAATGGAATTTTTCCATCTCCATAGCAACGCGGTATACACAGTACTCATCATGTGTCCGGTCGCTAACTTAACCAATAGCGGCGGGCTATATAATACGGAGATAACCAATGGGGGTAGTATTACGAGAATTCTAACCCGCCCATAAAACGCATCGAATGAATAAAACAAAACACCATCGAAACATAAAGAGAAGAGGGGCACCGAGGAATTTCACGTTCTGTTTATAAAATGCCCGGAATTCAGACGGGGTACGGGGAGGAAATTCACTACGGCACAAGTTACACGCCGTCTAAAGAACAACGTTACCATGGCAACGTCATCAAACGTAACCATGACAACGCGGCAACTCGGCTACGCCCCTGCCCAGGCGGCCGTCAGAGTCCCTACAGCCGCGGCGTCTTTTTGGCGCCAAATCAATTACAATACCACTATTTAGGCAAGCGAAATACACGGTCTGTTCATTCTTTTCTGAACGCCGTGCGGAGATCGGAAGCAAGAACTGTCAGGAAGCAAGGAGCAGGGAGGCCGACTGATATATCACGGGTAAGAGGCGCTAACAGTGGTCTTCAGACTAAACGTCCCTGTAAGAATAATTTTATGAATTGGCCCAGCGCGAGGACATAACATAGAATGTTAAAGATTAACAAGGCAAATAAATGGTAGTGTAAAAGCGGAAGCAGCTAGAAAACTCAAAATCTATTTTTAATTGTAGCACTTTAAGAAACAGAACCTTTTGAGTAAATAAAAATTCTAATGCTGGTAATACAATCCCTACAGATATCAGCTAATGACAGAAGAAGATGTCAGCGAAACTTACCTGACCTAATTGAAAGAGGTTGAGGTCTATAATTATCCATACAGTTCCTACGGTGAGTAGCTAGAAAAGGATATGTACCACACTGGGTTATAAAATGTACAATTAAACTACAGATAAAAATGGTTTTATTAATAGATAAACTCACCCTACAGGGAACCCGGCCCCTAAATTACAGAACGGTGGCTCCTCCTGGCAGTTAAATACACGGCAGAGACATAGCCCCATCAAGGTATGTGTCTACCTACATACAAGTGAGGACACAAATACAAGTTTATGGGTATAAAACAGGGATATTTATCTGTACCTTTATACCCTTAGGCAGACTTAAAGAGGGAAAGAAACCTTCTGGCCACTGAGAATACAATCATAAGTTGAAGGAGTGCAAATCTAACTCACCCACAACTTCGGTAGGAAAGAGGGTCCTCAATTTTAAATAAATAATGAAGATTGTGGTATAAAATGATTTAACATAATATTTATTGAGCATTTGTGTGTTTACTTATAAAACAGAGCAACTTTGCGAATAATAGTGAAGCAAAGCACCGAGGTCCATATAACCAAAAAGGACTCCTGGTAGAACCATACAGTTCAAACCACATGGATAATCACATCCATTTGGATAAACAAGGTACGCACCTGATTTATGGGAGGTACTTCTTCTTTTTTGGGTAATTGGAATCACTGGGGGTCCCCGACAGTGGGTTACATAGGTGCAAGGGGAAGGCAAAAAGAGATAGTAGGAGACATATGAAAAATCTGTTAATTGCACTGTTTGTAAAATAGAAAGAAAAAATGATTAATGGATTGCACTGAGAATATGTTGGTAAAGTAAAAATAACTGATTATTCTAAAGCAAGGGGCTTAGGATGTAAGAGTGCTCACTGAAAAAATGTATTTTACGTATTTTACTCGTTTGGTAACTCTGTGTTTTATGATTTTAATTGTCTAGAATCTGTCCTGATGAAGGCATACTAGAAAAAAGCCGAAACGCCGCGTCAACCTTTTGATTCTTTGACCTTTTTAACATTGTGATGATCATATTTATGGATAAATGTTTTTAATGTGTTTTTTTACATTGTACAATGTGTAATAAAATCTAATACTGTGACCAAACGTTTGAGTTGATATATGTTTTTAATCTAAGAGTTTCCCATATGTGTGTGCACTTAACAAGTGAATGTACTAGTTTGACTATAGATACTTAAACCAATAGCCCACAACATTGTTAAGGTCCTAGACCTGTCCTTCGAAACTCATTTATGTGCAATTTTTCTAAATTTATTTTAAATACAAATATTTCTATACAGCAGAATTTTTCTGAGTACTGAGTGAAAATGTTAAAATAGGTGTGTACTCAATTTGCCTTCCTCAGGGTAATAAATACCCACATTTATAGAAAGTGATACCCACTGATTCCATGCCAAGAGAAAACATTTTGTCCCACGAACCCGGACGTCTGTTCTTTCTTTAATGAATAAACAGGTCAACAGGGAGCAATATAATTGAAAGAAGGGTAGACAGCGATACAGAACGATGTAAATAGAGGTACTCCCAGAAGAAGGGAGGCAAAGGAAAGGTATGGAGTCAGAAAAAGAATGAGAGGAATGCAAGGAGCAGAGAGAAGAAAGGCAATCGAGCGTAGAGGCAGACAGAAATAGAGACAGCAGAGAGACTATTACATAGTTGGTGACTTTTATTGCAAAAAGTCAGTAGATTTAAAGCCCACAACTCACAAAGATTGTGCAATACTCTTGAATGATTTGACTTAATTTTCAGATGTTACATTTCTGCTATGAATTATGTATTTCATGAAATAGTAGACTTAGAAACTGAGCTTCTCGTCTGATTTCATATTCTACGAGTATGACAATGCGTTTAGATAATGACACATCAAAACACACAGCGTAGGATAATTCTTTCCCAGCATTCTCAAAAAGTAAACAAATTATACTTATTTCACTGTAATCAGTGCCACAATGTTAGCTAGATCATGAAGATAATATCTGTAAAACGTGTAATGTGTACATAATAATTATTTTGGGAACCAAACATGTTCTGTGACCTCTCCACACACACCTTGCGACTAACATACATTAAATGTTTTCCATAGTAACTACTACAGCGAGCCAAAAAATACAGCCCTTTAAGCTTGCAGTTTTCAATAAACATTTTCCCATAACTGCACAAATGTTCTTATGTAAAATAAAAATACTTATTAGGGCATACGAAATGTGTGTGATGGTCCTAATCTGACATCTGGGGTGCCCTGGTCTAATACATCTTGAGGCCAGGGGCTTGTAAACAGATTGTAGTATGGAATATTGAGGAGGAAATATCGGAGAGGGAATATTGAGGTCACACAATTTCATGACCAGTATATTGAATACCAAACTATCGAGAAGGTAAGTACACATAGGGAGGTATAAATGTATTGTTCTTAGCTCCACATCTGCGTACATTGAAGGTCTATATATTGGCAGAGTATATAAATCTGGAAGTTAGGTATATAAAATATATAAATGATTAGCTGCCTATAATTTGGTCCTCGGCATCATGATATAGCGTCACCCCAATACTCCCTTCTTGACATTTCAAAACCAAGGTAACCGGAAATTGCTTCATAGAACCCTAGTATGATATATGTTAATCATTTTCATATTGTGTGCTCATTTTGGTACAGTTACAACCCCTTTTTTCACATAGTAATTCTATTGTTTAAAACAGTAAGTTAAATAATGGACTATACGGTTTGGTCATCTATCTTAAAAAAAAAATCAAATAGTTTGAGTGGGTGGCATATGGACTGGAAAAAACATTTGTGGTGTTAAGTACACTTTTCTCTAAAGGTGGAGACCTTTGTAGCTGCACTCTGCAATTTTCAATTAGCATTTGGGGTCTAATTGCTGTTCGAATGTTCACAGTATGTTGACCAGTCATGGAGAGGATGCTGATGAAACAAGGGGCTGGTATAAAGGTGGGCAACGATTGGATGCTTTCTAACTCTAAATGCATTGTCATCCTTACACACTAATTAGCTGCTGAGAGGGAAATACGACACCGACTAGGACTCCCATTGGAAAAAAATCATAATAAAAAGGAAATATTGAGATTTCAGTGAGTTACGGAAAATAATTCCTGGTTAATTCATCACCCCTGTGAAATGTGGGTTTCGGATGCACCAGGTGCTACCCAGAAAAGAAGCTAAAGAAGCACCTTGCACGTATGACACATAGACACACATACATTCACATGCCTGTATACGTACAACAATGCACAAAAAGAAGGAAGAGTTGTCGATGTAAATAATACATCATAGGTCAGCACAGGCTTGTGACGATTCATCGAGCAATACTGTTAATTTGCTGTGTAATTCATTGCTCCACATGTGACACAAATATCTTCAAATTACATCTGACAACTTCACATTCTACATACACACACACGTATATATATCTATATATCTATACACACACACACATACATATATATATATGCTCACACACACACACACACATTATAGATACGTATTTTAAAAATAGACATTTACAGCTATTTGACAATGAACATGCTGCATATTAATAAACTTTAACAAACACACAACAAGTTGCAGATTGGTAGGAAGTCATGGCTTCGTCCCCTGTCATGCCGGCTAGGGGCTTACAAAGATTGGCACAGCCTTGTGTACTTCAAAGGTGGCACATATCTCATAATTGCAGAGAAAGAGAAATCCTTATCTTGTCTAAAGAAGGCAGGCAGGGAAATGCAGGGGGTGGAGGGCAGGGGGAAAATGAACAAGTACCAGGAAGCAAAGGTGCTTAACATTTATGAATTAGTCAATTAATCCTCCGTGCCAGAAACTAATAAAAACAATAAAAAATATGAATTGAAGAGGATGCTCTAAAAAAACGCTGTCAGGCATCCTACCTTAAATCCGGTTTAGCATTTAACTTCAATGAAATCAATGCTGCAGAAAACCCCTTAGGAAACATGGAAGTCACTTACAGCTTCTGTAAGAAGACAGTGGTATTTTAATTGTAGCGTGGCAACGTGGCAATTCAAGGTTCACATCTGCCGACACATGGGACATCAGCATGAATTGTATGTAACCCATGTGTGTTGGTGACTATGCATGTGTGACATGGAGGGGGCCAAGGACAATTCTAGATCTAATCTGTGGTAGGATCAGACCAGATTGAAAACCCATGCTACCTTTAAAAATATGAGCAAAGAAAATGTATCTACATTAAGCTAGGAGCATTACAGGTCATTTACAAAAACGAAAGAAATTCATACGAATTAAAGTCAGTCAAAACTGAACTGAAAAAAACACAGACCACAGTCTACGTGCAAGGCAACAAGAACGTATAACATTACCGGTGAAAGAAATTCCTTGAGGAGAAAACCCAAAACTGAATACAAATGCTACATAATAACAGTGCATACAGAAAGTGTGTAGTCTGTAAACATACGGCGCTATCTGCAAGGTGTTGCGAAGCAGGCACTGAAGTTTAGAGCGAGCAGCTGACATGCTGAAGGGCCTCAGAACATTGGAATGCAGCCACGGGGAAATCCCATACACAGAGGTGACATCCTGGCCATGCTTTAAGAGTTTCAAGGGCTGGATGTTTACACCTCTCAAAAATGTATAAGGCATAATGATGAGCATGATAGTGCTTGAACCTGGTGAAATCCAGCAGTCACCGGCATGAAAGCCAGCAGTCACCGGCATGTTGATTGGAGGCGTCTCTTTGGCCGCGCGGCTCACTGAGAACATCAAAGGGGTGCCGCAAAAGTGATTGCGGGTGAAAGTGAAAGTGATCGCGAGCGCTTAATGAGCATGACGAGGTTTGGCATATGCCACCTCTGCACCTAAGCGTGTGCCCGTGCACATGCACTGAGGCTCTAGGCTGGCCATGGTAGCATTTTTTGAGCCCTCACTAAAAGTCTCGCCAGACCAGCGCATGAGTCCCAGAGTAGTATTTCTCTCTCACCTCATGCTACGGGCTGTTGTACTATTCTAAATCAATTGGAATGATTGCATTATAGCATTAAAACACTCAAAATCACCACACAATAACTTATATCTCTTCGTTACCGTTCTTTGGATTCCAAAAAGCATGTTTTTTTGCTTTCTTTTCACTGTAGCAGTGTTTTTTTTAACTAAATGTTTATTACTCAAAACACAATTCAGACTAATCTTCTTTGCCACCTCTTTTTTTTGGTTGTGTGTGTGGTTGTGTGTGTGGTTGTGGTTGTGTGTGTGGTTGGGTGTGTGGTTGTGGTTGTGTGTGTGGTTGTGTGTGTGGGTGTGCTTGTGTGCCTGTGTGTGGTTGTGTGTGGTTGTGTGTGTGGTTGTGTGTGTGTGTGGTTGTGTGTGTGTGGTTGTGTGTGACTGTGTGTGGTTGTATGTGTGGTTGTGTGTGTGATTGTGGTTGTATGTGTGATTGTGTGTGTGGTTATGTGTGTGTGGTTGTGTGTGTGGTTGTGCGTGTGGTTGTGGTTGTGTGTGGTTGTGTGTGTGGTTGTGTGTGTGTGGTTGTGTGTGTGTGGTTTGTGTGTGGTTGTGTGTGGTTGTGTGTGTGGTTCTGTGTGTGTGTGTGGTTGTGTGTGTGGTTGTGGTTGTGTGTGTGGGTGTGGTAGTGTGTTTGTGTGGTTCTGTGTGGTTGTGGTTGTGTGTGTGAGTGTTTGTGTGTGTGTGGTTGTCTGTGTGTGGTTGTATGTGTGGTTGTGTGTGTGGGGTTGTGTGTGTGGTTGTGTGTGTGGTTGTGTGTGTGGTTGTGGTAGTGTGTGTGTGGTTGTGTGGTTCTGTGTGGTTGTGTGGGTGTGGTTCTGTGTGTGTGTGGTTGCATGTGTGGTTGTGGTTGTGGTTGTGTGTGTGGTTGTATGTGTGGTTGTGTGTTTGTGGTTGTGTGTGTGGTTGTGTGTGTGGTTGTGGTTGTGGTTGTGTGTGTGATTGTGTGTGTGCAGTTGTGTGTGTGGTTGTGAGTGTGGTTGTGTGTGTTTGTGTGTTTGGTTGTGTGTGTTTTGGTTGTGTGTGGGATTGTGATGCTTGTGTGTGTGGTTGTGTGGTTGTGTGTGTGGTTGTGTGTGTGGTTGTGTGTGGTTGTGTGTGTGGTTGTGTGTGTGTGGTTGTGTGTGTGGTTGTGTGTGTGTGGCTGTGTGTGTGGTTGCGTGTGTGTGTGGTTGTGGTTGTGTGTGCAGTTGTGGTTGTGTGTGTGGTTGTGTGTATGGTTGTGGTTGTGTGTGAGTGGTTGTGTGTGTGCGTTTGTGTGTGTCTGGTTGTGTGTGGTGTTGTGTGTGGTTGTGTGTGTGTGTGGTTGTGTGTGTGGTTGAGTGGTTGTGTGTGTGGTTGTGTGTATGGCTGTCTGTGTGGTTGTGTATGTGGTTGGGATTGTGATTGTGTGTGTGGTTGTGTGTGTGGTTATGTGTGTGTGTGGTTGTGGGTGGTTGTGTGTGTAGTTGTGGTTGTGTGTGTAGTTGTGTGTGTGGTTGTGTGTGTGTATGGCTGTGTGTGGTTGTGTGTGTGTGGTTGTGTGTCTGGTTGGGTGTGGTTGTGTGTGTGGTGGTTGTGCATGTGGTTATGTGTGTGTGTTTGTGTGTGTGGTTGTGTTATTATGTGTGTGGTTGTGTGTTGTTGAGGTTGTGTTTGTGGTTGTGGCTGTGTGTGTGTGTGTGGTTGTGTGAGTGGTTGTGTGGTTGTGTGTGTGGGTGTGGTAGTGTGTGTGTGTGGTTGTGTGGTTCTGTGTGGTTGTGTGTGTGTGTGTGGTTGTGTGTGTGTGGTTGTGTATGTGTGTGTGGTTGTGTGTGTTTGGTTATGTGTGGGGTTGTGTGTGTGTGGTTGTCGTTGTGTGTGTGGTTGTGGTAGGGTGTGGTTGTGTGGTTCTGTGTGGTTTTGGTTGTGTGTGTAAGTTGTTGTGTGTGTGTGTGGTTCTGTGTGTGTGTGGTTGTATGTGTGGTTGTGTGTGTGGTTGTGTGTGGTTGTGGTTGTGTGTGTGTGGTTGTATGTGTGGTTGTGTGTGTGTGGCTGTGTGTGTGGTTGTGTGAGTGTGTGTGGTGTGTGTGTGGTTGTATGTGTGGTTGTGTGTGTGTGGTTTTGTGTGGTTGTGTGTGTGGTTTTGTGTGTTTTGGTCTTGTGTGTGGTTGTGATGCTTGTGCATGTGGTTGTGTGGTTGTGTGGTTGTGTGTGTGGTTGTGTGTGGTTGTGTGCGTGGTTGTGGTTGTGTGTGGTTGTGGTTGTTGGTGTGGTTGTGTGTGTGTGGTTGTGTATGTGGATGTGTGGTTGTATGTGGTTGTGGTTGTGTTTGTGTGGTTGTGTGTGTGGTTGTGTGTGTGTGGTTGTGTGTTTGGTTGTGTGTGTGTGGTTGTGTGTGTGTCTGTGGTTGTTTGTGTATCTGTGGGTGTGTGTGTGGTTGTGTGTGGTTGTCTGTGTGTGGTTGTTTTTGTGTGTGGTTGTGTGTGTGTGTGTGTGGTTGTCGTTGTGTGTGCATTTGTGGTTGTGTGTGTGGTTGTGTGTATGGTTGTGGTTGTGTGTGAGTGGTTGTATGTGTTTGTGTGTGTGTGTTTGTGTGTGTGTGGTTGTGTGTGGTTGTGTGTGTGGTTGTGTAGGTGTATGGTTCTGTGTGTGGTTGAGTGGTTGTGTGTGTGGTTGTGTATATGGCTGTCTGTGTGGTTGTGTGTGTGGTTGGGATTGTGATTGTGTGTGCGGCTGTGTGTGTGTGTTTATATGCGTGTGTGTGGTTGTGCGTGTGGTTGTATGTGTGTGGTTGTGTGTGTAGTTGTGGTTGTGTGTGTAGTTGTGGTTGTGTTTGTAGGTGTGGTTATGTGTGTGGTTGCGTGTGTGTATGGTTGTGTGTGTGTGGTTGTGTGTGTGGTTGTGTGTGTGTGTGTGGTTGTCGTTGTGTGTGCATTTGTGGTTGTGTGTGTGGTTGTGTGTATGGTTGTGGTTGTGTGTGAGTGGTTGTGTGTGTTTGTGTGTGTGTTTGTGTGTGTGTGGTTGTGTGTGTGGTTGTGTAGGTGTGTGGTTGTGTGTGTGGTTGAGTGGTTGTGTGTGTGGTTGTGTATATGGCTGTCTGTGTGGTTGTGTGTGTGGTTGGGATTGTGATTGTGTGTGCGGTTGTGTGTGTGTGTTTATATGTGTGTGTGTGGTTGTGTGTGTGGTTGTATGTGTGTGGTTGTGTGTGTAGTTGTGGTTGTGTGTGTAGTTGTGGTTGTGTTTGTAGGTGTGGTTATGTGTGTGGTTGCGTGTGTGTATGGTTGTGTGTGTGGTTGTGTGTGTGTGGTTGTGTGTGTGGTTGTGTGTGGTTGTATGTGAGTGTTGGACCTGGTCTCGTGGTGTGGTTCCCCCCTGTTCCTCAGTGTCCCGCTAGCCCGCTCTGCACCCCGAAACCCCTGGTCGTCCCGTTCCCTGTCCGCCCCGCTCCCTACGCGACCCTAACAACAGACGACCATCCCTGCATGCTCCTCCCGGTGCCGGGCACCCTGAACCTGCATCCCCCCACAGAGCCACCGGCCGCCATTACCCTTCCCGAGGTCCCTGACCCCATAGCCTTGCCCGACCCCGGTCCCATCGAAACTTAGGCTGCAGACGCGCCATGCCCGGCTGGGGGGTAGAGGACTTCCTGAGTGAGATAGGACCAAGGAGTTTCGATTGCACCTCCGGCCTCCCTGAGGGACTGGCTTCGCTCACACCTCTGGCGTTCCCCCGTGGGCTGGTTTCGATCGCACCTCTGGCCTCCCCGAGAGCTGGCTCCAGACCCTGCTGGGCGTTTGGGAATCCCCGGACGCATGTTCAAGAGGATCAATGGGCCAGGCGACGGAACTCCCCGACGACCAGCCCTGGGGCATGAGATCTCCGCCTGCGAGGGTCCGGACATCAAAGGGCCACTGCGCTATATCAAGGGTCGCCCAAGAACTAGCGGGCAGTTGTATCCTGGACAAGAGAGCCCTGCTGATCTGATCGCGGCTCATCCCCTTGAGGAGAAGACTGAACTTTAGAACTCATCGAGCCCTGCTGACACTGTCACGGCTCATTCTCGTGAAGACGGAACTGGAACCTCGGACTGACTGGTCAATACTAAATAAAAAAACGAGAATTGCCACGCATGGGGGGACCCTAATGAAGCTTTCTAGAAACTCATTATTGCTCCAACTAATTTTGTTAGAAGAGAGATGTGATAGAAATGATCTTAATTGTAAATAACAGGATGGACCCATTCTAGGGAGCCTATATTAAATACTGATCTCCTGAAATGTCAGAAGGACACCGTTTCTATAGCGCTGACCCAGAGTCATGGCTTGAGAACCTCGCCAGCATCTCACATAAATTAGAATTGTTCCCAAGAGATGTAAATGGATGGAACAGCAGTATATGGCAGCTAGAACACATATTTTTCCAAACCATATGATACACCCAAAGAGTCTTAACCCTGGTACGTTTGAAATAGGCTGTATCAAGCAGACCCTTACTGAGTATAACCATCTGGGAGAAGATCTGATAATCTGGAAATAAGCCATCCAGATTCCAAAGCCCTGCCCCCACTTCTGCTGATAGCATTGCGATAAAAGCAGATAAAAAATAGTGCCCAGTGAGATGGAAGTGCCAGCATGCCCTCGCTGTAAGGAAGCTGATGGCATCTTAAAGCACACTGAGCATTTTAATTTGCCACACAAAATTCAGCCAGCTGCTTTTGACCTTATTGAAGAAGCTCTTTATACAGCTACAAAGGAATGGCCCTGAACAAGTAGAGAAATCGAGGCAGAATAATCATTTTGATGATGTTACATCTGCCAATTAGGCTGAGGTGTAATTTATCACATTTCCTGAATATGGAAAGAAAGTCCATTAAGAAGGCTTCATAATTGAGAGTAACAATGACTTCTATACAAAGGGAAATGTAAATGCCAAATTATCCAGCCAATGTAACATATCGAGCTTCACTTGATTCCGGAAGAACATTAGAAACAATTTCTGTCTTGTCCGCATTCAGTTTATATCCTGAGCATTGCCCAAATTATGCAGCTGCATTTCAATGGCAGGCATAGCCTTCTCGGGAAAGGATATTCGCAATATTGTCTCAGTATGCCAGGAGATTGGCCTCTCAAGTATGGAACCTCAAGGGTGGAATAAAAGAGAAGGATTCAAGTGCCCAAATGTATGGGTGTAGATAGAGGGCAAAGAAAAGTGGGGACAAAGGACATCCCTGACTAATGTCATCACCAATTTGTATAGCGTCAGACAATGATCCCATGCAAGTGATCCTCGCAGTTAGGAAGGAGTACAACAACTGAGTCCTTGTGATGAATCCAGAGCTGAACCCCATCACAGACATAAGTGCCCACAGGTATCGCCAGGAGACCTTGTCAAATGCTTTTACAGCATCCAACAAGATCATCCAGTGTTTTTTTTTGACTCTCCAGCCACATTAAGTGTGGATATGGCTAGGTTGATATGAGCAATGGTATCCCGTGAGGGTGCCAATCCATGCTGCATGGGGTCATTTAATACAGCCAAATGATTGGACAATATCCACATGCAAATTGTTTAGTCATAGTTAATTCGTGATATGGGGCTTTGAGGCCCAGTTTAATGGATCCTTATTCTTTTTAATGAAAACTGCAAAGTACGTTTCTCCCCTTGAGTGTGGTGTAGAAAAAAGCCAGGGAGTTAACAAGATCAAAAAAGAGTGAAATTATGTTTATAAAATTATGTCGAGATGGAATCAGGTCCAGTCGCTTTACCTGTTGCTAATTGTGCAATGGCCTTTTCAATCTCCTCCCTAGTGTTAGGAGCATCCAGGACAACCCTATGTAAAGCTCTGAGTTGATTTAGTTGGACAGACTTAAGCTAGTGATCAATCATACCCTGACCTACTCGGCAATCATCATTATCAAAGGCTGGAATGAAACTTGTGAAACACTGTGAGAATTGCCAAGCAACCAGTAACTATTTACCAGTGGCATCTCTTATGCTTGTTACTACGTTTTCATTACTCTTGTCTTTTAATTGAAATGCCAATAGATTACCTATCTTCTCACTATTCTCAAAACCTGACAGACATTCTGCCCAATAATTTGAACATGCCCTATCCCAGGCCATTTTATTCAATTGCATTCGTTGCATAGTCAATTGTCTGAATATATCAAATGCATTATTAAAGATGAAGCCCAATTTAGGAAGGAGCTGAAAACACTCTAATTCAATCTATAGCAATGACATGGTGCCAGGTTTTTTTGTTCTTTGCTCCATCTTCAGTTGTCTAAAAAAGCACTGAGATGCTCTTCTTGAGTAGGCGTGCGCTATAAAAGCACTTCTCATTCTTTCAGTTTTTTTACATGATTACAGGACTTGAGTGAGAGTGCGTATTCCAACTCCAGTTGAAGCAGCTTCTATAACTTATTCTCGACATTCCCGTCACAGATGAGATACCTGGTAGTCTGACCCGAACAAAAGCTTTTAAAGCATCCCAGACTGTTTGGACAGGGAGTGCTGCTAACTAGAGAACTAATTTCTAACACAGAACATAATAGGATTGGCAGACCCTTTATTCAAACAAATGAACTCTTTTAGGCCTGATACCATCCAAGTAATATGCTGTGCATCCAGTAGGAGGTTATAATTGAAGGCCCATCTAGGTGGGGGTCTAACATTAACCAATTCACTAGGCGTAAGAAACAATGACAATGATTTATGATTCAAGACAATTCTAGAGTTTAATTGGCTCCTTACCGAGAGTATAAAACTATAAATGTCAAAGGCTTGGATCCTCTGGAGCAGTACATCTCAGAAGCCCACCTTCTGGCAGCTCCCACTCTGACTGACCAGCACAAAGAATCAGAGTTTCCAAATGGGGGGAAGGCAATTAGGGAGGGTACTGCGGGGAAGGAGACCTGTAGAAGAAAAGTAACCACAGATGCACAGTGCTCACACTTCCAATTCTGACTGAAATACTATTCCCAGTATCCTGAGAACTTACACCCACAATTCTAGGGGCAACACAGTAGACACTGACATAGGTAACTTTCTTATCCCTTGGTATTTGGCCTATACAAATGTTTGCATTCTCACAAATTGACACTACTACACAAGAGCAGCACAGACACAATAAGCAAGGCTCTGGGTTACAAAGTTCCTTTTGAACCTGCCAGTGTTAACATCATACATGCAAACATCAAATTAGCTGTCATCAAATGTCCAAGGGTTAGTTTGCACAAGTATACACCAGTGTTAACTTCACACAGTCTTTACAACATGCTTTCTGTTTTTTAATCACCCCTTGAGTAGTCTTTAGGAAGCAGTGTTGCTATTAAGTTAACAGCCTTGATTCCTTGTAAGAGGATTCTCGAGTTCCAGCACTTGGTATTGTTTCCAATACAAAAGTGTTCAAACAGTAAAAGAAACAGAGAACCACCGAAAGGTGGCTTTCCTATCCATGAACGTCCTCTGAACCACTCAGTGGGTTAGTGGCTAAAGATTTTCACGACCTTTACTCTGTTGAAGGCCCTACCTGCTGCTCCGGCTCCTCTGATGCTCCAGACATCTCTGAATAAGAGGCATGGGACCCCAGACAGGAAGCCTTTAAATAGCAGCTGAACTCAAGATGGCCACCAAGAGTTAGAGCAATCTTCTTAGACTCCCAAGTCTCTCAGGAGCCTTGAAAATGGGGGTCATTTTGTAATGGTACCAAGGCCAAAGAATGTCATGGCGGCAATTGTGATTTACAAAGGGCCCCAACAAAGCCACTATCAGTGACCTCCTCGGCCACTGACTTTACCACACAGCCACAGCCCAGAAGTCCTGCAGGCAAGAAGGGAGGATGTTGGGGCTGCCACGTGGGCAGTGGAAGCAGGTATCGGTGCTGGATAGGTCTTGATGTGGCAGGTCGTGACAATAACTTACAAAAAGCATGTCTATTGAAGAGTATGAGTGGTCTGAACTAGAATGGAAGGTAAACCGGGTTCGCTAGCTCGGCGGGCCTGCCATGCATCACATAGAGCATGTGTAAACAGAAATTGTCTTAGCAGGTTTTTTCCTGGATCCTGCAAGTAAATTGTCTGGCCTTTGAAGAATGTCTTCAAATTTGCAGGTTCCAGTAAGGAAACAGTAGTACCAAGCTTCTGAAAAGAAGAGATTGTTTCCTGTAGCTGCTATCTACATTCTAATATCTCCTGACAGAAATCAAACCTGACAAGGAATTCAACACTGCAGTTCTTGGCTGTTTTGCTTGGACGAGCCAACTGAAATATTTGCTGCTCAAAAATAAAGTTCCCCACAAAGATCATTTGGCTTGCAGAAGGGAAATCTGTGTGCCCATTATATCTGACAATCATTGTCCCAGTCACTAAGTTGAGGGAAGAACTGCTGAAATAAATGGACAATGTGTCTTCTGGGGTCATCCCCCTTATTCTCTTCTCGAATCACCAATACACGCAAGTTATTCCGTTGCATCTGATTTTTGACATCTTCCAGCTTTTGGGACATGACCTGCAATTTGCCGTCAGGTTGGCTTACTTGGTTTTTGATAACTAGCATTGATTCCACCAAACTAGCTAATAGAGTTTCAATGTAATTCAAGCGGCCGTGCAATATGTCCATGTGTTTCGACATTTCTCACAAGAACACCTGTGTTTTTAAATGGGAAGTCTTAAGGGACATTGAGTCCTTTTTATATTCCTCCCTATGCAGTTGTAGCAGATTGTAGATAGAGGCAAAGGAGGGATCCTCTGTGGCACCAAGCTGCGACTGAGATTTCCCAAATATCGCAGGAGACAAATGACCTTGGCCAAGGGAGAATGTCCCCGATTTCCACGAAATCCATTGAAAATGCTCCTGAACGTGCTACTAACATAGTCTCATTTGTGGGAGTTAAATCCACTCCCTCAGGATCCCACATCAGATCATCATCACAAGTCTCAGCAATATTTCCCACGCTGAAGGGACTTTTGGGAACCTCCATTGGCTCAGAAAGGGCCTCTGTGGTAGTCTCTTTGTCCTTATCACCAGCTTTGGGCTTTGATGCTTCTACCCCATCCCGTGGATCACATTCGCGGTCTGCACCAGACGTGGCCAGGCTACTTTTCTTTGAGAGATCAGATAGAGAGAAAAAGGCTTCCAGCACTTCTTGTTTTTGTGAGAAACTTTCTCCTAATTAGTATGGATGCTGGGGCGAGAGCCTATCCCAATCTCAGCCAAGGTAGTAATAGGAGACTTGCTGGCCCTGGTAGGGCCCCCATCGATTGCAGGAGTCCTTGTGGCCCCCAATGCAGCAAGTTAGCATTCCTCAGATGAGCAACAGTGATCCCTGTGGACCCACGAGAAGCCTCCCCAATCGCAGTGAGTCCAGACTCAAGAACAGTGAGTGTGAGCAGACAAGAAAAAATTCAGCCATTATTTTTCTACCAGTAATTAATGGAGGATCCTTAGCTGGTAAATTGCCAAAAGGGCCCAAGAGGGCGCCTATCTGGAGTGCTGAGGTGTACGGCCCAATGCCGCTAACACCACCAGTGCCAGGAGTCTCACCTGGAGTACCAACCATTTCACGATTCGAGTTAGCCAGAATTTTAGAGTCCACCAGGGAATCAGTAATAGTGGAGGATAGATTCTGCTTTGAGTGGATAGACTCTGCTTTGAGAATCGTTTCAGCTGAGAGTCATTCTGATCTAAGATGGTCATGTGTGGCTGACACGGTTGACATGGACCCCCCGATGTTAAAGAATGCTGGTTACTCCCCCCCTGGTAGCTCAGCCTGTTTCCAAGAAGCATTTGCACTGAAGTTACTGTATGTGGTTCCAGGCAAGCAGCAGCTCTGCCTGCTCTCACCTACCTGTCTGCTTGGCCCAGTTGTCCAGGTATCCGGAGACGATGATGGAGGAGGCAGCAGTATTCCGCAAGAGGAGATGGTCCTTGCGCTGTTCCTGGCGGGCTCAGTGTGGTGGTTGTGGCTGTCCTAGGTGGTGTGCCAGCTGTTCCTCCTGCAGCGGCCCAGCCGTCGATGGAAGAGGCTGCACCTGCAAGGCTGGCAAGGCTAGGGACGCCGGACCCTCGAGGTGGACTGACATTGTGTTGACGTCCACCCGTAACACACTCAGGATCACAGGGCAGCGGGTTCAACTGGTGAGACACTGGTGGAGCCACCACCGGAGCAACTGCAACATTGGCACCCAAGAAGATGCCCAATAAGAAACTCAAGGATCGCAGGGCTCCCAATAAAGCTACTGAACTGCCAGGGAAGCCTGGATTACAATACAATATTTCTGTATTTTAAGAGTATGGGAATATGATACCTTAAAGAAAAGCCATCTGACTTGTTTATCCAGTGCAATGGGACAACAAGGCACCTATCCCTCTTCTGAGTGCACCAAGCAGCATGAAGCCACAAAAACTGTGCTGGCAGGGGCAGGTGCAAATATGCAGCCTACATTTACCCTGAAGACATGTTTAGACCAGGAGTGGCTGGCAGGGATAAATGCAACCATGCAGCACCTCTTCATCTAAGAAAGATGCTCAATGGTGGGTCATCTGGCAGGGGAAGTTTAAACTCTGCAGTCTTTTTATTACACTAGATGTGTCTCGTGCAGAGATAGCTCAAACCACAGCGCTCAGTTTAGGGAAACCCTCTAACATAAGGTCCGAGTCACAAAGCTAATTCCAAATGTAAGTTTAGCTTACATACATATATAACCTTTTTACTGTGTAAAACCTGTATTGCAATTATCAAACAGTTGTTTTACACTTATAAACACTCTATGGAGCCAGTGTACGTGTTACAGAGTGCAAACGTCCTGACAATTGGAAGCATAGTAGGGCAACAGCTTGACCACAGCTGTAATAATCAGTAAACATGGGATTGACCAAAGCTGCCACAGTGTGGGAATCTGAATATGGTTTCCTACTAGCCGATTTGGGATGCTGTGCAATACAACGGAAAGCCATTATACAGCTAATGTATGCTGCCATCAGTCTTAAATACTGCTACTGCCTAGATTGTCCTGGACATGAGGAGCCTCATCTAGTAGTAAGTGAGTACCTAAAGGGGCAAACTTCTAGATCTTGAGTTTAACTTTCATTGCCTATTTTCCACTGCTTGCAACCAATTCTTCTGTTGCATGCAAGTGTATCTGAGATCTGTAGTCTGCCCTATCTCTTCCCGCAAGCTGTCTATATTTTCCCACACAGGCTTGCCTTGCCGGATGTCTCCCAGTGATATGTCAAACCTGCCTCAAATTCCTGACACCATGTGCCTGATTCACAAAGATAAACTTATAATTTTGTGTAAGTTTACTCTTTTTCGGCATTCACAAACAAACAGTTTAATAGTAATTGTATGACTGCCGAGACTCCGCAGTCAGGACGGAACAGCGACGGCTCGTGGAGGGAGTTACGGTGGGGCAGGAGGGCGGGGAGGGGGAGGGGCAGGGTGGAGGTTGCTAAAAACCGGCATATGGATAATTGCAGGTAAGTAAACAATTTAATTAATAAAACGAATTTCGTAGCTCGCACTGCATTGCATTTTGCGATGCAAGGCGCACTACGAAATTCGTTTTATTAATTAAATTGTTTACTTACCTGCAATTATCCATATGCCGGTTTTTAGCAACCTCCACCCTGCCCCTCCCCCTCCCCGCCCTCCTGCCCCACCGTAACTCCCTCCACGAGCCGTCGCTGGGACGGAAAACTCCACACATAAAAAGATCGAACAGGCCTATATTTTTATGTGTGGAGGTCCCGCCCTGACAGCAGAGCCTCGCAGTTGTAATATTACTATTATATTGTTTGTTTGTGTAAATACCAAAAAAGAACAAACTTACACAAAAGTGTACGTTTACCTTTGTGAATCGGGCCCACAGTAGCAATCACCCCTCCACTCCAACAAGCACAACAGCAACAAACACTGCTGCAACCACACCAAAGACCAGTGTCACAGCCATGACAGGTACAATAACAGCCACAACAGCGAAGACCACAGCAACGACCTCAACTGTAGCCATGGAGCGGACCACAGAGAAACAACAGCTGGGATAACAGGGAAGACCACAGTTGCCATGATAGCAAGGACAAAAGCAGCTCCCAGAACAGCAAGTATGATCAGGGGCGGATTGGCAAGGCGGGCATTCGGGAATGGGCCGAAGGGCCGGCGCCTCAGTGCCCTCTGTGGGCCGTTTTTTTTCTCCCCTGTCCCAGTCCACAGAGAGTGGACTAGGAAAGGGGAGAAAAAAAAACGGCCCACAGAGTGCATGGAGACAGAGACTGAGAAAATGAAAGCAGCCTGTGGGCTCTCCTTCACCCCTACCCTGCCAAGCAATCAAGCTGAGGCTGGGCTGGGGAGGGGTGATTGTTTGCAATAATCGGCCTCCCTGGGGGCCAGGTGTTTCTCAGGCCTTTGAGCCATTTGCACCTCGGCCCCCTGGCGCCCACGCAGCCCAGAAACGGTGTTAGTCTTAACACCTCGCCCACAGCCCTTCACATTCAGGGCATAGCCCTTCACATTCAGGGCATAGGGGGCGAGGAAGAATGGGTCTTGCTGTGGGGGCCTGGTGATGTTTGGAATTTTTTTGTTTTATTTATTTATTTATGTGATTTTATATAGCGCGGACTTTACCCGAAGGTGTCAGAGCGCTTCACACTAGGAACAGCAATAATACATGAGGAGAAAATTATAAGTGGACAAGTTACAAAAGCAAACGTTAAGTTACATGAATCAAAAGTGACAATAGTGAGCAACCAAAATACAAGAGGAGCAAACGATACATTACAGGAGGAAAAAGAGATATGTGTGCAGGTTACAAAAGCGTACAAAATACAAGTAGAGGTATAATACTGCAATTAATGGCAGACACTCCAGCACAAGAACAAACGTTACGTAGGCAATGGTGGCACTTGTGCAAGTATCTAAAGCAAACAAAAGTGAGAGGTAGCAAACAGTGTGTTACAAGAGAAAAGTGACGTGTGCAAGTTACAAAAGGGTACCATACACAGGTACAAGGGTAATACTACAGTAAATGGTAAATACTCAAACTGCCAGAACACACTGGGAAGGCACTTCCCATGCACCAGCTTCACCTCAGCCTACCCCCTGGCTACCTGGCTACCTTGGATGACCCAGAAAGCTGTGTTTTGTGCTCCCCTGCCAGGACATTTTCCCAAGACCTGGAGGGTTGATTAATGTACTAATTGCAGGGGCCTTACCTCTGTTCATGTGCTCCTGAGCTGAAGGTCTGGGGAGGGCTGAGTAGGTTAGTAATAGCAGGGGCTTTGCTGCTTTTCAGGTGCTCCTGTGCTGGAGGGCTGGAATAATTTTGTGACAAAAAGGGGCCTTACTATTTTTTTTAGTTGCTCAGCATGTAGGCCTCTGGCACCTTGGCCCTGTGTCGTGTGCAAGAACAGTATCCTCCCACTTTCATTCCTAGTCTGTGCAAATGGTGTTTCATGAAAGGGCACGCCCCTTGAATGTGGGTCACGCCCCTTAAATATGGGCCACGCCTCTTGAATATGGGCCACGCCTCTTGAATATGGGCCACTTTTTTCGTCAGTGCCCGGGCCGAATTGTGATCCCAATCCGACCCTGAGTATGATAGCCGCAATGACTACTTGAACTGCAACAGGAACCATAGTTGTCACCACAGTAGGGACATCTGCAGCAACAACAGCTGCTTGGGAGAAAGCATTGACCAAAGTTGTAACCATAGCAGGGACAACAATAACAACAGCTGCCAATTCAGCATGTACCACAGCAGCAGCAACTTCTGCCACAACTGCAACAACAGTTACCAGCACAGCAGAGACCACAGCAGCGACCACAGTTGTAGTGACAGCAGGGATCACAGCAGGAACGACAGGTGCCATCAAGACAGGAATAAGGGCAACTACAGCCAGGAGCAGATTTGCCACCACAGCTTCAACAATTGCCACCACAACAGTAGCAACAACAGCTCGAACAATAGTAACAGCTACATGATGGATTCATCAATGATGACACCTTCAATCACAGCAGTAGCAACAGCAGGGACCACATTAGAAATCAAAACTGCCACTACAAAAGGTACAACATCTGCCAGCACACCAGGGGAAACAACAAAAACTGCTTCTAGAATAGCATGGATCAAGGTAGCAAGCAATGTTGCAATCTCGGTTGGGACCACGGCAGCAATCACATCTGCCACCACAGCAGAAACAACAGCTGCAACAACTGTCACAAGAGCAGGGACTACAGGGGTCACAACTGCCGTGAGCACAGCAAGGACTAAATAGTGACCATAGATGCAATAAGGGTAGAGATAACAACAGCAATAACAGATTCTGGGTATGCAGGGACATCAGCATTAACCACACTGTAACCAGAGCAAGGAAAACAGCAACACAACAATGTCAACTGCCAACAGCAGGAAACACAGCAGTGACAGCAGCTGTCACCACAGTAGAGCAATGTATGGAGAACAGCAGTGAACACTGTTATAACGCCTGAGAAAAATAAAAACAAGCATTTGCAATGCAATAGGTCTCGCATTATTTAAGTTTGAGCTATTAGTACTGTAAATGGCAATGTTTTTATTTATTCGCTATTCTAGTCTGCATGGGGCCCCTATGCTCGTGGAGCCCCTATGCTCGTGGAGCCCCCGGGCAATTGCCCAGCGTGCCCTTGTGTTCAGATGGCACTGCTGTTCCCCATTAGTAAGTGCTGCAGCTACTGGCTCAAATTAAATACTGTAGACTAGTATTAATGTGGCAAGCCATTATTCTCTTTTATAATGTTTATTGATTTTGAAGACATTTGGCAGGTGAAATATAGATCTCTATTAAATATCTAATGGTTTAACAATTAAACGAAAGCATTTTGATCACTTAAATAGGTTTAAATTAAACAAATTTGACACCTCTAGTCCAACATATTTATGGCCTTCTTTATCTACGCATGCATAAATGTATTTATGTATATGTAGGGATTTATAAAATCTGGGCCCTGGCAAAGAACAGCATGTGTCCTTTTGTGTATGTTTCGCAAGGAAGGACAGATAGGAGTATGACTTTTGAGTTATTGGAGAGAAGGCATGTTTCTCATCTGAGCAGAATGCCACAATATAGAATGATCAGACAAAGTATAATGGGCCAAGGGTACAAGAATACCGAGGGTACACTACAGGAGTGCCAGGAAGGAAGTGTTGCACCTCACCCACACAAGGCCTCCTAAACACTCTTCCCCAAAGTCTGCAGGGTCCCCTGTAGTTCACATCACGTCCCACGTCTCCACACGGTCTGCAAGTGACTCCTGCAGGCACTGCCCAAGATAACATCACTAAAGGTTTGGGTTACTTTGCTGTGGACGGTCAGGGTCCAACAGGTGTGCAATACGACAATGGATTACATTGCTGGAAGAAACATGGGGAGAGGAGTTGGCCTAACAGCTAGGGCGGTCAACCTCGAATCTGGGGAACTGGGTTCCAGTTTAGGCAATGACTCTGAACATCCTGCGATTCTGGGCGAATCAATTAATCTACCCGTGCCCAACAAAAATGAATGTGTCCTCATGTAATGCAGCTGGTGATATGTAAAGCGCTCAGACACCCAATTCAGGTCAAGTTTTCGCTATATAAAACTCTGTAAATAAAATAAATAAATAAATAAATAAATAAATGCACTGGAACCTGTATGCAGTGAAGACACCCTGTATAAAGGCCACCTCTGATGGAAGAAATACTGGGGAATGCACCACAGGGCTGTGCCTGCCATTATACAGTCCCATACAAACCAGTGGAACAGTACCAACCTGACAAAAGTCATATGGATGAGTGCAATAAAGGGTGCTAGCCAGTACTGCTTTAAAGTCAATGCCTGTACTATACTATATCAAATTGTAGCATCATCCAGGAGAGGAGGAAAAGGCAACGCGCTCTGAAGCAATAGACTTTCACATCTTCAGCCCAGGTCCCTGCACACATTAACTGCAATGGTAACCGCATTTTGTGCGACCGGGATGACTTATCGTTTGCTTTTTCTCACGACGTCTGGCCTCTGTTTCATCACTTGACCTCCACATGCTTGTTTTCGAGCCCTCTCTGCCGCAGACGCACGCTCTGTCCTTGTCCTCTCAGCGTCTGGAGTCTGTGAACGTGATAGCCATCTTCATCAGGCGTCTGTTGCTTCACACTAAACAGAGCGCCGCGAACCTTCGGCCTCGGGAAGCACATTTGCAACCCAAAGGTGGGTGCAACCCGTACCAAGGGTCGTGTAACTGCATCACAGGGCGTTTTGAAGAATTGGGTTATTTCCAGAATTGGGAGGTACATGTTCCGTAATTAGATCACGCAAACCGCATTAGGGCGAGATTGAAGTTCAAATAAAATTAAAGCCCGGGTAATGTGTTTGGGAATTCTTTTAGCAAGCGAGTTAGGCATATTTGGATATTACTTAGAACAAATACATTGATTTAGTGGGTGTAGAGGAAAGTTACCATTTCCTGTCTTTAAACACCAGAATTGGATTTTTAGCACCTCTTCTTAATAGAAGCCGTATTTCCGCCCATCTTATCTTTCCCTTTGCATGCCAGGCTTCCTTTGACCGTCCATTTTACACAACGTATAATACGCTTTCATGCAGCCATTATTCACGTATTCCACCTCCTGAAATCTGTCTGCACAAAATGTTTCTTCGCTCGCCTGCGCGTGACTCTCTGAAATGTCACGGCGCTTTGGGAGTTTGCTAGAGCAATGGGACGTTTTATACAACGTTGTTAAAACCTTTCATTAAAAAAGGGCGCCGCCGCGCTGCCCGCGGCGACCCGGAAGCTCTTGCGCGGCCGGCCAATCCGCTCGCGGCCGACCGGAAGTCCCGCCTCCCGAGGTCCGCGAGCTGCCGGCGCATGGAGCGCCCTGCCGTCCGGTGTAGCCCGGGTCCCCAGGAGGGGGCCAGGGAGAAGGAGGAGTGTGGCGCCTGTTGCGGGGCTCCTCTGACCTGAGGGAGCCCCGATTCAGATGAGGAGACGCGCCGCGCCGTGAGGAGCCCTGCCGGAAGAGCACAGTCGGTGAGTGGGGCCCAGGGCTGATGTGAAGTGCGTGCGTGCCTGTGTGTATGCTTGGGGGGGGTGGGGGGGAGTGTGTGCGTGTGTGTGTGCGTGTGTGCGCGAGGGAATGTGTGTGCGCATGCGTGACTGTGTGTGATTTAGAGAGAATGCGAGGTAGGGGATAGTGTGCCTGTATGTGTGCCGTATGCCTGCGTGTGCATGCGCGCGCCTGTGTGTGTGTGTGTGTGTGCGTGCATGCAGAGGGGTGGGGGCTGCCTGTGTCTGTGTGTGAGGGCTTTGCACCGCGCATGCGCAGCTACCAGACGCTCGCTCCCGAGGTGAAATCTGACCTCGTCAAAGCGCGCGTCTGGTAGCTGTCCACATTCCTAAATACGGGCCACAAAAGGTCTGAAGCAGACACTCTCAATGCTCACGCATTGAGAGTAGGTCTGCTCGACCTAAAAAGAGCTAAGTGGAATGCTTGACTAAATCACAATACTAAATATCCATCTGAACTGCACAACAGTCCATCATTTGCCTTTTGTTTACTGTACTACTATATTCAGGGACCAACCATATGCAAATCAGCTGTGCACTAATATGTCTAGTCCAGACCAAACTGCTAAGTAATGTTACCTCGATTGGGAATGCATGCAACCTCATGCTGGTTTTAACATGTTGCCTCATCTTTGAATGACAGCTTGAGTCCTGTGGCACAGCAAGCCGGGGTCTAGATATCTAGCTATACCTTCTGCACTTCAGGTGTCTCATTGTTTTTGTCTCAATTCTGTGCAACCTGGCTCTTTCTGTTCCTGCTATGCCTATGGTCTGCTGTTTTTAATTTATTTTTTAAATGATTTTTATTTAACAAACAAGCATCCCATCGTCGTAATTAGAGATCACATTTTACGCCATCAGCAGTTTCAGGCCGGGGATAAAGTGTAACACACCATAGAAAGGGATCACCGCTGCCCCAATTGTTTTAAAACGTTTTCTCCCTCGTTCCCCATCAATCATGTCTGCGTGTGTCTAGTATCTGTACTTGTCCCATGCACTCCATATTTTCTCCCATTTTTTGGACATGGTCTGCTTTTTATTCCCCAAGATTGCAGTGCCTCGCTGTAGGGCCCACAGTGACATGACAAAAATAGTCTGTGCATTTGTTCATGCATGTGTATGCATGCATGAGCGTCTTAAAGCTAGACTTATTGGCTTTGCCAATACTGTTTAAAGGAGTATTCAAGGGAGCATGAGTCTTATCAACGAAAAGAAAGAAATAAAACTCTGATTTCTCAAAGATGTGTTCTCTGTGGTATTCCATGGCCACCATTCATTCCAGCAGATTGTGGTATTATAGAAACCAACAAAAAAAATGATTTCCTCAAACAAGATGTATAAGGAAAGATGTTTAATTCACTCAGGTACTGGTGATATATTGGTTAAATACAGTATCATAGGAAACACAATCCTTTGATCATAAAATTAACACCTTAGCTGCGTCGAACGTTCAGCACCCAGTGCTGAACGTTCGAATAACGAGTGCTGGCCCGTCGGCCAACGGTCGTTCGCAGCACTGGGGAGGTAGCGTTGCCGTCGGCCGTTGGCCGACGACAACGCTTAAGGGGTTAAGAGAGATCTGTCATATGAATACTAGCCCACCCTATACATTGCAATTTAGGTCATAGCTTCACAGAATAAGATTCCACAGTGATACAATTCAAGAAATTAGATATCATTTATACATAAAATGAATTAAACATTTCTGAACAGGCTTAATTGTAGAATCTTAAAATGAATGGTTGTATTTGTATGAACAGTAAAAGAGTAACTGTTTACAAAAGGCATTTTTGTAGGATTTTTTTTATCAAAAACCCGGGATTGTGGAAGATGTTTTATCCAAGATCTGAATATTTAAAGTTGAACATCAACACCTTTTTGCAAAAGTCATCCTGGAAATTTTTTGCTAAAATGTCTGTTTTTCCTGAGAAAATCGAAAGCGGCGCAGGTACTTTTCATGTTCTTTTTTATATCTGATTATCAGTATATATCAATTTGTGTATATCAGTTTTTGCCGCGTTGTGTGGCTGAGAGGCCAGAGTACTGTTGTAGTGAAGATTGTCTATCTTTCTTAGCACTTTGTTTCTGAAACAATAGCCTTGTGTTGTATTCCCGCTCCGTCCAGGATCATTATCATAGATTGTTGCACTTCACAAGGAGAATACAATGTTTCTGTTTTTAGTCTGTTTTTAGTCATGCTGAAGTAGATCTTAAGGAGCATTGGGGCTGTTTGTCCAAATATATTGATAAGGAAAGCCACAGAAAGGGCATTATGTCTTACTGCAGGAAGTCATAAATGTAACTAATTCACCTAACAGACTGTCCTTACACGAAGCATTCTTTTCTTGTGTAGGGCTCCTCGGAAAGACAAGAGACATGTTGGATGGTGTTTACCGTTTCTCCGTGTCTACACTGAACTGTGAAAAGTTCTTTTCTCGCCCTTAAAGTTCCATATCTTCACCTTTGAAATTGTTTTAAAAAAAACCTTTCTCTCTGATCACATACAGACAAAGGAAGCATAAGCGCTTCTAGTTTCCCTTGTGCAGCGCTTGTCTGTGCATGATGGATTTGGACAGGAAAAGAACATTACCTCTCTGCAAACTGCATATTAGCCAGTACAATTTTGTTATTGTTGAATATGAATGTACGTGAAATAAATTGTCAAATATTTATGCAAATGTGGCAAATTGCAAAACTTTGCAACACAATGCAAAGTTTCCATAGACATTCGCAAAGTTTGCAAAAAACTTCACAACTTTGCACACACTTAGTACAGCAAATGAAGTGTTTTCGGTCGGTATGTGTGTCTGGCTAAATGCCGAACATGGTACAAATAAAATAAAATACAAATAAAATAGTTACCAAACTAAAGTGCCTAGGTCTTTTGAAAAAAGGTTGCACCAGTGGTTACCTCTCCTCCCCACAATCACTATTTTTTGGCATGTTTCATCATTGGCGAATTCTCCAAGCCAAGGTAGGTGGAAGCCTCCTTGACAGAGTCTGCCAGTCGTGTGAATTCCTGATAAATATTAACTGGATAGAAGCTGGGATCCATGTTTTTTAAGTGAAAATACCTTGGGGTTCACCCAAATGAATTCCCCTTTATTTAATCGGTATCACAGATATGATTAAAATACTTTAAAGTGAATGTTATTTCAATAGCAGTGAATCATATACCCTTAATATTTGACCAATATGTTTTGGTCTAATAAACTGCCCGATCGGGTCAACGGCCTTCTTTAGAGCTTTTAGAACTCCTTGCCTCGTGTGATTCATACCATGCAATTACACGAGGCCTAATTCTCCCAGACCTGATCTGGAAAGTGTTAATTTTCACATTAAGGGCAATTTTGCAATTTGGTCATGACAAGGGGGCACTTCCCTGTAGTCACACATTCATAATGGGTTAAGTGCTACTGTAAACCTATCCGCTACCTCATCTACCCGTCAAAAGCAGACAAGGGTCATATTAGGATAGGTTGTGTTCCCTCTAGCTCCCCCATTGTGTAATCACAAATAATATAGGCACTTATAACATGTAATTCAGCAATAATTCTGTGTGTATAGCTTTAAAAAAGACATGATACAGTCATTTAACATCTAATCAAGATGAGCATGTCAAGCCACCCGGGGCTCATAAAGCACATTGAACAAATAGAGCAGTATTTACAGTCTATCTGCTTGAATTAATGCGTGAATAAAATAGGGTGGTGTTTGCGTTCTCTGCCCAACAGCAAAATAAGCAGCTACAAACAAAGCAGAGTTTATCATTTTAGGTCCTCATTTTGTGCAGCAGGAAAAATATTCCAGATTTTACCCAAGTTTTGAAGTTACCAATACCAGGCCAATCAGTAACTCAAGGGGTGAAGAAAATCCTGGCCATTACAAGGAGAACCCTGACGGGCCCCATAGAGATGAAGAACTACCACAGCAGAACTCTCTATGTGCAAATACACAGATCCACAGAAACACTGCAAATCTCATTTGGCCGTTAACCATTAGAATTAGGAGGCTACGCGTAATGAGGGCCTGAGTGTCCCTCTGCACTATGCACTTGGAATAATAGTTCAGTAATGATTGTTTATGTGGTCTGTTTTTACTGTATGACTGCACTTAGCATATGATACAGAGTGCATTGTTTACAGAATGGGTTTTATGTTTGCCAGGAAAAATTTTGTAGTGTATTACATCAACCACCTCCACACCTACTTGCAACTACATTGCTGCCACTTACCTACTATTGCTAAATGATTGCTGCCACTACATATCGTTTTCTACTACACCGTCAAAGTAAGATTTACTTAAATTTTCCCATTATCTCGACTGTGCTATATCTAACCTACCAAATCCCTATATCTACATTAACTTTTTGTTTTATTTTTTAATAATTGTAATTCTAAGGCTTTTTTTAATATTTGTGTTTGCCATCCATTTAACCTAAAATGCTCTTCTTAATTAACTGTGTTTAATAATTATCCTTAACCTAGCCATAATCTCATTCCTATGCCTAATTCTAAATGTATGTTCTTTTTAGTTTAATGTTGTATTCATTGTAGTCCAATAACTAATCCTTAACGCTAACCCCCCCATGTCTGCTTAGTTTTATTTATCTAATTTAACATATTTATTTTAATGTAATAAATATTGTTATCTTTTCCCTTACACCAAATTTGATTTTTGGCTAATATTAATTTATTTTATTTGAATTAAAAATAAAATAAAATATGTAAATAGTGTACATTTGAGTAACCATCTTGAAAAACCACACACTTTTGTATTTTCATGTATTGTTGGCCTTTTGTATTTATTGTTTTAGTTTTTGACTGACCTTAAGCATTGTGATCCCTACTGTTCAATGATGATTTTAAAATTATTTAAACAAAATAATATTTGAAATACCTCAATATTACATCTTGGTGGGAAAAAACCTACGTGAACCCTTGTACTATTTTATTTTTATTCTATTTTTTAAATTGTAGTATATAATTTAATTATGTGCAATTGTTAATTTCATTTCATAAATATTTCAATGTATCCTTACCTCCAATTTAATTCTATAACTTAACCTGATACAGTGCTGTTGTTGCACTGATGATGTAAAGGAGTCAATGTTGCTGGTAGATGCAATGAACTCTACATAGTGGGGGTTATGTTGCAATAGTTTACTTTTTTATGAGTGGTTGCTCTGAGCAAATATTATTAACATTGCAGTATTTAAAGTCTGATATTGTATCTATCTTTATGTGTATATGATAGGAACTTTTGGTATTGGTATATTGCAAACCAAGTTGAGAAATAACAGAGCTAGTTGCTATACATATCAGTATGGGGCAGACCTAGGCTGATGGAGTGATAAGGATTGTGTACTATACAGAGAACAGCTAGAAAGTCCTATTTCGGACTAATGGCAAATGAAACTGTAAATCCTTATCAGGAGGTTATGAGGTGTTCCTTGAAGAGGCAGGCCTTCATATCCCTTGTGAAGCTTAGGATACATGGTGCAAGCCTCATGTGAGCTGATACTGTATTCCAAATACTAGGTGGTTTAACAAAGCCTGTACTTCAGATTTTTTTTACACTTCATGATTGTAAGCCCAGCAATACAGTGGCCTCTACTATCATGTTTACCACCAGAGGTGATTAGTTTTAGTCTTGGACTGAACACAATATTTTAGTGTTTATAATTTGTCTCAACACCAAAACTTAATGTAAATGGCAAAATGCTAACAATGTGTCTCTTTGCCTACCCTAAGAACATAACACAGCTAGTGCAATGCTTACTGTTTATCGATGTATCCAGCTACACCAGGCACATGCTAGGAATGGTGCAGTATTTGCACTGTGAGTGTCTGGCAGATGTTAGTACTTGATACCAACAGTATATTGTTTACAGTCAGTTGTTTGTCTTTGTTAAGCAGGTCATTCAAATAGTGCCATTTTTACTGTGTGCCGGGTCTCATTAAACACATGACAGAAGTAGTGCAATGAGTAGGTCTGGGCAAAGTGGTTCAGTGTTTGCGTTTTGTCTGTATGCCTGGCTGTAATAAGCACAATAGAATCAGTCTGGCTTGTCTACTTACAATAAGTATGCTGTTCAAACTAAGCATGATTTCTAGCACGCCTGCACTAACAAGTTATAGAAATAATGTAATGTTTTTTGCCTGTCTTGCTGCGCTATGCACATGATAAAAAAGTCTAACCTTTACTGTGTGTGTGTGCGTGTGTGTATACACAAAAGACAGTGTTCACATGTTTTGTCTCATTAAGAAATTGATTCGATTCGTAATGCATTTCCAGTCGAAGACTACATCCCCACCGTTCATGGGGGGGATAGGTAAAGCTCTATCCTTGCATAATACTTGTTTCCCCCATGTAGGGAAAATGACTTGAATAGATTTGTCTGCAAAGCCAAATGAAGATTTATGAATCCAAAATATGCATACAATAGCACAGGTATAGGTAATCAATGTACAATGTGTTTGTGAATACCCCAAAAGACTCATTCGTCTACACCTGAGTAGGAGTACATGTATGAATGTATGTGGATGCCTTTTTCTCGTAAATCAGTCTCTCTGTTTTTAGCTTCACTATACAAATAGTGCAGTGTTTCGAATATATATTTGAGCCACCCAACACGAACAGCATAGTGCAATTCATTAATATCTATTTGGGACACATAATCTGACCTTTCCATAAACAAATGTTATATATATACATATCTTAATCCATGGTCTATAGTTAATCACTGCTATTAGTCCATCAAATACCCTGTTTAATATACCTTGTTGGTTTATGACACCACATGTCATTAGATTTTATGACACTCTTCCTTGTTGTTTTTATTGAAATGATGATAGAAGCCACATATATGTTCCTCACACATAAGATTTTACTGACACAAACAGGCTTTTTTTCTTCCCACAGCCTTCTGACTACAGTCAACATGTTTAACATATACAACGCTTCTTCAGGGCTAATATTGTATACAGCAGATATATATTTTGACAGATTTAGTTCCAATGTAACATCTTGCCTAGTATTTTTTTGCTCTTGCTGCAAAAATGCAAGCGTTTTGTTTTTAGGGAGCATCATTAAAATAATAATAAAAAATATGGGACTGAACAAATGAAATTTGGACCTATAATGAGACGTCCCGTACGAGGTTAAGTATTTGGTATTCATTAAAAGAGCAAGGAAATACATAAATACAAAAAGGAAGAGTGTGCTTTTTATATGTGATATAATCTAACTTCATATGGTATCAGAAACCAACTATGTATGTTAAACAGCACATTTTATGGACTAACAACATTGATGAATTAAAGACTGTGGATTGAGATATGATTTTAAAATAAAATGTATGAAATGAAGTACACAAATATTTCTTATTGATATTGATTTGTTGTGTATTAAATAACATCTATATATATATATTATTTGATTTTGGAGATTTCTGTTTACATCACCCTAATAGATAGTTATGACAAGTTTGATTAAAATATGAGACCGTTTGATTGCTGTCTTCCTTGGCTGTGAGAGCGCAGGGCCATTCTGTGAGCGGAACAATCCAAGGTTTCATTTTGTACGACTTAGTGCAATATTGGTAAGTCTTGAAGGAGTACGTATATAAGGAAATAATGCAAGAATGTGTTTGCCGGGCAGTACTTGCCAAAGGATAGAGAAGTCTAGTGTTAAAGTTTGTTTCGCAATTTATGCACAGTTAAAAATGCTAGAAATTGGAATAAAGAAACTCAGTAATTCACGTTGCATGATAAAAAAGAGAGTGTGCACATGCTGATGAACACAAATACACAAAACAAGATAAACATGTAAGAGGGTGGTAGGGCAGTCTCACAATAGATCAGAGGATGGTGCACAGACGTTGACATTTAATTCATTAGGAGAGCGAGTAATCTCAATATTAGAAATAGGGTGTCGCTTTTTGGAGTAACCTTTTTTTTACTTGTACATTATATTTTTACTTCATGTAAAATAAAGATCGAAACCCCCCATTAAGAAATAAGGGATTCTTTCGAATAATTGTTGGAGTTGCCCTTTCAGTTCCAGTCCAGATGCATTCTGGGAAGTGGGGTCTGGTGGCAACCATTTAAAATCTTTGTATTTGGCTATCAAAATCTAGGACTAGGTTCTGCCTCCATCATATGTCTCTATTCTGTCCTTCCTTCTAGAACATGAGGCAGTTTGCCTGTCAAGAGGTCACCAAAATGTGAGGTAGTGAGATGTCCCGGAGAGATTCCAATCAGTTCAAGGTTCATTCGCTGTATATGAATTCTAGTACCCTTTTTATTATTTACAGTTGAATACATAAATATTTTTCCATACTTAATAGTAAAACTTAATAACAAAGTTTAGTTACTTAGCACCGGTTTTTGTTTTGTGTTTTCCCCGGCCCAGTGGTTTTACGAGCACAAACACACAACTTGTGTAATATACTCACGTATCTATTTCATTCTTCTAAATTTTTCCAAATTGCATAAAGTAGTGAAGGCCTTGGTTTCAGTGAGAATAATTTGTGAGGCAATCCCAGCATTACAGCTCCCAATCTAGTCTCATGCTGGTCTAAACTGGTCATTCGAGCATTCTGGCTAGCAGGCTTCTCGTAGACTGGATCAGCTACCACAATCCAGCCGTGAAAGCCCTTAGTTTATATATTTGGAAAATTGTGCAGCAACTTGCACAATTTGCAGCATTCTTTCTAAAATGTTCTTTGGGGGAGAAATTCCCACATTTGATCCTTCTTCACACACACCCTGTTGTGTGGCTGCTGGATCACTCACTACGCTCACCCACAGGGTGCAATTCATGGAGGATTGTAACATTTTGGCCAGGGCTTGTTTTGGTTCTGGCCTGATTCTGAACCACAGATTACCAAACATCTACATGGGAGAGCCCAGCATACACTGCAACATTTTTCTACGGGCCTGCAATGTCCTGAGATGGAGTTTACCCAATGAAACCTACAAATACTTTTTCGTGTGATTTCAAGTTCTCTAGTTGTAAAAAGTAAAAGTAAGTCTGTTGTATATCCCGTATATTTGAAGTTGTAGATTTTGCTCTGGGCATCAAGGCTGAGTTTTTCTGAAACAGGACCAAAGGTTATTAGAAACATTATATTCTGGTTGCAATTATTCTGCAGCATAACACACTAAGCAAATCGCCAATCAAGGTGGCGCAGTGAGGTAAACATGTACTACTCACAGTTGCGTGTGAGCTTTAGGCCACAATTTCACATCCTGGTAAGGAGGATTGGTCAATTTATCTTTCTACGTCTATGAGAGCTATTCTTTACCGCTTCGTACGAAGAAGAGATTGTGATGGCACTCACTATATAAAAACCAAGGGGCATATTTCCAACGTTAAGCGATATTTAACGCTAACGATGCTTAGCAACAAATTTTTTAATGCTACGCATCGCCGGAAATTATCGCAGAGATGACTTGCTATTAGCAAGGTTTATCTCAGAAGTGATAAAAATCCTCACGCTAACTGACAATTGAGAGATTATCGCTGGAAAACCAACGATAATCTCTCAAAGTTTGGCGTTAGCTTGATGATAGTGGCTTACAAACTTAGCCATGATATCCACCTTCCATAGGATATCATGGCTAAGTCAGGAAAATACCAGGTGTAAAAAAAGCAGTGCTAACCGCGGTTAGCTCTGCTATTTTTTATCACTAACAGGGTTAGCGAAATCCTTGATAATAGGAGAAATGTCGCTTAACAACATTTCTCCTATTATTTTTCTCTGGAACGCCCCCTTTGCATCTCATTAGAGATGCAAGGGGAAGCGTAGAGAAAAAGGGTGCTAACATGCAAATTTGCGTGTTATCACCCTGTTGCTGATAGGGAGGTAATTTTATCTCCGCTTTCTTGGCTTTTAAAGCCAAAAAAGCGGAGATAAATCCCTTGATAATATGCCCCCAAGTTCTTGTGGCCATTTCCATGCTTTGTTCAGCCCGAGTATAATAATTGGAGAGTGGCCTCTGGAGAGAATCAAAACTATGCTATATACCCAAGTCTAGAGCTGACATATGCCTTCTTTTCTTTTCTCTGCTTCTATGATAGGTGTGTTGGGTTTAGGCAATCCTTTTGAGCTGCCCTACTGACACAACTACACCCTTCTGGCACTATCCTGAAACATGAAATCACTGCTTCGAGTACTAACCTGTTCTTCTACAGGAACTTGACCTGTTTTTTGTGTGTTATTTTTTGTAATAAAGACTTTACATAGTGGACTGCGTCACCCTGATGAGCTATATGCTAGTCTTCCCTTTGCAAAACTACAGACTATAAAAACTGACTCTATACACTGAATCTAAACATATTACCATAATGCATATGAGATATTTATTTTTCTGCCTCCAAATGCGATCCTCATCTGCATGTTTAGTTTATTCTCCCAAATACACCTTCCTGCAGAGCATATATAGCTGACTTTTGGGTAATTCAAAAATGTGACAGTCTCTTTTCTCACACCCATAATGTAGCGGCCTCCAAACCTCTTCATGCTGAATTTGAAATAATTTTATCAACCCTGCCTCCTCCCCAAGAATTATTTTCTCATAGTTTTTATATCAAACGTTATTTTTCGAGAAACCTGAAATATTACAATGGCGGTTCAGGCGTTTACCTCCAATAGATGTTGATGTTAATTTACATTTGAATACTTTTAAATTTATCACAATAAATGTATGCAATGTAAAACACTGCAAGCAAGACACACTTTTGAATTGATATCTTGTGGGGCCCTTGTCAAAGGACGTATAACAAAATACCCACTGTGTTCCATTTGTCTCTTACACTAAATACAGTGTGTATAATTACTGATATACTGCAAGAGAGGGAATTAAAACGCATACGAGGAATTTGGGGTCGATGGATATATATCGTCCATGACATTTTAACAAAAAATATTATTCCTATTGACATATGTATCATGTACAACAATACAATATTTTTCACATTTCCGTTTCGAAATTACATTTCCCCAAGTATTTTAGAAAAATCGTACCCATGGATATCTTTAGAGCCCTCCCCCAAAAGAAGAGGTCCCCTCGCTGGTTGAGGCCTGCTGCCATAATGGATGGAATTACCAAAGGACAGTATTAGTCTAATTACCAAGATATACCTGTCATGGTTATTATGTGCCACTGAGGAGTTAGTTCAATAATTACATTTTTTTTTATTCCGGAGTTTTATATAGCGCAAACTTGACCGGAAGGTATTGGGTAATGCTCAGTTCTTGTTTACCTAAGCCTTTAAATACGTAATACGCAAAGTACAAACGCCATAAGAATTTTAAACGTCACAGAAACGATGTAATGTAAAGATAACTACAGAATGTTACTTATGACCATTAATCGTCTAATACCAAAAGTATAGTAATCTATTCCTATACCTATTAAGTCTCTATGTAATTTTTCACATTGTTTGTGACCGGGATGTAGCCTAGAAGTGTATAGAGCTTGGAATCTCAGTGTGATACAAGACCACCATAAGCAAGAGAGATGCCTTAAGGCCCTGAGAGTTCACCTTGAAAGATGGTAAATTAGATTAAAGGCTCTTTTTGTTCATAGCCACTAAGATTTTTCTATGACTTTTTCGAGGAGGGGGAGCCACTGAGGGCTGGAGCCAGGCTTGAACCAAAAGCCTGGCCTGGCTCAGATCGAGGTTCTCTTGGACCGTCAAGCTCAAAACGAGCTGAGCCTGCTTCAAATAGCTTCTGCCTGCCCTGCCGCCGCCGACCCTCCTGCTCCATTGTACAAACCGCCTTCCCGACCACCTTTTCCTGACGTCTTGCTGCCTCCACCCATCCCCAGGGCCGGACTGGCCATAGCGCACAGTTGGGGGCCGGTTTTGGGCCCCTGGGGCCGATTTTGTTACAGGCATAGCTGCAAAAACGGCCCGTACCAAAATCGGCTGAAAACCGGCCCCAGCAAAGAGCTCGGTGGCTTCCCCAACCCCCCGAGTGGGGAGGGGGGGCCAGCCGAGCACTTTGCCAGGGCCGGTTGTGGTTCCCAGTCCGGCCTGCCCATCCTTGAATGGATCATTTAAAATGCAGCAAGCTTTCACAGTGAAAGCACGGTCATGAAAGACCAGTGGTTAAATTGCGCAGCGTGAGTCCAGGAAACCGTGATGAGTTGCGGCTTCCTTATCTCAATCAAACACAGTGTGATCCTACTCAATTATTTTATTTTACCGTGCCTCCTTTCCTTCATCAGTGCATTTGATAGCCGCTTGAACTACATTGCTTTGGTATATGTGCAATACAAAATCCTCTCTTGTACATGAGCTATATTTAGGAGGCAGATGGCACCCGGCCCATCGCTTGGTTCACTATGGGCGAATATATGAGGTTACAAAGCAAGCAATTACAATGCATGCCTTTACAACGCATGCCATTACAATGCATGTTTAGAAACTACCATTCCAATGCATGCCATTACAATGCATGATACTTTTGGGGCAACAGTGGGGTAAGTGTTGTATAGTGTAGGGGTAAAAATTACTATTCCCACTCCATCGAGTGCAACAGTAGGGTATGTGTTGGATAGTGTAGGGGTAAAAATACTAACACCATGTACCCCAAAACCCATACCCATCCTAAAACTAAAAAATCGCCATTACTTACCTTATAATGCATTCGTAATGTCATGTGTTGTACTGATATGCGTTACAATAGCATGCGTTGTAATGGCATGCGATGTAAAGGCAGCTGCGTTGTAATAGCTGTGTTGTAAAGGTAGTGCATTGTAATGACTACGTTGTAATGGTTGTTTTCCACTACGGGCATCGTTGTCAGGGTGGGGCGGGTAGTGGCATGAATGCTTCCATGTTCATCTTAAGAAATAATCACTTTTAGCACATTCAACAATATAAAGTAATGTACTAATTCAACCGTTCCACGTTATAAGAGAAGTTTTTGTAATGTGAAACTTTTTTCAGCCACGGCCGCAGTGGGAGTACCTGCAGGGCGGTGATGTGGGGAGGGGAAGCGGCAGGGTGGGGTGTAGTAATGTATAGATTATGGAGCTTCCCAGGTAAGTAAACATATAAATGAATAAAACAAATTTTGTTGAGTGCACTGCATCCCCAAATGTGATGCAGTGCGTGCAACGAAATTCGTATTATTTATTTAAATGTTAACTTACCTGTAAAACTCCGTAATCCATACATTACTAACCCCCACCCTGCCCCTCCCTCTCCCCACGTCACCACCTTGCAGGTACTTCCACTGCCAGCCGTGTCTGGCTCTTAGAGCCCGTCATCAGTGTCCCACTTCCTCGGCTGTGGCCAGGGCCGGACTGGCTTACGGGCGGTTGTGTGTGCTGCGTCAACAAGTGAGCGATAAATAAATACTAATCTTTGTCCTCCTCTATCCTTCTGCTATCATTCCAAATCCAAATAACTGACTAACCTATACACCACTTAAAATGTACTTGCATGTTTCACTATACTAATTCAAAACTAATCCTCTGTGGGTCCCGGAGTAGCGTGCTACCCGCCGAAAAAGCGCTTCGAGGCCTCGTCAGGGGTAGTAAGCGCTATATAAATGCAATTACAATACAATACAATACAATACCTACCTTAAATTATCCATACTCCGGTTTTTAGCACCCCCCATCCTGCCCCCCCACCCCCCCCCCACCCCCCCCCCGCCCCGCCCCGCTTCTCACTCCCACCATAACTCCCTCCACGGGCCGTGGCTGGAAATTAGCCCCCAGCTCGGCAGCACACAGAAAAGCCCGGAAGCCAGTCCGGCACTGGCTTTGGCTCAACCCCTCCCTGTTAATTTCCTGGCTCACCCACCTTTAAAATACTCTACACAACTCATGCCAAAATTCTGATATTTGTGTTTTTGTCTCGCGGTGGAATCCACGGTGAGAAGGACTAAAGGACTTTGAAATGTTGCCGCTGTCCACCAATTCGCCACTAGATGGCGCTAAATCATATAAATCATGAAAAAGGACGCCTACCCACTCAGCCGCCTACTTTAATTCCCAATTGTCATCTACATAAATAAATATATATTTATTTTTAGTACTGAATGCAAATTAATCTGCGCCCAGCTTCTACCTGCTTAGTACTAGGATTCGCTATTCAATAGCAAAAATGGTAACCTGCCTGCACCACCCTGTACAACTTTTAGTGGGATGTGTTTTCTTCAATTTTGCATGCCGTTTATTTGAATGTTTGCCATGATGCTGCATCGACTCCTGGAAAAGATCACATAATATTGAGAGGTCGTAATTCTTATTTAAGTATAACATTTAGAAAACCCAGCCTACCCCTGACCGGAGACATGGGGCAGCACAATAAAAAGATCACATTTAAAGAATCCTTGTTCTCCTCTGTTTTGGGGGTTAGTTGTATGGTTTGATCGACAACAGGTCGAAAATAGTTTCTTTCATGCTGCCCGTTTTTAGAAGTTTGTTTCTTCTGATCTCGCAGCATCCTTCCTTATGCTCGATATGTTTCTGTGCCTTACTAGCACCTACTTGTACTGGTAGCAGCAGGGCGGTGGACAGCTAGATCCTGGCTCAGGACCGTGGGGTAGGAAATTTCCAAAACATATCTGACAGTACCTTACAGCTTGCTAAGGCACAGGGATACTGGAAGGCAGGCATCAACTCTCACTCACTGCGGGTGAGTCCCACGCATTTGGATGCTTGGCTGATCTGTAGTGCCACCCCTGTGGGAAGGGCTAGACCCTGATCTCTAAATGCACACCTGTTCAGAGTTCTGCTTCTGCAGAGCGGCTTCTAGGAGCTGCAGGGCTTCAGGAAGCAACAGCACCCCTCGTGAGCCCACCTACAGACTCCTTCTTTCGAAGAGAGAATGCCAAATTGGACCCTTCAGAGAGGTAATCCACAACTGTTGTCAGCCATTTGGTTATCTTGTTGAGGTTTTCTGGTTATTATAATCATTGTACATTCATTTTGAATGCTTTATCGTTGAACTGAGGCCAATACCTAACAACATCACGTCCTGTTCTTATACATATTTGTTGACTAGCTCTAACTCCCAAGAATTTCCCAAACTTGAAAGCTTTGCTCCACTCTGTTAGCTCCTGTGTGACCCTCCTACTGCCCCTGTTTGCGTTTCCGTACTTGCTCCTGGGAGATGTCCCCTGTCTGCTCTTTGTGAGTTCCCTTGCCTACTCCAGTGTGCCCTCCTGTGTCTGCACCTTGCGTGCTCCTTTGCCTGGCCTCGAAGAATCGCTTTATTAATATTCACTGTATGAACAAACTCACATCTCTGGAAAACTGGACTCTCCGCCCAGGTGCCTTGCAGAGCAATATCCATAATCAGTTTTTACAATAAATTACACCTGATACACAGCAACCGTACAGCCAATTTGTAATCACTACTCCCTAGAATGCCTAAGACCTTATCGATCAGTAAAACTAACCACTTCAATTATGCTGAATTATTTATGCTGTCTGCTTTCCATCCATAAAGTCATTATCCTCGATGACATGTTCTCCTTTGCAGCAGGAACACGCGACCACTGCAATGTCTCAGTTCTGCCCTTCTTAATGAAAACACTACCGAACCTGCTGAAAAATGTCCACAAAATTATTTAGCAATCAGAGACTGCCCCGAGGGCAGTGGCAGGTTGCAGGTGTCTCATTCCTCCTAAGGGGTGTGCACCACTGAATGCTTCTGTTTGAATGCTTCAAATATAGCCTTCATTCCCCTTTTTCGGCTGGAGCTCATCCCCTTCTGCATGGGGTGACCGGCGGAGGCGAAAGGGGTTATGGGGGAGTCCACGGAGGCCGCGCGCTTCATCTTCAGGAACGATCTGGCGTGGGAGCTGGCTTTTGCGCGCGACGTAGTGGCCACCAGACATTTCTGGTACTGGACCTGAGAGGAAATACATAAAGGGAGAGAAGTTAAGAGCTTTATTGGTTCATCCCGCTCATACAACCGCGTTCAATATTATTGCTCATGCCAGGGAAACCACAGTGCCCAAGTGCGTCATCTCTGGCTGTAGCAAAATAGCTCGGCTAACTAAACGAGTGACAGGCTCATTTTGTGTCTGCTGCTGAAGGCGGGTTTGGCGAGAAGTACCTGCTGGATGAATGGTTTAATGACGCCAAGCAGTTACCAAAATAATGATTTCATTAAGTGCTTTTATGGAGGGAAACGGCAATGGCCAGTTGGGGACCTACGAGAAGGGTAGAACGGCTATTCCGTATCTGTGCCCTAGCACCATCGCTGCTGATGGTATCCTTCTCCTGTGCTGGGCCCTAATGTAAATGGGTGTGGTCATGACGAGCTCAGCTCGTCATGAGCACACGAGAGGTATACCTCATGATGAGCTGAGATCGTCATGACCATCGAAGGGGTTAAGGTGGTGACTGGGGGTTCGGCTTCACATATTGACCTCCTTTCGCAAGGACTGCATGCCAAAGTCAAGAAAAGTTGAAAGAGGTGGGTGGTATGCACACCACGTTTATTCAATGAAATCATTGTTTAGTCCTTGAGTCTTTAACCCCTTCGATGCTCATGACTAGCTCAGCTCGTCATGAGTTACGCCTCTCGTACACTCATGATGAGCTGAGCTCGTCATTGTCTCGGGATTTTCGAAAACCCAGCACACAGCGGGAAAACCGCTAGCAGGTGTTAAACATCCTTGGCAATTTGCGTGCTGAACTGGGCAGTGCCTTGCCCTGAATACACCATCCTTAAGTACAACCATGTGGGGAGCGCATAGTCAACGCTCCACTCCCAGTCGCACTGCACATTTCTGGATACCAGATCCAATCGTTTACAATTTGTCTCATATGTGGATCAGTCAAAAAAGAGGAAGAAAGTATGGCAATATTAGGGTCAAACTAGGATGAACACGAACAAGCATAAAACGGATGATTAACGGTTGGATCTGGTATCCAGAAATGTGGAGTGCGTCTGGAAGTGGAGCGTTGACTATGCACTCCCCACATGGTTATAGTCAAGAAAAGGCCATGGTTCAAATGCATGAGAAGCAGGGTAAGTGATTGTGAGGACAGGGTTGGAGGCAAGGCTACAAAAAAAGCAAAGTATCCTGTAACTAAATTATTGTTCATTCACTGACAGGAAACTGCATATAAATTGTCTCAATTATATTTGAACATATTATAGTTCATATTGTATTTCATTTCCACAACACAGATTGTTGAAAGTTAAAGGCATCTGCAACATTTGATACATTGTCTCTTTAACTAACTTGTAATAGAAGAGGACACTGTGGCATCTATGTTACTCACATATATCCCACAGGGAACATTTGCTAATACAAATTAGGTCTGATCACTGTGGGGACAACTAGTTTAGTTGGTTTTCCCCCCAACTACAGCATTCCTTACACCCCCCCACAATCAATAAAGAGCGATAGTTGCCATGTGACTCTGACTAATGTATGAGACCTTCACACAGTCCTGGCTTCTTAGTCAATATAATTTCGAATGCTGAGATTTTGTAGGTTATATGTGCAATGTTAAAAGCAAAACTACAAGTCCCAGAATGCAGTTATGTGAGCTCAAATGGGAGGACAATGCTCATCTCATCAAGATTAAATAATAGCTAAGAGCATTAACAGATATGTGTTGCAACATGATTGAAACTAATTTTTAGATCAGCCAAGACATTGGTGTGGTGTCAGGGGACCGTAAAATGTGCTGTCCTAGTTCCATCTTATTATGACTGTGCCGATGTATTGTGCACCAACATGTAAATGAACCATTGGGGTCAAAACACCCCAGTGTCCTGAAATTGACAAAATGGTCCACTCTTCAATTGGACGCAGTTGAAAAAATAAACCATTGGGGTATTGAGAAACCAGTGTTCACAGGTTATAATCATATTGTACAACTTCCCAACCTCACTGAATGGTCAGCGCTAACATGTGACTAGAGGCATCCTTTAGTTAACACCTGTGGATATAGCCCATAGTTGATGTTAGACTTATGTGTCCAGTACCAATGTCAGTGTTTTTTCAATTTTTATTTTTCTTAATAGATTTTATATTGAAGAAAAAAGGCATGTTACATAATTAAGGCACAGGTAATCAAGGAAACTCACACAATACACAGTCTTTACCCCCTCTGGTGTACATATTACAGTATCTAGATGGCAATAATCATTATTAGACATCAAATCCCTTCATAGCGTCTTCTCTAGCTATTGCAGCGCATAAATCTCCCCTCTGTATGTGTTCCACTGTCCCCATATATGTGTCCATTTGCTCGGGCACCCCCTCGCTTCATAGATAGATTTTTCTGTCACCATGCACCAGTGCATATCGTTGGACCAATCCAATATTTTTGGCAGTTATGGAGCCCTCCAAAGCAGTGCGATGTTCCTCTTAGCGATCATGAGCCAAAGTGTAACCCACAGTCGCTTCCTGGTGTTCAAGCCAGTTGGATCCCAAATATTCAACAATGCTAATCTTATTTTGCAATGGATCTGTTGCCCTAGTACTTCCTACATTCGACCTGCCACCCACTCCAAGTACCTCTGGATCACATCACATTCCCAGAGTATCTGTGCCCTCTTGCCCACATTGCCATACACAGCCGCCCTCCGGGATGTAACCCATGCGAGCCATCAAAGGCCCTGACAGGTAGGTTCTATGAAGTAGTTTAAGTTGGGCCAGTCGGAGCCAGGAGGAAATGGCCACTTCACGAGGGGAAGCGACCACCGCCCGCCACTCCTCATCATTCAGCCCTGCATCGTGGTCCCATTTGGCAAGCAGGCTGGCCAGAGGATCTGCCATATTGCTAATGAGCTTTTTATAGGGATATGGCTTTGTCTGGCAGGTCTCCGTTGAGTATCCTATCTTCAAGTGGGGTGGAGTGAGGAAGGTCGCTACCTTTGGGGAGAACTGCAAGCAGGGCATGTCTGATCTGAAGATATCTAAAGTATTCAGACTGAGGGAGTTCGTATTCCTGCTGCAGTCAGGAAACGGGCACCACATCCCCCGGTTTCCCTAGGTTGCCCACCCTGGAGATGCCTATGAGGTCCCATTTGTCAAAGCCCTTCAGCAGGATCAGCCTACCCAGTTGTTCACTGTGCCAGAGTGGCGTGGCTTGTGTGAGTCTACCCTCCCAGCCCAGACTTCTATTGGATGCCTTCTATATAGCTACTGCGTGTCCGGTCGGGCCAGACAGGGCAGGCCGCAAAGGTCATGCATATATCGTGCCTCCGAAGCAACCCCCCGGGAGGAGCCATATATCAATTTGAAAGGCAGGGGTCCTGTGATCTGTAGGTACATTGATTAATGGCCATGAGTTGCACAGCCCAGTAATACTTCTTAAAATCTGGAAGCCCTATACCCCCATCAAACCAACCTAGCATGAATTTATGGGAGGCAATGCGTTCTGACTTGTCCTCCCCCAAGAGACCTCGGACCACACTATTGAGGTCCCTGAAATATGTAGCAGAGACCGGGAGCGGGGTATTCTGTAGTTCATATCGAAGTCTGGGAAGAGACATCATCTTGAACAGTGCAGCGTGCCCCAAGAGAGTCCATGGGAGCGATTTCCAGTGTTGGGCGTCAGCTTTAAAACGCACCAGAGGCAGCAGGAGGTTAGTCTGCAATGTCTTGTGGTGCTATAAGACGGGGAGGAGAGTCAGTTTCCAACTCTACCACAATGTGCTGGGACTTGTCCCTGCGATCCAACCATGACAGGAATTTACCTGCCTTGTTTCCCACATCATAGATCTTACTGAGCGTGGCCCGGTGGTGTGCCTTAGCAGCCTCTGTAGCTAAGTCGGAGAATTCCTTAACCTTTATGCGGAGGTTCTGGCGCACTTCTACCGAGTCATGTATCCTAACTGCATTTTCCAAGTGAAGGATCTCTTCCTCAACGCGTGCCATGGTGGCCCTCCTTTCCCTCTGCTGTCCCTCAATCTGTGCCAAGACCACCCCTGTATAACCACCTTATAGGCCTCCCATAGTACTGTTGACGAGTCAACTGAACCCTTGTTTTCCTGAAAACATAGATCCGTCTCGCTCAGGTCCATGTCCCCGGTGGAGGGGTTCATGCGATACCAGGAGTTGATTGGTGCCACATTGCCAAAAGTGGGCTTACCCACCTCCAAGTTACATCGAATGTGCGAGTGGTCAGAGATCCCCCTGGCCAGATGTTGTATGTCTTTAACAGTGTGAAATTGGTGAGTTAGCATCAGCACGTAGTCTGTCCGGGACATGCTACTGTGAGGTCCCGATAAATAAGTGTATTGAAGATCGGTCGGGTGTAGGCCCCTCTATATATCGACAAGGTCCATTGCGCCAATAAAGCTATGAATCCGCTTGCGGGAGGGCGGCAATTCCCTCCGGAGCCAACGATCTAGTGAGTCAGAGACAATAGAATAAAAGTCACCCGACCAATAATCTGCCGTCTGGTAAGCTGAGAAGGAGATCACCGAGGTCTATGTTGGCTTGGGTGTGCAAGCCTGGTGGTATATAGACTGAGACAAGATTGAGTGTGCACCCTTCCCAAGTCCCAGAGAGGGCTACAAATCTGCCCAGAGCGTCGGTGCGAACCAAGGCAACAGTCAGGGGGAACGATTTCTGGACCAGGATGCCCACTCCCCGGGAGCCAGAGCCGAAAGCCGAGTGGGCCGCTAATTGGAAACCCCAGTGGGACAGGGCCTTGCATGCATTACCTAGCAAGTGGGTCTCTTGTAAGAATATGACATCCAGAGTATGGTGCTTTAAAAATTGGAGAACCACACCCCTTTTGATTTTATCACCCAGCCCGTTGCCATTCCAAGACAGTAATTAAAGCTTTTGTCTGGTCGCCATACCCATCACTCCTTTCTAGAGGAACATAAAGGTCCAGAGGATACCACCCAGAACGGTCCCCAGAGGGAGCCTGTCCTGAGCTCCATGAACCAGTCATCAACGTGTACCACAAAGAAGAGGAACCTGTATCTGGCCTTATGTGAGACCTGCCAAATGTATCATGCCTGTGCAACAAAAAAAAACAATACACATAGAAACAATCCCACAACTCAAAAAACAACCCTTGAAACCCCCCTCCCTGCCTCCCTGCTTGGCGGTGTCAAAACCTCCTGCCCGCCCAAACTAGAAGAGTGCCTATCGCCCTCACCAAACTTGTGGGTGCGTGTAACCCACTGAGCACCCGTCATGGCAGTTAGCAGCTAGTAACCATAATTCACAAATTGAGATGGACTGGAAGCAGCCATCAAACCCCCCAAAATATTGTGGGACCACTACAGGAGGGCCTGGAACCAATGGAAAGTCACATTAAGTCTATTGTAGAAGAGTCTCCAGCGAAACCTCATCACAGTTCGATTACCTGGTCTGCAGTACTGGGGGGGGAAGGCCGTTGCTGCGAGCCACCCCCAGATGCGAAAGAAACCCACCACACTTATGGAACTAACATACAGACCAGTCACTTCGGCCCTCCAGTAGCCGCCTCTTGCTCTTCAGGTGGGGTACTTCTGCCGGATATGCCAGTGCCCTCCTCCAGTCTTGCTCTCTGGATGCGATTGTTCCTCGGGCCTGCCACATCCATCGAGCCAGTCCCAGGCCTCCTCAGGGGTGGTGAAAAACCAGGCCATCCCCTCCGATTCCACCCTCAGCCTGGTGGGGAAGAGCATGGCATATTTCAGTTCCTGCTCACAAAGCGCCCTTTTTACATCCAGGAAACTGCGTCGCTGACGTTGCACCTTGAGGTCCAAGTCCGGGAAGAAGGTGATGCGACTGTTCTGGTATGCCACTGGTGTCACTGACGGGGCACACTGCAGGATGATGTCTCTGACCCAGAAATTAAAGACCCTAGCCAGCAAGGACCGTAGGGGACTCCGGGTTCTGGCCGGCCGCCCGGCACTTGATGCGCCCTTTCGATGGAAAAGAAGTTGGAGAGACCTGTCAGCTTCAGGTAGGTGGTGATCAATTCCTCCACAAAGAGGTCCGCTGATGGCCCATCTGCCCGCTCTGGCAACCCCAATATGCGGACGTTGTTACGCCGGGAGCGCCCCATATAATTGTCCATCTGTGCCTCCAGTTTTGCGGCGTGGGTCTGTATGGCCTCCATCTTACGCTGCAGGTCAGAGGTGTCCTCAACCAGTGAGTTTGTTTTGATATCAACGTCTTTCAGATGAGTGTTCATTAAGCGCATGTCTGCCTGGATAAGGGACACTTCCGAGGACACAGCATCAATGCGCGATTCCAATGATGTGCGCACTGTTGTGATGGCTTCCATAATGTCCCGTAGTGTTGGTTCTTGCATTTTCCCACCGGTCTGTGGCTTCTCATGCACAGTGGGTCCCTCCTTCGAGCTTGCGCCGGAGCCACCATCCCACGCATACTTATTCAGTTTGGCCTGCATCGCTGCTTTAGAGCTGTGACCCCCTGCTATGGAGTAACCGGCTCCGCCGGCGGGAACTCCAAAATGAAGGGGTACAAAATGGACCTGTGCAGTTGGGGGGCTGCCTGAATCATCAATTGAACTACGGCAGGCCAGGCCTGGCTTAGTGGCACAAGGTAAGGGACACAAACATCCAAGCTCAGTCAGCAGAACAGACCGCCCTCAGTAGGATGTCAGGATCGGCGTCCTCCGCACAGCCACGCCTCCATCAGGGCCCATTCCCAGCTGGGCCAGGCAGTCACTCGAGGCCCCCGATGACAATAGGGCCCAGCACCCCCGGCAGTGTACACCAGCCCAATATGGCTGCCGCATGTCTAGCCTCCCTCATGGCCTCCACGAGGAAAGTCAGATCTGCCCCAGCTCCCACGTGTCTCAGTGGGCTTCACCAAGCCTATGCATTGTCGCTTATTATAGTTGGAGCCAGCCGGGGAAATATACTGTGGAGCTTAGGGGACTGGGGACCCAGAGGCGAATCCACTGCACTCTGGCCAAGTCTCTCAGCAGTGATGAAATATGCCCAGTCTTGAATGATGCCACACTGCTTTCAAATGCAGTAGGCGGCTTCCGGGCACTACCCCAAGCAGGACGAGGGACACAGCAGCCATCACTCACCGGCACCGATGGTTGGGGCAAATAAGATCTCGCCGCGGCCGGCAGCAAGCAGACAGTCAGGATCTCGCCGGAACCACGCCGTTCGGGCGCCTCTCAACACGCCGCCTCAGCCGCGGGCGCAGACTCAGCAGTTGGCGTTACGGGTGCTCAAACCATCACCAGCCCCCTGGAGTGCGTGTAGGTGCCGAAGAATTGAGGGTCAGCCAGATGGGGCCGCAGGACACAGTGCGGCAGAATCAGCGCAACAAGGGTGGCGGCTCCTCTCCAGGCCATATGCATCAGCAGCTCGTTCTCCGGAGTCGCCAATCAGTATTTCATGGGGATGATCTAATTCAAACCCCCTCACTTTCTGCTGCATTCCGGTGGATAGATACACCAGGTGCCGGATCAATGTAAGACGGATAAATGCACAGGCGGGTGCTCTCGGACGGAGCCGCCTCAAGAAGCGGCCATTTCCCCTGACCACCAATGTCAGTGTTAATTCATCATCAGTGGTTTTCCAGGATTCCAAATGAACACATGGTGTATCCTCATATCCCCATGAGTCTAGCACCAAAGGATACCTCCTTTCTCGGTCTCATTATTTTTGGGAATTCAAGAAGCCCCAGGTTATCTTGTCACGTAGCCCATGGATGTCGGTGCTAAGTCTGTACATCCAACTCTGCTCGAAGATAAGAAGCAGTAGAGTCATATCTCTTATACTGGTCTCAGTTTCTCAGTAACGCACCATTCCAGGTCTCTGTCACTGTGTCCCTTCTTAATGAAGTATTTTGTCGGTTTTGTGGCATCTCGTTTGCACCATATGGTGCTGAGATGTTTCATTATTCTCATTCTAACACTCTTTTATGTTACCCCTACATACAGTAGATTACAAGGGCATCTTATGATGTATACTACATTTTTGCAATTTCAGTTGGGCAGGTTTTTCAGTCTCCTTTCGGGTTGAGCCCTAGATCGACTTCCTTCATCCTCTTTGTGAAGGAGCACACGCTACAGTTACCGCAAGGGGAATGTCCTCCTGGTGTTGGTATGCCCCAGAGTGCTGTTTATCTGTTATCTGCTGCTGGTTTACTTGGGTGTGTGCACCAGCATATATTCCAAATGGTTAGCTCTTCTGAAGAAGTACATAGGTATGCTAAACCCAAGGCCACCAACTCCAGTATACCCCAGTTCTTGTTTATGATTTTTAGCAACTTATTAGACAAGAGGTGAAAACATGTCACACAGATCAATCTGTCCTGAGAGGTCCTTTCAAAAGTACATATCAATTGCTCCCTTTTGTTATTTAGGGCTCTCTTATTAGCTTTTCTGATGATATGTGGAGGTTGCTATCTTTGTCAGCTTCTCAGTGAGTCTCTTTGCATAGGCCTGTTAGTCCTTCGCATTTGAACAATTTTGTCTCAGACATAAGAACTGACACACTGGGAGGTTCTCACTAAGGGATCTCAAAGCAGAGTATGTTGTTCCTGTTAGTTTCTTTATAGTTGTCTTCTGTTTCCAGAAGGCCCTCATCAGCACTTAATTGTAGGCCGAAGAAGGCCAATGTCAATCCACCTATAGTAATGATGAATCTAAGTAAGGGGTTCAGTGTGTTGAGCCAATGAGAGAATGACAAGGAATCTTCCTTACTCCCTTTCCAGATTAGCAGCATACCATCTATGTAGCGCTTCCACAACTTAATATGTGCCCTAAACGGGTTAGAGGGATGAAGCACTTACTCAGACTCGAAGGAGTGCACATACAGACATGCCAAGCTGGGAGCGAATGTGCTCACCATTGATGTCCCATGCACTTATAAGAATTCTCCCCCATACTCAAAATAGTTCTGAGTTAAGGCTAGATGTGCCAAATCAAGAAAAACTCATGGTCTGTCACTGGTTCCCACACTATCTCATTTAGGATTCTGTCTATCACCTCAAGGATGGGATATTAGTATATAGTGACTAAACATCTAAGCTAATGAGTATCCTCCTGTCCTGGTCAAAAGGTATGTCCTTGATGAGGTTTAGCACATCCTTTGTATCCTCTAGGAAAGTAGGCATTTTTTTCGCCAAAGGTCTCAAAAACACATCAAAGAAGGGTGAAAGGCGTTCGAGTGCGGACCCTATCCAGGACACAACTGGTCTACCAGTGGTGGGGGGCTTGTAAATATCAGGACTTTTGGTTGTAATTAGCTCATCGATAATTCCCACTCACATCTGCCACAGGATATACTCACCATGCAAGCTGCCTGCACAGCTTCAGAGATGTTTCCTGCATCAGGTTCGCACCAGAAGACCGCACACTGGAATCGCTGGTTCCCCACATCCACAATCAATGCAAAAGTTCGGGGGTCCTTCCCAACGCCAATAAAGGTCACATAGCGGACTTGACAGTCCCAGATTAGATCTTCATCGTCATCCCCCTAAATGAAATAACATATAAAATAATATTGGAAAATACACATAGATAATTGCCTGAAAGACCATATACACCTCCAATTTTTGCACACAGGACGTCCAAGTTACTACAGATGCTGAAGCCCTTTTGCACTGGGGGTTCTAGTCTCCAATTGAAAGTAACCTGAAGACATCCACAAATTAAAGTCATTTAAATATAAACCACAAATTCAAAGCTCTAGAGCTCGAACCAAAGTGTTAAACAATGGAGATGTCCAGGGGACAACTTACAAATACTTTTCAGTTGCAAGTTACTAGTCAATTTACCTGCTGTTGTTTTTGGCCTGGTTGAGCAATGCCTTTCCTCTCAAGAGGCTGGATTAAAATGTGGTTAAGGTCATTCAGCCCTCACACGTTCTTAATTAAATGATTTAGAAATTCGTTCCGGTTTAATAGTCTGATAGTAATCTGATGTTAACTCCATGTGGATGGTTGGGCTACTGCTAATGCCAAATAGGAGAATAGAAAGGGGCCTGGAAGGCACGGCTCTACCAGAGTCATGGCCGGTGGGCATTCAGGTACTTAGAGGCTAAGCTAAGGATCCGCATCTAATACAATAATTTTTTTAAAAAAATACACTCCGGGACTAGACAGGAGTGATGTAATCAGAGGCCATCCAAGATATGGTAATACTTTCTAAGGCCCACGTCTTAGCTGACGAGTTCTGTTACTGTAAGACAACAACGCGAGCAGTTGCTTCTTACAGTGGAGATGCAGTATTTCCAGACTTCAAACTGGACATGATCGCTGAACACTGTCACTGACATTTAACAAACTATGGTGCCCCAGCCAGCAGCATATGAACTACAATAGGGAAGGTAAAGGAAGGTGGGGGGTTCTTTGAGGGCCTCAGAGGCATACCAGCAGCAGTGCATGGAAATCTTCCGTCTCTGGTTGTGACAGGAATAAAGATGGGAAGTTGGCCCTTTGTGAAGAGACTGAATTGAATGTCAGTTCTCCCATTAAAGCAGTATTCTATTTGGAATTGGACTAGAAAAACAACTAGTGATGAAGTACATAATGGTGCCCAATGACCCCTTATTCACTTGCTTCAATTGACCTTATAGACAACCCTTAACATAATGGATAGAAATTGCTAGAAAGCAAACCCACCACATGGGACTGGACCCTGCATTAAAGCATATATAGTGGTATAATTTATTGACACCTAGATGCGACTCTGGCAAAAAACCCAGGCAGTGAAACATGTTGGGCTTTCCTTAATTTAGACCCAGGACTACACTCCACAGGAGGGCACACTAAAGAGATACACCTCACAGGAGCGGAAACTAAAGGGGTACCCTCCACAGGAGGGGACACTAAAGAGATACACCTCGCAGGAGCGGAAACTAAAGGGGTACACTCCACAGGAGGGGGCACTAAAGGGATGCACTCCACAGGAGGGCACACTAAAGGGATATACTCCACAGGAGGGGGCACTAAAGGGATACACCTCATAGGAGAGGACACTAATGGGATATACTCCACAGGAGGGGGCACTAAAGAAATACACTCCACAGAAGGGGGCACTAAAGGAATACACTCCACAGGAGGGCACACTAAAGAGATACACCTCACAGGAGAGAACACTAAAGGGGTACACTCCACAGGAGGGGGTACTAAAGGGATTTACTCCATAGGAGGGGACACTAAAGGAATACATTCCACAGGAGGGGCCACTAAAGAGATACACCTCACAGGAGAGGACACTAAAGGGATATACTCCACAGGAGGGGACACTAAAGGGATACACTACACAGGAGGGGACACTAAAGGAATACACTCCACAGGAGCGGGCACTAAAGGGATACACTCCACAGGAGGTCACACTAAAGGGATATACTCCACAGGAGGGGACACAAAAGAGATACACCTCACAGGAGAGGACACTAAAGGGGTACACTCCACAGGAGGGGGCACTAAAGGGGTACACTCCACAGGAGAGGGCACTAAAGGAATATACTCCACGGGAGAAGACACTAAAGAGATACACCTCACAGGAGAGGTTATTAAAGGGGTTTACTCCAAAGGAGGAGACACTAAATGGGTACACTCCACAGGAGGGGGTTCTAAGGGATATAATCCACAGGAGGGGCCACTAAAGTGGTACATTCCACAGGAGGGTACACTGAAGAGATACACCTCACAGGAGAGAACACTAAATGGGTACACTCCACAGGAGGGGGCACTAAGGGAAAACACTCCACAGGAGGGGGCACTAAAGGGATAGACTCCACAGGAGGGAGCACTGAAGAGATACACCTCACAGGAGAGTACACTAAAGGGGTACACTCCACAGGAGGGGGCACTAAAGGAATACACTCTACAGGAGGGGGCACTAAAGGAATACACTCCACATGAGGGGGCACTAAAGGGATACACTCCACAGGAGGACAGACTAAAGAGATACACTCTACAGGAGCGGACACTAAAGGAATACACTCCACAGGAGGGGGCACTAAAGACATACACTCCACATGGGGGGCACTAAAAGGATACACTCCACAGGAGGGCACACTAAAGAGATACACCTCACAGGAGAGGTCACTAAAGGGGTACACTCCACAGGAGGGAACACTGAAGGGATACACTCTACAGGAGGGCACACTAAAGAGATACACCTCACAGGAGAGGTGAAGAACCAGGGTTTCACCCAGCGGCGTCAGGGGCACGCCTAAGATCTTCAAGTTCACCTGTCTTGGTATACAGAGACACGGAATACTTCTGAATGGCATCAGAGACCAAGTTTATTAGCTGCAGCTACTAACAGTGATCCTAGAAATACATCACTGTGTAAATTCTCAGGAGACTGCTCATTTTACTAAGGCGAGACGTCTCCTTTCATATCCAATATTCACATTATAAATGTACACCCACTGCACAAAATTCTAGCCAATAAGGTACATTTTCAAACAAAGTATCACATAACAAATACTCAATTTACAGTATCCCAACCCAAAAGTTAATTATTAGGAATGTCCCAAATTCAATCTCCACAAGCCGGACAAACCTATAATTGAAAGCATAACCCATGTAATGAAGAAACATAAAAAAGAAACAGTAACAGATGCTGAACAAGATAAGGCATGTGCAAGGAAACTAAAAGTTAACGATGTCCTGAATATTGATTGGCAAACTCAGACAAAGATCGATCAGGGAAATTGACTTTGCGAGGTCAGTTTCAGGTGAAGAGGTCAGTTTCTTACAGTTCATTTCAGAGTCAAAAACAAACCTAGTTAATGTATACATGAAGAAAGAAGGCCAGGCCACTTTGTTCGCCAGGCTACCTTCACAGGCCTACTTGAGGGCAACACAAAATGGTGGCACAGAACAAAATGGAGTCAGACTCGAGAATTACAAATCCTCAGACCCTCCTTTTGCCATTACGTAGGCAGTAACCTAAGACTCATGTTAATCTGAATCTAGGTCTATATCGATATTCATTAGGTCATCAAGGTGTTGCTGTAGCATCATCTTATTATTCTCTACTTCTCTTGGGACAGGTCTCCGAACACACATAGTAGCACAAAGACTACAAATAGCGGGACCACACTGGATGCAAAGACAACAAGAGAAAATGATGGTTAAAACCCTACCAAGGAATGTCAGAGTCTTCCATCCCCATTTGGACAGCAGTCCCCAAAACCATCCCGTCAATGACCAGTCTCCTTCGTCTACATGGATGGACTCCGAGATTTTATACAACCTAGAGATAGCTTGGTACACTGTAGGGGCATTATCTGGTATGTAAACACAGCAACTGGATCCAATCAATTTACATACTCCTCCTCGATCTACAAGTATGATGTCGAATACCATACGGTTCTGCAAAGTCATAAGGAGGTCCGCTTGAAGCTCAGCTGTAACATTACTAGGAGCACCTGCTGTCTCATTAATAGTAGCTTCAACAACGCGGACAAGCTGTCGAATATGACTACTATTGATCATAGGACCCGAAAAGGGCAGGAAGCCCTTGAAGAAATCTCCTACTTCGTGTGCTGCAGTATCTTCCTGATTGAAGACACTTCTACCATATCTCGTTCTATGATAGTCTGAAGCAGTAGTGTATGTAAGGGGAAGCAGAAACGCCACATAACACGTTCCTGAAAAATCAGGTGGCAACCATGTGTAGGCTCTGTCATGACAAACAAAATATGTGCCTTTAGCTGGCACAAACGGTGGAGAAGTCCGAGTTGAATAGACATAGGTTTGAGAACACACACTCTTACCTAGCTGAGCTTTCGGATTCTGACCATTACCTTGCAAACAAAAATGGCCTTGGTGGGGTACAATCCAAATAGGGGGAGACCTTTTTCGTCTCACCTTCTCTGTCAAGCTGGTACTATATCCAGTCACGTTCCAACCAATGTAAGCCTGCACCTCATCCTTAGGGATAGCATTATGTGCATCAATATCTCGGATCATAGCTACTATTCCCCTTATCAAGGCACTATTGCTCGAGTTATCTTTAAGGGTACGTAAGGGGTGTACCTCATTTGCATAGATAAACATGGTCTGAAAATCCCACACAGACCCATTAAAAGAAAAAGGCAAACCAAATATGGAATACCTTTATCTGTCGTATGAGGCATAAGACCACAAACCCAACAATTAGTGGTATTTACTACTAACTGATGCTGATGCAACAACTGTATGAACGAGTTGTTGACAAATTCTGATCTCCTTGTCTGTTCATGTTCAGGCAACGTATAAAACTGGTGCAAAGAAACAGCAGTGAAAGAAAGCATAGGTTGGGAGGTGGGTGCAGATGTCTGTTGTGTAGCATAGACAGTCCAACCCACTCAAGCTAACGTGATACTTAAAAACGTCAAAAAGCACAATATTATAAAACATTTGCTATGTATCAATGTACAAAATCTTGTCTTAAGATCTATTCTCTCAACATCTCTTTCAGTTACAACAGACTCCATCCTCTAACGTGCTGCTCACGGCAATTTTCCTTCTTCACTCAAGTGTGCGTCCAGGCGTCCTCGACGTCCCTAGAACCGTAGACCTTTTGTCAATACGCGGGCCACCCCTTAAGTCTTATACCGCGACCCTGCAGCTGAACCCGGATGGGGGTTTGAAAAAGAAAAAGAAAAATAGTCTCTTGTCTGAAAGAGTGTAATTCACAAAAAAAATTCAGATTTTATTTGCCTTTTTTAGACCTTAAGTTGTAGCGTTCTTTACCAGGCACAGTTTGATCCTGAAAGAGTGTCTCTGGGTGCGTAGTATTAAGTCTCAAACACGGCGGCACAGCTTCTTGCAAGACTTCATCATCCGCACGTTCTGACTGAGTCCATTCCAGAAGTGCATCGCTAAAAGGTACAAATCTCGGAACCCTTTCACTCTCGGAATCGGCAACACCTTCCCGGACCCACTTATCGTACGGTAAGGGCAAAGGTATCTTCTTGCAATGGGTACCATATACCCAGTTTTTCTTGCCGAACCCTTAATAGCAGTCCGAGTTGATAACAGGACTTGGTATGGACAGGTCCATCTTGGTTCCAAGTTCTTTGAAATTCCTAGTTAGAATCCAGTCGCCAGGTTGAATCGTGTGGCCTGCGTCTACAGAAACTGAAGGCAAAGTGTCATGGACCTGTTGTTGACGAACAGGCAATTTAGCAGTCAAATCATGTAAGTAGTCAACCAACATAGGGTACTCGATATCACTGTACTTCTTAGGCCTCGGCACACCCCAGACACTCGCCGGACGTCCCAAAACAATCTCGTATGGGCTAAGTCCCACGTGAGAATGTACTGTCGTTCTCGTGGACAAAAGTGCCAATGGTAAGGCATCGGGCCATGTAAGACCAGAGTTCGCTTGCACCTTGGCCAACTTCAGCTTCAGAGTGCCATTATAGCACTCGACCAGGCCTGCTGACTGGGGGTGATTCGCAGCGTGAAATTTCTGTTTAATACCCAGACCCACACATCCTTTCTTCAAAATCTGACCCACAAATTCACTTCCATTATCACTCCATACCATCCTCGGCAAGCCATATCTGGGAAAAAATTATTTTAGCAAAACCTTGGCTGTAGACAAGGCAGTATTATCCTTTAGGGGGTAGGCCTCTATCCATCTGGAAAAGGCACAAACAACCACAAGGACATACTTCAAGTTATTGCATCTTTCCATATGAATGTAGTCTATCTGCACTACCTCGAATGGATACGTTGGTGGAGCAAAATGACCCGCTGGAGTTGGGGTTCCCTTTCCAGGATTATGCATCAAGCAAATCATGCAGTGTTTAACCAAATTCTCAGCACACCTAGAAATTCCACCATTCTGCCATACCGGACCCAACAACTTACATATCCCTTTTGAACTTATGTGAGCCAACCCATGAGCCATAGTAACCACCGGAAGCACATATGCATCCGGCAACAACCATCGCTGGTGCTCTGACAACTCAACCTAACAGCCTGTTGAATCCAACATTCCCATACTCTCTCTCCACATACTCAATTCTTTCTCAGTAGCTTCTGCCTGACTCATCTTCACACTTTCTGTTGTATCTTCACACATTCCTCCTTCCACAACCCATCTGGCAGGACCTGCAAGATACATCCGACTCGTCACATCTTTCGCCGTTTCTCTCGCTACTTCATCTGCAAACACATTCCCTCGACCCACATCATCCGTAACCTTCTTATGCGCACTACACTTCACTATCGCAATTTGGGTCGGCAAAGTAAGTGATTCAAGAAGTTCACTCACTAATCGTCCATGCTGAATTTTCGTACCATGGGAAGTAAGAAATCCTCTCTCTTTCCACAAGCGACCAAAACTGTGTTGGCTATCCGTATAAACATTCACTCCCTTTCCTTTTGACAACACGCATGCTCTAGTCAATGCTATCAACTCTGCTGCTTGCGCTGAATTCTGTGCAATACGTGCTGTTTCAACAATCATGTGCAAAGTTGTGACAGCATATGCTGCAGTCGTCTCTCCATTCGGAAGCTTAAAGCACGAACCATCTACCCATAGGGTACGATCAGGATTCGAAGGAGGAGTGTCTTTCAGATCAACTCTGCCCTTCGTTTCCTCCTCTGTCCGGAGAAAACAGTCATGCTGTTCCTGAGCATCTATCTCTATAAAAATCAGCAACAATGTAGCTGGATTCAATGTGTTGCACTGCTTGCTGTGCACATGGCTAGCCAAAAGCGTCAACTCATAACCTGACAAACGCGCACTGGTAAGATGTTGAGTCTTCGTTCTATTCAATAGGGTATCCACTGCATGTGGGACCATCACAATCAATGTATTATCCAATACCAAACCAGCAGACTGTCGGATAGAAACAGACGGTGCCGCTGTAGCTCTTAGACAACTAGGCAACGCCCTAGCTACCGGATCTAAAGTAGCTGAAAAATACACACATGGGCGCTGCTTGTCTCCAAATTGTTGCATCAACACTGACAACGCACAACCTTCTCTCTCCTGTACATAAAGTGTAAAAGGTTTACTGTAGTCGGGGGTACCCAACACCGGAGCAGAACACAATGCATCACCCAATTCAGAAAAACTCTTCTGACATTCGTCAGACCAAGGAAGAGGGTGTGGTGTGTCCTTAAGAGTAAGTGCCAACAAAGGTTTCGCTAGCAAAGAAAAATTTGGAATCCACTGTCTACAATACGAGGTGATACCTGAGAAGGCACGCACCTCTCTCTGTGTGCATGGCACAGTCATTTGGGCAATCGCTTGAATACGCCCTGGGGTCAATCGTCTTCTCTCCTTTGACAAGAGATGACCTAAGTAGGTCACATCTTGGCGGCAATACTGCAACTTCGAAGGTGACACTTTATGATGAAGGTCAGACAGGTGTCGCAACAAAGAAAGAGTAACTTCTTTACAAATCTCTTCATCGTCAGCAGCAACCAACAGATTATTATTATTAGTATTAGGGAAATTTGTAAAGCGCCTGGTGTACGCCTACAGGCGTGTCCCCGCGCTATGAAAAGCGGGGTAAGTAGTCCAAGCAGCCAGCACAACCGTCTACCGTCTGAATAAGTGAGTCTTAAGTTTTGTTCTAAACATGCATTCTGAGGACTCCAAGGGTAACTCTGACGGAAGGTCATTCCACTGCTTCGCTACCAGATATCTGAACGACCTTCCCCCCATACGCGCTTTCTTAATTTTTGGAATTTTTAGAAGACCTGTGCAGGAGGAGCGCAGAGTCCTTGTTGGCTCATACCTGGTGACCAGACTCTGTAGCGGGGCAGGGGCTTTGCCACCCAGAATGCGGTGACACGTGGCAAGGGCTCTGAATTCCACCCTGCTCCTAACAGGAAGCCAGTGCAAGGCCTGGAGTGCTGCCTTTGAGGAAGATCTTCTTGGAAGCCTCAGAATAAGGCGAGCGGCAGCATTTTGCAGCACCTGGAGGCGATTGAGAGCCTTTCCCGTGGCCCCCAGATACAGCAAACATCAACATACTGAATAAGAGTAGCACCAGAAGGCAATGCAAGAGTATCAAGCTGAGTTTTCAAAGCCTGACTATAAATGGAGGGACTCTCACAATAACCTTGAGGAGCGCACTTAAACTGGAAACTGCGGCCTCCTAAAGAAAAGCCAAAAATATCCCTACTTTCCTCAGCAATCGGAATACTGAAGAAAGCGTTCTTCAGATCAATAACAGAAAACCAAGCAGTTGAGGCAGGGATCATAGTCAATAAAGCAGTAATGTCCGGGACAACAGGAAACTGTGGCACAACAATCTCATTGACCTCTCGAAGGTCGATCACAAACCGATACACAGGTGGCTGAGAAGAGTCAGTACGATTAAGGACAGGCAGAACAGGACTGTTACACACATTACCTCTCGTTTCTTCAACCACACCTTTCTCAAACAAATCATAGATAATCGCTAAAAGAGCTCTTTCGCCATCACTGGAAATTGTGTACTGAGAAATGCGAGGTAATTTAGCATTCGACTTAAGGGTAACAACGTAGGGTGGAATCTGCAAGAGACCAACATCATTGGGACCTGTAGCTCAAAGTGTGTCAGGGAGAGAACGCAGTTCCAGTGGAAGGCGATCCTTAGACAGATACATCGGGGAAATCACTTTGTAATGTCGCATGCAATCTTTTCAACAAGTCCAAACCCAACAGATTCTCGCCACAGCCAGTGCCACAGCCAGTCGTTAGAATAAGGGGAGCCTCCAATTCACAGGGATCAATAGAAAGGGGCAGAGGACAAGAAACCGGGTTCCAAACTGGGGCGGCAGAAAATCCTACCGAAACATTGGTCAAGCCAGACAAAGGTGCGCCAGGGAGTTTAGAGTGCATGATAGAACTCTTTGCTGCACCAGTATCCAAAAGAAAAGGTTCTGCCACATCTGATGTAATCAATTCAACATAAGGTCCACTCTGGTCTACTGGGACTGACACTACTCCCTCCCTTTGTCCATGGCTGTCCTAACTATCATTAAAACCATCACTCCCAACATAATAATCATCAGTGTAGTACTGAGCGAACTGGACGGACGGAACATTCTGTTGGTCAAAATAATTCATAGAATTCTGAGGGGAAAAGGAACATTCATTCTGGGGAAACGTACCACGTCCCCAACCCCTAGGTACTTGTTGGAAACCAACACGACCTCTCAGACCAGACATACCATTCGCACACTGTAGCAAGATCGGGCAACTATTCTTGAAGTGACCTTTTTCTTTACAATAAGCACACTGATTAGGGCCTAGCGGGAGTCGCGAAGCAAAAGACTCAGACTTCTGCAACAGTTTCTGAAACTGTGGGGGTTGCTGAAACTGGGAAGGTTGCTGAAACTGACGCTGATTAGGGCGAGGCGGATAAGCCTGCTGCAGAAGAACTTTCGTTTTTAATTTTCTAGTCTTCTTCTCTACTTTATCCTTCTCATCTTTATCTCTATTCTCATAGTATTGTGCAGTAGCCAATGTCTGGGCCGAAGAAGAAACAGCCCATGAACTCTCAGAGTCCTTTAACTTATTAGAAAGTTCAGGAAGTACATTAAAAACAAACTTATCTACAAACAACCTCTGACCACCTTCTGTACTCATGTCCTGACCACTATGATCAATGAATGTTTCCTCAAACCTAGTGAAGAAATCAGACACACTCTCGTCTTTCTTTTGTTTGCATGCTGCTAACTTGTCCCAATTCACCCGCAGAGGAGGCATCATAGTTTTCATTAAATTAATAATCCTACTAGGTAGTTCTGCAACTAAGGGTTCAGGTTTGGCACCTCCTACCTGCCGACCATCTGCAGTAGTAATAATAACCCACGTATCTCCTAACTCTGGCGCGTTATCCTCGTGACGGATCTTCGCCCACAAGGGTTGAGGAACTACATTACCCATTAACATATCTATGTCAGCTAAATTCATAACACACGCATAAACTGTCTGAGACAACTCCTTGTAATAACCAGCAGGATTTTTACGGGGGTCAGGCAAGGTCTGCTTAAGAGCCAGGACCTCAGCTCTCTTCCAAGGGACATGCACCCACACTCGCTGAAAATGAGCCGGTGCAGCCGCAATACCATGAGCGGCATCAGCCACAACTGCCTCTCTCCATACAGGGGGAACCTCTCTCATAGGATACTGCTTCACTTTTCTCCTAACAGAAGGGTCAGGTTGGAACAATGACTGAGGTGGAAGTCTAGACCTAAAAGTGAGTAGTGTCTCTACCGCTTCCTCAACATCGGAACCCACTATCGTCCTTTTAGCAAATTCAGACTGAACATTAAGCAATTCCAGTGGAATTGAACCCAACTCATTATCTTCCCTCTCATGACGAAGGAAGGTACACATGACATCAAAAACATACCTTTGTTTTGGTGCCTCCCACTGTAGGAAGATATCCATAACCACTTGTGGACTGTACTTGGAGGTATTCGAAACCCATCTACGAGCAAGGAGATCTAACATTGCCCGCTCTTCGGGACCAGGGAGCTGACTACGTCTCCGTTCAGAAACAGTGGTCATATACAGTGACCCAAAGAAAGGAGAGAAAAGACTAGTGACAGTCTCAGTCATTCGTTGCCGAGCAGAAGGAGAAGAAGTTGACATGAGGACAGGAGACAAAGTGTTTTGAAGCGCCAGAGACGTAGGGACAGAAATAAGAGAAGTCAAAGATAAAGGAGTGTAAGGCAAAGGAGTTTGAGGCAAGGCTGGTGGCAAGGCTGGCGGCCCTGGAGGGGGCTGCGCCGGGGGAGGAAGAACCACCTGTGAAGCAACGGGTGGCTGAACAACAACAGGGGTTGAACGACAACAAGGGGTTCAACAACTGGAGATAACGGAGGTGAACATAAGGGGGTGGTAATCTCAGTAAATGTGACATCAAAGGATCCTTTTCAGGGTCTTCAGTCACATTTGAAAGGGGGGATGGCAAAGCCGGGTAACATTTGTCAATGGCCATGCAATGTTGTCAATCTGACTCTTCAATCGCACGATCTTCTTCATCTTCCCTAAACTGCCTAGCAGCTTGCATTACCGATATATTCCTTTCCTTCCTATCTCTTTTAGCTTGCTTAATTTCTCGCTGTTTGGCTTCCTTACGCCAAAGGCGGAAAGAGTCAAACATCGCCAGCCGGGCTTTCTTCTTAAATAGCGCAACTTCTAGGTTATCTAAAACATCTGATTCAAAACTACCATATTGGGGCCATCGTAAAACACTATCTTTCCTTGTATAATGGACCCATACTTCATTAAAGGTAATGGGACCTACACCATTGAATAGAATAGATGCTTTGAATAGAGCTCATAAGTTGGAGTTCCAACCGGAGGTATCGGACACGAGTCGGAGTCCTCCAATCGGGAATCCCTATTACAACTACAACAAAACCATTTCCTAAATTTGCTAAAACAAGTCATCTTTTAGCTCACTAGTCTTGCTTCAAACTTCAAGGGGTTATCAAAAATGATACACTCGCAAATATACGAACCCCTCGGCTTCGACTATTGCAATGGCCGAATCAAAACCAAGACACAAAACAAAGTCGTGGGAGCGACCCACTTATACTTAACCAAAATGTCTGTCATGGCACCAGAAGACCGTCTAACGTCTCGCCTTACAAATCATAACAAGAGGGCCCAAGACAGGGCGACAGTCAGGGCAGCAGTCCTTCGCAGTCGGAAAGGGGAAGCCTCGCAGAAAAAAAGCCTTCGGTTAATGTCGACATGCTGGGGTCGATGAAGTGACGGCCGCCCTCCAGAATTTCCTCACGGGGCTCCTCACAATCTTCGGGCTTGGATCAGTACCGCTGAAGTCGCCCCACATTGGGCGCCAGTTGAAGAACCAGGGTTTAACCCAGCGGCGTCAGGGGCACGCCTAAGATCTTCGAGTTCACCTGTCTTGGTATACAGTAACACGGAATACTTCTGGATGGCATCAGAGACCAAGTTTATTAGCTGCAGCTAGTAACAGTGATTCTAGAAATACATCACGGTGTAAATTCTCAGGAGACGGCTCATTTTACTAAGGCGAAACGTCTCCTTTTATACCCAATAGTCACATTATAAATGTACACCCACTGCACAAAATTCTAGCCAATAAGGTACATTTTCAAACAAAGTATCACATAACAAAAACTCAATTTACAGTATCCCAACCCAAAAGTTAATTATTAGGAATGTCCCAAATTCAATCTCCACAAGCCGGACAAACCTGTAATTGAAAGCATAACCCATGTAATGAAGAAACATAAAAAAGAAACAGTAACAGATGCTGAACAAGATAAGGCATGTGCAAGGAAACTAAAAGTTAATGATGTCCTGAACATTGATCGGCAATCTCAGACAAAGATCGATCAGAGAAATTGACTTTGCGAGGTCAGTCAGGCGAAGAGGTCAATTTCTTACAGTTCATTTCAGAGTCAAAAAGAAACCTAGTTAATGTATACATGAACTAAGAAGGCCATGCCACTTTGTTCGCCAGGCTACCTTCACAGGCCTACGTGAGGGCAACACAAAATGGTGGCACAGAACAAAATGGAGTCAGACTCGAGAATTACAAAACCTCAGAGGTCACTAAAGGGGTACACTCCACAAGAGGGATCACTAAAGGGATACACTCTACAGGAGGGCACACTAAAGAGATACACCTCACAGGAGAGGTCACTAAAGGGGTACACTCCACAGGAGGTAACACTAAAGGGATACGCTCTACAGGAGGGGGCACTAAAGGGATATACTCCACAGGAGGGGACATTATAAGGATATACTCCACAGGAGGGGGCACTAAAGGAATACACCACACAGTAAAAAGCAGAAAAGGAATACACTCCACAGGAGGGGGCACTGAACAAATACATTCCACATGAGGGGGCACTAAAGGGATACACTCCACAGGAAGGCACACTTAAGGGATACATTCCCCAGGAAGACACACTAAAGGGATACACTCCACATGAGGGGGCACTAAAGGGATACACCTCACAGGAGAGGACACTAAGGGATATACTCAACAGGAGGGGACATTGAAGAGATACACCTCACAGGAGAGGTAACTAAAGGAGTAAACTCCACAGGAGGGGGCACTAAAGGGATACACTCCACAGGAGGGGACACTAAAGGGATACACTCCACAGGAGGGGACACTAAAGGAATACACTCCACAGGAGGGGGCACTAAAGGGATGCACTCTACAGGAGGGCACACTAAAGAGATACACCTCACAGGAGAGGTCACTAAAGGGGTACACTCCACAGGAGGGGGCACTAAAGGGATACATTCCACAGGAGAGGACACTAAAGGGATTCACTCGACAGGAGGGGACACTAAAGGAATACACTCCACAGGAGGGGGCACTAAAGGGATACACTCCACAGGAGGGCACACTAAAGAGATACACCTCACAGGAGAGGTCACTAAAGGGGTTTACTCCACAGGAGGGGCACTACAGGGGTACACTCCACAGGAGGGGCACTAAAGGGAAACACTCCACAGGAGGGGGCACTGAACAAATACACTCCACAGGAGGGGACACTGAAGGAATACCCTCCACAGAAAGGGGCACTAAAGAAATACACACCACAGGAAGGGGCACTAAAGGAATACACTCCACAGGAAGGGGCACTAAAGAAATACACCTCACAGGAGAGAACACTAAAGGAATACACACCACAGGAAGGGGCACTAAAGGAATACACTCCACAGGAGGGCACAGTGAAGGAATACACTCCACAGGAAGGGGCACTAAAGGAATACACTCCACAGGAGGGGAAACTGAAGGAATACACTCCACAGGAAGGGGCACTCAAGGAAAACACTCTACAGCAGGGGCACTCCAGGGAGGACAGACATGGTAAACAATCTTAACAATAACACTGACGATAAATCTTCATGGGACAGTTCACTTCCAGACACAGACTGCCCCCATAAACTTCTCCCAATCACATGCAGACTCAGGAACACACCAATGACAAGAAGCCAGGAAAACTGGGCAACCTATATCAGTGTACCCAATGGTAGATACCAAGAGGAGTCTGCTCTTATTTTTCGATGTGTACCACTATGGTTCCATAGATTTATAGACGGTAGCAGAAAGCACACTTACATTTGCGTACAGTTGTTGAGCATTAATAAAGCGTGATTATTTGGGAATAAACTTGCTTGATCGAGTCTGCTCATCCAGTGTGAACTAATAATTATTAAAACGTACTAATCATGTGATGAACTAAACCTGCAAAGGTTTTCAGAAAAAGCACAATGTAAAATGTGCAAAAGTGATCTAAATATTCACGGTTTCTTAAAACTGCGATGAAAAGAATGCAGAGGAGAAATAAGCTGGAGAAATGAGAGCTGACTTATGTTATGAGAGCGATTTACCAAATATATTAAGGAACAGGGTGCAAAAGTAAATGCCAAATATTGTTATAAAATTTGATAATGAGAAGTGGCTTAAAGTAGAATGATTCTTGTTGTGTTTATTTTCATGCTAGAAAAGTGATTGTGTATTCCTTTACATTATTGCAAATAGATACAATGTCTACATGTAAATATGCTATGTCGATTCTTTTAAAATTATGATTTTGTGTTTTTTTTTCCTATGTAAGCATTGGAATTATCCTTGACAAGTGTATTTTTTCCTTTTACAAACAAAGGCCTCAAATAATGTATGTTGTCCTTTATTTATTTATTTAAAATGCTGATTTGTTTGTTTCCCTATTGCTGAAGTTTCTTTCTATGTTAGAGTATTTCTGTCTATGAATGATAGTGACACATTTGTTGCAAATGAACATGGAATCTCGCACGGATGTTCAAGGTACTTGGTGTTTCGAGTTTCAACGTGCTTCCTATTTCCGAGGTAGTTTAACGTTGTATAAAGGAAACAAAGTGGTTTGTCAGTGTTCTGGATGACATGGACCGGAGAATGAACATGTCACAATCACACCATGAATCCTAACCAATGGAAATGTGTAAGCCGGTGAAGAAGATACATTTGAGGTTTTGACTTTGAAACAGTTCGAGGTTTACCTCTTCAGTGCTCATGACAAGGTCAACTCGTCATGGGTTTTACCTGCCCTGTGCTTATGACGAGTTGACCTTGTCATGGATAAAGGGATTTATTAAATGTTAGCACCCAGCGGGAAAACCCCTAGCAGCCAAGATGATAATTAGTCTGTGGAAGGAAACGAAGGGGGTCTTGCTCTTTCCGTCTTTACAAGAACTGATATTGCTGCTGCTGCTGGCTGGCTGATTGTTTCCTTTGCATTTCTGGACGTGACCTGCTGTTGGTCCAAACCTTGATTCCCTGAACTGAAGTATCCTGATTATCTCTCATTGCACATTATCTTCTGATGATGTTGCGCATGCTATACCTTTCCGATTCAAGGGTTGCCTGTGCACAGACTTTGCTCATTGATATAGGGTTGTATGAAATCTCAAATTGCATTCTGAAATTGCAATATGCATTTTCTATTACTCTCTTTCTCTCCTCACACCAGTAATTGATTCATGATGTATTTGACCTATTTTGCATCTTATTGTGAGATTACCTGTATTCATTGAATTAACCAAAGTACTGATGTTCTAATGTATTTTGTGTATTAACCATTCATATTTGAAGTTTAGATAAAAGTACCTAGATAAATATACTGAGTTTGTCCTTATTATGAATGCTTTATTTGACATGTTATTGCTAGACTAATGTTGGTTAGGCAATTTCTTCATTATAGGTACACACGAGGATAATGCATCCATTTATATTTATCTGAGTCCCCATTAGCTCCTAATAAATTCTATCAGAGCACCTCATAAGTTTGTAAGTGGTTGCAGAGTTTCTATGGCCCGAACTCTTTGGTTATAATAGATTTATATTGTAGTTTGGTTCATGGTTAATTGATTGACATTGTGACAGTATAACATTTTCATGCCGCTTCTGCTGGATCAACATCAATAAGGTTTTGAAGCCTCTACATGCAGCGAGGGTCTATACCCACTTCCAGACACTTAAAGGTGCATGCCTATATGTGATGTAGTATGTAATATTGTTGTTTGGGTGCCCTATTTAGTATCCCTCTCGACTCCTTTGTGCTTAGTAGTATCTTGGCTTACTTATCTTCAGGAGTGTTACCACAATTGTGTTTTCACAGTTATCCCATTTGACATTTACTGCTCTTCACAACTTTAGTGGTTTCAGCACCCACCAAAATAAAACCAGTTTTATACTTTGCAAAATATATAGGATAAGATTAGGCAGTGCAGTAATTATTCCACCGTCACTCTTTTATTGTGACAGGATTGTGCTGTTGGCTTGGCCTACCTAAATCCTCAACTGTGCTCTCACAGACATGCTCTTACCCTCTATTGCCGCACAATGCATACAGTATGATAGGAACTTACCAACTGCAGGGTACTGAAGGAGATAATGTGGTGAGGTATTTCAATCTATTGTTTTATCCACAGTCCAGGGCAGAAAAAAAACAAAGGCCTGGCTCTACTTAATGGCAACTTTAGTAGGGGAATCCATATTGCTTCAATTTTTCTTTTTCCCTGATGTGGACTACTGTGTTGAAAATATACAATGCCATGCTTTTCCTGAGCTGGCCTCCACCATGTCCTCCAAAATGGCAACTCTGAAACCTTGGGCGGCAAACTGGTGGCTGTTAGGTCTTTGGAATTTTGGAGGGAAAATGGCAAGACGATTTTGAGCAGCAGAAGAGCTGCAAGAGATCTCACTGGAAGAGGGGGAGTGTGTTATTGCGTCTCCTTTTGTTGCAAGACTGACAAGTTTTCAGTCTGGTTATATGTTATATTTCCACATTACCCGCTAAACTGTCACTTTCCTGGTGTTTTCAGTGAAACCACAAATCTGAGCATGGATCCCAGCATAAGGACTGAATTCACATCTAGAAGAAATAGAAACTTTTTGGATTGGTAATACCTGCCGCCAGATCACCCGCAGTAATTTTACGTTGCCAGCATTGTGCTAGCACCAGAAATTATTAAAGTGTAGCTCCTGGCAATACCATGACTGCCCTACTTTCAATACACTGTCAGCACCTTCTTCTACGTCTCCTTTCAGCATTTATTCACCTAGGTTCTGTGATTCCAGCACTGAATGCCACTTTCCCAGAGGAATCCTATATTGGCATGACCACTGTAGAGTGAAACCTTGTAGCTCGGCCTTCGGAACCTACCTGAGTAACTGCACAGCTAAGCAGCTGTCACTTGCACTCAAAATAGGAGCACAGGCAGTGAACCTCCTGTCTCAGTCTGTACAGAACTATCTCAAGCACTCCACATAAACTAAAAACATAAACTTAAGCTTATTGGTAGACTCTCTGGGCCTGATTACAAACTTGGTGGACAGGGTTGCTCCAGTATAAACGTGACGGATATCCTGTCCGCCTAATTACAATTCCATTTTATCCTTTGGAACTTGTAATATGGCGGATGGAATATTCGTCCCATTTGTGATGGAGTATTCTATCCACCAAGATCCTAATAGGGCCCTCTGAGGCCTTGGCTACAGTTATTACAGTGAAGAGTGGAGGTGATGAGGTTGGGGAAAGCAAGAAAAGGTAGCGGATGGAGTTTTGATCCAGATGGCTTTTTAAATGACCATAGTCAGTGTGCAAGGATGAGATGTCCTACTTGAAGCAGCAGGCCTATCACGAGTGGTTAGAGGGACTGGGACAAAAGTCTGATGTGAGGACAAGTTTTCTGTTTTGCCTGGAGTAGGCAGCACGAGTTTTGAGGGTGGCAGACCTCTCCCCCCGCTCTTACCAGTGTCCATCGCGTTGGCAAACAGAGGGACCGCCACGGGCAGCAAAATGTCTTGCAATGCCACTGCCCTGGAGCCACGAGCATCTGAATTATGGTACACAAGTCTGTCTCTTCCTTGAGATGGTCCTTTGGAATGTAACTTAAGTTTAAACTGACCGAGCTCTCTCAGACCGTTCCTAATGAGTGATATCCCTCTTGACAGAGACGTCATTAAAATACTCAATGCTGGACATGCTGCTCGACTGGAGATGTAAGCCCAGTAGAGCAAAGAGGCATAGATAAGAAAAACCCCTCTCCAAGTTTCCACACGAAAGTGCTATAAGAAAAGAAGGACAAAACAAGAGAAAACACTAAAAACATCGTAAGTGTTAGAGAAATGTATGACATTTCCAACCGTACGTGATACAGCACATTACCGCATCGTTCATTTGGAAGAGAAGTCCTTGTTGACAAATGAACAACATTAAGGAATAGCTAAGAACAGCATAGGGATTATACCCAGAGCACACGAGCAGCAATCTGAAAACCAACAGTGGTGACATACCAACATGTATCTATATACGTGCCTACAGACAGTACAAGCATAATTGCTCTCCCCCGCCATCCAGCCAGTTACAATTCTTTGAAGTAACAGGTCTTAAAGAAGATGGCAAGAAAAGCAAAATAGGCCATCGAAAAGCGTGTTGACCAGTCTGCGTGAAACACCCCAGCTCACAGCACAGCATTAGAGGGTTGAGTTGCTCACCCTTAGGGTTTCATCTGTGCATGTAACCTGGTTTTGGGGTGCATTGTGTGTATGTTTGGAGTGTAAGTGATGTGGATGTCGAGTGAGAAGAGGTATGAATGAGTATGGGGGACTGTGAACTTGGATTTTCTAATTAGTTTTGTGTTTTAGGTTTAAATCTTTTTATTATTGGAAGACAGTGCAATGTAGTACAATAAGCAGTGTGGTTACACCAGGTATGAGTAGTAATGCTCAGCGGAGGCATGAAGTACAAGGCTATACTGGTAATAACAGCAATGTCCAACCTGTCGGGGACGAAAATTCACTGAACCAAGAAAATATTAGAACTAAAAAAAAAACAAGAAAAACTTCCCCCCGCCCTTAGCCCCGCCCTCCCTTCCAAACCCCCCCTTCCTCCCTCCCCCCACCCAGTCCAGAGCTTCCAACAGTCTCTCTACTGCTCATTCGTTCAACTTCTGAGCATCTCATGCCTCGAGGACCTAAGGGTCTGTAGCTATAGGTGCCGTCAGGCGCAACAATCTGAGATATCTAGGACACGTTACCTCCGTGAATTCAGTCAGCAGTAGAGCCCTAAAAGGTTGCCAGAGTTCCTCAAATTGGTCCCCCTTCCCTGCTGCGGTGAGTGACAGCTTCTCCATACCTAGCACATGCCACATCCGGTGGAGCCAGCCTATGGTGGTAGGGACATTGGTGGCACGCCAGTGCTTAAGGATGTTCTGCAGCACAGAACAGGTACATCTGAGGAGGCAAGATGGCCGCCGTGACTCTGTAGAGAGAAGTCGCACTCTATACTCTCTCCCTTCCTAGGATGATGGAGTATTGGTGACCCCAGGGATGTGGTTTCTGACTGACCGTACTTCCCTGGATACAGCTGATGTACTTATCCCGGTCTGGTTGAGGGGATCGTGGGAATCCCCTGTAATAGTAGTAAAGAGGAAACTGACAGACTGGCTTAGCTGTTGGAGAGGTTTTCTAAACGGCATGAAAGTATTCCCAAAGATGTCCCAAAGATTGAAAGCGGATAAAGATAAACCTGCAGCACCAGGATCGAGTAAATCTTCAGGCGCCGCTATGAGAGAGGGGGCTATCCCAAAGACAGCCCCTGCAAGGAAAGCGTTGGATCTACCGAGCCGTAATATGAAGATTACGCCAGTAAAGCAGCAGGAGAAGAAAGTAGAAGCGGGACCTGAGACCCGATCAGCACTGCACAAATTGGTAAAAGAGAACGCACCAGACGGGAAGCCCCAGCGAGCGCATGCAGCGCATGGAATTGGAAGGGACCAGAAGAGGCAAGCGACTTTACCTGAGTCGTTTACTACGAAGATCCCTCTGGCGATCCCCCGCATAGAGCTCCCCGCAGACACACAGCGGCAGAAGGGACAGCAGCCGACAGTTACCGGCGAGCAGAAAGAGACAAACGCGGAAGCAGACGCCGCAGACCGCGAGGACGCAGGCAGCGGCAGCGAAGCCTCGGCTGCTAGGCAACAGAGAACCAGCGTTGGAGGCGGTATGGAGAACGCGGAGCAGCAACCAGAAGCTCCAGATGCCGTGAGAGGTGAGCAGACGGAGTCAGCGGCGGGTACAACAGTGGAATACGAACCGGTCAGTAACATTGACAATAGTAATGCCCCTAAACAAACTATAACTATAAATATAAATAACGAGCTAATGCTAGACGCTCTTTTGGCAGTAGAGGCGGAACTGCCTGATAATCGCCTGAAGACTACTGAAGCAAGCTGGGGCAGCACGCAGAGTCTAACGGAGCAGCAGGGGTCACAGCACGGGCTCTGTCTGGTTCAAGACTCAGGGAGAAATAATAAAAGCCTTGACAGAAGTGCGAGGGGAGGCTCACCAGAGTTTTTTTCGGTTAATGAGGGAACAGACTCATCAGAACTAAGTGAGTTGGAAACAGAGGAGGGGGAAAGTGGGTCCGAATCTACTCCCAACTCAGACATTAGCAACTGTCCCAGTGAATTAGGTACAAAAAAGAAAAAGGGTACTTTGGGAGCAAAGACAAGAAGTGGAAGAGGCTCAAGAAGCAGTATGTCTAAGAAATTATCATGGGACTACGCCGCTACTTCAGAAACCTACAAAGAAAGTGAGCAGGAAAGAGGGGAAAAGGAGGGAAAGCAGGATAACCAAAGGGTAACCTTAGAAATGTTGTTTGGAACCCTGAAGCAGATGCAAAAGGAGGCAAGGACTGAGAGCAGAAGGGCGAAAAGAGACACGAAAAAGCTGCAACTATCATTAAGGAAAGTAAGCAGAAAGCAGGAAGAGGTCGAGGAAAGAGTGTTACAAGTGGAAGAGAGGACTAGTAGGGTGGAAGACGAAGTGACTGATTGGCAGACTTTTAAGACGGATCAAGAAAAAGTGGTGGAAGACCTCCAGTGGAAGCTGGAAAGCTTTGAAAATCGTCAAAGAAGGAACAATGTGAGACTTTTGGGGGTGGAAGAGGGAAAAGAGGGACAGGATCCTAGAGGGTATGTGGTTAGGATCTTGGAAGAGGCCTTTCCTAACTCAAAATGGCAATGGGATCTGGAGGTGCAAAGAGCACATAGGGACCCACTGTTCAAGAAGAAACCCCGGGGAGGGCAGGAGAAGGAACTCCCAAGAGCAATGTTGGTCTTTTTGGGTAATTTCCTAGCAAGACAGGAGATAATCGACAAAGCTAGGCCTGATTCAAGAATTACAGTGGATGGTAACACTTTTTTCTCAAGGCCAGATTTTTGCCACGTCACCGTGGAAAGAAGGTGGAAATTAAGACAGATGATTGGTCCTTTCCAGAAACAGGGGGCAGAAGCATACCTTCTGTTTCCATCTAGATTAAAAGTCATCAAGAACGGCTATGTCAAGATGTTTACATCTGAGATAAAAGCAGCAGAGTATCTGGCAGAAGTCACAGAGAGAAATAAAGGGAAGGAGAGGGGTGCAAGAACCAGAACCCTATCACAGTCTCCCCGGAGAACTCCACCAAAAACTCCATAAGGAAGTTAGATGGTAGTGCCATTTGGTTCAGATGGCACTATCAAATGAGTTGTTGAAAGGATGGGAGAGAGTAGCGACACTGCAGAGTTCGGTCGGCTACACATAGGCCAGGATTGGCCTATTTGCCTGTAGCAAGGGGGGGGGGGGCTTCCAAGGGGTGGGGGGCAAGGGGGGGATGGGGGAGGGGGGAGGGGAGGGGAGAGACATACAGGATGGGTATGAGCACAGTAGTGGTGTGGCAAAAGGAGGTAAAAAAGGCTTTATGTCAAAAAAAAAGGCTGTAGGGGCTGAGGCGCACAATAAAAGGGTAACTATTAATCTCGGCTGGTTTAAATGGGAAATGGTAATGTCAAGAATTACTAATGTCCTGTAGAATTGTATCAATTAATATCTGTGGTCTTAATGAGATTAATAAGAGGTTAAAAACAGCGGCACTGTTAAAATCTTTTAAAACAGATTTAGTGTGTATTCAGGAAACACATATAGAGGGGACAAAGGCCTGTTTACTTGACCAATTAGGCTTTAAGGTGTTGGCAAAAACCAATCAGAATACTAAAACAAGAGGAGTGGCGATACTGGGCAGGAAACAGGATATAATAGTTAAAAGAAAGCTGGAGGATAATTGGGGGAGGTGGGCCATAGTTGAACTACTGTTTAGGGGGGAAACTCTTACACTTGTCTCAGTTTATGGCTCTACCGGAGATGATCCAGATATTTTACAATTTCTAGACACTGAACTTGCTTGTTGGCCTGAGCCTATTATACTATGTGGTGACCTGAATATTCATGATTTAGATAGTAGTTTTTTAGACCCTAAAAGGAGGTACGTAGGGAGGAAAAAAAGAACCTATAGGGCTCTAGTAGACTTGGTAAAGAATAACTCTTTAGAGGATCCCTGGGTACATTGTCATCCGAATCTCAACGGGAGTACTTTCTTCTCAGCACCACACCAGATTTTAGTCAGGCTGGATTATTTTTTAATAACAAGAGGGCTAATAACAGATGCCAGGATAGAAAGAGAACCGAGGATCATTTCAGACCACAGCCCACTTGTATTAGATGTAAATATTGGGCAAAGGAGAAATAAGGAGCCAACACAGTGGACCTTTGATAGAGTACTCTTGCAAGATAGTGAATATAGGGAAAGGATGGTGGCATGGATTAACGAATTCTGGACAATCAATAGAGGTACTTCATCGCCAGGAGTTGTGTGGGATGCTTTTAAAGCTGGTATAAGAGGAGAGACCTTAAGCTATGTTATCCGATTACAAAGAAGAGAAAGGGAGGAACTGGAAAGAAATAATGAAGCACTAAGGGAGGCTGAGGAGGAGCTTATGTTGGCCATACAAGCACATGCGCCAGTGGAGCAGAATCTGTTAAAATTAGTTGCCCTTAAAGCTGTAGCTATGGAAGGGATGGCAAAAAAGACGGTGGAGAAATATTTAGCCAATAAAGAAAAGGCATATGAACTTAGCGAGAGGGTGGGGCATATTCTAGCGGTGCGAGCTAGACAGAGAGACGGGATGGCTGATATTAAGGAGATGAAAAACAGTCGCGGGGATAAAGTTAAAGATACGGAGCAGATTAGGGAGGTTTTTAGGCAATATTATATGGAATTGTATAAGGCAGATGGACATGGAAGTGAGGAGGATATGCAGGCGTACCTGAGGGATATTGAGCCATCTCACCTGGAGGAGTCAGACAGAGTTGAGCTGGAAGAAAAGTTTAAGATGGAGGAATTTGTAGAAGCACTGAAGGAACTGCCATCTGGAAAGGCTGCTGGCCCAGACCAGATCCCAGTTGAATTTTATAAGGTATTTCAGACTCCTCTGCTAGAGGATATGTTTAAAATAATGGAGCTGGCACAACTGGGTGAAACTGTTCCATGTTCCTGGGGTGGCGCAGACATCATAGTTATTCCTAAGAAAGGTAAACCGCCAGACGTCCCAGGCTCCTACCGGCCCATCACTTTGATGAACGCCGATGCAAAGGTGTTCTCAAAAATAATGGCAAAAAGACTCTCTAAGAAAGTCGAATCCTTAGTTATACCCTCTCAGCACGGATTCATTCCAGGGAGAGGGACAACTCACCACACCAGGCAGGTTATCACGGCATTCGATGCTGCAGATATTCTGGAAGAACCTATGGCAGCAGTGTTCCTCGACGCCGAAAAGGCTTTCGATAGGGTCTCATGGGGATATCTGTGGGAAGTTTTAAGGTGGCATGGCATAGGACCAGGCTTTATAAAGGCTATGCAAACGCTATATATAGCACCTACGGCCAAGTTAAGAATTAGTAGAGGTTATACAAATGCAGTTAACATTCAGAGAGGCACAAGACAGGGTTGCCCCTCTTCTCCCTTGCTGTTTGCTTTGTACCTTGACCCTTATATTCGCAAACTGGAGATGAACCAGCAAATATTGCCATTGGTAATAAATGGGCGCAGACTTAAATCTTTAGCTTATGCGGATGACGTTGCTATTTTGACTCCAGAACCAGTAGCCGCCATTAGGGCAATTGAATCGGAAGCTGAGATTTTTGGCCAGTTCTCTGGTTATAAGCTGAATACAACTAAGTCACAGATAGTTAAAAACCAGTGGGCAAGATGTAATGATGAAAGAGTGACAAGTACAGCATCCTATTTAGGGGTACAAATGACGGCAGAGATAAGTAAAATTGTGGAGAATAATATGGATCCCTTGATAACTCAAATGAAAAAAGACTTAGATAGAATGAACAATTTGCACCTATCACTAGTTGGCTGTACAAATATTATCAAAATGCTGATTTTACCAAAATTTCTGTATATATTTAGGGCGGTACCATTACTGGTTGAAGCCAGTTGGTTTAATTGTATAGAAGCTATATGCAATAGGTTTATCTGGGCCCAAGGTAAAACCCGGAGAGCATATAGATACATGACACTTCCGAGAGAAAAAGGGGGGTGGGGGGCACCAGACTTTCGTTTGTATTATATGGCTTGTGTGCTGCAGTATATCCAAGGTCTTATTGGTGGAAGCCCTGACGATGATAGAATCCAGAAAATGTCTACAGATGTGTATGCTGTAACCCTTGGGGTAAATGCAGAGAATTGTTTTTTAAAGTGTATTGATTACAGTTATTTCAAGAGGACTAAGTTTAAAACTGTTAAGGCAGCCGTTACGACATGGAATGCATTTTTGAAAAGGGTAAAACTTGGGAGATATAACAGATATGTTTTATTAACTAACAATAGATCACTACCAAAAGACATTTTTGGAGATCATATTATGGCAGAATGGGCACTGAAGGGGGTTACACAAATTGGAGACCTGTATGCACAAGATGGCTTTATGCAATTTTCAGAGCTGAGAGGGAAATATGGGTTAGATAACAGGGGATTTTTTAAATACCTACAGGTCAGAAGTTTCCTCAATAACAAAGTCGGGGGTCCTGCAGGCTTCAATAAAGTTGGTATATTGGAAAAAATAAAACTGGCAGGAGATTGCACTATTAAAACGCTCTATGCAGCATTGGTGGAAGGTAAGCAGGATGACTTAGATAAATTTAGTAAAAAATGGGAAGACAAATTGGGCATTGATCCAAGATGCTTTTATGATTCACTGAAATTTGGAGCAACGATATTATGCGCTGCCCCGCTGCAATCGCAGCATTATAAAACATTGTACTCTCTGTACTTTACACCAGCAAAGATTGCTAAATGGGGTGGGAATCAAGGAATCAATTGTCCTAGATGTAATGAAGTGGAAGCAGACAGCGTACACATCTTTGCTTCATGCCCACAGTTAAGAACTTTGATTAGGGGAATTGAGGGGTTTTTGGCGAACTCTTTGGATATTACGATAACACTTACGCCAGCTTTGGTTATGTTAGGGGTGAGTGACGATGTGCAGACAAATTATCCCGAATATGCTGAATTCCTCTTTGTGGTAATGGCTGTCTATAGATTAACATTAGCCAGGGCATGGCTCGATAAAAACCCTCCGAATATGCAATGCTGGCTGGCAAACACTCTATATGCGTATAATATAGAGGAAAACATTTTTGCTCGGAAAGGTAGGAGTGGAAGACGGTTGGGGAGAAGAATCTGGGAGCCATTATGCAAATGGAAAGAGGGTCAAAGAAGGAATAACTAGGGGTAGAGGGAAGTACTAGTCTTTAGTTTTGAAGTTAAATGTTTGTTTTGGGCTTCTAACAGCATTGATCTCAGTTTATGTTTTCTTTTATTTTTCTTTTAGAAGATTGATATCTTGGTGTACTTTGTGTTTGGCCATAAGTCTACTGTATTTTGATAATCAAGACTTGTTGTATCGGAAATGCTCATAATTATTTGTTGTAATAAAGAAAATTACAAAATAAAAAAAAAAAAAAAGAAAAAAAAAAAAAAAAAAAGGATGTTCTGCAGAGCAGACCCGAGGGCTATGGCCATTTGACGGCCCCTGCGAGAGCGCAGTGGGTAAGTCAGCGCGTTGGGAAGGCCCAGCTGGATATAAGCAGGAAAGTGGGGTATTTCTGTCTGGAAGTGTGCATCTACTTCATCTAAGATGTGTGTCCAGTATGATTGGATGAGCGGGCACTCCCACAAAATGTGTATTAAAGTTCCGGTGTGCCCACAACCTCTCCAGTAGAGCTTACCCTTTTGAAGGGTCCATTTCTGATAGCTTCTCAGGGGTGTAGTACCAGTATAGAGATATTTTAGTGAGTGTCTTGGTGAGTCCCATGTGGTACGCTGAGTGCCTAGCCCTATATGCAATGTTCCCCCATTCCTTATGACTCAGGGATCTACCCAGTTCCCTTTCCCATCGTACCCTGCCCGGATTGTAGATGTGTGTGGTTGGCATCTGAATCAGTTTATAACGGTCTGAGATGAGCTTGGAGTTGGAGGTGCGTGAGAAAAGCCAGCGTTCATATGGGGTGAATTTCCTGTCAGCTGATTCTCGGACTTGCGGCTGCAACGCCCAGTGACGCACTAACAAATATCTCATACGCTCTGTTTCGGGGAGGTTGTACTTCTGCTTAAAGAGCTGGAAAGGAAGTACCCCTCCAAGCTGTATATATGATAGAGGAAGCGGCAACCTGCTGGTCTCCAATGTGCAAAGAGCCCTTTAGCCGTTCCGGGGGTGAAGTCAGGGTTGTCCACCAGGGGCGTGAGTGGAGAAGGGAACGTGGCCAAGCCATGAAGTATGTTAGTTGCATCCCAGACTTCTAGGGGAACCCGGGTTATAGAGGACGCATAGAGGTTGACAGGCCTTTGCTTGAGGCAGAAACGGTATCTCCTGCAGCGGCCGCCCGGCCACTGCCTGGTCCTGAAAGAGCCAGTGTTTGTCGGACTCCCACTTGCTCCATTTCACCAAATAGCGCAGTTGTGCTGCCTGGTAGTATTGATACAGGTCAGGAACGCCCAAACCTCCCTCCTCCGGAGCCAAAGTGGCGAGTGTTCTCTTCAGCCGGGGCTTCTGACCTTGCCAAATAAATTGGGCTAGGTCCGATTGGGTTTGTCGTATCCAGCCTGAGGGGGGCCTAAGTGGTAAGGCACGAAAGAGATACAAGATTTGCGGCAAGATGGTCATCTTAACTGCCACAATGCGGCCCAGCCAGGATAGGGGAAGATGTCTCCACTGATCTACTTCCCCTCGGATGCGGGTGCGCAGAGTAGCGTAGTTGGTCGTGACCATTCTGGTCAAGGTCGGGGCGAGTTGGATTCCCAAGTATGGAACTGTATCTGTAGCCCATTGAACAGGTAGGAGGGTCTGTAGATAAGTTCGGGTCGAGGCTGTAAGGGACAGGTCTAACGCTATGGATTTGTCCGTGTTCATCTTAAATCCGGACACCGTAGCAAACGCCTCAAGCTCAGCAATGCACGCCGGCAGCGCCGTCCGCGGATGATCCAAGGTGAGTAGGACATCATCCGCATAGAGGCTGATGGTGTGAAGATCGCCGCCGAATTTGATGCCAAGAGCATGCTGCTGTTGCCGAATCCTATAAGTGAGGGGTTCCATGTAGAGGGCGAAAAGGAGTGGTGACAGTGGGCACCCTTGTCTCGTCCCTCTCTCGATGGGGAGCGCGATCGATGTGTAGCCGTTGACTCTCGATACTGCGGAGGGCGCGCTGTAGCAGTTGAAGATTAGGGATCGAAATGTCTCCCCCACCCCGATCTTGGCTAGTACCATTTCCAGGTAAGGCCAGTGGACACGGTCGAACGCTTTCTCAGCGTCGACCGCCAATTAGTTTTGTGTTTTATGGATATTACATGTTTTTGTACAGATTGAGTCTCTGAAAAAGATTTGCATTTGTATATATATCTTTGTGAAAGAACTGATACATTTTCATATATTTTCCAGATCTATATATGACGAAATTGTAGATTGATCTACAAATGATAATAATGTAACATATTGCGCAAAAAAGAAATATAAGAGTTGATTGATCTAAAAAAGTAAAAAATAAAATAAAATGTGAAAAATAATAACATGATTACTATGTGTAGCAGAGTAATTCTTTGTGTCCCAGGTATGAGCTTAATATAAGCCTTATGTAAAGTAATATAGGCCAAGAGGGATATCACTCATTAGTTTTTGTTGTTTCTCTTTCCCTCCTTTTCCCTGACCTTATAGTTAATTGCTTTTTAGGGGGGTGCTTCAATCTATCCACTCTCTCAGACCGTTGCCTTACAGAACAGCATACTGGCAGTCCCAACTAAGGGGGCACCCCGACTTCAGTTCAGGTCACTGCATGATTAACCATGTTTTGTAGAGAGGAAAACTCTCTCTCTCTCTCTCTCTTTCTCTCTCTCTCCCCTCCCCCCTAAATAAAGAATTAAAACAATTGGCAAGGATACCATGAAATATAATTCTCTGTAACAGCAGAATTTTTGTATGTTTGCAGCAGGTCATATGAGGGAGAGGAGGATTCAAGTAGTTCTCGACCTCAGCCTGTTGGTGAGTATGCTCTGTCTCTCTGTCTGTTCTGGAGAGTACCTCTTGGACATTGTGAAACTGTTGTCAATACTTCAGCCTCTAGTGTTCCAGCCATATTGGCTGTATTTACACATCCTCTGATTAACTATGTAGTCTATACCCACTGGTCAGAACAGATTGGCCACTGCACTTGCCCTTGTCCCCGCCTGCCATTCCAATGTACAAAGCATGGGTGAGCCTAGTGAGATAGCTGCAATAACTGGGGATCCTGGTAGGAGGCCAAGGTGTGCGTACATGTATGATGGTAGTTTCTGAGAGGCTCGGCAACTACTACTACCCACTTCCATCCTGATAGAACTCTTATGTGTCTTTGTTGTTCTTACCTATCTCACAACAGCATTCCTGGCCATTGTACCATACTCTTTATGCCCCTGGTTGTTTCAGGATCTTGGTGATGCTGAGTGTGGTTGACTGAGATATATATAATTCTTTTTTTAGTAAGTAAACAAACATGTCAGTTGCAGTCATTGTAACATAGCAGCCATACATTTCCACGACTGCTATATTTTTGTGTAGCAGTTGTGTTGTTCTGTCATGGGATGGCTGTGGTTCTTCGTGCCAGCTCCCCTGCTGCTTTGCTGTTGCACTCTGCTGTAACCCTTTATGCTTAGCATTGTTTATTTAGCTCACTCTGTTTTGCACAATTTGTATTTCTTTTGTCTAATCCCTCAGATTGCCATCTGCGTAATATCCTGTCTTGCTCTGTTCCCTCCGCTTAGTCCTCTGTTTATTTCTAGGTTTAATAGTTTTAGTACATCTTGTCATTGTTTTCCCCTGTTTACTGTATTAATATTAGACTGCTAAGTTAGTTTTACCACTGTTTTCTCTGTGTTTCCTTCTGTTGTTCTCACCGGCTAGCTGCTTCTGCCTGCTCGCTTTTTCTGCCATTTTCAAGGCATCTCCCGCTCACTTTACATCTTGTGCCAGCCCCACCCACCGCCACACAGTGCCCCTCCCAGGACCTACTTGATGGAGGCTGCAACACCGTCTGCATCTGTCCACATCTTGAACGCACCCAGTGCTAAGAACCCTGGCTCCTCCACTACTCACAGATACACCACTGCCTGAGCTCCATGCCCCGGAACACAGACTCTGCAAAAACAACTTCTACAGCACCTCTCCATGATCAATGGTAGGACCGTTCTCCTGCTGGCACTCTTTTCCTGCAACACTGAAGCACCAGCATGCATGGCCACCACCACCACACCTACCACAACTGCTCCATAACAACTCCACTTGTTCCTGGTTAACGAATGATCACTCTACAAGCACACCCCCAAGATTGGGGACACCATCACATCTCTTACAGTGATGTCATCTTCCTATCCGAGACCTGGTTCAACCCCACTTCCTCGCCTGATATCACTTCAGCAACGCCCATCGGCTACAAGATAGCACACCGAGACTGCATCAACAAACACGGAGGGGGAATCACCATCATCCATAAAGAAACTATCCACTGTACCCACCACTGGAGGCCACACCACCCTGATCACGAAACACCTCCACTTCCAACTCCAAATCGAAGAGGCACCCTCGCCTACAGACCCCCGAGACCACGACTCAGCTTCTGCATTCCCTGAATTCTCCTAATACTGTTTTGGACTCTACCAGGGAACTTACATTAGTCCCTATGCTGATAAATCATCCAAGTTCAATGAATGGGTCTCTTAGGAGCAAGTAGCGCCTTATGTTTCAGCACGGTTAAGACAACCGTTCGGCAACATAGTCTGCAGTAGATTGAGGTCCAAATGCCAAAGCCCATCATTTCCTGATAATATTTCAGCAAACCCATTCATGTTAGTTTGTACTGCCCGTAGATTAGAAGATGTCGGTGTGAGGTTTTCCAAAACCTCTCAGACATGATGGCCGTAGTGCTATCTCCAAGTTTGCCTTATTAGGACGCCCTGTTAACACATCCTGTAATGTGTGGTAGTTCACCTTCATAGCTTTATTGCTGGTAAAGAGGCGGATGGGCTGTACTAGGGCAAGGGAGCTAGTAAGCCCAGAAATATTTAGGACCCTCTACAGGTATGTTTGCTAACACACAACATAATCACGCCCTGAACTAGCAGTGATGTTGAGAATGACTTGTGGAAGGGTGCTGGCCTGCAAGGACAGGCTTGATCATCATTTAGTTCATTAATTGTAATGAATTATCTGCAATCTACTCTATCATAACTTGGGTTTTGTGGAACAACTATGCCAAGCTCTGGGCTGCTTTCTTGACACACCACTATCCAGAGGTTGTGGCCAGTGCTATGGGATGCTGATTGTAATTTCAGTTTTTCTGAATTCAAAACATTTTGGGCTGCATATATGTACATTGTAGCTTTGGAAAGTGACTAAATAAAAATGTTTAAAAATGTATTATAGCAACCCCTTCTATTGATCTTAACATGACAATTGTTTCTCTAAATTTGGGAAAGATCTGAAAAAAGGGTTTGATTGGGCTTGGAAAAATTGCCTTGTTAAGCTTTGGAACTTATCAGGTCCAGTAACCAGAATGAGACAAGACCGGAGGGCTCAGGGAATGATCCCAACACTTTATTGAATTGGGCACAAACAGCAGCATGCTTTTGGGCAATGCGAAGGCATTAGAGCCGCAGACTATAATCTGGGAAATTTGGCAACAAATTAGGTTGGTCCACAGGCTATTACATAGTGATTCTGTCATTAAGGACATGAGTAAATATGTTTTATTTTATTTATTTTTTTATTTTAAAGGTTTTATATAGAGCTGGCCGGACCAGGAGGTATCAGAGCACTTTACAAAGTGAGTATAGTTACAGGCATAAAACAGTAGCACAAAACGTGGATTTCACACAGGTTGGGTTACAAGGTACAGTTAAAATAAAACAATGAAGGGTCAAGTCTGGTGAGAAATAATAACAGGACAATACAATGCATAAAAGTAGTAAGGTTATATACAGTAACAGGTAGATGGAGGGGGATAAGGGAACAGGGGTGGCGGGAGGGGAGGCGTGGATAGGATGGATGAGTGAACATTGGCAAAGGAAGGGAATTAATGACTGAGGGGAGGGAATATGTAAGGGGTGAGCAAGGCGGATGCGGGAAGGGGAATGGAGGGTAAAGGGAGAGGGAAGGAAAAGATAGGGGAGAGGAAAATATTAAGGAGGTATGAGGGGTTGCAGCGCAGGTCTTTAGGGAGGGTGTTCCAGATGGTGGGGGCATTTCCAGAGAAGGAGCGGGATTTCGTAGTTTTCTTTTTGGTCAGGGGTGGGATAAGGAGGAGAGAGTTGGTGCTTCTCAATGATTGAGAGCAGCCCGCTTTGTTGAGTTTACTAGTGAGATACAGCGGGTTTCTCATGATGAAGGGCTTTGTGCGTAATGCATACAATCTTAAATGTGGATCTGCCTTCAATGGGTAGTTATTTAAGGGACTTGAGGGCTGGGGAGATGGGATTGATGCATTTGCAGTCAGTGATTAGTCTGGCAGCTAGGTTTAGCAGTGATTTGATTGGTGCTAGGTGAACTTTTGGGGTACCGGAGAGGATAGCGGTACCATAGTCAATTCTTGAGAGGACTAAAGATTGGACAACCAATTTGAAGTTGTCAGCTGGGAGAAAGGGTTTGAGTTTCTTGAGGTGACAGAGCGTGAAGAGCGCACCTTTGGCAGAGTTTTTTATTTGGGTCTGAAGGGATAGGTTTGTGTCGATGGAGATACCGAGGGATTTTACTGACTTTGTTAAGGAGAGCAGACAGGTGAGGGCACTTAGGTTGGAGATCCAAGTTTGGATAGGCAGAGTGCTGTTTTTAGGAGAGAAGAGAATGATTTCTGTTTTTTTGGGGTTGAGTTTGAGATGATTGGTGCATAACCAGTATTGGATTTTGGTCAGGGTGTTGTTGAGGAGCAGAATATCAGAGTGGGATTTAATCTTATAGTAGAGTTGGTTGTCATCAGCATAGAGGTGGTAGTTTATACCGGCTTGTTTGAGGATGGTGGTAAGGGGTTCCATAAAGAGATTAAAGAGAGAGGGGAAGAGAATAGATCCCTGAGGGACACCCAAGGAGACAGGTGTGGGGTTTGAGAGGCAGTTAAGGATTTTGATTTGTTGTGTTCTGTGTTGGAGGTAGGAGGAGAACCATTTGAGAACCAGACGATTAATGCCAAAATGAGCTTTAAGCACATTGAGTAAGGCGGGGTGGTTGACAGTATCAAATGCGGTGGAGAGGTCGAGGAGAATAAGTAGGCAAGTCTCACCATTGTCAAGGGAGTGGTGGATGTCGTCCAAAATTTTAAGCAAGGCTGTTTCAGTACTGCAGTCTTTTCGGAAGCCAGATTGTAAGGGATCTAGTAGGTTAATAGGGTCGATATGTTTATCTAGTTGGAGCAGGGCACACTTTTCAAGGGCTTTTGAGAGCAGGGGGAGGTTGGAGATTGGGCGGAAATTGTTAGGGTCATTAGGGTCAGCATTGGGGTTTTTGAGAATAGGAGTGATTTGTCAAAGTTGTAGGGAGGCAGGGACACAACCTGTGGAGAGAAAGGAGTTGATGATAGCAGCCCAATAAGGAGTGATGATATGCTTAAGTTTGCAGGCAAGGTTGGAAGGAAGAGGGTCATTAGTGTGTGAGGAAGGTTTGAGATTAGAAATTATGTTAGAGACATCAAGCTCCGTTCCAGGATGAAAGTTATGCCTGGAGGCATTGTTTTTAAGTTGTGGATTGGGCAGGCAGTAATCAGGGGGTAAAGTGGCATGAAGGTGTGAGGGGGAATCGGGGGTGAGTTGTTGAGGAGGGAGAGTTGATAGTGGAGTTAGCGTTAAGTAGGGGGTTGGGAGAGATCTGGAATGCGAGGAAGGATTGATCTATTTTGGCGAAAAAGTTTGCAATTTCTTCACATCTGTTGGTGGTGGCTGTCATCATGTGTGGGGCAGAGGAAGTTGAAAAGCTCTCCTCGTCTATTTTTGGCCAGATCAAGTTGAGTACGGAAGAAGAGGCCTTTTCAGTGAAAATGTGTTTCTTGTAAGTTGTTCTAGCAGATCTGAGAAGGGCAAGATGGGCGGGAGTTGGGAGTTGTCTTCAAGTTCTTTCGGCGAGTCTAAGTGTGCATCTTTCATTATTGAGATTGGAATTGTACCAGGATTTGGATGGTATGTTTCTTATGGTTTTTAGTTTGTATGGGGCAATTATGTCTAAGATGTCAGTGATGGATTTGTTATAATGTTCGGTAAGTTGATTTGCATTTTGTGAGAGAGGGGAGAGACAAAGTTAAGCTTGGAGTTTAGACTCAAGTTCACCAGGAGAGATGTTGTTGAGCTTTCTAGTCCATTTCTTAGATTTGATGATTTTGGTGAGAGAGGGTGGGGCTGAGGTGGTGATTGAGAACAGAATGAGGTGGTGGTCGGACCAGTCGTGGGGATGATGTTAGAGAGAGAGGCCAAGTCATTGTTAGCAATGATGACATCAAGAGTGGCCCCTTTAGTGTGGATTGGAGAGTGACAAAGCTGTTGGAGGTCACTGATCTCAAGGAGATTGGTGAGGAGGTTGATTGAGGTGGTCATTGGGCTCATTCCAGTTAAGGTTAAGATCGCCAAGGAAGAGATGTTTTGAGTTCGAAAGTGAGAGTTGGACAAGAAGTTCAGACATTTCCTCAGTGAAGGGAAGGGGCTCGCCAGGAAGATGATAGATATTATGTAGTCAAATTGAGGGAGACCCCTGATGCTTGAGTTCGGCTTCCAGGAGTTCAAAGGTAGCATGGTTAGTGGACTTGATAAGGGAAAGTTGAAGTTCATTTTTAAAGATTATTGCTAGTCCACCCCCTATTCTCTTAGATCTATCTTTTCTGATGATGGAGTAACCGGGGGAGCGAGTAAGTCTAGGCTGGCAGATGAATGGTCATTGAACCAGGTTTCCATGAGGAAGGTGATGTCAATGGCTTCACTAAGGATAGTCTCCGAAATCTAGATTACGTGACGGTCAGCCAAGTGGAAGTTCACTAGCATGCAGGAGAGGGTCTAGAGTTGTTTTTAGGGACAGAGCACGAGCGGATGGTGGTGAGTTGGGGTGGGGGCCTAGGTGAGGCGGGAGAGGTGGGAATTCTGCAGTTCCCTACGATAACTGGAATTTTGTGATGGGGTGGGGGGCTCGTCAATCAATGATTTAGGAAGGTAGGAGTTGCAAAGGTCAAGGGGGTCGGAGAGTGAGAGATTGTTCAAAGCACAGAGGGGCGTATGGGACAGTCGAGGGGTGTAGTGCTCCATAGTTTAGAATTAGAAGTGTGTTGTGGGCCAGGGGCCGGGTGGCTGGGACGGTTAATGAGGGATCTGGAGTTGAGGGAGTTTAAGTCTTTTCTAAGTCGCGTGAGTTCAGTCGTCAGTGTTGAGAGATTGTGCTCAATGTTAGACAGGGTCTAGATAAAGCGAGTGAGGGGTGATGCGGTGGTGAGAGGGGGGAGATAGGTTGTGTTTAGTGTTGGCCGGGGGAGGAGAGCTGATGTGGGGAGGTGGGGAGAGGCCGGGAGGGGGTATAAGAGGGGTGTACGTGCGGTGAGATGGAGGTATGACCGGGGAACATGACAGGCTCTTTTTAGAGTTAGAAGATGAGGTTAGGGAGGTTAGGGATGGTAGGAGGGCATGAGGGGAGTGGGGAAAGACGACAACGGCTTCCGCGAGTTGAGTGGCATATTGGAAGGGGGAAGTTGGGCAAGGGGGAGCATTGACTTATTCCAGGGGGGAGGCCAGGCATTAGGAAAGTGGCAAGGGGTGCAGGGGGAGTCGGTCATTGGGGGTGTGTGGGTTTGATGGACCGAGAGTGTTGTGAGATGTCAGGTGGAGGAAGGGGCCTGGGAGAGAGGGGGTGGTTGGAGGTCAGGATTTGGGAGAAAGCATTAGCAGTTGTGACATCTCGGGAGGGATGGAAGGGTCGAGGGGGAGGGTGCTAGAGAGAGCAGCTGGGTGTCGAGAGGTTGGGAATATGAGGAATGACTGGATAGTAAGAAGTACAAAGTATTGAAATGATGCTCGAAGAAGGCAAGGTGGTGTTCAGATGCTTGGAACAAGAAATTTAAATATGGAGATGTCAATTTCACCAGGGAAGGATGAAGAGGGGGTGGTAGACAGTTTGAATCCATACAGGATTTTACTTGATTTGGATACTGTAAGGTGGCGGAGGAAAGTGCTTGTCCATTTGGAGGGGCTTTTGGAGTAGAAGATGTAATTAATTTTAATAAGGAAGGAGAGGCTGAGGTAGTTATCGACAATTAATGTTTCCGGGTGCCGAATAAGTGGTTTGTGTTTAAAAAATTCCTTTGCCTTTTTGGAGAGATTTGGGGGGTAGAGAATGGTCCATGAGTTGGGACCATGTTGGCTGAGGGTAGAATCATGAATTGTGGGGGGGAGATTGAGGGGTGGCATGTTGAGGCGATACTGTTGCGGAGGGGGAGAGAGAGGGCGGAGACAGGATGTGGAGGGGGGAAGGGGTGGAGAATTTGGAGAGGGGGGATAGTGCTGACTATGGTCATCGAGGGGGTGTTAGGGGGAGAGTACCAAGATAGAGAGAGGTAAGAGGGGGTGAGATAATCCGTGGTAGAAGGGAAAGAGGGAGAACAGGTAAGATTAAAAGGGAGAAAGTAAACAGTCAAAGGAGTCACCGGGAGAGAGAGGGAGGGCCGAGTTGGACAGGAGGGAGAGTCAGGTAAGAGACCGTGGTCAGTGTTTGGGAGGAGGAGGGGGGGGGGTGTCGGTTAGATTTATAGAAGAAAGAGGGTTGAACTATTTGATTCAGTTCAGGGCGAAAAGTTACAGAAGCACTCACAGGCAAAATAGCAATAAAGGAGAATAGTGGGTGGGGGTTACAGTGAGGAGAGAAATATAGGACAATCTATGTTCCCACGTCTTCATTGATTGACAAGGCCCAATTCCTCTTACTGAAGATATTTGGATTGCAGGTTTTTGACAGGGCTGACAAAGGAATGAATCGCTTAGCCGTCCGATCCCTGACAAGCAGTGGTGTACAATACAAAGGTTCTGACTTTTACCTACAAGATTCCAAACCCCAGTTCTTTCCTTTGAAGAGGCAGAGCCTTCAGGAACCAAGGGATTTACCAAAAGGGAGCTCATACCACAGGCAAGCCCTTCTGCTTGTCCTTGAATAGGCGTTTGGTTAGCCTTTTACCTTCTGAATTGGCTGAACGTTACAGCTAATCCTTGGGTACTGCAAACTGCAAATCATTTTTTGCCAGCAATTACTTCAGGCTCGTTGACGGAAGGTCTTGCCGGTCCTGTTGACTCCTTTATGCAAGCTCTGATCTGGTTCCCAAACTTACTGGAACTTTCTTCCAACTATCTTTTTCTGATTCCATAATTCCCCAGTCTCCCCTCAACTCACAGGGCCAATTCCACAAAATGATCCTCCACCAATCTCTAACATTAGCGTCCTAAAGAAATTTAGAGTATGCTTGGAGATCCCCAGGAACTTTCTTGGACGCTACTCAGCTCATCTGACAATCCCAGCCCGCAAAAACCACAAACACATATCAATCTGCATGAGATGTATGGAACAACTTTTGTTTGGACAGGGTTCAGATCCATTTTAAGTGTATATACTTTTGGTGGTTAATTTTCTAGACTCTTTAACTTACTAAGGGGAGGCTTTTAGGTTGATAAACACCAATAGGTCCACCATTTCTACAGACCACGTGAGTGTCAATGGAGTAGCTGTTGGACCACACCCTCTTGTTTGTCGTCTGTTGAGGTAGAAAGATTTCCTAATACACCCGTTCAAAAATACAGTCTTAGATGGGATGGTAAATAATATTGCAGTTGAAATTATTTTAACATGCTTTACAGAAGTGTATTATTAATGTAATCTAGTTGTGCCACATTTACACAAAACACCATGGGCGATATGTATGAAAAGTACCATTTGCAATTCTCAAATAGTGATTTTTTGCGTATCGCTATTGGAGAATCACAAAACCCTATGTATGTAGGAGTTGCAAATAATTTTGCGAATCCTACATATTCCTTAATTGCAAATCGCAAATTGCGAATTGCAATTAAGGAATACATCCCCATTCATTCCTATGGGCCTAGAGGCATGAATGAATGAATACAAACACAATCTCAATTTGCAATTCCTAGTTAGAGAATCGCTATTTGCAAACTGCAATCTCAAGGGTGCCAGGCTGTCAAAAATATTTACAACAAGGGGTGGTGAGGGACAGAGTCTCTGAATTAAGCAGAAAGCTCTCACCCAGTCAAGAGATCAGGGCTAGATCCAACACCGTTTTTTAGCTCACTGCACCATCCCAGTTTCAGAACCTGGCTGTATGCAAATTAGTCTGTTCCTGTCCCAGTGCATGATGGGAACAGGGCAAACCAAACTACAAAAGCCAATTCTTACACTGGGAAGGAAACAAGCTCCCGGGGACCGGTTTCTGGCATTACAGCCGTCTTCGGCCCGGTTTGCTTGAATCCTGATGGTGCAATGAGCAAGGGTCTCACATCTGAGAATACCCTTCCACGCTTAGGGTGGACAAAAATATTTACAACAAGGGGTGGTGAGGGACAGAGTCTCTGAATTAAGCAGAAAGCTCTCACCCAGTCAAGAGATCAGGGCTAGATCCAACACCGTTTTTTAGCTCACTGCACCATCCCAGTTTCAGAACCTGGCTGTATGCAAATTAGTCTGTTCCTGTCCCAGTGCATGATGGGAACAGGGCAAACCAAACTACAAAAGCCAATTCTTACACTGGGAAGGAAACAAGCTCCCGGGGACCGGTTTCTGGCATTACAGCCGTCTTCGGCCCGGTTTGCTTGAATCCTGATGGTGCAATGAGCAAGGGTCTCACATCTGAGAATACCCTTCCACGCTTAGGGTGGACAAAAATATTTACAACAAGGGGTGGTGAGGGACAGAGTCTCTGAATTAAGCAGAAAGCTCTCACCCAGTCAAGAGATCAGGGCTAGATCCAACACCGTTTTTTAGCTCACTGCACCATCCCAGTTTCAGAACCTGGCTGTATGCAAATTAGTCTGTTCCTGTCCCAGTGCATGATGGGAACAGGGCAAACCAAACTACAAAAGCCAATTCTTACACTGGGAAGGAAACAAGCTCCCGGGGACCGGTTTCTGGCATTACAGCTGTCTTCGGCCCGGTTTGCTTGAATCCTGATGGTGCAATGAGCAAGGGTCTCACATCTGAGAATACCCTTCCACGCTTAGGGTGGACAAAAATATTTACAACAAGGGGTGGTGAGGGACAGAGTCTCTGAATTAAGCAGAAAGCTCTCACCCAGTCAAGAGATCAGGGCTAGATCCAACACCGTTTTTTAGCTCACTGCACCATCCCAGTTTCAGAACCTGGCTGTATGCAAATTAGTCTGTTCCTGTCCCAGTACATGATGGGAACAGGGCAAACCAAACTACAAAAGCCAATTCTTACACTGGGAAGGAAACAAGCTCCCGGGGACCGGTTTCTGGCATTACAGCCGTCTTCGGCCCGGTTTGCTTGAATCCTGATGGTGCAATGAGCAAGGGTCTCACATCTGAGAATACCCTTCCACGCTTAGGTCCCCGGTAGCTTGTCTCCTTTCTGGTGAAGAATTGGCTTGGTAGTTTAGTCTGCCCTGTTCCCATGATGCACTGGGCCAGGGACAGACTGATTTGCATATAGCCAGGTTCTGAGCTGGGATGGGGCAGTGAGATAAATAACGGTGATGGATCAAGCCCTGATCTTTGGACTGGGTAAGAGTGGTCTGTTTAACTCAGACACTCTGTTCATCACCACCCCCTTTTCTAAATCGTTTTTGGCCACTATAGGTGTGGCAGGGTATACTCAGACATGAGTCCCTTTCTCACTGCTCCATCAGGATTCAAGCAAGCCGGGCCGAAGAAGGCTGAAATGCCAGAAACCGGTCCCCGGTAGCTTGTCTCCTTTCTGGTGAAGAATTGGCTTGGTAGTTTAGTCTGCCCTGTTCCCATGATGCACTGGGCCAGGGACAGACTGATTTGCATATAGCCAGGTTCTGAGCTGGGATGGGGCAGTGAGATAAATAACGGTGATGGATCAAGCCCTGATCTTTGGACTGGGTAAGAGTGGTCTGTTTAACTCAGACACTCTGTTCATCACCACCCCCTTTTCTAAATCGTTTTTGGCCACTATAGGTGTGGCAGGGTATACTCAGACATGAGTCCCTTTCTCACTGCTCCATCAGGATTCAAGCAAGCCGGGCCGAAGAAGGCTGAAATGCCAGAAACCGGTCCCCGGTAGCTTGTCTCCTTTCTGGTGAAGAATTGGCTTGGTAGTTTAGTCTGCCCTGTTCCCATGATGCACTGGGCCAGGGACAGACTGATTTGCATATAGCCAGGTTCTGAGCTGGGATGGGGCAGTGAGATAAATAACGGTGATGGATCAAGCCCTGATCTTTGGACTGGGTAAGAGTGGTCTGTTTAACTCAGACACTCTGTTCATCACCACCCCCTTTTCTAAAAGGCTGTCAAAAAGACACCCTTTAAATGCGCATGGGTGCAGATGTGGAGCACATACATGTCCTAAGGGCTTGTATGTGAGTCACATGGCACTTTGAAAAATGCATAAAAGTGCATTTTTCAAGGAAATTGCAAATTACCACCAGCTTGAAGTTGGTGGTGATTTGCGATTCCTTAAGTCCAAATTGCACTTTTTCTGTGCTTTTTACATTAAATTTAAGGAATCGCAATTTGCGATTCCTTAAATGAAATTGCAAAATAGGGATTCGGAAAATTTGCGATTCCTTATTTTGCGAGGGGTACTTTTGTGTCATACATATGACACTGCTGTTTTGCGATCGCAAACGCTGAATTTCGGCATTTGCGATCGCAAAATTGCCTTCATACATATGATGGAGCAGATTTCCTCTGCAGTCAGGCATTGTTTTATTTTTGTGCTTCAGACAGACTGCATTTAAATTGCCACGCACATTTTAGTGCAAGTTAAAAACATGGCACATAAAAAAATATGAAAGTGAGGCCAAATCAGTCTGACATGCTTTTGCTGAATTAACATGTGTTTTTGCAATGTAGAGAAAAGTGGCCTTTTTAGCTTTGAAGATTAATAGAATGTGTTTCTCTCTTCCCAGCGCATCCCATGTAATCTAAATCCACTATTTCTGTCTAAAGAGACTTTGACTTGTTGCATATTTTGATAAATATTTTCAGTTAATAACACCTCTTTTTCTTTGTTGTACAGTGCACATTTATTTTACATGTTGTCATAAATAATAGAAAAGCTGCTTTACACTAGTAGCTTGGCTAGGAAAACATTTATAATGAGTATTAGTATGGAGTTTGGAAACATAATGTGCTGATTTACATGAAATTAACATTATCTTTTTGTTTATTTTATTTTTGGGGCCTACCATTAAATGGCTGCCTGTGAAACCATCAAAAGCTATGGCTTGCTTTGAATGAGAAGGGAGCATGCGCAGACTGTGGCAGCTTTCCTCATGCCAAGAAGTGAAGGACAGCTTGAACTGTACATTCTTCTGATTGTGCCAATGTACCAGCTAACTAAAGTATCCGTCCTACTGCGCTGAGAAAAGAAAGGAAGAATTAAAATGAAACATTTTCCCTAGTAAATGTTGCAAATGTTTATAAATGTATTATTCATGTATGCTTCTTTTGTTAAAACTGTTTTTTTTTAATGCGTCAGGAAAGTGCAAACTCATGCCATCATGATTGACCAATCAACGTACAGGTTTTCCTGAAATGCAACATTTTGTGTAGTCTGCCAAAATTTTGTGTATAAAAACTGACAGGGGCTGGCTTTCTCAGCTCAGCTGGCTTCTAGGCTCATTAGGGGGTGTGTGAGCTCTTGAAGAGAAGGAACAGATTAGGCCAGACAGCCTATGGGTTAGGTACGAGATCGTCACGGGTGCTGCAGGGGCGTCCGAGGAGAATCAGGGGGAGGTTTCTTGCTTCCAAGTCATATCTTGGCCACATTCCTTTGAGGTCTCGTGAAGGGCGGGCTGTCTCCCTCCCTGCTTGCTCTTTAGACACAGACAGATGCAGAAGAACAGCTGATTAAATAGAATTAGATGCTAAACTTCAGTTATGCTTTGACTAATTAATTAGGTCTGAAAAGATTTTTTTTGACTTATGCATTTATTTCTCTTAATGGGAGATTTTTGCAAACTATTTGATTTTTGATTAGCCTTGCAAAACTATATTTTTCTTAGAAACTCTTTGAGTCTTGAATGACATTTTGCGCCACATTCCTACATGTTATGCCTATATGCAGACTGTAATGTGTTCTGTATTAATGCTATTTTTCCTGGTTTTCAAATTCTGTAACCTGATTGATATTTTATTAATGAATAAAGGGTCAGAGAAAATTAACTTTTTACTAGAAAATAAAACCCTTTAAACACTCAACAACTCTCTTTATTGGCTTAAAATAATAATTGCATTTTTGACTGTTCATCTTTATTTAAAGTCTCCTGAAGGTATTACATGGTGTGAAGGGCCCAACACCTTTTGAGCGGTAAATCAGAGGTAGCATGAGGGTTTTGCATTGAGAAATGACCAGAAGAAATTACCGCTCCACCAGTTTTTGGTAATCAGAGGATGGTCATTATTGATTAGTTTGGTGATTAATGATTATTGATTTCACCATCAACTACTCAACTAATGGATCATTGACCTTAAGAGGGAAATAAAATAATTGCCCAAGTTAGATAAATGTCCAAGTCCTGATTCCTGACTCCAATGCTCAGAACCTGAAGACTGGCAAAGCAGTACTGGAAGGTGATGCAAGAAGTGGTGTGAGTATAAATAGGGTTGTGAAATGTTGTCAATATGCTAGCATGTATGTATTTTTGAAGTGTTGAAAATAGTAAGGATTTTTTTTTTGGTGACATTTTGCTCATTTTGAATTGATGGTGTTATTGATTAAATATTGGTAAATTCATAGGACATAATTTTTGGTTATTGATTACATGTTTTAACTCTTCATGTTAAGTTAGTGTCTTGTTCTATGTTGTTTGAAACACGCAGGTATGCACACCTGTGGAATCCCGGGAAGGAATAGCGGGTGGTAAATGGAAGCCACACTGCACTGAGGTTACTCGTCTGTTGGAATAGCACTGAGAAGCTAGGTAGGGCTGGCAGTGTTAAATTAGGGACTATTTTCCGTGTGAGTGATTGATAGCAAAGAGTTCGCTGGTGAAACTTTGGTCTGATATCACCTAGAAAGGGTCACACCAAAGGAGTAGCAGGTTCTTCTGAGCTTGAGTGACAGCAAAAGGGTTCGCTGGTGAAACTTTGGCCTAAGATATATCCTGAAGGATAAGTCCAAAGGAGTAGCAGGTTCTTCTGAGCTTGTGTGAAGGGTAAGCGGAAGGGATTTACCTGTAGTGTTTGAAGAGTAAATGGAAAGTCTTACTTTGTGAAGGGTAAGCGGAATGTGTTACTCGCAGTGAATATAAATCTATCCTTTATTTAGCACAACAGACAGAGTAGCGAATGTATTTATGTTGTTACTAACAGAGTTATTGATTCAGAGAAATATTGCAGTAAGATTTTGTGGAGGGTCAGTAGTAGGAGTAAAACTGACTGATATTGAGACTGACAGCTTTGGAAAAAAGACATTGCATTGAACTATTGCAACAATGAAAATGTTTGAAGGTTTAAAGAAGCTGTTAGGAGGTAAAGTGAAAAATTTGTTTTTTATTGGTGATGCTCCTGAAGGAACACCTGTGCATTTTATGTCTACCAATTTGGGACAAAATACATGTATGTGGGTTCACCAATGGTGCAAGATTACTGAAAAAGAGGGTGTTTTGAGGTTTCCAAAAGATGGTACTTTTGAACTGCAAATTATTGACAAATTAAGGGAAGTGTTATGTGAAACAAAGACACAATCTAAAGCTGCACAATTTGAGGCCTTAAGCATGTGGGAAAAGGTAGCAAGAGAGAAAGCAAGTGAGGATAAAAAGGTAAAGCACCAAATGCAGGAGAAGAGAATTAATGATGATAAAGAGCTTCAAATAAATAATGATTCAGGTGATGAAATAATGGATGCATTGTTAACTGAGTGTCCACCACTTTATGTGGTTCCTATTAAAAATACTGAAAATAGTGTACTAGTAAGCACTACAGTGGCTACTGCTTCTGTTGAGCAGAGAAAAACACAGATTGAGAAAACTGTGCAAACATTTTATTTTGACCCATTACCTGTTGATTCAGCACTGACAGTGATACCTACAGGTGTTACTGCTTCAAATGTGCCTGATTCAGTCCAAGAAGTGCTAACTGCAGATGCACAGATAATGAATAGAAAAATTATGACTGTCCCAATTAATATGGTCCCTACTGAAAAGGTTCAAAGAGCTGCAGAAGGAGTGATTATGGCAGGGTTTATTTCAGAAACTCAGAATACACAGATTATTGAACAGAAATTACCCCAAGCACTGAAGGGTGAGGGAAAAATGGCCTTTACAACATCTACAGCTCAGAATAAAATAAATATAATTGAAAATGTGATTTTTCAAACCTGCTTAGAGGAAGCAGCAGTGATTAAAAAGATAGAAAACATGGGAGAACATATTAACACAGGCCCTGAAAAAGAGAAACAGCTTAGTGTTTTAAATTCAGCACTTGAACGTGGAGAAAATAACAGTCCATGCTGTTTAAATAATGAAAATGTGAACCAGTGTCAGGAAAAAGAATTAATTTCCCTGAGTAAGGAAACAGTTGCATGTGCATTAACTACACATAATGGCCTGACAGATTTGATCCAAAATTATGAATTTGATGTTTTAGGAAGTTTCCCATTTCAGAAAAGTTTTAGGGTACATATGGATGATGAAGCAAATGAGAAAATATGTTCTTCAGAAATGAAATTGCAAATTGCAGAAATAAAGTATGTTTTTAAATGCAATGGGTTTGAGAAATTAGGAGACAAATGGGCAAGAAAACATGAGAAGAAAAAGAAACCACCAGACCTTGCATTGAAACTGGATAAGGAAAAGAAGCCACCAGATTTAGTTGAGAAAAATAATAAGCAGAATGAGGGAGAAGCTTTTGCTTACTCATTGAGAGAAAAGGTGGGAGAAGTGCATGTTCCTATGCCACAGAATAAAAGTGAATTTGCAGCATTTCTGAACACAATCCCACAATTGAGAGACAGAATTATGCTGAGGTACCCAAATGTTGATGGATTTATTGAGATTTTAAAAGAGCTGTGCATTATTTTGGAAATGTTCTTTTACATTGCCATGCAGAATAAAATGTGGTTTGAATCTAAAGTTGTGCAGAGGCCAGGTGAAGAAACAATGAAAAGGGTTTGCATGAATGCACCATCATTTTCTGTTGATATGGAGGAAAACATAGCAGTAATTATTTTCCTGAAGGGTGGAGTGCCAGCAAAGGCTGTTGATTGGGTACAGATTAAAAGAACACAGGATGGAAGTAAAGGTGTTTTGGTTTGTGAAAATTCAGGTATGGATGTTGTACTGCTGGAAAATATGTCCTTTTGCCATCTTTATAGCAGATTTGAGCATTGGAAGAAGAAAAATAAATTTAAACATGATGCACAAAAACATGGAGAAATGCAGAAGCAAAATATGCCAGCTAAGCAAATGCAAATGTAAAACCAGAAACAGGTACCTATGGCAGGAATTTTCCAAGCAAAGATGGTCCCACAAAATATGGAAAAAGCTCAAATTAATTTAAATAAGATGTCCAGAGAAAATGTGAATTATTTCCAGAGACAAAATCAGAACCCAGTCCAACAGGTTGCTGTGTTTGAAAATGAGAGTTTTAACCCTCACAATTCTGAATTTGCCAAGTCCATTGTGAAGGCAGTGGAAAGTCCAGATTTAAATGCAGGAGTTTTAAACAAAGAAATTACAAATCCAGTTTCAGAAAAATTTGCACCAAAATTAGGCCCATTTGAGGAAAATTGCAAAACTGTTGTCTGTGACTCAGGCCTAGCAGGAAAACAATTGTTTTGCAAATTAAACAGCACAGATTACTGTGCATCAGATAATGTTATTTTTCAGATTCCTGATGAGGATGTACATTTTAAAATGGCCCAACAAGAAACAGCTGTAGCATTATTTTCAGAAAAGACAGTTGAAAAATTACCTTCTGCTTTGGAAAAAATAAACACAGAAATAAGAGAGTTCACAGAGAAGGATGTCAGATTAATAACATGTGCAGAAGATGTCTTACTAAAATTAGAACCAAATGACATGTATTCAGGGACACCATCAGTTGCAGGAATTTTACCAATAAAAGGATTTTTGATGGACTTGATTAGAAGTTTGTGTAACTTTCTGATCACAGTTTCACAGAAAATAAATGAAAAGAACAGAATAGTGCAGGAGATTAAAAGCATATTTTTTCCATGTTGTCCTGTGGTACCGAATCCAGCCAATATATTTTTTCACATTCCATGTGCTGAAGAATGGCTTACTTTTATTGATTTTTGCAAAGTCCATGTAACAGTGCCATTGCATGAGAATAGTCAGGAGTACTGTCAAAAAGCAGATGAATATCTGGGACACAAAATTGGAAAGGGAGGTAGAAAGGTGTCACCAGAGAGGGTGGAAATAATTTCCAAGATGAATCCACCTCAAATTGAGAAAGAAGTCAGGACATTTTTGGGAATGGTTAGCTGCTGTAGAGAGTGGTTACTAAACCTTTCCCTAGTGGCTAAGCCTTTACTGAGGCTGACACACAAAGGTGTGTCTGATCCGCTTCCATTGGACAACAATTGCACAAAAGCATTCCTAGAGTTGAAAGAGAAAGAATGTTGCGTCCCAGCACTAGGAATGAAAGTTTATTTAAAAGAAAATATACCAATTTGCAGTGAGAGGGAGGGCTGCACTCTCTCATTGCCTATTCAAAAAGATGACTGTGTTCAAAGGTCTGTGATGTATTGCCCAATGACCTTTGACCCTAACGTCACAAAAATGTCAGCAAATGATTTGGTTTGTGATGATAATGAATATGAGTGTCTAAATATCATGAAAATATGCATAAAGCCAAAATCAGACTTTAATGATGAATGTCTGAGTCAGCCCAACAATGTCCACTTTGTAGATGGCCCATGTTTGAAAGGTGACACATCAAAAGCAGCACATGCTGTGCTCCTTGAACATTATGTTGTCAAAGCTTCATGGCTTTCAGTAGTTGCCCCGGTCCAAAATTCGAAATTGATTGCCCTTACCATAACATGCAGTATATCTGCTCAAATGAGAGTCACTGTTGTCATGGGAGAGAGAAATGCTTATTCAGTTGCACACATTTGTGTTCTGTTAGCATGCACATTCTATGGAATATTCACAGGTGTATTAAAAGAGGCTCAAGAAAATGTTTTTGAAGCAGCACAACAGGGTTGTATCGGAACAGTTTTTGAGAAAAGTGACAACTGCATAGTGGCAAAAGTGTTATTGCAAAGACTGATGCCCAGGTATAGATTGCCAGTTTCTCTGAAATCAGATTATAATGTGGTCTCAAAGATAATGAGTGCAGAACAACAGATTGGACAAGGAATGGATCGCAGCTATCTGCCTGAAGTGTCAAGCATAATAAAGCAACACAATAGCAGCACTGAGTTACCTTTTGCCAAAGACGGTGTCTCACCAACACCAAAGTGGCTTGAAAATGCATATGCAAATGCACTTGTGGAAAACACTGAGGAGAACACTAGCCATGGCTGTGTAGATCTGGTTGATGTACAGTGTGCAGTTTCTCACCAGATTGCAGCTGCTACACAAGATCTGCATAATGGATGGTGCAACGGCTTTGGTCTGAGAGATGAAGTGGTGAATCATCTGAATCTGATCAAAGTGAAAATAAGAGTGAAAGGCATTGATTGAAAAAGTGCCAAGGATTGATGGTGCTCTGTCCGAGTTTCTCAGCACCTAAGTAGTCTAATTTGCATTGAAAAAGGTACAGAATGCCAATGAGCCATTCTGATGGCAAGCTGATGACAAAGAGAAAAGATATGCTGAAACTGTCCTGTTGAATTCTTTTTTTATTATTTTAGTTACTTATTTTAAAGAAGACTACTGTTCCAAGGAGCTACTTACAGAACTCTGCACTAAAACATTTGAGCTTGGCTATATATGATCTGATTACAGATAGACTTGTGTTTGCCTTAGAAATAGAAGTAAAATTGTTATATGCTCAGCTTTTGCAAAAAAAAAAAAAAAAAAAAAAGTCACTTTTGAAAATGAAATGTGTGATTAATTATAAATCATTTTATTATGATTTGAATTATCAGAAGGGTGGATTGATGGAGCAGATTTCCTCTGCAGTCAGGCATTGTTTTATTTTTGTGCTTCAGACAGACTGCATTTAAATTGCCACGCACATTTTGGTGCAAGTTAAAAACATGGCACATAAAAAAATATGAAAGTGAGGCCAAATCAGTCTGACATGCTTTTGCTGAATTAACATGTGTTTTTGCAATGTAGAGAAAAGTGGCCTTTTTAGCTTTGAAGATTAATAGAATGTGTTTCTCTCTTCCCAGCGCATCCCATGTAATCTAAATCCACTATTTCTGTCTAAAGAGACTTTGACTTGTTGCATATTTTGATAAATATTTTCATTAATAACACCTCTTTTTCTTTGTTGTACAGTGCACATTTATTTTACATGTTGTCATAAATAATAGAAAAGCTGCTTTACACTAGTAGCTTGGCTAGGAAAACATTTATAATGAGTATTTGTATGGAGTTTGGAAACATAATGTGCTGATTTACATGAAATTAACATTATCTTTTTGTTTATTTTATTTTTGGGGCCTACCATTAAATGGCTGCCTGTGAAACCATCAAAAGCTATGGCTTGCTTTGAATGAGAAGGGAGCATGCGCAGACTGTGGCAGCTTTCCTCATGCCAAGAAGTGAAGGACAGCTTGAACTGTACATTCTTCTGATTGTGCCAATGTACCAGCTAACTAAAGTATCCGTCCTACTGCGCTGAGAAAAGAAAGGAAGAATTAAAATGAAACATTTTCCCTAGTAAATGTTGCAAATGTTTATAAATGTATTATTCATGTATGCTTCTTTTGTTAAAACTGTTTTTTTTAATGCGTCAGGAAAGTGCAAACTCATGCCATCATGCTTGACCAATCAACGTACAGGTTTTCCTGAAATGCAACATTTTGTGTAGTCTGCCAAAATTTTGTGTATAAAAACTGACAGGGGCTGGCTTTCTCAGCTCAGCTGGCTTCTAGGCTCATTAGGGGGTTCGTGAGCTCTTGAAGAGAAGGAACAGATTAGGCCAGACAGCCTATGGGTTAGGTACGAGATCGTCACGGGTGCTGCAGGGGCGTCCGAGGAGAATCAGGGGGAGGTTTCTTGCTTCCAAGTCATATCTTGGCCACATTCCTTTGAGGTCTCGTGAAGGGCGGGCTGTCTCCCTCCCTGCTTGCTCTTTAGACACAGACAGATGCAGAAGAACAGCTGATTAAATAGAATTAGATGCTAAACTTCAGTTATGCTTTGACTAATTAATTAGGTCTGAAAAGATTTTTTTTGACTTATGCATTTATTTCTCTTAATGGGAGATTTTTGCAAACTATTTGATTTTTGATTAGCCTTGCAAGACTATATTTTTCTTAGAAACTCTGAGTCTTGAATGACATTTTGCGCCACATTCCTACATGTTATGCCTATATGCAGACTGTAATGTGTTCTGTATTAATGCTATTTTTCCTGGTTTTCAAATTCTGTAACCTGATTGATATTTTATTAATGAATAAAGGGTCAGAGAAAATTAACTTTTTACTAGAAAATAAAACCCTTTAAACACTCAACAACTCTCTTTATTGGCTTGAAATAATAATTGCATTTTTGACAGTTTATCTTTATTTAAAGTCTCCTGAAGGTATTACATGGTGTGAAGGGCCCAACACCTTTTGAGCGGTAAATCAGAGGTAGCATGAGGGTTTTGCATTGAGAAATTACCAGAAGAAATTACCGCTCCATCACATATGGCCCCATGTTAGTTAATGTGGATGCTGTTCTTAGACTGTTCTTTCACTCCTGCTCTTCCCCCTCCCATCTTGTTCCCCCGTCCCATCGTCTATCCCCATAGGCTCCACAAAGCTAAAACAAGACGGTATAATAGTCTTTTCCTAGTGTGCATGTATTGTGAATGAACTTGTGAGGTTTGAGCTACAAACATGTTTCAAAGCCCTTCTACTGTAGTTCCGTTGGTGGATCTAGTCTTATTTGGTTGTAGAAAGCTCATTGTCAAATGGTTCATATTTCTTTGCACATCTTTGGATAGCAACAACATGAAAGATGATCAATGCTTTCCTAAAATGCGTTTGTTTTTATGAACTTTGGAAGTTATGCAGAAAACTCTGGATTGTAGAATAACTTGTTATTTTTGATCATGCCACAATGAGACTGCATTTTTCCTAATTTGCTATGCAAGAACTGTGTATAAGGACCCCTTGATTTAGGGGATGAACCAGAGATTTTCCTTAACTTCCTTCAGTTTGGGGTGCAGGCCGTTTTTTTGTGAGTAATTCTTACAGATAGATTTTAGAAGACTTTCCCATTCCACTAGAGATGTTGTCCAACTAGTTTATGATTTTACTGTTCATTTTGATTTAGAATATCTCTGATTCTGACTACTCTTTATAACTCTGCATTTAAGCCTTCATGGTATGTAATCTGTATCACTTGATTTTAAGAATTTGTAATAAAACTCTTTAACTTTTCTCTAATCTACAATTCAGCTATTGAGTCGCCCCAGTTACTTATTGGCAACTCTACAAAACTAATGTTAGGTTTGATTTTGGAGAGGGTGCCTTTTAGTGCAAGATCAACATGGAGCAGAAGTGCCTGAAGAAAATTTGGGGTGATCTGAATTTTTTGGTATCTTAAATGTTGGAGTTCTGGGTTCTGCTCCCATAATGTAAATAAAGTGGCTACTTTGTGGAGGAACAATTAGTTCATGGAAGAATTGATAGAAGACATCTTGAGAGGAAGTCAAGAAGGTATGCTGACAAAAGATCTTGCAGGTTAATACAAAGGGGTTTTGCAAATTTATCTAATGACCAAAGGGAGATTTTCACTCTGCGATTATAGCGGAAGCTGAGAATCATTTCACAGCCCAATTTAAGCTGTTCAAAAAGTTGACCTCCCTATGCTGGTCCGACCTCCTCCATCATCCAAGACTTCAGACAATCCTGACCCAATGTTTGACGAGGTGCCAGTATAAGGCAATCTACATTGGTCCAAAATATTGGAGCTTCCACAGAAACACTGGGATGAGACTGAACACTCCCTGGTGGCAGGTTTGAACTGAAACAAGGACTACAGAACAGTAGGTCTTCCCAATGATATGTTACTCAAAAAGCTCATCTAGTCTGAGCTTAAAACAAGGAGAGCTTTCGCAAAGACCCTAGTTTAAAGTTCATCTGCGCACCATGTAAAGATCCTTTCCCATGCTGATGATGAAGGCTCTGTCCTGGAAGTCTTAATGTAAGACATGTATTCTTTCTGTTGTTCTGGGTGCGTACTCTGATAGGACATATTTAAATATATAAAGGCAAAATTCAAATTCCTGATTACAACCACATCGGGCACCATTTTCAGCAACTGGTTAACAGTCTGCTTTTTTGCAATGAATCAAGCCCAACTAAAGGGCTGCACTGTGCTCACCGCCTCAAACAGAAACATTATTACCACTCATGGGCGAGCTCATCAGGTTCTCGCTTCGGCTTTGAGGATCAGAAAGTGTGGACAACCCTGCCTTTGTCTTCAGCAACCTCTTTCCAGTAGTTGATGTTGAGGAAGAGCTGGGAGATTATTGTTCGTTAAACTCCAAGGACAACATGCATCAATAGGTACTAAAGTTGTACACTGCTGAGTCATCTACTTTCCCTTCCTGCAGGGAATGGCCAGTTACCACCCCTTCCTCTGCAGCAGTGTGCGATGAAAGGAAGTTATTTTAGTTGGAGGTTCATACACTTCAATTTGTAAAACAAACCACCTACACACAATAAACGGAAGGATATTCAGCAGAAAAATACCAACTGCACGAATAGTACAGATAAGTCACTTAAAGGAGTTTTCAAAACTGTTAAAGAAGAATATTTAAATTATTTGAGGCAGATTATAATTCATAACTCCAGACCACACCTGTCCAGTCGACTGTAGTCTTCAAGCTTATTGTTGTAAGAAAACATGTATTTTAAATACCTTTAAAGAGTTCTTGTCTCAGAGGTCAATACTTTTAATTGATTTACGTGTATTATTTTTGCATTTCGTGTTTTCCTGCTAATAGTTTATTGGATGAGACCAGGTTCCTTCTCTTCCTAATTTTTGCAACTGGGACAAGAGGATGCAAAACATAATTTGCACTTAACGCTAAATAAGTCCTTAGCTGAATTGTTGCTTGGCAAAATAAACTTTCCATACACCTCTTATTTTTTTGGTGTGCACAGAAGTGATTATTGTTTCCACCTTTACTTTTTTTCTGTAACCTTTTGGAGCTTGAATTTGATACATTTACACATGCGAACCACATTATTTTAGTGATTATCTATTAGGAAAACTCACTGAGTGCCATGGAAATATATACAGTTATTGTAACTATAAATTGACGCCAATGCATAAAGAAGGCAGGCTGTGAGGGAATGAATGTGAATTTCTAACGAAGGGGTGAGGATTACAAGAGCAGAGCCGAGGATTTACTGCAATCATTGTTGTTAACAAATTAACGTCATTATCTTGTAATGCAGCAAATGCTTCATTAAACTGCAGTAACCCCAGCCAGGAGGCTTTTAGGCATTGATGTACTCAGTCAATGATGCAGTTTTAGAATACGCTAAGTCCATTCTTAAAATACCACCTATAAGTACAAAAACGAGTGACACAGAACTTACTTTTTGGACGCCGCAGCGTCTCCCACACGATCAACAATTGTGCTCGAACATGAAAGGCGATGGAGTGAAACAACCAATGAGCTATCAGATAAGAAACAACCAATGAGCATGGACTTAGCGTATTCTAATGGCGAATTTTCCCTCACAGTCCACACAAACCTTTGGAAACATTACCGCGTAAACAACTATACCTGAGTGATTATTTATCTCTATGCACCTTATCACGGTCACTTGGGCTTTTTTTACGTTTCACCATACAGTTGCATTTCACTATGTCATTCTGTTTTGAGTTGTATGCTTATGATGACACTATGAGTTCAATGAACTGATTACGTTCTTTATGTACCTTGTTTTCATCCTTTGGTCCCCGATGAAGGGCATTAAAGCCCGAAATGCATTGGACTAACTAATTCTATGTCAGGACAGGAGGCTCCGATTATGCTTTCTCATTTCTTTAATGAAATGCTCAGCAGCCAATAAAAACAAAACTACAAATCCCATGAACACTTCGGAATGACCATAGAGATTACGCTATATAAGGTCCAAACATTAGTCCTTCTTCCTCTTTCTTTGCTGCTCCGCAGCCAGTTAAGTCTCTTTACCTTTATTACATTGCATTTGCTGATATTGCTGTTGTGGCATATTGTTGTTTACACTTGCCTTGTATTCCGCTGCTTGTATATCTTGTGCGCGGTGCTTGTGTACTTTCTCTTGGCTCCTCTTTCGGTGCCGGTATTTTTTGAGCGTCCGTTTGCGGCATGTCTTCTTGGGAGCGTGTGTTCGCCTCCCTGCGCCTGGCCGCTTGTGTGCCCGGTTGCGTTGGTGGAGTGGGAGCAGGAGTCGTCGGCTTCTTAGGAGAGCGCGAGCGCTCTCGAGCCGGTGTTTCAGCGGCAGCAGCGTCGCGCATGCGCGCTGCTTTATTTCCGGCTTCAGGCTGTTTCTCCTCGCGCCGGTCGAGTGAAGGAACGCTTCTCACCAGCGTCACGCCCACAGCCCTGAACTTTCGACCCCGTTCTACGCCGGAGCACAGGAAAGTGCTTTGGTTGCTGTTATTGTGTGCATAGGCTCTGCCTAGAGTGATTTTTGTTGGCAGACTTGTCTCCCTCCACATTTGAATTGTTTTGCTTTGAGTTTGGTCCTTCCAACCTCACTTTAGCCTGATTTGGGGTTGTCACTCCCCCTTAATTGTATCTTTGATACTCAATATCTGTTCCAGTCATCTTGTGGGCATTGCATTTCTGCACTCTGGTGCGATGGCTGATTACTATGACGCAGATAATGACTGTTTTTATAATGAAGAAGAGGATGACTCTCTTGAGTACAACCTGGTGGAGGAATTGGATAAAGGTGTACAGCTTTCAGTGAATAAGGCGCTTGTTAGGGCTATTAATCCCCTGAAACGTCATTTGAATGAATATGCTGTTCAACAGGGCTGGTTACCTCCATCCCAGAAGTCCGCCAAGTCGCCTCATAACCCACATAAATCGGACTTTCAGAGCCTGGCGAAGGTTTTGACTTCGGAAAAGCCCAAATCTTCTGCGTCACATTACACGGAGGAGTCAGACCATGCTCAGGCCTCTTCAGGTCAGGACTCTACCCCTCCAAAGAAGCGTCTCCACAAGGAGCATTTTGTTGACGCCCCTGAGCGTCCTCTCCTTTTAAATTTTGAACCAGAGGACATTGTCCATCCAAATTCGACATCGTGGTTACCCGCTCCGGCAGTGGCCGCTTACCTTGAGGCGCATGTTCGCCAGCCCGTTGAGGCGCCTGTCCGGGCTAGACTTCGCTCCGAATGCCCTGAGACCGGACCTTGCGGACCACCTAGCAGAGACTCCGGAGGTGGACCCGATGATGGTTACCTACCTTAAAAAGTATTCAAAAGATCCTAAGAAAGGCCTAGACCGTTCCTGGAGGTCTTGCCAGGATAAATTACTGGACATGCTTGGCCCCCTTTCCAAGATACTAGATCTAGGCTGAAAAGCTAAGGAAGCTTCGGCAACTGTCAACCCAGATGAGCTCATCGAGTGGGCTCAGAGGGCGGTCTGCATGCTAGGGAATGTTAATTGCGCTATTTCTGCAGAACGGCGTAGGTCCATTCTCCTCAAGTTGGATCCCAAATTGGCAAAATTGGCGACTTCAGAGGCCGGTCCGGAGGCGCAGGGCCTTTTATTTGGACAACCCTTCTTGAAGGAACTGACTAAATTTGTATCCGCCTTCAGCGGAATTGATAAGGCACAGGCGACCTTGCGCCGGGCCATGCGTCCGGTTTTTACCAAGGCCGGACGACAACGGGGACGATCGTTCGGCCGTGGGTCGCAGCAGCAGTCCCAGAGAGGTGCCTCGCAGCAGCGTGGTGGGCAGTATGACACTGGATACTCCACTCGCGCCAATTTCTATCCTTCCCGTAAAGGAAAAGGTCAATACGGCAAAGGGCGATCTGGTGGACACCAAGGCCACTATCAAGATTCCGGCGCTACAGGTAAGCCTAATTCAAGCATGCGATGTGATGTTGGGGGGCAGAGTGCAATTTTATCTGAACAATTGGCGCATGATCTCCAACGATGCTTGGGTGCTAGAGACCGTTCAGGGTTTCAAGATAGAGTTCTATCACCCAATGCATCAGTCCCGTCTTCCACCTCCTATACTTTTTTCCCATCACTCTCAGGCTTGTCTGTCAGAAGAAATCGAGGTTCTCCTCAACAAGGGAGCAATTGTCCCTACCGAACGCCATCCACAGGGCTTTGTCAGCTCAGTCTTTCTGGTCGAGAAAAAAGGAGGCGGGTCTCGCCTAGTTCTCAACCTGAAAGACTTCAACAGCGGGGTGGTTTACAGGCACTTCAAGATGGAGGGCATCCATCTTCTGCGGGATCTCCTTCGGGAGGGAGATTGGATGGTCCGTCTGGACCTGAAGGATGCATATCTGTCCATCCCAATTTACAGGCCCCATCGCCGATTTCTCCAGTTCCAATGGCTGGGGCGTTGGTACGAGTATCAGGTTCTCCCGTTTGGCCTTTCGTCGGCACCATGGTGCTTCACGAAATTGCTGAGGCCAGTTGTACAACATCTTCGTTCCAGGGGTGTCAGACTGATCATATATCTGGACGACATTCTTTTTATGGCGGATTGTCCTCTCAAGCTTCTGCAACATCAGGAGTGGTCCATCACACTCTTGCAGTCTCTAGGTTTTCTGGTCAATGTCCCGAAATCGGTTTTGGTGCCCACTCAATCTATCGACTTTCTGGGCTTTCAGATAAACTCGGTGACTTGCCAACTTCTTTTGCCCAATCAGAAACTGCGCTACATCAGGAGGGAATTGACGTCTGTTATGTCCAAACCGACTGTGTCATTGAGGTCGTTGGCACGTGTGGTAGGTCTTCTGGCGTCTTCCATTCAGGTGATTTTTCCAGGTCCTCTACACTACAGGGCGATGCAACGCCTAAAGATTCAGCATCTCCGGAAAGGCCTCCGCTATTCGGATCAAATTCCTCTTTCGGAGGAAGTACGGGGGGAGATGCAGTGGTGGCTGGACCACATGGAGGCCTGGAATGGTCGAGCCCTGTTCGGTTCGTCTCCGGAACTGGTGATCGAATCCGATGCCAGCCAGTGGGGTTGGGGAGCCCGTTGCGGGTCTGTCTCGACGGGGGGTCGCTGGTCGCCCCAGGAGCTGTCTCTCCATATAAATTGTCTGGAGCTCCTAGCTGGTTCCTTTGCGATAAAGTGTTTTTCTCCCCTTCAGACGAGTTGTTGCATTCTTCTCCGAATGGACAATGTGTCCGCAGTCCGCTATGTCAACAAACTGGGCGGGACTCGGTCCAGGATTTTGGCGGAGATAGCCAAAGATTTTTGGCATTTTTGTCTGCAACGGAAGATCACGGTTATTGCAGAATATCTCCCGGGCCGCAACAACCAAGTTGCGGATTGGCACGCCAGACATCTTCGGGATTTCAGCGACTGGAGACTTCATCCTCGAGTCTTCCGTGCCATTCTTCGGCAGTGGGGCCAGTGTCACCTGGATCTGTTTGCCTCTCGCCTCAACGCGCAACTTCCCCAGTTTTACAGTTGGAGACCGGATCCCTTAGCTCTGGCCACGGACGCTTTTCTCCAACAGTGGCCATCGACTCTTTGTTATGCGTTTCCCCCTTTCATGATGCTTCCCAGAGTGCTGGCTTACACCAAGCGGTTTCGAGCGGAGCTGATTCTGATTGCTCCTTTGTGGAAGGCTCAAGCGTGGTTCCCGGTTCTCCTGGAGATGTGTTGCGCACCTCCACTCCTTCTTCCCCTGAAGTGGAATCTGTTGCAGGATCCTCTCGGAGATCCGCATCCCCTCATTCTGTCCGGCACTCTCCAGCTGCTGGCATGGCGAATCTCGGGGATCGTTGGTCGATCCCAGGCATTTCTAGCGACGCTGCCAAGTTCATTAGTAACGCCTGGTCTCCCAATACCCACAAGCGGTATTGAGGAGCTTGGAAACGCTGGTGTGATTGGTGTGCTCAACGGGAAGTTGATCCCGTTTCAGCGGATGTCAGTCTAAGCATTAATTTTTTGACTTCCTTGGCCACCTCCGGTCTAGCTTATCGGACAGTTAATGGTTTTCGTTCTGCTATTTCTGCTGGCCATGTCCAGATTGATGGTAAGCCTGTTGGTGAACATCATTTGCTTTCCAAACTGCTTAAAGGGATTCGTCTTGCAAAACCCCCCACTCCTAAATATGTTTCTTTGTGGGATGTTTCTGTTGTCCTGAGGTTTTTGGAGGCTTGGCCTACTAACCTTTTATTATCTCGTAAACAATTATTCGCAAAATTGACAATGTTACTGTGCCTGGTATCTTGCAAACGCGTTTCTGATATCCGCGCTTTAGATCTTGCGGGTCGCAGTTTCACCCCTGAAGGGGTTACGTTCACTCTCTCTCGGAGGACTAAATCCAACACTTCCTCCATTACATATCCTTCTTTTCCTGATCATCCCAATCTTTGTGTTGTCCAGTGTTTGAAGGATTATGAGGTGAGTACCGCTTCTTTGCGTGCGGACATGCAAGGTCAATTGCTAATTGCATTACAAAAACCTTTTCGTCCTGTTGCCCCGACTACTCTGGCTCGCTGGGTGCGCTGGCTCATGTCTGAAGCGGGCATTGACGTTTCTGTGTTTGGGGCACATTCTGCAAGAGGGGCAATGGCCTCTAAGGCTTATTCCATGGGTGTTACTCTATTTGACATTATGAAAGCTGCAGATTGGTCTTCGGACTCTGTTTTCAAGCAGTTTTATTATAAACCGATTCTTAGTGTTGCTTCTGTTGTGGTGGACGAGCTTTAAACAAGCATAATCGGAGCCTCCTGTCCTGACATAGAATTCAAAATTTGCAAACATTCGTGACAAGAATTTTCAATTCTATTAAGGACTAGGAGGCGAGGATTATCCCACCCTTTATTTTGACTCTGTTGCATTGTTATGTACTGTATAATAATTGCATATTGTTGCAGGTCTATTTCTCCTTGTTCTTTTCCCCCCCTTGACTTGCTTTGATTTTTACTCCATTATTTGGATGTTACGGCTCTGTATCTTTTTCAGGTTCAGACCAGAAATGATGTGGTTGATCTTCTTCAAGAGTCCCCTATGTTGCCTGCTTTTCGAACCCAGGATTCCTCCATCCTCTGCTACAGGATCCTTTGGATTTTGGCAGCGTGCTTGGAACTACTTTTGTTACTCTACCTGGGATTGTTTTTTGATGTTGAACTGTTTCCCCAAAGAAAGAGGAAGAAGGACTAATGTTTGGACCTTATATAGCGTAATCTCTATGGTCATTCCCAAGTGTTCATGGGATTTGTAGTTTTGTTTTTATTGGCTGCTGAGCATTTCATTAAAAAAATGAGAAAGCATAATCCTCGCCTCCTAGTCCTTAATAGAATTGAAAATTCTTGTCACGAATGTTTGCAAATTTTGAAATGTCGGTTTATATGAAGAGCAATAGAATATAAGCCTTGAAAAGAAACAAATGAGAATAATGATGAATAAAAGAAATCTGTGAAACCAGATAATTGTGATAAATACGGAATTCTGGAATGCCAGAAGATGAATGAGTGGAGCGCCAGGGGATGCTTCTAATGTTTATTGGGAGCACAACTTGTGTATGCTTACTAAAGGTCTCTGACGACAAGCGACGCCACCCAGGCCGCGCCCTCAACCCATGAGAGATACTTAAAACTTACGTAAAAAGAAACGCTGTGCACCTTCCACTATTTCTTCAGACTTTATGCAAAACAAGAAGAAACCATTCCCCACTGCCCTGCAGCTGTGACATCACGGCAGTGAACAGCCAGATTGGCTGATATTAGTTCTCAATTGGAGTCATGCACAACATGTTTGGGGTGTAACTTCCCCATCCAGAAAGCTTTATCTGCAATGGTAGCAAAATGAGAAAGCAATAGACCATTGAAATCTCTCAACAGGGGAGCGCCCACCCTAGTACATTGACATTAGTGCCACATTCATGGGCCACCATGAACCAGAGAAAGAGTCTGGTTACCCCAAATAGACCACCGGCGATGTGCGCCATTTGACCTCCACCAGCGACATTCAGACAATAATAATAGCTTGTTTCTAATGCGTAACGTCGGTATTGTGTCAGCTTAGTAATAATGATGACGACACACGCACAAATCGCTTCAAGTAAGCTGTTCTTGGATCAGGCATCGCAACATTGATGAAGGGAGTCACATCAAAGTAGCTTAAGAGTTCAGGCCTTCTGGGCACAGGTGGACTCAACGGATTACATTCGTCCCATAAAAATTACTCAGTCAAATCATTAACTTCAAGAAACAAGATTAAAATAGGAAAATGTTCAATCCAACTAAAAAAAAGAATAATACATCAACATAAAATAAAATATAATTCAGAAAAATTGGGTCATTTTTGTTCATTCTCAAGGTAGTAAAAATAACTCTAGGGTATAACCTATTTACATGAATTGAAGAGGATTAATATTTCAAGGTGATGACAATGCATTTAAATATGATTTAATCATGTTTTGGATTTTGAAAAAGGATACTGCAATCTGGCGAAAAAGCTAAATAGAACAGTCAGCAAGCTAAAATAAATTTTCAGTACAATAAAATAGCAGAGTGACATGAAGTGCAACGCGTTCAAGGCCATAAAAGAAACATAGCAAAGCGGTTTATCCAGTCACAGAAATGCACTTATCATATAGGCCAAGAGAGGCAATGTGGGAGCAAATCAGGCTATCAGCAGCAGGACTGTTTCTATATCTGTGCTAGGACTTGGAAATCACTAAAGGAACAGTTTCACTGAAGGAGAAAATATGGAAAAGAGGCCTTACTTTCCAACTGTGTCCAAACGGGAAGTCACGGATGTATGACATTACAACGCATGCTTTTACCACGCATGCTTTTACAACAAGTATTACAATGCAAACCTTTACAACGCATAGTGCTTTGGGGTGCTGGATAGTGAATAGTTTAATTTACTATTCCAACTCAAGTCCCCGTGGACACTAGGGACGGTGTTGGATAGTAAATTAAATCTATTCCCTATCCTAGAGCGCCCCCCAGCGCAATGCGTTGTAATGGTTTGCGTTGTAATAGTTGCGTCCTAAAGGCACTGCGTGGTAAAAGTTGCGTTGTAAAGGATGTTTCCCGGAAGTCACTCATCAACCTTCTTTAACTTTTCCCAATATTTTTCAGGAATAACTGACAAAAACATTATTTTTTCTGGTATTACCAGAAGATCCTTCAGGTAACAAACCAGTACTAGTTGCACTGAAGTTGTCCCCAGAATTCAAGGGATGATGTGCAATATTAAATATGCAAATGTTTTTAATAGTTTGGAACAGGAAAAATATCTGTCAACCCAATTACCAGACACGGTTTCCCTTCAGCAACATTCCTGCTTTGTGTGCAAGCAGAGTCTTAGGGCCTGATTTAGACCTTGGTGAATCAAGTCACATCGTCAACTTTTTAAGGGTCTTCCTGCCCCCGAACTTGGCGGTCTGCCCACTTGATTTAGATTTTGGCTAGCCACTGAAGGGAAGACCACCGCAGTGTGTGGATTTTTCAAAACTGGCTCTGTTAAAATTCCTTTTTTTGCTGTTTCCAACATTGCTTGGTGATATTCAACCCTCTTTTTGTTTACCTGTCCCATTTTACCAGGCATCAGAGGAATCCTCCTTATTACTTTCCTTTCTCATCTGGGGCACATTGACTGACTGTCAAACTGCTGTGAGGCATTGACGGGTGAGAACCTCTTTGTGCTCAATTGTTGTGTAACATCTACTTCCCCAGTAAACATACTTTCAAAAACGTTATCAGCGCCGTGAAGCAAAAATCTGTCAATGATATTATTTGTTTTTTGAAGTGGAGTAAAAAATGGGCCCTGCGCAGCAGCCAGAACATTTCTGCTTCACCTCTCTCAAACATTCTAGTGAGAACAACACAAGAGGATAGACGCTCACCATGCCACCAAAGACAGGAACCAACCATAAGCAAATCAGTCTTTGTGATGCTCCAGAAGGAACTGTCCAACATGAACTGATAGGACTGGTCCTTTCGGAGCGGGAGACCAAGCAGCCCTAGAACAGTTTTGGTCAATTTATTAGGGTACCACTCGAGTCTTGCAGCACAGTTTGTATGAGTATCCTCATCGGGGCATACCTGTCACACTAAAGCATCGCACCAAGGAAAACAAAAGGGATGTGTATTGCCTGAATCAATCTCAGCCATGAGTAATTACTATGGGCCAAATCCAGTCCATTGATTTTTTGCCCATCATGCCACCTCAAACTGAAACCAGCCATATGCAGTTTAGCCCTGGCCGTGCTCCAATAAGAACAGTTCAGCTCAATCTACCAGAGCTTGATATCAAGCAGTAGAGAATGAGAAGTACACCTCTACTGAGTGGCAGTTTTTGTGTTTCCCCACGGCTGCCCTAAGTGACAGTGGGTAAACATAACTCCCTGCACCCTTAAGTCCTGTCTCTCTTGACAAGGACATCTGGCTGCATGGCCTGGGCCAGATGAAGAAATAACGTAAACTCAGGCGAAGTTGGGAAACTTTAGCCTTCTATGCAAAGGACAAAGTTTCATTGACTTCCTTGGACTCTGTGTAAGTAGAGATTTGCTTTGTTCACGTTTGTGTCTCCAGGTCCCACAGACCCCTATCACTTGCAGAGCCCACCCAGGTTTGATACTGTCTCCTCGTGCCCCTTGTTGCTCTACCATGTAGATAACAGCATTAGGATTCTCCAATATCCAGATGATACACAACTCTACTTGAAAGTATCTTGTGCACCAGATGTTCAATGCCTCAAACACCTGCATATTATCCAGACCTGGATGCCCAGCACCTTTCTAAAGCTCAATGCAACCAAGAGCGAATTCCTGGTATTTGTCAACACACAACAACAGTACAACCCTGACTCAATGGCATGAACCTTGATGGCTTATAACCCAACCTTCACTGGATACAAAATACACATAGAGACCCTTGTTAGAAAGAAAATGAAACAATTTCTTCCAGAAAACAACTTGATAACTGCTGTTCTGGATGGTGGTAAAACACTGCTCCATAGTCTTCCCGATTCCACGTCTGTTCCCCATGGGGGCATCTGACATGCAGCAGAACATTTCATCCAGGGCTGAAGAAACATAATCACATCACACCCATCCTGATATAACACTAGTGGCCCCCCTTTCCAACCCCACCATGTTTAAAACTAGCTGCATTATTTACAAAGCCATCACAACCAGCACCCTGCTTATCTTGCAGACAAGCACACCATCTGCATACCTGTAGCTAAGACACCATTAGAATGTAGACTAAGAAGAGTAAACAAGAAAAAGAATTACAGCAGGCCATTCCCATCTGGAACAACCTAAGCACTGCCACAACACTAATCCAATTTAGGAAAGAGATGACTGCTCTCTTCTTTAGAGAACAATACATTACAATACAATAAACCAGTTCCTCTCCTATCACTCGTTGACCGTTTGGTTGTCTATCACCCTTTACAGAACTCTGTTCCTTTTGTCTAGGTTTGTGCTATAAAAATACCATATACATGCAAATACAAACATACAAGTACCATGTCTCCCTCTCTGATGCTTTACCAGGGTGGTTGAAATTACCCCTCCAAAATCTCAACTACAGCACCAAGCATAACAGTACAGAATAATTGTACTATTAGAAATACAGAAAGATGTTGGTGCCTATGTATAAGGAAATTGAGCAAAAGGTATCTCCTGCAACCTGAAGTCTTGAACCAGGGTGAAGCATCGGTACATTGATCCCACACTGTTTTCGCACTGTATTTTAATTTGCAGAAAATGTTTTTTATCCGCTTTATACATGTAAAAGAGGGAGCTAGGTTTGAGGCAACATCAGTGTTACTTTTTTATGACACAAATAGTAAATGTAGTACAAAGATAAGTTAGATCTTTATTTTATTGTTACTGAAGGACTACGCTTCTTCATTGTTTTAATAACTAATATACAGAAATAATGAGTTAGTCGCCATAAAATGTGCAAACTATTGTCCTGGAATAAAATCTTTTCTCTGCTCTGGACTCTAATAAAGTTGGTTTGCCCCATTCACCATTCTACATGTAGAAACTAAAGTTAAATGCATTTGCCTTTTTTTGCACTTGTGCATAGTATCTCTAAAGCTGCCCAGTTGCGACTTTGATGGCTCCCATGCAACAAAATGTGTGATCCAAGGAAAATTACTTTAGCTTGCTGTGCACACATTTCCTGAGCTCTATCTTATTACCTCTGGTGGATGCACTGCGACCACTGTGTCAGAAACTTCCATCACTCCTGTCTTCCACTGTTCCCGGTCTGTCGTAGTTGTCAACTTCTCAATCGTATCATTTAACACTTCTATCCCTACAAAGCACAACAGAAAGAAGGCAGCTCTGTAAATTTGAGATCTGCCCAAATTACATTGCATGTAGAAGGCGGGGTGCAAGTATTCAAAGTTAATTGCTGTTGGATTCTGGTGGGTCTATCTCTTGATGAATGAAATATTGTTCTCCACAGTTGAAAGTTAATGAGTTATTATGGATCTGTTTTTCATTCCGATCATTATACCCAACAGCAATACTCAACACTCATAGATGACACGGCTACTAACACCCTTCTCATATCCATGCAGCTCAGAATCAATACCATTGAATTTATTTGCAAACCCACTTCGAGACATTAATAAGAGGTAAGAAAATGCTGTAGAAATGAAGTAATACAACTCAATACAATGGTTTGGAAGATATTATTGTGTAAATCTGGATCTCCTAATAACCCATGTAGGCCCTGATTACTACCTATGGCAGATGATGTAATCAATCCAACTTTAACAGGATCTTCAATCTGTCCTTAGACTCTGCATGCATTCCACGTTCTTGGGAAAAGGTTATAGCTGAGGTTACCTACAGTAGGCCCTACCATCCCAGCCAACAAAAGGGAAATATCTCTTCTGCCTGCAGCATCGAAAATTAATGGACAACTTACCGATTATTTGGGACTGTTCAGTGTACTACATCAAACTCAGTCTGGATTTAGACCCCAACACAGTAGGGAGATCTACGTTTTAGAAGTGGCGGACTTAATTTAAATTGCTCTTGACCAAGGAAGGAACGCTGCCTTAATTATGTCAGATTTATTGGCAACATTTGAGATGGTCTCTCAGTCCATTCTCCTGAAAAGGTTGGCAGATATTGGTGTTGGTGGGCCAGCCTGGGGCTGAATTGAAATATTTCTGGTTGACTGAGAGCAATTTGTATGGATGGCTTCCTTCACCTCAAGAAGTAAACAGCCAAACCAGGGAGTACCACAGGTCTCTTTGCAAAGTACAACTTTATTCAACATCTATATATCCCCTTTGTCACCCTCGGTTGAAGCGTTAGGCTTCAAGAATATCTCATATGGAGATGATACACAGATGATCTTTTAAATCGATAAAGGTACAAGTATCACTCAAGAATCTTTCCATGCCTGTTTCATCATTTTTAGATCGGATGAGAGAGACCAGTCTTAAAGGTAAATCAGAATAGATCGACATTTTACTCTTCAGCTCCACTCAAGACAATTGGGAGTAAATATTTTGGAGTAAAAGTTGACAATCAACTCTCCTCCCAACTCTAAATTTCTGCAGTGGCCGATATGGGCTCCGCCATGCTTGGAGCGATAAAGAAATGTATTCCCTTTCATATGTTTGAGACGCTCAAAATAGTTGTACATGCCGTGATCACGCTAGGCTTGATTATGCCAATGATTTCTATTTTGGTCTCCCAGCCTACCTAAACAAGCAGTGTCAGACTCGCCTCATTTTAAAAATACCACAATCAACTTCCATTTCTCAGCATCACAGCCAGCTACACCGGCTGCCCATTCATCAGAGGATCCATTTCAAGGGGTATTCACCTGTTACAACGCATTTTTTACAACGCACTACCACTACAACGCAGGCATTACAACGCATACCATTACAACGCATGGCGCTGGGGGGCGCTCCAGGATAAGAGGTAAGTTTAATTTACTATCCAACACCTTCCCTAGGGTCCACGGGGACTGGAGTTAGAATAGTAAATTATACTTACCACTATCCAGCACCCCAAAGCGCTATGCGTTGTAGTGGTATGCGTTGTGAATACCGCGTTGTAATGGTATGCGGAGTAAAAGTATGCGTTGTAACGTCATACATCCATTTCAAGGTACTGTCCTATAGAACCTTTCACACCACAGGACCGAAATAACTGTCCGAATGGACAGCCCATTTCATACCCACCACAACAACGCAATCCTTTTATGGTATTAACTTCCAAGTTTTGGCTATCTCAGAAAGGTGGATGCTCATTCTCTGTTGTAGCTACCAGAGCATGGAGTGAACTCCCAGTGCACCTGCGTCGGATGAGCAATCAAAGGCACTTTCGTAAACATATCAAAACATGGCTATTCAACCCGTTATTTTTCCTTTGTTTCATGCTTCATTTAACCTTTATATTTTGAGTGAGCCTGCATTCACACAGCCACTAATCATTATAATAGTAATGAGCTTTCATTAATGCTTCCTTCAACTGTTGTAAGTTGACAAAGCCTCCATTTGTCTTGTGTTCAACCGGTTTAGGTCAATTCCTCTTCCACGTTTGAGTCAATACTCATAACAACCTACGTACGCTGCCATGCATGCTTTCAATATTTACAATCTAAGTGAGATTTCAGTTATTCAGCTATCAACTTTTCAAGATCAAGAAACTTTACATTTATGCTGTCATCAAAATATTTAGCTAATTGTGTGAACTAGTGTTAGCAAAACAAAACAAAACTGTCATGGCCCAACTGAGCAACTGAGCCCGCGCTGACATGCTAAATTATGTAGAACACTTGATATTGCCCACCATTATCTACTAAAGGAGATACCAAATACTGAGCATTGAGAGTTACCTGCAGTGTAGATATTTAACAACAAATATTCCAGTCACACAATCAAGGCTTAATAAAGTAATCAACTACTGCCAACCTACTCTGAAGGCTATGTCTTATTATTGCTGCAATTTGAATCATTCTAATAACCATTATCTTAGCCATGTGGTGATACCTAAGCCCTCTCCGAAAAGCAAACCTTATTTTACGAGTAATGCTTTTCGTAGGATGTGCTACAGAACGTGCAATGATTGCCCTGCACTAACAATATCATTCTACAACTACCATGTAAACATAGAGCAAATAACGATTCTACATAATAAGAAAAAAGATTAGGTATGCAAGGATTGCTTCATGTTATGAGCCAAGGAAAGTATCAGGAAACCTTCTGAATTATTAATACATTTTTTAAAGATGCTGAAGCGAAAAAATGGTACAAATCTGTACCCTGCTTAGCAAGCAGAATAGAATGCGGGAATAAATGCATCTTAATGTGGACAAAGAGAAGGAAGACTGCACCGTCAGTGGATATCACTTACCCATTGGCTTGGGAACTGGCCGGCTGCCAACGTAAAGCGTATCGTACTTCTGAATGGACTGCCTCACCGCATCAAGAATGTCAACTGAGGAGACAATGGAGCATTGCTGAATTATCCTACATGCATTAGATATTTCTGATTAGTGTTTGCACAGCTAGGTGGCAACAGAAAATCAGAATGCTTGTCATTGCTTAGGGTTTATCATGTATACCTTCACATTGACTCTTTCAACTTAGATATTAAAATTCTCTTCTACCACCCCTTTTCAAAATACTTTAGATTCTTTGCATTTTGCTTTCAATTGACACTTTCTTAATTTATCTATTTTTCCTGCAAGGTTTATTCATATATACTCTCACTCTGTTATAAAATTGAACAAACGTGGCATCAAATGGAATGCCTGTTTCTTCAAAGGTCATTGGATTTCATATGGATACTATGCCACCACCTCATACATGACCCAAAAGCAAAAATAACATAAACACAAATACAGTCAATAAATAGAATATCAGCAAAGTGTAATCAAATGATACATATATTAAAAACCAGTATTTCATTGATAGGTCTCGTGGAGTTTAAAGCGAGGTAATGGGCAGTGGGGGCCCACTGATATCTTTCAACAGGCGTTATTTATTGATTGTATTTGTGTTTATGTTATTTTTTCTGTATGAACTAATATTGATGTTATTCATATATATGGGGGAGATTGGTCCACTTGTTTTTTTCATTTGTCAATCATACATTGTTTGAACCCTGAGCTTTAGGACGTATGAGTATGTGTGGGTATGAATTCGGATGTTTGAATGACTGAATGGAAAGGGGAGACCACTCGGTCACCCCGAACGTATGGATGGGTGCCCTGATCCCCCGGGAAACCGTTGCGGCGGGGGGCATGTCCCGGCCGGTATGCCCATAGCGGCGTGGTCGGAGCGTGCCCCCACCACCTAAAAGGGTTGTCCTAAACACCCGCCCGGAAGTCCGTGTACCTATGGGCGGGATGGGGGCGCGGCCCCCGCCTTCCCGCTGCTGGATAAAAGGCACGGGAATCCAGGGAAGCGTCCTCTTGTTCCTGCGCTCTGAAGGCTGCACAACTCGTCGCTCGTGAGCCCTCAAGGGAACAAGCTGCTGTTTTTTGAACGTGTAATCGTTGTTTTTTCTGTTTCAGTCGTCAAGGCGTAGCTGGAATCCAAGTCACTTCGGGAGGACAGGCTGAGCTAACGTTGAACGCGGACATGCCTGGTAAGAAGACTGGAAAGAGCTCCGAGATGGAACGTATGCTGCGCACATTGGTGAACCAAGTGTCGGCGATGGACAGAAAGTTCGGTAAAGTAGACCAGCTGGGGCGCGGCTTAGCGGCCCTCAGGAAACAAGTGGAGGCCCAAGAGGGGCCCTCGGGGCGACCTAAGAGGATCGTAGGGCCTGCTTTGCCAAACATTATCCTAGGGGGGGATAAGGGGAAAAGGAAGAAGGGGAAAGCGGGTCCTAGCGAGGCCCCAGTCCCGATGGAAGTCCCACCGGTCCCAGTTGCACCAGCGTACTGCCCGGTACCCACACCGGATGGGGGATTGCCAATCCCTGTGGTTATCACACCGCTGGATGACAACCAAATGCCTCCTGAATTAGCGCTTCAGTTGGCGGCTGTGTTACCCTGGTTGAAGAAGGGAGCGGGGGGATCCGCGGCTCTAGAAGACCCGGCCGAAGAAGCTAGACTGATTATTGAGCAGTTAAGGCAGACAAGGGGTGCTGGGGCGGCGAACGTGCCTTCTATTTCTCCACAGGTGCCGAAGGTGGTCGTTGTCGAAAACCAGAATAAGTCGACGGACACGGCTGGAGGTGCGGCGGAGGCCGGTAAGAGATCACTCCCAATGATGAGTGAGGGCGTGGTACCCTCAAGGCGGGAAAGCTTGGCGCAACATATTCCCATGGTTACTAAGGAGATGGTATGGGCCAATAAATATATTAACATGTTTTCATTGTTAACTGATCATTGAGAGTTAGAATATGCCAAGACTCAGAAGGATTTATGGCACCCCAGTGTATGGCGGGCGAAAATGGCAGAATTCAGGGTCGAGGAGTCGATGATGAACTGGATCAGGGCCTTTTCTATTTTTGTAGTGATTATCGCTGAACGTACACCAGAAGTGTTGAGTGACCTGGCTTGTTACCAGAGCAGGATCACAAGCTTCCATGAGAAGTATTGAGGAGAAGAATGGAAAGGGTATGACATGGCGTTTAGAAAGGCAAAAGAGTTTAATGAAACACTGACTTGGGGGATTGTTTAGATACGGTATCTTGGCATGCACAGCTCTTGCCGGGATCAGCGGGTGGTTCAGGGTCGAGCACAAACGGCCCCAGGGCCTTTCCACAGAAACAGGCGCAGCCCTTTCGGCCAAGCTACGGGTGGGAGTCTCAGCCTAGATCGGGCGGGAACGGAAGTAAGCGAGGAGTGTGTTGGGGCTTCAATAAGGGGACGTGTAGCAGGCCGCAAGGAACGTGTAAGTTTAGGCATGCGTGCTCCAGTTGTGGTAACACCTCACACCCTGAAACTAGCTGCCGATCCAGAGCCAATGGTACCGGAGGTAAAGAGGGTACCAAGCAGGATTGATGCGCTGCCCCGGAAGTTCACACCTTCACCCGTAGATATCCTGGCTTTGACCCAATGGCTGAATAGATACCCTGATCATGCGTCCGCTGGGATCCTGCGAGATGGCTTCTCACATGGCTTCAGGATCCCGGCAGGCGATTTTCGGGGGGCCAAAAAGATCGCCAAGGAGGTTAGCTTGGGGCGGGTTGCAGGACCTTTTGGTGACCCACCAACAGCTGATTTTGTATGTTCCCCATTAGGGGTGGTGCCTAAAAAGGACCCGGGGGAGTACAGGCTCATCCATAATTTGTCGGCACCGAAGGGGGCTTCCGTCAATGAGGCGATCGACCCTGACATTTGCAGTGTAAAGTATGCATCTTTCGATGACTACTTTACAGTAAATTGAGTCCCGGTGGCAGGGCAGGAGTGTGGCTTTCAATCGGGAGTTATAACTCTTGGGTAGTGTCTTACAAGAATATAAGATGGCAGATTGGTTGTAAATTCCATTTGTATTTTGAAAAGTTGATTAACTAGAAAGTCTTGCTAATACCTCTATTTAAACAACCAAGCTTGTGTATGACGATCACAAACAATAACACGTTGAGACTTGGAAAGCTAGGGGTGATTTTCCCTCTCCAAGTTGAAGCTTAAGGCATATATCAACCTTCACTTTACACGGTTGCTGAAACTTTTTCACAGAGCTGAGATGAGGGTCTGAATGGCCAATACTTGTTTGGAACATATAGGACTTCACTCATCTGCAACACGATTCTTGTTTTAATTCCCATGTGGATACATCTTGAATTGCTTCTTGCGAGGAGACCTGCCTTTGGGATCCACACGCATACAGTTTTGATTGTGTAGTGATGAAAAACCTAAGAGGGTTGCCCTTCAAGCAGCCTCTTAACACTTGTCTTAACTCCGTTTGCTTGGCAGGCACAACGTTCATGTCTAAGAGGTGGCAGTGAAAGACTAGTTTCAATTGAAGTTAATCCTTGGAGGAGGCAAATTCAAAAGATTTATTGCAGTCAACTAAGAAGAAATATTAATTTTAAAATAGAAATAAGTGCACTTAAAAGGCTATGGTAATGATACAGGTGTCTTCTTTAACTGTCTGATGTGACTTGAACATAAAACTGAATACAGGTTGATTCGACTACATTCAAAAAGTAGTTTGAAGACAACTGGAATATTTTTGTGGTCATGCCAACTTCTCTTTTTGGTAAATGTCAAGTCAGATAAATTGAAGAATAATTTTAATGGAAAGCTGTTCTGGGTGCTGAATGGTCACACTAGTGGGCACCAACCGAAAAGGAGAGAACCCATATTATTTTTGTAGCCTTGCATTATTGATTATTGATATGTATTTGTTGATAACTTTAGTTATTACAAGTTGGAGTTTTCAGAGTATGGATGCAATTGAGCAGCTGTGATACAATCCGACTGAATTGACAGACGGTAATAATGTAAATGAGGTTGCGGACAGTTGTATGGGAATTATTATCCAAATGTTGAGCAGTTGTTTCCTCTGTTCGCTACTGTAAGGTTAAAGGACCAAGTATGCCCTCTCGCTTGAACCCTGGATGCTTTAATCCTTGTAGGGCTGTTGAATATGTTGTTGAGACAGTTTAAATGTATGAGTGTGGACACAGACTTTATCGAGTATAAAAGAAGAAGAAATCAATATAAGAGCGGGATTACAGTTAGAAAATGTGCATTCAAAATGAATGATTGTCAAGAATGTGATAAGGATGCAATACAAGATATGCAAGGCAACATTTCCGGTGGTTAGGTTTATTTTATACCAAGGCCTCTTTTTCACTTCTCAAATGCACTAGGTAATAGATCATAAACTGATCGCGAACTAAAGGGTTTCATGTCTGTTTACAATCCAGTGAAATTTACTGAAGGCTTACATCCAAGCCATGCCCCTTTCAAGCAGTGGAAGCTGAGATGGTCTGTTGACTTCCCTTCTTGGTTGCCTGAAGAAAGGGGGACTACTCCCAGTAAACACAGTGCCACCCTGCACGATAAAAAGTACAAATGAAAGGTGTCACATGTCTCCTTAAGAGGGTCCCAGGTATGGGTAAACCACTAAGGATAAAAAACCTCCTCAGAAATGTGATTGAATATTACTTAAGTTATTAAAAAGACACCAAACTCCCTCTAAGATCAGGGAAGAGAAAAGAGCCAAGCAAGCATATCCAGAAGTAGATCCTGTACAAATGTCAACTGGGAGAAATAAAATGCATGGGCCGAAATAGGAGCCGAAAGGCATAGAATGCTATGAATAATAAGGGAACCAATAGGCTGTGATGCATCCCTCACTTGGAAATGCCTTATATATGTTTGAATCAGCAAATTACATCTCAGGAAAGACTCCACTTTTTCCTTGGTTGGGAACCTTGGATAGCATTTTATGAAAAGACCACCATCTTAGAAAGGGCAGATTAGGAGGTCTGTCCACACCCCTTTGTGAAACTCATGGTGTCTGTTTGGCACAAAAGGAAAAATCTCATCTTTGCCCAGTACTGAATTTTTCAGTCTCACTGGCACCCTTTATGCCTGGCACTCCATGAAGCTCACAGAACCACAATCCAGATAACTGTGAGCTGGAAAACTCCAATGCAATCAAGGTGATGCAGATGCTCAACCAAGCAATGGGAAACAAGAGCACAAGATGTCCTTCCTCTTCTCCTGGACATGTAAACGGATGAGGTCTCATCACAGCTATTGGCAACAGCACATTTCTCAACACAGAGGTAACAGCTCCTGGATGCCATCAAATTGAAGTGGGTAATAATTTAGCAGCCTCCAGTTCACTTTATCAGTAGTGTCGATTCTGGCGGAAAACCAAGGCTATACACCTTGAAGGAGGTAAGTATAAAGTCAATCATTAACAAGTATTGGCAAAGCTAAAAGGTTTCACTGATGCAAGATCCATTGTTTTTCTCAATATTGTTTTAGGCAGAGCGAGCCGCTGTGCAACATGGCTTAAAGAAAAAAAAACAGCACTATGATTGAGCCAGCGTTGACTGTGTCATACCAGTTTTTTCCTATAAGCCACGTTGCACAGCCGCTGTGCAATATGAGTAAAAACAGTGTAAGGGGCTTGAGGGGGGCAAGCAACACAAGAGGGAAGGGTGGGTGTGGTAAACAAATAACAGACAGTGGGAGAAGGACAAGGTTGGGGAGCGGACCAAACAGTCAGAAGGAAGAGGTCAGGGGTTGGGGAAAAACCAAACAAACAACAGACAAAGGGAGGGGGCAGGGAAAGAACCAAACAGACAGTGGGAGGAGTTCAGGGGGATGGGGATGAACCATACAAACAGTGGACAGTGGGAGGAGGGAGGAGAGCAGGGAATCAACCAACCAAACAAATGGACAACGAGAGGATGAACAGATTAACCTAACAACGGACAGCGGGAGGAAGGAGGGGTAGGAAACCAACAACATACAGCGGGACAGGTGGGCGGGAGAAACAATGATAGTGGAAGGCGGGCAAGGGAAAGCAACACGAGGGAGGGAGCAGTAATTTCAGGGGATGGAGACGGACCACAGAGATATGCTTGCTACAAGAGTGCATGATAAAATGTAAAAAAAGAAGACCTACAAGAGCCTGTGGCTAGTGGTAGTGCACTGACCACAGTCAGGAATCTGTAATTGGACCATTCTCCACAGCAGGGACAAGCACGATGCCCAGAAGAATACAAGAGGCAATGAGGAGATGCTGACTAGTAAGAAGCAAGGAAATAAGAGTGACATTGAAGCCAGCCAATGGTAAGCAACGGTAAATATTGGGAGGGCTCTAAGCCCGTTTTAAGTTTTTTTGTTGTTGTTCACAAGAGATTTCACACACGCTGTGCAGGCAAAACCTAAAAAGAAGCAGATGTGTTCATCTTTATATAGATTTATTTACCTAAATCACTGTGACAGATGGATCGTTCATAGGGAAGTGTTGCATGTCTTGAATTCCTGGCTTAATTTATTTTAATTACATCATTTTGTAGGATCGTGATGGATTCCTTGAAAGTCATGATATCACCCATCATTGTTTTCCTTTTGTAAGTAGGCCTGGAAGTTTGTTTGCACAGTAGGACAGCTGGCAGTTACTTCATTGACTTCTCTGCAGCTTTTGGCTGGGTGGATAGAACTCTTTTCTGGTATAAGCTCAGAGCACGCAGAATTCCAGAGATAGTATTGTGTGTAATACGGCTATTACGTTTAGATATTTTGGTCCTGATGAAACATATACCATTTGGTGCTGTAGACACTGACTCTGCATGGTACACCTCATTCTGCAATGTCAAACTCGGAATAGCTGGTATTTTCCACACCTGGGAAATAACCCACCCTGGGATAACAGAATTTACCAGGTGCAGTAATTAACACACATATTCTGCAACATTAGAGGCCACTGACTTTAGTTTAAATTACTTTCAAGTTGGCATAGACATATGATTGAAGCAGAGAAAGTCATGGTGACATATAAATAACCTGCTATACCGCAATTTGCTTGATGGCAATTCCTCTTATAATGTAGCCTGAGAAACTTGTATCAATGTCATTACAAGCCACTATTCTCTAAAGACTGAATTTTCAAAAACTGTTGTTTTCTCTACAAAATTTACAAAAATGGTTTTGAAGGGTAACAACCGGGGAACATCCTTTTCAACGCAACTTTTACGACGCATGCCTTTACATCGCAAGTTTTACAACGCATGTCATTACAACGCATTGCGCTGGGGGGCGCTCTAGGATAGGCAATAGATTTAATTTACTATCCAACACCTTCCCTACTATCCACGTGGACTGGAGTTGGAATAGTAAATTAAACTATTCACTATCCAGCGCCCCCCAACACTATGCGTTGTAACAGCATGCGCTGTAAAACTTGCGATGTAAAGGCATGCAACCGTAACCACCACCCATCAACGAGATAAATAATGTAAAAACACCATCAAATGTGTTGCTGAACTAGCACAATCTAACACAACATGCTTTAAATTGCACGTTCACCCCAATGGTATTTCTTGTCACTATATACAAGACGATTTATTGCTGCACATCTCAAGTGAACTCAATGGTCGTGTGCATTTTTGCAACCTGTAACACTAAGAAAAGCCTTTTTCACCAAGCATGGAATATCGACGGATCATTTAAAATGTCCGAGTCCCATTATGCATATCTTTTCAAATTATATTTGGGTAGCTATTTAAAGCATATACTAAAAAGTTGGGGAGGTAATTTTGAAGTGAGCGGGAGAAGCCTTTGTTTGTTTTACACTATATATATGGATAAGTCTCGTTCTCAGGTGATGCATTCCCTTTTCTGAACCCATCCTCATGAACAAGTGACCATTCTTGCAGAGCATATTGTTACTTTCTTAAATATGTGCATGTTTGTGTAATATACCCCGCAAAACAGCAACTCCATCCAAAACCTCGATCACCCTCTGGTTCATGTAGACCATGATAAGGACTGAGCTATACACCATTATTAACCTTATATAAAACACGACTGCTGGAAATGTCATAGCGCTTTTGCAAAATAAATAAGTAGCCGTAAATGCCTTTTGGATTCAGCCTCACATCTCACCATTATCAATGTATCAGACTTTAGAGGCACAGGGTTGTCGGATACTATTTTCGTGCAAAGCTTGTGTCACTGGGTACACTGTTGTACAAGGCAGTATGTAAGGATAACTCTCTCCATCTCAAAAATAAAACATAGGAACAAAATGAGAAGAGAAAACGTGGCATCACAACACAGTTACCTTGCAGCGGTAAATCCTCTGGCGAGATGGTTTCCAAGGTAACCGATCGAGTGATGCTGTTGCTCGACACAGCCTTCTCAGAAATGATCTGCACAGAGAAGGGAAACACGAGTCTCAGGTCTCGTTAAATCTTCAAGCCGTACAATACATTTCCTTTGACACTGTACCCACCGGCTCAAGTTAGAGAGCTCGAGGGGTAACCACATTTTAATACAACATGGCATGACTAGGGCTTTCTCTAGAAACTGCTAGGTTTCTGACTTAGTCTACATTACAGATTATGTTTCCCTAGGTTTCCCTCGACCTTTGTTTTCCTCTGCTATACTGTGGTTCTTAAAGCCCCACATGCTGCCACCTCTGGTCTCCCTGAACCTTTAGGAGTCTCTCTGAAACAAGCAGGCGCCGCTTTGACTCGGGCCATCTCTGGTGTGGCGCCGCGGCTAGGGCGACTGACTCCGGAATCTGGGGATCCTGGCACCGGCGGCAGATTAGCCCAGCACCATGTGACTCTGGGCAATAGCTTGCTTAATCTTCCCGACGGCCGCCAGCGCCTAGAGACCCTTAAGGGTGATTGTGCACCTTCCTTAAAAGCACAAAATTGAGAATGTTTGTTGAATTTAGCAAACTTGCTAAAGTTACGCTGATCTTCCCTCATTATCTTGCAGAAAGATATGAGTATCCGGTGCCTCAAACTCCCTGCCGCTCTCCGTGCCTTTAGTTATTAAACCACATTGAGAACTGAGCAAAATAATGTTAAGTGCTTAATTTATATGTAGGCAGGTGGCCATTTCTGAAGTTTTGTTAGGACCCGCCATCACGGACAGAGCCGTGCACCAAACTGTTGTCTTTTTTTTTTTTCAAAAGGATTTCTATTTTGAAAATAAAAAAGAAAATGCTTTCTTCGCCAGGGGTGTTTTTTCCCATGTCAGGGGTAAGATTTAGCAGTTTTCACTGCTCCTTATCTCCAGGGTTTTCCTGTAGTGACAGGCAGTGAAAACTGACCTCTAATTCAGTCCATTGAAATTAGGTGAGTGGAATTAGAGGCGAGCCTCCGAAGGGCCTCACTCCACAGGGCTATTGGAGGCCTTAATCACGGCAGAGATAGAGCGCTCTCCATCGTTATTAAACCTAAGGTTCACCCGCTTTTAGATTTAGCAGGTGGATCTGTATCTTGCCGGTATGTATACTCCGTCGCGATCACACACTTGTAATTAAGCAGAAGGGATATTCATCACGTTTGTGACGGAGTAATCCATCCACCGAATTTTAAATCAGGCCCTAAGAAACACTGCACAAGTGTTCCTGAAGGGAGAATATATTAAGAACTACAAAATACTTCTTCAATAATTTTGATCCTTTGAAACCCATACCCTGAAATTGACCTCTGTGTATAAAGTTAGGCGTTTAACTGCTGTGTCCTAGTACATAAGATTGCAACCTGGATCAACGTCAAATAGTGAACCCATAGCTGGGCCAAATATTAGTATTTTAATCAATCTTTGTCACACTCACATATTCACTCACTCACTTGTTCTCTCCTTTCAGTCTTTAGTAACAGTACATAACAGTGAGCCTGATTATGATGTAGGACGGACTGCAACCGACAGGCTATCAGTGACGATTCATCTGACATCTGGGCTGCGGTCTGACCGTCGGATTACGAGGCGGGTGGTCGGAGCGTATCGAGCGGGGGGAAAGACTGCCGTCTCAGACAGGCTCAAGGAGGCCGTCGTGGCCGCGATCGGATCTGTAATCCCTACAATGATGCGTTGCCTGCAGAGAAACCACCGTAGGGATTTTGATGTCAGTTTCCCACAGCTGTTTCATGGCGGTAGGACCGCCATGACAAGGCTGTCGGAAAGTGACTTTGAGGGCCTCTAGCAGGACCCTCGTCACCCAAAGGCCTCCGCAATGGGGCCAGGGGGGCATATCTGTTGCCCCTCCCAACATTCATGCACCGTGTGCTAGGCACCACGTGGTTCCTGACACACGGTGCATGGATGTTTGTAAATATACCCTTTACTATTGCTTCTTACGATGCGGCCCTTTTCCCACTGATCATAAGCCGCAATAGTACAGCATGTTTCCTTCTGCCGCGCTGGAGGTCGCATTGTAATTCAGCAGGTGGGACCTCTGACACTTTGTCAAGCAGTCCCAATCCTGCTACGATGTCAGTCGGACGCTCTTCTGACTGGCATCATAATGAGGGCCAGTATTTTTTATGGTCAGTAAATAGCTTTTTCACATTTGGAAAATAACAATATAAAGTCATCACCCTCCCCTCAGGTAAATAAACATAGCCATAGAGGTCGAGTGTGATAGTACTTTGCACTAAGATTACTCTACAGCACTTTATTTTTCAAGAAAATGGTTGGAGTTCACTCATAAATTTTATGTTTTGGGGCCTGTCTCTATACATTTGGCATGGTAGGTCCATAATTTCAGTATCACGTTCCATCATACACAGTGCATAATTTGACCCAGTGGTTTCCAGTGCTTGGCATCTGCACTTAATCGTCAACACCAGCACCAGAGAAGTCGACCCAAAGGTATTATAGATCCTTTCATGAGCACCAGTTAAGGACACATTCATTTTTGGTAGGCACAGGGAGATTAAGTGATTTGCCCAGAATCACAGAATGTTGAGCATACGCCGGGACTAAATCCTGGGTTCCCCAGTTCCAAAGTTCCAAAGTTAGCAGCTCTGGCCGTTACACCACATCCTCTCCCCCACATGTAGGATTTCATGCTTAGTAGTTGGTTCTGTTATAGACGGCGCTAATAGGAGCAATGTGCTGGTGCAAGCTTCCTCCTGACGAGAGCTCCAGCACTTACTTTTTCACAAGTTAACTACCAATCAAACATGTTGAATGAATGAATGAATGAATGAATGAAACTTATATAGCGCACGACTTACCCTGGGGCATCTCTGCGCTTGCTTAGGGAACCCGTCCTGGTATTCCCCTGTGAGATAACCCTGGCAGGGTATCCACAAGGTGAAAGCCAGGCATCCCACCGCGAGGGGCCGTTGTGGAGATTAAGCAAGCTATTGCCCAGAGTCGCAGAGTGTACACCCGTGAGTCGAGAAGGCACCGGAGCGAGAATTATCGAGTCCGTGGAATTTTGAGCCCAAGACCCGCCGAGGCGGGGAATTGAACCATGGTCCAGGGCCGAACTCAAGCTCCAGGTCTGCTGCCTCTAACCCCTGAGCCACACTTCTCCACTGTTGAGTGGTTGAAGGTAACATCATTATGCCTATGCATGGCCAAGTGTACAGTGAACAGGCCTAAATATGTTTTACGTGGGAATAAGATACATTGTGCCCCATCTCCAAAGAAAGACGAAGCACAAGATTGAGATTATTGGTCGGCAGGAAGGATTTAGGGAGGTGTTCTTTCTCAACTATCATGTAACCTTTTTTCTGGCCTTCTATGAATCTTATTGACAACATGACGAGGCAATCACTTTGTTTATTAACAGAAATTTTTCATATCTTTTTCGTGATGAAGGCGCAAATTGAGAGCAGGTCAAAATCAATAATTGAATATCTCATTGGAAAAGGAAAGAAATGATATCCAAGACTGACCTTTGACCTCATGGCTCATAAATATACAGAATCAATGATTGAAGTGGCAGTGTGAAATCTATGGTAGATGATACATTATCATTAAGCTGGGGGTATCATACTTCATAGCCATAAGAAGTTCACTAAAGAAATGCTTAGGGTCAACGGGCAAAGAGATCAATCTAATTGAATGTTGTTGACCTCTTCTTATTCCACCCCACTAACCATCTTCCCCTGGCTGTCACATCTCCCGTTTTTTCCTGGTGATAATTTACATTGTCATATAAATTATTTGGGGCGATGCAATGTGTCTTAATACCTGTCCAATGACAGGCGCTATATAACAACTTTAAATAAATAAATGTCCTGTAAACAACAGACATCAATACGGAGAACATTCTTGCTTTCACAGGTCAGCAGATCCCAAAACAGTCAACATCTGCATTTTCTCCAGATCACACAGATCCCAAAGCAGTCAACATGAAGTCAACCTCAGTACTTTCACAGATCCCACAGGCCCTAAAGAAATCAACATCCAGTCCACACCCGTACTTTCACAGATCCCAGACTTTCCAAACACTCAACATCCAGTCAACACCGATACTTGGGGTCCCACAGACCTCAAAACAGCTAATTGTTGTCAACATCCATCTGGACATTCATATTAGATATTTTGCTACTATAACATTTCACATCTCCTCCTATCCCAAATGGAAAGATGTTGTTAAGTTGAGATGCATCCTTATGGTCTTCACTCATCCCAAAGAACCACATGTTGTTTGATTTTTTGGCCTTTCTTCAGTGCTAAGATGGTGTTGTTAATAATCGAAGAAAAGTTTCCTGCTCTTGCAGAGGTATGGCAAGCATGCTTGAGAACACACCCAAATAATGCTCTGACTAAATATCACTTGTAGGTTACTCTGTCCAGTACCTGAGAGCACATGCTATGCAACGCACTGGCGATGGCCTTGGCGGGTACGTCGCACCGGAACACGTGGCACTTTAGCATGCAGGTGTCTTTGTCATTGGCCACAAAGGCAAAGTCTCTGCAATGAAAATGAACGAATAATGTTACTGTAAGCCTACCCATTGGGATCTTATGTGAGACCAAGCTGAGTATTGACAATTATTTTATGATTCATAAAGTGATGTGAAGTTACTCAGCACTATACACCTCTCCTGATTCTTTTCGCGTGTTTTCTGAAGTCACTATACAAGTGCATCTATGGTATATAGTGAGGGTGCTACATACGACTTCCAACATACATTCACAAAACAACAGGGATCAAAGCTGATAGCTGATGAGGTGTAAACCCTTCTAATCACAATTTCAATGGAGATGGTAGATGTCAGATGCAGTGTTATGCCAGCAGTGGGTTAAAGGGTAGCTGCTGAGACGTGGTGAAGTGGTGGTCACACGTTCAAATTGTGCCAAGGCAGACTTACCCTTCGATCCTTTTGAGGGTGGTAAATAGAGTATCATTAAATTGGGCAATAGTAACACTTGTTATTTACAGCACTTAGAAATTATAGAAATTGCATTTTATATAAATATATCTAACAAAAAATTAAGAAACTGCAAGAGAAGTGGTAGATTGGAAAATGGCAAAGGTTGAAAAGATAAACTGTGATAGAAGGTGGGGGGCGGGGGGTTCAATAGAAAGTGGAAGTCATTTATCATAGAAAAGCGAGTATGGCTCCTAGAGCTGTGGAGAGGTTCAATAAGGTTGTTTCTTATGAAAGAGTTCTGGACCATTCTTGACATGTGGAGGACTCTGTTCAAGCCATTCTTGTCTGTCGGAATGACTGGTCAGTCTCGGTGATCTCCCTTTCGGCAACAGAGTGGAGGGAGTGGGCCTTGCAGATAAGGTTTGGGAAGGGGTGTCGGAATAGCACCAGAAGAGGATCCAAGACGGATAAACGGAAGAGGTGTGGCAGCAGAGCAGGGAGGGCAGGTAACGTATCACTTACCACAGGAGGACATTGTGGGCCAAGTATTGGCCAAGTAATCCAGTCACAAATGAATAAAGATGACAAAGTGTGTGCAAATTTCACACAGCCGGAGAGATGTTTCCTTGCAAAAATGTCACCACTTCAAATTGGGTCAACTTGTAGGGGGAAAAAAGGTAATATTCTTTTCTAGTAATACCCACAACACCTGGAATGATGGGCTCTGTGAAGCAACTGTTGTTGTGAGACACGGTAAAAGTTTGCCTATCCACACCCATCTATCTTTATTTCATTTTATAGAAAAAAAACTCTTACCTGTCTCTTTTTGGCCAAAGCGCATGGAATAGTGAGAGAAAAAAAGGCGAAGAAAGGGTGTGAATTAACAAATCACAGAATACAACATTTTAAGAATTTCAGGATTTATCAGAGAAAATTGAACTGGCAGCTTCAATATTTGGCAAGGCATTCCCGGTCCAAACCCCACACGAGGCTGACGCTCTCTGGGGCTTTCTCCTTCATGCAAATGTCTCATCCATGAATCTCACATACATCTGGCGCTAGACAGATCATGTCCTATGTTTATGGATGATAAGCATGTTTGGGGACCTGACGTACTGACTTTTACCATACGCTTGCTTAAGGAGAAAACACAGTTCACAAATAAAAATACCAAAGGCAATTGAAGGAACATGCTAGCCAAATCTAATATTTCAAATTGTCATCCCGTATATGGCATTAATCTGAGCGTCTTCCTTACAGGTCACACATTTGAATCTCTGAGTTTAGTTTAGTTTACTTTAGTTCCTTTCTGGCGTCTCACTCTGTATACGTTTTTTCCAGTTATTTCTAATTATGATGTCCCGATACTTAACCGATTTCAGCCATTGATAACATTGATTAACTTAATCTGAACAATATCTTGCTAGTGAATAATGATGGGTCTCCTATTGCAGTTACTTTACCATCCTACAGTACTCCCCATTTGGTGAAGTGGAACGTTTTATGATGGAATATTGCAGGTATTGATTAAAAAACTGATAATAGGACATTGACTACTTTTTTTCTTGAGTGATTATTCTTCTGTTTTTTTTACTCCAGCTATACCCATTGCTTCAGATAAGGCAAGATGGGGCCTGCTTACTATGATTACACTTTCTCAGAAATGTCATCCAAACTTGATTGATACTTGCGCACCAATTTGTTTGCCATTTAAAAAAAAAACACCAGAAGATGCTAGTTGTTAATTACAAGAATGATAATTGTAATCAATATAAACCGGGGTTTTTGAATATCTGAAAGATGGCTTTTAAGTGCTTCGCCAGTACATATTTTTCTTATATTGTTTTAATTTGCATCTAATAAAGCACATTTGTCAACTCTTTGATCAGTCTCTGGATTATTGAATTGATTGCCCCTTGCACTTTAATTATTCTTTCCAGAGTGACGCTTTGAATGACCTACTATAGGAACGTAACTTATTTTTTAACTAATAATGGGGTGGATGAGTGTCCCCACAGTAAATTTCTCTCATTTACTAAAATCGGCCATAATACTAATATTGACTATATTTTAATTTCTGCTTCTCTTTGTTGTCTTGTTTGGGATTTTATATCAGGACTAGCAATTTCAGTAATCATAATCCTCTATCAATGTCTTTGCACTGGTATCTCTAAAAACAAAATAGGGTTGATACTTACCAAGTGTCTGAACTCACCCACGTTCGGGTTCATAGATTCTGCTGTGCTATTATAATTCCCAAAAAAAATTCTAAAAGCTTAATTTCAGGTTTTTTTAAAGATTTGTTTCACATCCTTGATATTGATTGTGATACTAAATTCTTTGAATCCAATCTGCACAAAAAAAGTATTTTGCCTGTTTCTTTCATGCTAAATTGAATAAAACCTCCTAAGTGGTTTGATCTTGCTTGTTTCTCTTGCTCGTCATAACCTTATTTATGCTCTTAAACAAATACCCCGGTTTGGTACTGAGGTGTCTTTAAGTAGACTTAGATATATGAAGGCTAATAAAGAGAAAAAAGAAGCCATCAGGAAGGAGGCCTGGGGTCAACTAGATCAGGTTAGTGTATTAAAAGTTAGCAGCGCTTTTTGTCTGGTCGTTAATACCCCCTTTTGGGAGGTTGTTGACACCCTTAGATCTTATATACAAGTGAATGAAAGGGTCCAGCACTTAACCGACATTTATGCTGGTTGATTGACAAAGTTATCCATTGATCATTCTTCGTCACCATAGGGAAGTCTTCTAGGATTTTCTTTATTTGTGAGGAAGTGTTAGAGGGACATGCAAGATTCCAAAGAATAAGGCTGCTGGCCTTTAAAGGCTCCTAAATGATTAGGAATCACTAAAATCACAGAGATGGTGGCCTACTGGGGTCAGCAGATCACCATATCTGGTACTGCTTTTAAATAAAGTAATATATATTTTTTAATGGAGTTTGTTGTCCTTAAAGGAAAATGGGTTGCGTTTAAAAAAGAAAAACTTTAAGTTTTCTTTGCATTTTTATGAGCAGGGAGCGGACCGTGGGACCACTGCCTGCTCTTAAAAACATTTTTACCAACATTCACCACAGGGAAGGGGTCCCTTGGGCCCCCGTCTGGTTTGCGAATGGGTTACCACCTACTTGAAACATGTGGTAAAATATGAATGTTTTGCAACCGCATTTCGGTCGCAAAACATTCCGACATACCGCTGCAATTCGTTATTATGAAGGAACATCCTAAACACGTCACTTCCTAATACAGAATCGGTATGTATTCGCAATTCCAAATTGTGATTCGGTAACATGTTACCGAAATGCTAATTGGATTTTATAAATATCAAAAAGCATTTTACCAGTCGCAAACGACCCCATTCTGCAAATCGGGCTGTTTGCGACCAGTTTAATGCATGAAGCATGTGGCCCTCAGTTTGCCTGTCAGCCAGAGAAAATGCACATGCCGTACTCCTAGTTGGTTATGACAAAATTATCCTTAGTCATTCTCGCTTTGCCACATTCTTTACTTTTGAGGTGATCTTCACCTCTCAGACAGGAGAAAGAACAGAAAGTGAAGACGCAAACTCTGCCTGTTTTTGCTCTTGTCTCATGAATGAGATGAGGATGGGAAAGCTGGGACCTTGGCTGGTCTCAAGCCTCAATCATCTCGAATAAGAATTGTTTGTTCCCGGTACAGGCAAGAGAAGGCCCTGCAACGTGTGAAGGCACCAGGCATTGATCCCTACTCAGTCGGTTCAGGATTCCTGGTTGGGCCCTTAGCGTACTCGGAAACAAAGGGTGAGGAATTGATACTTGTAATACTTATGCAAAGCAGATGAAATGTTTCATACATAGGATGCATATAACATACAGAGCACTATTTTACATTGCTTCCTCTATCAAAGAACCCACAGAAATGTTACTTTTTCTGTAATCACGTACATCTCACATGCACCAGGTCATGCTAGGCTTCTTCAATCCCTCCACCACCACCTGTGGCATCAGGACCAGAAGGCATGTCACACTATAACATAGGCGGTGGGCTGTTCATTTGATAACTGCGCCTTACAAAGATTATGACATACTTCTGTCAGATTTCTATCTGACCCTTGCCTGTTTTGTTCAGGCACAGCCTGAAGAGAAATTAAGGGAACACCTTCTCTGACAGTGTGTTTGTGTTTTTTTCAAGAGGCAAATACAAATTACGTTGATGTCACCTGACTTGGATGAATGATAGCTAGTTCCACCTGCGAACCCACTATCCACAAGAGAGCACAAATAACATCTCAAGCTTCAGTGGAAAAAGCTACTACAAAAACTAAAACAATTTGCAGAAAAAAGAAACTGAATTTTCAACAAAAAATAATTAAATAATAATTTTGAGTGAAAAGAAGATGAGATTGAAAATCATTTTGGATTCCAAACAATCTGAAATATACATTGCAAATCAGCAAAAACAAATTTTGGGGATATGTAATTCATAATTAAAATGAAAATGTATTTAAATATTTTGTGCTAAAATAGGAAAATCCGTTTGAAAAGATGAAAGTATATGGGAGGAAAAGCTCTGAATTTTTAATAAATGTTCAGCGAAGTGAGAAAAGTGTCTCCTATGGATAAAACAAGGAGCACGAGTTGCCCTTTTTATTCCTACCGAAATTCCCATTAATTTTACTGTGGAAATTCCGTCAGGAAGTAAAGAAAAATTCCACAGCATACGGTGCTATTATACTCGTTCTATAATCTATATCCTATCTGTCGTGTCCTACAGTGCACTAGTTATACAGGTTCTCTTCCTCTATCCCAACAGTTTCTTCCATTTCAATATTGTGACTATAGCCCTCCAATTGTCTATGACTGACACAAAGATATATTTCTTTCCCAGCCCCATTTGATGTATACGCTCTCATTAAGCACTTTGGGGCATATTAACTAGGGAGTGGCAGAGCGCGGCGTTAGCCACCTTGGCTTCACGCCACGCTCCACCACTTCCAAAACACAGGGTTGCACCGTATTTACAAGAATATGGTGCAGCCCTGCGCCTCCCCCGGTGCTGGTGCTAATTTGAGCTGCCTAGCACCATCGCAGACACCCTTGCCCCATAGTGAAAGGGTGCCTGTGTTGTAGGGGAAGATTGCTTATGTGCAGGAAGGTGTACCTTCCTGCACATAAACAATCTGAATTGGCATTTTGTAACTTCTATGTGTGCTGCTTAATGCAGCATGAATGGAAGTTGCAAAACGTCTTTTTTTTATTGATTGTTTATGTGCAGGAAGGGTCACCTTCCTTCACATGAACAATCAATGGCATTTTGCTGTTTCTATGTGTGCTGCACAATGCAGCACGCTCCTGGCTCACATGTAAGTGCTCTGCTGTTGCACCTGTGCCACAATCTATTTACAGAGGTGGCACACTGCGCACGCTGACTACGGAATCCTGACACACTGCTGACACTGCCCTCGCACATTTCTGGACACTCGTGGCACACTCCTAGTACACTGCGGGCACACTCTACCACACCCTATCCACACTGCTGACACTATCCTCCCACATTTATAACCACTTCAAGCAGAGTGCTAATACAACCCATGCCACAGATGGCAAATGCTTGATAGAGACTTCTGGCACACCGCCAATATATTCCATGTAAATTTCTAACTCCCGCCTGTTCTAGCACAATACTACCAGAGTCATGACGCATGCCCGGCACATCCCGGGCACAGTAACGGCACACACTTTTAAACTCAAGGCATAACCCTTCTTGCACACTTATGACACGCTCTTGGCATGCCTGTAAAAACCTTCTGGCAAAGTCCTGGCCACAGCCAGTCATACAGCTAGCACATTCCTGGCACACCGCGAGCACTCGTAGGGGCAGAGTGTTGTACTACAGATATAACCCCAAAAAGAACAGCACCAACCCAGTCCAGAACATTTGGCCCGCCCCCGGAACCCTCTGAGCTCACTGCTGGCACACTCCTGACATTCCAAATTGAGGTAACACTTGTGCTATTGGCGCCCACCTTCAACACGTATGGCACAATTTTAAAGGATTAATAGCACCCCACTGAAAACCACTCCACTTAGAGGAGCAGAACACATGGGGATTAGCTGTACTATCAATAATTCCTTCTCCTTCTCCAGGGTTTTGATATATCGCCCTCCAGGCAACTGTAAGGCATTCCTCACTTGGAGATGTACTTAGCGAAGCTATGCTTAGATATGCAAACTTTTCGCTACTTGGCGATGTCAATCTCCATTTAGAATGCTGTGACAGCCCAGGGGTTACATCCTTCCTGGAAATGGTTAACTTGCTGGGTATGAAGCAAATAGTCCAGGGACCAACACACAGGGCAGGGCATACCCTGGATGCTGTTTGTACCAACTTTAGCGCACTTCAGACAGGAAATCCAATTCCACAGGACTGGTCTGACCACTGCTCCAATCCATTAGACATTCCGATTCCTGATAAGCAGCCGCGGTCGGTAGTGGGTGTACCTGCCAGGCGGTGACGTGGGGAGGGGGAGGGGCCGGGTGGGGGGTAGTAATCTATGGATTACGGAGCTTTACAGGTAAGTAAACATATAAATAAATAAAGCGAAATTCGTTGCGCGCACTGCATCGCATTTGGGAATGCAGTGCACACAACTAAATTCGTTTATTTATATGTTTACTTACCTGTAAAGCTCCATAATCCATAGATTACTACCCCCCAACCTGCCCCTCCCCCTCCCCACGTCACTGCCCTGCAGGTACACCCACTACTGACAGTGGCTTCTGATAAGGATAGTAGGGCAAGGAAGACAGAAGTAAGGGCCCCAAGGAAGGAGTGGTATGATCTAATTACTAATTCCTCTTTGCAAACAGTCGCACAAGATAAGGTCCCAATTCTCATAGGAGAACCAGGAGAAGACTCTCGCCGGTTTCACAGTTTGATATTGTCTATAGGTGAAGAATTGCTCCCAACTAAGCGTCCAGTCAGATTGAGCAAAAGGAAAATTCATAAGGACCCTTGGTTCTCAAAAGAACTAGAAGGACTTCATCTGCAGTCTAAACAGTTGGAACGCAGATGGAGAAACGGATATGATGCATTCAACCTGCAGACTTTTAAAAATGTTAGGAAAAAATACCATTCAGCTATTAAATCAGCAAAAAAATAATATTTTCCTAATCAAATAACCCTGGCAAAGCATAATCAAAACCAGATTTTTACAATTGTAAAATCCTTTACAGATCCCAAGGGCGTACATGTAGAAATCCCTCCCTCACAGAAGCTATGTGATGAAATAGCAACATTCTTTGAAGATAAGATCAAGGCCATTCAAAAGAACTTTGTGACTCAGGACTACTCGGAGCTTATTGAGGGACAGGTGTCTGAAAAAGGAGATGATAGACCTGGCCTCCAAGCCTTTAAACTGGCCACGCTCTCCCAGACCAAGGAGGCAATATTGGCCTGTAAATTGGGCTCTCCACTTGACTCCTGCTCTCCGATGTTATTACACGATATCATTGACATTGTCAACCCGGTGATCAATGATATTGTGAATTCATCACTTGCTACGGGTACTGTGCCAGATGAGTGCAAATTTGCTACAGTAAAACCCTTGAAGACAAAATTGAACATCGATCCCTCAAATCTTACTAATTACAGGCCCATATCTCTCTTACCTATTAAAGGTAAGATTACAGAGAAAATAGTATACAAGGAACTCTCTAGTTACTCAGAGTCAGCACAGATTTTCCATCCCCGACAATCCGGTTTTCGATCAAAACATTCGACCGAGACTTGAGATATCAGACACCATTAAATTTATAATGGATGATGGCAAGAAGGCAGTCCTAATTCTTTTAGACTTGTCTGCAGCGTTTGATTCCATCTCACATAACATCCTGCTAGCCAGATTGAGATCTTGCGGCATATCCGATTCTGCATTGGCATGGATTACATCTTTCCTGTCAAATAGGAAGCAGGGGATTTTGCAGGTATCCTTCCTGTCACCAGCACAAGCCATCTCCACTGGTGTGCCACAGGGGGTTTCTTTAAGTCCTCTCTTATTTAACATATATATGGCCCCTCTTACCTCATTGATTTCGAACTATGGGATCGAAATCACGTCGTATGCCGACGATACCCAATTGATCCTGTCTTTAGACAAGAATTCTACTGATGTGGAAGAAAACTTCAAATCTTGTTTTACAGCAGTAATAAAATGGATGAAAAATAACCATCTCTGCTGTAACTCTGATAAAACAGAATTACTACCCATCTGCAAAAACAACCTTTTCCAGCCAAAGGACTGGTGGCCAGATAATACCACAGCCGCTCCATCAACGGTGGAAGTTGCAAAAATTCTAGACGGGTGGTTTGATTCTGCCCTTTCATTTATACCCCATGTCCTGAAAATAAACAGGACCTGTTTCGGGTTTATAAAAACCTTGACAAAGTTTTTCAATCTGATCCCACTGGCCGCTAAGAAGACAGTGGCGGTGGCTCTCATATTATTGTGGCTGGACTACTGTAATAGTCTCCTTGCAGGAATTAACAAAACCATCCTGAGGACACTACAGGTAGTCCAGCACACTGCAGCCAGACTGGTCCTAGGACAGCCACGTAGGGCGTCGTCTTCGGCTGCATTGAAGACCCTCCATTGGCTTCCAGTCCATAAAAGAATTCTGTTCAAACATTTACTGACGACTTTTAGAGCACATCGTCTCCTGGGCCCAACATATCTTTCAGTAAGATTTAGGCCTTATACCACTGTAAGAACATTGAGATCCAGCACTGCAAGCCTGCTCAAGGTGCCGCGGTTTAAATTAGCTACCAGCGGCGGAAGATCAGCCACTGTTCTGGGAGCAAAGGCCTGGAATAGTATGCCAAAAAAACTTAGAGTAATTGAACAGGAGGGGCAGTTCAGAAAAGCATTAAAGACGTGAATCTTTGGAATATCGGAGGCCTGCTGTCTAGACCTTATCTAGGTTCTGTTCTATACAGCTGATTCTTGTCACTCACAGCGCCAGGAGAGTCCGGTAGGCGTGGCAGCTGCGCTATAGAAAATCCACTTTTCATTTCATTTAATTTTCGTACACTCCTGGTACAAGCCAGCCCAGTGGGGATTCCCACATCCAGATAAATGTTCTGTTTTCCAACAATTTGTATGTAAAATATGATCAAGGTCCCCCCACTAACAGAACGCTAACCATTTCGGACTGCGCGCGCCCACCCTTCTTCCCAGAAAGGCGAATTGAAGAGAGCGTGTGGTAAGCATCATGGCTCCCGCACAGGGAGACGGGCGAGCGGTAGATCAAGATGGACACGGAGTGTTGCTTGGTCCCGTGGTAGTGACGGTCATGTTGCGAGTTCGTGGATGAGGAGGACAACGAAGAGGCCAGGTTGAAAGAACTCCACACAGAGCTGACCACACTCCCCCAAAACAGGGACCATATCCACGGTGTCCAGTCACAGTAGCATGCGGTGTTCCGGGGTCCTGGGTAGCCGCCGATGGCCCCATCCTCACATGCATGGTAAAAACGAGAGGCGCCGGCTGCAGGAGACCACAGGGGTTTCCAGCAAACAGGGCAAGTTCATGATGCCCTGTACCGGGTCATTCCTTTCCAGGACCTCCTAGGCCCAGTGAACCACAATCCCAGTTCCTTAAAAGTGGGTAGAGCGACTGTCCCGGTACCACTTCAAAAACTCAGCTAAAATTTTACCTGCTAGGTAGCTCAGCGGGTTAGTTCACCAGCTGCTGAGTTATGCATGCAAACTGCTGGTTTGAAATACAACTTGTTGATTGAACCTTTCGTCAGTCTGGGGTTGTGAAAAAAGTGCCAGATGATAGTTGGAAAGTAGCACCTGATGTGTAGAGCTTAAAGGCGCTGCAGCACAGCGGTAGTTAGTGTCATATCGTTATTTCTTCAAGGTCTAGTGGTACTTTGCGGTCATATTGCTCAACAACTTGCGTAGCATTAGACGGGAGCTGAGACCAGGGCTAGCTGGAGAAAGTGCCAGTCGAGATGGTGGGGTAGAACCAGATCCAAAGGGAAGTAAGACAACCTGTCTTCCTGAAGAGTTTCAAAGCGCAGCCATGCCAGAGAAAGAGCATTCCATTATCACATCAATACACAAACGAGAACTCCAAACGTTATCCGAGATAGATCGGTGGGATAGTGTATCGGTTACCTCAAAAAAGAGACGACCAGCAAGTCACAGGCTCGAATTAGACAGAGGAAGACTCAACCGTCGGGATGAAACAAGCGCGGTACCGCAAAGGTAGCCGCGTGATTAGTTTTGCTTCGCTTTTAAGTGAAAGCGCGATGCAAAAGTAAACACGCGGCTGACCTTTCCAAAGCCGAATGAGAATAAAAAAGTGCGTAGGGACTAATGAAGGAGAGAGTGTCACACCGCCAGTAAACGATCCAATCCCGGTGGGCAGAGCCAAAAGGAGACAAGGCAGCAACAAGGAGGGACTAAGAATCAGATGCCAGCATTTTGCATAGAAGATGACGCCAGCAAATGAGGAAGATGGGCGGGGCTACAACTCCGCCTCCGAGAGCTTTGGAATATTTATTGATTCCAAGAAGCTCTCGTATGACGAGAGCAGCGTATGCTCGCTGCTTTCACCAGCCGAGACCTAAAAAGTGAGGTTGTGGTGGCGATAGGGGCTTGTCAATATGCCCCTTCATTTTTTCCACATAGTTGTTCTATCATTGCAGTGCTCCATGAGTGCAATGCTCTAACAGTGCAAGTGAAATCTGTTCTCCACATGAGGTCATCAGACTTGTTAAGCCCCCTTACATTTCAGGAGTGATTATAATCATTCTGTGAAACAGCAAATGAAAAATCTGATCTCTGTGGGCCTTTAATCTACTTATTTTGTTCGTGGAAACTCATCTACTGTTATTATTATTATAATTAGTATAGAGATTTGTAAAGCGCATGGCTACCCATGGCTACCCAAAATTGGTTTCCCAGCGCTATGCTCCTTGTTATACCTCAAGTCATGCTTTCTCTATCACAGAGCAGGTTTTTAGCAGTTTGCAAAAAACCAAAAGAGAGCAACATACTCTCCTAGACAGGGTGAAGGAGTTCCACAGCTTAGGACCTAAATAGAAAATAGCTCAACCTCATTGCTGAGATTGCTTTACTCTGGGGATTACAAAAAGTATAAAGATTGCTTGAGCGCAAAGAATGACTATGTTTATGTGGTGACACCAAGGATCTGAGAAAGATGGGGTCAGAATTAGAGAAACATTCATGCACGTAGCATAGTGCTTTAAATTGCACTCATTGTTCAATTGGTAGCCAGTGAAGATCTTGGAAAACGCTGGCTGTCGACGTAAATTTAGAAGGGTGTAGTGAAAGTCTTGTGGATGTGTTTTGCACTTTATGAAGTCGCTTAAGCAGGATCTTCAGAGCGGCTGGATAGAGAATATTATCATAATCCAGCCTGGAGTTAATCAAGGCCTGGATTACTGTTCTTTGGGCTGAGACAGGAAGACTTCTAAGAATTTTCCTAAGGCATCTTAGAATACCAAAACAGGTGGAAGCGACCTTGTTAATTTGATGACTCATAGACAACCTGTCATCCAGCCAAACACCAAGGGGCATATGTACAAGCCCCTCTAATCATGTGAACGTCACTTTTCGCGATGTTCCTGTGGCGATAGGTGCATCGCCTTATTTCCAAGGCAGCTTTAATCCACTTAATGTGGCTCAACGCTACCTTGTAAATAAGGCCCCCTTTCATGTTATGCTTAGCTTGAAAGCGGAGGGCAATGGGTGTTGCTGGGGGTGTTCCACCACAACACCCAATGTTTCTGACGCTGCCTCCTATTTACAAGGGAGGCATAAATAGGAGGCAGTACCTGAATTAAGACCAGGGAAAACCTGGTCTTACCCTGGCACAAGAAGAAGAAATGTTTATTTTCTCCTTGTTTTTGCTGTTTTCATGTGTGCTGCCTTGTGCAGCACACATGAAAACAGCAATAGGCCAATGATAGTTTATGTAAAGGAAGGTCCCCCTTCCTGCACATAAACAATCATTTTTTTAAATGCTGTTTTGCAACTTCTATGTGTGCTGCATTAAGCAGCACACATAGTAGTTACAAAAAGGCATTTAAAGATTGTTTATGTGCAGGAACGGGGCCTTCCTGCACATAAACAATCTTCCCCCAACGCAGACACGTAAGGCTGCTAAGTGTAGCGCCAGTGCAGGGGTAAACACAGGTCTGCACCATATTCTTGTAAATATGGTGCAGCCCTCCGTTTCTGAAGGTGACTTCCCTTGTACATATGCCCCCAAGACTCTTAACCACAGGTACTGGTGTCCAAGCCTCTTAACCACAGATACTGGTGTTCGATTATTACCCATAGCTCGGGCCAAGCTGAGGTACCGAAAGGTGGGGGAGGTTGAAAACCAACAGGATCTCAGTCTTATCCCCATTCAAATTAAGGGAGTTAGCGTTCATCCAAGATGAAACTTGTGTAAGGCATAGCACTCTGATTCTCCTGTGATGACAGGGGGACCACAATCTGGATGTCCTCAGAGTATACAAAGATTGTGAGACTACAACTTTCCACAGTCCCTGCAAGTGGCCAAGATTGAAAAGGGTCAGCCTGAGGGTGGAGCCCTAAGGCATGCCAGATGATAATGGTAAGGCTTGAGCGATGCTGATAAGTGTGTGTCTGGAAGACACAGTCCTGCAGGAAAGAACCTAGCCAGGACAAGGCCTTGCCCTGCACACCCATCTCTTCTAATCTTTGTAGAAGAGTGTTATAGTTAACTGTGTCAAATGCGGTACTAAGATCTAAGAAGTAGAAAGCAGTTGTATCACTAGTATCTAACTGGTGCCTTAGATATTCAGTGACGCAGAAAAGAACTGACTCCGTGCTATAGAGCCTGCTCTGATGCCCGATTGCGAGGGTGAAGCATGCCACTTAGTTCTGTATACAACATGAGCTGTTTATTCATGTTTTTTTCCAGAACTTTTCCCAAAGTATGCAAAGGACAGATTGGCCTCCAATTGGATCAGATGAAAAGGCCAAGATTTGTCTTTTTCAGCAAGAGTATGACCATTCTGTGCTTCCAAGATTTCGGGACAATGCCTTCTGAATATGATGCATTCAGAAGCTGAGTAAGCAGGTGCAGCAACTATGGGGCAAGCTTGCAAAATACCAAAGGTGGACAGGGGTCTAAAGGTGAGCTTGATTTGGTGCCAGTAAGAAGCGATGAGATCAGGCTGTCCAAATGTTGAAAGGAGCTCAGCAAATGAGGAGGGTCGGGATGTGAGTGACCGCAGTTATGCTCGAGTGTACGGGAAAAGGTTTGCTAATTTGTCGCACTGATGTTGTGAAAAGAAGGTGACTTGAACAGTGTCTGCAGGATCTGACAACGTTTTTACCACTTGAAAAAGGGTTTTAGGGCAATTTTGATCTGAAGTTATTTTTTCAGAAAATATATTTCATTCAACCCTATTGTTGAAATGGTGTCCGACGGCTGAGTTCCTAACAATGTAGCCAAAAAGCTTGATTTCTAGACCTGATTTCCGCAACAAACTATATTGTGTGTGTTATGTTGGTGAGCTCACTCTAGTGGTGAGCTCACTCTAGTGGTTGTCAAGAGACTCTTGTGTGGAGTCTCTTCTTAACAGTGTGATTTTGGGCTTGCCACTTTATGTCCCTGCAGCTCTGTATGACATGTCTAGAAACCTCTCAGCGCTAGATTAATTGCAGTGTTTTCGACCAGTTTGAGAAGTAATATTTTCTTTGGCAGAATTATTTTTAGAATACTTCACTGGGAGACCCAGGATATTCTTGTTGTATACAGACACATAACACTTCATTATATTATTCTGTTTAAAAACACATCCCCCTTACCATCTCCATTGTACATCGATTCACCCGGAGAATTTAAAATAACAAACCTACTAACAATTACGGCAGTTCCTGAAGAATTGTTGCAAACCGCACTACCTGCTGGCTTTAAGGCTGGAATACAGTGAGTAGAAATATTGCTGCATCTATATTTGTGGCTAATGGGCTGAAGAATTGAAAAACAGAACGAAATAGCTGATCAGGATTGTTTAAAGAGAATTCAAGGTCCACACAGCCAAACCCTACTGCGTGGCAATGGTTATATATTCGTTCGTGCGATAATTGACTCTCTGTACCATTTTACTACAAACCTGACTCGCTCGATTCCCACTGCCCATCAAAGTGCTGTCCTTCTTTTCCCTGTTCTGCCACCCAGCCTTCCCAGAAAATAATAAAGAACATGCGAGTCGCCTCCTGAACTGCGTACCGCGCCGTGGGCGCTCTGGATCCGGACACCTTGTTACCTCATACAGGTAGTTGGTCTTTGTTTTCCCCTCAAACCCGCCTGTGTACCAGCACGCCAACTATGCTGTTTACAGTTCTGAATGCCTCCACTCTTGCTCTTTCAGAACACGTACCTGATGTTCAACCTATTTTCCCCTGTGCAGCCTCTGTGCTTGCTGATAACGTAAATTTCCTTTTATCCTTTGGTAGAGAGACAGAGAGGAATCTCTGAATATGACAATACTAGGAATACATACAGTTTATGACACCACCCCCTAATTCTTTTTTCAGGTAAACTCTTACCCAGTCCCAGTCCTGAGGAGAACCCATACTTTTCACGGTTCGAAACACGTTGACCCCCAGCCTGTGTCAAGAAAGAAGGGTGCAGCTAGGGACTAACTAATACCACTCGTGTGGGCCCTTGCTGTCAATCTATATAATACTCTACCACAGGTGTTTTGAGACAGGCAGGCAAACCCATTCTAGATCCGCCTGTCTACTGGTTTTCTAGTCAAAGGACTGGTTTTCTTTACGTGTAAACTGTGTTTTTTCTGTAAAGGTGATTTATGATTGTGATTACTTTGCAATGTAACTGGTTTCAAGTGTTTTCTGTTGGTGTCACTCCATCTTGAGTACTTACCTTAAATGTCTGTATATTTGTATATATTGTATATATTCTTGCATGTTTTTGAACTGACTGTTTTGATAGAAAGTCCCTTTTTCATGTCATGTTTCTGATGAACTAATGCAAATTGATTCTAAATGACAATAAATTTGTTTGGAATATATAACCATTGCTTCGCAGTACGGTTTGGGTATGTGGACCTTGAATTCTCTTTAAACAATCCTGATCAGCTATTTCGTTCTGTTTTTCAATTGTTTAGATCCGGGCTGATCAGTAGTAGGATCTAATACCTTCATTTGTATACAGTAATGGGCTGAAGAGGCACTTACCTGCCATTATTGCAGCCAACGCCCCACACCCGGATGTTGACGATTGGTTGGCTGTGTATCAGACTGTGGTCGAGGGGGTCCACCAGGCTCATCGTGTCTTTCTTAAGGATCATCACCATGTTCTGGCCCTTAGGAGACAGAGGAGCAGCTCATATATTATGTACTTTCTCCCAAACAACCACAAAGCTTACAATGAGTTTGAGAGTAATAGGAAATGGACCAGGTAAGTACTTTTGGCGATGATTTATATGCTGTATTATTCTATCATTGTTTTAAAAACCTTTGGCAGTGTCTGACTGCACTTTCTCACTAAAGGATCAAATGCAAAAGTTGTCTACAGCAGTAACTACTACCCAAGGCTGTCAGTGTTTCTTTCTTTCTGAAGGATCTAGAATCCTGAGAGTCCTGCATGTGAGTAAGAGGAGTCCAGAGCCCAAGAGCCTAAAATCCCACCAAGCCCTAGAAGAAAATATGGCTGGAGATTAGCTCTCCCAAGACTATTCCAAGTGCTAATAAAGGGAAGGCCTATTTGCCCTAGATGTTGGACTCGTTTGTGGAACCAGGGTACCCATAGGAAGGATTTCACTAACAAGATGCACTTTACAAAGGTTTCTTCTAAAGATTCATTTGTGGTCTGATTTAAAACCCATCATGTTCTTCAGTGTTCTGATAAAGAACTAACAAGTATTGTATTTTCAAGGTATAAGACTAAGAAAAACTTATCTTGTATGTAAACAGCGCAAGAGTTTTTTTTTAGCAAACAATATTAGCTTATTAATAAATTCGATATAATTATAGAATAGATAGATTGGTGTAAATATTACATTCTTTGTTGAATTATAACAATATAAACTTTTTACTTTTGTTACTTTAATATCAGTACACATTTTTGCAATAAATGATTAAACATCCTCAAATATGAATTATATGATTGTGCCACATGGAGTAAGTGCCTTCTTTTACTGTTTAAGTAAGTGGGCGTAAATTTGTTGAGCACATGTTGGCAATTGCTTTTGGAAAGATTGAAAATATTTTTCCTATTTTCTATTTTACAATATGTGTATTATTTGCTATAATATAGCCTTCTATTATTGAGCTCCTATTCAAAATCGAAATGAATTTTTCTTAAAGTGTGTCGAGATAAAAAAAAAGTTTTTTTTAAAATAAAGTAACTTAAGACAGATGGTAACAGTGTAAGGGTGGTGCACTTAGCTGGCACCGGGCAGTCAAGTCCCTTGGAAACATCTTTTCAACTTTGGCTCCGAGTCACTTTGCTAAGGGGCTCCCATGAAGCTCTTCAACAGGCGGCAAAACAGCAAACTTTTGCCACAAACATTGTAATTGATGCCAACAAAACTGCTTACACTATTCCTTTCGCTTGATTGCACCACTACAGTGGACTTCAAAAACTCTCTATTACCCCCAGCTCAGCCATAGGCCGTACCCCTAAAAATACTATTGTAATGAATTATTTCACTTGCTGAGCCTTACAAAATGGAACTCTACCGTGGCTTTTTCGAGATGAAATGAACTTTAGAACTTTGAAGAAAAAGTCACAGCATTTTTGATCCTACTAACTTTACTGCTTAATGTCTGTGCATCTGCTTTTTCAGCCAATCTTTATTCATCAGCCAAGAAATTAGGTTAACATATATGTGCATGTATTATTTACAAGCGTGCCTCATGGATATTTGTCATTTATTTGTCTGCGCATTTTACTCTCACTGTTTTTTTTTTTTAATCTTACTGGCATTTCTACATTCTGTAAAGAAAAAAACACAACTAGGATTTTTCACATTTATTTTATTTGGCACCAGGAAAAGGCGAAAAGAATTAAAAAAAATGTGCACCTACGTAATAGTTGTAAAACTTTTGAGATGTCTGTATACTGTGTAAGGTCACTATATTGAATAGAGATGGAATATATCATATGTGTCACAGCCAGCTTTAAACCGTAGACACTTATGGTTCCAGTAAAATGTTCCCATCAGGCAACTATTATGCCAGTAACGAGGCCTTATTACCAACTGATATACTAATAATCAGTTTGTCATCATACAGAAAAAGTGACACAGCTCAGTTGCCTTAAGACCAGGCTGATTGTTAAGTGTTGGTGTCTTTCTCTAATTCTTAGGTCTGGCTTTAGGCAAGTCATTTTGATATTAAATAAAATACATGCATAATATAATGAATATAATGAATGAAAGGGGTTTCAACCAGCTGTCCTCATCAATTGGTGTTGTGTCGTTCATATTTTGCTTCTGCCCACAACAACATGCAGCACCAGGAAAGGAGGTCAGCCCACTTCAGTCACTGGCTAACTTGACTTTGATTGACTGCATGTTGCTCTTTCAAAAGGAGCACATCTGCACATAAGGTAGTTCTGTTCAGTTAGAAAGTTTTTTTTAACTTTATTATTTTGGTGTATCCTTTGTGTTTAGAGTCTGATATGACAGCAAGCCCATTTCTAACAGCTCTTCCAAATTGAGCATGGGGCACTTTTCCAGCTTTATCAGTTCCTGTCTTCTGCTAATAATGTAAATTCCCCTTGGAGTGTCCTTTGTTTATCTGACAACTTCTATTTCATACCATGTCAGATTGTGTCTGTTGAAACTGTTTTTTGTATTGTATTTTGTATTATATATTGGTATTTGTCAGGCGCGTGTATCACCCGTAGGTCTCGCAGCGCCAGCGGAATACTCAGATATACTATACTGTGAGTGGTCACTTGTTAGAGCTGGAAGAGCTAAGTTTTCAGTAGTTCGTAAAATCTCTTGTGGTTTTGTTCTGCACGAAGATGTAGGGGAAGGGCATTTCAGGTTTCAGGGCCAATTTTCTGTTGTTTTTTTGCACTAAAAATATGTTTAGCTAATAACGTTTTCAGATTGATGAGAGCCTGCTGCTTTCCCAACAAAAAAGGTTTTGCACAAACCATGACAGAACAAAACAGGAACTGCCAAAGCCTAAAAGCTGGCTGCCAATTCCAGACCTCTTGGCTTTGTCAATCCTTGTTCACCAATATATCTTGTTTTTCATCTTTTTATACGCATATTTTCAAATCAAACACAAAACTATTTTGTTTATTTATGAATGTCCCTGTGTATACCTGGCACTATTGAACAGGTGGGGACTATACAGGATTGGATGGATCCTATTCAATACATTATAATGTCAATTGGTAATCACGTTGGAAAACATAATATAACACACATAACATAACACAACATGACATGAAATGACATAAATTAACAAAAAGTATTCTTAATTTGTGCACCAAGAAGAAATAAAGGAGCTTATTTATGAGCCCTTGTGATACTTTTACGCTGCCGGTGTGCCCCTTTTTGTGTGGCACCGGTGGCATAAAAAATGTGCCACATTGTGCCCTATTTACAAAGTGATACAGCTAGGCAGATGCATCACTTTGTAAATCCCTGCACCTCATTATACCTGCACCAGGTATAATGTATGCAGGGTGGGTGCTACTCCGCAAAAAGCCTTGCAGAAGTGGCACGTTGAAACCTATAAGATTTTCTAGGACACTACTGCATCAATATCTTACACACAACTCCAGCAAGGCTTCAGTTTTGCGCCGACAAATACAACAGTTTTGTTATGTTATGTTATGGTATGTTAGAAGGGTTTTTTAGAGCTCTCGTTCACCGGATGTTTTTTTGGCGCTGATGAGGAGAGGGATCGCCAGTTCGAAATGATTAATTATAACGCATGAGAAAAGCCATGTTTTGAGAGACTTTCTGAATTTGATAAGGTTTGTGCTTAATCTGATTTCCACTGGGATGGAGTTCCATAGTCAAGGGGCAAGGGTTGCGAACCTGCAGCCCCCTTGCCGCTTCAGTTTGAACAGCCGCGGTCGTAGTGGGAGTACCTGCAGGGCGGTGACGTGGGGAGGGGGAGGGGCAGGGTGGGGAGTAATCATCTATGGATTACGGAACTTTACAGGTAATAAACATATAAATAAATAAATATAACGAATTTCGTTGCGCACACTGCATGGCATTTGGGAATGCAGTGCACGCAACAAAATTCGTTTTATTTATTTACATGATTACTTACCTGTAAAGCACCATAATCCTATACATTATTACCCTCCACCCTGCCCCTCCCCCTCCCCACGTCACCGCCCTGCAGGTACTCCCACTACCGACCGCAGCTGAGTTTGAAGGTGGGTACTGTGAGGAGGTGGAGATGGGCTGAGCGGAGGTTGCGCGAGGGTGTATAACGGGAAATGCGGTCAGTGATAAATTTGGGGCTGTGATTGTTTAGGGATTTGTACACCAGGCAGACGATTATAAAGGTACAACGCTGGGGTATAGGTAACCAGTGCAGTTTTTTAGGAGAGGGGAGTCATGTTGCTCTCTGGGTTGTGATAAATAGTCTAGCCGCTTGATTGTGCACTAGTTGTAGTCGTTTGGTTAGTCCAATTGGGAGTCCCAGAAAGGTGGCGTTTGCATAGTCAAGCCAGGATAAAACCAGGGCTATCATGACCTGGATCAGTGCAGTTTGGGATAAAAGCCTGCTTATTTTCCTGATTTTGCGTAATTGCAGGAAGTAGGTGGAAATCACGGTGCCTATGTGAGCTTTGAGGGACAGGTCGTTGCTTATGATAACCCCAAGGCTTTTTATTGAGATGGCGGAAGAGGGTGGGGGGCCTAGGTTGCTTGGCCAGTAGTGTGGGCCCCAATGAGTTTGTGTGTGTGTGTATGTGTGTGTATGAAGCTTATATAGCGCATGACTTACCCTGGGGCGGAGTATAAGTTCGGTTTTGCTGAGGTTCAGTTTTAAATGGTTGTGATCCATCTATTGGTGGATGAAAGTCATTGTGTCTTTGAAGTCAGATATCGACTGAGGGGAGTTGTCGATCTGGAAGAGGAGTTGGAGATCATCAGCATAGTTGAAAATGGTGATTCTTCTCTCCTTAAGGGCGCTTATTAGTGGGTGAAGGTAGATATTGAACAGGTGGGGGAGAGGGACGAGCCCTGTGGGACCCCACAAGTTGTTTTTAGCTTGGGGGCAGTGAATGGGCCGGAGCGGACTGCCTGAGAGCAGTTGTTTAGAAAGGATTTGATCCAGCAGAGAGCTGGGCCCCTAATGCCAGCCTCTTCGACCCTGTCGGCCTAGATCCCGAGGTCGACGGTATCAAAGGCCGCCGAGAGGTCAAGCAGTACCAGGGTTATACTGACGTATCTGTCATTCCTTGTGACATGATGCGTCATACAGTAAATATGACGCATCAATGGTGCCGCAAGGAGGGCACACTGAGAAGTGCTGCATTGCTTCTTTGTCGCAGCAATGCAACACTTCCCATAAATAAGGCCCAAAATGTTTAGCCCTTAATTAATTTATTGGTAAGATCACAGAACTGCCTTGCATCTCTCTTCCCACTTAGATGTTGCCTACACCAGGCTGCACTCCTAGCTCTTTGGGAAAAAAATATGGTTCCTAAAAATGTTACAGCTAAAATCTTGTAAGTGGAAAGAGCTATTTTTAAATATTTGTCATTAAATATACATGAACTTTACAGTGAATCTCTGTGGGACACAACAGTCAAAAGCATAGTTTAGTCTGGGTGCTGAGCCTTTGACCGTGAAAGAAAGAGATTTTACTCCTCCTCTCTCCCATAAAAGCACTGTGAAGGAACAGACATCGATTCACTAAGTGCCCTGGGAGAGCAGAATTAATTTTCTACATAATTTGACCTCCTGTGGTGTCACAGGATGACGCTTCGACCCATGATTAGCCATCACAGCTTTTTATTTGCTGCTGAAGGGCTCCATTGATCGCAAGTCTCGAAGTAAATAACCAAAAGTAAACAGGGCTCTTAGAATAATGCTTTTCATTCCCGTTGCTGATGTTATCACCTCTGGGACCAGAGAGGCAGTGCAAGAGTTCCCATAGACCAAGCAAGAGGTAGCACCTGCTATGGATACCCGTCCCTCATTCACCCCAATAATAAGTCAGGTGGAGCCAGTGGCTCAAAAGAAAAATGAAAATGATAACGTTAATATCATTTTATTTTTCCTATTGAAGTTAGTGGCAGGGTGGGGCAGGGCTGGCCAGAGCAGGGGGAGCAGTGGTTTGCACTACCTAAGTGCTCATGACTGTTTGGCCGGCCTTCTTGGACTGGCTAAGAAGTCATGCGCGCTTTGTATATTGCCACCAGGCTTCATTACACAGCCTGGTGAGGAACATGCACAGGTTCCCTCTACCCATCTGATTGCCAATCCACGGCACTCAGACCAATCACAACAGCGTTGTGATTGGCGCAGGCCGGGACAGGAAGGACAAGAAGAAGCCAACAAAGGGAGAAGGAAGAGGACGAGGGCGGAGGAGAGGCAGCAGCCGGCCGTTTCAGGTAAGTGCTTTTTTTTCATTCACTCCCCAAACCCCCACCCAACTAGCCCCAAACTGTAGCAGCCTCTACTGAGTGGAGCAGATTTACTGTATGTAATTCCACTGCACCTGGTCACGGCTGGCTCATGCTCCTGCACTTGGTCTTCCCTTGTTCAGGAACATGATCTGGTAAAATCACATGAGGCTTTGGCTGCAGCCTGACAACGTTTTTCTCTGGCTCCCCCTCCCTAAACTATTCATCCCTTTCCCTCCCACTAGCATCTCAGCCCCCTTCACCCTGCAGGGAAGCCACTGATCGCATATACCATCTGCTCCAGGCAGCTGGTAAATGGGCAGGGGGTATATGGGAGTATTAAATGCCTCGGACAGCAAATAACCTGGAATTCAGCATGGTAATTCTGTGTCTGCACACTTATTCTCGATTCTGAGGGGTCTAGTTCTTAATGTGCGGGATTCCATTCGGAGATACAGAGCAGTAACTGTAATTCCGGTCACTGAGCAGTACTTAATTTGAGCCGGGGCTTTCCGATGCTAAGCACCAGCACTTAATTGGTTTCCGGTGCTCGGCACCGGCACCTAATTCTCAACACCATACTTGGAACAGTCCACCACATGGTGGCGCGGCTCATCTAATTTAAAGATGAGCAGAACAAGAATAGTTTAGGAATACAATATACATTAAAGTTGCAAATACCGGCCTAACCAGCAATTCCTTTTGCTTTGGGGACCTGGAATAATCTGAACTGTTGTATTTACATGCGAGAGAGATGGTTAGTCGTTGTTTTGGCAGCAATGACAAGGGCGAAGGGTGGTGCAAGCTGCTGTGGCCTCCTGGTCAGAGCCCTGGCACTTAATATTTTACAAATTAAGCACTGCCGCTGGGGATCTCCTGCATGGAATTCTGCGTAACTCAGAATCAGCGCATTTGTCGTCCATGCCAGTGGCTGTCATAATGCAGTGCGTGCTCTGTACAAAAGCAAAAACAAAAAAAATAATGAGGGAATGGATGGATTTTTTTTTGGATTGAAGACAAATACTCACCTCTCTCAGATCACTGCCCTCGCCTTTACTGTGTGTCAGCTGCTGGATGCAGTTGTTTACAGTGATGCCACTTTTTCCTGGAGCCAGGTCTTCCTCAGGTATCTCTACCCACCCCAGTGAGCGCACTGCAAAACACTGAAAGAACAGACTTAATGGGAAACAGTTCCTTACTGCAGGCTTCATGGAATCATTCACGAAAGCCGGGACAAATAAACCAAGAGCCATTTGCAAATCAGGAAGTACAGTTTGCACACCTACTGGTGTGAAAATGGGGATGCAATTTGAGATGTGCCCTATGTATCAAAAGGATGCATTGCAAAATGACAACCCAAAATCAATTTTACCGAGGCAGGATGCTATTTACGACCCTGTGTGAATAGCTGCATATGGAGAGATGGTAGCCTTCAAGGGACATCAACCCACCTGCTGGCCCAGACCACTGCCTGTTCCCCCTGAGGCTTCCCAACATGATTGCCAAGTCTTCCCCTGGAGTCTCTACTCAGCTCTCAACTTTGGTGAGAAATATATCCCTATGGCAATGAGGGGACTATGTTTTATTTCAGGCACAATATGGGTGGTCAGGCAGGAGGAGGCCTTGGTTGCATCTCATCACATCGTAGTTCAATTGCTGCTCTTTCTTTTCCACATTAAAGTAGATGACCTTCATCCCTCATATTTTTACTCATCTTGGCCTTGGATATGATTTAAGTAGTGAGAAATAATTAGCAACGCTCTTACCCTGGATCCTGGATCAGTGGTGCCCTGAGAAAAATCCTCATCAGGCCAGGAGAGAGAACTTCTGCAACAGAGAGAGATGAATTATGTCTGCAATGCTACTTACAGAAAGGCGAGTTACCTGACAACATTGCACAGTAAGGGGCAGATTTACAAGAAAGTGACACATCTGTAGAGATGCGTGACTTTCCCTGCGCCACCATGCAAAGCCTTTGCGTTACAATGGATGCGCTGTATTGTAAATACGGCGCTCCATGGCCAGCCACGGCCTGTAGAGGGAGTTCTGGTGGGGCGGAAATGCGGGGCGGGGGAGGGGAAGAGTGGGGGGGTTCTATAAATTTGGAATATGGATAATTGGAGGTAAGTAAACAATTTAATAAATAACCTAATTTCGTAGCGCGCCCTTCATCGCCAAATGCGATGCAGCGCGCACTCCGTGCAACGCATTGCTGGAGTATCTCATGAAAGTGACGCAACTCCAGCAATGCACCACAATAGATGGGTGAATCCCAGTCAAAAAGCCCTGCGTCATTCCTTACACCTGGTCTGAGCACGTGTTGGGATTTTGACGCAGCGAAGGCGTAGAGTGACGCAGTGAAATGTTGTAAATTTCACTGCGTCAGTTCTACATGGATTTTCTGCATGGGAACGCCCACCTTGCATACATTATACCTGACGCAGGTATACTGTGACACAGGGCTTTACAACGTGACACATCTCCCTAGATGCGTAACGTTGTAATTGGGCCGCAACTTTTACGCCACCGCTGTATCAGAAAAGTGACACAACGGTGGCGCAAAAGTGACGCAAGGGACTTGTAAATCTGCTCCTAAGATTCTAACTATTGTGTGACTCACATCAGGCAACACATTTATACACCGATGTATGACGTTACAACGCAAACTATTACAATGCATACTTTTATGATGTGTTTTTTACAATACAACTTCCATTACATCACAGTTCCAAATCAACGCAAGTCATTACAAGGCATGTACCATTACAACATAAATTACTATTCTAACACCACTGGATGCTTACCTCAGGGAAGGTGCTGGTCAGTGAGGCATATGGGTTGTAATGACATGCTTTGTAATAGCATGCATTGTAATGGAACTTGCGCTGTATTTGCTGCGTTGTAAAGGCATTGCGTTGTAATTTCCCCATTTTTATTGCTACTTTGACCCTCTTTTGGGCATCTGCATACAACATTACAAAAAATCACTTACACTTGAGACTGATTCTAGTAAGCTCTGTGCATATTGGTTAAAAGAGAGAAATTTAAAAGTGTAACCCAAGCATGATGCTTCTTACCATGTTATAATTTTGCCAAAAGACAGTAATAAAAAAGTTGGACAAACTATGAACAAATGTTGCATGAATTTTGCGTTATTATAGAGCTGTTGTTTAGTGCTACATGGTGTAAATCATTACTGAGTTTTACAAAAATCCCCCCAAAAAACTGCAAATAAAAAATTATAGATATCTGATAGTTTGGTTATGTTTTGTTAAGTGGATTTGTGCAGTATGCTAATCAACCCCCAGGGTATCCAGCTGCTTGAGCATGGTGCGTAGGCACTGGGCCCCACAGCGTTTATCAAAGAGCCAGGTCTTCAGCTTCCTGCGGATTTCGAGAAGCGAAGAGATGGGTCTGATGTGTATGGGGAGGTCGTTCCATATTTTGGGAGCATGTTTTGGAAAATGAGTGCTCTCCTATTCTACTTTTGCGAATGCTGGGTGTGTGCCTCTGTGAGATCGAGTGTGGGTGTTTGATCGGCTGGTGAAATTGAATGCGGTTGTTCAGGTATGCTGGTCCACTGTTGTGCAATAGCTTGTATCCATTCATGAGAGTTTGAATTGGCTGCCTTTGTGTATGGAGAGCCAGTGAAGCTCTCTGAGGTGTGCTGAGATGCAGGTGCTATGAAGGAGGTTGAGGATGAGTCTTGCTGCGGCATTCTGAATGGTCTGGAGTTTGTGTAGGACCTATTTGAAGATCACAGCATAGAGTACGTTGTCATAGCAGAGTCTGCTTGTTATGTAATGTGATGTGTGACAGTATGTCTGGTAGTCTGTGGTTGCCATTTAAAGATCTTGTATTGCATTCGTAGGGGTAAACAGACATAATATCGAATCCAAAATATAGACAGGACATAATATTGAGTAAAAAATATCGACTAGACAAAATATCGACCAGACATAATATCGACTACAAAAATATCGAGTTATATCGATATTAATAGCTAAAATATCGAATCAAAAATATAGACTAGACATAATATCGACTAGATAGAATATAGACAAAAGAAAATGGGAAATAAGGTAAGTTTTGACTATTTTTTAATAATTGTATAATATAAATCTGTAGTGGGTAGTGGGTTTATAGGGGAATAGGGTGGGAAGTAATTTAAATAGAATTAATTAATTATGTAATTATTAATAATAATTATCAAATAATTAATACTAATTGATTAATTGATAAATATTTAATTTATAGTAAATTAGTTTCAGTAGCGGGTAGTGGGTTTATAGGGGAATAGGGTGGGTAGTAATTTAAATATAATGAATTAATTATGTAAATTATTATTAATTGTAAAATAATTATTAATAGGTAATTAAATAAAAAATAATTGGTAATTCATAATAATTGTTTAATTGATAAATAATTAATTTATAGTAAATTCGTTTCAGTAGTGGGTTGTGGGTTTATAGGAGAATAGGGTGGGAAGTAAATCAATAAATAATTAATTAATAAAGTTAATTAATTACATTGTTTAATTAATTAATAATTGTCCATGAAAATAAAAAGAATTGGTAAATAAAAGTAATTGGTCTAGGAAAATAAATTTACTTGGTACTAATTTTTCAATAAATTATAATTAATTATGAACTTTTGCCTATTTATACTGTTGTACTCACTGGAGTGGAAATAGTGATTTTAACCCCTACGCTATCCAACGTTTTCCCTACTGTTGCCCCCACTGGAGTGGGAATAGTAATTTTAACCCCTACGCTATCCAACGCTTTCCCTACTGTAGCACCCACTGGAGTGGGAATAGTAATTTTAACCCCTACGCTATCCAATGCTTTCCCTACTGTAGCACCCTCTGGAGTGGGAATAGTAATTGTAACCCCTACGCTACCCAACGCTTTCCCTACTGTTGCACCCACTGGAGTGGGAATAGTAATTTTTACCCCTACGCTATCCAGCGCTTTCCCTACTGTTGCACACACTGGAGTGGGAATAGTAATTTTAACCCCTACGCTATCCAACGCTTTCCCTACTGTAGCACCCACTGGAGTGGGAATAGTAATTTTAACCCCTATGCTATCCAACGCTTTCCCTAGTGTTGCACCCACTGGAGTGGGAATAGTAATTTTTACCCCTACGCTACCCAGCGGTTTCCCTACTGTTGCACCCACTGGAGTGGGAATAGTAAATGTTACCCCTACGCTATCCAGCGATTTCCCTACTGTTGCACCCACTGGAGTGGGAATAGTAAATTTTACCCCTACGCTATCCAACGTTTTCCCTACTGTTGCACCCACTGGAGTGGGAATAGTACATTTTACCCCTACGCTATCCAACGCTTTAGCTATTGTAGAATTCACTACAGTTGTTACAATAATTGTTAACTATTTTGCTATGCTACGGTAAAATTATTTTATATGTTTATTTAATAAAAAATGTTTTATATAAATATATATGTATTTTTTTTATATATTTTTTTTAATTTAAAATAAACATTTATTAATATAACAGTATTTTAATAATTTTAAGTAAGTTTATAATAAATATATTTATTACTACATTAGTTTTAACTTAATTTAAAGACATTTAAAAAAAACGATATTTTTTACAGTCTATATTTTAGTAACTCGATATTTTAGAGTCGATATTTTTGTACTTACCTGTTTAAAGATAGCCAGTCGATATTTTGTCCATCGATATTTTGTCAACGATATTATGGCAACTCGATATTTTTTAGGTCGATATTATTTCAGTGATCCTTCCCGGTTTCAGGCTTGGTTAGTGGGTTTTGGTGTGGGTCCTAGCTCTGACAGCCACCAGGTAAAATCCCAGGAGGACTTCTTGTTACCAAAGACTAGCACTACCATCTTGCTGAAGTTAAGCTTCGGGCAGTTGTTTCTCATCCATTCTGCCACCATGATCATGTAGTTAGTAAAGTTGGTTCTAGTGATGGGTGTCATGGCCATTGGATTTTATGGGTATGCCTTTGGATCTCATGATGTTAGCAAGCGGAGTCATGTAGATATTGAGCAGGGTGCAACTGAGGGATGAGCCCTGAGGAACTTTGCAGATCAGGTTCTTGCATTCTCATGTATGGGGTGGTAGTCTCTGGGGCTAATTGTGATATCAGTGTGTCCCACCGACATCTCCCCTGTGGTCAACCCGTTGGTACATCAGAAAAACAGCTTAATCCCATAGTGACAGCAGCTCCGGCACCGGGATTATGATGTCAATTTCCGACAGCCATTCCATGTCAGCTTTTCGCCCTTCTCACCGGCCCCCTGCTTAATGACCTGGGGGGCACCTGTGGGGCACCCCTTAACATCCCTGTAAAATGTGTGTGAGGCACCGCATGGTGCCTGCCACACAGTGCAGGGATGCTTAAAAATATCTATTCTACAACGGAAGCTTGTGCTGTGGGTCTATTCCACCCACTACACAAGCCTTCTTTGTAGAATGGATGTTTCCAACCGCCCTATGGATGGTCACCAGATCAGGCTGTCAAAACCCACGACCTATGGTCGGGCGGTTCCAGACCGTTATGGTGTTCGGCAGGAGCATTTCTGCCCCACATCGTAATTAGGGCCTCTGTGTTCTTCCTGTGAGGAAGGAGCCTACCCAGTTGAGGGCTGGTCCTTGGATGCCAAGGTTGTGAAGTCTTCATATGAGTGTGTGGTAAAAGACCATGTCAGAAGCTATGGAGAGGTTGGAACATAATGAGTGCTACAGTTTCTCATTGGTCCAGTAATGTTTCCATGCCATCTGTGGTCACGGTGAGTGATGTTTCGGTGCTTTGGTTAATTCTTCATCCTGATTTTGGAGTGGTCCAGAAGGTGGTGTAGTTTGAGGTGGCTGGTGAGTTGTTTGTTGATGGCCTTCTCCATCACTTTGGCTGGGTAGGGAAGCAGCGAGGTGGGACAGAAGTTGCTCAGCTTGTGTGGGTTGGGCGATGGTTGTTGAAGGAAGGCCTTGACTGCAGCGTGTTTCCAGTGTTCTGGAAAGGTATCGGATCTGATGGAGGTATTGATGTTGTGGGTGAGGGTGTTGCTGATCAAGAGACCCTTCTGTGTTGTAGATATGATGGGGTAAATATCTGTTGCGGCTCCGGAGTGGACCATCTGCATGATCGCTGCTGTTTTTTCTGGTAAGTGTCTTCAATTTTGGTAAGTGTCTGCCTTGGATGATGTTGGGCAGGATGAAGATGAGATCTCTGGGATCAAGTTATAGTTCAAAGTTACTGTAGATATTTGCTATATTGCTGCGGTAGAAGTTTGATAAGGTGTCGCAGAGTTGCAGTGAGAGTGTGATGATGTTGACTGCGGCTTCGAGGGTGGGGAATTCTTTGACAATGGAGGTTTTCTTGCAGCTCTTAATGCTCGCTTCGCTTCAATGCATTCCGCTAGTGCTCTTCTTTTGGTGTTTCATGTTTGCATTTGGTAACCTCTGAGGGCAGCCATGTACGTGGTTCTGGTAGTGATCTCATGGTTGGTTCTCCATCTTCTTTTTAGTTGTTTGCTGTGACATTTGGATTCTTGGAGGTTGCCTATGTACCGGCTGGCTTGTTTGATGCTCTTTTTGTCTGTTGGCTTTGATTGGTGCAAACTAGTCTTCCCAGTTCTTGATACACTCATTGAAATTGGTGATGTTCTCGTTGAGGTTTTTGGTGATCTTGGGTTGGTCCATGTGGAGGTCATTGAGCCAGTCAGATTAGAAGATGTTTCCTCTTGCTGCTGCATGCTAGGCTGATGGGCGCATTGGCTTGTGGTGTGGTGATTTGGAAATGGATGATGGAATGTTCTATCCATGTGAGCAGTGAGGTAGAATTGTATATGATTCTTTTGTTGGTTTTGAAGATTGTGTCTAGTGTGTGTCCTGCAATGTGAGTTGAGTCTGTGATGAGCTGGGTAAGTCTGGTGTTGTCTGGGCTTGCAAGGAGGGTCCTGTAGCAGGATTGACTAGGTCTTCTAGATGGAAATTGAAAACGCAGAGGATTATGAAGACCCTGGAGAGGATGGTGAAGAGGGGGATGAAGTCTATGATGAGGCTGCTGAAGTTGGTCCGCGGTCCTGGTGGTTGATAGGTGAGGGTTCTTTTTAGGATGAATCGGTCGCTGAGTTGCCGTTTGTGTATGTGTTCCATGAATGGGGTGTTGTTCGCCTTGGATGTGCAGAATTTGATGGTTTCCTTATGGATGATGGCAAGTCCTCCTCCTGGCTTGTAAGGACAGTCTTGTTGTGGGATATTTTAGCCTTTTAGTATAGCCATGGAGATGTCAGGTGCCGACTTGGGGTTGAGACAGGTTTCTGTGAGGTACAGGAGGTCTCACATGTTGCTTCTCAAGAGATCTCAACTCTTATTGGCATGTTTGCTGAGTTTGCTGAGTTTGACATGTACTGGTACTGAAAAACTCTTACATTTGTTTTCAGTACATAGGTTAACATTGGAATTATCTTATTACATTTCATAACTGTTATTTCCAATTGGCAAGATATAGATATTTTGAGTTTAGTGTCTCTGGACTCACAATTTATAATCACAATGTATGGTATAGTCAAATATTAATTTGTAAGTCTGAAATTGCCACTTTTAGAAAGTTGTCATTTTCTCACTTTAACCATTCTATGCCTCCGCCTGTGTCTGAATACACGTCCGGGGTGTGTAACAGCTGGGCTTTGTGCATTAACTCTGGACAATCACACACAAAGGGAGTTTAGGTATGCTTGATGGGCCACTCACATCCTGATGGATGGCCATTAACATCCTGATGGGTCATCTTGGGCAGGATGGATGGAGGAACTTACACTTGCACGTGAATGGGCGGTGCCTGTCCCCACAGAAAGAGCTGCATACCCCTCAGTAGTGAGTCTGGAGCCAGGGCAGGAAAGGCAGGGAGCGTGTGCCCTTCAAAGACCTCTCTTTGAAGTCTCCCCACTTCAAAGGCAGAACCGGGTTTAAGTAATGGTCCCCTGACATCATCAACACAGTTTACCTCTGGCCCTGAGGTAATTTTGCCAGGAAGGGCTGCTGTGCTGCTGAAAGGGCTGTCACTCTGGTGGTCGATGCTGGACTTTGATGGACTCCTCCTTTGCTGTGCCTTCCCTGCTGCCTGATGCTCTCCTTGCCTGGGAGGGAGATGGACTGGGCCTGTCTTTCTACATCCCCAGAACCAAAGTGACTCCAAGGGCTTGCTGGCTTGCTGGCTTGCCTCCTGTTCTAAAGTCTCAGGGACATCAAAGACTTCCAACAGCCCTGCTACAGCCTCCGGACTCTGTGAACTGTGAGTCTTGCCCTGCCAAGTGGTGCCAATCCAGTTCTTGGAAGTAGGTTTCTTGGCTGTTTGCTGAACAAACCACACATCAATGTTAAGGTAGTCGGAAGTCACACATCTCCCCACAATACCAACACATCACCGCTGCTGTAGAGGACAAAGACATTGCATCGCTGGCTGTGTGGCTCGACAATGACAAAGTATTGCCTCCATCATAAAGGGTTCTCTGACGACGCATCTCTGACTGCCCAGATCAGAACCGACGCATTCCCAACATCCAGCCGGATCCGCAATGACTGATCACCTCGTCTGCTCCTCACATCGGGTCTTCGACATCTATGCATCCATCATTCAAAGGTAATTTTTAAGCGGGACAAGTTTGTTCCCTATATCCGACCTGCGCTCCATTTCGGTCGACCTGAACTCTTTGATTCACCCTGGTGAAGCACGACCAGATGTCCCCGGTTGGTGCTTCATGCTTTTAAGCACTATATTTGCAGATATTCTTTAAAAAATCATACCTTTGGTTCTACTTATTGGATGTTTGTTGTTTTGGTCTTGTTTTGTTCAATAATTTAAGTTCTATTTTTCTATTCAGATGTGTTATATTTTTGTGTGGTGTTGTCACTGTTTTACTGTTTTAAGTATTGCACAAAGACTTTAGTTAAGCCTAACTGCTCTGTGCCAAGATACCAAAGGGTGAGCACAGGTATAGTGTGTATCTGACTTACTCTGACTAGGATTGTGATCCCTAATTCGACAGGGGGCATACCTCTGCCAATTAGAGATGTAGTTTCTAACTGCATATTTATAAAAATGCCCATATTTTTGTAAATATGTTTTGTAAAGAGACAGCTTGTCATGTAAAGTGCCTAATGACTTAATAACAAGATAAATGGAGCCAGAGCCCCTGAGATGAGCAAGTAATTCCCACCCTTCACTTGAAACTTAAGGTGGCCAAAGATGCATTTTAAACTCATCCTGAATGATAATTAGCAGTCGTGCTTTGTGTGTTGATAACACTGGCTAAGGAGTCAATGAAAGAAAAAGTGGTTGGCGTGGGGTAATGGACACAGGGCAGGAGGCGCTGCTATTAGAAAAAAGTGCAGATGGTGGCTAAAGGTCAGACTATCACGTGGGTTCTCAGGCAAAGATTGTGCTCAGTCCCCAAAGCCTTTTTTGAAAGGTCAAAAGGCATCACTTGTGGCTTCTGGGGTAAGAGGCAATATAATCTCATGCCCAAAGTGTAACTGGGACTGCCTAAAGCCATGGCCTACATAATGTGGTGAATGGGTTGGGCAATGCTCCCAAGGCAAGTGACTGCCCAGATTTCTGCAAGATCTGGGAATGAAGGGCATAGGTGTGGTCAATGGTCAGACCATGAATGTATGAGGTATTTATATAGGCCAACCCTAGCTTAAACAGTGGTGGAGTGCTGTACAGGGACAAAGGCAATCTTACAGTCAACGAGTGATATGAGTGGTACCTAGTTGTTGGATTGTTTCTGCATAGTTCTGTAGTGTTCTTTAGGGAGATGTGGCCTGGTTGAAAACCTCGTCAATATGTTGCATACTTTATACATATTTATATTGCTGCCTGTACATCACAGTCGTTTTATACATGTCATTACAATTCTGTCTTCACTGCCCACTTAAATGGTGGAGCCTAAGATCATCACTGTTAGCATTCAAATTTATTTTGCTTTTTCAAAATGCCAATCCACCTATGGCTGTCCTATATACCACAAACAAGCTTAAGTTCAGCATCTCTGATTAAAATATTTTTGTGACTACCAATACAAACATAAATACATGATAAATAAATAAACAAACAAACAAACAAATAAATAAATAATAGCAAAACTAGCCAAGGTTAATTCAGAAACGTGTCTCATAGGTGTGTCACCCGTCATCACTTTACCTTCTGTTTAGAGATGGTGCTGGAAAGGGCCTCTCTTTCACCTCCTGCCCTACTGCCACATGATGAGATCCCTGCAGAAAGTAAAGAATGTGATTTTATAACCACCTAAAGACTGTAAATGTTTTCAGCAAGATTGTGAAGATGTTCTACAGTAGGCTTTAAAGGGGTGTGTGTGATGATGCTGATCAGTTGATACACCCTCTTTTAAGTGTGATCTAACTTCATGTAAAAAATGGTCCGTGGATTAGACCCTTCCTGCAATGCATCCATAAAATTGTATATTATTTGCATTCCATTATGTGCTTATCTCTCCTCATAAAAAATGTTGACGTAAAAAATAAAGTTGCAGAAGCACCAGCAAACATATTCATGTCAGAGACAGCTCTGTGAAAAACGTGACACGACTACAGAAATCAATAATCCTTTACTGAGCTCCATGCCTTGTGGTCACCAGTAACCTGTTCACTACTTACTACTACAATGCAGCTGTATTGTGTAGTAAATATTGCACACAAGGTGATATCAATAAAGACATTTTTAAATCCTATTACTTTGGTTCCCCTTATCAAACCCAAATCACGCTTACAAAAATGTTTTGGACCGACTCAGAATTTCTATATTGGGGGCTAGGAAGGAATCTTTCCCCACCCACCGTCTTTTCTAGGAAGGCTTTAGGCACCAAGGTTTTGAACTATCCTACATAAAAGTCTTGATCTCATCGTTGGATTTGCGTGCTTTCTGAAATGACATCTGTGATTTAACTACTTGTGTAGGGTCACGTTGCTCTAGCTATCCTCTTCGGCCACAGGTCACCTACAATCCAACCTCAACAGAAACACTCCTGTCACAAGTCACAATTCTTTTTTTTAATTTTTTATAATTGTTTTTATTTTTTGCATCATGGGGAACATCAAACAAATTATACAGCAATGCATAAACAGAAAATACTAAAATTAATCTTCATCGACGTTATACAGCATGACATATACAGAAAATATTAGAATTAATCTTCATCGACGTGATGAGACGAAAGAATAAGAATTAAAGAAGCAATTTTATGACATAATTAATCCCCACATTCTGTCCACTTTCCGTTTAGTCTGTAGACCCCTTGTATTTGCAAGGGAATGTTCCATGTTATGTATCTCTTTAACAAGACTCCACCACTCCATGACCTTTGGTGAGTTTTGTTGAACCCAGACTCTAGCAATAGTCAGTCTAGCACAAGTGATTAAAATATTCAGTAAATCAAATAACACATTATTTTCCCCTGACACTCCTACAAATACATCTTTTAGTGAGAGTATAATAGGAGTATCGAGTTTAGTAGAGATAACTTTAGTTACTCCATTCCAAAATTCAACAAGATTCGGACAAGAGAAAAACATATGAATGATATCAGCCCCCCCTTAAATCACATTTTGGGCATTTTGTACGATCATTGAAGTTGTTATTTACTGCCCATTTAAGAATCCGATCCGGTGTATAGCATAATTGACATCTAGTTTTAAATAACTGTAACTTAAGATTTGAGGATTGAACAGCAAGATTAAGGCTATTTAAAGAGGAGGTGATAAAATCTGATGTTATTTCTATTGCCATCTTGTTAGTCTATTTTTCAGCCAATTTATGAGTATCATTCGTGTTATATCCAGAAAATATTTTATACCGTATACTAATCAGTGCTCTATCTTCTTCCCTGTAAATACAATTCCAGACTTCAGATTCTTTCAGAGAAGTAAGTTCTATCTTCCTCAGGAAATAATCCCTAATCTGATAATATTTAAATCTCGCCCTTTCTGGCAGTTTATAGCAGACTTTCAGTCTTTTAAATGAAAAAAATCCCCTATGATCATATAAATCTCCGAGCAGATTAATGCCACATTTTGATAATACGCCACCTGCTGTATCATGAAAAATTTCAGGAAAACCTGGGTTAAACCATAGTGGAGTTTTATCATGAAATAAAGATATCTTACTCTTAGTAAGAATGGAGTGCCAAATATAAACGGTATCCAGCACCGTCTTAAACTTAACACGTTTAAAATAATTGGGGTCATTTAATCTGTAAAAAACATAGCTGCGTCTGCTCCCAGCAAAAATTTATGAAAATATAAGCATTTATCAGGAATCAACAAGCTTCGAAAGCGGGTCAGAAAGGAGGACCAATAATAATGTCTAATATCTGGAAGGCCCAATCCACCTTGATAAAAAGGAAGTTTAAGAAGAGATATAGCTCGCCTTGCTTTCTTATAGCTCCAAATGAAGCTACTAATAATACCTTCTTACCTATAAAAATAAGAATTATTTACCCTTAAGGGGATAGAGCGAAAGAGATAAAGATATTTAGGCAGTATTTTCATTTTAACCAGATTTATTCGGCCAATAATGCTAAGTGGAAGCTTGTGCCATTTCTTAAATAATATAGCAGTTTCCTTTAATAGCGGTTCATAATTTAATGCCACAATTTCATCTATATTTGATGAGATTTTTACCCCCAGATAAGTTGCTACATCACATATCCCTATCACCGACGATGGTAATTGATGATTCAAGATAATTTGGGTTTTACTAGTGTTCAGTCGGTAGCCGGACACTGAGTCATATTTCCCCGCTTCTACTAAAATGCCCGTCATAGTTTCAGGCACATTCGTAGAAAAAACGGCAATATCATCCGCATAGACAGTTATATCAAGAAAGTTTGGGCCGTTTACAAAAGGTTTAATAAAAGCTTGGTTCTGAAGTTCTATTAGGAAAGGTTCCATCCCTAAGGCAAATAAGAAAGGGGATAGAGGACACCCCTGCTGCGTCCCTCGCCTCATCATGAAAGTAGAAGAGCATTTTTCCTTATAACAAACCTTTCCCAGCGGCATGTCATATAGTGATTGAATCCATTTCAAGAATTGACCTTTTATGCCAAACGCTTGCAACACTGCCCATATAAAATCCCACCCCACTCGGTCAAATGCTTTCTCTGCATCTAATAAAATCATACCGAGCTGGGTTAGTTTAGTTCTTGCCAGGTCAAATGCAGAAATGGCCATATTGATATGTGCCGTGGTATCTCTTTTTGGTATAAACCCATGTTGTTGGGGTGATACCATATAAGACATTAATGGTGCAAGTCGGATTTCCGATATTTTTGCGAAAATTTTTGCATCACTATTGATAAGCGAAATTGGCCGATAGGAGCCTCTCTCCTGCGATGGTTTACCCTTCTTTAGAAAAAAAATAATTTTAGTGAGGTTCCACGATTTTGGAGCCTGCTCTCCATTACCAATTGCTTGAATAACTCTAATAAGCAATGGGATTAGCTCTTCCATGCAATTTTATTTTATAACTCTAAGGGGATACAATCCTCTCCTACAGCTTTGCCATTTGCTAAGGAGTTGATAGCTGTTCTAATCTCTACTGCTGTAATATCAACTGCCAGCTGATCAGATTGTTCAACCTCCAAAATTTTAACTTTATTTACTGTTATGTAGTTTTTGATATTATCTTCCTTAACTACAGCTTCTGGCGTATAGAGCTCTTGGTAATAGGATGCAAATTGTTGTAATATTAGTTTAGGATCCTGAAAGATCTGATTATTATCCCCTTTAATTTCCTTAATAGCATTTTCAGCGCGATCTTCAGCCACTTTATAAGCAAGAACTTTGCCAATTTTTTCACCATTTTCGTATTGGTTAAGTTGATATTTTTTTAATTTAATAATGCTTTTCTCCCTAAAGATGTTTTTCATCGCTACCTTTAGTTCAATCAATTTAAAATTTAAAGCTTCTAAATTTTCTACCCCGGTTGATAAAGTTTCAGATAATTGGTGTTCAAGATTAAGTATTTCGGCAATCATTTGCTCATTTTGGGATTGGCATTCTCTATTTTGCCGCCATATATATTGTTGTGTAAATCCACGTATGCTGGCCTTACATGCATCCCACACTGTTAAAGGTAAAGCTGAATAGATATTTATGTCTATAAACTCCTTTATTTGTTCTTTCAGTTGCTTAACAAAATTAGTATTTGTAAATAGATATCTAGGAAAGGAGAAAGGGCGTGGTGAAGGTCGCTCTGTTGATATCTTAAATGTCAAAATAATTGGATTATGATCCGAGGTTACTCTTGGACATATTGTAATAGTGCTAGATTCCAGAATAGAGTCTGTAACCCATATCATATCTATGCGTGAGCATAATTTATGTGCAGCAGAATAGTACGTATAACCGGGTACCCGGGGGTGTAAGCATCTCCATGCATCCTTAAGTAAATGAATCGTAGCAAGATCTAGAATTGCCGCCCTAGTCTTCCTCATTCTCTGAAATTTGCCTTTTCTAGTTGTATCTAAATTATAATTCATAATACAATTAAAATCCCCAAGCACAATATATTCCCCATCCCATGAAAGTAATTCCATATTCACTTGATCAATGAATTTTGGTTCATCTTGATTTGATGCATACACCCCACAAATAGTAAATTTGTGACCTTCCCGTGTTATCTGTACTATTGCCCAGCTACCAGCCTTATCAGTTAATGTCCTGTTTATTTTTACCTTAAAATGTCTATGTTTTAATATTGCCACCCCCCGGATAGAAGCATTAAACTCAGTACAAACCATAATATCATATCCAAGTTGTTTTAATAATTTTTTATCTTTATAGGCTACTAGCAGCCCGTCCCGACGTTGTGCGGGAGCAATCATGGCTCAGGGCCCCCTGCCCGCCCTGACGTTGTGTAACCTGCCCACGTCACTGCTCATGTCACTTTTTCCTGCTGTAATGCCCCGTTTGGTACCTGCCCACGAGACACATTATTAGGACTTGTTGACTGTTCTCCGCAGAGTGGTGACCCAGGTGCTCTGCGTGACGCACAGGCTGTGTCCACTACCTTTTTATATTTTTAATCCCCTCTATTTTCATTGTGTTGAACGTTACCCATCCACCTGCCAGTGATTAACATAACAGAACAGATTGTCTACGTGTGCTTTCTCTTTCTTTCTTTATACATTCTTTGCTTTTTTTTATTTTTATAAATGCTCTTTTTATTGAGCCTCCTTTATCTCCTTAATGGAAAAGTGCAGGTAGTTAGTGTCACAGAGTACCTGCTTGCCCTCAGAAGTTCCTGTACTGTCCCGTCACTTCCCCCGACAACTAATTGATTCAATTTCAAAGGAAATGCCTTTTCTGAACAGCAGACATGCTTTATATTCACTGTGCTCATGGGCCTGATAGCAGTGCTCTGCGCGTTTCACAATTCCATGTTATCAGCACCTTACGCTCTTATCCGAGAAGAACACAGCAGCTGCTCCACTCTGGCTCACACCTGACGATACAACATGATTTTCAGCGGTTAGAAGCAATCCATGGCTGCCACCGGTGCTATACAAACAGCCTCTACCTTAACATAAAACAGCATACCAAAAACAATGCAGAGATGGCATGCTTGTACCTTCCCAGCACTGGTGGCGATGTCCGGACAGCTGCAGCGGGGGGCTGAAAAGATGGCAGTGGTACAGTGGTTGCCATGGGGAAGAAAGCGTAAGAGCTCGCAGTGTTTGCAGCCTTAAAACCCCCCGTGCGGGCCCTTTAATAGGAGAGCACGTGCAGCTCCTCTGATAGGTCCGGTACCAGCTCTCACTAAATTATTAGAGCCGTACAGTACAGTGAATATTCAATCTCTGCAGCCCCTCACTGTCTGCCCACCGATCCTCACCGCCTGTCCGCCGGTCATGTCCGCTGCTCCCCTGATCTCCGCCGCTCCTTGTCACTGCTCCTCCCCGCGCTGATGTCTGCCACTCCTCCCCACGCTGTTCTCCACCGCTCCTGTACGCCGCTCCTCGCATGTACGCCACTCCTGATGTCAGCAAGCACGTCGCGGCTGGCGCTACTTTGAAGAGACTACTTTTTTTTACTTATATTTTTTAATAACGTATTTATTTTTAATTTATATAGCCTATGTCCATCTGCACACCCTGAGGATTACAACAATGTATCGGGTGTGTGGATTGGCGCTGTGGTTCCCGAGTTTACCCGCCTCAAAGCCTCAAAGTTCCTCCTTTATAATAGTAGTATAGATGTGCATTTCAGTAATGACCACGATCTGCGGATTGTACATCCTGAGCTCCTCATACACAAGGTTTCTTTTACTCTTATTATTTAGGCCTGCCACATTCCATACTAAACATTTTATTAAATGCATTGCAACAGATACAGATCCCTATTCTTAAAACGCTCGAAAAAAATCATATCCGTCTTGTTATATTTCCAGATAATATAATTATTTAGCCCCAAGATGCAATTTTTGCCCCAAGAAAGACCACCCCCCACCCTCCCCTTGCCAGGCAGCTGCCTGTCCCACCCACCCCCACCCCTACTTACAGGTCCCCCCATTTGAACAGCTGCCGTTCTGTTTGGCAGCTTCAGCGCGGGGTTAAACGCCTCGAGGTTTTGGGCGTTCAAATATAAACACAGTTTGTTGTAGACCACGTCTAATTATTATGTGATATTTCACTTTTTACATTTCTGTATTGCCTTTTATATTAAAACAAATAAGAGAGGGAGAAAAAAAGGGATTTAGCATTGAGACCTTATATAAACAATCCTGTTCTATCTATTGATCTCATACGGCATCCTACATCTTTGTTATAACATCACCAAAAAAAAAAAAAATAGAGAAAAAAACCACTCTATATAGAAAAAAAAGGGGAAAAGAGAAGAAAGAAAAAAAAATGGGACGCTATTCAGTAATAGTTTTCTTTTCCAGTTTCCAATCGGCCAGTACTCTTTCCACTTCGTTTTCTTGCAGAAAGTAATATGTTCGGCCATTTTTAAGCACTTTCAGTTTAGCTGGTTCTTGCAAGTAAGCTTGGCCACCTAGTTCCTTTATTGGATCTATACATTGTTTCAGTTTCCATCGTCGTTCCATAGAAAGTTTACTTAGATCAGATCTTACAAAGAAAGTAGTTGAATCAATGGTAACAGGACTATTTGGTCTTGCTTTTAGTGAGATAGCCTGGCGAAGCAAGAAATTACCAATATATATCAAAATTGGGCGAGGATATTTACTACTCTTATTTCTTTGGAAAAGAGGAAGTCGGTGAGCACGTTGTATCTGTGAGTCCCAGTCCCAATCAGATAGTTCAGGAAAAGCTTTCTGAAGCAGATGAACAATAAATGCTCTCACATCAGCTCCCTCGGCCCCTTCCGCAATTCCAAATAAGCGTAGATTCCTACGACGTTGCCGATTTTCCAAATCTTCAAGCTTTACTTGCATTTGGTACAGTTGGGACTCATGTTTATTTACAGCTATTTCAGAGCAGGCTGATTTCTCCTCCGTAAAAACAACTCTTTGCTGAAGCTCTTCCATCTCTTGGGAAATAGCGCCAAGTTTGCATGACATTTCCTGCAGGGAAGACTGAGTCTTACAACTATCTTCCCTCATCTGCTGGTAATGGGATTGAGCCTCTTATTTTTGCTCATTTAGTAGCTGTAAAATCATCTGGAATGAGGAGGATACCTCTCCCTGAAGTGTCCAATCTGCTGAAGAAGCGTTATTATGAGAAGTGCTGGCCGAAAGTCGATCATTAAAGTTCTGTAATTCGGTTATTTCAGTTGTTACTGATTCATTTAGTAATCCTGTGCTCGGTATTGTCTCAGATATTACTGATGTTGAGGCAGCTATTGTAGTTGACACTGTAAGATTTACTGCGTTCGATATATTAGAGATGGAAGAGAGTGTATCAGAGACTGTTGCCGGAGCAATTGATGTAGGCTTTAAGTTTAGTTGAGAGTCCAATTTGGGAGGGGGTAATATGTCCAGTGATGAACCCAATTCAACAATCCCATCAGAAGCAGAAGTAGAAATACAAGAGGAAGTGATGGAGGTAGTAAATATGGTTTGCGTTGTTTGAGCGGAGATGGCGGGAAGACTTCTGTCCTCAAATTAAGACTAGTTATAAGAAAGCACAAAGGAAATACCACACTAAACTGCGAGGAACTAAAGCCATGCACTACAAAGATCGTATTGGGGAGGCAGAAAACTACTCGAAGGAGCTTTTTAAAATTTTCAAGGAGATTTCAGTGGTAACTAATGATAATACTCCACAAAATGACTCTGTTAAAGAATGTAATAGAGTAGCGAATTACTTTTCAGGAAAGGTTAGAGACATTTATGCGACCTTCTCTGGCAACACGATATGTGGACGCGACTTTGAAGAAATGGCAGGCATAAGTACAGTGGAGGAATGTCTACAGGTTTTCTCGGTACCCCCACCAGAGACACTAAGCAGTATATGTCAGGGTATCAAATCTGGTTCCCCTCGGGACCCAGCTCCACCCAGGGTGCTGGGAGAGAGCCTCACGGTACTGGAGCCGTATATTAGGCATGTGCCCCAAGTCTCTTTTGCTTCCGCTAGACTCCCGGAAGATTGGAAAAAAGCGATTGTTCTTCCCATCAAAAAGAAACCTAATTTTAGCCATGAAATACTTGAAAATCTAAGACCAATCTCCCTGCTACCGTATTTAGCCAAGGTGGCGGAGAAAGTGGCTAACAGTCAGCTAATGTCACATCTGGAAAAGAACAACCTCCTGCACTCCTCTCAGTCTGGCTTCAGGCCGGGCTACTCTACTGAGACGGCCCTTCTGGGAGCGACTAAGACCTTGCGACAAGGGGCAGATGCTGGACACACCATGGCACTGATCATGCTGGACCTCAGTGCGGCGTTTGACACTGTAGCACACTCCATCTTGCTACAGTGTCTAAACAAAGCAGATGTCACTGAATCAGCGCTGGGCTGGTTGAAAGCGTTTCTTACAGACCGTAGCTTTCAGGTCCAGTGGGGCTCTTTTACATCGTCGGCGATAGCCTTAGAACAAGGGGTGCCTCAGGGCTCGGCCCTGAGCCCCACTTTGTTCAACTTATATATGGCCCCCTCGCAGATGTGGTGCAAACGTACGGTGTAGAGTTAGTCTCATACGCCGACGACACCCAACTGCTGATCTCCCTGTCCCAAGCACCAACAATTGCGGCAGCTAACTTCAAGGCCTGCATGCAGGACCTAGCAGGATGGATGAATTCTCACTGCTTGAAGCTTAACGGCTCCAAGACGGAGGTAATGGTAATTGGAGGGAACGACTCAAGTTGGATGGTTGACTGGTGGCCATCCTGCCTAGGCCCTATGCCCACTCCCTGTAAAGAGGCAAAAAATCTGGGAATATGGGTTGATCCCAAACTATCCTATGATGGACATATTCATAGACTAGTGGGAAAGTGCTTTGGAGTGCTAAAAACTCTCAATCGCACCCTAGATCTACTTCCGTTGGAGGCCAGACGTACCATTACTCAAGCTTTGGTAACCTCCCGTATGGATTACGGAAATGTTTTATTCCTAGGTACCACTGAAAAAAGCATGGGGCGCCTGCAAGTCCTCCAAAATACAGCAGCACGTTTGGTCCTAAAACTCCAGAAAAGAGCAGCTTCTAAACCCTCTCTAGCGGCTCTACACTGGCTGCCGGTAAGGAAGAGAGTCATCTTCAAAGCACTCTTAATATGGCACAAAGCTCCTCTATATCTCCAAGACCTTGTCCATATCTATGAGCCAAATAGAGCACTACGCTCAATGGGAACAGGCCTACTGAGGATCCCCCGTGTAAAAAAAGCTAAACTGGGAGGCCGCTCTTTCAGAGTGTTAGCAGCCAACAACTGGAACCGACTCCCGGTTGGACTTAGGCTAGTAGAAACAGAGGCTAATTTCAGAAAACTCCTAAAAACACACCTCTACAATCTATAGAGTGTAGCCTACCTATTCACTGAACTTTTCTCTTCTCCATAGCGCGGGGACACGCCGAGATGGCGTCACCAGGCGCTCTATAAACCCCTTTATTATTATTATCATTATTATGAGCTGGAATGCCACCACCGATTGTCTCTTTTACAGGGTTCTCATTAGCAGTCAGATCCGTCACGGTGGTAAGGTCATTGACATCTGCTGAGATAGTACCTGACTCAGTTGGGCTATTTCCAGATTTCCATTGATTTCACTCCACCCTTAGATTGTACCCATTGTCTAATCGGACTATTCTCCGCTATCGATTTCATAGGTAGTTTTAGATTTATTTAACACCTTTTTAGACTTATTCTTAATTTTACCTCTCCCTTTTTTAATGCTATTAGCTTTATCTTTAGTGAAGGATTTATTATTACCCATGTCAGAGACGTCATAATATTCCTCATCAGTTTCTACTCCATCTGTATGCTCCAGGTGTTCCAAGTGCTCCACCCCTATATTCTCCTTAAGCCCCACTGATTCATGACTTAATACCTCCTCGTCTCTTGGTGCCAGAGTAGTAGTAGATTGTGTAGCCTGTATAATGCTCATGTTATTACTCTCAGCACATTGTATCGCTGAATGTGTTGGAGCGCCATTGATTGTCACAGTTAGTGACATAGGTTGAGGAGTCATAGCAGGGGTAATGGTTTCTGTTATAATTAATGCAGGAGTAACAATACCCGTACCATTATCAACATCAACCAAAACGCTGTCTTTTAGCATGTTGCTTGTTTGCTGATTCTCTTGGTTATTTACAATGTTGCAACCAGCCCCAGTAGAGCCATTTAAGTGTGGAGACAAAAGATTATTTTGTATCACTGGTAACAAAATATCTGAGACAGAGTCATTTTTAACAGTATTCGAATCGATAGGGAGGCGAGGGGTCATTTTATCAGCAACTGAACAATTTTCCACTCTCTCTTGCCTACCAGAGTTTTTCTTGCCTGCCAGAGCCATCTTGTGTGCCACCGTTGAATTTTCCAATGCATTCCCGACCGGAGCAGAGACCGCAAGGCTGGTCGGTGCTATCTGCTTAGCCGTCGCTGCCGTTGTCGTCATCCGCGTACTCCGTCCTTGGAGTTTCGGCGCCATTTCCCCGCACTCCACTGCCGGTTTTGCAGAAACTGCTGAGATATTAGAGTGCCGGTAAACTTTAAGGCTGAGCCAACTAATTGCAGCCCGGCCCCTCACAGTTACAGGGAGAAGACGCTGCTGCAGTTGTATGGAGCAGAGCAGTCCCCTCACCCGGCTCTCGATCAGCCGGAGTCGCAGCATCCGCTTTGCTCTGCCCTGGCTCTGGCTCCAAACACCGTATCGATCAGTGCTCCATCTCAGCACTCCGCCCTCAGCTGTCCTGCGTTATCGGGTTTCACACAGCCGAGCCCTGCCGTATCAGCCCAGCTCAGCCCCGCTCAGCCAGCACAGCCAGTAAGTCCAATTTTCCGTTTAAATTTGATCAATTTCTCCTTCGTAAGTTTCGGGACAGTTGAGCCAACCAAGTTATCCGCTTTTCAGCCCTGTGTAATCGGTAGACATCAGCGTTCCTCCGCACAGGCGGTGTCAATCCGCCATCTTGGACCCCCGTCATCACAAGTCACAATTCTTCAATACTTTTTAATTAGGTGCCTCAAACAAAATCACACATTCCTTGAAGCCAAAGTAAACTCCACCTCTGAGCTCATTTCCTTAGTGGACAAGCCAAGGCAATATTGACACCAATTATCCTTGAAGTTAAATTCTGTAAAAGCAAAGCATTCATAAACCAGTGCAGCCATAAACTCACCAATAGCAAATATCATTTGCAAAGAAGAAATGAACTAGCAACTAGGGGGCTTATTTACAAACCCCTCGCGCCACACGTACGTCACTTTTCCCATGTTAAATATTATGCAAAAGAGGTGCAAGAGGCTTGTAAATAAGCCCCTAGGTGACTACCAAGAATATTTTGCAAATGCATAACGCTGCACTCATCTTGCAGAAAGCCCATCACCATAGCCAGCACCATCCACTATACCCCAGACCACTGTGATGCCTCACAAAGATTCAGAGCTTTCTTTAAAGCCTTCAAGCACTGCATCAATCCAAACCAAGACATTCCAGTCAGTGCAAAACCTAGAGATATGTTTCTTCATATGTAAAATATATAAAGTCACATTCTGCGTTTTGAATAACAGGCAATTAACTTCTGACCCTCTCATCTCCAAACGTAAATGGAATATCACAAATGACTTGCACCCATTGATCTCACTAACATTGCCCTAAAATCCAAAACTTATGAAAAGCCACCTTTTCTCATTCGTAATGCAAAATTGACTTGCTTTAGATATAATTTGGGCAAAAGAAGGAGGAGTCTATGGAATTTTAAAGGTGCAACGCTGTTGTACATCGATTCCTGATAAAAGTCAGAACATTGAGAGATACATTACAAATATTATACAATTGCATAAAGAAATTGAACCACTAGAAGTAGAAGGTGTTCTTGAGAAACTTGGTAGAAGTTTATCAGCAGTTAGAAATTGGTTTTATGAAATAAGTAGATCTATTATAGGTAAAATACTAACACCAGTAACTATAATAATAATAATAGTGATCTTAGTTTTGAGATTAAGTTGTCAATATAGGCAGAGAAGAAATGTCAAAAGGTCTTTGAAGAAAAAGATAGAAGAAAAACAAAACAGGGAAAGAGAAAAAGGTGATATTGAGATGGAACAGTTTAAAGAAAAGTTTTATCAAGATGAAAGAAGTTAGAAGAAACAGAAATGTAACATGTACTAGTTAAAAGAATTTAAAACATGTTGAGATAAAGCACACCTACATTTTTGGAGGTATTTGGTGATAAAATCACTAAAGTGGGAAGTTGATGGAGCAAGGTGGAAACAAATGTTTTTGTATACCCCTTGTGAAACCAACTTTCCATAACAGTAATAAGCACTAAACGTGTGGTTTTGAAATTAATCAACATAGAATAGAATGCACATACACAAAAACAAGTGGGATACTAAATTGCATGGAATTGCCAAACATAATTCACTAATTTGTAGAATATTGTGTCATAAAGAGTACACATTTGTTGTAATCTAATTGAGAATTGCATGAATAGACTTTTGTCTGTTTATTTGTGGCATAAATCATGAAGATTGGTAAGTAAATTCACGCATATGTGTTGCTTAAAGCTAGGTAAATACTAACTGGGATATCATTAGAAAGGGGGAGGTAAACAGAAAGGGCTTTATTGTGTAAATGTATATTTATTTGTGTTTGTTTCTGTAATAGTTCCTAAATTGAAACCTATGTGAACCAACAAAGATGAATGCTGACTGAAATTCCGAGATGGCGGTAGAAGTGCGCATGCGCCAGATCGGAGATGCAAACTGCCTGTGACTGAGCAGTATGGGTCAAGGACAGCGTGGCCTACTTCATGGGGCCCAAGCCAAGTTTGTTGAAGTCAGCAAGTTGACTAGTGGGAAAAGAACATCGAATAACAATTTAAAGGACACTTCGAAGGAAGTAAAAATTTGGACAATGGCACCCCTATTTTTCGTGACATAAGGATGACTCCGCACAAATTAAACAGTAAAACGATGAGGTGATGTTCATCCAACTCTAAATTGACCAATCACAGACATTCTAGGACTCAAGAGTTACGAATTTAGATAGATAAGACTACCCCGACAAGCCTTCTTAACATAAAGAAGGCCAGCACATAGCACATTCTCAGAAATGGACAGGTTGTTCCCATTCTTCAAAAAGCTGTCAATATATATGGATCAAGCAACGAAGTATCTACCATTCCTTTGAAACGTGATAGCAAAAATCACTGAACTGATGGAAAAAATCAAAATCAATTTCCTTTTATAGAGCTATAGATCATGTGGAGCCCTGTGCTGCAGCACAAGGACAGCAACCCTCTCCACTGAGTCCCCCTCCTGGTTCTTCTAGTTCAGTCAGCAGACTCAACACCCTTAAATATCTGGCCCTGATAGACATCCTGTCATCATGCTTTGGGATTAACAGCACCAGCCTACATTTATTAACTACTCCTGTCTCGCCAAACAGCATCAACTCACCCAGATTAATACCTGAAGGTCCCAGCAGACACTAGTAAAATGAAGAATATCTCAAACATCCATTTCTCCTACAATCTTTAATCTACATATGGAGCCTTTTAGAATAATCTTTACCAAAATCCTCCTGTATGCTGATGATACTGTACATGAAATATATACAAACAATGCCTCATGTCGAGGACTGACTTAAAACGTAGGCCAATTGAAATTAGTGGTTAATTTGAGCCAGTGGTTTCTGGTGATCTGCACCGGCACTTAACTGTTAACACTGTAACTTATGACAGTCTGCCACATGACAGCACTATTTGTGGAAATTAGAGATGAGCAGAACAACAGTTGTTTATTAATTCAATATACATTAAAAGCAACTAATAACCTGCTGTCCAATCCATTCTTATAAGAGATTTAGGGACCTGAAATAGTCTGATTGTTGGACTTGTAGGAGTTTGATGGTTAGTAGTTGTGTAGGTACTGTCATTGGCAGCGCTGGCAGTGGCCATGGGTGGTGCAGGCTGCAGTGGCCCTCTGAGGAGGGCTGTGGCAATTATTTTTTTTTACAAATTAAGCACTGACTTAAATAATGTCAACAGCTCTAAACAAGCCCAAGTCTAGGAGTGGCTCTTCTGCACAAACCCTCGACGAAATCACAAACAACTTGTTGCACATGTAAAGGGTTAGGATTTGTCATTGTTAGCATTCTAGGTTTCAGAACCAATGTCACCATAAAAACTCAAGCATCCTTAAATCAACTATGCCTCCTCTTCAGAATAAATCACAGCCTTACTAAAGTAAACTTCATAACCATTGTACAAAGCAGGGTTCTCTCTCCCAGGATAGTGGTGATGACCCGCTGTATGGAGCGCCAGACTCCGAAATGGCTCAGCTAACAGCGCTCAGCATTCATACACCTATCTCCAAGGTCTAAGGAAATGCAACCACAACACAACAATGCTCTTAAGGTTGCAACAGACCTGCACCATCTTCAAGATCTATTGAATCAACCAAAACCAGTGACATTTTAGGCCCTTCCTGCAGCCGTGGCCGGTAGTGGGAGTACCGGCCGGGCAGTGACGTGGGGAGGGGGAAGAGCAGACGCAACGAAAACAAAATTTGTTGCGCGCACTGCATCGCATTTGGTGATGCAGTGCATGCAACGAAATTAGTTTTATTTATTTATATGTTTACTTACCTGTTAAACTCCGTAATCCATACATTACTACCCCCCACCCTGCCCCTACCCCTCCCCACATCACTGCCCGGCCGGTACTCTCCCAGCCAGGCTGCCTTCCTGACCTAAAATGTCACCTTCTCAGTAAGCCGATACAACATACAAAGAATGACACTATCAAACTGGAAATCAAGAGATGCAAAGAGGAGAAAAAACTGAAGGAACGCCTTCTCAATCTATCTATCATTCCTTTTTCCTCCAATTGGGAAACCAGCAGAACATGCATTTCATTAAGGGCCATCTCATGTGTCATCAAAAAAAACATCAAGTACCCTCTTTTGTCCATTGTTGATCCCGAATAGAGACCCTCTCTGTTCTTTTACTATATCCACTCTTTAACCGTAACCTCATCCCTAACTATGATAATGATGTGTATTCCAGTACAATGTACTGATACCAGACCAGGGACGGCTTGGGGACCAACAGTGGGTTGGCCTTTAGAAAACAAATATATTTGTAGAACTTAATCCCTAAATATCTATAAACACTGGAGTGTGGAGACTACAGTGCTATACAGCTAACTTTACAACTAACATTCTATCTCTGAAGCAATTAATGTCGGCCTATTTGATTCTCAAACAAACATTTCATACATTGCATTTGACTGACTGTGACTTTCTCTTAACATCTGTGAAAATCCATCAGTGGGGGGATAGAAGGGATGCCTTGTAAGAGTCAAATTAAGGTACTTTGCTCTTAACGTTCCACTGGAGAAATTTGGAAGAGAGGTGATAAATGGCTGTCCTGGACATCTCCAAACTAAAAAAGCAGTATTGATGACGCCAAGCTTTCTCATGTGAGCACATTTGAGACAGATTTATAATTAGAATTTAAACCTTAACGTCAATATTGGATCAGTTGGTGTGCACAGAAACCTTTCTGGAAATAGGTGCAAAGTACATTTTGCACAAAACTGACATGCTATTGTAACAGAGTCTGAGAGAAATTAGTGCCAGGCATCTTGCGGACCGGTAGTTCAATGCCGAAGCAACATAACACATTGCTGACACAGAGTTATAACGGACTGAGCGGCAAAATCCTCAAATCACCGCAGACCGGGAGCCACACACCGCAAAAGAAGAGCCCTTAAAAGAAAGTGACAGCAGACTTGGACTTGATTACTTTCACCCTGCTTGAAATGCCATACAAAGGAACATAGGAATACCATGTTATTCCTACATGTGAGCCACAAAACGGCATTCAAAGTCCTACCGCCTTAAAGCCCCGCCCTGATGAAGACCTTCGCTTGAAAGATTGCATTTGGTCCCATCAACTGAAGGTCCAAACGCGTTGGCTTGTCAAAAAGAGAGGTTCAGACCTACCTAATTCGAAGACATTGTTTCATATCAGGCACACTCAATCTGAATAGTTGATGCTTTGCATTAGAGTCTGATAATAAGTCCCTTACCTCTCTAGGACCTGAACTAAAAAATAATTGAGGACCGAATATAATAAAGTCTCAATTATACGATAAGAATGTAGGACTGACCACTGTTGTCAATAAGAAATGTGTATTGCACTGTCCTAACCAGAAACATGGTTGTCTGTATGTTTTTTGTCTAAGTATTAGGTCACATTAATGATTGCAATTAAAATAGTGTATATGTGTTTTTATATTAGTGTTGAAAACACTGTTTCAGAATAGAAGGGGTCATATGTCTTGAGAATACCAGGTGATGGTTACCTCTTCTTTGCATTTAAAAAATATTGAATGATTCCATAAATAAATGGTAGCCCTCGGTCAATTGAGATAACCACTGAGGCAGAATGAAAAACCTATTGATGGTGTTAGAGGTATTTTGTTGTGTATATTGAGACATCTTGTTTGACACATTTAGATTTTCTACATAAACTATTGGCTGCAGAATTTGACATTCAGTGGTGACTTGCAAATCTCACATAGATATTGGGAGACAGAGAGATGGTATGTTGTGAATATCAGTGGATCCTACAATGTGAACAAGGGTTTCTAGTAGGATGGTTAACCTATAATTCAAGGTTATTAATAATTCAATAATATATTATCCAATGTGATCTTGTGTGTATTGTATTTGCTGCAATTGTTTGTGTGTCGATCTGCTCTTTGGAGCAATCATGTGTAAAACCTGAACACATGATTACCCCGATGAGAGCCCCCATCCTCGACTAGAACACAAAGCATGATCTTGAAACACTCACCAATGTGTTTCATCTCCTTGGAAGCCTTACATTGATCCTGGAAACTTCAGCTAACTTTTGACAAATCATGGACCCTTTTGCTTAAGGATACCACAAACCAGGAGATTCTGGGAAAACAACAAATGTGCTTCACCCTTGGAAAATATGACAATGTATTGTGTTTTGGGGAAATAAATAAGTACACGTGTCCCTCTTGCTGGACAATCTTACTGTTTCCTGTAACGCGTCCTCGCCCGCAAGAGGACTGGATCCTGTACTAGACCCACACCCTGGATGCTGCCACTGGGTGGTCCCCGTAGGCACATGCCAATAGTAGGTTCCAGATGTATCTCGAATGGTCCTCCATCCTGGCGGGAGAAGGGGGTCTGGCTCCAAATTCTGATCAGACCACACATTGTCTGCAAGAAAATGAAGAGATAATGAAAATACAAGAACAACAGCATGTGAGCTGACAACAGCAAAAACTGAGTTCTTCACATGTAACATTTTTTGCCAAGTTATCATTGTCTTTCATAAGCAAACGCTGGGTAACATTGTGATGAGTTCCCCCCCAAAAAACAAGCACTTTAACATTAACAGCTTTATGAATAACCTAGAATGTAAGGCTTATTTTTGGGACCCGTACGCAAGCTGTATTGAAATACGCATTATCACATAATGATGAATAAAACCACAGTGCCTCTAAAACAACATCATCCATTTTTAGGATGTAGTAAAGCTGGCGCAACCATGAGACTAAGGTTGTGCAAATCTGAACCTGCAACATTCTGTCTGCCTTGCTCGAAAGAACAAAGGGAAACTCTTTATTCCTCATGTGGACTTGGGACTCTGTAATGTGAACATCAATTTTCCAACATATACTATTTGAGAGAAATAAAAGTATGTGTCATACAGTTCGCAATAATGTATACAGTGGTTGTATGACAAAGTATTGTAAATGAAAATATCAGCAACAAAAATATTTTAAAATATTGAGAACCTAAATACTGACTCTACATACCCTATATGAAAAGTCTAAAATTACAACAACAAAAATATAGAAGATAACAATATTGTCAGACAACAGGTAAGTAACTTTCAAATATTACAATTCAAAAGATATATTTACAATACATAAAATGTATACAAATGTATACCTTTAAATTTCATAAAGTAAAAATATATGCTTTAAAATAATATCAATAAACAATTAACATGGCATTAAAAATAAGAATATCATTTGAACACAAATAATAAAAAAGACTAGTAATAAGTATGATTAGAAACACAAAATTTGTAAATATAAAAAAGTATAACAGCATGAAATAAATATAAAATCACATGAATAAAAAATACATTGCTACAAAAGGAAATATAAAAATATTAAAATCATTTTTAAAATTAAAATTAATTATATAACCAAACAATAACAAATATTTAGATTCAAATGAACCGAATGAATAGTCTAACGTCGAAATAAGCAACACTACGGAAAGTGTTGGACTTTGGAGGGGTCAGACTGACTATTATCACTCTGTCATAAACTGCAGGAGAGAAAATGTTGGACTTTGGAGGGTTTAGATTTACTATTCCCACTTCAATGTAAGCAACACATTTCTCCAGAAGGGTTAGATTTACTATTACCACTTGAAATTGAGCAGCAGTAGGGAACGTGTTGGACTTTGAAGAGTTTAGAATTACTATTCACACTCCAATATAAGAAACAGTAGGGAATATGGTGAACTTTGGAGGACTTCCATTTACTGCTGCCACTCCAAAAAAAGCAACAATAGAGAACGTGTTGGGCTTTGGAGGGCTCAGATTTAATATCCTCACTTCAAACTGAGCAACAGTAGGGAATGTATTGTACTTTGGAGGGGTCAGATTTACTGTTTGTACTACACTCTAAACAACAGTAAGAAAGTGTTGGACTTTGGGGGTGATAGTTTCACTATTCCCACTCTGCTGAAAGCAGCATTAGAGAAAATGTTGGACTTGGAGGGGTCAGATTTATTATTCCCGCTCCAACGTAAGCAACTGTAGTGAAAGTAATTCTACTTGAGTGTAAGTAACAGTAGAGAAAATGTTAAACTTTAGAAAACTCAATTATAATTTTCCCATCTTAGGTCAATACAAAATAAATTACATACATTTAATTTATATATATGTATGTATATCTATTATATATTTATGTCATTTATTTATTTAGTATATATATATATATATATATATTACTTGTATATAATTTATTTTGTGTATATATATTTATATATGTATAGGTATATAGATATGTATATAGTTAACAATTTATAAAACTGGCATACTATATTATACGTAACATTATATTAAACAATTACAATTACAAAAATTGAACTGAAATGTGAAATTCTGACCCTTTCACCCTAAAGTTCAAATGAAAATACTAACAGAATAAAATAACAAAACACATTATTTATATTATATATATAATATTACAATATTTGTTAACTATCCATTAAACAACTTAGAAATATTTACATAATTAAATAGCAAATTAACATGTTGCAACTTATAAAAATACATGTTACAATCAATGAAATATATTTGAAAATTTACCACCAAAGAAAATTAACATAAAATAGAACACATTAAAATTAAAATATACTATCAAATTAGAAAAAGAAACTAAAATAATGAAATGTACTTAACTCTAAAATAATAACTAATAACATTCAAACTAATAAAACTCAACTAAATATTATTTAAAAAAATATATAAAACTATATTAACAAAACATTATAAAGTACTGTAAAAATGATATTCTTCTGTTCTATATTATGTTCCACATTATGTTTGACAGCACAATAATGTGTGACACAATATTTGTGTCTCCCAATATTTTTACATCCATATTTTGTATTAATACTATGTACAAAATGTGAGCCTATGAATGGATTTAAATCTAAGGTAAGGCTTTACAAGTCAAGTCAAGTCAAGTCAAATAATTTGTATAGCGCACTACATACCCAGAGGGTTTCAAGGCGCTTAGGAAGGGGAGGAGGATTATTTGTCAAATATCCACGTTTTAAGCTGCTTTCTGAACGCTAGGTGGTTCTGGGTGAGGCGAAGGTAAGCGGGGAGTGAGTTCCATGTTTTAGCAGCCAGGTATGAAAAGGATCTGCCTCCCATGGTGGTCTTGTTGATGCGAGGTACAGTGGCGAGGGCTTGGCTGGAAGAACGTAGTTGGCGGGAGTGGGTGTAGAAGGACAGTCGAGAGTTGAGGCAATCTGGTCCGATGTCGTAGAGTGATTTGTGTGCGTGGGTAAGCAGTCAGAAAGTGATCCTCTTATTGATGGGTAGCCAGTGGAGGTCTTTAAGGTGACCAGAGATGTGTTCGTTACGTGGGATGTCTAATATGAGCCTGGCTGAGGCGTTTTGGATTCGTTGGAGTTTCTTCTGGAGTTTAGCGGTGGTCCCTGCGTAGAGGGTGTTTCCGTAGTCCAGTCGGCTCGTGACCAGAGCGTGGGTGACTGTTTTCCTTGTTTCGGAGGGGATCCAGCGGAATGTTTTTCTGAGCATGCGAAGAACGTTGAAGCAGGATGAGGATACGGCGCTGACTTGTCTGTTCATTGAGAGTGAAGAATCCAGGATGACGCCAAGGTTCCGTGCGTGGTCTGTCGGGATGGGTGCTTTTCCGAGGGCTTCCGGCCACCAGGAGTCGTCCCAGGCAGAGGGGGATGTACCTAGGATGAGGACTTCTGTTTTGTCTGAGTTCAGTTTCAGACGGCTTTGTTTCATCCATTCGGCGACTTTTTTCATTCCTTCGTGTAGGTTAGTTTTGGCGGTGCAGGGGTCCTTGGTGAGAGAAAGGATCAGTTGAGTGTCATCCGCGTAAGAGATGATGTTGAGGTTGTGTTGGCGTGCGATGGCCGCGAGGGGGCTCATGTATACGTTGAAGAGGGTGGGACTGAGTGAGGATCCTTGAGGTACGCCGCAGATGACTTCAGAGGCCTCGGACTTGAATGGAGGAAGGCGGACTCTTTGGGTTCTTCCGGTGAGGAACGAGGTGATCCATTCAAGTGCTTTTCCTTGGATTCCGATGTTATTGAGGCGTTGTAGAAGGGTGCTGTGGCAGACTGTGTCGAATGCTGCGGAGAGGTCGAGGAGGATGAGGGCGACTGTGTCTCCATTGTCCAGTAGAGTTCGAATGTCGTCTGTTGCTGCGATGAGGGCGGTCTCGGTGCTGTGTTTTGCTCGGAAGCCAGATTGTGAGGGGTCGAGGGATTTGTTGGCTTCGAGGAAGGCGGCGAGTTGGTTGTTGACGGCTTTCTCGATGACTTTTGCCGGGAATGGAAGGAGCGAGATGGGGCGGTAGTTTTTGAGTTCGGTGGGGTCCGCTGTTGGTTTTTTCAGAAGGGCGGTGAGTTCGGCGTGTTTCCAGTCTTCTGGGAAGGTAGCGGAGTTGAAGGAGCAATTGATGACGTCTCGGAGGTGAGGTGCTATGACGGAGTCTGCTTTGTTGAAGATGTGGTGAGGGCATGGGTCTGTGGGGGATCCAGAGTGGATGGAATTCATCAGGCGGATGGTGTCCTCAGTGGAGATTGAGTTCCAGGCGTTAAGGGTGTTTACGGGGGGAAGATGGTCAGCAGCTGGTAGGGTGGGTTGGTTTCCGGGTTGGTTGTCAAAGCTGTTGTGGATGTCTGCAATCTTGTTGTGGAAAAAAGAGGCTAGGGAGTCGCAGAGGGTTTGAGAGGGGGTGATGTCGTTGGAGTTGGCCGAGGAGTTGGAAAATTCCTTGACGATGTTGAAAAGTTCCTTGCTGTTGTGGGCGTTGTTGTCAAGTCGATCTTTGAATGCTGTTTTCTTGGCTTTACGGATCAGTTGGTGGTGAGTGCGGGTGGCGCTTTTGAAGGCGTCCTTGGTGCTGGTGGTTGGGTCTTTTTTCCAGGCTTTTTCAAGGGAGCGGCAGAGTTTCTTGGATTTCTTAAGATCATCGTTGAACCATGAGGCCTTCTTGCTGCCAGGTTTGCTGTGACGTTTTTTCAGTGGTGCTAAGGTGTCGGCGGTGTTGGATAACCATAGGGTGAGGTTGGCGGCGGCTTCGTTGGCGTTAGAGGAGAGGGCTGGGGAGTTTCGAAGGAGCGAAGCGGAGATTTGGTCCGTGGTAATTTTGTTCCAGTTTCTTTGCAGGGTAGGTTGGGAGTGGTTGATGGGTTTCGGCTTGTTGTAGGTGAAGTGGACGCAGCTGTGGTCGGTCCATAGGAGATCCGTAGTGTGGCTGAAGGAGACATGATTGCTGGAAGTGAAGATGGGGTCGAGTGTGTGACCTGCGATGTGGGTGGGGGAGGTGACTAGTTGTTTAAGTCCGAGGTTGGCGAGGTTGTCCACGAGGGTGGCGGTGTTGCGGTCGTTGATCTTCTCAAGGTGAAAATTGAGGTCTCCCAGAAGGATGTAGTCTTTGGAGGGGAGCGCGTGTGGGGTGATGAAGTCCGTGATGTCTTCACTGAATTTAGCGCGGGGTCCTGGTGGTCTGTAGAGGAGGGTGCCTCTGAGTGTGGTTTTGGGGTCGGTGTGGATCTGGAAGTGAAGGTGTTCGGAGTTGGCGAGGTTGGCGTCAGAGCTGGTTGAGATGCGGATTGATTTCTTGTGGACGATAGCGATTCCTCCTCCTGTGTGGTCAGTGCGGTCTTTGCGAGTGATCTTGTAGTCTTCAGGGATGGCAATGGTGATGTCTGGAGCGGAGGAAGCATTCATCCATGTTTCCGTGAGGAAGGCGACGTCTGGAGAGAGGGTGTCTAGTAGATTCCATAGGTCAATGGCGTGCCTGTGGACCGAGCGGGTGTTGAGAAGGATGCATTGTAGGTGGTTGGGGCCGGGAATCTGTGGTGTAGTCGTGGCGGAGATGTTGTCGGTGCCGCTGAATTTGCAGGAGTGGCAGGAGAAAGGTCCATGAGTGTGTCCGGGAGCGGCTTGGACGCAGGTGGGGGCGCGACCGGGGTTGAGGGCTAGGAGGGTGGTGGCATCGTAGGTAACGCGGGGGGGCTGGGCAGCGCGAGAGGCAGGGGGTCTGGCGCTGGGCGCGGTCCAGGCGCGGACGGGCGTAGACGGGCTTACCTTTGGTAAACCTGCCTTGGCTTTACCCAGTCCAGGATGTCTGGGAACACCTCAAATTAGATGTAACAACAAATATTTGATAGATAACGCATTGAAATCATATGCAGTCCTTGATTTTATTTTGTAAACAAACTTTATTAGGTTTATAATTCAATACATTGGCAATTCAAAAATCTTAAGTCTGTTCTCTCCCCTCTTGGCATGCTTTACAATCATATAAATATAGGATCTTTAGAGTATATCCATGATACTTTCAATTACAATATCGCAGAATAATTGACTGGACAATAAAAAAAATCCTCCTTGTCTTGGAGAAAAAATAGACATGAGTCAAGGGGAATAACCTCAAATTCTTAATAGTGCCCTTAAAATAGCTCTGCATCACTAGCCCTAACAAATCTAAGCTAAAACACTCACATATTTCCCTCCCCCACCCTCCTTTCAGCCATGTCACTTCCAGTGTTACGTTGTTCTATCAATAATCATTAGCAGTGCTTAGTTGGTGGTCTCCAGTAATACAATGCAGGCTTGTATAGGTTGCCACTCCAGGCTCACGTATCTTATATATATCTAATGTGGTCTTATGATTACAACTATGTGCTGTTAAGGACCTACTCTTTTTCCGGCACTTACGGATCGGTGTCGTCCTCACTATTTAGCCATGCCTCTTTAATCCACCACCAACCGCTCTTTACCGCACTATTTAGGGTTCCTCTTCATCCCTATTTTCTTCCTTTATCACTGTTTTTTTTATCTTTCTCTCCCCCCCCGCCGCTTTTCTGTATTTTAATTTCACTTCCTCTGGGTGAAAGTGTGACAAGGAAAAAAGTGCCGGTTTCCAAAAGTAAGTGCTAAAAGTATAAGCCTCACGGTAGCTGTAAAAATCCAATTCAACGAAACCATGCAGTAACAGAAATGAACAAAAAGTCTGTGCGTTGGCTGTGCCTTCTGCACGTGCCTTTTGTTTTTCTAATTCCCCAAAGTAAAATATTGTTTGTAGATATATATTGCACTCAGTTACTATTGAAAGTTTTATGACAACTTAATATAATAGGCAACTATCGGCTGCACAATGTCTATCCTGAATTCTCCTTAAACACAGATTTCGGCTTTAAGACACTGAAAAGTTGTAGTGAAAAAATACCTGTATTTGTAAAACCACTTTGGTAGGATGTTGCAGACTGGTGCATATCAGGTAACGAGGGCCCGTGATTATGGGGCATTAATGATTAATGTCATCCCTCTCCAGCCAACTTTTGCTTTCACTCTTTGCCAGTGCTCCTTTTTTGGTCTCGTGTCACAAAGCCTTGTGTCGCGTTACAATTCTTGCTCCTCTGAACTCTTCTCTAGAGCCTGCCATGGGGGCTCACAGGCACTTGGGCAAATGACAGACTGACAAGGAGCTAGGGGACAACTCATTGACGGGAAACAACCTTTACAACGCACTACCATTACAACAAAACTTTTACAACGCAAGATCCATTACATCGCATGCCATTACAACGCAACCATTACAACGCATGACACTACAACGCATACCATTACAACGCATGTCATTAAAACGCAGTCATTACAACGCATTCCATTACAACGCATACCATCACAACGCATAGTACCCTTACACTATCCAAAACTTACCCTAATGTTGCACCCACTGGAGTTAGAATAGTAATTTTTACCCCTACACTATCCAACACTTACCCTACTGTTGCACCCCCTGGAGTTAGAATAGTAATTTTTACCCCTACACTATCCAACACTTACCCCCCTGGAGTTAGAATAGTAATTTTTACCCCTACACTATCCAATACTTACCATACATGCAATGTAATGGTATGCGTTGTAAAGGTGGTATGCGTTGTAATGGAATTCGTTGTAAAGGTAGTTTTTAAAAATTCGTTGTAATGGCATGCGTTGTAATGGAATGCGTTGTAATGGAAGTTGCGTAGTAAAAAAAGCGTTGTAAAGGTATACTTTGTAAAAGTATGCGTTGTAACGTCATACATTCTCATTGACAGATGGGCAGAGAATACTCAAATTCTGAGAGGAAATAAACAGATTCTGGGAGTGAGATCAGACTGTCACTACAAACGGGAAAGGACTGACATGGAAACAGGGATACCGTGACGAATTATCCTCTTCTCCTTCCCGGTGTGATTCTATCCCTGTCTGTATTTGGAATGTTTATATGGCGAAATTACAGTTCCCACGCGTTATAAAGAGGGAAATGCCATCTCTGTGCAGGAAGACACTTAGACAAGGAATGTGCCCGCTAACACTATGGCCTTTGTGACCTAAACCCTGTTTCCTATATCCTGATGGCATTTAGCATGGCATCTTTCTAACAAGTGGAGACTGTAATTTCCCTATATTACTTTGCATTTTATTTCTTTATTGCAAATGCGCTCCAACATCAGAATGTGTTATACGAAAGCGATGCACTTAGTAGTTTGTAATAAGTTATTACGGGCAACTCGAGCCATCACAGCGCCCCAGGGAAATTAAGGGGAATGAAGTTGGTGTGCAGAGCAGTTTGTAAAACTATCTATCTCGGCACATAGACAGTACTTGGCCCCACATTCCAACGTCCCTAGCTAGCTCTTAAATCTTAAACACAACCTTAGCCGCCTGCAGGAATGAGCAGAGCCCGTCTCTATGAGAAACAAAAAAGTGATTTATTTCGTGGAAAAAGGTTTTAGGAGCGCAAATGGGCTTCTCTCCCTGATGGAATACATTATTTCTGTTTCTTTTATGCGCCAGCGCTACTGCTGATTGGAGGCTGCTTAAAGTTAGCTGCCAAGAAGCCCATTTCATATGTTACACTATCAGCAGGTCATGCCGTCATAGCTTCAATAATCAGTGCCAGCAGAAGGTGTCACACATAATAGTGCTGCATGTCACACATGTAATATATATTGAGAGAAGCAGGCGACAAGAGGTTCCCATAGTAGATGGAATAAAATGCCCCTTTAATTTGCATTATGAAGGTTATTGCAAGTCAACTCGGAGTTTCTTGACCATTAAAAGCACTCAGAGTGCAGCCTCGTGTCTCTGTATGTTCAAGAAACACCTCAGTGACTTGTAATATCCTTAATGTAGACAACTGTGCATTTTTACTCATACATGACATACTTGTGTTATATACACTTGTGTGTATTTATATAGAAATTGATCTTAGCGTCGTTTTTCGGTAATAGATTTTCACCTCCTCAAATACACTACTGCTGCTTTTACATTTTCAACAAAACCCACAAGTCGAAGAATGGCTTAAAGCCATTGATGCCCTCAATGGTAACCTCACCTTGGCGGATTCGGTAAAATCTCTAGGGATCACCCTAGACCCAAAACTGGACATGAAGAAACATATCACAAGATCCGCTAAAAGTGCCTTTCTCAACCTTAAACTACTATACAAAATAAAACCCTTCCTCCCACACAAAGACCTTCAACAAGCCACCCAAGCACTGGTTCCTCTCCAGAATAGACTACGGGATCGCTACCTTGACGGGGACAGCAAAATCCCACCTCACTCTCCTGAAGACAACTCTCAATGCAGCAGCCAGAATATTCACTGGAATCAAGAAATTTGATCATATCTTGCCAGCACTCAGGGAACTCAGATAGCTCCCAGTTGAGTTATGAGCCAACTTCAGAACATCCTGCCTCATGCACAAAGCCCTGCACACAGGCAAACCGGAATACCTGGCTGCCAAACTCAAAAGGGCAGGCCAGTCCAGAAACCTCAGGAGCTCCAACTCTCTACTACTCATCCCGCCAAAAACTCACAAGCACAAAACCACAATCAAATCTTTTGCCGGGAACGGTCCAAAAATCTGGAACTCCATCCCTCCCCACATCAGAACAACATCCTCATTCCCTAAATTCAAGAGCCTACTCAAAACCCTCCTCCTCGACCGATTTTGAGAGGACTGACAGCCCAGGTAGCTCCATATAATTTTTGTGTACATAAACGGCTTAATTATCTAATATGCTCGGATGATCATCAGACTTGGCTTGCACCCTCCTCTCCTATGCCACTTCGCCCATAGTCTTGCTCCCTTCCCTCTCCTAACCCCCCGTGTTTCACTTTCCTCCTGTATCATCTGTTTGCACTTTACTGTATTTGCTGTGAAGCGCTCTGATACCCTTGGGTATCAGAGCTATACAAAACTCCTAAAATAATTAAATAAAAATAAATACTAAATAAGAGCTAGATAAACAATGCTATATATGTGTAATTCCCAATACATTCTCACGAATAGTTTGAGAAATAGAGAGGCCCTGTAACATATGGTTTTCCACCCTATAAGAGAGAACAGAAAAGGGCATGCATTTCTAATAAAGAGCAAAGAACATCTTTGTCCAGGGAGCTGGGTTGAATTGTATATTGCTTGCTGGTATTGATGGGAGCATGCAGCTCTAGGGCACTCATTAGCTTTTCAGCTTTGCAAAAATTTGCACCCCTGGGCCTGTGTAATTCATTGTGTCCTGGGGGTGCTACGGGCGCAGCGCCCACTTTGAGTGCCCCTGGGGCACAATGGTATTACAAAAAAGGGGCTGTAGATGCTTGTGTGTCCCCTTCTGTAACACTGATAGCACTGATGAACATGTTACGTCAGCACTATCTTGAGAGGATGTACCCTCATTTGCATCAGGCGTGGCTCCATGCAAATGAGGGAATCACTTTGCTTCTGCACCTGTGCCATATTACCAATGTGAGCGCAGAGGAAAACATGCCTTTAAGAGGAGCACTGAAAGTGCGCCATAAAAAGGTAGCCCTTTCATTGCAACTTTTAAAGGCAGCCCTCTCGGGAGGGGTAGAAACAGGGTCCTATAGACCCCTTATACCTGCCCCTACAAGCAGGTGCAATCACTCAAACCATCCGCCTGTAAGGGGATGTCTACCCCCCCTTAGAAGTGCAGTGAAAGACAGAGCAGCTTGCAAACAGCTGCCCCACATTTCATTTGAATGCACTGCCCTGAGGGCAGCGTGTGTACGCAGCTGCCCTGGGGGCAGCACATTATTTAAATACGGTTTGCTTTCCTTATTTGCAGTGGGTGCACCTATTGAAAGGTGCACTGTGGCGCAAACAAGGAAAGTGTACCGTATTCGTAATAGGGCCCCTCCTATCAAAGTTCGTCTTATGGTAGTTTTCTAATTAGACGCCTACCTATATAATGTTTGGGTTATTTATCATGTGTACATTTCAAACATTCATCTTTGCCAATATGATTAAGATTTTTGCTGGTATTTTGATAAATCCTTTGTGTACTTGCCTAGTGTAAAATGCAGATGTGTCGAATACTATTTAGTGCGTGCGTGTGTGTGTGTGTGTGTGTGAGTGAAGTTCGGCTATGGGAAGTAGGTCTGATTCGGAGGAGCTCATCTGGAGTTTGGTGGATGCGGGACATCCTGCATCTGTCAGACTCTGAAGAATCCCTACCTATTTAGATCTTCCTTCTGGTGCTAATTGAGGGAGGAGTCATGGGACGTCAATCCATTTCACAGACTTCCATGAGGTAAACCAGCTGACTTGACACAGGAACCCAAAGCACTGACAAGAAATACACTTACACCAGGCCCAACAATACAAAGTGTGGAGACGTGTGGCTCACTGGTTAGAAGCGGCAGACTCTGAAGCAGAGATCAGGCCCGGGACCAGGGTTCAATTCCCGACGCGGCAGGGTCTTTGGCTCAATGTCCGGACTCGATAATTCTCGCCTCAGCGCCTACTCTAATCATGGGTCCCATGCTGCAACTCTGGACAATAGCTTGCTTAATCTCCAAAACGGCCCCAACAACACTGGGATGCCTGGCTTCACCTTGGGGGTGCCCAGGAGGGGCATCTCAGAGGGAGAGCCAGGAAGGGTTCCACAGCGTTATACAGTGCTGGGACGCTCCGTTACGGGGGCAGCTGTGTGCTTTACAAGTGTACATATACATTTACAAGGACAAAGTGACTCCGAATGATCTGACACCGGGACTGGAAATTTACAGACATGAGAAGCATAGCCTCTGGGACAAGGAAACACGTGCACCTCCATTAATCCAGCGAGACACTGATTTACGCACCGATAGACGCATGTGGAAAGTAAGAAAAAAATAGGAACACAGAGTTTGCATCCCTTGCTATTTAACTAACTCCTCATCAACAACTAGTAAGCTAGGAAGTAAGAATGGCACAAGGTGTTAAGCTTGTGATGCTATCTTGGTCAAAGTACACATGATGTCACTTTTGCTACGACTAGAATGTTGGTTTTTTGGCATTCATTGAAATACACATCAGGTGAAAATTGCAAACCAACCCCTAAAATTCCCCCTGCATTTTGGAAAAAAACATGAACGGCAGGTACCAAACTGCATAGTGTAACATCCAGGAGGACCAAGAGGCCAAATAACTGATGGACACTTCACTATACAAAAATTGCACATGAAACAAATCCAGTTTAAGCCTCTCATTTCCCCTCTTCCTATCTACGTATTGTTAATACATATTTTTATTATCATTTATCCCTGCCTTTATTTTCTGGGAACATCACCATTTTATAACTCTTGTTCAATATAATCATCTGGCTGCTTTTCTTCTTATCTGTTTCATGTCCCCATTGGATTTATTTTATTTTCCAGGCAGTCTCTCTCTCTCTATCTCCTTCGTTTTCATCTCACACTTCTACAGGAGGATCTTTCTGGCCCATGTTCTTACATGGAAAGTGTTCATAGAAATGTATTGAGAACTGGTGGGGTCTGTGTAATTTTCAAACAAGTTCTTTCCAACAGCAACCTATAGAGTATGTGAAGGGAGCAATCAAGTCCAAACATTGCACTCAATGCAAATGTCTAATTGCAGGTGGGGTTGGGTGGTGTGTGTTTGTGTGTGTGGACGCCTAACTATTCTCTTGTCCTGATGAAGACCCTGCCTATTATCTGTTGAGGTCAAAACATCGGCAAACTGGCCACAGATTATTTATGAAAAACTGTGAATTTCTGACTCATTGCTTTTAACTACATATACTTATTTTAACTTTTCTTTTTTCACTTCCTGTACTTTTTCCCTGCACCATTGCACTTCTGTCTGTGTGTTTTTCCTCCATTCAACAATTTTTTTCTTCAGATCAACACAATCATATGATCATTTCCTGTTGATCCTGGCCTCTTTTTTCACACTTACTATCGGTCTTTAATGTTCTGCGAGTGCGTGCGCCAAATAATAGCATAAGGTACATTGTAGTTGTTTGCCTTTGCTCTAGAGGGGTACTGCCCATATATCCCTTCCTTACTGAGTAACTACAGCCAGCTCACTCACCTGTGGAGGGCTGACAGTAGTGCTAGAGACTGATAATAGAGGCAGTGAAAGATAGGCCTTAGTACCTGCTGCCTTCACAGGGACCCTTGCCTATTGGCCTATCCTGGTTACATCTGTGTGCCATTCTCCTGCAACTGGATACCTTACGCCATGAATGTGAGAAGTATATGTCACGTGTATAGTGACAATATACATGTGTTGCAGGAGAAGCTTTGAGCACCTATTTTGTTGTTTGTCTGATACAGAAAGGATTACATTACATGGATGTTGGAAGGAATCAGCCACACAGCACTGTCAACTGCAGAGCTCTCCTAAAGCACTCCTGAGAATGAGGGCCCCTTTCAAATATAGGAGGGTCATTGACCTGGCTGATCAATTCTCCTAGATGTATTAACCACAATGTGTTAAAAAGTAGCTGGGTGAGGAAGCCTCTCCCTATTTTGTGTGTTTGTTTTGAGTGTCCCTGGAGGGGAATTCCCAATCCTAACCTTTCTTCCTTCTGGCACTAGAGTACAAAGTCTGTAGCTTGACCAGAATGTGAAAACACACAAAACGACAGGAAAAGCCTCAAACTGGTCCCAGGGCCCGCCATGTGGAATCCACAGTCTCGCTCTGTAAACTGAGTAGAAGTATGTGGGCACAAACCTGCAGTACCTGTGCCAGGATTTCTCATCGACCAGAGCCAGGGGTCCCACACTAGCGGAGACTGAGAAAGGCTTCTGACCTCCAGGTTTGTGGTCACGGATTGCCAGCTCCCCTTGAAAGGTCATGAACAGAATCTTGAAAGTTGTGCATCATGCCAGATGAACCAACTATGATGAAGAGATTACATTCTGCAGAGGAGAGGCGCAGGAGGTACCCTTGCATGAAGGAAAGACTACCTAGAAAAGAAGGACCTTGAGGAGCTGACAGGAAGAAATTAAGTTGGTCCGCTGTCATCCAGGGAAGGGTCTGCACGATAAGGCCTTACAGTGAGGCCTTGTGATCTTGGTCTCACTGCAGTGGGCCCCCAGCACGTTAACTAGCGCCCCAAATCTGTGCTTTCATTGGGAACTTTGAACACTCAGGCCGGCCTGCGAAACATTACAAAAAGGGACTGGAAATGATGAAAGTGAGTCCAAAGACAGGACCAGTGAGGGAACGCCTGCAATGGCCCAGAGCTAGGAAAACGTCAAACTGTGTTTGCCAGTATTACCACTGCAGAAGGGAGAAGTGCTTATGGCGAGACATTAGAAGAAACCCTGAACATGCCTTTGCAATTCCAACCTCAGTAACATCCCCATTGCCACCTGGAGTGGACTCTTCATGTGTTTGGGTCGGGGATTGGAGCGTTGAGCCCGAGGAAGACCCTGCGAAGGAGAGCTCTGCTTCCCCTTCTGGAACGTGCAAGTCCAGCTTCTGTCTATCGGTGTCTACACAACCCCTCCTCTTCTGGTCTAGAGGTGTGAACATGTGCACAACTGCACCACTGGGGACATTGCAAGAGGCCCAAGCCTGTGTTTCACTAGAAAGTGCCTGCAAGCATAGGCACCAGCTAGTGCGGTGCCTCAGCGTAGCCAGCCAGCCTAGGCAGCGACGCGTGTGACCCCCGCACCTACGTTCAAAGGCACTGTGTGCAATCGAGGATGTGGGGACCACTCGAGCATCTGACCCAGTGCCAGCCTGCAGATAGTGTAAGGACGCCCGTACCTTATTTGCCATAGTACAGTTGTACCCACTGCCATTGGAACAAAGTGCAATGCAGATTGCGCTGCAAAAGTTCAGGGGGCAATTTAGTGTGTTTATGGACTAATCTTGCTGTGCTAATCTTTATCTCTGTTGTTATGAAGTTCCGAGTCTCTGCTCAACGCGATCGCTTAGGTACTCCTTGGACAGCTCTCCCAGCTCCCTAAGGTCAATCACTAATGGGGTTAACTTGATGATCAGTTGTGGATCCAACAGAAAGATAAAGCTCCAGGAAACCAAAGGTGAAAGGCTCTTATTGTCACAGTCTGAGCCCTGTATCCCCTGATTGTCAGGTGACTCCAGGAAAAGCACCCACACTTTCCTTTGCTTATCTCTCTGAGTACAGTGTTCCATCTTTTCAAGCTTCTTGTCTGCAAGTGCCCCTCACTCTCTTCTGCGCATGCACATGCGTTGCTCTCACATGCCAGTATTACTATCCCTGATTGCTGAATGTACAGCAAGGTTCACAAACAAGCACTTCCAGAACTCTTAGAGAACTGGAGTTAGGATAGTACATTGTCCTAACCTCTCCTTGAATAGTTAGTTGGGTGTGAATCTGTGCCCTTCCTGCGAGTTTCAGGGGAAGCATAGAATTAAGGGCACTTCAGGGAAACATGCAGATGGGAAGTATGGATGGGAGAACACCAGCACGTGAGCGCTGACTTGTAAGAGAGGTGAGCGCTGACTGGGGGGAGAGGTGAGCGCTGACTGATAAGAGAGGTGAGCGCTGACTGGCAAGAGAGGTGAGCACTGACTGATAAGAGAGGTGAGCGCTGACTGGTAAGAGAGGTGAGCGCTGACTGGGGAGAGCAATGAGTGCTGACTGGTAAGAAAGGTGAGCGCTGACTGGCAAGAGAGGTGAGCGCTGACTGATAAGAGAGGTGAGCGCTGACTGATAAGAGAGGTGAGCGCTGACTGGTAAGAGAGGTGATCGCTGACTGGGGAGAGCGGTGAGCGCTGGCTAGGGAGAGAGATGAGCACTGACTGGGGAGAGAGGTGAGCACTGACTGGGGAGAGAGGTGAGCGCTCTCTAGGGAGAGAGGTGAGCGCTGACTGGGAAGAGAGGTGAGCGCTGACTGCAGAGACAGGTGATCGCTGACTGCAGAGAGGTGAGTGTTGACTGTGGAGAGAGGTCAGCGCTGACTGGGGAGAGAGGTGAGCGATGGCTGGTGAGAGATGTGAGCACTGACTAGGAAGAGAGAGGTGAGTTCTGACTGGGGAGAGTTAGCGCTGACTGGTGAAAGTGAGCTCTGATTGGTGAGAGGGAGCACTGACCGTGGAGAGAGCTGGGCACTGACTGGTGAGAGTGAACGCTGACTGGGGAGACAGGTGAGCGCTGACTGGTGAGAGTGAGCACTGACTGGAGAGAGAGGTAAATGCTGACTTGCAAGAGAGGTGATCGCTGCTGGTGGGAGAGGTAAGCACTGACTGGGGAGAGAGGTGAGCCCTGACTGGTGAGAGGCGAACGCTGACTGGGAAGAGAGATGAGCACTGACTGGTGAGAGATGCGAGCACTGACTGGTGAGACAGGTGAGTGCTGACGTGTGAGAGAGGTGAGCACTGACTGACTGGAGAGAGATGTGAGCACTGACTGGAGAGAGAGGTGAGCACTGACTGTGGAGAGGGGTGAGTCTGACTGGTGAGAGAGGTGAATGCTGACTGGTGAGAGCAAACGCTGACTAGGGAGAGAGCTGAGCACTGACGGGTGAGAGTGAGCGCTGACTGGTGAGAGAGGTGAGCGCTGACTGGTGAGAGGTGAGCCCTGACTGGTGAGAGGTGAGCCCTGACTGGTGAGAGGTGAGTGCTGACTGGTGAGAGGTGAGTGGTGACTGGTGAGAGTGAGCACTGACTAGTGCGAGGCAAGCGCTGACTGGTGAGAGACGAGCACTGACTGTTGAGAGGCAAGCGCTGACTGGTGACAGGCAAGCGCTGACTAGTGAGAGGCAAGCACTGACTGGTGAGAGGCAAGCACTGACTGGTGAGAAAGGTGAGCCCTGACTGGTGAGAGGTGAGCCCGAACTGGTGAGAGGTGAGTGCTGACTGGTGAGATAGGTGGTGCTGACTGGTGCGAAGTGAGCCCTGACTGGTGAGAGGTGAGTGCTGACTGGGGAGAGAGGTGAGTGATGACTGGTGAGAGGTGAGCGCTAACTAGGGAGAGAGATGAGCGCTGACTGGGAAGAGAGGTGAGGGTTGACTGCAGAGAGTGGTGAGCGCTGCCTGCAGAGAGGTGAGTGCTGACTGATGAGAGAGGTAAATGCTGACTTGTGAGAGAAGCGATCGCTGACTGGTGGGAGAAGTAAGCACTGACTGGGGAGAGTGGTGAGCCCTGACTGGTGAGAGGCGAGAGCTGACTGGAAAGAGAAATGAGCGCTGACTGGTGAGAGATGCGAGCACTGACTGGATGAACAGGTGAGTGCTGACTCGTGAGAGAGGTGAGCACTGACTGACTAGTGATTGATGTGAGCACTGACCGGAGAGAGAGGTGAGCACTGACTGTGGAGAGGGAGGTGAGCACTGACTGTGGAGAGGGGTGAGTCTGACTGATGAGAGAGGTGAATGCTGACTGGTGAGAGTAAACGGTGACTGGGGAGAGAGCTGAGCACTGACTAGTGGGAGTGAGCGCTGACTGGTGAGAGAGGTGAGCGCTGACTGGTGAGAGGTGAGCCCTGTCTGGTGAGAGGTGAGCCCTGACTGGTGAGAGGTGAGTGCTGACTGGTGAGAGGTGAGCGCTGACTGGTGAGAGGCGAGCACTGACTGTTGAGAGGCAAGCGCTGACTGGTGACAGGCAAGCGCTGACTAGTGAGAGGCAAGCACTGACTGGTGAGAGGCAAGCACTGACTGGTGAGAAAGGTGAGCCCTGACTGGTGAGAGGTGAGCTCGAACTGGTGAGAGGTGAGTGCTGACTGGTGAGATAGGTGGCGCTGACTGGTGAGAAGTGAGCCCTGACTGGTGAAAGGTGAGCGCTGACTGGAGAGAGAGGTGAGCACTGACTGTGGAGAGGGGTGAGTCTGACTGGTGAGAGCGGTGAATGCTGACTGGTGAGAGCAAACGCTGACTAGGGAGAGAGCTGAGCACTGACTGGTGAGAGTGAGCGCTGACTGGTGAGAGAGGTGAGCGCTGGCTGGTGAGAGGTGAGCCCTGACTGGTGAGAGGAGAGCCCTGACTGGTGAGAGGTGAGTGCTGACTGGTGAGAGGTGAGTGGTGACTGGTGAGAGTGAGCACTGACTGGTGAAAGGCAAGTGCTGACTGGTGAGAGGCGAGCACTGACTGTTGAGAGGCAAGCGCTGACTGGTGAAAGGCAAGCGCTGACTAGTGAGAGGCAAGCACTGACTGGTGAGAGGCAAGCACTGACTGGTGAGAAAGGTGAGCCCTGACTGGTGAGAGGTGAGCCTGAACTGGTGAGAGGTGAGTGCTGACTGGTGAGATAGGTGGTGCTGACTGGTGCGAAGTGAGCCCTGACTGGTGAGAGGTGAGTGCTGACTGGGGAGAGAGGTGAGTGATGACTAGTGAGAGGTGTGCCCTGACAGGTGAGAGGTGAGTGCTGACTGGTGAGAAAGGTGAGCCCTGGCTGGTGAGATGTGAGCCCTGACAGGTGAGAGGTGAGTACTGACTGGTGAGAGAGGTGAGTGCTGACTGGTGAGAGATGAGCGCTGACTGGGAAGAGAGGTGGGTGCTGACTAGGGAGAGAGAAGAGCGCTGACTGGGAAGAGAGGTGAGCGCTGACTGCAGAGAGAGGTCAGCGCGGACTGCAGAGAGGTGAGTGCTGACTGTGGAGAGAGGTCAGCACTGACTGGTGAGAGTAAGCGCTGACTGGTAAGATAGGTGAGTGCTGACTGGTGAGAGGTGAGCGCTGACTGGGGAGAGAGGTGAGCACTGACTGGGGAGAGAGGTGAGCGCTGACTAGGGAGAGAGGTGGGCCTTGACTGGTGAGAGGTGAGCCATAATTAGTATTAGGATTACAGATATAGAAAAGTTTTTAATCCTAATGAAACGCAAATATGATTTTAAGATTGATCCATCTGGTTCTACTGTCCCCCCAAAGCAATGTTGCCAGTTGGTCAGTTATGCTGCCCTAGTGAACTATTACCTCAGGAGGCTTTGCCTGCTGGCCCCCACACCCCGCAGGCAGACGTTCAAACTGGAATTCCAGTGCACTGAAGTTCTGCTTTCTAAGTTCTGCTCAGGGGCATCTTTCATCACAAGCATCCCTGACCACAGTGGGAATTATGATCTGATTTGCACAACATGGGCAGTTCTGGGCACTGCCAGCCCAGAACACTGGCACTGATCTTGACAGCCCTACACACAGTCAGCCCTGTACACTGCTATTCCCAAGGGCAGCCTTGAATTCTGCTAGCACGTTACTTTGTAAACCATAGTAGTGCCAGGCCTGCACATTGTTTACGAGCCCAGTATGCTGCTGGCTTTGGACGCTGTCTTGAATGCCGCACTCAGTGCCGGCCTTGAAAACAGCCTTGCACTTAGCGAGCACCCTGCAGTGTCAGCAAGACATCAATCAATCAATCAATCAATCAGTGAATTTGTAAAGCAAGCTACTTACCCGTAAGGGTCTCAAGGCGCTGAGGGAGGGGGGGGGGTTGCTGTTGCTGCTCGAAGAGCCAGGTCTTGAGGAGCCTTCTCAAGGTGAGCAGGTCCTGTGTCTGACGTAGATGGGTGGGGAGGGTGTTCCAGGTTTTTGCAGCGAGGAAGTAGAAGGATCTGCCGCCGGAGGCCGTTCGTTGGATGCGCGGGACGGCGGCCGGGGCGAGGCTGGCAGAGCTGAGCTGGCGGGCGGGGGTGTAGAAGTTGAGTCTGTCGTTCAGGTATGCTGGTCCGGTGTTGTGGAGTGCTTTGTGTGCGTGGGTGAGGAGTTTGAAGGTGATCCTCTTGTTGATGGGGAGCCAGTGCAGGTCTCTGAGGTGGTGGGAGATGTGGCTGCGGCGGGGGACGTTGAGGATCAGTCGGGATGAGGCGTTCTGAATGCGTTCTAGTCGTCGCAGGTGTTTGGCCGGGATTCCTGCATAGAGTGCATTGTCATAGTATATCCTGCTGCTGACGAGGGCTTGGGTCACTGTTCTTCCTGTTTCAGTCGGGATCCACTTGTGGGTCCTGCGAAGTAGGCGGAGGGTGTTGTAGCAGGAGGAGGAGATGGCGTTGACCTGCTTCAACATGGAGAGGGAGGATTCGAGGATGAATCCTAGGTTGCGTGCGTGGTTCGTGGGTGTTGGAGCTGATCCCATTGCGGTCGGACACCAGGAGTTATCCCAAGCAGAGGGGGTGGAACGTAGGATGAGGACCTCCGTCTTGTCCGAGTTTAGTTTCAGACGGCTGTTCCTCATTCAATCGGCGACGGCCTTCATTTCCTTGTGGAGGTTGGATTTGGCGATGTGCGGGTCCTTGGTGAGGGAGAGGATGAGCTGGGTGTCTTCGGCATAGGAGATGATGTTTAGGTTTTGCTGGCGGGCCACTTGTGCGAGGGAGGCAATGTAGACATTGAACGGGGTCGGGCTGAGGGAGGAGCCCTGGGGTACGCCGCAGATTATGTCGGTGGCTTCGGATCGGAAGGGTGGGAGGCGGACTCTCTGGGTTCTGCCGGAGAGGAAGGACGTGGTCCAGTCCAGGGCCTTCTTCTGGATTCCGGCTTCTTGGAGGCGTGCTCTTAGTGTGTGGTGGCAGACCGTGTTTAAAGCCGCTGATAGGTCCAGGAGGATGAGGGCTGAGATTTCGCCGTTGTCTAGCCGACGCCTGATGTCGTCAGTGGCGGCGATAATGGCAGTCTCGGTGCTGTGGTTGCGTCTGAATCCGGACTGGGATGGGTGTAGGATGCTATTGTCCTCGAGGTGGTGGGTCAGCTGCATGTTGGCAATTTTCTCAATGACCTTCACCGGGAAGGGGAGCAGGGAGATGGGCCGGAAGTTCTTGAGGTCTTTGGGGTCAGCCTTGGGTTTCTTGAGGAGGGTGTTGATTTCGGCATGCTTCCAGCTTTAAGGGAATGTCGCTGTGTTGAAGGAGATGTTCATGATGTTTAGCAGATGGGGTGCGATGGTTGCGTCAGCTTTGTTGAAAACGTTGTGTGGGCAGGGGTCTGATGTAGATCCTGAGTGGATGGAGTTCATGACCTTGCCTGTCTCTTCGTCATTGACGTGGGACCAGGAGGTCAGCTGGTTGGTGCAGGTGGCGTTCGGGGTGTGGTCTGTTGCGGTCAGGGCGGATGAGGAGTTGAAGCTGTCGTGGATGTCGGCGATCTTGCAATGGAAGAAGGTGGCCAGTGAGTCGCACAGATCCTGCGAGGGCGGGATGTCGTTGGTGTTGGCGCTGGGGTTGGAGAGTTCCTTTACTATGTTGAAAAGTTCTTTGGTGTTGTGTGCATTGTTATCCAGTCTGGCTTTGAAGGATGACCTCTTGGCTGTTCTGATGAGGTGGTGATGTCTGCGGATGGCGTCCTTGTGGGCTGCGTGGCTGTCTGGTGCGCGGTCGTGGAGCCATTTCTTCTCCAGCTTCCGGCATGTTCGTTTGGAGATCTGGAGTTCTTCGGTGAACCAGGCGGCTTTCTTGCTGGGGTGATTGATGGAAGGTTTCTTGAACAGGGCGAGGGTGTTGATGTAGTCGTTGATCCATTGTCTGAAGTTTCGGGCGGCGGAGTCTGTGTCGGTGGGGTCGGTGGGTGGGTTCTGGGAGAGGGTGGAGGGTGAAGGTCAACTGGTCTTTGGTGACCTTGCTCCAGCTGCGGCAAGGCAGCTGTTGGGTGCGGTGGTGCGTGGTTGGTTTCTTGAAGCTGAAGTGGACGCATCCGTGGTCAGTCCAGTGGAGTTCGGTGGTGTGGTTGAAGGTGGCGTGTGTGCTTGTGGAGAAGACTGGGTCGAGTGTGTGGCTGGCGGCATGGGTGGGTGTGGTGACGAGTTGTTGGAGGCCGTGGTTGGCGAGGTTGGCGCTCAGGGCGGTGGAGTTGGCGTCGTTGTTGCTCTCGAGGTGGAAGTTCAGGTCCCCGAGGAGGATGTAGTCCGTGGAGGTGAGTGTGTGGGTGCTGGCAAAGTCGGCGGTGGACTCGCTGAACTGAGCCCGGGGTCCGGGGTCTGTAGATGAATGTTTCTCTGAGGGTGGTGTTTGGGTCGGTGTGGATCTGGAAGTGAAGGTGTTCGGCGGAGTTGAGGGAGTCGTCTGCGAGGGTGTGGACCTGGAGGTTGGACTTGTGGATGATGGCTATACCTCCTCCCATCCCATTGGCGTGGTCTCTGCGGGAGATCTTGTAGCCGTCCGGGATGGCTATGGCGATGTCAGGTGCCGAGGAGTCGTTCCACTATGTCTCGGTCAGGAAGGCAATATCTGGGGCGGTGGTGTTGAGCAGGTCCCAGAGCTCGAAGGCGAGCTTTTGTGCGGAGCAGGTGTTGAGGAGTATGCAGCGAAGGTGGTTGGATCCATTCCTTGGGGTTTTTGAGGTTCTGTTGCAAGTGAAGTTGCAGGTGTGGCAGAAGAAGGGTCCGTGGGTGCATTTCGGGGTGGCCTGGAAGCAGCGGTGGTCTCGGCCGGTGTTGAGAGCATGGAGAGTGTTGGCGTCGTATCGGATTCTGGCGTTGTGGTATGTGCCGGGTCCAGGGGTTCTGGCGCTGGGCACGGTCCAGGTGAGGATGGGCGCAGACGGGCTTGCCTTAGGTCCAGCGGCACGCCTGCTGCGTGCGTCCGGCCAGCGGCTGCCATATAAGGCATGGAGAGAGGGAGGAGCAGCTGGGAGGCGGGAGCGGGGTGGCGAGGGGCCGTGGCCGCGGGGGACAGCGGCGGGAAACAACGGGTCAAAGAGAGCAGAAAAGGGGGGGTGGTGGGGCAGGTGGGCTACACACGGCAATACAGGGGCAGACTGAAAAACAAAAACGAACTACAAACAGGCAGGAGGGAGAAAAAACTGAAATCAGACCACAGTCAGAACCGTGGCAGGGGGCCGAATCGGCCCTTAAGAAGAGTCAGAGGTCACATTGACATCCCTGCATGCTCTCTAAAAGGCCTATGCACTACCAGCAATGTGAGCTTGTTAAATGCCCTCGATTGTGTGAGCCATGAATGTAGTCTTACATCCTGCATGTCCGGCACACTGTCTGCAAGTCAGACACCAGGCCAGGTATGCATAATGTGTGTAAGCCGTGCACATTGACAGAGCTGCACAGTGTCTGCAAGCTCTATGTGCTGCCAGAGAGGTAGGCTATATGAAAGCCACACACATTGCGAGTCCTAAATATGGATTGAATTGAATTTAAATTGTATTTTTATAGTGCTTATTAGCCCAGATTAGGTGTTGAAGCTCTGTATGGTGAGTCGCACGCTCAACATAAACCCAATGTTAATGGTTAGTCCAATGGTTATAGGTAATTATTGATTACAGTACATCATTTGTTAAAGAATAAAAGCCTCTTTTACAAAGAATTGGCACAGGACAGCGCCGCAAGTCATTTTGATGAGCTGCCCTATGCCAATTCGAAAGAGCAGAAATGCACCGTATTTACAAGATACTGTGCTTTCCTGTCCTTTCAGCCGGCGCACAGAATGCAGCTTCGTACCAATGCAGGCACCCTGGGTGCAAAGGTGCCTGTGTTATTGGCTTGATTGTCTTTGTGTAGGAAGGGGCACCTTCCTGCTCAAAAACATTCTATGGAGGTGTTTTCATCTTTCTATAATGTGCTGCTTAACTCAGCACACATACAAAGATGAAAGAACGAGGAGAAATGTAAATATTTCTCCACATTAGCCTGCCCTGGAGAGGCATACGTTTTTGGTGCTGACTCAGGTTTATGTGATGTTTAAATCTGGGGCAGTGTCATAATCAATGGGTATTGAGTGGGAACAGCCACGGCAATGTCCATTTAACGCCTCCGTGACGCAGAATAAGGCAATGCATCACTTTGCGCTGTCTTAGCTTACTCCATGTCTATAAGGCCATGCATAGTCACGCAGGGTGGATTTGCGTCGCCCCATAGATATGATTGAGAGGCCTGCGCCACCAAATTGTCATAATAAGTGATGCTCCAGCGATGCAGGCCTCTTGTAAATGAGGGCCTCAGTGTCGGGGTCCAAAGTTTTGCTCAGATGCTTGTGGGCGGTGCTATTGGAGTCAAGGTGCCGAATACCAAGGTTGTGTAGTCTTTATTGCGCGCCATGCCGCTTTAATCAAGTACCAGGCACTTCCTGCCTCTGTAGTGTAGTTCCTATTTTCCCTATAGGCCCTGCGCATTGGAATAACATAAACAGCAGTGTAGACGTAGGACTGCGGTCTTCTAGGTCTCTACTGACTATGTTAGACTTAATTTAGGTTTGCGCCAGCTAGCTCAGAGGTCACTGGAAACTTTCTTGACTGAATAGGAAGTGATCAGCTTCCCTGGCTCAGACAAGAAGGGATTCAGCTTCCGACAACCGCATTAACATGACAACTTTGCTCCTCAGAATAAGAGTCAATTTCTAGAGTTGTGTGAAACAATAGACAGCTATTTCACTCAGTCAGTTGTGCAGATTTTACTTTCACCAGGATGCAGAGAATAGAGAGACGGGCGTTTTCAATAAAATATATTATTTATTGAGCAGTCTTCCTTCTCATGCAAGAGAAATGAATTGCCACAATTGCAAGACTTGTTATTATGAAAAGTGCGTACAGTAAAAGGAGTATTACGAAATAATACTGTAAAAGCATTGATATGGTTTCTTAGCCATAAGATAGTTAAAATGAATAAAATATATACATTCATATATACATAGGCTAACGACCTCAACTGGTGCTTCTAACTACGCCTACCCCGGTGTACCTGACCTAAGCCTAACACATGGGAGGGAGTAAGTAGCAGTTTAAGTTAAGTTGGTTTTGCCAAGAGTTTGTTTCATGAATTCTCTCTAAGGGTTTAGTCAGCACCGTACCTCTGGAATAGAATGCAGGAGGTCTGGTATCTCCTCTCAGGACCCGATATACCAGTTACCCGCAAGGGTAGGCTGGAAACGCCAGAGCTGGATTTTCTCGGCAGGAGAAAAGACAGCGTCTTTCTCAGCGCGTCAAGGAGGAGGGGCAGCGTCCGTGGGCTTCTCGCATCTGCTGGGCTCTGCAAGGGACAGCTGTTCTGCTCCAGTATTCACCACCACTGTGTGCTTGCTTAAGGCAACGTTGGTATATTTATACCTGAAAGGTGTTGAGGTTGACGTACGTTTTTGGACATAAGACGTCAATAAAGATGTCACTAAGAACTGGTCTTCTTACAGTGCTCGCAGGAGTTCTGTTACTAATCAAAACAAAGCAAGCGGGGCTTTCCCAGGTTGCTGGGGGGTTTGAAATGTCGAAAGAACTCGGTGTGTTATCTGTGAATCTAAGGAAGTGGCTTCTGCTGTGTCATGGACTGTCATGAGCTGCAGAGACGAGTTACTGAAATATGGCTCTGATCGTTTATGCCATTATAGGGATATGTATTGATTATAGCTGTATAGGGGCATGAGGTCACAATATCGATTGGGGTCCTAGATAGAAAACAACACCCACTCCACGAATTTATGTCCATCAAATTACTAAAACTAAAGCAATAAGAAGCACGTGTATTCATACCGACCCCAAAATACATTTTGCGTTTGAAATGGTGTACTTGAAATACATGGAAATGAATTGGTACTGTACGTTATCAAGCATAGTAATCATTCAAAGAAATATTGCATATGTATTCAGTTGAACGACTTTGCGAATAATTTCACATGAAATGTCTCTAAGTACAGAAAAGAAGGGCGAGACTATTTCATCACATATTAACTACTATTGCATTAAAAATGTGCTAGAGGCTGAGTTTATATTTTGTCTCCAGATTTACTAAAAATAGAAGCTCTGTTCTTTATGAATAGTTCTACTTTAAGCAACAGACGTGTGCCAGGAAAACAGGTAAATATTTTGGAAAAATTAATTTCTTGGTGAGCGGGTAAAAATTAGTTCAAAAACGCTTTTCAGTAGCTTTTGTTGTTCAAAGCTGAAGGCCAAATTCAGAGTTCATGGGAACGCTGTGTGCCGGATTGTTTTCCCAAAAAGTTATTGTTTCACACGACTCTAGAGATTGACTCTTATTCTGAGGAGCAAAGTTGTCATGTTAATGCGGTTGTCAGAAGCTGAATCCCTTCTTGTCTGAGCCAGGCAAGCTGATCACTTCCTATTCAGTCAAGAAAGTTTCCAGTGCTCTCTTTGCTAGCTGGCGCAAACCTAAATTAAGTCTAACATAGTCAGTAGAGACCTAGAAGACCGGAGTCCAACATCTACACTGCTGTTTATGTTATTCCAATGCGCAGGGCCTATAGGGAAAATAGGAACTACACTACATGGCTACGGAAGCCGGTTTACTGGCTTCCACTATGGCTTTATTAGCCAATGAATTCCCTGCAACGTGAACGCCATCACGTTGATGACTCAGAGTGTGTATCACGTGAGTCTTTTGTAGTTCTTTCTGTAAAAGAACTACTTGTTTCCAAAGCATCTTATGCTTGATTGTGGCACCTGTGTCATCTTTGTAATCATTTTGAATCCAGTTCTGCAAATCATTATTGTAGGAGTTGACGCAAAAATGCGAATCGCACACGATTAGTGTCGGGAATTCACGTTCGGCATTTTCAAGCGCCATCTTTAAAGATCTGATTTCAGCTCGTTGAGCCGAACATTTTCTCAGTGATTCAGTTTTTGTTATTTTCGGTCTGAATTTACCGCAGAGCCAGCGACCTTTAACAATCGCGCAGGCTGCATCATAGGATTTATCTTCTACATTGTAATGCTGTACAAATCTGTCTGTATAGATTATACAGGAGTACTGTTCTAGAGGGAGAATTTCGATTGGCAGAGGATATTCTTTTTCATATTTTAAATCATTCAGTTTTTTCATGTGCGGGGCGAAATAGTATTTCACGTCTTCTGCAGCAAGAGAATTTTCCCACTGTATCCATTTCGGATCCAGTGATACTGTAGGCAGGTTTACTGGCCTGAATAGTGCCTCGAAGGCGGATTCTGCTGTGAGAACAGGGATCCTTTTGCCTTGTGCTAATTCTCGTTCTTTCGCTATAGCAGTTTGTACTGCTTTCACAGTATTTTCTGTGAGACTGAATGTTTTTTCTGCTTGTGTGTACAAATGTGATTTGTAAGCTATTGGTACCGTTTCTCCCTCATTAGAGGTCAGGTACATGAATCCGCATCTTCCTGGGATGACTCGGATTACAAGGTTGCGTGTATTGTCACGTGTTTCTAATTTTGTTTTTGCTAACATGTCTGTTTGCAGCGATCTCAAAATTTCTGTGTGTTTTTGAGTCCAGTTGATTGGTTTAAAATCAGGTTTTATTAATTCGTAGAGAGGTTTAATTCTTTCTGCGTAGTTTAGAATGTAAGTTCTTCCGAAAATCAGGAAGCCTAGAATCGATTGTAAGTTCTTCAGCGTTTTTGGGGCTTGGAGTACAGCGCACTTTTCTAAGAAGTTGTCCGCTAGGCTTTTTCCTTCACTTGATAATTCGTATCCTAAGAATAAGACTGTTAGATGGGCAATTCTCGACTTTTTAAAGTTGAATTTGTAACCCTCTGCTGCGAACCCAAGTATTATGGTGTTCATTTTTTCAAGTGAGTATCCAAGTCGTCGTCTGTGAGATAGATGTCATCGACATATGATAATGCCTCATCATCATAGATTTGTAGTAACTCTGTTGCTCTGGCTGAGAATACTCCTGGGCTGTTCTTGAATCCCTGTGGGAGCCTACAGAAATTTTTCTGTGACCCCCATTATTGAGAAAGCGGTCAAATACCTGCTTTCTGGTGCAATATTTTGGCAAAAGAACCCATTAGATATGTCTAATGTCGTTTTGTATTTTTTTGCGAACTATGTTATTCATTAGTGCAGCACTATGCAAATTTTGTTCTGCAAATGTTTTGCAACATGAGTTAAGGTGTCTGTAGTCCAATACTAGACGATACGAATCGTCCGGTTTGGAGACAGGAAACAAAGGATTGCTCATTTGAGAGGTGCATGTTTCAATCACCCCTTGGTATTCAAGTTGATCTAAAATCTCCTTGACCTGTTTTTTAGCTTCTTGTTTAATTGGGTACTGCCTTTGTGCAGTTGGTTGACTTTTTAACTGGATTTTGTGACGAGGAGAGTCCTCATCCTATCCTACATGATTTTTATATAATGCTGGTGCCTGGGCTACTGCCCATTTCCTCTCATATATATACTTAGTGTGAATTGGAATGTGATCTGAGAAGGCAGGCATAATCATTTCTTCGCCATGAGGGCACTCCTTGACAAACTCTGGGGGCCAATCTTTCTCGGCTAACAGGATGTCATAGCCTTCTGAGAGGTTATCCCAAAATAGACCCCTTATTTTTCTAGTCTTATCTCCCTCTATACACAGTGTTATTTCGTATATCCTATGAGGTTCGCTAACTCTGGTGTCTGCAGTTTCTACTTGAATGTATTCATTCGTGTCCACTGTCTCCAGATGACTCATCAGGATCTTGCGAGCTATGCTGATTTCTGCTGCACTGTCTAGCATTGTCTGCGCCCACTCTCCGTTTTTCAGCTGTGTCCTCAGTATTCTCGGCATGTTCGATTACTCTAATACTGGCTACCTTCTTCCTTGAGAATTGTAATTTTTTACTTTGAGCAGGTTCCTTGTCTTTGGACTTGGTGTGATCTTCCCTTGGGTCTGATCGTCCTCTTCTTTCTGATTTCTGCGAAAAAGATCGAGAGGGACGTGTATCAATACTTTGATACCTATCAGGCTTTTTCAAGTTATCCCTGTTATATCTTTTCTCAGAGTGCTCCCTCTGGCGAGACTGGTGTTCTCGAGTCGGAGTTCTTTCCCTTCGCCGAGGAGACCTTCCTCTGGACTGGAAAACTTTTTCTTTGGGAGTGGATTGTTTATTTCCATCCCAGCTCTTTTTAGGAGTGTTCCGATTATTTTTAATAAATAATTTTACAGGATTTTCGAGTAGTTGGGGTTTTACTGCTTTCTCACCCAAACTATCTCTACCTAATTCTTCATGGCATTTTTTTATAATTCTGGTAAGCTCAATTGGTTGATCTGTTATATCTGTTTTTTTCAATTTCTGGCGGATCGCCATAGATGCTGCTTCTCCTTTTATGTTGGCTAGTAAGATAGCCGAGACCTGCTTGTAGTCTTTCAGTAATTTCATACCAAGAGTTAAAGCAGTTTCTGGACCGTATTTGTTTTAGCACATCTGGTATTACCGCCATGGACAGACCATGTGTTTTTGTGTAAATGGAAGCAAAGACTGTACCCCAAGTGTCACAGTCCTCCACATGTGGTGCGACCCCCATTGGAAGGCAGATAGTCAGAATTCTGTGTTTCTCAATAGGGGTAGTATTCGGGAATACTGCCTCTATTTGAGTAATTTTCTGTGCTAACCAGAACGGAATTTGTTCCCGTTTTGCAGGAGTTTTTCCAAGACATGATTGTATGTTTGTGGTGTAATTTTATTTGTGTTCCCCTGATGAGGGGTCAGTTGTGGAACGTTAACCGCTGTTTGGACTGTTGCAGTCCACATTACATATTGGACTAACTGTCTATGTATTTTAATCAGTAATTTTAGCTGTGCTAAAAGTTCTTCTCTTGACATTTTTTCAATGTCTGGATGTGGTGTGTAGCTGGCTAGAACCGGCCACGTTGCTCCTGGTCTACCTAGTGGACCGAGCCTGGTAATGTGATCATTATGTTTTAGGGCACCTTTAAACCAGAGCAGGTGCTCTTGGTATTTTAATGGGATTTCAATCTCCTCGAAAGGAGCGTACTCTTCCGGTGGTTCCTCTATTTTGTAATAGTGAAACTTGTGTGTTGTAGCGTTTGCCGCTGGAAAGTTTATCCAAGAATAGAATACTTCTGTTTGCCGATATTCGTGTGCCTCTGTCATGAAAATGACTGTACCACCTCGTGATGTCAGTCCGTTTTCTATAAGTTTTAACGTTATAGTTTTTCTCATGTTGACCGGCATGAGGATTGCATTCTGGCCAGTCTGTAGGAGACTCGTGTCTTCCTCCATTAGTTGATTTACTAGTATAGCAGCATCCCTTTCTTCATCACTCATTTTACTGTCAGAAAGGTTTTTTGTTGCAGATCAGGTTTTCAAGGAAACAAAGATTCGGTGCACAATATTTTGGAACACTGTATCCTTCAACGTTGACTAAACCAGAAACTTTACATAGGAATCTCTTCCTACTGAGTTCCGGCGGATTTTAACCTTTCACCCACTCCAGACGTCTATTGGAGTAAGGGTCTGTGTGAAAAAGCACGACTGAGTTACTCTAATGTCTTCCGTTAGTTTTATCGCCTTACCAAACGTTGGGTGCCATGTAGTGTAGTTCCTATTTTCCCTATAGGTCCTGCGCATTGGAATAACATAAAAAGCAGTGTAGACGTAGGTCTGCGGTCTTCTAGGTCTCTACTGACTATGTTAGACTTAATTTAGGTTTGCGCCAGCTAGCTCAGAGGTCACTGGAAACTTTCTTGACTGAATGGGAAGTGATAAGCTTCCCTGGCTCAGACAAGAAGGGATTCAGCTTCTGACAACCGCATTAACATGACAACTTTGCTCCTCAGAATAAGAGTCAATCTCTTGAGTCGTGTGAAACAATAGACAGCTATTTCACTCAGTCAGTTGTGCAGATTTTACTTTCACCAGGATGCAGAGAATAGAGAGACGGGCGTTTTCAATAAAAGATATTATTTATTGAGCAGTCTTCCTTCTCATGCAAGAGAAATGAATTTCCACAATTGCAAGACTTGTTATTATGAAAAGTGCGTACAGTAAAAGGAGTATTACGAAATAATACTGTAAAAATATTGATATGGTTTCTTAGCCATAAGATAGTTAAAATGAATAAAATATATACATTCATATATACATTGGCTAACGACCTCAACTGTTGCTTCTAACTACGCCTACCCCGGTGTACCTGACCTAAGCCTAACACATGGGAGGGAGTAAGTAGCAGTTTAAGTTAAGTTGGTTTTGCCAAGAGTTTGTTTCAAGAATTCTCTCTAAGGGTTTAGTCAACACAGTACCTCTGGAATGGAATGCAGGAGGTCTGGTATCTCCTCTCAGGACCCGATATCCCAGTTACCTGCAAGGGTAGGCTCGAAACGCCGGAGCTGGATTTTCTCGGCAGGAGAAAAGACAGCGTCTTTCTCAACGCGTCAAGGAGGAGGAGGGGCAGCGTCCGTGGGCTTCTCGCATCTGCTGGGCTCTGCAAGGGACAGCTGTTCTGCTCCAGTATTCACCACCACTGTGAGCTTCCTTAAGGCAACGCTGGTATGTTTATACCTGAAAGGTGCCGAGTTTGACGTAAGTTTTTGGACATAAGACGTCAATAAAGATGTCACTAAGAACTGGTCGTTCTTACAGTGCTCGCAGGAGTTCTGTTACTAATCAAAACAAAGCAAGCGAGGCTTTCCCAGGTTGCTGGGGGGTTTGAAATGTCGAAAGAACTTGGTGTGTTATCTAGGAATCTAAGGAAGTGGCTTCTGCTGTGTCATGGATTGTCATGAGCTGCAGAGACGAGTTACTGAAATATGGCTCTGATAGTTTATGCCATTATAGGTATATGTATTGCGGCATGAGGTCACAATATCGATCGGGGTCCTAGATAGAACACAACACCTATTTATCTCACTTCTCCAGTTTCTTTTTCATCCCTGCTTTCTTTCTATGACACTGTTTATTCATTTTCATCTTCTTCATTCTTTCCTCTTTTGTCTATTTCTCTCTCGCTCTGGATTAAAGTCTGTTGAGGAAGTGCTGGTCCCAAAACATTTGTTACGCTGGGTCCCACCCACAACCACTGGCTCAATTAAGCACTGGTTAGGTTTCGCTTGTCAAAAGCTGCGCAAGCAGCGTTTCGCGCAGGCGAAATCTTTTGTTTTGCAGTATGTGGGCTTTGTCCCGCCTCAGTCTTCCATTGGCTAGCTCCATAAATGGAGGCTAGCCATTGGAAGACCGAGGCGTCCGTCATTCTGTGAGGCGACTCGTGGGCGTTCCTGAGATTTTTTCTCATTCAGCCCCTTTGTGACGTCATTCCGGCGGTGGGCGGATGTTATTTTTTTTTTCTCGTCCTGTTTTGGTCAGTTTCAAAGTGTCCTTTGCAGGAGTGGGCTGCGAGATTGAAGTTGCCAGGATGCGGTGGGCTGCGCGATTTCTTTCCTTGCAGGTAAGCGGCATTTTTAAATATTTATTTTTATCCAGTTTTCGCCCCCCCCCCGCTGTCCATGTTGCCATTCCCACCCCCCTCCCGCTGTCCGTGTGCCCGTTCCCGCCCCCTCCCCCCGTTGGTGTGCCCGTGCTTCTTGTTTTCCGTTGGTGTGGAAATCTTTTTTTGCAATGTGGCCAGTCAAAATGTTTCTGCTCCGTTCCAAATTACAGAAGCAACAAAAAGGTGCATTTTTAAAAGTGTTTACATCAGTGCAAAGTTTCAATGACCCGGCCTAACTTAGCAACTATCGTCTAAGCCACATTTCCTTCGTAGGCTACATACATATCAGGAGACAGCGGCTTCTATACGTTTGGGTATTCAAGATGAAGACGCTAAACCGGACCTCGTTCCGGAGGAAGGGGTCAGCCAGCGGGACTGGTAGGATTGAGGAGCAGTGGGGCCAGGGATACGCCTAGAGGCGGAGGAAGGAGGTGTTACATGACTGGGGTGTGCCCTTCATTCCGGGCGTGTCATTCCTGGTGTGGGGTTAGTGGGAGGCCCCCTGCGTCCTGAGTTCCGGTGCGGCATCGCTCAGGCCCATCTTTGGCTCCGCCCAGCGATCGCCCTTAATCTCTGCCTCATGTCCAGAGCAGGGCGCGGACCCCTCCAGAGAGCGGGCCGGGACAGCTTCTTGGCTTGTGTCCTCTTTAGGCCGATTTGAACATTTTCTTGCAGGGGTGACAGAGAAGGCAGAGCAACAGCTGCAGGAGTAAACTGGAGTGGTGCAGTAAAAGGAACGTCACGATTATTGCTGTTTTGCATTTTTATGTCTTTACATTTCTCATATCTGTCACGCGCCTGTTCTGGAAATGTCTACATCAATGTTTCCTGGGTGATGTCAAACATTTTTTGCGCTGTTCCTGGGTCTAACTTCCTCTCACGGTCCCCCTACTCTTCGGCCTAAACAATAAAAACCAATTTTGAAAATGTTTGAGTGTATTAATGGCGGTTCGGCGTTTCTACAAACAGGGGCAAGAACATGTCAATGCTTTAAGTGGGCTGGGTCCCTCCTGGTCTCGGACCTGAAAGTATTTAAAAACGCACTTTGAGACAGGTCCATGTCGGGGACTGTATTCATGTCCTTAACTAAAACACTGAGATGATTTTGTAGGTGCCAAACAGTCGCACCCAATCTATAAAATATATCATCACACAAAGAAAGGAGAAACCAATAATGTGATTCGTTCTAATTGTTGTGAATCCCATGCGCCTGAACTTAAAAATGTCTCCGAGTGATATCTGAAAGCCCACCGGTGGCACGGTTTGTTCTGTGTGCTGTTTAATGACGTGCTGCGGAAACTACGTTTTATAAAGAGACATTCCTTTAGTGTTAATGCTCAGATAAGGAAGAGATTGGCTGCCGATTGTGCATGCACATGCCACAAGCAGTCTTTAATCTCGCTAATGGCCCAGCTAAGCAGCTTCTTTTTGCAGTTCTATAGAGCGCAAACTCGACTGGAAGGTAACGCTTTACATTAGCACCAGTTACATTGCACAAGAACACAAGCTTATATTAACACAGCTTTTAGGAGTCCGTTCTGAAGAAGACGCCCCACCTACACGTTAACCTGCGCGAGGAGTGTTCTTGATATTTTATGCAGGCTCCTGGTGGCTAGTGGTCTCGGGATGTCAGACAAAGTCACTGTCCCTTTAACGGGGTGAAGTAGTAGATATGTACATTTTGAGGTTCTGCCGGCGCCTGCACCTCAAATAAGGTTCACATGTAATCAGGCGCATGCACCACACACCTACGCAGATGCGCTGAAAGATTTGAGCACCGTTAAGTACAGGCCTGCAAAATGGCATCAAATGACATGCTGCTATACAACTTGTGCCGCACAAACTTGTGCAACTAGGAGAACTGCCAGTTGAAGAATCCTGGCGGAAACCAGGAGGTACTATGGCTTTTACAAGAAGGAAAGGGAGTCAACTGGACTCAAAGAGACTCAGACGGATGCAGGAAGACTTTATTCTATGTAACAATGAACCAAAAGAGAACATAAGAGTCAAACATGACACAGCACCTTTCTGAACATAGGACAAGTGCAGTACAGAGAGTGCTTGTAGCAAAAGTTTAAAGAAACACTAGCTCCCCCACAAGGATTGCAATAAACTTTGCTTCTGTGAAAAAAATAATAGTGATGTCTAAAATAAAGAGTTAGAGACCTGCAATATCACTCATGGAAGTGAAATAGTTATAGCCACTTCTGCAGCTACCAAACTGTAGGATTATTGAAATGGAGTAGAAATTAGAAAATGCACCCCTCCCCTGTCCATCTGCAAGATAGGACGGGGTGTTTTAAATCGGAGCCTGAGAAAACCTGTCTGCCTCGAGGCCTCTAGTCACATATCTCGCAGTGTGAGGGGGGCTCTGTGTGGGTGTGTGGGGGGGCACTGTGTGGGTGTGGGGGGGGGCTCTGTGTGGGGGGGCTCTGTGTGGGTGTGTGGGGGGCTCTGTGGGTGTGTGTGGGGGGCTCTGTGTGGGGGGCCTCTCTGTGTGTGTGTGTGTTGCATTAGCGAGAGATTAAGCTATTGACAATGCAATTTATTTATCTGTTTTCAAAACCAACACATAAATACAAATGTTGTCATTTACAATGCCAATAGCTCTAACTTTTGCAAAGGCGAAACCGTTGCATTGTAAATGCTTGTTTGTTATTGGGATTGGTTTTGTGCTCTCATGGAAACAATTCCATGCATTCACTAGGCGCGATTGATAGTGGGTGCTATGTGGCAAGCAAATGGTTCATAGAATTAATTGTTCAAATTCAAATTCAAAAAGCTTTATTTCAATATACAAAGTAATATCATAAAAGCAAACATTGTTAAGAACAAATGTTAAGTCACAAAGTGCCAGTGCGTTTCCATCATGGGTACACCATGTATTTTAAAAACAGGGGTATGATCACAAAGTGGCAAGTGCATTTAAAAAACAGAGAAATAACAATAGAACAACAAGCAAAAAAAAGTCATGTACATTAAAATCTAATAGATTAAAAAGGTCTAAGATACATAAATACATATGATACGTTACATCGAGTTCCTAAACTTTACCAAAAGTTCAAAAATGTAGCTAGGGTGTGGACCACTTCCATATTTTCTAGCCGTTGTAGTCTAAGGAAAGCGTTTCTATTTAATTTAATTAATTGTTATTGTTAGATTGAAGGGATATGGTTAGACATGCGAATTGCAGTGGCCTTTATAGTCAGGTAATTTCACAAGAGGAGACAGAACTTGTGTGGTTCTCTTTCTTGATGCGTAGCGGCTGCCTGCGTTCTTGGTTTCATCTTGCGGTCATCATTCCTGCACATCCGAAACACGTCAAATCAACACGCCCTGTCGTATCTTCTCATGTTTAAATAATTGACTACACGGATTGCTGTGTCATATGGATATGTATGCTGGTCATTGTACATAGCACATTACAAGGCTGCCCTTCCCCTCACTGGGTTCCCGACTGGGTCCCATGTGAGTACCCTTCCAATACTTTCACTTCCATTGGGGTGCACCATTGTCACTTGGACAATTTATTATTTTTTCTCAGATGTGCCTGCATTGATAGGTCCTGAAGAGACCCCATACTGCTAATGGGGTTGAAACGTCGTCGACAATAGCAAAAGCAAACCATTCACCAGTCTTGATTACCATATTAAAATGCTGTGTTCATTTTTGTACTAAGTTAATTGTCACTTTTGTCATTATAGAAACCTTTTCTCTATGTCACAAAATGTCACGCACGGTTTTATAAGTTCCATGTT